>NC_139251.1:28691631-29957964 GCF_977018435.1 Lepisma saccharinum | reverse complement strand
TCATATACGTGTGTCGATTTGAAAAACTGCCGTGCGTTAAGTAAAATGAGCATTGATCGATTGATTGATTTAGTTTATTTTACTTTACTTCATTGTCCATTTTGGTTAATTGCGAAGATGAGGATGAATGGTCACATATTGTACTGACAATGGGTTCAGACGCCAAGGCCTCGTTAGTCTGTAAGATGCAGTCCAGGATTGACTGTAAAATAATAAAATATAATAAATGGGGAAATGGCAGAAGGACGTCCCGATATCGTAGTGGTAACGTAGTGGCTATGTAAGAGTTTCCAGCTTCGATACCCGGTGGGAGACACATATTGGTTCGGATCCCACTTTAAACTGTAGGTTCAGTCCCGATTAGCCTATCTCTGCACAAAGTGGAAGACGTCAGTGGAGAAGGACGTCAACTTGTCGAGGAAATACTTATGACATTCACACGCCAAGTATTTATGCAGTGGTCTATTTCTTAATTCGAACTCCACAGGGACACGAAAAAAGTTTATCACCATTAAAGATTTCAAGGGGAATAAACTTCTGTTCGAATTACCGAGTAATTCGAAATATCCTAGTTCTAATTAAAAAGAGCTCACTGCACATGCAAAGTGTGGGTTTTTGTAACAAAAAAATAGTAAACGTTGTGACGCAACAGCCCTCGACAACAGCAACAGCCCAGGGCCTGCCAGAGCTGCTTTTCATTGGGTGACGCGTGGTCAGCGCATCAGATCCCATCGCCACTGTTTTCTGGCTTTCGTGACCGGAGCCCGATACTTCTTGAATTGTCCTCAAGACGCTGGGTCAACGCTGAAATTTTGGGGGCATTCACCGGGAATCGAACCCGGAACCGTTCGAACCAAAGGCAAGAGCGCTAACCACTTGCTACGCGGGAGCCCTTTTTGTATTTGTAAAAAAAAATTGCTGCTCAAACGAAAGTGACTATTTTCAGGAGAACCTCTCGCATCAAAGTGGTTGAGAAACACTGCCTTTGCAGCGCATTTTTCACTGTTAGGGAAGCGATATGTTGATCGAAAGCCGGAGTGACGTCATATATGTGACAACAATAAATTGTTTATTGTCTCAAGAACATTTGGAGACAACAGAAGTCTCGCAGATTCCTCGATCGTAGTTCTTGCCTCCCCAAGAACGCCAGCTTTCCTGAAATTTTGGAATTCCTCGCAAAACGCCCCAGGAAGCGCAAGGATGTCTTCAGCGACCTACTTCGCCCAATTACCTGCCAGCAATACCTGTTAACTGGTGCCACTTTTCGACTGCTGCAAAAATCGCCCGTAGGACGTGGTAATAACCGTTAGCGAGCAAAGTGACCCGTGGCACGGGTCAACGTTGCGGGGAGAAAAAAAAACTGTCGGCGTCTGAGCCTGGAGCTTTCGCATCGCCTCCGGTCTTGCCTCGACAGCCTCCGGAGCCGTTCGACCTGAAGTTCTTCTCGCCCGGCACGGAAAGGTCCCGAGGGCAATGCTCCGGGGTTCCCGGAAATCGGTTGTTTGCTATGTGGATAGTTTATGAGAGCATTTGTACCTGCAGGTTGGTCGCTCTTATCACAATGTGTTTATGGCGATTGTAGAATTTTCGCGCACGCCAATACAGAGAAAAAATGCTGACGTGGGTCTGGAATCCAGAGTATCTTCACTCGTTGACGCATCAGACATATGGACGTCCGGAAGAGGGGGGCGCTCCCCCTGGGAAATGGATGTCCAACTAAAAAATATATATTTCACACATAATTTCATTTCGCTCAAAGTAATTTATGTTAATTATTATAAGTGTGTTGAAGGAACATGATAATTTCAGGCTGAAGAAGTGGGTTTTTTTAGGAGGCCACACTATTGTAGGGGAAAATATGCCTCCTTTGCCCCCTGAATAAAATTACCTTGCTTGCCCCTTCCTGAAAAAACAAACATGAATCAGACACAGAATTCTCCTCCATCCAGTTCCTCTCCATTCCAGTTTGATTCCCAATTTCTCGCTCTCGGTTGATTGAAATTAAAATTATGGGTGGGTCAACACTTAGGCTATTTTGCACCCGTCACATTATACGGGGTCTAGCCCCTTACCATAACTAAAACCAAAACCTGTCTCTGGAGTTAAAAGCTGAGTCAGTAAAGGGGCACGCAGTACATAAAAGGACAACACAGAACAACGCACACACAGCCCTCCAGACGCCAGAGCCTCGTTAGTCTGCACAATGCAATCCAGGGTGTACTACAATTCAATTGACATTTGAGTGTACTATGTGTAAGGGTCACCTCCTTGGCTGTTGGTGGTAGATCTTCAACAAAAGGTAATGGCATTTCCCTCCCCCCCCCCCGAATTTTTTCAAATACCACACTGGTTGTAAACGTATATGTATAAAACACTATCTGGCCATTCGTCACCGGACACCCTATCAGGTGGCATCATGGTGTGGTCGTGCTTCTCCTGGTATGGTCTTGGTCCTCTTGTGTTAGTGCGTGGAAACATGAATGCAGATGCATACCAAACGATCCTGGACAATTCTGCGCTACCGACATTGTGGGCACAATTCAGTAGTGGTCCTTATCTGTTTCAGCACGACAATGCCCCATGTCATACGGCACGTGTGATCAACACGTGGATCGAGGATATGGGTGTGCAAAAACTTGATTGGCCCGCCCAAAGTCCTGATCTCAACCCGATTGAGCATCTTTGGGACGAGTTGGAGCGCCGGTTGAGAGCTAGGCCACACCGCCCAAAAAAACACTAAAGAGTTGTTCGCCGCTTTGCAAGAGGAATGGAGCAGGATTCCCGTCGAAACCTATCGCAATTTGGTGGACAGTCTTCCTCAGAGGGTTGAGGCTGTACTTGCTGCGAAAGGTGGCCCCACACGATACTGACGGACGCCTGAAACCGGATTAAAGTACTCGTTCCAGGTGTCCGGTGACGAATGGCCAGATAGTGTACATGTAGTGCGTACAGCCAGCAGCCTCGAACATGAGAGGAAAGAATATCATATCATATATATGTTTTTGCATTATTATTTAACATCACTTTTCTACAACTTTTGGCTAATCGCAACAAGGAGGATGAGTGATTAGATGAAATTGACGAAGGGACATTCACAAATAACACCCATGCTCACCGATATTCAAAACCAGGAGCTTCCATACATTTTGCTCGGATTGCAAACCTGCACCACTACTCCAAAGGTATTTCACTTCTTTAAAGATCCCCAGATCAAGAATTCAAAATTTACAACAGTTAGCACGAAGCAAGAAGAAAGAAAAAGTGTGCAACTCCGTTCACCGTAAGAATGAAGTCGATGTAAACAAATGCGAACGAAAAATCCTATTGGCCAATTCCGAGCTGTTAGCACGAATTGCACGCAGGCCCGTAGCCAGAATTGATCTCCGGAGGGGGGGGGGGGTTCACGGGTTATCAGGGGGCTTTGTAAATCAAGTCCATTTTTCAAAAGTTTAAAACAATGTTAAATGAAGGTAAATTATGTGTGGGGGGGGGGTCATTAAGTTTCATAAAGTTTAGAAATATCATACAATTACTACATTTTTCTATATCTTTTAAAATATTACTTGAGATGTTAATTGGCTGCTACTGAAATCATCCCATACTCCGTTCGATGATACAAATACAGTAGAGCGTCGATTATCCGAACGTCGGTCAACCGAACGAACGCTTAACCGAACTGTGTACTCGCTCACTTTCAGATATCTGTAATGAAAAAAGTACGTGACTTAGCTGCTCGTAAGCGTGTAGGCTTGCTTAGACAGACCAAAATAAAGGATTTTTTTAAACGTTAATTTTGTGTACTGTGTGTATTGTTCATGCAAAATGCGTAGGTAATATGTACATATTTTTATTTAATAAACTGTACCACATACTATATATTCCTACTAAAGTTGCCTTTGTACGTTACTTTGTAATACATACTTAAAGAGATACCTGTTTTTATGAATAAATTTACTCTACAATACTTCTTTTTGGCAAATAAACATGTACAGTTCGATTATCCGAACAAACCAGTTTTCCGAACACCCATGTCCCCCAATTACTTCGGATAATCGACGCTCTACTGTATTTATATTACACAAGGAAAAATGGACAATATTCAATCAAACCTTACATTCCACTCCCCGGCCGAAACAAATAAACTCCCCTTCGTTCCCAAAACTTGGGAGCTGTTAACCTTTGACGCAGATGCGGAGGGAATTTGCATAATGACATCAAAGTCACACATTTCTATATAAATGGGAGGTCGCAACAGGGGCAACGATGGTACAGATAATTTGATTGAATTTGAATTTAAAATTTTGGGTGCGTCAGCACTTAGGCTATCTTGCACCCGTCACGTTATGCAGAGTCCAGCCCCTTACCATAACATATAACAAAACTATAGTATCGCATAACTAAAATCTTAAAATATTCTGACCGGCTAAAGGCTGAGGCTGTAATGGAGCACTCGGCACAGATAAGGACAACAAACAGGACAACATACAGAATTATACTGGCTATAGGGTCACACACAGAAAAATGTTTTTTTGGATTGACCAAAAAAAGTGGTAGCGGTGAACAAATCGCTTGTTAGAATAATCATCAACCAAACAATTGTTCACCAGTACCAAAAGATTTGGTCAAGTTCTATTTGTTTGTCGTAAACAATTTTTGGGTTACCAAAACCAAATATTATTTTGGTAAATCTAACAGAATGTAGCCCACTTGTTTAGGAAAACCAAATAATGTAGTCAAAATTACCAAACGATTTGTTAAATAATGTATTCAAAATTACTTATAATCTGACTAATTTTAGCTAGGGTGGATAGTTTATACAAGCTAACTGATTGATTGATTGATTGATTGATTGGTTGGTTGGTTGGTTGGTTGAACTAACCGTTTTTGGAGCGAGTTTGTTTTTCTTCGGCGCGCTTAGCTCCTAATTATATAGTCTAGAATCAAAAAAGGTTGCTCATGGGACATTCATTTTTATTCATTGCAGTACATTTTCTTCTTTAATTTGTAGCTTTAATGTTCACACATCTTTCGAAGAGTGTTAAAGCACAATTTTTCACTATGATTACAATCAAACGTACCATTATTTGTTGTACAAAAATTTATGTTTCTTATACACATTATTGGAAGAACCACCTAGCGGCCGGTGTAGGAAACTCAGTATAAAGTATGTATATTCTGAGGCTTTTTTTTTTTTTCAGAATATTAGGTTACACAATATGAAGACTCGCTTCGAGTAATTACCTGTCTACATGAGTTTCAACTTTCGACAAAGATCTTTCATACCACACTCGACGAACTGAACAATATTATTTCAAATTCGAAAGCACGCTCACGCACATATAGTACATTTAACCAAACGTTTTGTTTCTTTTTACTTACATATGTATCTTTTTGTTTACGAGTACCATATTTCGTCTTACCAAATTTTTTGGTATTCTTAAACAAAATATTTTAGTAATTACAAGCAACGTTTGGTTATCGGAATCAAAAAACATAACCAAACAGCTCAACGAAACGTTTTTGGTAATTCCAAACAAACCAGTTTTTTCTGTGCAGTCGCCACAGCCTCGTTAGTCTGCAAAAAGCAGTCCAGGGTGTACTACGTGGAAGTGAGGTTGGCATTGGGTGTACTATGTGAAAGCCTGGCTACGGGCCTGATTGCACGTGGAATTATAGTGCGTATGATGAAGTCATGCCACTCGAATTAGCCTAAGTGTCGACACACATGTGGGCTTATATTACGTATGATATATCTAAGGTCTGAGAAAATTAGAGTAGTAATAACTTGTCACATGGTTTTGTTGAAAAGATTCTCTAGGGCTATCGATCAAGTGATTTGTGGAAAAGATTCCAAGCTATCGAGAGCTAACGTCACTCATCTTCACTCCTACCCTGAAGATGAGAGTGGCACACTAGCCTGAAAATGAGAGTGACGTTAGCTCTTGAAAGCTTGGAATCTTTTCCACAACTCACCTGGTCGATAGCCTCAGAGAAATACATTTTCCTAGACGCAAATTGAATTTGCTAAATTGCAGAAAAGTGCTGAAACCCATAATTCAACACACCATTTCAAATTCCATATTATTCTCAGGAGTATGTGTGTGTGTGTGTGTGTGTGTGTGTGTGCCCATGTATATAGTTTAAACTTCTATTCTTCTTTGCGTTTTTTTCCTTTGTAAATCTTGTATTGTTTTTCTTTTTAATATTACAATGTAGACCACTAAATTTACATTCAAAAATTGTGTAAACATCGTCAATGGAAGAAAAGGCTCCACAGCCTTAAGTTCGCAATGTGAAAAAATATTAAATAAATAAAATTAATAAATAAATCTTTTCATCATTCGCCGCTAGGAAAACATCAAGACTTACTTCACATGGTTTTGTTTACATTGACTTTGTTCTTCCAGTGGACGGAGAACAGTAATAATAGCCGAGAACTTGAGGAAGAAGCATGCCCAGGGGTGTTGGTGGACGTTATAACCTCCCTTTGGCACAGCATCTTTAATAGAAGTAACTTTAGATCAGGCGCGGCTCGTGCATTATTTACCCGGGGGTTCACTGAAGTCATGTGACATATATTCAGTTTCCTCAAAATAAACTTCCTTCGCCTAACAAAAGGATGGGGGCGGGCTTAAAAGATTTGTCCAGAATTTTTTTTATATGGGAGTATAAGGTTTTGTATTAGGGGTGTGCGAATAAATTTAGGGCTGAAACTACAATAAATTGTGCCTTTATGAAAAAAGTTGAGTTTTGTTGGAATGGACGTCCTCAAGTAGGGGCAAGTAATATATTTTTTCCTCAGGAGGAGCAAAAAACACTCCTTCAGTCTGAAGTTACTGCAACGCTTTTATAATAATTACCAAAAATTACTGTGACTGAAATTAAATTATATGCGTGTAATATATAATTTTTGGTTTACATTCAATTTCCATGGTGAGCGGCCCCCTATTCCCCTTCCGGACGTCCATGCTGACTAATCAGAACTGGTCCTACATTTGTTAAAGGGAAATGGCAACTAATGGCATGCGCATACTAGAAATCGAACCTGAGACCCTTTCATTGATACAAGATAGCTTTGTTCGAATTTGGGGCTGGTCGACCAGCACACGCTTTTTTTCAGTGGACAAGGAAGTTCGTTTACGTTAATTACGTGCATTTCTATCGGTCATTTCTTACCTGCGCGGACAGCAACGCCTACACTGCATCATGTGACATAACCTAGGTAAAGTCCATCCCTCGCTTCACTCGCAGCATCACTTAATACTTTCCAACAAGTATCCAAGCACTTCAAAAACTAACAAACTTGAGACGATTGACACCGAGCGACAGCGAGTCACGTCTTCGCGCCATTCTTTCTCTCTCGCGAACCCGAAGTGTTTCCACCTTTAAGGAAAAACCTCTGAATGCATGCACGAGCTATTTTGGTAATGTATCTCCTTTATTTTAATTCATCGCATCTAATTCCAGCTTTTATTTGTTTCCACTCATCCATCTCTGCCACAATTTTGCATTTATTCCAAGAAGTTCAGTACAAAAATGATACAAAGAGAATATTGAATATGTAATGTGTGCGCTTCAAACTTGAACCGCACATAGCAACACTGGAAGGGAGGAAGCAGCGAGATCGGAGCCTTGTCCCGCGCCTTCTGCGAGAGAACGAACTGCGCATGACCGTTGGGTTGAACATAGGTTCTGCAAATCTCACCTCCCATGTATTTTGTCCTATACCCTCCTCGAGCTTCTGCTCCCGCACGAAGCTTTCACAATGGCAAGAGCTGTCCTGTGGGGGTTCAACTGAGGGTCTGTATCAGGGCGACCGAATCGCGGTTTCTTCTTCTCAGCAAAAGAGTTCACCGTATTACGGGCACAAATACATGACTTATTGTGTAGAATTTTTAGCGAAATAATGTGAAAATGTAAAGACATTGTTTATTGTTCATTCTCGAGGTGATTATCGTATATTACTGGGGGGTTCACTGATCCTGTGCGCTATAGGGCCAACCGCGCCTGCTTTAGATGGTGGAAAATATGGAGAAATAAGTTAAGAAACAACCCTCGTTCAAAAAAACATGGACACGCCAATGGAAAAAGGGAAGGAAAAGGTAATAGGAAACGAAAGTCGTGCCTGTCGTGCGAGGGGCCACGAATAAAGCGTGGCAAATCGCCATGTTAGCGCGGGAGCACAAGCTCATCAAATGGCGCTACCCCTTTTAATGAAACGTCACGCCAGGCAGTTCACCGAGGAAACCCAAGGAGAGGAGGAGAAGGGGAAAAAACGAAAGAAAACAGACAAGGATGTAGACCGAAAAGGAGAACGCATGCAAGGAAAATAATTTCCGAGCGAACCTCCCATTAGGTCTCCGCTCACGTGACGGTGGTTTTGAAAACAAGTAGCTCCCGTGCTAAGTCGTGACCAGTAGTACCCGGTGGGTAATCAGCCGAGTGCGTTATGAGCCCTCGGAATGAGAGGGAAGCGTTTGCATTCGCCTCACGTGCTCGGGAGCAAAGGGTCAGAAAAAACGGAGGCAGTGCCTTCTCGCTGGGAAGTAGGGATGGGCGTCAGAATGCGAATACAAAATTATCCAAATCGTGGATCGGATAACCGCACCGGCACCCAGGGATGCTCCGTATGTTTTCTTTCTTCTACATGTTGTCCCTCACTTGCATTACGACGTTATACCCAAATCCTGGCTCCGGCATCCAAATCGCAAAACCAGGATCAGATATCCAAATCTGGAATCCTGAATCCGATAACGAGATCTCGAATCCTGAATTCGATATGCAGATCTCGAATCCTGGATCCAATATCTGCTTTCCGAATTCTTAATCCGATATCCTAATCTCGAATTCTAGATCAAATATCCAAATTTCGAATCCTGAATCCAATTTTCAAATATAGAATCCTAGATGAGACTGGACCTACAGTTTAAAGTGATATTCGAACAGCTTCGCGCTTCCAACGGGTATTGAACTCAGAACCACTGCATTACGAGGTGAATCAGTCCATATCTACAAAGACAGAGGGAGAATATTTATGGAAGGAGTTTTTTATGGAAAAAGTGTTGAACAATGTGGTAAAAATCCAGTTTACCGCGGAAGTGTCCTGAACCAAGGTTATAGACGAGACCAACACTGGCGTGCGAGATCCTTGATCTCTCTTTATCTAGTTCAATTTCTTTACAACACAATTCTACCTCTTGGGTTAATCGCAATGATGAGAACGAATGATGGACTGTTGAAATGCATGACGGGACAACACAATGATATAACCAAGTTTCAAGAAGCTGAGCCCTCTGGGTTCATATAGCACGTTACGATTATGAACAGTGTGGTATTTAAAAAAAATCCATTGAGGGCGAAATTCCAGTAACTACCCTTGACAAATCGGTAAAAAAAAATTAGCAACTGGAGGGGATATGAAGATACTAGAGGGGGAAATTCCCCATGGTTCTACTTCAAATATCACTTACATCTGAAGATTAATCGTGACGGTGATAATGACGGAACGATGACAGAAGAACGGTCTAACTTACCTCGAATTCGAAATCAGGATTTTCTTCTTAACTTGCAGTATATTGTATTCAGGCGCGTATATTCTAGGCTACCTAGCCTATCGCCGAAGCCCAGATTAAATACAGAAAATAATCGACTATCAAATGTGACTGATGCTTCACTCTCAAACAACGACCGCGGGAAAAAATGATAGCATAAAACCCGCGACTCCTGTGCACCGCTCCAGCGACGAGAGGAGGGGGAGAGTGGACCATGCTTTCTTATGGCCCGAGCTCAAAGGAAGAAAAGGCTACGCCAGGATCACTCTATACATGGGGATGGACTCCTTTGCTTTAAAACTACCACCAAACTTCAGCGGTTACATTCTTCGCCGACCAGCGCCTGGGGGTGGTCGGTGACGTATTTGTAGTGGCTTCTTAGACAGGGAACTCTTCGTTTTACAACGGTGGTAAAACCTTACAGTGATGCCAATGCACTAACCAGCATGCGATTATCCCAGGTAAGGGAAATTTTGAAACTAAACTACTAT
The DNA here is from genome assembly GCF_977018435.1 of Lepisma saccharinum. NCBI lineage: Eukaryota > Metazoa > Arthropoda > Insecta > Zygentoma > Lepismatidae > Lepisma > Lepisma saccharinum. The sequence continues at coordinate 29,947,922 of NC_139251.1, read as the reverse complement.
TACAGGAACGGGAAAAAGAGTGGCTGGCATGTGATAGGGAATTTGTCCTGTAGGCCAAAACAACACTTTCCCTCGAACACATGCAGAACTCACAGGTCGCTGACCTTCAACCAACGACGTTTTCAACCCCTCTACTGCTTTGTTTATGACTGGCTGAGGTAGACTGACTGGATGACAAAGGGCATTTTGCGAGGGGAAATCGCGTTGAAGGAAGTTTAAGAAAATTAGGTTTCTTACTGTGTGGATTTTCTTACGTGTATTGAGTGAGTGAATTACGTATATATGTTTTGAATGATCTGTGCTGCGTCGTGTAGTGAACGAAAATGAATGGCATAATTAACGAACTATTGCCGAAACAATTTACTCTGCTTTTGCATGAGGATAAACTTCAAATCGTGAGGATATGCAGGCCTCTGGCATCGCAAAGAAGAGAAGACTGGATTTGATTTGTTATTTTGCGTTGCTCTTCTGCCACTTTAGTTAATCGCGACGATGAGAATAAGTGACGATACGATGAAATTCATGAAGGGTCATTCACAAAGAATACCCATGTCCATGCCTGGATTTGACCCCTGGCGTCATAGTGCGCTGTGCTAATAACCATTTTACCACAGAGGTTGCCAAGAGAAGAATGGGGTTCCTGTCCAAATTAAATAAGGTAAGAAATTTTTTCTCGAACGTAGGCCTACATAAATATTTCACAATATGGGCCTCTATATTTTATAAATAATCATGAAATATTTGAAATGTTTTCCTTATTGTTTTTCTATTAATGACACAGTGATATTTTTATAATTAGTAAATTGTAATGTATGTATTTTAATGGCAATGTCACATCACCTTAAAATCCAAGAAATTGAACGAAAAAGAGCCTCCCATTTGAACATTATGATAAAAAGAGATAGCCCAGGTTTTAAACCCAGCATACGCCACTGATTGTATTCAAGCCAAATATACATGTCTGTTCACTATAAAAAATAAAATTTTCACAAGAATTGTAAAGTTCAAGTTCACTTTATGTCCAGATAGGTTAATCGGGACTTACAGTTTAAAGTAGGGTCCGAAAACCATGTCCTCGCATAGTGAATCGAACACTTGATTACAAGGATGGGCATTCGCAGAAAAGATTAGAGCTACTGCATCAACCCTTTCGTATAAAGTGTGATCTTTAGAGATTCACAACATTGCGACTATAAACAGCGTTGAGGTAGTATTCGAATCACGAAGACCGAAATAAAATTTCGAAACGATTCCTCTGCAACACCTTCGGGTGAATTTAATCCTGACAAAATTAAATGACGAAATGCGCGCAAAGCAATTCAATTGTTTAGCGAGTAACCGCCTCGACAAATAACCTATTTTACGTAATGAAACACCCTGGATGCAGGCGCATGAGGGTGGACGGGGGAGATGACGGTAGAAAGGGAGATAGAGAAGAGGGAAAGAGGGAGGGGGATGCTGAAGGGTATGAGTAGACAGAAATTGGAGACAGAACAGCGCTTGTGAAATTTCTTCCTCTTTCGCAGTATCGTCGCCATAAAAGTGGGTGGAGCGGTGTAATGGGTGACCTTTTGAGAAGGAACCCAAAAATCAATCCCACTTCCACGTAGGACGCCCCGATGCATTCTTGCATGCCAACGAGGCTCTGGCGTCTGAACCTACCTCTGCAGGGTTGGTTGTTTTGATTGATTGAGTTGGTGTTCACTTTATGCACAGATAGACTAATTGGAACTGGACCTACAGTTTAAAGTGGGATCCGAACCATTATGTGCCTTCACCGGGTATCGAATCCAGGACCCCTTGATCGCAAGGCGATGACGCTACCACTGCGCCATCGAGGAGGCACCTGGGGTTGGTTGTTGTTCTGTGTTTTGTCCATATATGTGTGGGTGCTCCTTTACAGTATACGCTTTTAATTTGGGTAAGGACATGTTGAGTCCTCAGAGACAAGTGATGGTTTTAGTTACCGTGAGAGGCTGGTACCCGTATAATGTGACGGGTGCAAATAACCCAAGTATTGATGCAAATATTTTATTTCAATCAATCGCATCGCTTCGATGAACGGCCTACCAACAGAAGGTTCCGTGTTCGAGTTCTGGCCTGGGCATGAAGGTACCTTCATCAGTCCTACTTATTCATCATCATCTTAACCTTAAGAGGTGGAACTGTCAAAATTAGAAGGAAAATACAGGGGAGGCAAAATCAAGAACTAAGATTTTCAATTTTGTTTGAAGGGAGAGCCCCTACCAGGATGTGTCGCTACTCAGACCTACACAAAATATTTTCAGAAATAGAGATTAGTAGCAGCTTAATTCACGAGGTTCCCCTACCCCTTTTGCAGTTTTGACAACGTCCACTTATCTGCAGGAACATCGTCTCATATGGTCGGCACCAAAAAACCTTGTAAGATAAATGATAAACTGACAGTGTGCCTTTTTATCAGTGGTTCCGTGTTCGGATCTTATTAGTGAACTGAAACTCTGCTCTCTAACAAACAAGGAACTTAGTGAACTAGAACATTCTTGTTCCTTGAAAAAATGAACTGGTTCTAATTTCATTTTTTGTGACAGTGGACTGCACCCACAGCGTATTGGCAAAGAACGATCCTTTGAACAAGAAACAGTTTCGCTTCTGTGTTTCTTTTTTTTGACATAACTTGGAACCTCTGCCTTTAGGTATACAATAGAGAGAACCGTATAGAGTTTTTTTTTATGTAGACTGGAGCCAATTCCGTTTCGTAAACGACTAGGAACTTGAACCAGCAATAACTCCTTTTTTCCTTAAAAATGACCCCATTGTATGTAGTTCCATGTATAGGGAACTGGTGAACTGGAACCACGTCTTATTTAATAAAGAAGGAACTTGGAACCAGAACTAGTTCAATTTGTTAGAGAGAATGAGTTGGAACAAATTCATTTAGACAGACTTTCCTTGAACTGAATCTATTCCCATTTCTTATGGAGTTAACTGAAATCACATCCTTTCATTTAACATGGATTCTAAACCTGAAATATTCCCAATTATTGGGAAAGTGACCTGGAACTAGTTCAATTTTTAGGAAAAGTGAACTGAAACAACGTCCTCTTCTCAAACAAGAACTAGAAGCATTTCAGGAACTTGAACTGAAGTAGTTCCATTTCTTGATGAAACTTTCCAGCTCTAGTAGTTGGAACAGCACTCGCAGGAGATGCTGACAAAGATATGGGTCCTTTCCAACACCTGAACGCTAGAATAATTGGTAACTGATTGAGCTTTCGTGGCCAGTTAAACCGTTCTCGACCGTAATTAAAATGAGCAAGTTTCATTAGACAGCAAAGTCCTTTTAAAAAACAAACTTCTTCGCAAGCACCTGTACGAACCCCATGCCGTTAATGATGCGAAACAGGTAACTGGCGGAGAGCGTTTTTTCTTTCATTTTTTTTCCTTTCATGGCGCTGGTGCCACTGGACAGAGAGAAAGGCAGGTGCTGAGAACATAAATGTTGGGTGTTAGCGTAGTAATATCACGTCCCCGCCATTTTATACGCAGTAAACAGGAGGAAGGTTAAGAAAAAATAGTGCCTGGTTCTAACCTACACGAGAAGCATGAGGAGGAAGGAATTTTTAAGTTTATTTTTTAAAAGTTTTTACCACCAAAATGTGGCGGTAGGTTCCCACATGTTCTTCGATCTCGACCATTTTGGAGTTGATGTGATCAGCACCACGCTCCGGCCACTTTACCTCGCCCCAGGGTTGCCCTCATATGCATATATATGCCTCATGTCATGGTGCAAAGTGCACGAGGAACTTTACCTTTATCTAAATTTAGGACATAATTTTGTAATTCTAGTTCAGTTAATATTGATTAGTCCAGGATAACAATAAAATCACTATTCCTTTGCTAGTTTTACTGTTGGCCCACAAATAAATAACTGCTTGCACAAAGAAATTAGTAACCTACGTTAACGGTCAGTTTTGTCAATTTGCTTATACCTATATTTCGCATGAAACAAGCTGCTTTACTCATATTTTCCACGTAAGTGAATCACTTTACCCATATTTTCACATGAAGTTAGTGGATTTATTTAATTTTCCACTTGAAACCGCAGCTTTACCTATATTTTTGTTCAAAGTCAGTGTCTTTATGTATTTTCCACATTAAATCAGTCGTTTTGCCTATATTTCCAAATGAAGCCAGTCGTTTTACCCATATTTCCATATGAAACCAGTCGTTTTGCCCATATTTACACACGAAGTCAGTCGCTTTGCCTATATTTTGGCTCAAAGTCAGTGGTTTACCTATATTTTCACATGAAGTCAGTAACTTACCTAATTTCCCACAAGATGTCAGTGGCTTTACTTAACATTTCACCCGAAGCGAGGCACTTGATCTACATTTTCACACATAGTCAATCGCTTTGCCTATATTTCTAAATTAAGCCAATCATTTGAGCTATATTTTTACATGAAGTCATGCCTAATTTTCCACATGAGGCCAGTCGCTCTACTTGTAGTTCCTTCATGACCAACTCTAAAGGAATCAGATTGGATTAATTAATGTGTGTACTGAACTAGGAGTACAAAGTTATACATGAACCACATTTCCGAAAAAAAACGAAAGAAAACACAGTCAGTGTGAAAAAACTCGCGAACCTGTTCATCCTCAGCAACAATGCACACACTACAACTTGCAGCTCCCAGACGCGCGCAACAATAAAACTGAGAACAATATTGAGGTGTAAATTTTATTGGGTGAGTTTTACGGCAACGTTTAAGAGCCAAAAGCGACAGGTTAGGCTTTATAAAGAGCACTACATCACATCCGGAACGCCAGCTTGGAAGTTGGGAATGCCTGACCGTGCTCCTTGTTTTTGCCAGGCAGCAAGTAACAAACGTATACTATCTCAAGGTGTTATCTACCCAAACCGTCGGTTACATCTGCAAGGAATGCTTCGGCGAAGGGACAGATGTGTGGGAACAGGTTTCCGTGGCCAGCACGTGGACATATAAAACAGTTGCATCCTGTTGCCGTAGCTCCCTGACAAAGTAGCTACTGAATTTTTGTGGGTCATCTTATTAACCTTCAAGCGGTGGTCCGGATCGGTCTGCTTCAAAGCGGTAGGCGAGCTCAATTAATTTAATTTCGCTAAATGAAACACGGCTATAAACAGGAAGTATTATGTGGACTCTTGAAATTCAATTACTTTCGTGAGGAGTCGAGTAAAGGTCTTCTCTTCGCTTACGTCACCGTGCTAAGAACAAATACGATTTCTTTTTGGCTCACTAGTCTATTTGATGTTTTAATTTAGCTTTAATTGTGTTCCTATTTCTCCATGGGCTAGAGATCCCTAGAGATAAGTTCCTTTACAGATTTTTGAAATGGAAAGCAAGTAAAAAGAATTTTCAACGAAAATATTTTTGAGCGAGATTGAAGAATGCCATTGTAAACACATTACTTTACTCGTCGATGGTTCGTCTGAAATAAGTCGTTATCATCGTCAAAGATGAGGAAGATTACTGCAATTAAAAAAAATCGTAGTGTGAAATGTAGTTGAGTAATATTAATCGAACTACAACTTCGATTAATATTAGTCGAACTACTGAATCAAGTGGGTTGTAGAGCTGTGGAGTAAGTAAGTACTGAATCAATTACTTCGACTAATATTAATCGAATAACCAATCGACTATTTAGACAGACAACCAAGACAACTTCGACTAATATTAGACGGACGACTATCGACAACTTTGACTAATATTGATCGCACGACTAGTTCGACTACTTGACTTGACTTAGTTAAACAACCAGTTGGACTACTTCAACTAATATTAATCGAACGACTAAATCAACTATTTGACTAATATTAGTCGAACATCTAATTTGACTAGTTCGACTAGCAGTAGTCAAATGACTAGTTTTCCCGGTAGTTCTTATAACTAGGGTGCTGATTTATAGGCACTAAAAATCTCTCAAATAGGCACGAAAATTATCAAAATAGGCATTTAAAAGGATTTTAAAATAGGCATTGAAACCTCCAAATCTGACGAATTTCAGTCAGTTCAACAAAAACAAAGGGTTATACATAGGCGCGAAAAATAGGTGAAGTATGCAAAAATTGCAGAATAGGCATGTTTATGCACAATGAAGCAAATTAGGCACTATAAAAATGCGTTGTCGGACTTGAAACGTCGTGAAACGAACTTTAAACATTAAAGCCTATATTTTACTACAAAGGAATAAAAAAGCCAAATAGGCAAAAATCCGCACCTTACTTATTGCTGACTAATAATATTATTAGTGGACTATTTATTACACATCACAACTAGGAGATACCGCGAAAATTACCTGGAGGTGACTGTCCAGTCAAGGTATACTCTGGCAGAGTTGAAAATGTTGTTGAAAATAATCTTTAGGTACGAATCCTGTCTGAGGCATTCACGTATATCCTCTCATGTATTTCATCATTCATCCTCCCCGTCACAATTAACTTAGACACGTAGAAAAGGGACTTAAAGTTAACCAAGTGGTACCTTCTTATACTGGAGAAGGCTTGCATAGAGGCAGCTTACGTCAGCAACAGTAGATCATGGATCACATCACGGCATCTGAGCGATGCTTGATGAGCAAGATCTTCGCTCGTTGAGCACCTTGACGCAGCGTGCTCATTGATCAAAATATCAGTGCCTTTGAGTAAACTGTGATCAATGTGGCTGCGTCAAGTGGACAAGACTTCAGTGTTTGAAAAGCTGCTATCTATGGAAGTAATTCATGTAGACAAAACTGTCGAAATGTTCATTTTCAAACCCTTGCACAACTTTCCAAAACTACTGTGTATATTTGGAATAAACAACACTTTCAATTTTATACAATTACAAAAACTGTAATATTATATTACGCTATATCGCAAGCCGTTAATCGTTAATTTCCTCATTGGCCGCCAACCAGCCACCCTCACACAGCGTTCCTCTTCTTACTTCTTGCCTCACGAGATCGAAAAACAAAAACTCTATATTCTGTGGCTCGAAACCTGTTCGCTCAGGGAGCAAGGGAGTAGCGAAGGGACACCCACAAGGTGTCCAGGTCGGGATTCGAACCCGGGACCCCTGCGGTCGTAACTACGGAGGTTGGCAATCGCGACATAGGTGAGAGGACAACGGAAAAGAAAACCTTACACGCGTAGGGTTTGAACCCACGATCTCCTAACTACGAACCCATCCTCGCCCGCATAAAAAGAAAACTCGGACCGAGAGATGGACGCAGGGCGAGAGGGAAAGAACAATAATTTCCCCGTGAAATTAAAGGTTGAATAAATCATCCTCGGATGGAGCTTGGCTGTCACCAAGGCCTAGCCGAAGAGCTGGTTTTTAGCTCGTGCCAAGCCGGTCTCGTAAAGCAATCACACGGGGGCTGCGGGGGGGAGGTGGGGCGTTAAAAAACTAGCCCGAGCGAGGCTGGGCACTCGATCGCCTCGGGGAGCTCCACGCAGGAACGCAAAGGGGGAGGGGGAGAGGGGGAACTCCGCCGCTGCTATCCTGACATGTTGCACCCGCCCGCAATACAATCCACACCTGCTGTCCTATGTTAGGTTTCGGTTTGTTCAACAACGCAAACACATCTCGCCTCTGCTACTGCAGCACGCGTCTTCGATCATTTTTATTCTCGTCCTCTCTTTAATCAGAAGCAGCGTCCGCCATGCTTATCGTCCAGTCTTCGTAGGTTAACGAACACACCAGAATATTGCGATTGCGAGGGCTCTATGCTCCGGACACTGTGGCGGAGTGGTTAGCACATCGCGCTGCGACGCAAAGGGTCTCGGGTTCGAATCCCTCTCGGGCTTGGTTGTTGGTGAATGTCCATTCATCAATTTCATCACTCATCCCCATCTTCGCAATTTAGCCAAGAGGCACAAAACGCGAAGTAAAATAAACTAAATCAATCAATCAATCAATCTATACTTTGTCCCGGGCGAACGAAAGCAAGTACCCCTACGTATATGCGCAAATAGTGACTCGATAGGTCATAAGACCAATAAACAAGTGCGAGGGAACGGGATTGCGTGGAAAGGAAAGGCGATTGCAGCTACCAGCCTTTGCAGGAGCACGTACTGCTTCGCTCCGCCCACTGGCGTTCTTCCCTTCTCTACCGTTATGCGCGGCCTTGCTCCAGAGATTCCCGGGATAGAGTATAGCACATGCTGCAAAGGTGGTGTAATCAGCACCACGCTCCCGGCGCCTTTGCCGCCCCTGGTTCGTCTCTATATTCTGCCCCAGGAGTCTCTTGTGGACTAAACGAACGAAGGTTCGGGAGAGCTCGACGACCAATGAACGCTTGAGAGAGAGAATGCATGGAGGATGCAACGCAGCTCGTATCATGGAAAGCCGTTTATAGTATTACATATTCTTTTAATGTGGAGTATGTTATAAATGTTTAGTGGCACTTTATGTTGCACGATTATGTGATGCATAACTTTTGAAGTAACTCACCATCCTACATTTTACCATTTAATTCAACTTACCCTAGTGGAAATACGAAATCATGGCTTGACGTTACTTTAACAAATAATGAGAAACGCGTTCTAATTCATGGCCAAGTTAGTGCTCGTGGTATATCGCCCACACATGATATCCTTTTTATTTCGTATTCATTGACGGTGACGAAATATCGCCCAAAAATAATAACATATAGAGATTTAAAAAACGTGAGTGAAGCGGATCTAGCAAAGGAGGCAGCCTTGTTGCCTCTTCCTCAAATACTACATCTTAAGTACCCGGGGGGGGGGGTAAGTTCGTATTTAGGGGGTGATTTGAGAGCCAAAATGGCCATAAATTGAGTCTTGTAAAAAAAACTTATGCTTGTTGAGGAAATTGGAGGGAATAGTGTTAGAGGGTGTGTGGATACATCACTGCCTGCAACAATGTGTACAATAATTGACACATCTCTAAGCTGGACTCCACAATCCCATCGCATATAAGTTGAAAAATTCAAATCTTGAATCGGTTTGACTTTTTAATTATTTTATTCTACTTCGCTTTTCTGTCACTTTTGTCTGCTCGCGGAGACGGAGATGAAAAGTGATGAGATTAAGTCTTGAATGAGAACCTAACCACCAGTCCAAGAACATGTCCTTACAAATTACTTCTCAAAAGGGTTCGTATGAAGATGAAGAACATAAATGGCTATGGCTAACAAGTCAGACCACACAGAGAAAAGCTGACAAAGAGTGGCGTGTACGATACATAAGGATAAACAAAAATTAGATGTGGACAACAAGTTGGGTACATGCCCTCAAGTACGAGAGATGAACGATACTTCACGACTCTCCCAGTTCGTCTTCAACAGAAATTAACTGTAAAATATGTTAATGCACCACGAGAGAACCGCCGGTACTCTGGAACCATCAGCGTACACACAAAGCTCATCTTCACCTCTCGCCCCCTTCGGAGAGATTTCACATCCAGATCTCCATTGGATTTGGGGAGGTGTTGCCCAGGAACGCCCTCTTGCGTCATATCCTGTTGCCTCGCCCCCGGGACCTCATTGCCCAAGCAGCTATGTGGAACTCAAAACCTTGCTGGAAGCGACGTACCCACCTGAGTCCATTTAGAATTCATAACTATTCCCCCGAAGGTATTATGGCAGACAGATTACTTCCTAAACGTCTGGAGATTACACCATCTCCTAATACTATCCTGAGTGTACTAAATATTTAGAGCAGACCTACTCATGTAAATAACTATTTTGTCGTAATTGGCGTTACAGCTCTTATCCGAACTCCCCTCAAAATTATTAATTGTACTTCTTTTAAATTTTTCACGCCGACCTCCGTGACGTAGGGGTGCCAGGGGTTGAATTCAGGTCTGGGTGTTATTTGTGAGTGTCCCTTCACAAGAACGTTTCTAGGGGGGTCCCCCCCAAAAGACTTACCAAGTACTAAAATAAAATAATGCAAATGTACTTTTTAGCATTTGTTGCACTACAGTCGATGGTTATTTACTCCCTATGAACTTGTAACACAAGGATTATTATATTGGGATCATACTGCTTTGAAGGACAGTACCTAAGAAGACTTATGCACACTACTAGTTATGATAATATGCATAAAATATTAATCAAGAACTTTACTTTTCGTCAACTGGATCTAACATCCTTTTCTTATTATTCAATAAATATTCAATTCTTTATCTATTTGACATTAATTTCCTTGTTTATTATACAAATTTTGGCGATCTTAAGTACACACAAGCTAGGTAATAAATATATGATGTTAGTTATATCTATATTCTTATACCATCTTATTATGTATTTATGTAATAATAATAAATATGAAATCGCTAGCGCAGTGTTAGCGTCATCGCCGTGTAATCAAGGAGTCCTGGGTTCGACACCCGGTGGAGGCACACAGTGGTTCATATCCCACTTTAAACTGTAGATCCAGTCCCGATTAGTCTTACTGTGCATAAAGTGGACTTGAAACAACAATTCAATCAATCAATAAAAATGAAATATTAATAAATTTACAAATTTTAATTAATATTTAATTTAATTATTTAAATATAAACACTTACATTATCATTATTATTAATATTATTGAGATACTTGGTTCTGACCCCCTCCACGCGAAATATGTACAGTGCCTGTACCTGTCATCAATTTCATCATATCATGCTCATCCTCACGATTAGCCAAAAGTGGCAGAAAAGCGAAGTAAAACCAAATAAATAAATCTATTCAAATTTTTCACAGAGATCTAATCTATGGTACTTTAAGCACTTTTACCTTCCCTGTTCAAATTTACCTTTCTCTGATAAAATTCTGGGCAAACCTGGTTAGAGGTTTTCCTAAATAACTAAAATTTAGCTCCGTGGCGCAGACGGTACATCGAGGACAAGATTTAGACCTCTACACGGATAGGAATTGCTACATGGTCGATGACAATCTCGGTTAAGGAGTAGCGGACCCTCGCCACGGGTCACATGTTTAAATCCTGGGTAAAGAATGGATAGAAACGATTTAAAGAGAGAAAAAGAGACATATTAAAGAAGTGGTAGAGACTGAGAGAAGGGAAATAAAGAAGCGAGACAGAAGGAGAGAGATTATAAAGAAAAACAAGAAATGATCACGTAGAGATGAAGCAAGCCTGGAAACGGGGGACACTGGGAACTGGAACGACAGAGATCCCGATTCGAATTCCAGGTTACGCGGTATCCGGAATTTCCTATCAGTGTTCATGCACAATATTACCTGGGACTCAATACGCCTTTCATCAACGAGTACTTGGAGGGTAAAGGCCCGGATCACACAATATCCAGAATATCTGATATCAAGAATGCATGGAGCAATTTCTGTCACTTGTTTTGAGAGTAAAAATGACCCCAAGTGCTGCATCCATGGCCCTGTATGTTGTTTTGCGCTCTAAGTTTTTAATATTTTGGTTGTGATTCTTCACCGTCTCAACAGGATCCTACAGGATTAATTGAATTGATTTATTTTACTTCTCTTTTCTGACACTTTTGGGTAATCGCGAAGATGAGGATGAGAAATGATATGATGAATAGAGACTCACAAATAACACCCATGCCCAGGCTCCGTCGAAGTGCACTGTGCTAACCACTCTGTCGCGAAGCTCGATAATATGCCTTGCACAAAAGTCAAGTATACATGTTTGCTGCATGTTTGTACCAATGATGGGTACTGTCTGCTCTTGCAAAATGATATCGAGAACCATGTGATAGGGTGTCCCGGCAAAACGTACCAGCGACAAAACGTACCACTTGGGTTCTCGCGACGAAACGTACCACTCAGATAAACAGCTATCTGTTAAGGATCCAGTAATAACTTCAAAATATTTACTCCGCGACAAAACGTACCACTTCAAGAAAAACGCTTGAACTTGCCCTTGACATGTCAGACATTCCAATACGGTGCACTATCCAGCACCCAGCTAGGGTATTCGTTTTACCTCATTAGTTATTACGACTTTGATCTCTTAGGTTAGGTTAGGTTAGGTTCGGTTCGGTCGATTATCGAGAGAATGAGGAAATCAGTTTGCATATACGCATGTGTACCGCTCTGGCCTTCTTAAAAACGGAGGACGTTTATGATGGATGGCTGGAAATACACTCTCAAGCCACAGAATCAGCGAAGCTAACTCTTTTCTTTGATTACTTTGTGAATAGTTGGTTGTAAAACGCGGAAATGTCAATAACAGTGTGGAACTGTCCAAAGCCTGGATAAAGTGTGATGGAACTCAGGAAAACTAGAGAAAATCGTAAAATCTTAATTTCGGTAAATGAGTTTTGATGCCGTCCCATCAAGTGGTACGTTTTGTCGCATCGCAAATATTTCAAGACTCATTCGAAGACCCTTCGCAGGTAGCCGACCAGGTAGTAGGTACGTTTTGTCGCGTATTCATGTGGTAGACATGATCGTCACGTATCGACTGCATATAGATGTTATGTTATTATCTAAATGCAGACGACACGTGACTATCATTTTTGCTACGAATTCCTTTGGTGTGTTTCCTTCCAATGAACACATCCGTATTTATCCAGCGTCGTCCAGCCAATATAGGTGGGACAGTGGCGGCACGCCTCCCATTGATATTCGTGGCATTGCACTCACGTCCTAGAACTTGCGGACGGACAAACGGGTCACTTTCGGATGACTGTCCGTTCTTACACCGGTTCGCGAGAAAGAGAACCTTTTGATGTGCGGTATCGCGCCATGGGTTCTCCAGCGAGATCGTCATTAGGGAATTGACTACCACCGAAGGGAGATGCGCAACGCTGACGGCAACCTGGCAACCAGAGTGGATGCTGGAAGGCCAGCGGGTCCTTCTCTGGAACTTGCCAGACTCGACTTCACCTGGACTTGCTTCTCGTGCCCGCGGGTGGCGCGCGAGGGGGGAAAGGCGGAGGGGGGAATTTCTACAGAAGAAGAAGACGAAAGGTCCACAGCACCAACTTCAGAGCCCTCGGGGTGAAATCTACTTTCACTGCGTTGCCATACTTCTGCACATGCCGAGCAATTATCGGCCGATGAGGACAATCAGAATCGCGATTCCTTTGGTGCAAAAGACCACTCGGTGGTCTCCGAACAGCAAATGTCACGTTGATGCTCCATCCAGCTCGAATTGGTCAAATTGTCGATTGTCTCCGGAGGTAGCCGCCAGGCTCGAAGGACACGGCAACAACGAGAGACTCGGGAATGGGTGTTGTTGAATGCCCACACACTGGAGGGGGGGAGGAATGTCGCAGCCCCGAGGCGGTGCGAGAAATACTGCCCTGCCAGCTCGGGGTGAGGATCTCTCCGAGAGAGATGCTATCTGGAAATGAGTTGCCACCCCGAGGACGGGTCAGCCCCCTTCTCGCCGAGGGAATTTCTGGTTGCGACCCCCCAAGGTAAAAAAAAATCCAGGGACAATAAGAACCAAGCCTTATTTTCCCCTCCGGGGGTGGGGGAAACATGGGACGCGTCACACATTTGACCTCCAGAAAGTTTCGTTCGACCTCCAGCCATCATTTGACGCTTTGTTGCCCATTCCTCTTTTGGTCATAGCTTGGGTCGCCCTGCCCTCGGGCTATGCTGCTCGGAGACTTGAGTCTGGCCGCTTTTGTATCCATGTGTGACAAGCTGAGGGATCTCCAGCTGATTTTTTTCTATTTCCCCTCCCCCTTTTGGGAACCGCTGCGAGGTATGTACGTCACTCAACCAGCTACCGAAATAGGCAACCTTGTTAGAATCCCATAATGGCACATCCGTTTGCAGCTCTCCATCTTCTGACATAAGCATATGTGACCCGTGCACGAAACTGCAACATGACGCATCTGCTATAGTTATTATCGTTATTGTGCTGTTTCGAGAGTTCATATGCAAAAATCAGGTCACCTGGCAAATCCTTAGTGTGAAAACAATCCACAGTTCATCTCCTGAGAGTTGACGGAGAATTGTCCAACAGCCTCGTCACAAGAAGCTATGTCTGGCGTACAACATATGGTATTGGAGGTTGAGGAAAACATTGCATGCAGTGCAGAGCCTAAGAACACAATCGAGTGGACTCCTGAAGCGGCTGAAATATTTTATTCAAAGCTCTAGCGTACAAGTCCAAACTTGTTTCGTTATCTCTTCTGGACTGAAGTCTCCTGAAGAAGCTGAAATATTTTATTCAAAGCTCTAGCGTACAAGTCCAAACTTGTTTCGTTATCTCTTATGGACTGAAGTCTCCTGAAGCAGCTGAAATATTTTATTCAAAGCTCTAGCGTACAAGTCTAAACTTGTTTCGTTACCTCTTCTGGACTGAAGTATCCTGAAGCAGCTGAAATAAGCAAGAAATAAGCAAAATACATCAATCAATGTCACGGTTAACCTGGCAGTTGAAGTGAAGTGGTCTAAATAACGAAAAATCTTTCTTATTTATTTCCAAGGTATATTTACATGTAAACCTGTTTCGAAGGTAGAGTCAGATTATATTCATGAAGTATTCAAGGGAGACACATGAAGCTTTTGGCTAGGGAGCAAGCAATGCTATTGGAGGCTTTGGGTGGTGTGAGCTGGTTAAAAATCGTCTAACGTTTGTTGAAATCTCTAATTCCGTTACCGAATGCACGTAGCAGGAAGTTGCAGAACTTGAAAATTTCAACAGGTAGTTCAAGCGTAACCTGAGAGATGCTATGAAAATGGGTTGATATACTATCGTGCCAACTAAATACACGTGACATATTAACTAAGGTTTATCTGGTAATCTAGAAATGGTGACTCACATGCAACGTAGAGGAGAATCTTGCCTCCACCATACAGGACACAAACTTCCATTTATATACTTTCAATACATCTCTAGCTGTACACATATACGTTAGTATGACGTACCTGTTTGTTTGTGCTGTAGTATAATTGGTAATATTAAGACACGAGGCAACAAAGAAGAGAAGAAGGTACGTACAGTCATGGGCACTTCTGAGTTGTAACTATTCCAGTGAGAGACATTGGTATTGTCACAAGTCAGAAGTGTCCGTGACTGTACATTAGGCAGATATGGGCCATTCCATGTCAAGGGGCCTAGGGTCCCTGCTCGACCCTCTTCAATTTTGATGAAACTTCTACAGGTTGTGCATACCTATCCCACATGGAAACCCGCAAAGTTTCAGATTCATAAGTAGCAAGCTGTATCTACTGAATAAAGTTATTTCAGAGGCTGGCGTTTCTCCAGTTCATGGGCCATGGGCATATCGTAAAGCTGTTTAAATGGTATCCTGCCTGCTCAAATTTTGTTCACATATTTGAACCCATTTTCAGAAGTCTATATCTCAAAACTGACACTTGTAATTTGATCATTGTTAGAATCACTGGAGAGAGCACATCGAAGCTGTCTAGAAACCTTGTGTTTGATTTTGGTGTTTAGGCGCCAAATTGGATTCAAAATGGCGGAATTCATATTTTTATGTTACTTGTTTCTAGGCTATTTATCAACCGATTTCAAGTTCCTTGTTAAAATTTGAATACTCTAATTTGATTATAATTTTTTTCGCTAAATAAAACAATGCTGCTAGGAATTTGAAAAATAAAAATTATATAGCTACAAAATTTATAGTAACATGACCAACTTATGCTTTATGGGAGAAATTCGCCTGTAATGCAAGATTATTTTGACTCTTGGATCAGTTAAATCATATTTGCCCGACTTTAAGCAGGGGGAAGGTCGTTCATGGCACAGGGTGTCCAGAAAGTAGCGCGTCGTGATTCCGAATATCGGCCGTTTCGGTGCTAACACCAATTTTCGAGGAAAATGTAGCTCTTTCGCTGACTCTTTGAAGGGCAAGTGCAAAATCAAATGCCTGTGTTTGCTTTCATTTCTTTGTCAGTTTCGTATATGCTTTGTCGGTGCTGCTGTAATTCTCTTATTATTATTATTATTATTATTATTATTATTTTCAATTTTTTTCTTTCAGTTCGATCCGTACCAAGAGACCTCTCGAAGACAACTATTGGCCTACGGGACGAAATAGCAGAAGTTCCGCACTGCTAGGCGTCATGAGCGACAAATTTCCAAAAAGCGAACCGTATGTATTTATACGATTTTATTATCTGTAATAAATAATGCCACATATATTAACTTTAACATCCTCAGACCCAGAAAATAAGAGTTTTCAAAATTTGAGTCATTTTAGTAAAATATCATACTGTGTTATTTTTGTGTCAGTTAAGGGCAGTGAAGGTGTTTAAGTAGCATTGTTATACTTGAATGCAGCAATGTGATGGCTCATTTTTCGAAACCTCTTCACTATATTTCACCTTTGCGTAGTCCCAAGCTCTTTTCATTTATTGAATTCGTTTAATTTAGGTCACTTTTTTGCCACTTTTGGCTAATCACGACTATGAGGATGAGTGATGATTAGATGAAATTTATGAAAGGACATTCACCCATTCCCAGGCCCCGACTGGAACCCCGGAAGTTCGATTGTGAGATCGATAGTCGATCACCGAGCTGACCTGGTTTCCAATATTTCTATCTCTTTCTATCAATTAGACTTACTCTTGCTATATATTTAGTTCTATCAGTTTTGCTTTTCACGTGTGTGATTATTGAAAAAAATAATTTTGAGGGGAAAGGAACTACTTCACGGTGGTGGAAATACCCAACATAACCCACCCAGTGGCTACGCCCCTGGGCTAGAAGTTAATTGATAGCTTCAAAGACTAATTGTTGGTATGTCCATATATGGTTCTGTGTGTTAACTCGGAAGACAGCACTAGCCAAGCTGAAGGATTTATGACAGCTACTGCTTGTGAAGACAGGTAGCGGGAAACTAGCAATTTATACTTTTATGGATAATAAAAAGAAATGCCCTACGCATTAACAATACAGTTTAGCCTCCCTCCCCACTCTCATTCATCGCCTTGTCGTTTTGTAAACTCCTTCTAGTCTTATCACTGCAAAGATCACGCGTAGACTGAGCAAGAACAATGCATCCACACCTCTTTATTCTTTAACAGTATTTTTTTCTGTTCTGTTTCTTTTTCCTCCTTCGTTCACGGTCATTTTCACACTTATCGCAAATTACAAGTCTATTAAGCCTCACCTGGTTGCTGGCACGCAATAACCTAACCTCCCCAACTGACCCTAACACGCTGCGAACACGCGAGTTGTTCATTCTGTAATTTCCATTCCATCGAAGATGGTCGTTTCAGCCTTAGAACGAGTTCAAAGTCACGTCGCTGCAATCAGAATGCGATAATCGGCTTTCGTTTCTATGTCCCCTGCACCTAAACACACCCTTAGCTGAAGACATATCTCGGCTTTTAAAACAAACGTCATCAATCTCCATAAGAGCCATCATTGCCATAGTGAGAGCCTTCAGTGTAATATCCATGTTGCGATATACAGTACCAATCAGTGAGAGTTGACTGGAGTTATAATTAAAGTGCGGATCTCAGCCTATTTTATTCCTTTGTACTTAGAAGTTAGCGTAAAACTTAAAATATTCTCTCAAACTCCAGCTGTATATTCACAGCTAGTAGCTTTAACTCTGGTTTATCTTGACGTTTAATTTAAAAATGTTTACTGGTATTCAAGTAGAAACATTGCAAGGTTTTAACTCTGGTTTATCTTCAGGTTTAATTTTAGTAAAGTTGACTATTGCTCAAGCGGCAACTTTGTGCGATTTAAACTCTGGTTTATGTTTAATTTTAATAATGTTGACTATTGTTCAAGTAGGAACTTTGCGTGGTTTAGACTTATAACGGTCAAATATTGAGTGACAAGTAATTAATCTAATTGCCCGTTAGTAGGAATTAATTGCAATTGGTAATATTAATATCCGTCGCGAATACAGGTGTCTAGCGAACTGTCTTAGCCAGCACTAGCTTGCTCAACCACCGTTTTTCGCCCGAATTCGGATTTACATGCATTCTTATGGGAATAACAAGAAAAATGCAACTTCTAAACCAATGGACCGAATTGGATGAGATTTCAACCAGCGGAAGAACACATCATCAAAGTACTGATTCCAAGATTTGAGCCTAATCAGAACAGAAATACGGGATTTATGAATTATTAAAGATTCATCGTTGAATTGAAAGGGAGACGCTACCCTACTGAGTTGCCCTTGCTTTCCGTGACTGAATACAATAGAGGAAGATTTAACCTAATCTCTGCGCGAGGGGCTGATACCAGAGGTTAAGGACCGGAGTGAGCATTGACCAGGATAGGAGGACAACGGTCAAAGCACCAGAAACAATAAACAAGCACCTGATCATAGAGGGTACAGCGTCACTACGTTCAAATCTGGAATAAAAGGGATGATTTGGAATAGCGAGAGACAGTTTTGCACAGTTTTGCCTACAATCGCCACCGGAGTGTGAGCTACGCGCGACCGAGCTGCGAGTTGCAAGCAGACTCGAGGCCTGGATTTGTTTTCCTCGAGTGAGTGTTTCAGAGCCATGGAGTAGAGCAGAATAGAACCAGGGGGTCGTTCTCCCCCTCACCGTCAACGCATTCGTGCACATACGTGTGGTATGTGAGAATAACGCCAGACACGTCCACCCGTGTCAATCGTCCGAAACAACGTCCTAAGTAGTGAAAGTTAATAACATTTGATATCCATGTGAAACCGCGAATGGCTCATCGCGTAAGTTCGTCTCATCGCCCAAGTCGCGTATCTGTACTTACGAGTGACCGCGAAGAACTGACCTATTATTGCGCAAGTTGTCGTATGGAGTCGACAGTGTACGGGTACCGTCCTGGACGTCCCTGCGAAGTGAACGAGTGAAGCCAGGATCCGATGATGCCAGATGGAGCTGCCGACTGATCCACTTTCGCCAACCAGGATAACCGCGAAGTGCAACCCTGGAGTGCGGATGTCTTCCAGAACTGTAGGACCACTTTCACGCAACCCAGGTCAGAGGGAATGCAGCGAAGGTAAGATCCTACCATGCGCGTGTGTGAGAGAGATGACGACTATCTACCGCGAATCTGCGTGAATCAAATCATTAATTAACTTAAATCAGTGCTATGGCATCCCTAGGCATCGGTATTCCGGCGGAATAATCAATTTAAAGATGAGAGTTTATGTTAACAGCAAACAATAGTTCATTGAATATATTTATACCTTCAGAAAAGATAGAAGGGGTTCGCACAAGGAACAATTATTCACTTTATACTTAAAATCCTAAACGATAAATTGTAAAAGGCAATGTAGCCAAGACAGAGCAAGAGTATGGTCAAAGTAGTAAGTAATCTAACCTTTGTATTTGTCATATTGTCGCAATATGCCATAGAATGAGAGAATGAATGTGAGATCGAGTGAAAGAGGGCAAGATGTGATGTCTATTTATCTGTGCTTTAATATATGTGTATATTCAGAAACACCGTAGTATTATGTAACGTCATTTCAGGTATTTAAAATCATATCCTCCTAGGTTTATTCTCGGTAACTCCGACTGTTAGGCACTTATCCTGACCGTATTATAATTCATGTGATGCTTAATTCGCCCAGCAGGTGAGGCGAAAGATTCTTCGTTGTTGCGTTGCTAAGCTCAGCTCAGTTGAGTTAGTTGAGTTAATTAGTTATTTATTAAATTAGCAACCTGTAACAGACTCTTGCTTAACTTTAGGATTAGTTTTAGAAATGTTGATTGTTCAATTACGAATTTTCCGAGGTTTTAACTCTGGTTTATCTTCAGGTTTAATTTGAGTAATGTTGACAATTATTCAAGTTAAGTTTGCGCGGTTTTAACCCTGGTTTATCTTCAGGATAAATTCTAGAAATATTGACCACTGTTCATGTAAAAACTTTGAGAAGTTAAAACACCAGTTTATCTTTGGATTTTAGTTTAGAAATATTGACTATTGTCCAATTAGAAACTTTGCATAATATTTAGGTTTCATTTTAGAAATGCTAACTATTGTCCAAGTAGGAACTTGCGAGGTTTGAACCTTGGTTTATCCTTAGGTTTAATTTGAATAATGTTGACCATTGGTCAAATAGCAACTTTGCGTGGTTTAAACTTGACTTTATCTTTGGTTTAGCGGGAAATATTTCAACTTGAATCCATTTTTGCAATACGATAAAAAGTTAGCCTGCACAAGTTTGTTTTAAAATATCAAAAGAATATGCCCCATTGCTTTTAAATACATATTTTACATTTTTGCTTCTTGACTTTCAGGTTGCTTTCGCCGAGCATATCGCCAGCGACGTCGCCAATGTCTAATTCTTCGTCGCCAACGCCCCCTGG
Organism: Lepisma saccharinum; assembly: GCF_977018435.1. Taxonomy (NCBI): domain Eukaryota; kingdom Metazoa; phylum Arthropoda; class Insecta; order Zygentoma; family Lepismatidae; genus Lepisma; species Lepisma saccharinum. The sequence continues at coordinate 29,927,717 of NC_139251.1, read as the reverse complement.
ACTTAACTACAATCACAAAATTACAGGGATACCCTGCGTAGCGGCGGCGTCGAGGTACACGGCGCCAGTCCACATAGACGTCGGTGGCACCATTTATACGTCATCTTTGGAAACGCTTACAAAGTAAGTAAAGTTTTCTTTTAAAATTTTTGTTCGTTCCATCAACTATGTTAAGAAACAGTGACGTAGAGAAAGCATAAATTAAATAAACCTCACCGTATATGAAAATACCGGCTGCTTAATTCAGAATTTTTCAAAATTGTGGCGCCCGGCATGGGGCTCGGAACTTTCGTCAAGTCTCTCATGTAATTGGACCCAGTAGTCACTGGCGTAGGAGGACTCTTTATTTTCGGTTGACTGAAATGTCCGATCTTTATGCGACCTGGATTTCTCCTTTCGTTTATTTTTACTTTACCTTCACTATTTATATTAATGTTATTAATTCAATTAATATTTATGTGGTCTTCTATGTAAAAATCAACTTCCGTGTGGTCAGTGGTCATTGAAAGAAGCTTGGGGTCATTTCGCTGTGACGCGTCGCCAGTGCATTGAATCCGATCGTATATGGTTACTGACTTTCTAGTCCGGAGCCCACTACTTCTTTTCCAGTAGTTCTCCAACTGATCTCAACAACATACTTAGAGCTTCCTTAGAAAATAAAACCGGGGACAGTTCGCACCAAAGGCTACGGCCGATGCCAGGGCAGCTGTTTTCGAACTCTCCTCTTCTTACTGAAAACCGCTGTGATATTCCAAAATCTAAAAATTTCATTGTCTCAGAATTCCTTTTAGAGCATTCATGTAAATCTTCGTTTGGTTTGCTTTCGCTGTTCTATAGATATTATCAATAGTTCAAAATGCTTACATAACCACGAAACTATGGAAAATATCTAGACAGTAGCGAAAGCAAACCACACGAAGATTCACATGACTGCTCTAGTAGAAATTCTAAGAATATGTATTTTCACAGATTTTGGAATATCACAGAGGTTTTTCGAAAGGATTGGAAAGGATGTTCTAAAACATCTGCCCTAGCGTTGTGTTGCATTCAATGCTCGAAGTGAAGGGGGTGTGATGGGATACCACCAGCTAGTAATATATTCGCAAAACATATCCCAGCGCCCAGCTGCTTAATTGCCAATCTTAAAGTACAGGAGCATCCCTAAGCTAACCTCAAGGCACGACCAAACAAACGCCAGGTAACAATTTCCGCTTCAGTCACTGGTTGCATCCATAGCTGTATTTCAATTTGTAATTAGTGAGGGATGAGCTTCTAAACACAGCTCATTCACACATACTAAGAGTGAGAGGAAGACATTTTTACACCGGCCTAGGGAGTGTGATACTATAAGTTCGACACCCATTTGTTTGTAAACTCTATATTCTGTTCTGTGCAGAGTCTTCATGCAGTCCCCCAATTTCGCACACAGAAACCCACATGTACGCAAGGACACAAAGATATCTCCAAGTGATACTTGTGTTACTGTCAAATTTTGTTTGGTACAGCCTCTCCCTCCATACCTTCTGGACATGTGTACCAGTGACCGCTTTGTGTGTCATTTCTATAACGCACAAAGGCGGAGCATTGTGAATCCTCATGTTAAAACTCACATCCTGTTCTTAGCGGAGTGTTTCTTTACAAATGAGTCCTTCAAATAAAGACAAGCACGCCCAAGGTTCCCCACTTGCATCTCTTCGACCAGCCTTCCGCAGCAAGAGAAATCCAGATTTTTTTTTGCTCCTTTTTCTTTCATTTCTTTGACCCATCACCCTGAAGAGAACCATGTGGATGAAGTTCTGTAACACAACACCGCGATATTTTTTCCTCTTCTTTTCTTTAACAAGAAACCAAAGGGATTTTTACCTGTACCACAACCGGCCACTTCCAAGCTACGTCCTCTTTCCATGCGAGTGTAGTGTTTCATCTCTTGCTAAGGATACAAAGTCCGTTTCTACCTCTTGCCCAGGGGCCTTCTTTGTGCTTGAATCACTACGCATTTGCAGCACAAAACAATGTAAAAGAGCAGGGTTTCCAGATACTCACGTATAATTTTCTTATGTGCGTGACGGTAATGCACAAGTACCGAAATTCCACTTTGCTCTTGTCATTTCGTGTCTAGTATTGGGCATAAGTGTAACGTCCGTTATATAGTTCATTTTGATAGTTGTCTGAATGCGTGATAATTAGAGCTCGGAAGTTGATCAAAAATTATATTTTTTTCTGAGCCTTGAAAATAATGCTAAACCTGGTAGTAGTTCGTTTCCCTTCAGTTAGAACCAGAAAACATTGTTTTTATTTTTGCATTTATCGGTCTTTTTCAGCTTTTAGGTCATTTTTCAGTATTTTTCCAGTTTTTATTTAATTTTTCTTTAATTTTGAGGTTTATTTTCCGCTTCCTCAGTTGTTTCGTGAATTTTAAATAAATTTGCGGACATAACTTACATATTTAAATTTCCTGATATAGTCTTCTTAGCAAGTTGGCCATTAATCGAAAATGCGGTCAATGGAAAATAGTATTTTATATAATCTTGAACTAAGGAAAACTACATTAGTACTTAATTGCTTTACCCCTTTGTTTCAGTAGTTTAAACCACCAAACAACAAATTTTATCGAATTATCAACTATTCTCTTGTAATTTATGCAAGACCCAAGCTTTGATTTTAAGAGCGAAAATTATTTTTTGGTCATATTTCTTATTTTTTGATCTTTTCTTTTTCGTTATTGTAAGGTCATTTTTTAACATTCTTTAGGTCATCAACTTCCGAGCCCAAGTGATAGTGCAGCTTTACCAGCACTTGATATCAATTGGGAGGGATGTTCTCGGTCTCGGATCAAGTTGAAAATGCTCGTTTCTTTCTTGTGTCTCGTAAATCGTAAGTGGAGAGATGCTTGGTCGACTTTGGTGATAGGTTTTTGATTGATTTATATGTTTTAGTTCACATTGCTCTACTCTCACCTTTGGCTAATTGCGAGGGTGGAGATGAGTTATTTTTTGTTTGATTTTTTTAAGTCCACTTTATGCACAGAAGGCTAATCGGAACTGGACCTACAGTCTACAGTGTGATACGTGCCTTCACCAAGCATCGAATCCGAGACCCCTTGATTACCCAGATAGCACAGACAGCTTGCTTCGCGAAGTAGCTAGCAGCAAGCTTGTCATGGCAAGCTATTAGCATCCAGCAATCTAGTTACCAGAATTGAAAGTTACAGCAAGCTTTTCATAAACTAGTTGTAAGCTTACAGAATGCAATGCTCGAAAGTCGAAGTAAGCCATAATGTGTCTACCAAACCAACTTTGAGTTAGCTTGAAGATGTAAGTTCGAAGTTTGAACTTACATCTTCAAAAAAGAGAGAAGAAGAAAGCTAACCTTATATATAATAGGCTATCTCTTTATTGGTAGTAGGCTCCTGTATAGTGCAGCTCCACTACAAAAGTTACGGTCCTTTCCGGAAGAAAGCATGAAACTTGGCATGCACGTAGCTGTCATGTATACGCTTCAACTTGGATGTGGGAACATGTCGAGAAATCATTGTTTCCCGCCAAATTGAACGAAATTCAAAATGGCGGCTAAAACTAGCGTAACTTTGCTGCAGACATAATCGGTTGACACTGCAAGGTAATATAGGAGTCCACAAATATGTTTTAGAGTACTAGGAGTCCATTTAAATTATCAGATTTGGTATACAATTATAAAATGGCTGCTAAAATCCAAGATGGCAGCCGAAAATTCCAGAATTTGCTGCTAAAGTACAACAAAATTTCCTAAAATGTATGTTTCTTTAACACTTGAGTGGCTCTGCCATCTAGTTTACGCTGCAGGAAATATAAGATTTGGTGTTTTATTCACATTGGAATTCATTCCACTGTATTTCAGTTTTATTTCATTTTGTCATTATAATTTATGTTTAATAAGTATCTCTATTATTATATTAAATGGGTGTCTATATTATTTTGTTTTTTAAAAAATGCACTTGGGATGAAAGATAATGTGATCTTGATGAAAGGACAATCACAAACACACATGAACAGGGCACAACACAAGCCTCGCACAAAGATTGAAACGCCAGAGCCTCGTTAGTCTGCAAGAATACAGTCGTGTAATAGAGGTTAGTGACGGGTGAAGGCTACTCATGTGGTTCAACATGAAGATGGTGGGGGTTACCTAAATTAACCTAGCTTTGGGAATACTTTACGCCAGTGGTTCCCAAAGGGAACCGCGAAATGTTCCAATATTTTCACTCCACATAAATTGACTATTGCAAGTGTTAGATAGTTCTTTCTACATTCTGACTTGTGGCGCCGCGGCAAAATCTTGAAACACTAAGGGCGCCGTGAAACGAAAAAGTTTGGGAACCCTTGCTTTACGTAAATTTTCTTCACTGGAGAGGTGACCCCCTCCACGAGTTCCCTTCTTGTATTTCGAGCACCAGTGTAAGTACAGCGTATCACCTCCATGGGCATCGGCAGGATATTCTCCAAAGAGTGTAAGCAAGGTATTTTTTTCCGGGAGGGGAGAACGAGGTACATAATGCCTCGTAATAGTGTTGTCCTCTAAAAAACATTGCTCCAGTTTGAAGTTATCATGTTCCTGCAACGCCCTCGCAATAATTCGCGTATATTACTATGACTGGAATGCAAATATATGTGTGAAATAACAAGTTTTCTCATGAAGATTTGACACATTGTATCAGTACGAATGCATAGTAGATCTCTTTTAGCGAACTCGCAAAACCAGTGACAAAAAAATGTCATAACGCGTAAAAACGGTTGGAACTACGAAAACAATTATAGAAACAAGATAACCTGCTTTAGAATGTTTTCCCTTATCTCCAGCGATTAATTTTCGCTCTTACGGACTTTTTCTATGTTAGACTCAGTAACATTCTGCACATCTCTGCAAAACAAATTGAACTATATAGGGCTGTATGGGACTCTATTGCCTAGCGATCTTGGAAAGGGGTAGTTGCTTATATCCAGACTTTTTCTACAGATTTCTACGCCAAGGGAAGGAACAGAATTTCATGCGCCCATGCTTGATGGACGCAAATGTTATAATTTTCCTTGTTTACTATTCTTCTTGTATTCGCGCTCAAACAGCAATCCCCAACCACGTAACAGAGACGACGCCAGAAAAAAGTAAGTGTTGAGGCAGAGGGGTGAGAAATATTTTCTGGGGAGGGCAGTTACATGTAATATACCCTATATATATACCATTCACTTAATTTCCAGGGGGACGACATTTCACTGGTGAAATTTCGAAAATTATTTCGCACGGGTGAACATTTTTCACGGTGTGTGGTATTCGTCCCCCCTTTCTAAGATTTTTTAACTTTATTTTCAAGGTGGACCATATTTCACTGGTGAAATTTGTTCCCACTTCCTAACCTGTTTCGGAATTTGTTTCTCAGGGTGGTCGTAGCTCATGGATGCAACAGTGATGGGATTCGATGCTCTTACCACGCTTCGCCCAATGAAAATGCGGCCCTGGCAGGCCATGGGCCTTGAAGGGCTGTTGCGTCATGGAGATTAGTTTAGTTTTTAAATCACTCGTTCCGAAAAAGGACCATAAAAAAGCAGAATTTGGCAAAAATAAATGCGATTTTCAAAATTAAACGATACAAAACCGTCCGCTGCATTTCCCACATTCATACGAGAATTTAAAACCAAAGAAAAAATTACATTAAAGAAACATTTCTCATATGTTCGGGCCTCCCCGATGGCGTAATCGTCTCTGTATAATCAAGGGGTCCCGAGTTCGATACCCAGTGGAGGCACATAGTGGTTCGGATCCCACTTAAAACTATAGATCCAGTTCCGATTAGTCTATCTGTGCATGAAGTTGAATTAAAACAAAAACTGGAAAAACATTTCGTTTGTCAATTTTAATTTATTTTACATTCATGCTAATTTTCGCTCTCCTGGCAACCCTGTCGGAGAACTGAAATTCTCTTCTTGGCTGGCGCACACATCTCCCATATAGCACACCGGTCCTGGCCGCGGGGCGGATTTCCTTATATAGAGCAGCGTTTGGTATTCCCCCGTGGGCGAAGGTTCTTCAGAGAACACTGGCCCTTTTGTAAGCATGAGGCTGCTTGTGATAATTCCAAGCAACTTCGTTGCAGGTTTTGCACCGAAGATACTCCGCGCAAAAGAAGAATAAAAAAACAACATAATTTTATTTTTCCTCGTCCATGTACGGACGTACTTCTGTTCCATACTTCTATCTTTGTTACGGCATAGCATGATCCTTTGCCATGTTTTCCGGTCGCTGGAGCAAGATAAAAGAACCCTCGCGCTTTGCACGTTATCATAATATACAGAGTGCTCCAAAGATATTGTATCCTGGTTTAGAAACACAAAGCAATTTCAACTCTTTATTACTTATTTAACACAGGATTTCAACCACAGCATTAGCCATTTTACATTGAAATGTATTAACAACAGAAAATAACAACATACACGACAATTACATGTACAATATACAGAGTGTTCCTAAGTATTTGCACCCTTGTTTGAAAATACGAAGAAACTTAAACTCTTTATGAAAAATATACAGAGCGTTCCAAAGTAATTGTGACCTGGTTTAGAAACACGGAACAATTTTTCAACTTCATGTTTGGGGGGAATATCCAGTGTTCCTAAATGCACCCTGGTTTGGAAACACGGAGCAATTTAAACCATTCATTGCAATCTGTCCCCAACGCCGCTCATAATGGTAGAGAAGGGGAGAAATCGAGTGTACGGAGCGAAGCATTGTGCACTACTGCAAACGATTGGTAACTGCAGTCCCTTTCCCCTCCACGTGTTCATTGGCCGAGCCATCTCGAGTCACTACTTGCGCGGAGGACTTGCTTCCGTCCGCTTGCTCCACAGACTTCTGGGACAAGAGTATAGAGGAAATATTCAGGGTGTTCCAAAGTATTTTTGCCCCGGTTTAGAAACACGGACTGTCCTGGCAAAAATATAAAGATAAATAATTTATTATTTATTGAATAACAAAACATTATGTTAGATCCAGCCAGCGTTGGCATGTTTAAAACACTTTGTTTCAAACGTTTAAAACACACGGCTTTGTTTTTTTTACAAATGTTTTAAACGTTTAAAACAATGTGTTTTAAACATGTTTTTTTTTACAAGTGTTTAAAACACATTTTGGTGGTAGATATTTTATAGTCTGTGATAATTTTTTTGTTGGGCAACCCTGTTTTTCTTTGAATCTGTGTCAATTAATCCGTGCTTTACAGGTCTCACTTATCGCACAACACTTGAGCAATCTTATGTTCTGACGTCACGGGAGAAAGCTTTTTAATTTTAGGCTAAATGCCTATGTTGTTAGGTTAGGCAGGCTAGCTATGTATGCACAAGGTAGCAAAATTGTTGTGCTACAAGAAGGACCCGTGCTTTACTGTAGAAATCGAAACTTCTCAGTTCCTTGTTGTTTCGTATCGTCCTGTAAGTTTGAGACTGGTGGAAGCTGGAAATGGAAACTAATATCTGAATGCACAATGCGTGATTTTGATCATGACGTGAATTTTTTTTCTTTTGCGATACGATTCATTGGTTTGTATAACTGAATCAAGCGCAGATGGTTACTTTTGGTAACATAATTTTGTGCTTTGAAAGATAAATTGATCTGGAGAATCTATTATGACACTGCAGGTTGTTTTCTGCTATATAAACTGATCAGGCAGCAGGAAATATTTCACCCTGATTTTTCCAGGACGAGGATATTAATTCTATAATATTTAGTTTCTTGAAATTTAGATGAATATAAATCCTAACCTACTTCAGTAGTGGCGGAAAAAAGGGGGTTTATTACCCACAACTTTTGTCCCTGCAGTAGAGGTGTGCGGGATCCTGAAAAGTCGGACCCCGGATCGGGAAAGAAAATTTCCGTCCCGATCCCGACTTCCAGAAATGATTTCCCGACTTTTTGGGGTCCCAAGCAGTCTGTAAATTCCGAATGGTCATTTTAAAACGTCGTCAATTCTAGACGTTCTCTGCATTGTAAATGTCTGGAACATATCGGAAATTGTTAGATTTTGTACCAGAAGTGCAAAAACAAGCACTTAAGATGGAAATTACGTGTAGAATTCGAGATTTCAAGAGCTTTGGGAAATTTCGAACACATCCCGTCCCGAAAATTTTCCGACTATTTCGGAAAATTGAGAATTTTCCCCGTCCCGAATGTCGGGATTTAAAGAATTTCCCGTCCCGACCCAAAAAATTCTGTCCCGCACACCCCTACCCTGCAGTATGGTAAACCTTATCTCCAAAGGGAAATAGACTGTCCTTGTCGCCACTGTACTCATACAAATGAGTATTTTTAACGACTTTAATTATAATTTACTGGGAAAAGGTTGACTTTGTTTTGTTTAAAACATGTTTTTTAAAACTATGTTTAAAACAAAAAAACATCTTTAAACAAAAAAAAACAATTTGTTTTGTTCTTTTTTTTAAAAAAACAACAAATTTTGCCAACCCTTGATCCAGCTGACGAAAAGCAAAGTTCCTAATTAATATTTTAAGCATATTTTTATAAATAGTAGTTTGTGTAAATATTCTGCGCTACTGTCATTCAAACCCGTATGATCCCAACCTAATCGTCGTCTTCTAAGTTCGGCAGAAATAAATAAACGTAGATTATGCAACAAACGCTAAATAAATATATATTTATCAGTACTTGGTAAGTCTTTCGGGGGAGGGAGGTCCGGAATCCCCTGAGCCCCCTAAATACGTCCTTTTTTACATGCACAAGTGAATCCAGGGGCGAAACAATTTTTTTTTCGGGAGGGGTCTAACCTTCGATAACGTTTGTTGGAATAGTCATAACTACTGAACTGTGACTATGTATACGACTGCACTCGTAAAAAACTATTTTCGACAGAATGTTACCGAACGCATAGTAAAGAATTTACGATTTATGCGAAGTTCTTCAGAAAATATGGTAAAATTCGCGCAAAACGCAAAAAAAGGGGAAAAAATCACGTAAACAGCTTAATTTCTTCACTAGAATGTTAAGGAAGATGATGTAGGCTGTAGCACACACTCACACACATGTGTATTTGCGTACGTGTATGTACGTAGGCACATGCGTGGTTTGTTTTTCCAGTCTGGTCACTATTCAAATGTATATCTGGTAGCACTTAGAATATACGGTACAGTCACGGACACTTTTGGGTTGAGTGAGAATTCTCCCCTCCTTTGGCACTTGAGGAAGGGGCTATTGCAATTTATATAATACCCCGATGCTTGGAGAATAGTTACCGGATTTTTCCTGAGCTGGAAATTCTTCAAGTACCTCATAAAGCGTTTAAAATTTATTTGGGTAGGTAAAAGAGACAAGTTTTCGGTGTTTCGGAATTACGAAATAACACGAATTATGCTATTTTTCAGAATAACACCGAACTTTACACTTTAACACGAAAAACGCCACGAAATATGCAATATAAACTGGGAATAACATTTCTTCTGTTCAAACAAAACTACCTGAAGCTCTATTAGATCTGTCATTTGTAGTTTAGCTGGTAATAGTTTGATTCAAAAGAGATTGTCACGCTTCATTTATTGCAGTTTGGCACAGACATGACTGACAGTGTTTAACCTCGTCCTGAAATAGAATCGCTTGGAGGGTGGGGATCTTTCCAGAAGGGAAATTTCGTAAGAACGGGAAAATTTTCAGGGAGAAGCACATGTTGTGTTTCGAAGAGGGGGAAGGCGTGTATGTGTGTGTGTAAAAAAACTGTGTCTTGAGGTTGCAGAGGGATTTTTTGGCACTGTTAGGGAAATGTGATGTGTATGATTGTGTTCAAAGATTTGGATGTTATTATTCAATAAACACTTCATATTTACTGCCTGATGAGACGAAAAATTTTTCCAAATTGAAGAAATTTTGTTATTTTTCACAAAGGTAAGCCACAATGTTTTTGGCATTAAAACTAAAGCTTGGCTCAATTTTCCAGAACTAAAGCAATGTGAAAATCTTAAGCATAGAAGGAACAGTAAGAACGCATGTAAAAATAACATAAATTTAAAATTAAGAACACCGAATTTTGCCCTAAACCGCGAAAAATAACACCGAATTGCAGTAAAAAATACAATAAAATCGAAATTTAAAGAAAAATACAACGAAAACATCACGTCCCTACCTATATATCTACACGAAGAGTACAAAAGTTGGAATCACTGCCATCCTCCAGGGTTGCTAGGGAATTTCGTTGCGAAATAGTCGATACAAGTCCATTCCTCCATCTTCCCTCTAGCTGTTCGGAAATAGACTGCTGGAGGCCACGAAAGAAGGTTTGTTGGCACAAAGTAGTTTCTGACGTATGAGAAAAGTCATCCTGCGAGTACGACTGCGGGTACTCGCGAGTAAGTGCGAGTACTCGCCATACTTCCAGAAGTTGCAATTACCAAACTCTGTGTTGTGCTGCGGCACCAGGATGCCTCGGTTCGAATGCTGTTAATCGTGATGCGATTGCTGTAGAAACTAGGGTAGATGTTCATCTACGGCAGTGTTGCCAAATGAAGGGAAATTCGATCAAACATATCAAAATTGCAGAGGAATTTAAAGACAGATTATTGCTGGGTTCGTGTCCTTAGAGATGAGGCTCTTTGTGTGTTTTCGATATTATTCCAGTAAAGTATATAAGACTCCCATACTATTTTTTGCTGCTAGTTATTTCCACCCCTTTGAATGTAAGCCTATGTGCCTATTTATATTCCTATTGTTTACTTTACGTCGCTTTCTACCTCTTCGGTTAATAGCGACGATGAGGATGAATGGTGAATTTATGAAATTAATGATGGGACAAATACAATTGCGCATTCATGCCTGACCAAGAGTCGAATCCGAGGCATTTTGACCGGTAGAGCGAAGACTTGTTAAAAGCATCATGTCATTCATTTGTTATTTTTTATATACGTATACGATCGTGGAACAATCAAAAACTACTACTTACATGGTTTCTTTAGAAGAAGGAAAAAATCTGGCGAAAAGGGGAAATTTTGCTCCCAGATTGTGGCAACACTGTTTTGGTGGGTAAGGTCTTTTTCAGGGCCAAAATGACGGTAAATTGGACTTGTGTGAAACATTTAGAGAAGAAAAATGCCGTGCGATGTGAGAAGGGTGCTGAGCGCGTGGATAAAACAGTGCCCGTAATATTTGAAAATATTTTTTTTCGCAACTCCTCTAAAAAATTTCACAATAATCCAATTTGTGGACATTTTGACCCTAAATTTACCTTTGATAAATTCCCTGGGCGATGTTTTCTTCTTGTTGCTATCACGAGAAGGTTCATTGTGAATATTAACAACACAGAAATATCAATTTGCCCACGAAAAGCATTATCAAGAAGAGAATGTATGTTTGTCCTAATGACCTCAATCCGCTGTGAAATTTTGTGTATTGACACCCTGTACATTTCGAAACTCGAGACGAGACCCTGACTTGCCGAACGAGAACGATGCTCGTCTCGATATGATCTCCACATCAAACCCTTCCCTCTCCTAGCTACGTCGTTGGGTATGTTCCCCTAGTATGTTGAATAGCCAGAATATATATGGAGATACGTTTTCCCACACGAATAGGTACAAAGGTCGACTTCTGGAATATAGAAGGCAGACCTTAAAGGTTCTCAAATTTACATACATTGTCATTTGTTCTTCGCGGGGGTCCGTTCCGCCTTCAATTAATTCCTAGTCCTCTTTCCCATGCTTTGATAACTTCGACCTAGCGGTTATGGTCCGCTTGGGAAATATATAATTCAAGGGGCTCTCGGAATCTGTCCCCCCGTGGGATACACCTCCAGGACAGTCCATATATATAAGTTCCGTGTGCCTGGATACTCTCCCACACACCTAACCCAGGTCACACAGCGGTGCTCCCCCCTGGAACCAACCTTCGGGACATAGGCGGGATGATGAGAATGGTACCTCAGTGCCCTGTGATCTTCTTCGTATCCCTAGGGAGGCCTTGTCGTGGGAAAAAAAGGATTTGGCCTAAGAAAAGCGCCCCCTGGCCATCTCGACACTAATGGCATCGTGTTTTGCCGTCAGATAGGTGGAACAAAAGAATAACGCTGCTTGTTCTTTTTTAGCACTGGCGCGGCTCCAGTGTTCTTGTCTTTTCAGGGACATGTTTGAGCATATCCAGGGAAGGAAAGTACATGTATGCCTTTTTTAAGGGGAAGGGAACGTAAGGTTTTATTTCCTCGATTGTCTTTCTAAGAATTCCTTGTCAGAACGTCATTATACTACAAGGAAATGAGTTTCATTTTCATTGATTGTTACCTAGAAGGAATTCGCACAAACTGATTACGACACCAATGGACATTTAGTAAGAACAAAAATGATTTTCTCATAACTTCCAGAAGAAAAATTGTCACTCTTTCTCAGAATATTTCCAACACGAAGTATCAACTATTTTCCTGGTTTAAAACATTTTCCAATTCAGGGGTCCCGGGTTCGAATCCTGACCTGGTCATGGATGTTTGTGAGTGTCCATTCACCAATTTCATCATACCATCACTCATCTTCGCAAATTAGCCAAAAGTGGCACAAGAAGCGAAGTATAAAAAAGCAATTCAATCAATCAATCAATCAATCATTTTCCAAATATTAGCGCGTGCGCAAATTTCTTAAGACCGATATGTTTCTTTGGCGTACGGGCAATTTACTACCAAAAATCAAGCAAAAATCTTTCATAAATACCACGCGTCAAAACAAAAGTTTTCAGTGAGGTGCGATCTTGATGTGACAGATGAATTGTTGTTGTTGTTGTTTTGTCCAATTTATGCACAGAAAGGCTAATCGGGACTGGACCTACAGATTAAAGTGGAATCCGAACTACTATGTACCTCTACCGGGTATCGAGCCCGGAATTCCTTGATGACAAGGCGAGATGTGACAGATGAATTTGCAACAAAGTGCTTTCAAAACTAGCAAACGGGGAAAAAAGAAGGGGGGGGTCGAGTTATTTGTCTAAAAATCTTAAACCCGTTTCCGTATGCTTGTTTTATTCAGGAGTATTATCAGGAGATTGAAAACAAAGGCTGTTTGCAACTGTTCTCTAACGGGTAATACCAGCACTCTATGAGAACTTATCTAAAAAAAGGGACGGTAGAAAAAATAAGACTGAATTAATTCGCGTAAAATAAAATAACAAGGGACAAAAATTACCGTACACTCTAGTTTAGCCAACTGTTGAACGTAAAAGGCTGAGAAAACAGGAAACCGAAAAATGGAAAAACAATAGTAGAAGACATTATACTCAAGTAGTTGCTCCTATACAAAACAAGAAAAATAAGAATGAGAAATAACAAACTTGTGTAACAACATCAGCGAATAAAGAAAAAGAAGGCACTGTTGCACTGCGACATAAACATTCGCATCAGAAAAAGTAATAATAATAATAATGATGATGAAAGTAGAAGAAAGTAACAAGAAATTTGCACACGCTGCAGAACCGACACACGCCCTGCAAAATAAACGGGAACGGAACAACTAGTAAGATTGGAAACCTTAGCACAAAATTCTCATCATTGTTCTCAAAACTTTGTTTAAGTTTATTTTTTGTTTTCTTATGAAGATAACATGTAAAACCATACTGTACATGTTCTAACATGCCATGAAGGTTTAAGGTGGTTGTGTATGTAGGGCCCCACCAGGCCCCACACATTCACAATCTCAGGGTTGCCGACAGGTATCCGTTTAGTAGAAACTGGGTGAACCCCAGTGCCGCTCCATGCTGGAAAAAATTCCGAACCTGAACCTGGCGCGTGGTCGGTCAGCGAATCGAGTCCCATCGCCGCTGTTTTCTGACTTTCGAGGTCTGAATCTGCTACTTCTTTTCAAGCAGCTATCCAATTGTCCTCGCGATGCTGGGTCAACACCAAGTTTTTTTTAGCTCCCACCGGGAATCGAATCCGGGACTGTTCGAACTAAAGGCGAGAGCGCTATTTGGCTACGCGGGAGTACTTTACTTTTGTTACTACTACTATTACTATTAGTACTACTACTAATAATAATAATTATAATGTACTTATATCTAGGGATGGCCAAATCGGGATAATTTTCTATCCGGATTTCCCATATCCGGTATTAATATTGGATATTCTGATATCCGAATATAGGATTATCCGGATATTCGGATATCCGTTGTTCAGATTTTGTGGCCATCCCTACTTATATATCCTTTCAAAAAAATTAATTTCCTAGCAAATACATTAATTTTTTTGCTCATATATGAAGTGGCGTCAACTTATATGAGCCCGTGGGGTCTGAGCACACACAATAATTTGTCGTATTATTAGTATTATTAATTTCTTGCCGTGATTCCTGGCGGAGTTCATATTGAAATCAGTAAAAAAAAAGTAAGATTACATTGTTTGTGTGCATTAATATGATACATCGAAGGCAGGATTGATGAGATCGTTTGGCGAACTTAAAAAGTATTTGAGCAAACCCAATGAACCCCCTCCCCGTACCTAAAGGAAAAAGGAACAATTCGTACTCTTCATGCAACTCTCCTGAGCTGATGGATTGAAGTATGACACGAAAGCCTACGCACTAATAGAATGAGAAGACATGGTTAGCAATCTCAAAAAGAAAGAAATCTCCCGTCACACGGCAAGAATGCAAAGACTTCGACCAAAGCGTGTGAAACAAGGCAGTGCCCATAGGTGATTTTTTTTTTTGCCCACGGTGTCTCTTCCACTGATTGGAGGCGCCTTGGGTGGGCATGCGTAGCAAGTTTTCCCAGTAGCACCTCGACAGGATTATGACGTCATCCGTAACCACCCACTACGTCGAAAGGCGCGTGGTTGGGCCCTGCCTCGTTAGGGTTCGGTGAAGCTGAACTCAAAAAAGAAATGTCTTTTTTTCGTTGAGTTGTTTGTCTGGTGTGACTTTCTCCCAGTTCTGGAGAATGGTAGAGTCGAATTAATTTCGGAACATCTCCAGCGGACTACGCGAGTCTGTCTAGTGAGCCTAGTGGGCGTGTAGAGCCTGAGCAGCGAGCTTAGCGATAGATTCTGGGTTGAGATGACGTCAGCGGCTCGTTTCGTTGATTGGCTGCTTCGAGAGTTATGACTCGTTCTGAAGCTTCAAATGCATAACAGCCAAATATGTTATGGAATAATCTCCCTCTAACTGAACTGGGGTGACGTCATGTGGTGAGCGAGGTGGGGACTACCTAACTGAAATAATCTTGGACCGCCTGTCCACATGAATAAGTCTTCATGAGAGGTTTTCAAATAATAGTAATGAATGAGCAGTTTAACAATCGTTTATAGTTGAAATAGATCCGTACACACACACACACACAGAGAGAGAGAGAGAGAGAAACGGACAAAAGAGGAAATGGACAACACAGAAGAATAAAATGGTTAAAAATGGAATGAGAAAAAATAAACTGGTGAGAAGGAAGAGGCGATGAGAAAAAGTACAGTAGGCTCGCCGCCGAAGTTCCAGGGATCGAATCCCGGCCTGGGAATGGGTGTTCTCTTCAATCAATTTCATCTGATCATTACACATCCTCATCGTCGCGATTAGCCAATAGTGAAAGAAAATCGACGTCAAATAAAAATTATAAAGGAAAAGCAAAAAAAAATGGAAGACAAAGTAGAAAAAAGAAAAGAAAGAAACAACGAAAGAGCAAGAAGAAAGGGGAGACAGAAAAATAGAAAGACAAAAGAGAGAAAATGAATTGGCAGGAAAAGAGCGAAAGAGAGAGACAAGAGGAAAATTCAGAAAGAGAGAGAGAGAAAGAAATGGGAGGAGGAGGAAATTGAAAAGAAAGGAAAGAAAAGGAAAATACAGAGCGAGATAGTGAAATGAAAACATAGAGAGGAGAAAATGGGAAATAGGAGAAACTATTATAAAACGAGGAGAATGCAGTAGAGAGGGGAAGTGATAGGGACAGAAATAGGAAGAAACAATTAGTAATCTACACAGTTCGTATGCATACATACATGATGGAAAAATTTGCATTTTTCAAATATTTTTATGCACTAACGTGAAATATTAATTTATTTGAGTTAGCTAAAGTAAGTAACTTGACTGTAAAATTAATAATTTCATTTCGATGGACTTTTTGAGCCCAAAATAACACATTATCACCTGTATCGTTAATATAATGATGTTTAATAAATTCCTCTATATTCCATATTATTTTTAAATTTTGCCGTTTCCCCCTTCTAACAATAATGTCTCCGAATCCAATTAGGAAGCGAGCACACCGAC
Source organism: Lepisma saccharinum (assembly GCF_977018435.1). Classification (NCBI taxonomy): domain Eukaryota; kingdom Metazoa; phylum Arthropoda; class Insecta; order Zygentoma; family Lepismatidae; genus Lepisma; species Lepisma saccharinum. The sequence goes on along the minus strand of NC_139251.1, from coordinate 29,911,473 downwards.
CAAAATCAATTATTTGTAGCAGATGGCCAGTGACATCACTACTTGATATTTATTCGTCCATTTTATTTTATGTTCTCTTAATTGCCAATGGCTTATCTTATGAGCGCCATTACGGTTTTGAGAAGTCAGCAAATTCCACTCAAAGAAGATTCAGCCTCAGGTCCTGTGGTCAATTGTCTCCGATCTTCAGCTTTCCAATTTCGTGTCAATAGCCTCCGAGAATTGTCCTTTTGTACGAAAATTCCTATTTTCAGCCTGTTCTGCCGGTCACTCGACAGTGTTGCAAACTGTCAGCTTTTCGGATTTAATCTAGTCACCCTCGCAATGGTCGATTTTTCGAATTCGGTAAATTACATGCCTTGATATGTTCCTACATCATTCAGGAGAATTTATATGTCGATTATCTAAATGTATTAAGTGATGCTGGAACCAAAACTCTTTCTTTCTCTGTTTTGCTTCTGTATTTTTCTTCTTCTTCCTTCCCCTATCTCTCTCTCTCTCTCTCTCTCTCTCTCACTCTCTCTCTCCGTTGCTTATTTATGTCTCTTCTTCTTTCTTCCCTATCTGCCTCTCTATTTTTCCTCTTGTCACTTATTTTCCTCTTCTTTCTTTCTGTCTTTCTCTTGCCTCTTTATATCTCTCTCCCCATCTATTCTGTCTCTGTCTTTTCACTCCATTTCTACATTTCTATTTCTAGCTCTTTATGTGTTTGGCTCTGAATTACCAATTCTTCTTTCTTCCTTCCCTTTTCTCCTACTCTCTCGCTCTCTCTCTACCTCTTCTCTTTATCTTCTCTTATCGTTCCAAGTCTCTCTCTGTCCCTTACTTCTTCATTTCTCTTTCCACATCTTTTCCTATTTTCATTTTCTTTTTCTTCTCTTTCTCTTTTCTCTCTCTCTCTCTCCCTTTTCCTCTCTCCCACTTCTCAATCACTCTTCCCACGTGTCACTTTCTTCTCCATGTCTCCTCTATTCTTTCCATTTTGCTTGTTTATTTATCCCAACTTTCTGCCATGAATTTAAGGAAGATTTCGAACTTTTGGTACTTGATTTAAGGAAGATATAAATAGCAACAAATTTTGTGCATTTCTAGCGGCAGAGCGTCGCTCCAGTAAATGTTTGTTTCAGTATGGTGTGAATAATATAAACAAAATAATTAATTTACATGTTTGTGTACTACACAGGTCACAATGCACATTAAAAAAATATAAATTTTCATGTTTCTTAGTCCTAACCTACATGCATTTGTCCACTGATGCTCAGTGGCGGATCCAGAAGTTACAGTTATGAGAGGCGAATTTCAGTCGGGTACCTCCCCCTCACCAGCGTCCAAGGCTGGAATGGATGGCTAATATTGTGTGAAAAGAAAAGAAGTGTGAGTTAAAAATAGATTAGGTCTACACTGATTTATTGAACATGCGTATTTTTCTGGAGCGTAAATATTTACTTCTTGAACTTGTTTGGATGGGCAATCAGCGGGAGATAGCTATTCTCTCAAGTGGTCTCGGGTTCGATCCCATTTTGAGGCAAATCCACCGTTGTTAGGATCCAAATTTAAACTGTAGGTCCACTTGCGATTGACCCATCTGAGGATAAAGATGATTTAAATTAAATTTTGAAAAATATTCTCGACATTAAAGGTGGTGATAAAATAACATTTGAGCCTTCAAAAACATTAGGCATAATTTTATATCCAAAAACCTGGCAGTTGATTGTCCCTATCGCCCTCCCCGTGGATCCCCGCTTGCTGATGCTGCAGAACGAACTTTTTTTTACTTCTTGTGCAAATTTCAATAGAATTTCGCGATCGTGTTTGTTAATGAAATATATGGGAGAAATGGAATGTCAATACGGGAGCCGTGCTCTAATACGGGAGTTCCCGGGAAATACGGGAGAATTGATTCACCCTATTTACACCTCTATGTGTGTGTGTGTGTGCGTTTGTGTAGTTCTCACTTCTCCCTTTCCTTTCTCTCTCTGTAACTCGAACCCTCCTTTTTCTTCCTACCATTCTATATTTATTCATGAAGCAAAAGATATTGATACTTTCCAATTCTTCCTTGGCAACACTGTGGTGAGAATTTACTGTCCACCCCTTTGAAGAGAAACAACAAACCCTGAGAGAATTAACCCCCGGCTTTAAAGTCCCCTGAGTGACCGCTGAGGCCCTAATCACCTTGGCATTTTCTCGGCTGGGTTGAAGTCCTGGCAGGTGGGCTCCGGGGGCGGCAGGTGCAGCTCCACCATCACACCTGGTCATACGGCGTTTCTCTAAGTCTCCTTTCTCTTTGTTTACCGGTGTAATTGTATTTAGTCAGAGCTATTTGCGAACTGTGTATCCTATTTGCCAATTCTTACACAGTTATATAAGGAACACTCTTGCACGGTGAACATGGCATGTTCGCCCTGCATGGAGGGTCAAGAGGAGTACTCGACCCCTCCCCCTTCATGGAAAAGAGGAGAAATTGCCTGCTTATTCTTACACTCTGTTTCTTCTATCTTCTAGCTTAACTTCATATTTGCTATTGTATCTGTTAATGCTTATTATTAGGGCTTGGAAGTTGAGGAAATATCCTTTTTTTCCCTATTGTCCGAAGACGAGGCCCAACATAATATATGTTCATTTTGGGTCATTGTAGGCCAGAAAAAGGTGGGTTTTATTTGTCCTTTTTTGCCTTTTTCGGCGTTTTTTTGGCTCATTGGTTCTTTTTTAGCCTTTTTTAGGTCTTAACGGCTTTTTTTGCAACTTCCCCTTCTTTCGACTACGTTTTTACTGCCCATTCTCAATTGGAATCATCATCAGTTCATCACCTCTTAAACATCCTTTCTGTAGTAAAGAAATAAATATATTTGAACCATCCCTGAAACGAGATAAAATCATTTTTGGACGACTGAAGCAGGTTCGGTACAAGGTCCTTTAACCGTAACTTGTCTGGAAGGTCGCGCTGTAAGCGGCAACTTTCTCTTGTTTTGAAGCTTTCAGTTTTTTCGCACTGTGTGCTCCATACCACCAGATTTTTTTATTTTTTTTATTCATTAAATATGTAATTAAAACTGAGGTTTTTTTAATTAATTTGGATCACATTTATAAGTCTTTTTTTCGTTTTTAGGTCCTTTTTTTTTAAATTTTTAGGTCTTCAACTTCCGAGCCCTAGTTATTATTTTCTCTTCTTGATCATTCCTTTTCTATATTTTTCTTTCCTGTTTACTCATTTTGATTTCTCTCTCTCTCTCTCTCTCTCTCTCTCTCTCTTCATTATTCCTCCTCTTTTTCCTTTGTAATTGCATTTTCATATTCTTTATTTGCTTTCTCTTTCTTTATTTCTTATTTTCTTTCCCTCCTCTGTTCCTTTCTATCTCTCTCGCTTGTTTATTTATCTTCTCTTCCCTTTCCCTTTCCATTCATCTACCTCTCACTACCCTCTGTCTCATTTCCTTAATCAGCTTTCTCTCCCTCTTCATTGCTTTTGTTATTTTCCCTTCCTATTCTCTTCCCTGCTTCTCCCACTTCTCCATTTCTCTTCTCTTCCCTTTCTGTCTCTTTCTCTGTATCTTATTCTCTTATTCCTCTTGCAACCTCTCAAGAACATTCTGATATGTGTAAGTTCTTGTTCAGCAAGAGTTCAGCAAAAAGATTACAAGGATGAAAATAATTTACAAAGGAATTCATTTCCTAGGCAGACACACGCTTTAACCTTAAGAGTGGCCTGGAGGTTGGCATCAAAAGAGTTTTCCTGCCCCGGCGCGATACAGAGACACCTAGCGATATATCAGGGAACTAGGAATTCTTCTCGGTTGTGTCCTAAGCCAGAGCACAGGCCGAACTAGACCTCCCCGTCAGCCTGAGGCAATTTTCGAACAGAGACATCTAGTGGCCAAGTGGCGAACTATGATGGATGAAATTCGGCTGAAGCGGTCGTATCTTTCGCGGTCGATAATACATGACATTTTTAAACAACCATTTTCGGCTGTGCAAGTGACTTTTGAAAGAAAAGCCCTCCCTAGCTTAGTCATAAATGGATTGAGCATTATGTTAGTATGCATCATAATGGCCATTTTCGTTGGTGCTACCCACAAATCGTAAAACGTTATATTCAACAAAATGCAAAAAAGCCCATGTTAAATTTAAGCGCTTTCCCTGGCGACCTTCGCCAAACTCCAACGCCCTCTTAACATTATAGGACCGAGATGTGCAGTTTCCTTCAAATTACTCCAAGAACATGTTAATTACTGCTCAAAGCACATGAATGGGAAGAAGAAAGGTTGAAGAAAAACTCTACAAGATGAAAAATCCCACAACAAGTGTTTTAACTTGGGAAAACTTACAGTTGACTGTAAACATAAAGTTAAACTATGATTAACAATAGACTTAAAAATCCGGTTAGAACTGCAAGTTGAGGATAACTTCATGAACTAGAACTGGACAACTTCCTTTTCTCCAACACTCGCACCGCGCACAATTTGACAGACTAAAAATAACTATACCTTATTACATTAAAAGGGAAAAATACATTTATTTTCTGTTTAAGTTCATTTGTTAATCATGAAATTGTCATTGTGAGACACAGTAGGGAAAATTATATACATATATATATGTACATATGCACACCCCAAGGGTATTGTAATTATGGACGAACATATACGTTAATGTTATCATAAGGATGAGCATTTTTAAAAATGAAACGGTCCAAACAGTTTATAGTTGTTTTTGGTTCCGTTCTAGCACTATTTGGTTTACATTTCTCTCGTTTTTTGTTTTGTTTGTATTTATGCTTATTGCGCTGTTAAAAAATAATACAGTTTCGGAAAATATTACGTTTCCATTTATTTTCCAGGTGCATCAGATTAATTTTTATAGGCAAAATAAACTTCCCTGTTAAGTTCCCTCGGGCGATATCGCCATTGTAACAACACAAGGCAGTCCATATAATGTATCATCAGCGTACGCAAATTGGATTCTTCATTTATACCGACGGTCATTTTTCGTCAAGTCCGACGCTACGGTCAACAACGGACTTTTACCTCGTAATTAATTACTAATTTAATTAAAACAGTTGACATTCGCGGGAAAATAGACGGGAGGGGGGGGGCTGTGATTGACATGGTGCTCATCCTGTGGTAGATGACATTTCAACGCATGGATGAGTGGATGAATTTTAATTTAATGCACAAGCTGAGGCGTGATTTGGGGGCGTTATGTTATTAATTTTAATGCTCTTTTTTGTTTTTTGTTTTTTAGAAAGACGATAAATTGTATAAACGCTTAAGCTGCAGCGATTCCTCACAAACTAATAGGCGACATCTGTGCGTCAATTTTGACTACTGCATTCATACAAGAGGACTTTTGAACATAATTATAATACAGTGGGTAATCCCCCCCAATAATTTTGATTCGAATCGCAGACATCCGTGGCGAAGTGTTTAGAACAGTACGCTTCCTCGACAGGAGACACGGGTTCGATTGATTGAGGGGCATTCCACGAAACGTGGTTCTACTTCATGTTAATAACAAAATGAATTGATATGGAAATTATTATTGTTTTTGGTTGCATTAAGGTTTAGATGTTTGTGAATGCATATAATGTGCACATTTTACCAATAAAAGTTACTAGCATCTGCAGCCTGTATGCTTCACAGACAAATGAAATCAAAATTTGCTACATTTTTTTTAAAAGCGTCACACACGTAACGCACTATTCAGCGTATGTCATCATACTCAAGTTTCTTTCATTTTTTAGTAGACACCACAAAGTACTTCATAATTTCATGAAATCTGTTCATATGTTAATCCTATCTCATGTCTAGAACACTAAATTTTGTGTGTAAAATGTCACACCAGGCGACGACGTTACTATTACGCCATCGGGGAGGCCCCAATCCCGGTCTGGCCATGGGTGTTCTTTGTGAGTGTCCCTTCATCATATCATCACTCATCCTCATCTTCGCGATTAGCCAAAAGTGGCAGAAAAGCAAAGTAAAATAAACCAAATCAATCAATAAACCATAAGGGGCTGTAAGGTTATTTTTAGGAATTGCAAACCAATATTTGAACCTTCTAATGATCATAAATCTGACCAGGGCTTTCCTCGGTGGTGTTGTGGTAACGTCGCCGCCTTGTAAACAAGGGTCCTGGGTTCGAATCCCACTTTAAACTGTAGGTTCAGTCCCTATAAATTTCACCCAAGCTCATAAATCTAGGCTTTGTCAAAAAGTTTAGGCAGATATTGATTGCTTACTGGGAAGCTACGAAAATAAAAACGGAAACAAAAAAATAATCCTTTGATTTGTGCTGGAAGATACAATGATACAAAGAAAATACTAGGAAAATAAACAAAGAGAAGAACACAGAATCTATCGGCATAAATCGTTTCATGTGTGGACCGTGCTGTAAGTTCTTTCCCGACACGCAAAGCTCGTCCCAATCTGTATAATCGGTGCTCGCCCTTCGTTGCAAGTCGCGGGAATTCAAGAAATTTCTTGGAGTTGCCCTGAAAGAGGTACAAAAACAGCGGGGAGGCACTCGCAAGGCATTCCTTGCGCCCCGGAGCACCCCTCCCGCCCACTCAAAACACCCAAAGGCTGGATTCCGTCCAGTTTTCCACGCTAGGCCTCTGCAGTGTTGGCAATCATTTGCTAGAAATTCCCTCACGGAAGCGGAAAATATCCCTCTTATTTCCCTTAATTTAAGTGGATTTTTTAATTCTACAGGATGAGTCAAAAGTCAGAAGCCATTGTGTTATTCACTTCAGCTTACATTGTCTATATGATATGCTCAATATGTTGACCCTCTTCAGGAAGGTAAATATTCAGACTCCCAGTTCTTCAGGACACTGAGGATTGTGGCAGGCGGTACATACCGTTATCCTCCCTTGCAGATGGTGCAGGTCGTGAATCTTGGTGGAATAAACCATTGCTTTCAGGTGACCCCATAAGTAGTAATTGATTGGTGTGAGGTCAGGGGACCTCGTGGGCCACTCAACTGGACCTCGCCGACCTATTCAACTCCCCTGAAACTGGTCATCCAGCCAATGACGTGCAATTAATCCATTAGACCTATGCTTCCCGACTTTTGACTTTTTCAAAAGCAAGGCGTCTTTTAATTGCAGTAACACTATCGAAGTCCGATCATATCGTCTCTCTGTCTCGTCACGAGCTATGAACTTAGGTTCGAACCCTACTTAAGGGGTGCATGTACAAATCAAAATTTCATCAGTTCATCTTTCAATCTCATCGTCCCGATTAACCCATGGGGTTGAAAAGTGTAGTCAAATAATTTAAATAGAAAGAAAGATTGTGTCTCTTTTTATCTTCCTTCTTCAATCAGTCTTGCTCTTTCCTTTCTTTTCTCCCTACCTGTATTTTCTTATTTTTGTTCTTTGTTTCTCTCTTCTTGTATATATGTCTCTCTCTTTCGTATCTGCCTTTTTCTGTCTGCCATCCCATGTCTCTTTTCCTCTACTTATCTCGCTCTATGGTTTATCTCCCCTTTGTTAATTTCATTTTCACTCTCCTTCCTCTTCTTATCTCGCCGTGTTCTCTTCTCCTTGTTTCTTTCTTTTATTTTCTCTCTCTCTCTCTCTCTCTCTCTCTCACACACACTTTTTTGAACTTTATCTCTTACTATCCGCCCATTTCATTTTCTCTTTAGAGTCCAGCGCAGATAATTCTGCCGTGCAATGCGCGACAGAACTAAAGAAGCAGTGTTGCTAATGGAGCAGATAGAAAAATCGCTGCGGTGCGCCGATGCACAGCTGTTACGTACAACAATAAAATTAGAGAATTCAGGTCTATCTAACGTTGAGTTTTAAACGTCATGCATTATACCAGGACTAGGATTAATATGTACTAACAAGTGGCTTTGTATGTAGCTACATACATATGGACTAAAAATTCGCAAAATATGAACTAACACATAAGTACAATTACCAAAAATTCTGCAAAGAAGACTTCTTCATACGATTCCTTATTTGAGTGATTTCAAACAAAATAAAAAAAATATATACGTATATATTACTTTTCATTGCATTAATGCACTGGTGGCGTTCTAACTTTTCACTCCCAAAACCCGTATACACTGGTATGGAACTGCAACGGCAGATAATAACATGCCAACGTGTTAAACCGCTACAATTGCACCATAACACTCCTCCTCAAACAGTATTATTATTTCCTCTCTGAGATCTGTGACAGTCGGTTGCCTTTGTTGTACATTTACAAAGGATGCCGGCTTCGACAACAATAACAAGTACATATACTGCCACTAGATGATAAGCTGCGCGGCTTTTTCTTTTGTTATGAACCAGGGCCGGCGCTAGTCATTTTGCCTCCCTGGGAGGTGGCAGTAGATGCCGCTCTATTTCGACCCCCCCCCCCCCCCCGGTCATTACGCAGCAACGGAAAATTGAAAATCAATATATTCCTAACTAAAACATCAAATATAAAATAAATAATGAGACTTCTTATGCTATTTCAATACTATTCAGCGCAAAAGAATATCTCGCTCGATCACAGTTTTCAATAGGCTTATTTTTTTCTTCTCTTCAAATTTTGCCGCTCGGTTCGCCCTCCCCTTCCGCCGGCCCTGCTATGAACTTGGTCACCCATCAAAGCATGGCAATTTTAACACAGAAAACAATATGTATCGCATTAAGCAGCAAAAATGACAGCCTCCTCTATGCAATTTCTACAAGAACACCTGCCGGAGCCAGAGTTGAATTGCTTAGAATTTCCCGAGCTTGGCTATGCAAGGTTTTTGATTTCAACTTCGACAGAACTGGAGGCATTATGGAATTTAACGTTCATTAGCAAACACACACTTTTACATACACACACGCAATACACGCACACAACGTTAAACCGGTCAAATACTTAGTATAAAATAAAAATATGGTGCTTCCAATCCAACAAAACTCACCGCCACTTTACCTGCTTTCCCCTTCCGTGACAGAAATAGTGCTTCATTATTACAGTTGGCAACACTAGTTACTAGCTAGCCAATGAACATGCACTGCATAAAAGAAGCAACGACTACGCCGTGCTATATTGCCACATTGCCGTCCCTGCTGACCGGTGGGAACCGCGAGCTGGAGCGCTGTTCAATTGTTTTCAATGAAGTTTGCGCGAGTGTGTCCAGGAATGGAATGACAATATGGCAACAATAGCGAAGGTTTTCGAGCAGGGTAGAACACGTGATGCTAAGAGAGAGGGAGACGAAACGAAAATTCGTTTCTACGCAACGGCAAATTTACGTGTGTGGCACTCTATCTGTCCTCTCTGTCCCCTGTCACTTTCTATATGCCCTTCTCTGTCTCTTTCCTCTTCTTATCTCTTCTCCTTGTTCTTTTCTTTTTCTCCTCCTTTTTTCTTTCTGTCCGTTGACTCTGCCCATCCCTGTCTCTTTTCCTCTTCTTGTCTCGCTATATGTTCCCTTCTCCTTGTTAATATCTTTTCTCTATCTTTCCTCTCACTTCTTTGTCTCTTTTGTCTGTCATTTTTATGTATCTTTCTCTATGTCCTTTAATATCTCTTTTATCGTCTTATCTCACTATGTTTTCTCTCTCCTCATTGTTTCCTTCTCTCTCTCTCTCTCTTCTTATTCCTCTGTCCTATTCCTATTTCTTTCTGTTACTCTCCCTCTCTGTTTCCCTCTCTTTTTTAATTTGTCCTTTGCGTCTTCTTCTCCTTCTCTCACACTATTTGTTTCTTCCCATCTCTCGCTCTATGTGACTCTGTCTCTCTACCATCTCTCACTTACTTTCCAAGCAAGAAATGTCCGCTAAACTGGGAATGGGACCTTAAAACACAATCAATATATAAAGTTGACCCAAATAAGTAAAGCAGTGACGTATTTAAGGGGTGTCCGTCGAACTGCTCCCTCAGCCAAGAAGTCTCATTTTGCAAAGTAGAATCCACATAATATCCAAACATATCGTTTAGTTTGTGTAACTTTCCGGCCCCTGTGGCGGAGTGGTTAGCACATCGCGCTACGACGCCAGAGGTCCCGGGTTCGAATCCTGGCCTGGATAATTGTGAGTGTCCATTCATAAATTTCATCATATGATCACTCATCACCATCTTCGCAAATTAGCCAAAGGTGGCACAATAAGCGAAGTAAAATAAAGCAAATCAAAGTTTGTGTAACTTAATCATTAGAGTAAGACTCATTTACCAGAAGTTAATAAAAAGGAAAGCCCAGGCAATTGGAGAGTCGTTGTGTGAGAATGGGACTTCTCCTTCCAAAATAGGTACTAGCTAGGCTAGTTTCATAAATCGACCTATCTTCTAGCCAGATAAAGTTTTTAAAGTCCAATTTATGCGGAAATAGGTTAAACGGGACTGAACCTACAGTTTAAAGTGATATCGAATCCGGGAACCTTTGATTATAAGGCGAGGACGTCATCATGGAGGCCCTCTGTGTTGTGTACAAGATGGATTTATAGCGTAGTGTTGTAGTGCAAGATTATGGACTGATAAAAACAGCTATAGGTTTGCAAAAAATTCTCTCTCGTTTTTAATTTCAAATTAATTGCAAAATTTCCCTCAATTTCCCAACCCGAGAGAAATTTCCCTCGACCTAACCTCCCCGGCACGAAGCATCGAGGCATTCCTTGTGCTCGCAGTGCCCTCGAGCGACGAGTAAAACAATCGTTGGAACATCACGCACGCTTCGACAGACCAGAAAAGTACCAGGTCGACCTTTGGCCCGCGGGGGGGACTTGCCCCGGTCCCCCTCCAGGCACCGTCGTTGCGCGTAGGGAAATTATTACCTTCCCTGGGAGAGAAAGGGAAGTGTTATTGTTGCACGACTGTGGATCCTTCGCAGTAAAACACATTCTTTCGCATGGACAAAGCTTATAGTTGGCTCCGAGGCATGGAGAAACGATCCCAGTTGATTTTTTCTTCAGTATGCAGATGATACAGCCCGCGCGGTTAGCGGAACTCAGGAAAATCCCTTTCGCATCATCCAAAGGAACTAGGAAGGGGGCATTGTTCGATAAAGCTTTCTACTCGATGCTCATCTTTTATTCGCCTGGTGTCATATTCAAAGACTGTATTGGTTTATCCCCCCCCTAAAAAACCGCTCTGCCAGCGAATGTATAAGTGAAAGATATCCAGATTTAGTTTAGGATTATGCAAAGAAGAGGACGTCGGATTTCGTTTCGTTTTAATTCAGCCCGTATTCGGAATTGTGATATTTCATTTGTTTTTCTTCTTCGTCTTTTTCATGTATTTATTTCGTCTTGATTTTCCATGGCGAAGTTGAGGCCATGGTGCCTTTTCTTCCACTTAACCATGCTTACCTCTACATTTTTCTATATGAAATTTAGCAGGCTACATTAAAGTTATTAGATAAAGGAAAAAACTTAAAAAAAGAAAGAAAATATTTCAAAAATGCAAACAATAATTAAAACAACAATATAAAAAAATTGCAAACAAGAATAAAAAGGCTAACCTCAAACATACACAGGCACACAACAGCACCACACACACACCCACACGTATTCCTGACAATAAATTTCAGGTTTTAATACAACTGAGTGCGTAAAATGTGCAAACTGAGGTGGTATTGTGCAACTCTAATTAAGGTATTTAGAGGGGAAGTCCAGGGGGGGGGGGGTCAGAGCTCGTCCAAAAAATTGGCTAGAACTCAACGTAAATAAGGTTGTTCTTGCCTAATAAAATTTAAATGGGCATATCAGAACGAAAATCAAATTATCAAAATATGTAGTTTTTATATATGAAATTTCTATATTTCCCGCGAACATAGGCTACACGAAGGTCAGTGCACAAAGATTAATGATGATTATTATTGTAGTTATTGATTCATTTCTCATCAACTGGAAATAACGGCCCTTTTGTTATCTTATAAATCTTTTGTTTTCTGTTTACCTTTACATTATTTTCCTTCTTAGAACAGCTTCTTTAATAAAAATCTTCATGGTACTAACTAGAGATAAGCTACATAGTGAATGTATGCTGCTATATCTTTTTATTATTATCATTAATGTAATAAAATTTGGTATCAGTTCATTTTATGCACAGATAGGCTAATCAGGACGGGACCTCAGTTTAAAGTGGAATCCGAACTCCTATGTTTCTCCAGCGGGACGAAACCTTGAACATCTTGACTACAAAGGAACGACGTCACCATTACGCCAATTAAATAAAATTAAAAAGTCTGTTATATCCATATTATGAGATGCTTTGATTAGCGTTATTAGGGATACGTGATTAGTGTGATTAGCTAAAAAGCAAGGCTCTCGCCCCAAACAACCGATGTTGTCTCTCTGACAAAAGAATTGTTTGTCTGAAATCTCCCTTCCAGACCCCCGCGCATAGCATATAAAAGATGTTGCTGCGTTATTTCCAATCAATCTGCATGGCAAGCCTCGCATATGCGCTTAGCAACACTTGTAGATATGTGTTCGCATTATTTAAGCATGGAATCATAAACCACATTACATCATCATTCGTTAACCAATCACCGTTCACTATACCTCATGGACCCACCTATGTATATTCCACCACACAGAGAAAACGTTTGTTCTGAAGAATATATTCTTTTATGTAATGAACGAGTTACTGTAGCTACTATATGCAAACATCTTATTTAAGAATGTATTTCACCTATACGTGTAGAAATTTATAGTGTTTCTTTATTAATTCGAAATGTATGCTGGGTAAAAACAGCCAAATGTGAAGCTGTAAGTCCAATAATTATTGTTTTTAATATGTGGGTTTCATGTGACGTGGCCAAATTTGTTTGTCGTGTACAGTGGGATCCATGAGTATTACCGTGTAAATTGTCCATGACTATTGTCATTAATTTTTCTCTCACATCCTATGTGTTTTTAATCGATGAATTTTTATGCATGCTGGTGCAAAAGTTGTCAACAGCTTGTTTAGAGTTTTCTTTCAATTCTTGAAGCTCTTATTGAGTCTAATAAAGTGCACGAACATGGTGATGGACAATTTGCACGGTAATACTCATGGATCCCACTGTACAAGTAAATATCGTGAAATAGTGTGAGCTTCTGTTTTAACAACCGGTTCAAATGTCCTGCCCGTCCGCTTGAATTACGTCTTTTCAAGAACTAGCCTCCACCATGGCTGCCCGAAGTCACAATGCAACAGTTTGTGACGTGGGTGAAACACACCTATACCCCCCCCCATATAGTTTATGGTCGACAAACAAATGATTGCTCACCACAATTAAATTATTTTAGTAATCACGCAAGTTCTTTTGAGTTACCAAAGAACTTGATGGAAGTTACTAAATTTAATAAATGTTACTATTTTTTGTTTGTTTGATTAGAGTTAACAAAATGCATAACCAAACGCGCTTTGTTAATTCAAATAAACGAGTTCTTTCTGCGCAGGGTCTTTATTTGCCTTTCAATCAGACGACCAAATTCTCGAAGGTGTGGGAAAAGAAATTCCATAAAGCCAAAGGTCAGCCGAGGTCAGGACGTTCATTGTGATGCCTGAAATGAATGGCTCGAGGACAAGGAGGCCTCCTCATTGGCGAAGCTTTTGTTTATCCCGTCGCCCCTCCCCGAAAAAAGCTCTTTTGGGAAACGGAAAGCCCGGCCCATCCCGAAATGCCAACTTCAGAGATATCGCCGTCGGCGGTGGATGCATGGGTTGGAGCGAAGAATCTTCCCGCTCTTCTGGTTCCCTTCTGGCGTTGTTCTTTTGCTCGACCATTAATTTGCAGTATCGGAGGACATGAATCAATTTTATGCGTGCAATATACGCTTCTCCCCCGTTGGCATGTCCCCAAGGAGGGTTTTCGAATGCATTGTCTTTCCCACACTGGTTCATGCTCTGGAGTGCAGCCCAAGCGCTAAGATTTGTCATTCCATTATTTATTTGCTATCAGTTACAGTGACAATACAATATGAGTGTGTTATTGAGTTTGTTTTTAAGTTCAACTTGCAATAAATAGTTTCTTTCCTAGTAGTTAGTTCGGGTGTTATATTGCCCATAACTATATTGGTCGTAGCCGTACAGCTCATTATATACATAAGCACATCGCGCTACGACGCCAGGGGTCCCGGGTTCGAATCCCGGCCTGAGCATGGAAGTTTGTGTGTCTATTCATCAATTTCATCATATCGTCACTCATCCCCATCTTCGCAAATTAGCCAAAAGTGGCACAAAAAGCGAAGTAAATCAATCAATCATTATATACATAAGATCCAACTACCTCGCTATAATAGCTACGCTGAATCCTACATTATTCAACATCTATTTAGAAGACATAGTTAAAAAAAAAATTCCGTTGCAAGGGAGGGGTAACAGTAGGAGAAAGGAAAATATCTTGTATACGATTTGCAGATGACATGGCTCTGTTGGCAGAAAATGAAAGAAGCATAAATGACATGCTAGCAAAAATGAATACCCACTGTGAACAGTTCGGGATGCGAATAAATGTAAAGAAGACGAAAGCAATGGTGATCGGAAGAAAACCGAAAAAGGCAAAAGTAAACAGCTATAAATATCTAGGATACATCATAAGCAGTGATATGAAATGCAGTCAAGAAAATCCTGGGAAGAAGAAGATACCAAATAATTGAGACGTCAAAATAAATGGGCTCTACGATGCTACAAAGCGAAAGGCTCAAGATCGAACAGCATGGAGATTGCAATGAAAGACCTGCCCCTGGGCAGAAAACAATGAATGAATCAATGGTATGGCTTTATCATAAGCACTATATTCCAAGATTCCTGCACAGCTGCCATATGAATAAACAATGTGTAGGGTAACTTAGGGTGAATCGGGTCAAAAAATCAAACAATATAAATATTTCCTATAGTTTCATTCAAATTTAAAATTATCCGGAATATTGTAATAAAGCAATCCTTTAACTATAATTTCCAGTAACAAATATTTATTTTAAGTTCTCTTATTTTTTTGCCGTAGCAGTTAAACTTCAACTCCGCATGACCCTATTCACCCTTATGAGTACGGTTAATAGGGTCACATGTAAGGGTGAATCGGGTGAGTTATCTATCGTAGAAATATGTTTAATTTCCATTATAAACCATATGTTCAGAGTGTACGATCTTATCTTTTGCTCGCACATTTTCCACAAATAAACTTTATTCTCCCTTGTGCAGTCGTACATTTCCTGTGATTTTCTTACCACTGTACCTCTAGTAGTTTATCGATGCACTGTACCCAATCAAACAATTTCACAGAAATATGGTTGTTGTATTAGTACCTCACATAAAAGGACCCACAAACAGTATTGTTTCCTTCATCACTGACGTTTTCCGACTCTGATCATGATGATGATGATGATAGAGCGTGCGAGCTACTTGACAAATTCGAGCGCAACATTTCTTACATCACTGGGGTCGAGGCAAAAACCACACGAACACAATTTGAATAACTGCGATACCAGATCATCCATCTGCTCCACGTTCAAAGTAGCTTACACCCTTCTTTCTCAGGGATTTGTCCTGTCCACTCTGTATTTTTCTTTGGAGATAGAAATAAGGAACACCGAAGAGTTCTGCAGCATGTCGTTGGTTCCTACATTCCCTAAATTCTGCATATCCTCCTGATTCCACGAAGTTGACGATTTCTTTGTAGCAGACAAATTAATTTAGAAGTCTCTTTCAGAGCCAATGGGCATATCATGTGTTGACCCTATTCATCCAATTTTCGTGACCCTATTCGCCCAAAAGTGCAACATTTTTCTTTGGATACACTGTATCAACGACAAAAGATGGTGCTAAATCTTACAATCTCTTCTACAACTAAATACCATGTTATGCACAAATGGCCTTTAAAATATTGCATGTAGTACAGTACAACGCAAATTAATACAAAGAGCCATTTTTAAAACAAGGTTGTCCTCGTCTACTTACATGTAACACGAGTATTATTTGTAGTTCTTGGCAGCTCCAAATACACTACTTCTTGGTATCTTCTACGTTGAACAGATACAACAAGTTCCAAACTTCACTGCCAGATCGAAACATTTGCTATTGAGTTGGGAGAGAGAATTTCAAAAGTGACCCTATTCACCCTAAGTTACACTGTTTGTTTACGTTGACCTCCTCACAGCAGACCGAGAATAGCTAGCCTAGAATAAACACTAGTGGTTGATTTTATATATATATATATATATATATATATAAAATAAACATGACTAAGCAAGGTGTATCGTGTGTGTGTTCCAACAATTCATCAACATGGCTAGGATTTTTGTGACCTAAAAATCACTGAAATATGCAAAATAAAATATGCTCTTATGACCTAAAATTTTACAAAATATGCCCTTATAACTAGACTGTTTCAAACACCAATATCTAACTTATGCTGAAATATTTTCATATACATACTATTTGTAGTTCACTTTATGGGCCCTGATGAGTTGAAATGCACAATGAATACTTTCTGTAAATTTTCAATTAAAAATGAAAAAGATTTTTCTGCAGTCCAAAAAAAAAAACCTCGAGTAAGAACGAATCCACTTCGAAAATGACTGTATATTTCTTGAAAAAACGAAAATATGCTGAATATGACCGAAAATCCATCAAAATACACTTTATCACATAGAAATGGCCAAATATGCCAAAATATGCCCTTTAAAAGCACCTTAATTCAATTAGTTTCTTCACAATATGAATTTCTATATATTTAGGGAACACATCATCCTTACCAAAAAAATATTCTAAGACATAAAAATCCTAGCCCCAATCATCAACGTCGCGATTAACCCAAATAGGTACAAAGCGACGTTAAATAACCAACAAAATGAAATGGAATAAATATAACACCCCAAGGGCCAAAAATTAACAACCAGAGAGGAAGATGTGGTAAGCAGATTCACCATCATTCTCTTCCAATAACGACCTGGCTAATACACTTAACAATTTATACGTATATTCCTTTTCTTTCTGTGGGACAGGCTACCCAAATGGTTTTCCAAACACGACAATCTTCTCGTGAAATTTCTTCAGAAAGGAAGGAAAACGAACCGAAAACTTTTGTATTTTTCTCATATCTTGTAATGGAGCGTGAGGGGAGGGGGAAGGCTCCCTTATCTCCCACTGCTAACCAAGATTTATGAAAATCTCCCTTTGAGAATTAAAGAATAAAGTTTCTTCCAGAATATCTCAGCTGGAAGTTCTTCGGTGTTTTTCCTTTCTTCCTGTGACACATGTTTCAGGGGAGAAGGGCGCAGATACTATAATTTATTTGAGACTAAGAGAATAAGGATACTCTTTTCTCCAAGAGATGCGGATTGTGCTTTGAAAAGTAATGCCAAGTTTCATTTTTATCTGCAAAATGTTACAGACGAGAAATCAAAGAAAAAGGAATTCAGAGAGAGAAAATACATTTCTACGAAATGAAATAGAAAATCACAATCGTGTGTAAAGTCGACCAGCAAAGTTTCATAATTTGCGTTAGTCTGACTGACCACTGTGGCCAGTATCAAGGATGTATGGTTGATAGATTTGATTGATGGATTTGGTGTTTTAAGTCCACTTTATGCACAGTAAGGTTAATCGGGACTGGACCTACAATCTAAAGTTGGATCCGAAACACGTGCCTCCACCGGGTATCGAAACCTGGACCCTTTGATTACAAGGTGACGACGACCCAAGCGTGTACGTCAATCTTCTTATGTATAAAACGGAAGTAAATTATCCTATGTATCATTCCACAAGGTCTTCCAGCAGATGACCACCACCGAGAACTGAACCAGGTGTAACAAAATTTGCATAGTTGTTTCTGGTGCAGTGCGATTTACTTAATATAACGTTTCTTGTCTTCCAGATACCCAGAGTCTCGGTTGGCGAAGCTGTTCAACGGGAGCATCCCCATCGTCCTGGACAGCCTGAAGCAGCACTACTTCATAGACAGGGATGGGGACATGTTCCGGCACATTCTCAACTTCATGAGGAACTCGAGGCTGATCATCCCGGACACCTTCGATGACCTCGACCTGCTCATCGAAGAGGCCAGATACTTCGACATTCCACGTAAGATTGATTGATTGATTTAGTTTATTTTACTTCGCGTCTTGTGCCTCTTGGCTAATTTGCAAGATGGGGATGAGTGATGAAATGATGAAATTGATGAATGGACATTTACAAACAACCAAGCCCGAGCGGGATTCGAACCCGGGACCCTTGGCGTTGCAGCGCGATGTGCTAACCAATTGGCCACAGGGTCCGGCAACATTCCACGTAAGAATCTGTTTCCGTTCTGTTACATGTGCATGGCTCAGACCCAAGAATGAACGAAAAAAAATTATATTCGAGAAAACTATGCATAACTTACACCACATGTGTAATGGTAGAACCAGTACATGATCCTTTTCTTTATTGGATGTTGGTATATGTTCATTAATATTATTTTTATGGGTTGGTGAAGGTAATATTTGTTACGCAGTTTCCGATGTAACTTGCTGTAGGGCTGGCCTACGTGTCTGAGAAAGCAAGTTTGCAGAAGGTGGTTAGTTTCAAATACTTGAACCTTCAAAGTTGTGAGGGTGGAAAATTGTAAGAACGAACTAATATAAACAAAACCATGTGACTTCAAAAAATAGTTCAATTCCTATTAGTTCTGATGTCATCCATAACCATATTGGTCGTAGCTGTACAGCACTACAGGTTCATTAGAAGGTCCCACAACTTCATTATAGCAGTTACGTAGCACATGCACTATATTCCTACGCGTATGATACCTGCGCAGATGGAATAACTAATAAGATTTCTCACAAAGCACGTGTATTTGTTAATATTATATTTGATAAAGGCAGAGTGAAATTATTTCCGTAGCATCTAAATGTATTTGCAGCTTGGGAGCGAATCATAACTCCCGAAACTACCAATCAACAAGCGAGCCGCTGACGGCTCATCTCGGCCCAGCACCTATCGCTATCCTTCCCGCTTACGCTCTGCACTCTTGGTAGGCTCGCTGGATCTGACTCCAGTGTTGCCACAATATGAGGGCACAATTTCCCTTTCCAAGGGGCAAAATGTCCCTTTTTGGACCAATTTTTCCCTTCGCCTAAGCAAATTATTATTATTAATAATAATAATAATAATTAGTAGTAGTAGTAGCAGTTGTTAGTGGTGGTGGTGGAAGCAGTAGTAAGTAGTACGTACTTAAGTATTCCGTTTGTCCATGTTCGATGAATCAATATTTTTTTTTTAAAAAAAATGCATATTTCAGTTTCACTTCCAGGTTTGAATCCTGGTCAGGAATCCATTTAAAAATCGTTAATCCTCATCGTTACTATTTATCCAAAGATGCATAAAAGCAACGTAGAATAAACTTAAAGGAGCAGAAACAAGTAGGAATAGCAAAATAAATAAATAAAATAACATAAAAATGTGGATATGAATGAAATTAGCATAAACTGTAGTAATGTAGAGTCAGGTAACCTTAAAATTTCCCTGAAATTGTGGTATTTTTCATAGAAATTCCCTTTTTCCTTTTGGCTAAAATTTCGGTCCGAATTTCCCTGTAAAAGGGAAATTTCCCTTCATGTGGCAACACTGTCTGACTCTACTAACACGGTGATCTTTTCTTTCCAGCAATGTGCCGGCAATTGGAACAACTAAAGAAGGAAAGACAAAGCAAGACACAGAATCACAGCAACACTACAGGAGGAGGCGGGAAACCCGTAGGTGCTAACACGTGCAACACGGACGATTCTGCAGAACACGGTTACGAGTGCATAGCGTTGAATGTAAGTCCGGACTTAGGGGAGAGGGTCATGCTCTCTGGTGAGAGGTCGCTTATTGACGAAGTGTTTCCCGAGACGAGCCAAGCGCTCATGGACGCAAGAAGCGGATTGGCTTGGAACCACGATTCGCGCCATCTAATACGCTTCCCGCTCAACGGTTACTGCAAGCTCAACTCCATTCAAGCGATAACGAGGCTGCTGAACGCGGGGTTCAAAATAGGAGCGAGCAACGGTGGGGGTGTTGAAGGTCAACAGTTCTCGGAGTACTTGTTCGTCAGGAAAGTTTACCCCATGTGAACTTCAGAGAACATAGTGGAGAGTGTTGGTGCGCAAGAGCAACAGTAGAATGTGAGAGTCGTGGTTCACATTTCTTGTTGGTTTCGTCTCAGATTTCCAGAGAACTGTTAGAACCTTCCTAACCAGATTGGACAGCAAGGAGAGTCAATTGTCGTGTTGTCGCTTGATGATGTAGCACGGGCGTAAGTGAAACCATCCACGAGAGCTGTGCGGTAGTGTTGCACTGTGCATATCAAAAAATGCCACAACTGAAAAGAAGCGTGAACAGAAATGTTCATTTTCTGATGTCCTCAGCTTCCTATAATAAATTAATTTACAGTTATTCATGAAAGTAATACTTATATATTGTTTGTGTTATGCATGAGGTATGCTTTACGACATAACAAATATTTCTTGCATACAGAGGCTTTAACATCTGCATATTGCAACACTGCTTTTCACTATTCGTTGTTAACTTCACTCGGATACATGTTACATCATGCACACTACGAAGTAAAATTGTCACTTAATGCTCCAGAACCAACCCCTTTGTTGGACAATGATAAGGCGGTTGTTATTCAGTCATGAAAATATATTCCCAATTTCCTTACATGGGGACAAAGCAAGTGGCGAAGAGCATAGAATGTGACATCCCTTGTCTCATATCAAGCTGGGAATGCTAGAATACAAGAGTTTCCAACTACATCAACAAATAATCATGGCTAAAGAAAAGAGCTGGCAACTTACCTTAAGGCCCATTTCCTTGTTGAGTTCCATGCGAATCATTATTACAAACTGAAAAGAAAGGAGACCTTTTACAATATATAATAAGTTAATAACCATCCCACAAATTTTTGCCCCCAACTGTCCTTGCCCACCCAGTTTTGGCACCAAATCACCGCTACTGATAATAACTATTGTACTTATTGCATCTCAACTCTATTTAACCACAAATACTATCGAGTAAAAAGTTGAACTAACCAATCAGCTTGAAATCTTTAAAAGATCATAGAAATAGGTGTTACGATTTGTAAACATTTTCGTCCAATCTCATCACAGATATCTAGAATCAGACTGGAAAAGTATATACCTACTTTCATCACTGGTCGACTTGAAGCGACAATATATTGGGCACTCTTCTGTTAACATACTTCCCTTTTAATCATATGTTTCTCCACCATTGCTTTCTATTTATTTGAAACAAACAACACCGCCATCTTTAAGGTCAGCCCTTGCTTGATTTCCGATGTAGTGCTAGATGCTACATTCTATACTTCGACATCAAGGAAGTTCGAATGTAAAATGGGTTTTGAAATAAGTTGCCTGGCAAATAAGAATGTTGTAATTTTAAAATGAAGAGAGCTCCCACAAAAACCACTAAATATAAAATATATAATTCTACTTATGAAATGTACAAATGTATTAACTTAAAAACAACAATAATACTGTGCAGTTGAAATATATTACGTCCTCAGTGGCAATGATAGAGAAGAATTTGTATGTCCTGGAAATGGTTTGCTGAGAGAAAGCTTTAGTTGTCAATAGGAATAATTCCATTTCAAAAATGCTACAAGAATGTGGAATTTGTGTCAGATATCAGTGTCCAATGGGAAATAGATATTGTATATTAGAATACGAAACAGGGTTATGTTCGTTGAGTTACTCTGATGGCAAATTGACCATTTCTACTTAATTGTAGGTTGTTTATAAACGATTACTATTTTCTTCCGAGAAACGTGCCATAATAAAAAAAAATGTTGTTACTATTATTACACTACTTTACTAAATATTAAGAAATTATATGTATAAATGCATTAATATATATAGTGTAATTATGTAAAGAGAGTGTAAAAATTGCTTTCAAAGGATCATATGTTGTGTAAGAAATTATCATCAGTTTCCTACTTCATAACTATTGAGTGAAAACGTGTTTCTTCTTTAGTGCCATAAAATATAATTAATATAATGGTCATTTTTTACAAATAATCTTCATTTATTGTGAACATATTGTACATTATGTATAGAAACTATTTTCTGTGTCGAATATAAAAAAACATTTCTAACAACGGTGGCAAAATGATCGTAAAGCATTTTTGGATGTAAAGAATTTCTACTAGTTTGGACAAAGCTGAAATAAAATCGAAAAGTTTAATAATTTTGATCTCAATTTTTCTCATACTTGTAAGGGCTGTGAAGTCCATTTGCACGGACGATTATGTTCAAAACGAGAGTTGATTAATGCAAGACAATGAATGAGTGTTATTATGAGAATATACTATTAATTACCCAAATGGATGTCCTCAAGATTGTGAGCGTGCATGAATGGAAAAGAGTGTGTGTCTTTGAATGCGTGTATATGTAAAATGCTAAGGTATATGTGTGCCAACTGTAATTACTTAACATGTCTCTTTTCCTACCTTGTTCTTGTTTACTTTTTAAAAAAATATGCTTCTTGAAGAAGCTTATCTGGAGATGAATAAAAGTATAACTGTTATAGTAAGTTTTAACGAAAAGACTGTCGAGAAATACTGTGACAAGAATGGCAAAAACAACAAATAAAAGGAACTTTTTTCATACATGTCGAAGATTTAGAAGTATAATAAAAGAGAATTATATATGTATGTAAACAAAATTGTAGTAATAGCTTTTAAGGTAATTATAGATACCAAAATGTGCCAAAACTGTAATATTTAAAATTTGAAAAACGTACTCAACATTGGTCTTTTCATTTGAATAATGTTTTACTTTCCTTTCCTTCCTCATGGGTCTGATGTGTTTATTTGTGAAACGGTGTCTTGAAAAAAGCGGACAGTGCAAAATTGGGTCCGTGCAAATTTGCGAACAGTCGGACAGTTTTACCTGTTCTTGACTTACAAATACTCAGGTTGTGAAAAAAGCGGACAAACATTGTAAAACTGGTTTGATGTAGTCTCTGCGGACAGTCCATGAAATAATAATAATTTCTATAAATTCTTAAATTATGATTAATCTTATAACACTTGTCCCAGGCTCGAATTCAGGATTAACGAATCCAGAATTTGAATTCGAACCCCCATCCCCCGCCCATAGTAAAGTCTTGCACACCAATCAGTAGCGCAACCACGGGGTGGGGGGGCATTGCCCCCTCCCCCAACCTTGGATGTGAATGCGTTGTAGGGAGGCAAACATTGACGGCCAAGTTTGCCTGCAGGGAGCAATTACGGCCCACAACTTCAAATTTTAAGCAAATAAAAATACTTGTAAAATTTTCTTAGTCTTATCAAGTTCAGAACCGTAGCTAGGGGGCGGCGGGAGTTAGCCCTGGGCGTCGAATCATCTAAATGAAAATAAGTTGTAAAATTCATTGATTGATTTGTGGTTTTAAGTCTACTTTACGCACAGAAAGGCTAATCGAGACTGAACCTACAGTTTAAAGTGGGATCCGGGTATCGAGCCAGGGACCCCTTGTTCACAAGGCGACGATGTTACCACTACACCATCAGGGAGGCACAAAAACTTGTAAAAGAGTGAATGCATTGGCATCCCGTATAATCAATATTGATTTCAGCCTGCAAAAAAATTGCATCCAAAAATTTTCTTACTCGCTTCGCTCGTAATGTATCATTGTTCTCTGTAATGCATTGTAAATTATTATCAGACAGAGCAATAAGACTTGTCTTAATTGATTTTGTTTCAAATGCATGAACAATTCTTTTGAGGAAAAAGAGCGTGCACATTTGAGAGACAATTTATGTAATTTTTGTTGTTGGTTTTAAATAATATATGTTGTCATGTATTAAAGAAACTTTGAATACGTACACAATTTAGTGTCCACGACGCTCCATGTTACATAATGTGAAACATGTATCGTGCAAGAAAGTTATAGCCTACATGTTAATGTAAAAAATAATTATATTTGGAATGCATTTATCAATCATCTTCTGTCTTTCAAAAATAGTTTATGAACTTGTTTTCCATTATTAATGTGAAATTGAACATGTTGAAAAAATAAGCCCCCCAAAACTGACCTCAGACCCCCTTGTAGCCCCCCAGATTTTTCGACCAAAAATAAGAAAAACTAGATGTTTTATTGCTTAATTTTTTCGATTACAAAATTTCCCTTTGGCGAATCATGAGTTGCCAAACTTGATACTAAATTGACATGATACTCTGCTGCCTGCTTGGTGTGATAGGTGGGTGGGTGGATGTATTCAGCGGCTGTGAGATTGTTCTTTGGTTGGAAGTTCAAACGGTTACGAAGAATATGTGTATATAAAGCTAAATGTGAACAATTATTTGTCCCTATAAATTGAATCACTATTTTTAGGATAGATCTAACAGGTGCGAAAAATGATTTTTTATAAGTAGGAGGATGTTCAACATCTAAAGAACCGTCAAGTTTCACTTCTGTTTGTCAGTTGCTCATTCGAGTACCAGCATTTTTATGAGTGTTAGCAATGTTCTCTCATTCGTGTCATAGTTATGCATAACCTTATTGTTGGAAATATCTAGGGATGTGCCGAAGCCGATTGCAGATGTATGAAAATCGGCAGAAATTGACATATCGGAATCGGAATCGGCAAAAATCCGATATTTAAACCGGTACAGATTATACTAGAGTTTTACCTTCTAATAAGTTTTATATTCTAGTTTTGTAAGATTTATTGAAAATTTGGTTATGATTCGTCATTATTGTAGAGTTTTGTAATACAATTATTTGAAACTCTCATTCAGAGGATGAACCTAACTATAAATCGGAAACAAAACAGTACATTGCTGAACCAGGATCTGCTGTTGTATTGGAAATTCAAAAATGAGTATTCAAACCTGAAGCAAGTGCTGAGAAAATACTTGAGCATACCTGCTGCGTCAGTATTCAGTGATTGAGTGTTCAGTGTTGCTGAACAGATTTGCGATAAGAGAAGAAGTAGGTTACTTCCTGAAGTGCTTCCAAATCTCGTATTTCTGAAGTTGAATCTGGCAGAACAGGAATTCATTTTGCATTTCAAACAAATGCTTGTGTACTAATGTTAAATCTCTAGGTTCATATAACCTTTTGTAGATGCAAATGTACATTCGCATCTCTTGATAATACATATGTATATACATATAATATGCAATAGAAATGTACATACGAAATTTATTTTGGTCATGCAGAAAATAACATCCCATTTCTGTTTAATAATCTTTATGTATCGGAATCGGTTCCAAAAATTATCGGTGAGTACATCGGCATCGGTAAATTTTCAGCTTCGTCACATCCCTAGAAATATCCCAGACGGAGAAATACGACGTTAAGGAATCAACCTATTTTTTAAGTACTAAGAACTGGAAATGTTAAAATTGAGTGCCCCACGCCGGTAGTATAGTTATAATACTGCTGCCTTGTAACAAAGTGGTCCAGGGTTGTATACCTGGTAGAGGCACATTTCATTAAGTCGGGGCTCGAAATGGAAATTTTCACGAAACTGAACCCTTTACTTTCGTTAACATGGTGTTGTTTTTCTTTTTCTGTTGTCTCTCATTACAGCGAGAAAACGTGAAATGACGCGCTGTATTACAATTATTGATGGTTAGGCTAATATTAAAATTCACACTGAAAACAAAAATGTACTAAAATATATACAAAAATATTACGGTCCGCGCTAACGGGGTTGCCTAAGCCTAACTATTCTGTGAGGTTACTTATCTCCCATCACTCCCACCTACCACATCCAAGATTCCAACTACTTAACTTTCTCCCGATCAATTCCCTCTCACATCATAGAATAACCGTACGGTCGCGCCGGCGACAATTGTTTGGTCTCACCAAGTCAATCCTTGCTAGAAAGTAATAGTACGACCAAGTTTCAAATTGACTCTGATTTAAAATGAAAATAAAGAAATTCAGAAATTAGCCAATCTGATGGAAAACACCCTGTATTAAGCAGAAACACAAAGTATTTACTGAAAATCCGTTATTTGACGTTCGCGCCCTTTCCCTGCGTCATGCTTGACAAGTCTGAGAAATCAATTTGTGGAAAGACGTGAATATGTTAATTCACTAACACACCTTTGGTTTACGAATTAGAGTAAGTTCAATATCATACTTGATAAATGTCCCTAATGTCAAACAAACATTCGGACATCTCTCTCACCTGAAAGAAAGTTTCATAGTTAGTAAACATTCACTAATAGAGGACTAAACATCATTCACATGCATCTGGGTGAAATCTAACTCACTCGAACGTTCAATATTTTATTCAAATTGTAGACGAATGCGAGTTTACATCAAATGTTGCAATTATTTTAAGTGACAGACCTTTGATATCGAATACACAATTTGCGTGTAATTAATTCTCGACTTAACAACTATGACGTTAATTTTAACGTACTTATGACATCAAAAGAAAGAACACCTGAGGTACCTCTTTTTCAAAAATAGACTGAAGTTAAATTTAAATGTCAAACATATTTTCATGTTCTGACCGACCAGCTGGTGCACCTAGCTTAACTACACAATACATGCACAAACTGAAAATTACCAAATGACCTCATATCATGTGAAAGTAGGTTTCAATATATCCAAAGTCAATTGTTCCTTATAATAGCTATTTATATCTGAACTGTCCGTGCACTAGACATTACCCTAACCCAACAGCGTTGGTGCCAATTGTTCGTACTCGAACAACGCGAAGAAATGCATGCGTGACGTCACTATAACGTACGAACAAAATGATACTGATTTCTGTTCCGATTCTTCAGTTACCCACTGCGGAACATTTTTATACGTAGTTTAATTTCAATCTACTTGAAGTGAATTTCATCGACGAAGGATATCCTTTTCTCTGGTCAATATGGCGGCTTCCGTTGAGCCACATGCACGTCTGGATTTGAGCTTAATAATGCGTACCAGTATCGTGAATGACACGATTGACAGTTAGTACTATAACTAGTAATTGTACGTGGCGTTTATTTTAGGTTCTTTCGTCGCGACAAACATGAAAGTAATTTTACTCGACGTCGATTCCTCTTTACGATCGTCGCTGCACTTGGAATAACAAAGGCCTTACCTCGTGGGCGAGCTCTCCTCTATCACCTTTCACAGTCCTTGCAGTCGTTACTCACTGCTTAAATCACCACAATCCATCTGGATTCCCATTTTGGTGGTCACGAGTACTTTTTCGATCTCCTTTTTCGATCATTACCGTGCCAAACCACTCAATTCTGTTGCGCCGTTTCCTTGTCGACCAACAACCTTTCCCTCCATTTTCCTGGAATCCGTTCATTGTTTCCTCCACGCCCGACGCAGTCTCCGAACACCTGATAACCAAACACCATCACACGTTCACACTTAAATCACTTTAACGTCCACAGGTTTCTAACTACGACAGGAGTGCGTGCGTGTGTGTTAAGGTATAATTAACAAATACTTATATCCGAACTTTAAAACCTTATTATTAGAATATTAGATATTTGATGTCCCCCTTTCTTTTTTTTTTATCACTTCCGCCTCCGAGTTTCCGAACACTACTGTTTCTAACTGATTAGCCAAAATGTCCCTCATCGAGCGACAATTAGATTAAAAAGTATTCACTTGATTTTAAAATAATTATTTGATGGCAGTAAGTTTCTAATGAATAAACTAAAATTTCTACAAAAAGTTTAATAATAGTTACTACTAATTCAACTAAAATTTCCTCCCTTTCAAATTAATACAAAGAGCGATCTTTAGCGGTTAAATTTGTAACTCTGGTTTTCAGCTCAATTTATCCCCGTAAGCAGCTGCCCTCTCTCGGGAATTTCTCCGAGTTACGTATGCAATCACAGCACGGACAAGCAATCTTTACAGGTTAGGTTAGTTTTTCAACCATCAGAATATTACTGCAGCTGGCTCACGTTTCATCACCAAGGGAATTATGACTACAAACCGTCATAAATGGCGCTCAACATGGGCCTAACCCATTGCACCCCCCAACTGTATCCCAGCACAGCTTTCACATCATATATTACAGATAAATAATTTTCACTTTACCTAAGTATAGACATACACTCATATTCTGTACACTATTTACAACATTTTATTACAACACAGTTCACATTAGTCCCACCTTCAAAGTGAGAGAGATCCCAAATGCTTGTCTGACTAACGACTTTAGAGACCACTTAAGAACCAAGAAGCGAGGTGACAGGTCATCTAGCTCCGTGCCAGCCCGCCGCGTAATCTTTCCTACTTGATTTTCATATCCGCCGCGGGAAAGATTTCACTTGGCCCACAAGAGTCAGTCTAAAGACCTGACTTCCCGCCGCTTCGCTCCTCATTTTGCCTCACTTCCCACAGAACCTCTAAGCCTGTGAGAGTCTGTCAAGTTAGGATTAACCTGATCATCTTTGATATAACCCGAATTTAACATTTTGGTGACCCATTGCATTTGCTTATCCTGTGTAAACTTCCTGAATAATCTTAACAAAAATACAAAACGAAATCATAAGTCTCCTATTCTCCTCAATAACCCACGAACAACTACGTGGGTATTGATTACGGACATTCCGTCTGCCCAAGAAAACCATGAGTAAATAAAGGCCCAGATTACATGCTGAAAAGAAAGATTGCTGCCATGAATCTAGATGCATGATCCCTATGGCATGAATGAGACATTGCGAAACTTTGAACGACCAAGAGGCTAGTTTCCCACCAGTTCTTTATATCCGTATTTAACTGCAAAGTAGGTGCTGATATCTTATTTCAGCTTTCTCCAAAGTTGCTGGTCATCATCGGCCGAGTACATCAAAACTACTCCCCTACCAACACCATGCAATTTTAATTGGAAAAAACGATACCCCCGAAGGAAGAATTCACACTTCCCATAGGCAAAACATCAAGATGCTCGATGGCTACTTTATGTCAGGATAAGCTCATTGTGGCCAAATTCTCCCTTTTGACATTTACTTCACCCTCACTTCTCCTTAAACTGAGTCGAGACATCATGACGTTGTGTAAACTCATGACACATCTTTCGCTGCCATGATATTTACAAAAGTTCCAACAGAACTATCAAACACAACCTCATTAATGCGTAAATACCTTACTCGCGTATTAGGACACTGGGAACCGATGAAACTACTACACCCCCTAAATAGCCAAGCCTTTTTATTTAAACTTTACTTCGCATGGACTCATGACATCGCCAGACAGTGGACGCCTACGTAGTTTGCTTATATTTCTTTGTTTTACTTAAACAGACCTGAATATAATAATATGCCATACCTGAGTTTAACTGTATAGAGGAAACTATTCTATACTACATTTCCACATATTATATCTCAGAAAAACCGGATTTTAAGTATATTCTAAACAAACCCTTTGATTCCAAATTGCACAATAAAAATATTACACTGAAAAGTCAACCGATTATACCTTAAACTCATATTTACACTTTATACAATTCAGCGTGGTCGTTATTTTAGAGACTTGATTGCTCGTTCCACCTCTTCGGTTTCACAGTCGAGCAACCAGGTGCGACCACAGGATGCTCATGTTTTTTCCGTTTAACATGAGTCCTATGCATCATCAATTGCACAAAGCATAAGAGCAACAAGACTAAAGTGGTAGAAGCTTGGTGCGCGACCTTGCTTATTTTTCTTCCACTGGTTACCCGAGAATCTTGCCAACCACCTCTTTTCCTAACATGGCTCGGATGTACGAATATCTTCGAACACGATACAGAATATTTGTTTAAAGGAGGTATTCTAAATTTAGATCTACGTGGAGCCTTCATTCTTTGCTTTTTATGCCCGCCTAAAGGAAGCAAATGCTTGAGGCACGAGAGCATTTTTAAAGAAACCACCCTCACGAAACTATTATTTACTTTAGGCATGGTGACTTGCGTCAGATTTGTTTCCGATGGACCTTTAGCTATTAGCTCTGAATATTTGCCATCTGGTTTATGCACATCAGGTATCTCCGTACCAAGTGCTACCTTCTCAGAAGAGTCACGATCTGTAGCGCATACAGATGACACCTGTTCAATGACTGAACTATCCCTCCCTTGAAGATATTCTGAGATGTGCTTCATCTTTTCGCCAACTGTTTCCTTAATCTGAAGTTCAACACTTGGAAGCACCTTACTTTCCGGGTACCTTATCAAATTTTTATGATAAGCACCTTGCAAAGGTGGAACACCCTGTACTAAACTACCAAATATTTTATCGGTGTATGGAAAAGAAACTGGTAGGACGCACTCCTGGTCATTGACCACCACTTGAGAAGCAACTAAACCAAATGTCTTACCCCTGTCTATCACGCCATCAGGAACCAACTCCTCTGTCAAGATTGGTTTATGGTTGGTGAAGTCAGTTTGCTTGCATTTGAGCAAATCACCAACACCCTGTGATTGAAATGCTTTACTATCAGAAACATTACTCTTCCAAGCACTCTCCCCATCTGAAATACTGTCAAGGGAGCTATCACTATGTTCAAACACAGAATGTGAACTTACTGACGACAGATCAGACAGACTGACTTGTGAAATTTCATCCCGCAAGTTGTTCCTTCCCCCCTTATCTATCTCAATGTTTTTATTAGTTCTTTCATTTAAATGAAATTCTACTACTTTCAGTTGTTTAATGTTCTCAAACATAATCTGCTCGCAAACCTTATGAACACCCTGTATTTCAGAATTAAGTTTGCTAGTTAGATCTTCATGCTTCCTTTCTACTATCACCATTCTATCCATAAACTCCCTATGATAATGTGAAGCGCAAAATTTCAACTCACTATACTCCTGAGCTAGTTCCGAAATACTTTGCTTTGTGTTCCTCTGAATTTCAGCAATGTCCGCCTTTAATTCCCCATTGAGAGTATGAAGCTCAGCCCTAACCGACTCCGCAGTTTTGTCAAACCTGCTCGTCAACTCAGTTTTCAGCTGATCATTATTTTCCTTTGACCTGTCTATCAACTCAGCTTTCAGCTGATCATTATTTTCCTTTGACCTCTGCTCACTAAGTTTCATGAACGCCAAAAGTGACTCTAAAGTCACCGGATCTTCTTCCGTACCCATTTTAACAATGGAAGCAAGAATTTGTAGAATTTAAAATTCCCTCAAATTCCACCCTAAAATTCACTATCCCTCCAGCAAGAAAGACTATGAGAACTCAACAAACTAAGTCTCATAATCTTCTATTACGGTCCGCTCTAACGGGGTTGCCTAAGCCTAACTATTCTGTGAGGTTACTTATCTCCCATCACTCCCACCTACCACATCCAAGATTCCAACTACTTAACTTTCTCCCGATCAATTCCCTCTCACATCATAGAATAACCGTACGGTCGCGCCGGCGACAATTGTTTGGTCTCACCAAGTCAATCCTTGCTAGAAAGTAATAGTACGACCAAGTTTCAAATTGACTCTGATTTAAAATGAAAATAAAGAAATTCAGAAATTAGCCAATCTGATGGAAAACACCCTGTATTAAGCAGAAACACAAAGTATTTACTGAAAATCCGTTATTTGACGTTCGCGCCCTTTCCCTGCGTCATGCTTGACAAGTCTGAGAAATCAATTTGTGGAAAGACGTGAATATGTTAATTCACTAACACACCTTTGGTTTACGAATTAGAGTAAGTTCAATATCATACTTGATAAATGTCCCTAATGTCAAACAAACATTCGGACATCTCTCTCACCTGAAAGAAAGTTTCATAGTTAGTAAACATTCACTAATAGAGGACTAAACATCATTCACATGCATCTGGGTGAAATCTAACTCACTCGAACGTTCAATATTTTATTCAAATTGTAGACGAATGCGAGTTTACATCAAATGTTGCAATTATTTTAAGTGACAGACCTTTGATATCGAATACACAATTTGCGTGTAATTAATTCTCGACTTAACAACTATGACGTTAATTTTAACGTACTTATGACATCAAAAGAAAGAACACCTGAGGTACCTCTTTTTCAAAAATAGACTGAAGTTAAATTTAAATGTCAAACATATTTTCATGTTCTGACCGACCAGCTGGTGCACCTAGCTTAACTACACAATACATGCACAAACTGAAAATTACCAAATGACCTCATATCATGTGAAAGTAGGTTTCAATATATCCAAAGTCAATTGTTCCTTATAATAGCTATTTATATCTGAACTGTCCGTGCACTAGACATTACCCTAACCCAACAGCGTTGGTGCCAATTGTTCGTACTCGAACAACGCGAAGAAATGCATGCGTGACGTCACTATAACGTACGAACAAAATGATACTGATTTCTGTTCCGATTCTTCAGTTACCCACTGCGGAACATTTTTATACGTAGTTTAATTTCGATCTACTTGAAGTGAATTTCATCGACGAAGGATATCCTTTTCTCTGGTCAATATGGCGGCTTCCGTTGAGCCACATGCACGTCTGGATTTGAGCTTAATAATGCGTACCAGTATCGTGAATGACACGATTGACAGTTAGTACTATAACTAGTAATTGTACGTGGCGTTTATTTTAGGTTCTTTCGTCGCGACAAACATGAAAGTAATTTTACTCGACGTCGATTCCTCTTTACGATCGTCGCTGCACTTGGAATAACAAAGGCCTTACCTCGTGGGCGAGCTCTCCTCTATCACCTTTCACAGTCCTTGCAGTCGTTACTCACTGCTTAAATCACCACAATCCATCTGGATTCCCATTTTGGTGGTCACGAGTACTTTTTCGATCTCCTTTTTCGATCATTACCGTGCCAAACCACTCAATTCTGTTGCGCCGTTTCCTTGTCGACCAACAACCTTTCCCTCCATTTTCCTGGAATCCGTTCATTGTTTCCTCCACGCCCGACGCAGTCTCCGAACACCTGATAACCAAACACCATCACACGTTCACACTTAAATCACTTTAACGTCCACAGGTTTCTAACTACGACAGGAGTGCGTGCGTGTGTGTTAAGGTATAATTAACAAATACTTATATCCGAACTTTAAAACCTTATTATTAGAATATTAGATATTTGATGTCCCCCTTTCTTTTTTTTTTATCACTTCCGCCTCCGAGTTTCCGAACACTACTGTTTCTAACTGATTAGCCAAAATGTCCCTCATCGAGCGACAATTAGATTAAAAAGTATTCACTTGATTTTAAAATAATTATTTGATGGCAGTAAGTTTCTAATGAATAAACTAAAATTTCTACAAAAAGTTTAATAATAGTTACTACTAATTCAACTAAAATTTCCTCCCTTTCAAATTAATACAAAGAGCGATCTTTAGCGGTTAAATTTGTAACTCTGGTTTTCAGCTCAATTTATCCCCGTAAGCAGCTGCCCTCTCTCGGGAATTTCTCCGAGTTACGTATGCAATCACAGCACGGACAAGCAATCTTTACAGGTTAGGTTAGTTTTTCAACCATCAGAATATTACTGCAGCTGGCTCACGTTTCATCACCAAGGGAATTATGACTACAAACCGTCATAAATGGCGCTCAACATGGGCCTAACCCATTGCACCCCCCAACTGTATCCCAGCACAGCTTTCACATCATATATTACAGATAAATAATTTTCACTTTACCTAAGTATAGACATACACTCATATTCTGTACACTATTTACAACATTTTATTACAACACAGTTCACATTAGTCCCACCTTCAAAGTGAGAGAGATCCCAAATGCTTGTCTGACTAACGACTTTAGAGACCACTTAAGAACCAAGAAGCGAGGTGACAGATCATCTAGCTCCGTGCCAGCCCGCCGCGTAATCTTTCCTACTTGATTTTCATATCCGCCGCGGGAAAGATTTCACTTGGCCCACAAGAGTCAGTCTAAAGACCTGACTTCCCGCCGCTTCGCTCCTCATTTTGCCTCACTTCCCACAGAACCTCTAAGCCTGTGAGAGTCTGTCAAGTTAGGATTAACCTGATCATCTTTGATATAACCCGAATTTAACATTTTGGTGACCCATTGCATTTGCTTATCCTGTGTAAACTTCCTGAATAATCTTAACAAAAATACAAAACGAAATCATAAGTCTCCTATTCTCCTCAATAACCCACGAACAACTACGTGGGTATTGATTACGGACATTCCGTCTGCCCAAGAAAACCATGAGTAAATAAAGGCCCAGATTACATGCTGAAAAGAAAGATTGCTGCCATGAATCTAGATGCATGATCCCTATGGCATGAATGAGACATTGCGAAACTTTGAACGACCAAGAGGCTAGTTTCCCACCAGTTCTTTATATCCGTATTTAACTGCAAAGTAGGTGCTGATATCTTATTTCAGCTTTCTCCAAAGTTGCTGGTCATCATCGGCCGAGTACATCAAAACTACTCCCCTACCAACACCATGCAATTTTAATTGGAAAAAACGATACCCCCGAAGGAAGAATTCACACTTCCCATAGGCAAAACATCAAGATGCTCGATGGCTACTTTATGTCAGGATAAGCTCATTGTGGCCAAATTCTCCCTTTTGACATTTACTTCACCCTCACTTCTCCTTAAACTGAGTCGAGACATCATGACGTTGTGTAAACTCATGACACATCTTTCGCTGCCATGATATTTACAAAAGTTCCAACAGAACTATCAAACACAACCTCATTAATGCGTAAATACCTTACTCGCGTATTAGGACACTGGGAACCGATGAAACTACTACACCCCCTAAATAGCCAAGCCTTTTTATTTAAACTTTACTTCGCATGGACTCATGACATCGCCAGACAGTGGACGCCTACGTAGTTTGCTTATATTTCTTTGTTTTACTTAAACAGACCTGAATATAATAATATGCCATACCTGAGTTTAACTGTATAGAGGAAACTATTCTATACTACATTTCCACATATTATATCTCAGAAAAACCGGATTTTAAGTATATTCTAAACAAACCCTTTGATTCCAAATTGCACAATAAAAATATTACACTGAAAAGTCAACCGATTATACCTTAAACTCATATTTACACTTTATACAATTCAGCGTGGTCGTTATTTTAGAGACTTGATTGCTCGTTCCACCTCTTCGGTTTCACAGTCGAGCAACCAGGTGCGACCACAGGATGCTCATGTTTTTTCCGTTTAACATGAGTCCTATGCATCATCAATTGCACAAAGCATAAGAGCAACAAGACTAAAGTGGTAGAAGCTTGGTGCGCGACCTTGCTTATTTTTCTTCCACTGGTTACCCGAGAATCTTGCCAACCACCTCTTTTCCTAACATGGCTCGGATGTACGAATATCTTCGAACACGATACAGAATATTTGTTTAAAGGAGGTATTCTAAATTTAGATCTACGTGGAGCCTTCATTCTTTGCTTTTTATGCCCGCCTAAAGGAAGCAAATGCTTGAGGCACGAGAGCATTTTTAAAGAAACCACCCTCACGAAACTATTATTTACTTTAGGCATGGTGACTTGCGTCAGATTTGTTTCCGATGGACCTTTAGCTATTAGCTCTGAATATTTGCCATCTGGTTTATGCACATCAGGTATCTCCGTACCAAGTGCTACCTTCTCAGAAGAGTCACGATCTGTAGCGCATACAGATGACACCTGTTCAATGACTGAACTATCCCTCCCTTGAAGATATTCTGAGATGTGCTTCATCTTTTCGCCAACTGTTTCCTTAATCTGAAGTTCAACACTTGGAAGCACCTTACTTTCCGGGTACCTTATCAAATTTTTATGATAAGCACCTTGCAAAGGTGGAACACCCTGTACTAAACTACCAAATATTTTATCGGTGTATGGAAAAGAAACTGGTAGGACGCACTCCTGGTCATTGACCACCACTTGAGAAGCAACTAAACCAAATGTCTTACCCCTGTCTATCACGCCATCAGGAACCAACTCCTCTGTCAAGATTGGTTTATGGTTGGTGAAGTCAGTTTGCTTGCATTTGAGCAAATCACCAACACCCTGTGATTGAAATGCTTTACTATCAGAAACATTACTCTTCCAAGCACTCTCCCCATCTGAAATACTGTCAAGGGAGCTATCACTATGTTCAAACACAGAATGTGAACTTACTGACGACAGATCAGACAGACTGACTTGTGAAATTTCATCCCGCAAGTTGTTCCTTCCCCCCTTATCTATCTCAATGTTTTTATTAGTTCTTTCATTTAAATGAAATTCTACTACTTTCAGTTGTTTAATGTTCTCAAACATAATCTGCTCGCAAACCTTATGAACACCCTGTATTTCAGAATTAAGTTTGCTAGTTAGATCTTCATGCTTCCTTTCTACTATCACCATTCTATCCATAAACTCCCTATGATAATGTGAAGCGCAAAATTTCAACTCACTATACTCCTGAGCTAGTTCCGAAATACTTTGCTTTGTGTTCCTCTGAATTTCAGCAATGTCCGCCTTTAATTCCCCATTGAGAGTATGAAGCTCAGCCCTAACCGACTCCGCAGTTTTGTCAAACCTGCTCGTCAACTCAGTTTTCAGCTGATCATTATTTTCCTTTGACCTGTCTATCAACTCAGCTTTCAGCTGATCATTATTTTCCTTTGACCTCTGCTCACTAAGTTTCATGAACGCCAAAAGTGACTCTAAAGTCACCGGATCTTCTTCCGTACCCATTTTAACAATGGAAGCAAGAATTTGTAGAATTTAAAATTCCCTCAAATTCCACCCTAAAATTCACTATCCCTCCAGCAAGAAAGACTATGAGAACTCAACAAACTAAGTCTCATAATCTTCTATTACGGTCCGCTCTAACGGGGTTGCCTAAGCCTAACTATTCTGTGAGGTTACTTATCTCCCATCACTCCCACCTACCACATCCAAGATTCCAACTACTTAACTTTCTCCCGATCAATTCCCTCTCACATCATAGAATAACCGTACGGTCGCGCCGGCGACAATTGTTTGGTCTCACCAAGTCAATCCTTGCTAGAAAGTAATAGTACGACCAAGTTTCAAATTGACTCTGATTTAAAATGAAAATAAAGAAATTCAGAAATTAGCCAATCTGATGGAAAACACCCTGTATTAAGCAGAAACACAAAGTATTTACTGAAAATCCGTTATTTGACGTTCGCGCCCTTTCCCTGCGTCATGCTTGACAAGTCTGAGAAATCAATTTGTGGAAAGACGTGAATATGTTAATTCACTAACACACCTTTGGTTTACGAATTAGAGTAAGTTCAATATCATACTTGATAAATGTCCCTAATGTCAAACAAACATTCGGACATCTCTCTCACCTGAAAGAAAGTTTCATAGTTAGTAAACATTCACTAATAGAGGACTAAACATCATTCACATGCATCTGGGTGAAATCTAACTCACTCGAACGTTCAATATTTTATTCAAATTGTAGACGAATGCGAGTTTACATCAAATGTTGCAATTATTTTAAGTGACAGACCTTTGATATCGAATACACAATTTGCGTGTAATTAATTCTCGACTTAACAACTATGACGTTAATTTTAACGTACTTATGACATCAAAAGAAAGAACACCTGAGGTACCTCTTTTTCAAAAATAGACTGAAGTTAAATTTAAATGTCAAACATATTTTCATGTTCTGACCGACCAGCTGGTGCACCTAGCTTAACTACACAATACATGCACAAACTGAAAATTACCAAATGACCTCATATCATGTGAAAGTAGGTTTCAATATATCCAAAGTCAATTGTTCCTTATAATAGCTATTTATATCTGAACTGTCCGTGCACTAGACATTACCCTAACCCAACAGCGTTGGTGCCAATTGTTCGTACTCGAACAACGCGAAGAAATGCATGCGTGACGTCACTATAACGTACGAACAAAATGATACTGATTTCTGTTCCGATTCTTCAGTTACCCACTGCGGAACATTTTTATACGTAGTTTAATTTCGATCTACTTGAAGTGAATTTCATCGACGAAGGATATCCTTTTCTCTGGTCAATATGGCGGCTTCCGTTGAGCCACATGCACGTCTGGATTTGAGCTTAATAATGCGTACCAGTATCGTGAATGACACGATTGACAGTTAGTACTATAACTAGTAATTGTACGTGGCGTTTATTTTAGGTTCTTTCGTCGCGACAAACATGAAAGTAATTTTACTCGACGTCGATTCCTCTTTACGATCGTCGCTGCACTTGGAATAACAAAGGCCTTACCTCGTGGGCGAGCTCTCCTCTATCACCTTTCACAGTCCTTGCAGTCGTTACTCACTGCTTAAATCACCACAATCCATCTGGATTCCCATTTTGGTGGTCACGAGTACTTTTTCGATCTCCTTTTTCGATCATTACCGTGCCAAACCACTCAATTCTGTTGCGCCGTTTCCTTGTCGACCAACAACCTTTCCCTCCATTTTCCTGGAATCCGTTCATTGTTTCCTCCACGCCCGACGCAGTCTCCGAACACCTGATAACCAAACACCATCACACGTTCACACTTAAATCACTTTAACGTCCACAGGTTTCTAACTACGACAGGAGTGCGTGCGTGTGTGTTAAGGTATAATTAACAAATACTTATATCCGAACTTTAAAACCTTATTATTAGAATATTAGATATTTGATGTCCCCCTTTCTTTTTTTTTTATCACTTCCGCCTCCGAGTTTCCGAACACTACTGTTTCTAACTGATTAGCCAAAATGTCCCTCATCGAGCGACAATTAGATTAAAAAGTATTCACTTGATTTTAAAATAATTATTTGATGGCAGTAAGTTTCTAATGAATAAACTAAAATTTCTACAAAAAGTTTAATAATAGTTACTACTAATTCAACTAAAATTTCCTCCCTTTCAAATTAATACAAAGAGCGATCTTTAGCGGTTAAATTTGTAACTCTGGTTTTCAGCTCAATTTATCCCCGTAAGCAGCTGCCCTCTCTCGGGAATTTCTCCGAGTTACGTATGCAATCACAGCACGGACAAGCAATCTTTACAGGTTAGGTTAGTTTTTCAACCATCAGAATATTACTGCAGCTGGCTCACGTTTCATCACCAAGGGAATTATGACTACAAACCGTCATAAATGGCGCTCAACATGGGCCTAACCCATTGCACCCCCCAACTGTATCCCAGCACAGCTTTCACATCATATATTACAGATAAATAATTTTCACTTTACCTAAGTATAGACATACACTCATATTCTGTACACTATTTACAACATTTTATTACAACACAGTTCACATTAGTCCCACCTTCAAAGTGAGAGAGATCCCAAATGCTTGTCTGACTAACGACTTTAGAGACCACTTAAGAACCAAGAAGCGAGGTGACAGATCATCTAGCTCCGTGCCAGCCCGCCGCGTAATCTTTCCTACTTGATTTTCATATCCGCCGCGGGAAAGATTTCACTTGGCCCACAAGAGTCAGTCTAAAGACCTGACTTCCCGCCGCTTCGCTCCTCATTTTGCCTCACTTCCCACAGAACCTCTAAGCCTGTGAGAGTCTGTCAAGTTAGGATTAACCTGATCATCTTTGATATAACCCGAATTTAACATTTTGGTGACCCATTGCATTTGCTTATCCTGTGTAAACTTCCTGAATAATCTTAACAAAAATACAAAACGAAATCATAAGTCTCCTATTCTCCTCAATAACCCACGAACAACTACGTGGGTATTGATTACGGACATTCCGTCTGCCCAAGAAAACCATGAGTAAATAAAGGCCCAGATTACATGCTGAAAAGAAAGATTGCTGCCATGAATCTAGATGCATGATCCCTATGGCATGAATGAGACATTGCGAAACTTTGAACGACCAAGAGGCTAGTTTCCCACCAGTTCTTTATATCCGTATTTAACTGCAAAGTAGGTGCTGATATCTTATTTCAGCTTTCTCCAAAGTTGCTGGTCATCATCGGCCGAGTACATCAAAACTACTCCCCTACCAACACCATGCAATTTTAATTGGAAAAAACGATACCCCCGAAGGAAGAATTCACACTTCCCATAGGCAAAACATCAAGATGCTCGATGGCTACTTTATGTCAGGATAAGCTCATTGTGGCCAAATTCTCCCTTTTGACATTTACTTCACCCTCACTTCTCCTTAAACTGAGTCGAGACATCATGACGTTGTGTAAACTCATGACACATCTTTCGCTGCCATGATATTTACAAAAGTTCCAACAGAACTATCAAACACAACCTCATTAATGCGTAAATACCTTACTCGCGTATTAGGACACTGGGAACCGATGAAACTACTACACCCCCTAAATAGCCAAGCCTTTTTATTTAAACTTTACTTCGCATGGACTCATGACATCGCCAGACAGTGGACGCCTACGTAGTTTGCTTATATTTCTTTGTTTTACTTAAACAGACCTGAATATAATAATATGCCATACCTGAGTTTAACTGTATAGAGGAAACTATTCTATACTACATTTCCACATATTATATCTCAGAAAAACCGGATTTTAAGTATATTCTAAACAAACCCTTTGATTCCAAATTGCACAATAAAAATATTACACTGAAAAGTCAACCGATTATACCTTAAACTCATATTTACACTTTATACAATTCAGCGTGGTCGTTATTTTAGAGACTTGATTGCTCGTTCCACCTCTTCGGTTTCACAGTCGAGCAACCAGGTGCGACCACAGGATGCTCATGTTTTTTCCGTTTAACATGAGTCCTATGCATCATCAATTGCACAAAGCATAAGAGCAACAAGACTAAAGTGGTAGAAGCTTGGTGCGCGACCTTGCTTATTTTTCTTCCACTGGTTACCCGAGAATCTTGCCAACCACCTCTTTTCCTAACATGGCTCGGATGTACGAATATCTTCGAACACGATACAGAATATTTGTTTAAAGGAGGTATTCTAAATTTAGATCTACGTGGAGCCTTCATTCTTTGCTTTTTATGCCCGCCTAAAGGAAGCAAATGCTTGAGGCACGAGAGCATTTTTAAAGAAACCACCCTCACGAAACTATTATTTACTTTAGGCATGGTGACTTGCGTCAGATTTGTTTCCGATGGACCTTTAGCTATTAGCTCTGAATATTTGCCATCTGGTTTATGCACATCAGGTATCTCCGTACCAAGTGCTACCTTCTCAGAAGAGTCACGATCTGTAGCGCATACAGATGACACCTGTTCAATGACTGAACTATCCCTCCCTTGAAGATATTCTGAGATGTGCTTCATCTTTTCGCCAACTGTTTCCTTAATCTGAAGTTCAACACTTGGAAGCACCTTACTTTCCGGGTACCTTATCAAATTTTTATGATAAGCACCTTGCAAAGGTGGAACACCCTGTACTAAACTACCAAATATTTTATCGGTGTATGGAAAAGAAACTGGTAGGACGCACTCCTGGTCATTGACCACCACTTGAGAAGCAACTAAACCAAATGTCTTACCCCTGTCTATCACGCCATCAGGAACCAACTCCTCTGTCAAGATTGGTTTATGGTTGGTGAAGTCAGTTTGCTTGCATTTGAGCAAATCACCAACACCCTGTGATTGAAATGCTTTACTATCAGAAACATTACTCTTCCAAGCACTCTCCCCATCTGAAATACTGTCAAGGGAGCTATCACTATGTTCAAACACAGAATGTGAACTTACTGACGACAGATCAGACAGACTGACTTGTGAAATTTCATC
This sequence comes from Lepisma saccharinum, assembly GCF_977018435.1. NCBI lineage: Eukaryota > Metazoa > Arthropoda > Insecta > Zygentoma > Lepismatidae > Lepisma > Lepisma saccharinum. The sequence continues at coordinate 29,869,928 of NC_139251.1, read as the reverse complement.
CCGCAAGTTGTTCCTTCCCCCCTTATCTATCTCAATGTTTTTATTAGTTCTTTCATTTAAATGAAATTCTACTACTTTCAGTTGTTTAATGTTCTCAAACATAATCTGCTCGCAAACCTTATGAACACCCTGTATTTCAGAATTAAGTTTGCTAGTTAGATCTTCATGCTTCCTTTCTACTATCACCATTCTATCCATAAACTCCCTATGATAATGTGAAGCGCAAAATTTCAACTCACTATACTCCTGAGCTAGTTCCGAAATACTTTGCTTTGTGTTCCTCTGAATTTCAGCAATGTCCGCCTTTAATTCCCCATTGAGAGTATGAAGCTCAGCCCTAACCGACTCCGCAGTTTTGTCAAACCTGCTCGTCAACTCAGTTTTCAGCTGATCATTATTTTCCTTTGACCTGTCTATCAACTCAGCTTTCAGCTGATCATTATTTTCCTTTGACCTCTGCTCACTAAGTTTCATGAACGCCAAAAGTGACTCTAAAGTCACCGGATCTTCTTCCGTACCCATTTTAACAATGGAAGCAAGAATTTGTAGAATTTAAAATTCCCTCAAATTCCACCCTAAAATTCACTATCCCTCCAGCAAGAAAGACTATGAGAACTCAACAAACTAAGTCTCATAATCTTCTATTACGGTCCGCTCTAACGGGGTTGCCTAAGCCTAACTATTCTGTGAGGTTACTTATCTCCCATCACTCCCACCTACCACATCCAAGATTCCAACTACTTAACTTTCTCCCGATCAATTCCCTCTCACATCATAGAATAACCGTACGGTCGCGCCGGCGACAATTGTTTGGTCTCACCAAGTCAATCCTTGCTAGAAAGTAATAGTACGACCAAGTTTCAAATTGACTCTGATTTAAAATGAAAATAAAGAAATTCAGAAATTAGCCAATCTGATGGAAAACACCCTGTATTAAGCAGAAACACAAAGTATTTACTGAAAATCCGTTATTTGACGTTCGCGCCCTTTCCCTGCGTCATGCTTGACAAGTCTGAGAAATCAATTTGTGGAAAGACGTGAATATGTTAATTCACTAACACACCTTTGGTTTACGAATTAGAGTAAGTTCAATATCATACTTGATAAATGTCCCTAATGTCAAACAAACATTCGGACATCTCTCTCACCTGAAAGAAAGTTTCATAGTTAGTAAACATTCACTAATAGAGGACTAAACATCATTCACATGCATCTGGGTGAAATCTAACTCACTCGAACGTTCAATATTTTATTCAAATTGTAGACGAATGCGAGTTTACATCAAATGTTGCAATTATTTTAAGTGACAGACCTTTGATATCGAATACACAATTTGCGTGTAATTAATTCTCGACTTAACAACTATGACGTTAATTTTAACGTACTTATGACATCAAAAGAAAGAACACCTGAGGTACCTCTTTTTCAAAAATAGACTGAAGTTAAATTTAAATGTCAAACATATTTTCATGTTCTGACCGACCAGCTGGTGCACCTAGCTTAACTACACAATACATGCACAAACTGAAAATTACCAAATGACCTCATATCATGTGAAAGTAGGTTTCAATATATCCAAAGTCAATTGTTCCTTATAATAGCTATTTATATCTGAACTGTCCGTGCACTAGACATTACCCTAACCCAACAGCGTTGGTGCCAATTGTTCGTACTCGAACAACGCGAAGAAATGCATGCGTGACGTCACTATAACGTACGAACAAAATGATACTGATTTCTGTTCCGATTCTTCAGTTACCCACTGCGGAACATTTTTATACGTAGTTTAATTTCAATCTACTTGAAGTGAATTTCATCGACGAAGGATATCCTTTTCTCTGGTCAATATGGCGGCTTCCGTTGAGCCACATGCACGTCTGGATTTGAGCTTAATAATGCGTACCAGTATCGTGAATGACACGATTGACAGTTAGTACTATAACTAGTAATTGTACGTGGCGTTTATTTTAGGTTCTTTCGTCGCGACAAACATGAAAGTAATTTTACTCGACGTCGATTCCTCTTTACGATCGTCGCTGCACTTGGAATAACAAAGGCCTTACCTCGTGGGCGAGCTCTCCTCTATCACCTTTCACAGTCCTTGCAGTCGTTACTCACTGCTTAAATCACCACAATCCATCTGGATTCCCATTTTGGTGGTCACGAGTACTTTTTCGATCTCCTTTTTCGATCATTACCGTGCCAAACCACTCAATTCTGTTGCGCCGTTTCCTTGTCGACCAACAACCTTTCCCTCCATTTTCCTGGAATCCGTTCATTGTTTCCTCCACGCCCGACGCAGTCTCCGAACACCTGATAACCAAACACCATCACACGTTCACACTTAAATCACTTTAACGTCCACAGGTTTCTAACTACGACAGGAGTGCGTGCGTGTGTGTTAAGGTATAATTAACAAATACTTATATCCGAACTTTAAAACCTTATTATTAGAATATTAGATATTTGATGTCCCCCTTTCTTTTTTTTTTATCACTTCCGCCTCCGAGTTTCCGAACACTACTGTTTCTAACTGATTAGCCAAAATGTCCCTCATCGAGCGACAATTAGATTAAAAAGTATTCACTTGATTTTAAAATAATTATTTGATGGCAGTAAGTTTCTAATGAATAAACTAAAATTTCTACAAAAAGTTTAATAATAGTTACTACTAATTCAACTAAAATTTCCTCCCTTTCAAATTAATACAAAGAGCGATCTTTAGCGGTTAAATTTGTAACTCTGGTTTTCAGCTCAATTTATCCCCGTAAGCAGCTGCCCTCTCTCGGGAATTTCTCCGAGTTACGTATGCAATCACAGCACGGACAAGCAATCTTTACAGGTTAGGTTAGTTTTTCAACCATCAGAATATTACTGCAGCTGGCTCACGTTTCATCACCAAGGGAATTATGACTACAAACCGTCATAAAAATTAAACGTACCGGAACAGTCTGTTGCCATCTGTGGCGAAAGGGAACGGAAAAGTTCTAGATATTCACGAAGCAGGACGTCATTTCTCTACAAGCTGTGGATCTCGTCCCGATTAGCCTCTGTGCATGTAGTGGACGTGAATATAAATACAAACATCTAAATGCTGCAATACGGTGCAAAAATCAGCACGCTTGGGAAATTGTAATGCTCTTGGGCCTAGGCGTAGGCCAACGTAGCCTATTAAATAATTATCATTTGTCAGGTTAAAAAAATAATTTCTGCAACACTGTCACAGTAGCCCATTTCGATTCCAGCATATTGAAGCAAAAGAGCTGCATGTAAAGAGGATATTAAAGTTAAGATCCATTTTCCAGTTCTTGATCACCTAATTTGTAATTAAAGGAAAGCTTTACTAAGCATAGTGATGTGTTTTCATTGCAGTTAGGCGTTTAGAAAGTGCCGAAAAAAGCTACAATTTTTCGCCGCCCACTACTTTTGTGATATGGACAGTTTAGAGTCTGAATTGAAGCTGATGCCTAAAGTTATGGCAAGTTACGAGGTAGAAAGAATACTCAAAATAAGAATGTTTCAGCAGCTGCTTGCACTGGTTGAAACGTTCAAATTTGCCTTTCACTTTTCTAAGCTTTGTGTTGTTGTAAATTGCAGTGTGCATACCCCATCAACAGCTGGATGTGCAAGAACATTTTTCTAGTTTCCAGCAAATCAGATGTTACCTTCGTAATCGGATTGGTAACTAGAGGATGAGTGAGTGCTCTAACTATTGTCTTGAAGGTAACAGTTATTTAGCAAAATAGTCCTGGACACTATTTTTATGCGATGAAAAAATTCTCGATTCTGCCCCCCCCTCAATCCCCAGCTGCTCCGAAAGTTAGCCCCCCGGGAATTTGAAAAGAAAATCTGGAGCCCCCCACTTATATCAGGTTGGCGCCGTTACTGTACGCCCTTTTGCATAATTTACGAGGGTAATAATGTCTTTGATACTACTACTACTAATATTAATAATGTTGGTCCTGGGTTCGAATCCCGACTTGGGCATGGATGTATGTGAGTGTCCATTCATCAATTTCATCATATCACCGCTCATCCCCATCTTCGCAAATTAGCCAAAAGTGGCGCAATAAGCGAAGTAAAATAAAGAAAATCAATAACAACAATAATATTAATGTTATTAAAATAACATTATTATTATTGGTACGTTTATCCTGGTACTTGACCCCCCCCCCGACAAAAAATCGTGGTTGCGCCTCTGACACCAATAAAGCCAAAGCAGTTCCCATCTCTTGGACTTGCACTGTTGTTCCCTTTTTTTACAAGTTGAATCCCAACCAAACAGAAGCAAGTATTGAACTAACGGATTGTCCGCAAATTCGTCTCTGTCCGCTATTTCCACTGACACTGACAACAATGCATTAATAATGTTTCCTGCAGTGGCGGCGATTAGGGGAGGGCGGGGGGGCATTCCCCCCCCACACACTTTTTGCCACTTTTGATCCCGCACTATGCTAAACCTTATCTACCAAAGGAAAGTAAACTATCCTTGCCCCCAGTTTTGGAACCCAATCGCCGACACTGGTTTCCTGTGAAACATTTCGGTTCCGTTAGGATAAGATAACCAGACGTCTCGTATTTGCCGGGACAGTCCCCTTTTTTTGAGTCTCCGTCCCGATTTTTTGGAACGTAAAACGGGCCGCTATTTTTTTTGTGACAATTACTTATAGAATTACTGCAACAATACACCTTCTCTACTATTACTATGAACTATGGCATTGTTGGGTAGAAATTATTTCACATTTCATGTCAACAATTTGCTTAAAATATTGTAGTTTGTTTTCTGTTTACGTGGAACTAATGCCCCCCAATGAACGAGTGTTTGTGGATAAGTTACGAAGAACGCTCTTCAGCTATGTTAATTAATAAGGTGAACTAACTTTTAAACTTTTACAAAATATTATTTGAAAAGAAGGATGTACTGAAGAAGATCCATTCATTGGCGAAATATCAATCAATGACTTCTAATTCTGAAGACTGCTTTTCATTTCATATTATGTAAGTTATATACACAGTATTTGTTTAATTAATTAGTTTTCAAACATAAGTATTTGTGGCGAAACAGTTTATACATTAAAATGTGTGCATTTTGCCGTCCCGTTTTTTCTAAAGAAAAAATATGAAAAATGTCCCGTTTTGTTGTTTAAAAATCTGTTCATCTTACATTAGGACCATAGAATGTAGAGCTGGACTAGAGGTTTGGGTCGAAAATGTATCAAAATAATAAAAAATGAGTTAAACAGCCCTTCATTCCCTTTAGTGATTGAATTCGGAAAATTTCTTCTTATAGTACCGCCATAATATTTTCCGCCGCAGAGAATGTCTTTCCCTAGGAAGGAATTTGCGGTCAACCAATTAGGCCTACCGCTGCCCCCCGTCCCCTGTTTGTGCTAAAAGGGACAACCTTAGAATCTCTCCTCTCTGAGGCAGCCAGCAGGGAAACATGATTTTGACAAAATAACCCTCCTGCGCTGTGAATGGGGGTCAGTTCTTAGCGTGGCTCTAGTATAACGACTGCTTAGCCTACGCCAGAAGAGAAAGACACCCACAAACTTTCCCAAGTTTCTAGGTCCAGATATATGTCGGTGAGTGAGGACAAATTATTTCATATATTAAGATATAAGTACCCTAAAACACATCTATTGCGATATTAAAAATGAAATAGTTTCGTCTGTTATGTTTCTAGGAAATAATTAATTATCGACAACTGTTAGATACCTTAAAAATTGAAAAAGCCAACCAGGGAGCGGTGGTGCCGCCATGTGAGGAGAGCCAAAACTACCGTTCCAGTGAGCCTTTCGGTCCAACAGTTAGCAGGTTTATCCTAAAACCTGGTTTACATTGGTCAAGTAGACGGGAGAGTAGCTGTAGCGAGTAGGGTCAAGCGAGCTACTCTCCTCGTGTAAACACAGTACTTGCTCCAGTAGTCAGGACAGTCGAGTGACTGTCCACGGAGGAAAGCCACTCGACCAAGTTGCTTCCTCTCCCATCGATATTCTCACTCGCGCGTAAACTCGACAGACCACTCGGTCAATGTAAACGCTTTCTGAGGACAGTATAGAATCGGTGCTGTGTGAGTGTCCAATGTCCATGGAATTTGTGTCGATTATAGGAACAAACAAAATAAACTACGGGCGTATGATGCTTTAAGTGTACGAGATGAGACTTGATTTATACTGGTCAAAAAAAGTTTTGCATATAACAAAATTTTTATTTTCTGCATCAAAGAAGCCACACATGTCGATACCTCCGACTAGGGCAATGAAAGTACGAAACACAAAACATAGTTGAAGAAAATTCTGAAAGATATAACAAAAGAAACAAAGTTGTTTTCCTGACCAAAGTAAGATGCAACAAAAAGATCACCAATTACCAAGGTGAGTAAACCTATCAGAAACCCCTCACCGTCTAGTCAGTAACGTGTGTGGCCTCCACGAACACTTAGACATTCTCGAACACGACGGGGCATGCTGAAAACCAGGTTATCCAATGCATGTTGTGGAAGATTGTCCCATTCCTGAATGGCAGCGTGTATCAGATCACGTAGGGTTTGTGGTGGGTGAGGGCGGTTTGCAATAGCACGTTTCAGTAGGTGCCAGTCATGTTCGGTACAATTCATATCGGGGAGACTGCTGGCCAGTCCATCCGACTGATTGCATGCCTTCGACGGAAAAAGTTCTCTGAACGGGCACGGTGAGGACGGGCATTATCGTCCACCAACGTGAATCCTGCACGAACACCCTGCGCAAATGCCCTAACGATGGGTCGAAGAACACTGTCATCGTATGTCTGTGCATCCATAGTACCCTGTATGTGAACTAATGGCATCCGACGACCCAATATGATTCCTGCCCAGAACAGTGCCGAACCACCCTGTTGCTGGATGCGTTCCACCATGGACGATTCATTGAAACGCTGCCCATTTGCTCTCCAGACACGTATAGTGTTGTCATCGGGGTGCAGACTAACCCGTACTTCATCTGTAAACAGTGTTTGTGACCACTGTTCCTGGGTCCAGTTTTCATGTTGTCTAGCCCATCTTACGTGTAGTGTCCTATGTCGTTCTTGCAGTAAGTCGGGGAACAATCAAAGGTCGACGGGCATGAATCTCTATATCGTGCAGTCGGTTTTGCACCGTTTGGGTTGACACCATGATACCTGAGGCCTCAAGGAGCTCCGTCTGGAGTTGGGTCCCTGTGGACGTAGGAAGTCTGCGCGCAGAAATACGGATATGCCTATCTTGTGCAGCCGTTGTTTTGCGTGGTCTTCCTTCTCTGCGCCTCTTTGCTATTGAATGGGTCTCCTGGAATTTTTTTCACACTCTAGAAACGTCACTTTGATTACAGCCTACCTGATGTGCTACGTTCATTTGCTTCATACCTTCCTGTAGTAGAGTCACTATTCTGATTCTGTCCACTGCCGAAAGTGTGTTTCTTGGCATTTCTAAAATGAAAACTCACACGATGACAACCATTACAACCTTCCTTGAGACGTCCAGTGCTTTATACCCCACTTCTCACGAACTGCGAGACAATCGGTGGGTGAATCACGAGGTTAAAACGTGAAACATGCTTCAAAACCCGGCTACAGACATGTACTTGCTCTTTTGTGTGTTGAATTGGTCTTCGGTTGATGTGTGAGCTTCAAAGGTATGGAGATTTGTGGCGTCAGTGATGCAGAATATGAAAAACTTGCAGTATGCAAAACTTTTTTTCACCAGTATATTTGGCGTAGGAGAAGTAAAATTAAAAATAAGTAATTTACGTTCTACACAACCAAGAACGATCAAAAATAGAAAAATCAAGGAAATTGGTTTTCTTTCCAGACATGTCCCCGTGCATTATTGTATACATTTCTCGTGAAAAAAGTATGTAATCCGTTTCAGAACTTTTTTTAAAAAAAAAATCGCCAACGACGTCGATGGTTCATTCTGTCATAAGAGCACCAAACAGCTGCAGCTACTATGTCACTTTGCTGGAGTCGAGTAAAAAGTGTGTAAACAGCTACTCGCCATAGAAGGGTCGAGTCGAGCAGACAGGCCAGTAACTCGTCCCACTAACTCTCCCGCTCACTCGACCAATGTACAGGGGCCCGTCAAGTATCTGAGCGACGCTCGCTGAGCAAGATTTTCGCTCGTTGAGCAGACAGATCATTTACTTGGCACAGTTTGCTCATTGATCAAAATATCAGTGCCTTTGAATATTCTGTGATCAATGTGGCTGCGTCGAGTTGACAAGATTTCGGTGTTTGAAATGCTGTTAATTATGGAAATAGAATAGTTGATGTGAACAAAACTGTCGAAATTTTCATTTTCACACACTTGCACAACTTTCCAAAACTACGGTGTATATTTACATTTAATATTTATTATTTGGAATAAACAACACTATCATTTTAATTCAATTACAAAAACTGGAATTTTACATCACCTTCTGTTACTTGAACTTCCTCTCTAATTACGCTATATCGCAAGCCGTTCATCATAAATATTTCCTCATTGATAGCCACTCGCGGCTCGCCACCCGCCATCCTCATACAGTTTTCCTCTTCTTCCCTTTGCCTCACGAGATCGAAACACAGAAACGCTATATTCTGTGGCTCAAGCCTGTGGTTAGCCTGTGGCGAGCAAAGTTCATGTTCGCTCAGCCATCAAGTGAGCAGCGCTCTCGGAGCAACGCCTATTTGGCCGTCAAGTAGCCGAGCGATCACGTTGCTCGCTGAGCGCTCAGATACTTGACGCGCCCCAGCTGCCGCCAAGAAATGGTCCTTCGTCCGAGGGCCAATGTTGCCAAACGTACGAGGCGTACTCGGAAAGTAAGTACCGAAAGGGTGTAAAAAATAAAGTAAAATAGTTTTGTACCTTTTTTCATTTGCATTGCATTCTACAGACCTTAAACTACTTTTCTACGTAATTTCCACCATTGTTCAATCTTTTGTCGTAGCGTGGCACTAGTTTTTGTATTCCATCATCATCGAATGTTCCCGCCTGTGACGAAAGCCATCCATGCACTGCTGCTTCGACGTCGTCATCCTCGTCGAAACGCTGACCAGCAACAAACTTCTTCTTCAGATGAAGAAAGAGATGGTAGTCACTTGGTGCCAAGTCAGGGCTGTTGGCGGATGGACAAATTGTTCCCAGCCGAATGATGTGATGACATTTTGAGTTTGTTGGACCGTATGCGGATGAGCATTGTCGTGAAGCAACACAATGCCTTCGCTAAGCATTCCGCGTCTTCTGTTTTGAATTGCACGACGCAGCCGGATTAATGTGTCACAGCAGGCATCTTTGTTGGTGGTCTGTCCTCTAGGCAAGAATTCTACCATTCTTGCATTGAGAAAACAAATCACAGACCGGCCTTCACAGTCTGCGGGCCGATTGATTTTCTTGAACATTTCAAACATTCAGAAAACTACGAAGAAAAAACATGACCTGCTCCCACGCGCGCCTGTGGCTAATTAACAGATGAAGGACGTCGGCGAGAACTCACACGGTCGCGACTGCATCTCTACAGCGGCAATATTTGCAAACGGTACTTACTTTACGAATACGCCTCGTATATGCTGTTGCGACCTTTGGAGTCCTTCGAAACGACAAGCAAATAATATCAATGAGCTATTCAAATCCTCAGCAGTGTGTGAATAAACGGAGGGGGTGTGGAGTGCCAAGGATTCCCCCGAGAGAAAATATTATCCCCGCCAAGATAAAACTATTTTTATCCCTCCCAGTGATGCATTTACCCCCCTCAAAGAAAATGGGATTGATAGCATGTAGAATTCCATTTCTTAAGGATGTACTTACAAGCAAACAAAATCATTCGTGTACACTAATTGTTTAGTCATCAAAAGTTTTCCTGCCGAAAAGTATACAGCCTTATGGATTAAAGAAGAACACAATTCTGCAATTGACCAACCTTACCGAGCCGAAACAACAGCTGGCTGTTTTCTACTTAAGTTTTCATGGCACAGAGCTGGTATTTTACAAGTATTAGTGTTCACAAGAAACTTGACACCTATATTTGTTCAAGTTTTTGGTGTTACTAGTTTGATAGCTCATTTTGTGTAAGTTTGGGTTTTCTTAGAATGTAAATATGCTAAGTGTTTCTAAATTGCGTTATAATGTTATTATAAAATCTATGACCTAGGTTAGGACCAATATTCTAAGGTACTTAGAACCGCGAGGTAATAGTTAAGTTTACTGACTGGTAACATATAAAACACAATAAAAAGACCCCCTGGAAAATGACTGTCCACATAAAAAGTGTATATTTCACACATATTTTTTTTCAGTCACAGTAATTTATGTTAATTATTGTAGGGGTGTTGAAGGATCATGATAATTTCAGACTGAACCAGTGTTTTTTGAAGGGGCATCACTATCATTGGGGAAAATATGCCTCCTTTGCCCCCCCTGGAAAAAAAACCTTACTTGTCCCTCCCTGGAAAAAAATCCTGCGGACGACAATGCTCCCAAAGCAAAAAGCTTAATTCGCACTTACAGGGCAATTTCCTTCACTATCGCCACATGAAACACCTGCTCCTTATATGTCGGTTGCCTTCTCCTCCTTTACGCTGTGAATGTCAAGGAATATGGAGGTGAATGTGGCAACCAAGTTGGTTGGTTGATTTGGTGTTTTAAGTCCACTTTATGCACAGTAAGGGTAATCGGGACTGGACCTACAGTCAGTGGCGGCTGGCCAAGTGCAACAAGTGCAGATGTTTTCACCTAATTTTCAAATTAATATTGACATTTTTCATTTGATTGTTAAATTAAACAATTTCCCAGCAGAACGCACACGATAGTACTCAAATAATACGCCGCTCGGCGCTACGCACGTGAAGAGTTCGTCGTAGCATAAACAAAACCAAGAGCAGACGCCGCCAGGTTGCGGAAGACTTTGGCCGGTTGTCATGGCAACGGTGACGTCACCTAGCGTTGGAATTGAACGGGTGTCGCCATCTAGGTGCAGCAGTTCTCTCGTCGACAGAAAACATTGCATCCAGTGGATGTGGCAAAATCGTTGGGTTCTCGTGAGATATTGTTCCGCGTGTGTATTTCGCGTTTTCTATCGTGTGTTGTGTTCATGTGTTGAGCTGTGGTTTGTACAATGAACCCAGTAAATGACCTAGTGTGTAATTTGTTGCAGACACTATTTTCCAGATGGACGGATGAAGACAAAAAAGACGTTTTAAATTGTGGGGGGCCCACTGACACTTACTATTTGTTTTTCATTGACTATAAATGTACTTCTTCACCTGTTATTTTAGGAACGAGCCGCTACTGCCTACAGTTTAAAGTGGAATCCGAACTACTATGTGCCTCCAACGGATATCGAACCCGGGACCCCTTTATTACAAAGCGACGACGGGCAACCAAGTGTTCAAATTTCCCTCGCAAAGGGCACGGCGAGCTCTGTTTGGCAGAGAACAAAGCACGTGTTGCCTCCAGTGCCCCTGTCATTGGGTGATGACTGCCAAGATCTTCCAGCAGACGACACACCACCGTGTGGCGGGAGAGAGAAGTTCCATCGCATAGCTCCCGGTTCTCCACTTGCAAAATAGCCTACACTTGAGAAAAAATGCTATGAAAAGCACTTTGAAATTCTGTAAAACTATCTCTGTAAGGGGATTTCATGTTGTCAGCGCCTGACCTTCATCCAGGCCTCCAAGCAAATAAATTCATCAGAACTTCATATTACAAAATTTGGCGATGCAAAGGAAAAACGCCCACCAGCTTTTTATCGACACTCACTCATTTCCTGACGCCAAGTCGAAAAAGAGCCCTTCTCAACTTGCAACAGCAGGTACAATTGATTCTTTAGTCCTCTGAGGCTAATGTACCCACCTCCCCTCCACCTTGCGTCGTTTGTGGAGGTAGGCGCATTGAAAGAAACAGATAATTAGCTCCGTTAATCTTCTCAACTTTTAATTACCTTCAGGATTAAACCATACTTTTTTCCCTCGTTCCGTCAAAAGAACACAAAAACTCTATTTCAGATCATTTTTTTTTAAACTTCGTGGTCAAAGTTCGACTTTTCCCGATACTTGCTTGTCTTCTCCCACATTGAACTTTGTTAATAAAGTGAAGGATTAACCATCAAGCTTTAACTCTTTTGTTCGAACCGTCGTATAATTAGGAGCATGATGACTTAAGCCTGGTTTACAATGGTCGAGTAGACGGGGGAGTAGCTGGAGCGAGTAGGGTAAAGCGTGTAAACAACTGGGGAGAGTACTGGAGCCAGTACTCGCTCCAGTAGTAAGGACAGTCGAGTGTCTGTCCACGGAGGACAGCGACTCGACCGAGTAGCTTCCTCTCCCATCGATTTTCTCACTCGCGCGTAAACTCGACAGACCACTCGGTCAATGTAAACGCTTTCTGAGGAGAGTATGGAGTCTGTGCGGTGGTAGAGTGTTGTGATTTTGCATATTAATTGTAATTGTATTTTATTCAAAAAAATTCAACCATGAATAGGAGGTGATCCAAGTCCGACAACATAAAGTTTGTAGAGGCGTAGGAGAAGTAAAATTGAAAATAAAGAATTTACGTTACGTACAACGTGGTCTGACCAAGAAAAATATGAAAATAGAAAAATCAAGGAAGTTATTTTTCTTTCTAGACTTGTTCTTGTTGTATTCATTTCTCGTAAACAAAAGTGTGTAAACTGCTTTAGAGCTATTTTTTTTTAAAATCGCCAACGACTAGCCTGGAATATACGCTCCTGCAAGAGTGGTATTTGTAAGGGGGAGGGGATGAGGGGGATTTATTTATTTATTTATTTATTTGTCTCTTGTTTATTTGTGTCGGAGATTAAGGCTCATGCCTTTTCTTACACTCAACCACATACAAAATTTCATAATATAGAACATATTCATAAATTGATTCATATATAAACATTGCAAGTAACGATCACACATATACATTTCATGTCAAACCAACAGCGGTAAAAATATGTAGAATTCAATGAAATACATAAAACATATATATATATATATATATATACATGTACACACACTCATACATAGGTTTATATACATAACAGGCCACTACAAAAAAAATCACTGCATGAAACTTTCTCTTAATCTTCTTTTGAAGATACCTATGGAAATTGATTTTCTCATTTCATGTGAAAGTGTATTCCAGTCCCTAACCACTGATACAGTAAAAGAGTTACTAAAAAATTCAGTTCAGTTGCTTCCTAAGGGAAGCAATCTGTCTGTGAGATATAAAGGACTTCCTGTATAAAGTAACTTATATAGCAACACTAGTTTTCTGTACCTCCGTCTTTCTTTCATTTTAATCCAGCCTACCCTTTCTGCTTACACATTTTCTTAGTTCCTGGTGGCATAAAATCCTATGCCACGAAGAAAGTTACTGAAATCCACCCACTCAATTTCTTTCAAACACCACACTGCATCAGAAATTAGCTTTGCGTTTATGGCGCTGTAGTCCAGGTCTTAACTCAGCATACGCCACTGCACTTTTGATATCTTTGAAAAGACCTGGATTACAAGTGTTGCATGAAATACTCCGACATTCATAACACAACACGATATCTTACTTAGATCAAGAACCCCAGTATCTAAAACGTAGTAACGGGCAACTCTATATTGTGGGGATATTAACAGATCCCTGCAAAGGTTCATTAATTGATTAGGTTAGTTTTACTTCATTTTTCTGCTTATCGCGAAGATAACGACGATAAGTGGCAATACGATGAAGGGACACTCACAAAGAACACTCTATATCCAGACCGCGATTCCAACCCAGAACCCCTGGCGTCATAGCCGCTGTGCTAACCACTTCACCACAGGGTAGTACAGTCGGAATGGTTGAAAATTTTCCAGTGTGGGAAATTCCTGTAACTTGATTGAAGCATGTAAGAATATTATATAAATTATACAGTGCTTTTCACGGTCAAGTCGCCCGTGGAACAGGGATGAACATGCTGGGCAGTAAGAGCATGTCTGCCTGCAAACTGGATGCAACATCTGCATAACTGGAACCGCAAGCTATGTAAGGAAATAAGCTCCTACAATTACATTGACAGTTACAATTAAAATGAGCTCGTACTTTGATACAAGATATACTGGAAATAATGTCCTCGTGCTTCCAAACATTTACGGAATTCTTTAAGGAAATTTTCACTAATACGTATCAGTTCTTCTGAAATTACTTCAATTTCTCTCCTGATATTTTCTTTAAATTCTTGGCTTCAGGTTTAAAAGCTTGGTAGCCCGCCACGCAGACGCTATGAAAATGTCTAGTTCTTGTGCAAGGTGACAGAGGTTGTTTTTTTTAATCGTGGTCCAACGTCGCCTAGTTTCTTCCCTGTAAGCACAAGTAGTTTCACCCTTCGCTTATCAAGAACAGACCCCGTTTCCCTAAATTTGTTCACAAGTTTTCCAATACTGTGTGTGTGTGGAACAGGAACAACTTGGAATTCTGCTGCAAAACCCCTTCTAACTTCCCTACAAGAATTGAGGACTAAAAGTGGTAAACGTTTGTAAGTGTCAAAAGCGAAATTGTTGGGAAATCGTTCCGCACATCAGCCCATAAGAACGTGCACACTAGTAACCTCTTTACACGCCCTTTGAACTACTTAGAGGGCTACCAGCCACATTTCACGTTTACCACATTATAAAGCATGGCACATTTCACAGTTTAAAGTGAAAAACGGTGTTTGAATTATTGTGGCACTTACAGCGTTTACCAAGTTTAGTCTTCAATTTGTAATGACGTAAGAGTCCTACATAAAAAATCGTTGTTTTAAATTGCACTGTAGAAAAGCACCAGTAATACTTAAACTAAAACAAGACAATCTAAAACACTTGTTAACAACTTAACACTTCACAAACACACGTATACTGGACACCAGTTATCTGAATACTGAAGCACTGACGCGTCCACTGCCAATGTCAGCGTACAGCTGTGGGTCTAAATGCCGGCAGATCCGCTCTCATTGCCCGGCGCTCTAGCCGCCGCTCCACGGACGACTTGACAGTGAAAAGCACTGTATATACATAATTTCTCCAAGAGCCAAAAAAATTAAGCAACCAGAAGGGGAATTCTCCCTCTTCTTCAAATGCCACAATGGGACTTATAATCGAATGTACAAAAATGGAAACGGACGCATGCTTCCATTAAAAACAATGCACTGCAGTTTCGCCTAAGCAATAAAGAAATGCATGTGGTCGACTTGCGATCTCAGTTCACGGGTTCGATTCCCGGCCTCTGCATGAGGTGTTCTTTGTGATTTCTCAATTGGCCTATCGCCTATGCTCGGCCACCGAGGTGGCAAACAAACCTGTGAAATAGAGTAAAGCTCTTCAGCCTTCAAAAACATCAGACAATAGAGTTCCTATTCTCTATCTACTGTAGGAACAAAGTCAGTGTAAACAAAAGCACGTGGTTTGTGAGAAATCCTATTGACTATTCCAATGGTAGCTGTGCAGGAATATTGCACATAGGAATTTAGTGCACAAACTAAAGTCACATCCCTCAACGTAGCTAATGTAGGACCTTTTATTCTGAGTTAGAGTGAGATTATTTCCGTAACAGCTCTGGCCGTTCTGCGTTTGCACCTTGGGAGCGAGTCATAACTCCCGACGCCTCCAATCAAGAAGTGAACCGCTGACGTCATCTCTACTCTGCGCCTATAGCTAACTATATTGCTCACGCTGTACTACTCGTAGACTCGCTGGCTAGACTCGCGCAGTCAGCTGGAGATGTTCCGAATGCACTCGGACTCTACGCAGCTACGACCCATGTCTTCCAATTTCCCCGAATCCCCTTTCGCCGAATATTTTGAATGAAGGAAATTTCTCCTACACAGGGAAATTTCAGGTGTTTGAGGCCAAAGCGCACCTGATTAACTGTTGTAAATAAACCTATGAACACGTGCGGGTTCAAGAATTCGTGGAAAATTTTGATTGGTTACTGGATGTGAACGTAGGTTTCTTCTTCATCTGGTGCCAAATTTAAAAGCAATCTGTATCGCGCGTTGGTGGGGAAGGTTCATAGCAATATCGAATATGTCAGTGTCCTTTATAAGTTCTAAACGTGGTGCAAAATTGTGGTATACGAAGGATTCGTGTATCGCATTTGTAAACGAGTCTAGGACAGATCTTATTGGAAGTGTAGGAATGGTTTTAAGGCATCAGTTGTTCTTCATGATGAAGAATTTGTCTAAAGTTGGAACACATACACACAAACCGGAAGTAGCGAGAATTGCAGCTCAACAGGTAGTCGACATAATGAAGAAGAGGGTGTATGATCAACCGTTGGAACACGTTGTCCACTTTATGCACAGTAAGGCTAATCAGGACTGGACCTACAGTATAAAGTGGAATCCGAACCATATGTGCCTCTAGTGTTGCCCACGGGACGAGACGGGACAGGCTTTTAAAAATTTGAGACGAGACGAGATTGATCATGTGTCCCGAGACAAACGAATATTTTCGAGACGAGACAGCATTTCGCAGCATTTCCACGAGACGAGACAGGCCAAAGTCTCGTCTCGTGGGCAACACAGTATGTGCCTCCACCGGGTAACGAACCCGGGACCCCTTGATTGCAAGGCAACGACGCTACCACTGCGCCATCGGGGAGGCCCGTGTTTATGGGTGTCAGGTGTGCTTTGAATGGGAGAAACTATTATTATCTGTACTTTGAAATTAAGTCTATTGTTTTCGGAAATCCTGTACTGTGATTCTGTATATAAAATATTATTTGCTTTTACAACAAGTTTCTGATTATCTAAACCTAGTATAGCCTATATTCACTTTCATCGTCAATGAAAATAAAATGAGTTTTTTGACTTGGTTGAAATATTTCTTCCCTTCACTTCATGAAATTTCCCGGCAGAGGGAAAATTCCCTTGCCTCAGAATATTCGGTGAAGTGGGATTCGGCAAAACCGTAATTCCCATTTAGCCGAAAATTTTGTTTAGGTGTGATATTTGTCTCTGGGGCATTCGGCGAAACGGGAGGTAATCGCTACGACCAATATATTCATGGCAGAATAACCATGGACGTCCGGAAGAGGGGAGGCCACAGCTCCCCCTGGAAAATGAATGTCAACCTAAAATTATATATTTCACAAGCGCAATTGCATTTCAATCACATACATCTATTTTAATTATTAGATTGAGTGATTGTTGTTTTAAGTCCACTTTATGCACAGTAAGGCTAATCGGGATTGGACCTACAGTTTAAAGTGGGATCCGAACCACTATGTGCCTCCACCGGGAATTGATCCAGCGACCTCTTGATTACAAGGCGACGGCGCCATCGGGGAGGCTTTAATTATTAGAAAAGTGCTTCAAGAACATAACTTCAGACTGAATTAGTGTTTTTTTTAACGAGGCAATATTATTATGAGGTAAATATGCCTCGTTTACTCCTTGGAGAGATCCTGCGGATGTCCATGATCAGAACTAACACATAAGATAGGAACTATTCCTCCGATACATGGTTCTTGTTTACATTTAACTTCGTTCTTACAGGGATGAAGAAAAAATGTTTCCAAATTCCATGAATGTGAGAACTTCCTGTGCAAAAGCCGCTGACCACCAAAAACTAAGACAACTCCAGCAACGAATGAGCGACGAGGGCCACGGTGCAGAGCGCCAAAACGTCGATGAGTGTGTGCATAAAATGTTTTCCTTTCATTGGCCATTATACCTGGAGTCCGCAGAGAAGAAAGAGTAGAGAAGTCACCAGGTGTTTGTGCAATGAAAGGTAAATGAGCTGGTCTGGGGAATGAGAAAATGGGGGAGGGGGGAAGGTTTTGATGCCGGAAGGCTTTTTCGGAAAGCGTGGTGGGATGAAGTCTAGAGGGGGTTGAAGGGAGGGGGTTCAAGTTTCATATTCCTCTGTTCCTACCCAGCCCGAGGGCACTCTCTTCTGCGCTCCCTTCGTGCCCTCAGGGCCCTCTCCCAATCCACCTCCTGCAGAGCCCTTGGGCCATCTTCCAATTGGTTCCATGTCGGGGATATTGAGTTCGCTGTATCCATGGTAACTGCCCTCGGGATACTCTCAGTTTGTCCTATCCTTCCTCTTGCCCTGCAACCAATCTCTCTCTCTCTCTCCTCCTACGTACATCTTTCTCTCTCTCTCTTTTGCACACACACATCTATGCTTCCAAAAGGATATTCAATATTCGGCACAGACGTAAGGGACATGCTTTTCCATTTTTCTCTGTTTTTGTGTTATTTTTTGTCGGTTTTTAAAAAGGAACCGCTATTTTTCTCTCAAACCAGCCGTTGAAATTATCTTTGCCTCTTTCCTCCTCACAAGTTATGCCTTTGCACTTGTTCTATGGAAGGTAAAAAGAAAAACGCTCGCCACTCTCCCTCTGTTTGCTTTGGGTCGGTTCTCATCCTTTTTGTTTCATTTGGCCAAATTCTATACAAATGTTCAGCTGCAGAGGGGAAGGGGAAGGGGGAACAGGACTCAGATCTGAGCCTCTCCTACAGAACAGTTCCCCATAATGCAAAACATTGATAACCCGTTGATGCTACGAGGGCCACTATTTATATTTTGAGCCTTGGCAACACTGATTGAAGTTAGGCGCAATTTGACGTTTGCACGGAATCGTCTGGCATTATTGACCATAACGTACTTCAAATGTTTTGTCAATAGCTTCATTTGTGTTGTTTATGTTGCCTTGGAGATTGCGCGACAACAATAAAATGGAATTAATTTGTGAACATTTTCGTGCGATGATTTTTTACGATTTTCGACGTGGATTATCAAGACAAGACTGCATCGATCAACTTACTTCCACATTTGGCGATGAAGCCCCATCCTTTGCCACTGTGAAACGCTGGTATAACGAATTTAATAGTGGCCGCCATTCGCTCACCGACGAGATTCGCGAAGGTCGTCCAAAATCAGTTGTTGTTCAAGAAAACATTGATGCTGTGCAAAACCTAATACTGCAAGATCGTCATGTGTCATACTGTGAGATTGAGGTAACCATAGGCATTAGTTCCACCAGCATATATAAAATATTACATGATCATTTAGCTGTGAGAAAGGTATGTTCTCGTTGGATCCCACACAATTTGACAAAAACTCAAAATGACGCTCGCGTCAATTTGTGCAAACAAATGCTCAATAAATACAATCGTGGTGCTTCAAAAGACGTATATAAGATTGTAACAGGTGACGAATCATGGATATATGCATATGAGCCGGAACGTAAACAGCAGTCGACTGTATGGGTGTTTCAAGATGAACCCAATCCAACAAAAGTTGTTCGCGCTCGAAGCACATCGAAACAAATGGTCGCTTGTTTTTTCGGGAAAACTGGTCATGTGGCAACTGTGCCTTTAGAGGAACGTAGAACGGTCAACTCTGAATGGTACACAACAATTTGTTTGCCAGAGGTCTTCGGTCAAATACGGAAAACAAACAAACGCCGTCGGATCATTCTTCATCAAGACAATGCCAGCTGTCACACATCTCGTCTAACAACCGAATTTATGAACAGTCAAAATATCGAATTGATGGGTCATCCGCCGTACAGTCCTGATTTGGCACCGAATGTCAAGAATAAATTGCGTGGACAACGATTTTCGTCGGCCGAAGACGCCGTTGATGCGTTCAAAAACCATATTATGGAGGTGTCTCAAGAAGGTTGGAAAAACTGCTTTGACAAATGGTTCGAACGAATGCAAAAGTGTATTGACCATAAAGGAGAATACTTCGAAAAATAATAAAGCAGTTTTCAATGCCAAATTCCTGTTTTTTTCATTGTTAGGTTCAAAATATAAATAGTGACCCTCGTATTACCCCACAATAGCTTTCAAAAACCACTCCTTCACTTCGAAAGTTAATATACATTACTATTGATTGATTGATTGATTTAGGTTATTTTACTTCGCGTTTTGTGCCTCTTGGCTAATTTGCGAAGATGGGGATGAGTGATGAAATGATGAAATTGATGAATGGACATTCACAAACAACCAAGCCCGACCAGGATTCGAACCCGGGACCCTTGGCGTCGCAATATACATTACTATGACTGAAATGAAGTTGCGTGTGTGAAATATATAATTTTTGGCAGTCACCAGGGTGTACTACGAGGAAGAAAGTTTTTTTTTTTTGTGCCTTACAGCGTCTTTGTATGCAAAATGTAGTTTGGCCTATCTAAACAAATATCTCGTTACCAGAAACGATTTCTTTCTTCCTCCAAACTTCTTTCTGATTGTAAGTGCCAGCAATATCTCCTATCGTGTCTCCCTGCTCTCAGTGCTTCTTACATCCCGGAACAACGTTTCGCAAATCTTCAATTGGTAAGCTTGAAGGAATCACATCACCGTTTCTATTAACTCTTGTTTTTTTTCAATTCACGACAGACCGGTCTTTCTTAGAATAAATCTTCTGTTTAAAGCAGTCTTAATGTTTTGTCTGCCAAAATATCCATACCCACAACAGAGACTAGCAAAACAACAACAACAATAAAAGAAAACAGCGAAGGCCCTTCCATACCACAGGGGTTGTTGCCTTCTCCCCTAGAGCTATGCCTTTACCTATAAGGCCGATGGGTTTGACATCTATACCTGCCTTGACGTTACGAACGGGCGGGGAATTTAAAAAAAAATGGTAAAAACTCGTCCAGTCAGGGACCAAGCCTTCGACTTGAACCTGATCGCTAGAGGGCAGACTTGTAGCTATTTATGGATGAGCAGATTCTCGCATATTCGAGGCTGCATCTTTGCATCTAGTGGCGTCGCCGCAGCGTCGCGGATGTTCCTTTCGCGCTTATTCCTTCGCGTTTATTCAGTTCGCGCTTACATCCCTCTCGCGTTTAATCCTTTCGCGCTTACTTCATTTTCGCGCTTATTCCACCACTCCAAGGATTTTCAGGTGAGCACTGTTTCCTTCAGAGGTTATGCATATTCTCACTCTATTTCTCGTTCTCTTTCTCTTCTTTTTCTTCATCTTTTTATCTCCTTCTTCTCTCATTTTCTTCCTACTTCTCTCTCTTTTTCTCTGTTTATCATGATTTCTCTTTCTTTCCTTCCTCGGTATTTCCTTCCTAATTCTCTTTCTCCCTCCGTTTCTTTATCATTATTTCTCTTTCTTCCTTCTTATATTTATCTTTCTTTCTCATTTCCTTTATTTCTCTATATGCTTATGTTACTTTCTTTATAACCCCTTTCACGAGACAAGCTACTATACCTGCTAAATCAAATTTAATGTCATTCCTTGATAGTGATCGTCTCACGTCAGTGACATGCCCAGGATGTTCTAAACAGTTAACCCCCTCGGTTAAGGGCATGCGGGACAGTTTTCATGGGGCTCTTCCCCCCCTTGACAGTGTTGCCAAATTAGCTCTCTTGAAGCCAGATCTGGCTCTTTCGTGCACTTGTTTGGCTGTGAGCTGGGGCGCCTGCCCCCGTGCCCCACTATGATGCCATCACTGGTTCCGGCTCACAGAGACCAACTTTTGCCATGATTATACATTTTGCACGTGACGTGATATTGTTATATTGGCTGCGTCGCCCCAGCCCCCCTTTCTATCCCCAGCTACTTTTTTTTATATAGGTATAGCAACTTGTTGACGTGAAATTGACATACTATTGTTATCAGGGAATTCTTTATTTTCGATTTCATACGACCATCGGTGGATTATTGAGATGGGTGATGCCGCCGGACATAGGCGCCGACTCCATGGGGCTTGGGAGGGCTCGAGCCCCCAATGTTAACGATATGGAGGCAGAGCCCCCCAAATAATTTTGCTTGAGAGGATCTAATGTATTATTTTGCTTCTCTTGTAAAGTTTACTCTGAATTGTGCCACATGAACTTAACTTTAATACACATTTGAAATGTTCTAGACCATCAAGTTTGGGGGGCTGAGACTGTTAAACCCACAACTTCCAGGGGGGGGAGGGGGCTATAACCAGAGGCATCAAAACACATAACTTATTACTATATACTAAGTGTATAATTATGAGTATTGTTAACATTGTTACTAAAAAGAGTTTCAAAAGACGATGTGCATGAACTAGGGTAGTGGATGCGACATTCGGGCTACAAATGGCTCTCACATGACATTCAGAACGAGATCATCGATATATTAGGGAGATCTGCTTTGCGCTCCGTGGTAGCAGATATTAAAAGTTGGGAATATTTTGCTATTATGGTTGACGAAACTTGTGACATATCCATCCATGAACAATTGACATTTTTGCATTCGAACTGTAAATGACAATTTTAATATTTTGAGGAATTCATGGGCTTTTACAAGATTCCGAACACTGAGGCCAAAACTTAAAGAAATTATTTAAGTGATCAGTGCCCCCCCCCCCAATAATTTTGACAAGTCGCCGGAACTAGATGGTGAAAACTAAGAATAAATTGTCGTCAATTTAGAGTTAACGGTAATATCAGCGCCCCACCCCTTTGACAACCAACATTACTCTAGGAAGCACTTTATCCAGCCTTCGTAAATCTAGCTCCTTGAAAGTCAGTTCTAACTCCATTTAAGGTGAAATTTAGCTCTTTTATGCGCATCAGGTTTGGCAACACTGCCAGGAGGGCCGTAGAAGACAAGGAGAAATGCATTGCGCTTATGGGAGTATTATATGAAACTTCAAATGGAATAGGAAAAATATATAAACGGGAAGGAGGCAGTTTGAAGATGCATTTCACCAGCGGAAAAGTCGAAACTTCCATTTGATTAGCTGTAACTTGATGTTGAAGTTGATTCCCCATAAAAAAAACATGGGATTCCGAAAATTCTTATTCATCATATTTTTCAAACATCGTGTCCAGCTTATAATTAAAAAACGCTTCCACTTACAACATGGAGAAAAATTCATGCTCTTGGATACACCCCGTTTTTTTAGTAGCAGTGCCCAATCGGGCGATATTAAAATAAATCCACAATTGGTGCGTAACTATAACTCCTCCCCTTAAGTATACATTTTTTAGTAGTCAGCTCTCATTCTACCATCTTTTCCTGCCTTTGACGTTCTTTTTTCTTTAGCAATACTGGGCCAAAGAGGGGGTTATGACCCCTACCAACCCCCCCCCCCCGGCACGCCACTATTCCCCCGGAAAAACCTTTATTACAATGAGACCATAATATGGGACACTCCTCGAAAATAGTTAACCTTTATTGAAGGGTATGACGTCACTGTCAGAATAGCTTGACTTAGATTGATTGATTGAGTTGGTGTTTAAAGTTCACTTTATGCACAGTAAGGCTAATCGGGACTGGACATGCAGTTTAAAGTGGGATCCGAACCACTATGTGCCTCCACCGGGAGCTTGACTTCGAGACAGAGTATATCTGTATACAGTTGTATTTGATTATATGTTAACATAAACTAAAAAAAAATATTTGTTCCAAAATCCCTATTCATTCTTAAGTTATAAGTGCCGGATCCTGTGGCCGAGTGAGCGGACCCTGTGGCCGAGTGGTTAGCTCATCGCGCTGTAACGCTAGGGGTCCCCGGGTTCGAATCTCGCTCGGGCTTGGATGTTTGTGTTTGTCCAGTTTTATAAGTAACGAAGAAAAATGTAACAATTGACAAAGTGAAAATGTGAGAAAAATGTATGAATGGTGGGGGATATCTCTCTGTAGGGGGTATTTCCTTTATATGTATATAAAGTAGTTAGCACATCGCGCTGCGACGCCAAGGGTCCCGGGTTCGAATCCCGCTCGGGCTTGGTTGTTTCTGAATGTCCATTTATCAATTTCATCATTTCATCACTCATCCCCATCTTCGCAAAATAGCAAAGAGGCACAAAACGCCAAGTAAAATAAACTAAATCAATCAATCAATTTTTCATTCATCCCGTAAACCACATGCTGGAACGTTTTGATCACCCTTCGCATGTTAACTTGCAATTCAATTGTGACACACCTTTTTAAAAATATATTTATATTGCATAAGGAGAGTGGGCCTGTTTACGTGCGAATGAAATTCTGCTGTCTCATTAGTCATCCAGTTCCTGCTATGTGAGGTCGTCCTGGTTAAGAAGAAAATAATGTGTCAGCTAGCAAATATTTAGGTTTAGAAAACAATAATAACTCATGCTAAAACATTGTTGAGGCGGTGAGACTGAATAGTTTGGACAATTTCCAACTAAACTTCACCATACTTATTATTCTACGAACGGAACCATAATTGGTCAAGGTTTCAAAATGAAATACTTGCGACTACGTTCAGCTATTCCAAAGTGATTCTGCAGGCAGTGCATATGTGCCACGTATCAGACCAAAAACTATATAAAGACAACTGGATACAAAAGTTGCTTGTCATAATAAATAACATCCATTTCTAGAGACATATCAAAAAGTTAATGATTATTATGAAACTGCGGTACGATATTTGCTATTTTATATATTATCAGTTTCTTTGACTATGAAAAGTTTTACACATTCATGTGTATTATTTTATATTATGTAATCTTTGAAAAATTAAAAACAGAAAGACGGTGCATACTTTCACATGCGACACGCGTAAAGTTTACAAGTTTAAACATGAACCTGTCAAAATGTCGGCCACTGGTGGACAATGTTTTCATGTATGCTTTGTGTTTACAATTGTTCTAACCTTCATTACTTTGAAAAACGTGAGATGTAAAAATCCATTTCTTAGCATGTTCTCCTACGCCCTATAAGCTTTAAAACATGGAGGTCAGTTCCTGATTAGTTACTTCCATTAAATACATTAGTTGTAGGCACAATAGAAAATATTGTATGAGTAAAACTTGTTTCTTACGTGAAACATATCTATCTGTGTAAGGCGTGTTTCTTATGTGCTATATCAAATCGTATTCTGTTTGAAGGATTTGATTCTTAAGTGTTACTTGAACTATATATTTTATATATAAAACTTGTTTCTCAATTGTTCTATTTGTAAGGGTTGTTTCTCACTTGAACCATATTCTATCTGTAAAGCTTGTTCCTCAAGTGCTACTTGAACTTTATTCTATTTGTAAGACTTGTTTCTTGAAAGCACCAGCTTCTCAAGAGCTCTCCAAGAACCTAAAGCAGGGAAGAAAAATATGCACAACTTCATAAGTGCTCAGAGCAGTTGGGTAACTAAAAGGAAGGTTATGTGCATTGAATATGGAAGAAAAGGTCAAGAAGGGAGAGGGAAGGGGAGAATGGAATTTTCTCTGGGGGGAAAGGCGAATTGAGAAAATTTTCCCGCGGACCATCCGAAATCGCGGGGGAGTGGAAAAGACGAAGGGAGACCGCCGAAAGCAAAGTGTTGTGAATATCTTTCCTGTGCATTGCCGTGCCCGAAGGTGTTATGGGAGTGTAATTTCCACCTCCAGATCAGTTCGTGCCCTTGAAAAACAAGTTGGCTGAACTAAGCTAACTCGTCTCCTTTGCCTCATAACAAGCCGTACAGATAAGTGGCCACCCCCGGGCATCTTAGAGATATTTGAATTTCGTGGTTATTCATCCCTCCCCCTTTCCTACTCCATCCTTTTTTTTCTTCGTAAGGAAATTGTTTTGCAGCGACGGTGGATTTTGGAGATGACATCAGCATCTGGTTAATCGCGACGCTGGCTTCCCGTGTGACGGGAAACGAGGCACGGAAAATTATTCACATTATGCTCCACGTATAATGGACTCAAGTGAGGAAGTCTGTCTCGTTCTCGAGTTGTGAATGCTCATGTAGTTCTCAGTCTTGCCTCGAAACCCATGACATTCCGAGGTTTTGAACGAATTAAAAATGTGTTCCTGTGTTTTCAATTACCTTCTCACTCCTAGCCTAGTTTCCATGACATCTCCAGGTACTCTAAGATTTTCAAGTTAGTGGGAACTCTGTAAATGAATTATGTAAACACAACGTGTAAAATAATTGACTTCACCCAGGCAGTGTCTCTGCTGGCATACGATTGTTTCCATGATGTGTTTTCGTAGTAAAATATTTTTTTCAAAATAGGAAAAATCAAAGTAAATGCCAGTGGCAACCAAGAAACTAATAAATTGTATTGAATATATATATATATATATATATATATATATACAGGGTGCTCGGAAATTCCCCTTACAAACTCCTAGGGCTAGTAGAGGGGACTGAGTAGACAATATTTGGAATAGGAACCCATGTCCGGAAACGTACCGTTTCTGTGCTACAACCATGACAATATGTCGGATGTGCCTGTGTTGGTATGCAACCGGGTAGGCAGTACATGACGTCAGAAGATCACCTGATGGCACGTGACGTCTACCCTGCCGCGGTATCCTGCGTGGAGCCCCATTCACGTGCCTGTTTGTGAATAGGCCGAGGTGGTCCAACCGCGTGGCCCACACGATCGCCGGATTTAACGCCATTGGACTATTTCTTGCGGGGTCGTATGAATAGTATGGTGTACAAGACTCCTGTAGAGACAGAGGGGTTGCTGCACAAGAGATTGACGGGGCACCAGGTGTGATGGAGCGAGTGCACCGGAACATGATTCGTCGGTACAATGTGTGCAACGAGGTTGGTGGTCTTCACATCGAGCCACTGTTGTAGTTGAGCAGTGCCGTATGCGACACATCCAATGCAGAAGACAGAAACAAATTGTTGCGTTCCACTGCCGACACAAGTGTTATTGTGATCAATGAAGAGTACGTTTCTTTTTTGTTCCCTTGACATTGTTACCAAATAAATTTGTTTGTATTATGTACTGAGTCACACGTCATTCAATTCTGTACCTTACGTAATACCTCATTTGACATGGTTGTAATAAATGATTACACTTTATGTTATCAGGTGATCTTCTGACGTCATGTACTGCCTACCCGGTTGCATACCAACACAGGCTCATCCGACATATTGTCATGGTTGTAGCACGAAAACGGTACGTTTCCGGACACGGGTTCCTATTCCAAATATTGTCTACTCAGTCCCCTCTACTAGCCCTAGGAGTTTGTAAGGGGAATTTCCGAGCACCCTGTATATATATATACAGGGTGTCATTTTAATGGCGCCCACGGACCACAGATTCGTGTAGAGGACATCAAAACAAACAACTTTTCTCAGTAACATTTTTCACGTTGGTGCGTCAATTCGACGCTACAGCCGTTCAAAAAAGACCGTTTTGCCGCCTGGATGCTGGCAACCCAACACAACATTTGATCGTATCTGTGACGTCATTTCCTGGGGCGAAACAGCACACGGTAGGGTTGCAAGGAACACGCAAATTTTGTGAAAAATGACAAACTGCCAACCACATTATTAGCTGTAAAACGAAGCGAGAAACGCGTCCAGTAAACCGAACATCATAGCCTACCAGCCAGAAGATCAGCAGTCATCTCAGGGGAAGGGGGGAGTGAACCAACGATATGAGAAATGGTAAAACCGTATTCAAAATGAAGAGTCAGTATCGGATATCACATATCAAATATCAACAACAATAACTTTTATTGTACTTACAACTTACATGTGGCTGTTTACGCCCAGCTCCATGTCAATTATATTTGCAAATCTCGTTGCAAGGTTGATATCTACAGGTTTGTGTCCAGATGCCTTGTGGTACTTTGTGCTGATAACGGAAGTATCTGAGGTTCACGTTGTTACATTACGGATAAAACACGTACAACCACAGTAACAATCTAATGATGAATCAGTAGCAAATATACTGCCCTGTTCAGAGTTGCAAACTATTACATGTGTATCCGGTGCGTAGATAAACACAGTCGTCGGAGAGTTTGTTTTACTACTATTTGTATCCCTGTATTTTCAACCATTTTTGTCAATGCCTCATAATGCCCTGAATATACATTATATTATGTGTTGCTTACCTTTCGAATTTTGAGTTCTTTCATTTCTATTTTGTCATCTGTTCAGTGTGTCACAGACAACTAGTATCAGAAGGACGAAGTGGATAGACTAAATTGTAGATGCCAACTTGGTAACTAGATTTGCAAATATTTGACATGCAAGCTGATACAAAATTCGATATCACCACTTCCACTTGAATTATATTTTCTTTCTACCATTTTTCGTATCGTTTGTTTACTTCCTGTTAGGTTACAGAACGTGTTTTCTCGTTTTGTTTTACAGTACATAATGTAGCTGATTGTAGCTATGTCATTTTTCATAGAATATGTGTTTTCCTGGCAACCCTGTAACGCATCGCTTCACGACGGGATATGACGTCACAAATGCAATCAAATGTTGTGTGTGGTTGCCAGCATTCAGGCGGCAAAACGGGCTTTTTTGAACGACTGTAGCGCCGAAACGACGCTCCAACGAGAAAAATGTTACTGAAAAAAGTTGTTTGTTTTGATGTCCTCTATACATTTCCGTGGTCCGTGGGCGCCATTAAAATGACACCCTGTATATATATATATATATATAATAGAAAATACCGTTTGCAACAACTCGTAGCATCGAATTTATCCTCTACACACTGTAAAAGCTGTCGGTGTTGTGCGGTCACACTCCTGCTCATAGTATATGGACCAAGTGACCAAAATCAAGAACTCGGTATAATTTGGGGGTACTAATTTTTCTTTATGCCACAGTTATATGGGTGTGTAAAGATACCAAAAAAACATGCTTGCCATCTCATAGTGGTAGCTAATAGAAATGGCGGCGAATCCAAGATGGCGGATGTTGACATTTGAAAAAATGACGATATCTCTGAAACCAACCCCCGATCACAACGAACTTTCTTTTAAATGAAAGCTTAATATATGTTCTATATTTAATGTTATCTTTAGTTTTTCGATAGGAGCAACCGTTAAGTAGTTAATCACGGATTAGTAAAAAATATCGTATTTTTTACTATTAATTTTATATTTATTTATCATTAATTTATTAATAATCTAGGCATCTGAGAAGAAAATGTTCCAATCAAACATTGTAGCGTAAACGCTTATCTTTAATTTGACATATTACACTTGTTGGTTTTCACCTTAGAATTCATATAAAACAAATGAATTGTGTAGTGTGTGCATCGAATTATTCTAGCAGCATGTATCCTAAGTCCTATTTAATTACACGTATTGTAACTGATTGATTTGGTGTTTTAAGTCCACCTTTATGAACAGTAAGGCTAATTGGGACTGGGCCTACAATTTAAAGTGGGATCCGAATCACTATGTGCCTCCACCGGGTATCGAACCGGGACCCCTTGATTACAAGGCAATGACGCTACCACTGCGCCATTGCGGGAGGCCACCGTAATGTATCTGGTATTGACTATTGAATAGGATATTATTGTTATATCCATGCAATAATATTTAATTATAATCATAATTGATATTAGTATTATTATTATTAATAATAATAATAATAATAGTTGTTTTTGTTGTTGTATTATTAACTAGCCATTAATTTTGTTTAATTGTTACCGATGTTCATGGGAGAATGTTATTGATTGATTGAAATTAAAATTTTGTATGCGTCAGCACTTGGGCTATATGAGGCCAAGCCCCTTACAATGTTTAAAACATCACCATGCGTGTCTCTAAAATCTCCTTGCCCAGGGTAAAAACCGAAGCGGTACTGGAGCACTCAGCACATATACAGGGTGTATCATAAGTGATGGTCATAAATGAAACCAGAGATACATCGCGTCAAATCCAGACGAAAGTTCCTCTTCCACTTTTCCGAGAGATGCTCAGTGTCGGAGCTAGACACCACCGAAAGTGTGGGAAAGTACAGTTCACACCTCTGTAGGACGAGTAGTATGGGAGTTAGAAAGACGGTTCCAAAGAAATATTAAAGGAACTTTCGTCTGGGTTTGACGCGATGTATCTCTGGTTTCATTTATGACCATCACTTATGATACACTCTGTATATGTGCTGAGTGCTCCAGTACCACCTCGATTTTTACTCTGGGTAAGGAGATTTTAGAGACACGCATGGTGATTTTTTATACATTGTAAGGGGCTTGGCCTCATATAGCCTAAGTGCTGACGCATACAAAATTTTAATTTCAATCAATCAATAACATTCTCCCATGAACATCGGTAACAATTAAACAAAATTAATGGCTAGTTAATACTACAACAACAAAAACAACTATTATTATTATTATATTATTAAAAATTTCATCGCATGTGTCGAGCCAATTTTACCAATATCAAGTCCTTAAGAAGACCAGAAGCAGATGCTTCATCCTCCCATTTGTTTTCTGAAAGTCGTCCTTGCTCATCAAAGCATGCTGAGAAACCCTGGTAAATTGGCTGGATACATGCGATGAAATTTTTCAGCCGATAAATCATGCATCTTTATTCTCAATCAAAATTTCTGCTCACTGCAGCACTGTACAAAACTGTATATGTCTTTTGGTGAATGCATTTCCCCCACTTATACTATAACTTCTCTGGTCCGTCTTCTGTTTTTACAGACTTTTACTTTCTTGAAAGCAGACATTTCGGCTGTAATAACTAATAACGAGTATACACGTATGTTATGATGTTCTTCTGAACACTCCCAAATGTTAACCTCGTTTCCACGTACTTCACACCTCAGCAATTGCAGTCTTGGAGATCGACGAAGCTTTGGCGTCTGAACCTACGGCCAGCACAATCCTTTGTAGTGTTGTTTGATTTGAGATTTTCTTTTTAAGTACACTTTATGCACAGATAGGAAAATCCGGAGTGGACGTACAGTTTGCTACGCCCTTTGTGGGTACGTACTTAAATGTTATTTACCACGGCTACAGAATATCTTAATCTCAGGGGGATAGGTTCTTTATTCGAGAATTCCAAATAAGAAAGCGTTTTATAGCCAAGAGGATATAGTTAAATGCGGATCTATATTCTGGAAACTATACACAATACAGAGAAAATATATAGCGAAGCTTGTATATACATTGAAATATATAATAAATATATGTATAATCGAAAGGAAATCTTCTTCTTCTTTTCTTCTCACAATTTTGCGGAAAAGGCTTCTTCTTCTATTCTTCCTTCTAATTTGGGAAAAGGCTTCTTCTTCTTTCCTTCCTTCTATTTTTGGTAAAAGGCTTCTTCTTCTTTTATCAATCTCCTCTATGGTAATAGGAAGGCTTCTTCTTCTTTCATCAATTTCTTCTATTATAAAATATGGAAAGGCTCGTTCTTCTTTCATCAATTTCTTCTATACGAAATAAAGGCTTCTTCTTCTTTCGTCAATTTCTTTTATGATAAAATATGTGAATGGCTTCTTCTTTCTTCAATTTCCACTTCTTTTCTTTGGTAAAAGGATAATCTTCTTTTTCTTTTTTCTACCTTTTATGACAATCTTTTTCTTCTATTTACAAAAAATAGTCATCCCCTTTTATTCATCGCTGTTTCTTATTTCCTCTATTCATATCAATTCTTATTTCTTCTTTCAGCAGCAATTCTTATTATCTTCTATATTCTCGATAAATTCTTCTATTTATTCTTTCCACAGCAAATTCTTATTTCTTCTATTCTTCTTTGCCACTGGAAAAAGTCTTATTTCTCTCATTTATCGCAAATATTTCTCTTTACCATATCTCTTCTCAATAATATAGACAAATCATTATGATGCATTCCTTGTAGAGAATTGAACCAAAGCTATAGAGGATTTTTAGGAGCGTCTAATCTGACAATAGCGCCTCCTCCTAAAACAACAACCAAGGGAAATGACCAGGTCGCTAATAACAAGCGCTGCCGATGGCCCAGTGCGACTAATAAGAAGCGCAACCGTAAAGTGCTTCGGGGCGTCTAATTTGACAACAGCGCCACCGGGGACAAGCAACCAAAACATGGCGACGTTCTCCTCGCCAGAGAATCAAAAAGAGATACATTTCTGAATTCATTTGCTCACTTAATAACTTTCCTAATTGTTTCATATATGAGCATGTTCTTAATTATCTTAATTTGCTATATACAACATTTTATTCGCTCCTTCTATAATTTTTATACTCTTCCTTTATATATTTTTCATTTACTATATAATATATATAATCGCTCTTCTCCGCTCCTAGTTTGTACAATTGGCTCTGCTCCTCTTTATATGGCGTGCTGCCATCTATCGTCGCACTCGGGAAACATTTCTTCTTTGCATGTCTCGTTGTGTCATCGGAACTGGCACGTGACAAGTTTAAAATGGGATCCGAACCACTTTGTGCCTCCAGAGGGTATCGAACCCGGGTCCCCTTGATCACAAGGCGACGACGTTACACTAAGCCATCGGGGAGGCTACCTTTGTATGGTTGTATGATCTCCTGTGTATTGCTCATAGGAATATATGTGCTGAGTGCTCCAGTAACGCCTCGGTTTTTACCCTGGGTAAGGAGATTTTAGAGACACGCATGGTGATTCTTTATACATTGTAAGGGGCTTGGCCTCATATAATATGACGGGTGAAAACAGCCTAAGTGCTGCCGCATACAAAACTTTAATTTCATCAATCAATAACATTCTCCCATGAACATCGGTAACCATTAAACAAAATTAATG
Organism: Lepisma saccharinum; assembly: GCF_977018435.1. NCBI lineage: Eukaryota > Metazoa > Arthropoda > Insecta > Zygentoma > Lepismatidae > Lepisma > Lepisma saccharinum. The sequence goes on along the minus strand of NC_139251.1, from coordinate 29,837,537 downwards.
GCTAGTTAATACTACAACAACAAAAACAAATATTATAAATAATAAATACAAATAAATTTGATTGGCAGAATCTCGTCAAAAAGTTTGAAAACCCCAGGCCTAGACACACAGTCTGTGGGGATATGTGTGGTGTTGTCCACATGTGTTTATGCCTCCAACCATTTCAACGCATCACCATTCATCAACTCGGTGTCGTCTCGACAAGTCTCAAGACTCTGCTCTCGTTTTTTTTTTCCTGTTAATCATCTCGGTGCTCGGTGGCATCCCTAAGAGTGAGGACTAAAAAGCGAAGCGAAACAACAAGCAAATCCGATGGCGTAGTGTTAACGATGTTGTATTGCAATCAACTAGTCCCGGATCAGATCCCTTGCACAGTTGTCCAGATTCCACTTTAAACTGTAGAAGGTTCAGTCCAAAATGGAAAAAACGTTGGCTGGAGGAAATACGGTATAAGCCAATATTTGCTGCTATCCAAATGCCGTAAAAATTATCGTGATGTTTTTTTTTTAAGTGTTAACGGCTATGATGTAGTTCACCTTATGCACAAGTAATTGTAATGGTCCAGTTTTTAAGAAAGATATAATTCAGAACTGCATAATATGTATTCATGCCCAGCTATTATTAAAATAATTAAATCAAGAAGACTTAGATGGGCAGGCCATGTGGCACGAATGGGAGAGGAAAATAGAGTTTACGAGATTCTTGTTGGGAAACCTGATGGTAAGAGACCTGTAGGAAGGCCAAGAGAAAGATGGAGGGATAACCTTTGGGTTTAAGAATACTAGAGAGTTAGTTTGTGTGTTTAATTTTGAAGATATAATATTTAAATGTTACCGTAACTTTTAACAGTGTATTCATACATAAAGTAGGCTTAGACAAACTGTTTTTTTTGGAACAATCGCCAATCGGATTTAGTGCAAGAGCAACTCACAACACAAGAACAATGCATGAAAGGAATAATCCCAAACAGAACATGACGAAATCAGAAATTCAAGGCATTCCCCAGATTAAACCGTGATTTTTTTCAACACCACCCTTTCTAGTGAACAAATGCCTTGGGCAATAGGCACAGCGGGTATATCTGGAAACCACCAAATATAACCCCTGCCCCACCAAAAAAACAATATTTCCAACTTGTCTAGCCTCTCGCATAAAAGCTGAGCCTTCACAATCAAGAGAGAGGGTGCAAAAGATGTTTTAATGGTAAAGTTGCAAAGCATGAGCGGTATTTTCTTCATTTCGTTTCATATCCCAGGGAACTGGCTTCTCCTCGCCCCCGGATGTTAACACAGGCTGGAAAGAGACGACCGCCTCTGGGATAAGCTCTGGCAGAAGAGACTAGCTCGAACAAATGCTGCAGTAATAGGGAACGGGCAAGGTTGCCAACTGCGCTTGTAAGGAACGAAGTTCCATCCATTGCGAAATCATAGGAAACTGACAGTGATGTCAACTGCGTTTTTAGGAACAAAATTCCACCATTTGTTACAGTAATATGCAACGGAGAGTGTCGCAAACTGCGCTTTTTAGGAACGAAATACCAACTTTTGCTGCAATAATAGGGAACGGGCTGAGCTGCCAACTGCGTTAAAAGGAATAACATTCCACCATTTGATGCAGTAATAGAGAACGAACAACGTTCCCAATTGCGTTTTTAGGAACGATATCCCACAAACTGCGGCACTAAAACGGAACGGTCAGTGTTGCCAACTGCGCTTTTAAGAACCGTAATTCCATCATATGCTGCAGTGATATGAAACGGACAGGATGCTAACGCCGATTTAACCTGGCTGTTAAGGGGGAGAGGGACACTTTTCCCTAGGTCTTCCTCGCTGCGGCGGCTGCCGATCACTGTTGCCAATTTCGCTCTTTGGAGCCAGATCTGGCTCTTTCGTGCACTCGTTTGGCTGTGAACTGTGGCATTCGCCCCTTGCCCCATTATGATATCACCACTGGCTCCGGCCCACACTTTTGCCATGAGTGTACATTTTCCACGTGACGTGATATTGTTATATAGGCTGCGTCACCCACCCCCTCTAACCTCCCCAGCTACTTTTATATAGCGCCGTGGCTGAGGTGAAGATGACAATATTGTTATCCGGGAATCCTTTACTTTCGATTTCATATGAGCATCAGTGGATTATTGAAATGGGTGATGCCGCCAAATCTAGGCGGTGATAATTAAGAATAAATTGCCATCACTTTAAAGCTAACGGTAATAGCAGCACCCCCACCCCTCTGACACCTAAAATTACCCTAGGAGGCACTTTACGCAACCCTCGTTAATCTAGCTCCTTGAAAGTCATCTTTAGCTATATTAATGGTGAAATTTAGCTCTTTTATGCACATCAGGTTTGGCAACACTGCCAGGATGGCCGTAGGAGGCAAGGAGAAATGCATTAGGCTTATGGGACCATTTTTTAAATTCGTTCTCTCGGAATATCAAACATCCAATGACGTAGAAAAGTACATGGACGTAAAAAGGATATGTTGAACTATGTCATAGTAGTAGGAAAAGTGGAAACTCCCATTCGATTAGCCGTAATTTGAAGTTGAAGTTGATTCCCCATAAGGAATACATATGATTCTGTAAATACTTATTAATCCTATTTTTCAAACATCGTTTCTAGCTTACGAATCAACTTAAAAAGTAGTTTCCACTTGCAACATGGAGAGAAATTCATACTCTCTTGCATACTAAAACCTTTTTTAAATAGCAGTACCCAATGCGACGATATTGAAATAAATGCACAACTGGTGCGTAACTGTCCCTCTTCGCCATAACCCAAAATACTTGTTCGAATCAATTCACCAGGAAAGCTACAATTCCGAATAACTACCCATCTGACATAACTTACAGTTAGTAAAACTTCAGTTATAATTGAAATTGTAGAGGGGGGTGGACTCACAATGATCCAGGGCTCCACGTGTACGTAAATCCGATTCTACTTCATCATCCTTATAACTGATATTACAGTACAAAAGTATAGTCAAAATACAAAATAATAAGTGTTTCTACAAATTTGTTCAGAATAACAATTCAATTTCAAAAGTCACGCTGTAAAAAATCTCTTTAATTTTACAGTGAAAACACCATAAAATCTATTCATTCTGAGGTATTTCCCCCGCAAGTAAGACAAACTTAAAAACACTAACTTCTACTAAATTAGATTGATTTGATTTATTTGAAGTCCACTTTATGCACAGTAACGTTAATCAAGACTGGACCTACAGTTTAAAGTGGGATCCAACCCACTATGTGCCTCCACCGGGAATCGAACCCGGGACCCCTTGATTACAAGGCGACGACCCTAATTCTAAATTAGAAATACCGTACATGTCATAATTTAATATCTATTGTAGAGCTGTTGTGCAGATTGATACTAAATTGTAAAATAATTAATTTGAACATACATTAAAAAGTTTATATTTAAGTAACAACTGAATCACACTACCGCCAATCATCTACTGAAGCGAACCATATTGAAACAAATGAAGGGCGAGGAATTGTCTAATTGATTACCTTGTTCCTATCTTGTTGTTTTTTTATCAGCTGTAATTTTACTGTCACATCACTGACGTCCTAACTGCAGGTGATTTCACAGTCATTTCTTTTTACAGTGGTTATTTTTCCATACATCTGAAATTCGATATATCAAACATGGTTTAGGTTAGAGAAAATTGGGATGGCTATTGGAGGAGAGATAAAAATGATTCGAACTCCATAGAGAACAATTAAACATTTCAAGCGAACTGGCAAAAGTTCCATCCGTATTACGCAACAAACCAAAAAAAATCAACACTCGTACGCGGCTTTTCAATTATTTTATTTTGTTTTACAAACATATAACGGACAGTAGAGCAAGTTCATGTTGTCGCCGATGGAGGTGCTGCGGTCGCCTCAGGCCTTGAGAAAGGGGGGTAGTTATTTTCGAATGTCCGCCACACATGACGTGTTGTTTAATTGCATCGATATTCGGGTGGAGGGGGGGAGGGTTACAGGGTGATGAAGTTCCTCCGCGGGCATCCGCAATTTGGGGGGGAATTTGAAAAAAAAAAAGGCCAGCCAAACAAAATTAAAACCGACCTATACACGTTCGGATCGAAAGTTTAGTCATAAAACTTATTGTTGTTTCAATTTTTGGTCATTTCCCACTTTCTCTATAGACATTAAATGGCGATCAGTAATACGTACATTTCTGAATATGGCTCGTGATAAGAACAGACACGAACAATGAAAATGTGTGGTGGCGAATATTCAACTTGCTATTCGTGAGTCAGTGGCGACGATTGGGTTCCAAAACCGGGGTGGCAAGGTGCCAAAACTGGTGGGCAAAGAGAGTATATTTCCCGTTGTAGAAAAGGTTTAGCATAGTGTGGGGGCAAAAGTTACAAAAAGTGAGGGGCAACCGCCCCCCTCGCCCCCTAATCGCCGCCACTGCGTGAAATAACCGACAGTTATTATTACAATCAGTTTTGGAAAGTTACTTATTGAAAAGTAACTGAGTTACTTTGTTAAAAAAGAAATTCAGTTACGATTACTCTTTTTGAAATGTAATTCAGTTACGGCTGATATCAGCTTGCATCTGAAAGTATACATCAAGTCTGACGTTCCAGCTGGCTTTACAGAGGAATGATCCCTGTCACGTGCCAGTTCCGACGACACAATGAAAAATGCAAGGAAGAAATGTTTCCCGAGAGCGACGATAGATGGCAGCACGCCATATAAAGAAGAGCAGAGTTCATTGTATAAACTAGGATCGGAGAACAGCGATTATATATATTATAGTAAATGCAAAATACATAAAGGAAGAGTATAAAAATTATAGAAGGAGTAAATAAAATGTTGTAAATGACAATTAAGATAAATAAGAATATGCTCGTATATGAAACAATCAGGAAAGTTAATAAGTGAGCAAATGAATTCAGAAATGTATCTCTCCTTTTTGATCCTAGTGATCAAAATTTGATTCAATACCTCTGGCGAGGAGAACATCGTCAGCTTTTGTGTTTGTCCGTCCCTCGGTGGCGCTGTGTCCAAATTAGACGCCCCGAAGCACTTACGGTTGCGCTTCTTATTAGACGCACTGGGCCATAGGCAGCGTTTGCTGTTAGCGATTCTGGGCTATTCCCCTTTTGGTCGTTACGTAGGAGGTGGCGCTATTGTCAGTTTAGTCGACCCTACCCTTTCTATAAGTATAGCTTGTGTCGTTTGTATAATGCCAAAGAAGCAGGGAAAGCGAGTGCATATATGTAATGAATAAGATTACGCTTTAAAAGGAAAGAAAATAAATTAGAAGAAAGAAAACAAGAAGAAGCATTTTCCTTAATCAAAGATAAAAAAGAAGAAGAAGCCTTTTCCAAAAATAGAAGGAAGAAAACAAGAAGAAGCCTTTTCGCTAATCAACGATAGAAAAGAAGAAGAAGCATTTTCCTTAATCAAAGATAAAAAGAAGAAGAAGCCTTTTCCAAAAATAGAAGGAAGAAAAGAAGAAGAAGCCATTTTACTAAAAATTGTGAGAAGAAAAGAAGAAGAAGATTTCCTTTCAAGAAGAATATAACCGACGTAAATTTGGAATCAGCATATATATATATTTCAATGTATATACAAGCTTCGCTATATATTCTCTCTGTATTGTGTATAGTTTCCAGAATATAGATCCGCATTTAACTATATCCTCTTGGCTATAAAACGCTTTCTTATTTGGAATTCTCGAACAAAGAACCTATCCCCTGAGATTAAGATTTCTGTAGCCGTGGTATAAGTTTATTTTAAGAAGTGCACTAGAGGGACCTTGCACAAGTGGCGCCCATAACGTGGAGCTTTACCCTAACTTACCCACGAATGAGATGTAGCATCCCTGACGCACGGTAATCTCATACGTGGTGTAATCACTGGCTGATTTAGCGGGAGGGACAAGGGGGCACGTGCCCTTCCCAAAGAGGATGACTAAAATTATAAAAAAGTACTGATAATATTATATTACAACGAACAAAAAATGTTCGATCAATCAATCGGGACTATAGATTTATTAGAGAGTTAGCTTAAGTAGACGCCGGAAATCGAATGCGGGACTTGTTGCTTACAAACAATAACGTTAACCGATGGACACAAGGTAACACCATTCAAATATTTCCCACGTTTGTGGCAATTTCGCCTGAGGAAATTAATTCCAAAACTTATCCCTTTATGTATTCATTGTGAATTAAAATCATGAAATAAGGTAGAACTACTACTTGGTCGATAGTCCGAGAGGAACCTTTCATCATTCGTCGCCAGAAAACTTCAAGACTTACTTCAAGAACTACAACTATTTCACAAAACAAAATGTTATCACCTTATAAAAGGGTCCTTGGACTTGTTTCCTGGTGGAGGTACATAGCTTATACTCTGAAGGTCCAGTCCGATTAGTTTAGCGACCACAAATTGGATCTAAAACGAACTCTTGTAATTGAGTGGCTGTGAATATACGTATATATATTTTGCATATTACATTTTCAGTGTTCGATCTCACATGCCTCTCCCAGGAAACAATTCTAGATCCGCCAATGGATATAATACATACAATACGTGATGTAGGGTGTAAATTTCGAACATGTTGAATCAGAGGCTGGTCAAAATAAAATTTTCCCCCGAGCGAGATGGATTTTTGGCGTCCCTATACTTTCGGATCCCACCCTATCTTCACCCCATCTTTCTACCTTGGTCTTCCTATTTTCCACCTTAATAAAATAAACATAACCATGTTATACATTGACGGTTGTAATGATGAAAAATAATAGCCTCATTTTTTAAAATACTTTAATTGTTACTCTTAAAAGACATGTTTATTGTAGGTATGTGTTTTTAGTAATACCGTAATGGCATCAAAATAACAGTAACATCTAATTCCGATCCCACTTTAAACTGTAGGTTCAGTCCCGATTAGCTTTCCTGAGCATAAAGTGGACTAAAAATTAACTCAAAGAAACAAGTAGCCAGGCTTATGAAATCATCAGAACTAAGATTTTGGAGCTAAGCAAGGGGGAGCGCTCCCCAAGCACCAAGAACGTCTTACTACTTGTATTTGACACACATGGGCAAGTGATCAAGTAAAGAGTCTATGCTTCTGCACTGCAAAGTCTGGTGTGTGTATGTTTTGTTTTTAGCAGGCCTGCATATGACCAGAGCTAGTTTTTTCTCTCCCCTAGTGGACAGCTGGAGGTCAGATATTCGAGAGGCATGTGTGTGTGTGTGTGTTGAATCCACAAGGGGCCACAGGCGCTGCCCGGACAACAGATATTCGACAGGTGCTGTTCGCAAAGAGAGATAAAAAAACAAAACATAAAATGGTTCATGGCGATGGCGGTAAACCAAACGCTTATGGGTCTGTCTTCTATATATTCTCGAACGTGAAATCACCTCTGGGTTTCTTTAAGGCTTTTATATGTCACTTCCTGGTCTTGTGCGGATTCTTTTGCAAGACAAAGACATGCGGGACCATTGGCTCGCGTTCGCTTCCAGCAAAATGGAGTTCTACACAGCCGTGAATGGTTAAGTTGTAACCTCACGTCACGTATTGAGGCCTCCCCGATGGCGCAGTGGTAGCGTCGTTGCCTTGTAATCAAGGGGTCCAGGGTTCGATACCCGGTGGAAGCACATAGTGGTTCGGATCCCACTTTATACTGTAGGTCCAGTCCCGATTAGCCTTACTGTGCATAAAGTGGACCTAAAAATACCAACTCAAACCAAACCACTTCACGTATTGGACATTACTACTTTGTTTCTTAATATGTATTAATGCTTTGACAATGTAAAGCACACAGCCAGGAGTGGGCTTACGTGGCCCCTCCAGAAATTGTATAATGTACAACTGTACAATGACACTTTTACAGAAACCAAAGCAGACCCCGCCTTTTTTGTAGATTTTGAAGTAATTTATTATAAAATAACATTATCTAATTGTTGTAGATTGGTTCTGGCTTGTTTTCATATTTTGAAAGAAGGGGGGGGGGGGGGGTAACTGAAACGACCCGCAAATGTATCGTATGGCATATAAGGCAGGCCCTGACTTTCACGGGTCACGGAGGTGCGTATTATTTCATGTATTGAGGTGTTAGCTATTAAATATAATATTTAATGAAATTCAATGAAAAATTGCTTAACTGGTACTTGGAATATCGAGAAGTACCGAGACATTAATTGAGAAAATTAGACAGGATAATTTCAAAGAAACCAAAATTACACATTTACTGTTATTCGATACACCAAAAGTGCATCAACTTTCATTTGATGCATTCCGAGTTCTGTGTCTAATACGTGTGTTCACTGTCCTACGCAGAATGGAGGGGGGCATATGGGGGGGCTACTGCCCCTCCCGAAATTTTGAGAAAAATCAAAATTTTCAAATGAAAGCAGTAAAGAACTCGGGGAAAAGCAAAGTTAAGAATGACGTAGAATAAAATGACCCCCCCGCTTACAGTTTTTGCCTTTAAGACGAAGGTTAAAAATGGTAATTATTAAATATTTTATAGTGTATTCCTCCTAGAACGCAGCTATATAATAATATCCACCATTTCAATTACAGCTTCAAAACAAAAACAAAAAAAAACTGCATACGCTAGTGCGTGTGTCGCAAAATACGATAACGATTTTGCGAAATATGAAAATTCAACAGAGTTACCAACGATAGGTAACGTGAGGATATGAACGTGTAATTTTTTTTTCAACGCTCTTTCTTATTATTATTCTAATAATGATTACTACGTACGAGCATTTAAATCCATCAATGGATGTTGCCCCCCCACCCCCACCCCAGGGCCTCCAAGCAAAAGTTTACTTCGCGCGCTCGCCACCTGGACAGGAGAACGGTGTAAGTTTTCAGTATGATCTTAAATCACAGGACTTTACACAAACCTTGGAGGAAGATCAACTTCGCTACAATCCTCACACATCTTGTTGCACAAGAAATGACGTCATTAGTTTTATACTTGGTGCTCCCCCTCCTCCCCCACTGTTTCTTAGAATTCTTTTAGCCTATTTTGCCAACGTACAAAAGGTTTCCAAAGAAAAAACAAATGAAGCAGCTGTAACGAAAACAACTGGCTCTTGTAAAACCGGAAGAATAACTTAAACCTCATTATTGCAGTTTTAAACACATTATATGTGTGTGTGTGTGTGTTTTTCAGCATATGTCGCATGTGCATCGATCCTGCAATTCTTTCACCTCTAGTTTTGCTTTCTTTTTCGCCTTTTTCTTTGTTTGGTTGCGTGCGTTCAACAGGTTGGTACGTTACCGCATTTTACACGCAACCCTTGAAGCTCCTTGACCCCGATTAAGTAACTTCCGTCAACAAACGACGTGGGTGAGACAAACCTGGGTGTACAATATTTCGAAGTAAATTTAACAAAATACATCTATCACAACGATTCTGTTTCACTTTTTTCTACTACAAACCTTGTTTAAGTTTTCGGAACAGGCAACTTTCCATAAATTACATATTAGGTGAATGAAGTCAGGAATTTATACTGGTGAAACTTCGTCTTCACTCTTCAGAAAGAACCCCAAATGACGTGGTTAAATAAGAGGATTGCAACACGAGCGGCTAGCAACTTGGAGATGTACATGATAAGAGCACCAAACCTAACCAACGCACGTATCAGCAGAAATAAACATGTAAATACGTTAGACAGGTTTTGTTTTGTTTATTCTTCGTGTTAGATGCTTATGTGGGCCAGTCAGGTCAGGTTTGGTGCTGTTAGCACGTATCCAAGTTCGCGATTGCAACCTGTGTGGGTGTGTTGTGGAAATCCTACGTGTAGATGTCACTACTGGTTAATTTGGGTAGGTGGTGTGTTTTTAAGTAGAGACTCTATCTAATGCAATATCTTGTCTTCACTGAGATTGTGCCTGTTCATCTGGATAGACTATAGCCGCTAGAGTGAAAACTTCATAGTTCTCGTGCTTCTTTCAGTGACGTGCAAAGTTAGCAGCAGCAATATGGCTGATTTGTAACTGGTCCTAGGTCGAAAATGTAAATCCGGTATGATCTTGATGCAAGTAGAATGATCATGATACAAGTAGAAAAGTATAGCGACTTTCAAAACAAAGTGTTAAAATCATAACATGGTATTATTGAAATACAGGATGCTATAACAAGTACACATCAGTCACAATGATTTTAAACGTAAGTCAATTCGAAACATAACACTAAAACAGTATGAAGAGGTAGCTCGCTTACCTACGCTGAATATAATTGCGAATTATTGGATTGTCTTTAACCACTTGAATTTTAATTCGTACCTGTCTTGCTTTGCAGTAAATTACGAAATAATTATTGCCATAGCTGACACTAAGAAAATTCATTAATATTTACAAAAAACAATAAACCAATCAGCTCATTTCACCTCTACGCGCACACAAACAACAAATCTAACCGCAACTGAACTAAACCAATCAATGTTGCCAGACAAGACGATTAATGTTGCTACCAGCTTAAAAACACCCTTTTCAAATTCATTGCAAGTAGAGCTAAGTGCATTAAATGGAGTATATTTGTTCGGTTTTGTCCGCTTTAGTTAAAGTAAGAAAAATCAGTAACAAAATAATCCTTTAAATTTTTTGCACGGCTACAGTGTTCCGTCAGCCTGAAAAAGCTACAATAGGAAAAACGTAATTTTTCAAAGTTCAGGTTGCCTATACCATATTGTGTTTCTTGTTTACATGACATTGAGTTGAGCTTCCGAAAAAAATCAAAGTACGCTACGGTTGAGAAATGATGGAGACCTGGGTTCAATTTCCGGAGTAGGCAGTGGCGGCTCGTAGACTGGCTCTATGGGTGTGCACTTTAGTCTCGCGTCCAGAAGTGTTATAATACCCCTGTCAAATACTAGCACCCGTTTTTGAGCAAATATTGATGCTTAATATATTGGCAACCCAAGTTTTGATCAATTTTCACTGAAAATGAGGCTATGATAGAGTTATATTTCATGATTTTTTTTAAACTGATTTTTTACAAATTTCAAATATTCGGAAATTTTCCAGCCAATTAAGAGAAGAACGATGTTATTGTTCAATATGTAATTCAGCATTCGATAATCTTATAAAATCACTCAATACATATAAGTAGAGGAGACCGAGGCACATTGTCACAGTAGCAATTCTGAGAAAAGCCTAAACGTCAGCGAGCTGGTGCTGGTTTCTCTTTTATCTACTAGATATCACTTCCAACTGTACTCGCTTAGAAGTGTGCGGGAAACACGTGGCTCAGTCAGTTGAGCTTTGTCTGTTTTCAGTGCTTCAGTGTAATTTTTTTGAGTCCTGGAATATTCCTACTGTGTGTTCGTGAAAGCGTGAGCGGTAAGTATTTTCGTGTGTGTTATGTAGGTTAGAAATAGAGCTTCATAATGTGGTACTCTGAATGCGCTTAATCTTATTACTTGGTACAGATATTTTTAAAAAAGAGGAACTACGACGCGTGGGGCAAGTTGTCACAAATAAGACGGGGCATGTTGTCACTGTGACAATGTGCCCCACTGTGTGTTAGTCATGATACAAGTGGTGTATTTCTCTTTTAATAAGTGGCTCTGTTGCTTCGGAGATGGTGAGAACATACAAGAGAAAGACTGAGAGGAATGCCCCGCCCATGGGAGACCTACTGGCTGCAGCAAGAGCCGTGAAAAGAAACGACAACCCCGTATCTATAAGTAAACCTGCCCAAGAATTTCATGTCCACTACAGAACATTGGCGAGATTTTGTGCATGTGTTACAGATAGTGAACTACAGTCCGGGCAATGCTCATTCACATTGGATTACTCAACATGTAACAGAGTATTTGCGCAACATGAGGAAGACTTACTAGTATCATACCTAAAACAAGCTTCGGACATATATATAGGAATATTTTTGCAATTTATTAACTCTAAAATCACAAGAAAGTTGAATGCCACTGGCAAATTTCGTGTGTTGGAAGTGTAGGCCCTATCTTTTGCGAATGTTCTTACTGAAACAGTTTTCTGTAACCTCTAAGTTTGTAGTTTTGCTTCATTAGCTACTCTGTAAGCTAGTGTTGTTTTCATGAAGTTGTGGTTTACCTACAAAGATTGATGTAACAATATATGTATCTTTTGGGATGAAGAAAATATACAGGCCCACCTACTTTATTTCCTGTTTAACTAGCATAATTTACCATTTAATTTAATTAGCTTTTAAGTCTCTTTTACATGCTAAGTATTTAGTGCTAGTAACATTTCCAGTCTTTTTCTAGGAGTTGCATTAATAATATATACCTATTTAATGAAACTGCCACTAGAATAGCATGTGACAACTTGCCCCAGATATTGTGACAACTTACCCCGCATATGGGGTACATTGTCACAACTGTATTGACCATAAAGAAGAGTTAATAAGTCCAGTTCAGGATGAGTTACATTGTACAGAAGAGCATATGTTGTGCACAAGATAACTAAGTATTTGCATGCAAAAAATTATAATTCTCGGCCTTACGTGAGAGCCACAAAAAAATAAAATGTGAAAATTGTGACAAAGTGCCCCGGTCTCCCCTACCGATCTACAATATCAATACTATTGTCGATTTGAAAAATATATTTCAGCTCCGCTGATGTTAATGAACAAGGAGAATAATAACATTGGCGTACACCAAAGAAGCCGATCCAACTACCACATAGTTGAAATCAATTGTAATCTATCTAGCTGTTGTTTATTTCTAATGACAGATTGATCGAACCAAGGAAATCAAGGGAAATCAAGAGAATAATAAATCTTAAAGAAAATTACAGTACTCACTCAGTTCACACTGCCTTGCTTCGTACTTCAGAATTTTTCCTTCCGTTCCGCCGTATCTATGTATTGCTGCAGTTGCTACAGGCTTTGTAGCTAACTTCCCTCCAAAAATTCAACAACGTTAAATATTAAGTCTGCTCTCGCTATGTACAGTTTCCCTATTCATCATGAAATCAAACAGTTTGCACTGAAACAGGTACGAGCTTTTGACAGCGCTAAACAATTTTGCAACACAGTAACAGAAACACACAATGCAAAACAGCTGGCTGATTGAAGTACGCTCCCTCCGCGTGGGTTGATAATTCGGCTACTGCGCCACAGAGACCGTTTATTTTGGCCAAGATGCACTAAGCAAAGGCAATATCAGACATGTTTAAAACACCCGTCTCGCTTTCAGTTGCCCTCCTCACCGTCCCCCTTTTCTTCCCCTACCATGCACGGGACACAATCGGAGGGACAATATACCATCGAAATTTTCCTTTGTTTTAAAAAAAAAAATCCCTCAGTTTGCAATGATGTATGGGTTGGCTTGACTCTGTCACACGATCTCTAATGGAATGGGTTTGCAACACTACATTTGCTCGCACACCGATCGCTGCGTTCACAGCTTTCGTAAATGATGCAACCTCCCCTCACACGGCGCTCAAGCCAAAAGACCAATCAACGTCCTCTACGCGACTGCTTCAACAGCGTCATAGGGAGCGAAACTAACATTGCGTTCAAGTCCCAAGCGCTGCTCGATCGACACGGGTTGATATCATTGATCGCACGCTTCTCCACCATCTCTCTTGGTGAATCGGCGTGGGAACACTTGATGTTTCGAAGGAGATAGAGTTCAATAAATAAGTATAATAATAATATTTTGCATTACAGATTTATTTGGGTGTGCATGTGCGAACGTGCGAATAGGCAGAAGCTGCTACTGGGAGTAGGTGATCGAGGCTAGGATTTTTACCGCCTTGTCTCTGAAACAAGCTGTTCCAGGATCACCCAGCCTTAAATAAACGGGTACCTGCGGGTTGTGTAAAGGCCATGGTGCTGATTACACCACCTCTAAAAATGGCCGAGATTGTCTATGTGCCTTGATGTCATGAATAATTTAAGTGAAAGTGCCAGAAAGAGGCGGAGGCTGTACCTCCAGAGTAAACATGTAAAACCGGATAAACAAATACTCATTTAAGCCCGACGAACAATTATTATTTAGGGATATATATACAGGGTATATATATATATACCGCGTGAGGCACCTAAAAGTACCACCTGAAATAGCGAAGAAACCAGAAACAGTAGCGATGTGAGGTTTGCGGGAAACAATAATATCAACAGAAACACAAGGCCGTTGGTCTCATGCATCTACTGCACATAGGAACGAAGATATGGCCATGTGAAAATATGTAAACAAACTAACAAGTGGCCCACTTGACCGTCAGTACCACGGCATGTAAGACGTCTCAGGTGCCTGACAGAACTGCCTTTACGCAGAGCAAGTTTTGATAGCAGGTCCACGAGATCGTGTTAGTTCATAGCAAGCAGTCGTAGTGGTAAGAGCGAAGATTATGGTGTTCACAAACATAGAAAAAGCGGACATGATCCTGATTTATGGGGAATGCCGAAAGAATGCCTCAGAAGCCTACCGTGTGTACGCAGAGAGATATCCGGACAGACGACAGCCATCTCGACGTCTGTTTGGTAAGTTATTTTTTAAATTAAGAGACACCGGACGTGTAACACCACGAGCACGTGTGCGGAACAAGCCAACTACAGGTGAGGCAGGTGCAACAAATGTTCTCGCCGCTGTTGCTGTGAATCCGCACGTTAGCTCCCGTGAAATTGCCAGGGATGCTGGGATGAGTCAGCGAAGTGTATTGCGCATTCTGCACACACACAAGTTTCACCCATATCATATCTCCCTCCATCAAGAACTTCACGGGAATGATTTTGTGGACCGTGTTCGGTTTTGCACATGGATGTTACGACACGACACACCCGATTTGTCACGTATCCTCTTCACTGACGAGGCAACTTTTACCAATCATGGAAATGTCAACCTAAGGAACATGCACTATTGGTCGGTGACAAATCCACATTGGCTTCGCCAAGTGGAACGCCAGCGCCCATGGAGTGTGAACGTGTGGTGTGGTATAGTGGGTGAACATCTCATTGGCCCTTTTTTTATACTAGGGACACTGAATGCTGACCGATTCATACAGTTTTTACAACATGAACTGCCTGTACTATTGGAGGACATACCACTTCAGACAAGGAGGGAAATGTGGTACCAACATGACGGGTGCCCAGCTCACAGTGCAAGACGCGCTACAGCATGTGTGGAAAATACATTTCCAAATCGTTGGATTGGACGTGGAGGGCCTGTCAAATGGCCGGCTCGTTCCGCAGATTTCACACCGTTAGACTTTTTCCTGTGGGGAAAGCTGAAGGACATTGTCTACCGGGATGTGCCAACAACTCCAGAGGATATGCAACACCGCCTTACTGCGGCCTGTAGGGACATTCCCTACGAGATGCTACATTCTGTGCAACGATCTTTGCGTGGGCGCCCCGTTGCCTGTATCGCAGCTGACGGCCACCACTTTGAACACACACTTTGACAGGTTTTCGCTTCTTACGCAGTGGTTCTTCGACATACTGTATTTTTTCTTCCTTTAACACGTTCTGTCTTCATCTTGTCCAATGGCTTCCGACATCTCATACTTGTACATGCCGTGGTACTGACGGTCAAGTGGGCCACTTGTTAGTTTGTTTACATATTTTCAAATGGCCATATCTTCGTTCCTATGTGCAGTAGATGCATGAGACCAACGGCGTTGTGTTTCTCTGCGTGTGCTATGCATGTTATTGTATATCGTTCCATTAAAAAAAAATATGACTTTGCTCCAGATGCCCCATTTGTCGATATTTTTCGACCCACCCCATACCTCCGATTTACGAGCCCCATTTGATATTATTGTTTCCCGCAAACCTCACATCGCTACTGTTTCTGGTTTCTTCGCTATTTCAGGTGGTACTTTTAGGTGCCTCACTCACGCGGTGTTTATATATATATATATATATATATATATATATATATATATATATATATATATATATATATATATATAACTGACCACCCCAGAAAATATGTCATCTCTCCCTGTATCCCCACTCATCTTTAATCAAGAATTAGAACCTATGTAGAACTTTTCTTTACAGGGGTGGGCATGGGTGGGCAAGCGCCAACCCAAAAAATCCTGTGTCCACCCGATTGCCCACCCAATCAAATTCACCAAGTACATACGCTTGGGGATATGTGATTGTTTCTATAAAAACATGTTCATTACATGTATATTTTACTCATGGATAGGACTAGAAATGTTCACATATCATCATCCCATAAAAAGCTGTCTTAACTTTGTCATTAGAAAGCAAAAAGAATTACCAGAGAACTTGAAACAAAATAAACTGTCATCAATTTAATACTTCTATGATTAGAAGCAGCTAATAGGCTTAGGAGGTGCAAAATTATGCAGGGTATGGTCAAAATGAGATCAGGATTTAGGGTGACCTTGAGGGCTGTAGCTCTGGGCCTTCACTGGGGAAAACTGCTTGGAAAAGTACTGCATAAAGAAAAAAAGGAGGTACTTCGGATGTGATGAAAAAATGTAGAAATACTTATAACCAGTGGCGGCTGGCAGCTAGTATGATGGATGGGTAGTGCCAACGTGATCAAGAAATCGAAAAATTTTCGCTAGCATACGTCATAGAAATCTAATGAAAGAGGTAATTTTAATGGAATTTTGTTTACTAAAATTGCACACAAAAATTCAGAGTTCCTAAGATTGATTTATTTTACTTTGCATTTGTACTACTTTTGGCTAATCGCGAAGATAAGGATGAGTGAACACTCACAAAGAACACCGATGCCCAGGCCGAGATTCGAACCTGCAATCCCTGGCGTCGAAGCATGCAGTGCTGTGGTCGGCCAGAGTTTCTAAGGAATAAATGCGACTATTAAAATTTCGACGCCTGTCACCTTTACCATTTTTTTGATATTTTTAAATAGAATTGATGTTTAAATCTGGCGTGGGACAGCCAAGTTGTTTAACTTTTAATTTAATATCGTATTGTTCCTTGGAAAACGGTGTATGTAGTATGTAATACGAGGGTCACTATTTATATTTTGAGCCTAACAATGAAAAAACAGGAATTTGGCATTGAAAACTGATTTATTGTTTTTCGAAGTATTCTCCTTTATGGTCAATACACTTTTGCATTCGTTCGAACCATTTGTCAAAGCAGTTTTTCCAATCTTCTTGAGACACCTCCATAATATGGTTTTTGAACGCATCAACGGCGTCTTCCGCCGACGAAAATCGTTGTCCACGCAATTTATTCTTGACATTCGGGAACAAGAAGAAGTCATTGGGTGCCAAATCAGGACTGTACGGCGGATGACCCATCAATTCGATTTTTGGACTGTTCATAAAGTCGGTTGTTAGACGAGATGTGTGACAGCTGGCATTGTCTTGATGAAGAATGATCCGACGGCGTTTGTTTGTTTTCCGTATTTGACCGAAGACCTCTGGCAAACAAATTGTTGTGTACCATTCAGAGTTGACCGTTCTACGTTCCTCTAAAGGCACAGTTGCCACATGACCAGTTTTCCCGAAAAAACAGGCGACCATTTGTTTCGATGTGCTTCGAGCGCGAACAACTTTTGTTGGATTGGGTTCATCTTGAAACACACATACAGTCGACTGCTGTTTACGTTCCGGCTCATATGCATATATACATGATTCGTCACCTGTTACAATCTTATATAAGTCTTTTGAAGCACCACGATTGTATTTATTGAGCATTTGTTTGCACCAATTGACGCGAGCGTCTTTTTGAGTTTTTGTCAAATTGTGTGGGATCCAACGAGAACATACCTTTCTCACAGCTAAATGATCATGTAATATTTTATATATGCTGGTGGAACTAATGCCTATGGTTGCCTCAATCTCACAGTATGTCACATGACGATCTTGCAGTATTAGGTTTTGCACAGCATCAATGTTTTCTTGAACAACAACTGATTTTGGACGACCTTCGCGAATCTCGTCGGTAAGCGAATGCCGGCCACGATTAAATTTGTTATACCAGCGTTTCACAGTGGCAAAGGATGGGGCTTCATCGCCAAATGTGGAAGTAAGTTGATCGATGCACTCTTGTCTTGATAATCCACGTCGAAAATCGTAAAAAATCATCGCACGAAAATGTTCACGAGTTAATTCCATTTTATTGTTGTCGCGCAATCTCCAAGGCAACATAAACAACACAAATCAAGCTATTGACAAAACATTTGAAGTACGTTATGGTCAATAATGCCAGACGATTCCGTGCAAACGTCAAATCGCGCCTAACTTCAATCAGTGTTGCCAAGGCTGAAAATATAAATAGTGACCCTCGTAGTGCTCTAATGTGACTCATCTTTACTAACTACCCTTCCTTTCACACACCATCGGACACTTTCACTTCACTAAAAAGAAAAACACTGAACAATTAGAGACACCGAGTCGATCGGTATTCTCGCCTTGCTTTGTTTATAATTTGCAACCCCAGCACGGCAGACGGTACATCAACGATCGGTGTTACTAACAACTGAAATATGATTATCTGCTAAATGAACTGTAGATCTACAATTTGTAGAATTCAATGCAAGAAATTGAATTATATCTCCAATTGTGATTTTTTACGAATATTAAAGTAAAGAATCCCCTGATGATGCGAATTCCGTTTGATATTTAGGCAATTCTTTTGTACTTACAGTAAATGTCTTCAATGTTGTCAACGTCAGTTGCAACACATGAGTGTCTGTGTGCGTGAGAGCAAGGGATATATCTTTTATTAAGGAAGAAATCGATAACAAAAAAGTCTGAATGGCTCTTTAGACGCAGCTATCTAAATGGTTGTATACATTTGGGGAAGATATTACGTTCGTTCTTGCCAAGTATGCAGGAAAGTATCTTTCTCGCGAATTACTTCTCCAACGTGTATTACAAATCGGTCAGGATTAGTCACTTCTCTGTGAAGTTTGCAACTATGTCAACACAATGCGAAAGCTCTCGCGTTGTGCCACGACGTGACCTGGCACGGCTGATTGTCTTATGGCTGCCACTGGGCTACAACCCCACCTCCTCGCTCGTTGACTGCGGAGACTTTTTCATGCCTCCGCGCATGCCTCTGCGCTTAGGCCAGACTATGCTGGCCCAGAGCAAGTGAGAGAACAGCTGGGGATACGGCAAAGGAATTAAGGCGGCCTTAAGCTGGAACGCTTACGAGATTCGAATTTCCTCGTTCGTAAATGTATTAATTTAATTATATTTTGGCAAAGCAAGTGCTATTTCTTTTTCTGAGGGTAGAGCCATGACACGGCGGCTCTCCCCTTAGAGCTGCCGCTGCTTATAACTAACCACCTCATGTAGCTTAGCGAAAAGTTAAAACTGAAACTGTGGAGGGGACGGGGTGGGGTCTTGGTGTTGTAAGCTCCGGGCCTTTACATATATAAATCCCGGCCTGCGCATGATTAAAATAATCTCTAAATCTTATCGTTGCTTCCTCCAGCAACACAATAAATTATTTCGACTTTTTAATTAGGTCAGCATTGAAATTCCAGAAGTGTCTCTTTCTTTACTTCATTACCATTTTTACATACATGTCATCTTCAAATATCTAGGCTACGTGGTATACAAACAACAACTTTGTATTCGTTCTACTAATAAATACTAATAAGAAGTAATCACAATAATCACTACAATACCGAGGTGTATAAATTTTGATGTAACAGTTATGTGGGTATGGAAAAAGCTACAGATTTATTGAATTGATAATAGCCTATCAATTACGTAATGATGCGATCTTTCTTGTGATTAACTTACGTAGAATTAAAAGAAGAAAGGGGTTGGTAGGAAAGCTTTGCTTTGAGGGCGTCAGAGAACTAATCAATCACGATGAGAATGGTTTAAACTTTAGAAGCATCAGAGGTTCAGCAGAAAACGTCAACAGAATATGTAGATGCAGATGAAGTAAAGAAAAGAGGTGTCACGAAGTTTCCATTAGAAAATTTTGTTTGTTTGTTTTTAAATCCACTTTTATGCTCAGATAGGCTAAACGGGACTAAACCTACAGTTTAAAGTGGAGTCCGAACCAGTGTGCATTGTGCTTCCACCAGGAGAGGGGGTAGTAGAAGCCAGAACCTCTTCATTATAAGGCGACAACGTTATGCCATTGGAGAACAAAATATACAGAGAGAACTCGCAGGGAACGTGTTATTTTATCACCATAGAAGATGCGTTCATTTAAGAGGGTATATTGCCAGAGACAAATATTTGAGACTTTGGGAAAACAACGTTATTGTTCACGGAGTTAGCTGCCTTGATCCAAGAATGAAACAATGCGAAATTGAAACTACCACCTCAACTTTCGAAGGGTATGAACTAATGAAACTCCACTTTTGAAAGAGTAAGTTCAGGGTGCGAAATCCTGCTTCTCCCCCACCATTCTGAAATGATTTCGCACCCTGAGTAAGTTGTTGCTGATTCGACTGATTTATCTTATGTGAAGTCACTTTTCTGGTAATTTGGCTAATGGCGACGATGAGGTTCAATGGTGATTAGGTGAAAGCGACGAAGGACGAAAACAAATACACGTAGACACTGAAAATACAACCCACCACAAATTATTATTTTGACTATGGTTCCAGGCGCCAGAGATTCGTTCACCTGCAAGATTAAAGTTTCCAGGGTATACTGGGCAGGATAGAGGTTGTCATTTGAGCGCTTTCGAAAAGGTCGCGCCATACAACCCAAGTCATCTGTGAAAAAGAGATGGATTACCGGGTATGATGATCAATTTCGATGAATTCCTTGTGTCCAAAATCACATTCTACAAAATGTAAACTATTTGTTACCTCAGTACATGTGTTCATGTAACCATACGTGTGTTACTTCTTCCGCATGAGTAACGAAGACTAACTTCAGAAAACGAATAGCAACTTAGCAAATAATCTCTTCAATTCTTAACAGATTTTTCAATGTTACTTGATTACCAAAATAGCCTTTCATAAGCCTTGGGATACTTTATGCAGAATAAAGAAGGAATTGTTTTTTTCCGCGCGCGCGCGTGTGTGTGTGTGTGTTATTCCCAATAAGACATTAATTTTAATCCAAATATCCAGTGGCGACGATTAGGAGGAACAAGGGGGGAAAAGTTCCCCCCGCCACATTTTGCCACTTCTTGCATCTGCACTATGGCCTCTTAATGCTAAGACTTTTCTACCAAAAAGCAAACTGTCCTTGCCCCCCAAGTTTTGGCACCCGATCGCCGTTACTGCAAACATACATTTAGATACATTTGTCAGTTGCAATAATCTTGTAAGCCAAGAAAAGTGATCACTAACCCTCAAGTTTCAGTCAAAAACTCATATGATGAAAATTAAATGATCAGGAACATGCATTTAAATTACGAGAAAGTAATTTAATTCTTCATCATTGTCTACCATCACACTTTCTATCACTGTAGCCGGATAGCTATATACAATTGAGTATGTGCCTTGCATTTTTTGCACTTGAAGGACAAAATGTGATGCAACCGATTCACATTCATTTCACTACTTTAACATGAATGAAAGAGTATGATTTGAACGTATGGCTGCGGACACACAAACACTTCCTTGTGTCCATCGGAGACAAGAAGTGGAACAAGATGCGAGAATAGATTAGAAAAGAAAGAGGAAATACACCAAACACACACACACACACGTGTGTGTGTGTGCCAGTTAAGAGAAACATTTGAAGAATGGAACGAGAGGAAGTGAAAGGGAGAAAGAGGTAACAAGCTGAGAAAGATATAAGAAAGCATTAAAGAGTAAAAAAGAAAAGATGAAAAGTAAAGGGAAAATAAGTGTAGGGAAATCGGGAGTGTAAGAGAGGAGGGGAAACATATACACATATACATACATATATATGTCATACATATATGTATATGGCCTTACATTTATACCTGCCCACCCTAATCTATCAATATACAGCTTCTGCCCAGTGCCCACCCGGTTAAATATTTCTGGCGCCGCCCCTGTTTCTTTACCTTTGTAGCGCGGTATACACGCTAAGCTCACAATTGCAATGCAACGCATTTCTGGTAAACTCCATCTCTCTTACTTTATACGCTGGTTGGTTGCTGGTATTGTCGATAAATCATTTTCATCCTTTTTTCTGTTTCTGTAAACCTTTTACTCCTCTCAACTTCTGAAAACGAATTTACGTATCTTTTCAACGTGGTGTCAGAACAAGATGCGACTGAATCTAGCCACCCGTCTCCCTTTCCGAATCCCAACCTGTGTCGCCTGAAGCGAGAAATTTTAAAACAGAAAATGGTTCGTGTGTCAGAAAAGCTAACAAGCCTGGGTAGGAGAAACCAACTTGGTGTTCAGACTCGGAGATTGGGTGTCAAAACGTTGGAACTTTCCTGGCAAATGAAATGTAACACATATATATATGTCTGCAATCAATCGCATTTCCATTTGCAAGTTCATTTGCATTGCACACACTTTTATATGTCTGAAATGTTTCAGTGGCGTGCCCAGGATTTTCGAAAAGAGGCAGAGGGGGGTTATGTATACTTTTTAGGAGTCAGTACTCATTTTGCCATCTTTTCCTGCATTTGACGTTTTTTATAGGAATACTGGGCCAAGGGAGGGGTAAGACCCCCACCAACCGCTCTTGGGTACGCCACTGGATAATATTAGTGTATTTTCTGCCTTGGATCCTCATAGCGGAATCCGAGCATCAGATAACGTGATATGCCCAGAACTCAAGTTATAGAATAAGTATATAATGCTGCTACGACGCCAGGTGTCCCGTGTTTGAATCCTGGCCTGTGCTTCCTTCGTGACAGATTTCATCATATCATTACTCATCATCTTCGCGATTAGCCAACATGGCAGAAAAGAAAAGTGATTTTTTTTAAAAAAAAATCAATCAATCAATCAAGAAGATATGTCTGTCTAAACAGTATTTTGACAATTTCAAACCTCTTCCTCTGAAACTCAGAGAAACTGTAGAGTATGGTATGTTTATAAGGAGAGGGACCCAGAATGACCAATTCCAATTTTGCAATCAAAATGACAGTGGTAAATTTAGAGATGTTGATATTGACAGAATCCTGTCTAGACTACATACTGGGGGAGTGTAAGATAAGGTGACCAGACGTCCTCTTTTATCTGGAGATGTCCTCATTTTTAGGTGTCTGTCCGGTAAATGTCCTCCGTTTTTTTGGAAATAGTATAGCATCGACCGTAGCAAATGTTCTGCAAAGAGCATACCTCCACACATAATGATATTCACATCACTTGGGGCGCGTTAAATATTAGTGCAATGCTCACCTAGCATCTGGGAGCTGTGCGGGATCCAGAAAACTCTGTACCGGGATCGATAAAAAAAAATTCCAATCCCGATCCAGACTTCGGTAAATGATTTCCAGACATTTCGGGATCCCGAGCAGTTTGGAACTTCCAAATTGTCATTTTAAAAAGTTGCTAATTCTTGATGTTTTCTGCATTGTAAGTGTCTTGACACTTCTCGGAAATTGTTAGCCTTGATTTAAGAAATGAAAAAAGAAAAGGAAATTACGTAAAATTCGCGATTTCCACAGCGTCGGAAATTTTTTTTCATTTCTCGGTCCTGAAAATTTCACGGCTTGGTCGGGAAATTGCGGATTTTACTCGTCCCGAACGTCGGGATTTTAAAACAATTCACCGTCCCGACCAAAAAAAGTTCTGTCCAGCACACCCCTATACCGCGTTTGTTAGAACCTGTCCCGTTTCCCGCGCTAGCGATCGCTCGACAGTTTCGGTGCCAATGAGAAACGAGGAAAAAATCGTATGCTGGGCAGCGAGGAGCGAATGGAAGCAAGAAGAGAGGCGCTTACGTAGACGCTGTTGCAACGTTGCGCATTTTAATTGGCTGCCTGGCTTTGACTTTCCCCAGCAGGGAGAAAAGCCAGCGACCAGCTAGCGCGGGAACCGGGACAGGTTGTAACAAACGCGGTATAGTCATTCGCATGTATTATTCTAACTCGTTGCTTCACAATCTCGTGCCCGGTTCGCTCAACCATCTTTAAAACGTTCTTAACGAGTTGATAGTTAACGCATCACTAAAATCTTAGCAGCCTGTTAAACTTTTAATGTTCGCTCAAGCGATTTTATAGGCCCGTTAACTAACGACATGTTAGAGACGTTTTGCTTTGATGCCTTGCTATTCTCATACTTTGATACGAGAAATGCAACGTTTTCATTGGTTGCACCGTGGACAGTAGACTGTGCGTAAGCGGATTTGAGCTTTTTTGTATGAAATCCCAGGAACAAAAATAAATAAAGTGATGTGTAACACATAAATATATGCTTAAGAAATGAATGTTAGTTAGGTATTTACGTCTGCATACCGAAAATGTTATGTATTAGGATTAACAGTTACATTGTAATTTCGTACGTTAGATTTAAATGAGTGCCTACCGACTGCCAATACAAGATCATAAATATATAAATAAAAACTACTGTTTGAAGTTTGATAAATTTAATTATATTAAAATGTAATTGCAAAAGAGGTCTAAAGGTGGAAATGATTGTATGTTTGCTATAATAATTTTCCTAAACAAAAGAGAACATTTCACGAAATGTACACCATTCATAACTTAAATTACTGTGCCATGGCAATTAAATAATATGTAAATATTGCAAATCACTTATATTGTCATTGATGTGAATGTGGCATTGCAAACAAGAAATCTACTGTATGATTACCGCTCATGCATACGTATGTACAAAGGACGTTTCTGAATGGTTGTGTTTTTGTTTCGTACAAATACTTTTCGAAGAAAAAATATATATAATACAATACGATATTTTATATTTGATTTATCATAAATGGTAAAAAGGACAAGTACACTGTTAGACAGTATCCTCACCACTTGTACAAACGTACCGTGCAAAGAATAATTTCCGAATGCGTGGTAGTGTGTTTTACAAACAAATATGCATACTTTTACAATGTCCATGCACGAAACTACATTACCAGAAACAGCTTAGGATTAAGCTTTTTTCTTAATGAAACATACATGTGTAGTACTGTACTTTACATTATGTTTGGTTATTCATTTTGTGATGAAATTGTAGTCATTCAGAAAATGTACCTTGTACATGGAACGGTTGATTAATATTACATTTTACATTTGATTTATCATAACTGAAAAAAAAGTGCACTGTTGGACAGTACCATTACCACTTGTACGTATGTACAAGGAAAAATTTCCAAATGGATGGTAGTGTGTTTTTCAAACAAATATGTATACTGTTACAATTTCCATGCACGAAACGACAACACCTTTAACCTGCTTTGGACCTGAAGCTTTTTTCCTTAATGAAACGTACATGTGTAGTACGGTTCTTTACAATATGTTTGGTTATTCATTATGTGATGAAATTGTAGTTATTCAGAAAATGTACCTTGTACATGGAACGTTTGATTAATATGATATTTTACATTTAATTTATCATAACTGGTAAAAATATAACAAGTGCACTCAGACAATATCATTACCACTTGTACGTATGTACAAGGAATAATTTCCGAATGGATGGTAGTGTGTTTTATGTCACTGTACAATGTCAAAATGTTACAATGTCCATGCACGAAACTATATACCTGAAACTGTTTAGGACCTCAAGCATTTTTTCTTAATGAAACAACATATGTAATCTATATTACGTGATGAGATGGTAGTCATTCGTAAATGTACCTTGTACATGTAACGGTTGATTATTTCTTTCAGTTTTTAAGTGCTCTTTCAGTTTGTTACGAATACGATTTAATTTCCATTTGTACAGTTATATGTCAGCCCATTTTCAATATACTGCATAATAATTGTTTTGATTTTGTGATTATATTAAGACTCACGTTATATTAAATAACATGTTTTATTCTACAGTACTTACGTACAGCTACGAGCTAAATAAGTAAATAGGTTAGGCAGGTTTTCTTTATTTCTGTACTTGGTTAGGTTAGGCAGGTCAGGTTTGGTGCTTTTAGCATCTCCAGTTTGCTACAGCTGTCCCTAGCCGCTTGTGATTCAGAATATAAAATGATGAACATTTGTGTCGAGCATTCTCGTCACTGCAAAATCATTTTCTTCCATTATGTTAATTGGAGTAGGTGGATAATAATTTGAAAAGTGTAATGTCACAAATTTATTTTACATTAAATGAGAGTACAGGACGTGTATTGCCTATTTCTAAGACAGTTGCTTCATTTTAATTTTATCTCTTACGTTTTCTGACATTTTTCAGTTTAAAAAATAACATAAAATTGGAATGGTAGTTATAAGCAGACATAAGCATAATCACAAGAAACCACGACTTTCTCCAGTTTCTATGTGATCCACTGGAAAACGTCGTGGACGACGACACCGAATATTTTGGTGAATAACTTCACCTTATACAAATTGAAATATGTAAAAGGAGGTTACATTATTTTAAAAAGTCATGCGATATTTTATGTTTATGGTTACAGTGCATTGAAAGTGGAAGCCCAATATGCATTTTAAAAACATCAAGTTCGTATAATTAACTATAAGCATATATTTTTGGCTCGACAGGCAAAATTAATAAAATTTGAATAATGTGTGATGATCACGATGCTATTATTGACAAAACTTTAAAAAGTTCATTGATACAATATTTCTCATTTAACTTGAAATTACATGTGATTTCTGATTTGCAGTACGAATTTATAATATGAAATACGAAATGGGAAAATTATTTTTGCTGTAGAAAGAAATCGAACTAAAGTAAGAATCACGAACCTTCCGACCTTCTGTAAACAACCGTCTCACTTCGAGTAACGTATCACTCCGCGCCAGCTGTTCGTGAATGGTGCGGCCATCATATGATGCTCACTCGCAACCTTCAATTTTACGTAACATGGAAAAACGTATTCTTATTTTAACTGATAATCTACACATTGAAGTATAATAAATTTTCTACAAGTGATTAAATACGTGTTCTTGTTCAAGAATGAACATATTTTTCTACGCCAAAAGTTCAATTTATCTGACACTGGGTTAACAGATCCCCTTTCCCCCCTCCTCTCGCAGTATGACAGCGCCAAGTTATACACGAGAGAGAGAGAGATTCGCTTCAGTAATTCAAGCCTTTTGGTTTTATTTCCACCAAATTATTGCCCAACATTGTTGACATGTGGAGTATTGTTTTCTCCTTTGTGCAACAAATATACCGCCAGTTTTAGCAGAATCTAAACAAAGATAAGCCGGGGATTAAAAAGAGATTGTTTATCTTTCTCTCGGTTTCTCGTGCACTAGAAAACAAGAAGACGATAATAAGCACATTATTTACGCACGTCTCATGCAAGTAATGTATTTTCTTACCTTGATTCAGTACTTCCTTTTTGAACTTGAAGCATTTTCGGCGCTAGATATCATCCTGTCAGAGTACGGTCTGTCAAATTTGCTTTCCAAAAAGGAACTCAACGTGGCACAAGAGGCGATTTAACGTCGACTGCTAAAATTGGGGAAATCGTCATCAATCATCACTGTCAACATCTTCTCCACAGTGGACAGGACGGCTCTTTGATTGAAAGAATACGAAAGTACCTCGCGTTGTATTGCGCTTATCTCAAAATCGGTGTACTTGTTTATACGAGCAACGGCGTGTTTTTCCGCGGGACTCACAACTTGACCGGTCGTTTTCCTTTCTTTCATTCACCACACCGAAAACACAAAGACGCAAACACACAATTACACTTGGACACCAACTTCACTGCTTGCTTAGGATAGCACCGACACAACGTCACATAAACGTTAAGAACAACCTGCTTCTTGCCACTTTTCAAACGGCTGTATTTCCGAAAGATTACTCTGAAAACACGGGAGACCTTCCTGCACGCATGGAAGTCGCCATGTTCGAAACTGGCGCTATTTTCTTGCTGTTCACGTAATCGATTGTAATTTATACAATAATCACCTATTATTATTATAAACAGAAACCTTTAATGAAAATATATTTTAAAATGTATAATCCAATGTAATTTACACGTTTTTCTTCCATTAGCGTACTTTCATAGAATGGACTACATGATGCGGAAGAAATCCGTTATTAGGCTGTTGCCAACCACAATACTTCTCACTAAGTCAAGTACAGAAACGGAAGTGGTATGTCGATTGTCGGAATATGATAGTGTGATTTCACATTGGCAGTGACGATCCTCCGGGGATGGGGAAGGGGGTGGACGAAGGAGTCGATCTATAATACAGAGGTGTTCACCATCCGGATGGTGACATCCTCACACTCCGGAATACTTTTGCGGGTGAAGGAGGGCAGGCCGTAGGGTGAGGGAGATTGATTTAAAATGAACACCTCACAACAAGAGAGAAGAAAAATGTGACAATATTTAAAATTCACCCCCAAATATGCATTTTATTTTATATGTAGCGTACAATAAAATGTGACTGCCTCAAAATATTTCTGTATTCTACAGTCTTCTTTCCCCACTTTTATGCTTCTCTAAGTTGCCGTTTTAGTTTCCCTTGGTGTCTTTGCTGCATAATTATTAATTTAGTCAATCAAATCATATGTATTAGCTTACTTTCATTATCTATAATAATAAATCATAACACTTTCCAACATCAAATAAATTTAATGAAGAAACCCCGGTTTCAAAACGTAATTTATCTCATGTGTCACATTCTTCTAGCAAGTTTTTTTTAGTAAAATATGAGAGAAAATTAATCCTTTGGTACGGAACCGTCTTACTTCTGGGGGATAAGATGTACATTTTGTATTTGATTTTTTTTAAATTTAGCGTTGCTTTTCTTCCACTTTTGGCTAATCCCGACGATGAGAATGAGTGATCGTCAGATGAAATTGATGAAGGGACACTCACAAATAACATCCATGCCGGAATTCGAGCCAGGGAACTTCGGTGATGAGTCTGAAAATCGGCCACCAGGCAAGATGTACATTTTTTAACTATTTTTTAACATACATTTAATAACTTTCAACAGGTCATCACTCAGTGATACACTGCTTATTCCGCATCTGTTGACAAATGGAATGTTTTTACACCTTGTAGGCTATGTGGATCATTTTTTTTCATAAGTTTGCAACACTGTTAGGGTACACGTGCTTTTGTTTACAGAAGGTCTTAAGTTCTATGATTCTCACTTTAGTGTATGTTTTGCGATGGTATGCAAATAATGTGTTCAAATCGGTTTGGGATAACCTTTTAACACAACAGCTGGCATACGCAATTTCGCCATCTTATTTCCGACACAACACAACGCGCTGTTAAGCACTTTAATGAAGCAAAAGAGTGCCTTTAGATTTAACGACGACATTAGAGGTCTGTTAGCGTTAACGAAGGTTGGAGAAATGCCTCAATGTGCTAATGTAGCGTTAACTTGATTTAACGCTTCCTTAAAATTTAACGCGCGTTGAGCGAACCGGGCATGAGACTCGTGAAACATGTAATTTGAGCAGTTCCTTTTTGATTGACCGATATGGTTTATTTTACTTCGCTTTTCTGCCACTTTGGCTAATCGCGAAAATGAGGATGAACGATGATATGATGTTTTTGATGAACAGACACTCACAAAGAAAAAAACATGCCCAGGCTGGGATTCGAACCCGGGACCTCTGGCGTTCTGGCGCTGTGTGTTAACCACTCTGCCACAGAGGTCGGCCAGTTCGTTTTCGAGTTATACATACACGATACAGAAACGCGTAGTGAGAATTTTGATTACTAAGTCATATTTACTTTTATGATATAACGAAGTGAAAGTGCAAATTCAACAATGATCTTTCAAGAAAATATCCAGCTGGAAGAAACAAATATGAGGTAAAGTGTAAGGTGCTTTTCTGCTGTTGAAAGAGTGCTAGAAATATTCGTGGCATTAAAATCATATTTTTTGACCCAATCTAAAGTACCTAAAATTTAAATTCGTTTTTTGGAAATACGTTAAAGCGAAGCTTACTTGTTACATTTGCATTCACTTATGGTGATATTGCATTCTAATATCCAAGATTGTAGATAGAGTAAAATTCTGTGCTTCAAACTATAGATATTCTTAGTTATGATTGCCATGTGTTAAATAATAGATTAGGAGATTGCTTTCGTAGCTTAAGGGTAAGAGGAAATTATTTAAAAAAATCATCAGAATTATATATGTGAGCAAAGTCTTGGTAGTTTTTTTAATATTGATTAAATTATGAGTAATGGCAAATAAGTTGCCATTTTTTGCGTTGTCCTCTTTTTTATGACTTTATCCTCCTTGTTCACCATGCTCTGTCCTCTTTTCTACATGTATGTGTCTGGTCACCCTAGTGTAAGAAGTTACTTGAATTACAATAGATAATAAAGTTTAAGAGATGTGCACTATTATAATTATGAAGAGGTTTTCTCGGGATATTAACCGGGGCCTCCGAGAGATACTTATAGTACTTATGTACGGGCCTCACACCAGCTTTCGTGACGTCACAGGATTAGTCAAGTGTAGTCCATTTACAACATTTAACAAAGTGCATTGTAAGAGTATAATATTTAGTTTTCTGAGTGAATAGTCGTCTCTTATTCGTTCAGAACGTTGCTTTCACCTGAAGAACGTTTCAAATGATATATAACATTGGAAAATACGTAAATAATAGTGATAAAAGTAAAACCCAATCTTTACCGTTCTGCATAAAGTACCTCTATTTTTCAAATTACCAATGGAAAAAAAGGCGATATAGATAAAATTTCATCCTACATTTGGAACTTACTGTAAGTTCGTATATAATTATCGTCGTTAGTATATAATTGCTGTGGAATGAGAACTACTTACTGTCCAAGTTATGTATGCAAGATAATTTTGTAAAAGTTTACGTGCAGATGGTTGAGGAAAGAGCTTGTAAGATTAGAATTTCGAATTAAATAAGCTTTCCAACTTTGGAAACTCAATTCCCCTGTCTAATTTGATAAATGTTTAATTTTCTAGCAATGTGGTAAATATTTGGATGCACAAGTTCCCGTGGTTTGGTTGTAGGTTACATTTTGATGCTAAGAACACAAATCTTAAATGACCTAACAGTAATTGAAACCTATGAAAAGGGATTTGCGATCACACGGAACATTAAACTCGTTGAGAATATTATTGCAACTTGCAAACAACTTACTTTAATTAAGAAGCCCAAAGCAAAAAGCAAGAGGATACAATAAACATCATGCTCTATCAGGAGATTATTGTTAAAAGAATATCGTATTCTAAAGTCCTTATAATTATATTCATTTTTGGTAAGCATGCTAGATAATGGTAAAAAACAAGAGACAAGTTAGCCAACTTATTTTTCAGGATAAGGCGTTAGTTTTAATATATATATATATCAGCCAGTAGCGTACGCAGGATTTCATCAAGGGGGGTGTTATTTCTAAAACTTTTTTCCAAATTCACATTAACATTGTTTTATTATGCTTCAATTAAATAATAAAAATCACAATTAATTAATAATACTTATAATTAATTAATTAGCTAAATTAATACTAATGATACTACTAATACCACTACTACTACTATTAAGTAGTAGAGATCTACATAAATATAGTATTTATGAAAAGATTAGAACGAAATTACTTTCTAAGCCGCGCGTCAGGCTAAGTTTGCAGCAGGTTTTATGTATCAATCCGCGCGAGAACTGAGCTCAAAATCTTCCGTGCCAGTCTTGCCTCAACCGCCGAGCTGCTTACATCGCAGACACTGAGAAAATCCACAGTATTGCCAACCGCAGAACACATCATAACCCGCATACATGTCAAGCGAAATGTATTTTTGTTTCTTTTTGTCTCCTGAAACATAACATTTTAGAAGTACTTTCGGCGCATAAATTATTTAAAAAATGTGTCATTACTTAATATAAATGCGAAATATCTTCGAAACATGAGAGCATGTGCATGGATTTTTTTCAGGGAGGGGCAAGGAAGGTATTTTTTTCAAGGGGCGCAAACAAGTCACATTTTCCCCCAAAAGAGTGTAGTTCCCTAATAAAAAACATTGCTTAAATTTGAATTTATTGTGTTAATGCAATAATTAACACATATTATTGTGGCTAAAATGAAATTATGTGTGTGAAATACGTAATTTTTGGTTGACTTTCATTTTCCAGGGGGGCCACGGCCCCCTTGCCCCTTGCCGCCCATGAGCATGTGTGTATATTTCGAGCAATATATATATATATATATATTTATTTCGATAAAAATAAACAAAGATATATATATATATATATATATATATATATATATATATATATATATATATATATATATATAAGTAAACAACGATATGCCCTCTTGAATTTAATGACAAATTATTGTTTTTGGTTTATAAAAAAATACATTTATGAAAAACTTGGTTACTGTAAGACACACGCACTTCAAGTTATACCAGCAAAAAAAGCATGATTTGTTATTGGTGATATATATAATCATGTGCATTGTCTGCTACTATTACTCTGGTTTCAATTTATGAATCACTTCACTAAACCAGGATTCAAATCTTGTTCTGTCCATTTCTTGCTAACCATCCTTCCCTTTCTTTGCACGGAACAGTAAATATGCGCGTTCAACAAAGACTTCATTGCTGCCAGTGGGTGAAACAATAAGCCTCCCCCTTCCCCTCTCCCTTTCTCGTTGGTTTCTTCAGCCCTGGCGGTGGTTGTGCACGGTGGTATATAAAAAAAAATCCATGTACGTCCCCGCCCCTCCCCTCACCGAGTTAAAGCACGTCTGGTCCAAATAATAAACATGTTTCTTCTCACGGGGTTATCTTTTAATGCCGCGGACATTTTTTGTCGTCAAACAGCAAACAATCGTTTCCTCTTCCTAAACTTAAACCGCAAATCATTCAACACCCGGGATCCAGTTCGTGCGCACATTGACGGCAAATCACCTCACGCCCTGTTTTACTTTGATCTTGTTTCCGTAAGGAGGATTATGCATTTTAAACAACTTGCTTGATTTGAAGAGCTTTTCCCTTCGGATGAAGCCCACAATAACACTCGCTGAACAGGAGACCTCCATTCAGCCATTCTCGCCGCTGTATAGCACGATTATTAATCACAATAAACATAGGGTTAAAATAGTGGGATGTGCAACACTGGTATCACGGATTCCACGCGCTCTGCAACGTATTCAGTCTTGCTCGACTCGCACTTGGGCTTCAGTAGGGTGACCAGACATACTCTTTTTAAGAGTATTATACTCTTTTAGAGGTTCATATACTCTATACTCTTTTCAATTTGTAAAAATCCCCAAATATACTCTTTTCCTTGCTATTTAATTTCATTCATTATTTTACGCGTAAAAATGCCTTAAAATCCACAGAACGGAAAACGTCAAGATGTCAACAAACTGAAGTATTTACTCCTTGACTGAAGAATTTCCTACGAACAATTTCAAGAGTCATTTTCATATTCCATCAACAAGCAAAACATATTTCAAATTCATTGGAATTTATTGATAATGATTAGGGCTGAGTCGATATCACTTTGAACCGATACCGATACCTATGCCGATACTTTTACCGATTCCCACTGATACCGATACTTGAAAATTGCAATAATCAAAATTTGTTCAAAATATTGATCAATATTGGTGTGTAAATATTCTCCTCCAATTATATGCTTCAACATACCAAGAAATTTGCTTTAGAATATTCAAGAATTGCATCAGAATATTAAAATAGATATTATGTAGTCACAAAATATAGTTTTCGTGCAAAATTAGTGTAAAATAAAAATGAAGTTTTAATTTTGCATAATTTCCAGGATAATTAGATTGTCAAGAAGTCGCGCGGGATTTTTGCGGACCCCGTGAAAGACCAAAATGCCGGAAAGTATCGGCTGGTATTGGTAGCTGAATTCCAACCGATACTTTCCGATACCGATACATCGGTATCGGCTCAGCCCTAATATTGATAGTTTTGAAACTTGCTGTGCAATAAGCCGTTGAAGAACATCTTGAAGATTGGGGGGAAAGGAAAGAATTAATTATGGGTAATTGGAGGTCAGTGTGCAAAGATTTAGTACATGCTGGGTCAAATTTAAAAGTGATTGTGCCTCTTATAAAATTCTTGTTTACTCTGCCTGGTACAAATGTTGGTTGTGAAATATTCTTTAGTGTTATTAAAACTTATTGGCGAGAGGGAAACAGTACACCCCTGGTGTCAACACTCGAACAAGTAATGAAAGTGAAATCCAATGTGGACATGACCTGTGAAGAGTTTGGACTGGCAATAAAGGACGACTTAAACATACTCAAGAAAGCAAAATCATTCCAAAAGTATGAACGATGGTGCCATTGTTGAGTAAATATTTGTAATTAGCTTTTTATGTTTTGTGCATGCGCACCTTCAACATATAGACTATACTCTTTTTGGTCAACAAATATCTGGTCACCCTAGCTTCAGCGATTCCTCAGCGCAATACAAACTTCAGTTGGCGAATCTGTGGATCCAAGTTCGTGTGCACAGTGATTGTAACCGATCAAGTCCACACCTGCTAATGGATGTATTATTTTGTCTGTATTTTACAAATTAAATAACTGTTTTCTTGCAAGTATGAAGTTGTGTCGGAATATAACCCGTCTCAGTGGAACTATATTCTGCGCGCACGTTTGGATCTACAAATGCGAAAACCTGCTGCAAGGTTAACCTGACGCTTGGCTTAGTCATTCGATTTTTATCAAATCCTGGGAGCATTTTTTTTGTTTCTTTGTTACGAAATAATTGTCTGGTCAACGAGGTGAGGCATTTCAAGGGTGAAGAAGATCCATAAATACAAGAAAATATATTAAAATAAATTGAAATAATCAAAGTATGGAACTAATCCAAGGAGGTGCGGTGATCTGCTCGGTAGAGCGTCTGACAAGTGACAATCACGCGGGAGATCCGGATTCGATTCCCGAAATTGGTTGGAAGTTTTCCGGCTTCTTCCTTGCATAAATGTCCCCGATAATTCACATCTGGATTGTCTCCCTGTTCTTACCAACAAAACATTTTACAATAGTTAAGCTTATTGTCGTTTGAATAATTGTCTAGTCTACAAGGTGACACATTTTAAAGAGAGACATTCAAACGTGCTGCGGTAAACAATACAATGGGAAGGCGAACTGGTGACTGTATTCTTGTCCGCCTAGCCTTTGTCTATACATTAGCCTCTTACAACGAACCAAGAACTTTATTTAGTTAATTCTCATTGTTCACACCAAAAAAACATGTTCGTTGAACACTGGCGTACGTAGAGGGGTGGCCGATGGTGTTCCAGCCCCTATCGAAATTTTGAGAAAATCAGAATTTTCAAATATAAATCCGTTAAGAACTTTAAAAAATCAAAATATGTAAATGCGAAACCTCTTTTAAAGTGAATCCCAATGACCATTTTTGCCTTTGCATACAAATTTAATAGACTGAAAAGCTACAAAAATACGAAACGCATCCTGCCCTCCAAAACGAAGCCATGTGCTATCCACATTTATTATTCCAGCCTCTCCAGAAAAAAAAAAATTCTGCGTACGGCAGTGTATTGAACATTGTTGCAACTGAGATACAAATCAACTTTTTTCTCTTTTAAATCATAGTTAGAGTCGAATTACTTTCGGAACATCTCCAGCGGACTGCGCGAGTCTGTCTAGCGAGCCTAGTGGGCGTGTAGAACCTGAGTAAGAGGCTTAGCGATAGGTTCTGGGTTGAGATGGCGTCAGCGGCTCGCTTGGTTAATTGGCTGCTTCGAGAGTTGTGACTCTTTCCGAAGCTTCAAATGCATAACTGCCAAAGATGTTACGGAAATAATCTCCCTTCTACCCTAACCTAACCTCATAAACTCGTGTTTATTTTCAAGGCATCACTCTGAAAGACGGGTATGTTTGGAATGCTGTGCTTCTCTCCATGCTGCATGGAAATAATAATTCAAATTATTATTATTATTATTATTATTATTATTATTATTATTATTATTATTATTATTATTAGTAGTAGTAGTAGTAGTAGTAGTAGTAGTAGTAGTATAAGTAGTAATAGTAATATTATTGTCCCAGATCTTTGACTGAAAAATTGGCCATTTAATTTTTTTTTTACAGCATTTTTCATAATATTTCACAAGCTCAAGGGAGAGGTTGTTTAAACCCCGTAACCCCCCCCTTGCGTACGCCACTGATATCAGCGTGTTTCATTCACCCCTAATAACGACAATTTACTTCTAACTGTTCCTGGACATGTACTGAAATCGTGTCATGCAAATATTCGCTGACATATAAGTAGATAATTATATTTTCCCCTTGTGCTTGTGATATTTAGAACAGGTTGAGAGGTTGAGATAATATCTCGCTCTTCTACTTTTCCACAGAGCATGAATGTAAATCAATCAATTGTGTTACATGAACTCACAATGGTTGACTATGCAAATGTAGTGATCGTTATTCTTTACATAGTAAATTTTCACTTTAGCAACTTGTCTACATTTCCAAATACCTTAAATGCTCTTGACACAAGTACACGTTTTTGTATAATTAGTTCGTTAACTACAACGCAATAATCAAAAAGATCTTTCTGTTATTGACAGAAATAATCGATAAAGCGAAAATATAACATCCATTACCGAGTACAAATGTACAAAATTATCCACAATGTATTTGTGAAATATGCTAATAAAATTGAACAAAGTCGTAAAATTCTATTCATGTACAGTGGGATCCATGAGTATTGCCTTGCAAATTGTCCATCACCATGTTCGTGCACTTTATTTGACCCAATAAGAGCTTCAAGAATTAAAAGAAAACTCAAAACAAGCTGTTGACAACTTCTGCACCAGCATACATAAAAATCCATCGCTTAAAAACACATAGGATGTAAGAGAAAAATTTATGAAAATGGTCATGGACAATTTGCACGGTAATACTCATGG
Source organism: Lepisma saccharinum (assembly GCF_977018435.1). Taxonomy (NCBI): domain Eukaryota; kingdom Metazoa; phylum Arthropoda; class Insecta; order Zygentoma; family Lepismatidae; genus Lepisma; species Lepisma saccharinum. The sequence continues at coordinate 29,800,726 of NC_139251.1, read as the reverse complement.
ATCCCACTGTACATTGTATTTCTGTCACGTCATGTAGTGCGGGAGGTTATTTCAGTCGTTTACCGCGAGCGTGTTGGTCGCTCAGCGGCGCCTTCATGCAACAGGTCTCGGCATATTGCGTTACAGGAAGTCCGTAACAGAAACAGCTTGTTTTGTAATGTTTCCACTTTTCACAATTACAGTTACAATTGCAAATGAAATAAGCACGTACCTTGTCGCAAGGATGCTGTGCAAAAGGTGTCCTCCCAAATACAAATATTTCTGGCACCTTATTTCTGACATGTAATCTTAGATTAGACATCGCTACTTTATCCTCAGTTGTCGCGAGAGCGCCGGCATCTTATCGGGGGAGTTGTCAGCCTCGAGAGGGCGCGAATGCGACACCTGTCGGCAGTGATGCAAACCGTAGGGACATGTCCCTATGCATAGGGACTTTTCACTATATTTCGCCCGCGTAGGGATAGATTTGCCAAATGAGGTAAACCGTATTGACTTTTTTCAATCTTGGAAAATAACATTTTATTGTGCAAAGGTGCAAAGCTTACTCGCCAGTCAGTTGCACTTTCTTCGTGCTCGGTTTGGAATAAATGGATTAGTTTATCTGGATACTTTAGCGAGGAGGAGAAAAAAGAACAAACTAACAAATCTCCATCAGAATTTTGGAACATGTTATCGGTTACCAAGAACTTTCAAGGCAAGTTCTTTTTTAAAAACATTTCCACTCTCGCGAAAATAGTGCTAACATTGCCACATTCTAACGCGGAAACGGAAAGAATATTTTTAATGTTAAGTGATACAAAAACAAACAGAATTGTTCAAGACTGCAGGAAATACAGCATCACCAACCAACATCTATCTCTTCACAACAGCAGCATGTATGACTTCAAATAACATAATCAACAGTAAATGACTCCTCGTTATTCATTAGGGGCGTTCGGGATCTCGAAAAGTCGGGACCGAGATCGGGGAAAATATTTCCCATCCCGATCCCGACCGGGAAATGACTTCCCGACTTTTCGGGATCCCGAGCAGTCAGGAAATACCGAATTGTCACTTTAAAAAGTCGTTAATTCTCGACGTTTTCTGCATTGTAGGTTTCTGGAACTTATTCGGAAATTGTAAGTTTTTATTCTAGAAATGAAAAAAAAAATCACTTAAAGTGAAAATGACGTAGAATTCGAGATTTCCAGATCTTCGGGAAATTTCGAACATTTTCCGTCCCAAATATGTCGGGAAATTGCAAATTTTTCCCGTCCCGAATGTCGGGATTTAAAAAAATTCCCGTCTCTATTCCGTCCCGACCCAAACAATTTTGTCTCGCACACCCCTATTATTCATTAAGGCAAGAATTTACAATACCGGACCCTTCTGTAATTTCTATGCTACGTCTTATACTCACGAAATAATTAGTCGTGATGATTTATCTCAAGTTAACATGTTGGGGTGAGGCGAAAAAAATGTTCATTACCGTGTAGAAGTTGTAAAATAAGCTTTTCAATTCTCCCAATGATTCTCGGTATACAAGTATGGTAGCCATATTTGTTGATATGAACAATTGACGTTCGCAATTAGTTACGGTGTCTACATTGTTGCCTCACTGTTGATTTCATACTTGGGGAGCATGGATCGTGTAAGAATGGCGGAAGAGAACAGCAAAAAAGTTGTTAATGTTGTACCGATTTTTAGGTGGAGTGTGCAGGAGGATTGCCGTGTGATAATTAATAAACTTATGGATTTCGGTATATTGCCCAAAGAAGGTGCTTACATGTGACAGTGAAAATCACGATGTAGAAGAAGATGTGGAATGTGGACTGATTTGATTACAGGTAAGTTTGGCAACAGTGCATCGATCGTAAAATTGCAGGATACGAAAATGGCGTCTTCGATGATGAACGTTTGCCTTTAAAGTGCTACGAATATATATATATATATATATATATATATATATATATATATATATATATATATATATATATATATATATATCGGTTCGTAATCACAATTAGCGCAAAACCATTCACGGATAGCTACACTGACCATTCTCGGTAAGGTTAGGTTAAGTTAGGTTAGGCAAGGCAAACAATTAAAATTTGAGGTCGAAAAACCATGCACGGATAACCCCACAAACCATTGACGGATAGCCCCACGAACCATTAGGTTAGGATAGGTAAACATAGTAAAAATTTGGGGTCGTAGTAGCTAATATCAGGAATGTATATTTCGTTTTTTAAGTATTCGAAACACAAAATCTTCCAGTAAATAATGAGCAATCGTGCCGATCGCGGACCACTCAATTTCACTTATTTTGCAATTTCTACACGTGACCCCCAAATTTTAACTTCAAATTCGTGATTAGGAGGCCTCAATTAGTGAGTATGCGAAATATTACAAAAATCGGGGAGGGTCCTGTATTGTAAATTCGCTCCTTCATTAATTGTGGAAGCACCGAGCAGAAATATTTGGTAAGTAAATGTGTACATTTTATCTTCTGTTTTGCATGCTCATGAGGTGGTGTTTTTTTTAGTCGCTTTACTTGGCGTAGGGACATTTGGTCAGTTGTAGGGAGATTTTGACTACGTCTGTAGGGTCATTGCCGGAAAATGGTTAGCAACACTGTTGGCTCCCAGACGTAGTGGGTACGCTCATGTTCACTTCTGTTTGCGTTTATCAGTACGCGTGTTGTTTATACTGTGTTATTGAGTTGGTGTGCTAGTGCTTTATTGTGTGTTAATTGTTATTCATTCATTAGTTAATCCGCAAACAAATATAGTCTTGAACAAAGAGTTTTTATGTAAGATAATTACGTTAAAACGAACTCTTGCAGAACAGTGGTCAGGCAATTACGAGAGACAGGATCTCTTGAACCTAAGAAACGTGTTGTATTTCTGTTGAAGTAGGTCATTTTCAACATCTCTTATAACACAGGAGGTTAGTGATCATTAGAGCCCGGAAGTTTGGCAAAATGCCTCTTTTTATCTACTGCATATATTGATAAAAATTTTCCAGATATACTTTTTTTATGTTGTTTCGAATATTTTAGAAGCCTTTTCATTTTGCCTATTTTGCCTATTTGGGACTCCACTGCCTATTTTTAATTATAATGCCTTTTTTGCCTTTTTCGATGAAATTTGACCATTTTTTAAAAAAAATGTGTATATAAATTATTTTTCTCCTAAAAAACGTTGTTGGCATTTATTTTTCTTCCGTTTATTATGTGAATAATTTTCGCCTTATTTAAGTAATATTGAACTCACGCATGTTCCTGCCGTACGCAGGAGAAAAGTGTGAGAAAAAAATTGGTGGAAAGAAGATCTGGATTTCAATAGATGAAAGTACTGACGCTATGGGACGCTACATAGCCAACGTCATCTTAGGAACTATGGAAGCAACATGCGGAGAATCCTCGTCATTTCTTCTCATGTCAGAACAACTAGAGAGAGCCAATGGTTCGTCAATAGCTCAGTTATTCTAAAATTCCCTACTTCAGCTCTGGCCAGATGGTGTACATCATGATGACATGTTACTTTTTATCAGTGATGCAGCTCCCTATATGAAGAAGGCTGCCATAGCATTGAAAATTCTCTTCCCGAACATGCTTCATATCACATGTGTAGCCCACGCAATGCACAGAATCGCCGAAGAAGTTAGTGTGTTGCACTCAGAAGTGGACAGGTAGATTTCGAACACAAAGAAGATATTTCTGAAATCTCCCTCTCGAACCCAAAAATTTCAGGAAGTTGCGCCTGAGCTTAGTTTACCTCCGCAACCAGTCTTGACGAGATGGAGAACCTGGATATCAGCAGCTATATATTATGCTAACAACCTTGAAAAAATCAGTGAGGTGATCGATACTCTTCCAGAAAATGGAGCGGCTTCAATTCGTGAAGTGAAAAACTCCTGTGCTATTCAGAACTGAAGAATGAACTGTCGTTTATTTTTGCACATCCTGGTGCATTGCCAGAGACAATTACAAAGCTAGAAAAAAGAGGTGAGACTCTTATAGCATCCATGAAAATCTTCAAGGAAACTAGGCAGCAGATGATGGAAGTGCCTGGAGAAAAGGGGTCGGTCAGCTGTTGCGGAAAAGTGCAAACGGGTAGTGAGTGCAAATGAGGACTTGAAACAATTGAAAACAATTTGTGATATTCTAAAAGGTGAAAATGCTCTTACCGAAATGAGTCCAGCTACATTAGCTTGTTTTATGTATGCTCCAATAACTTCTGTCGATGTAGAAAGATCATTTTCTATTATGAAAAACATTCTCTCACGCAGACGACTATCAATGAATGTTGAGAACTTAAAAAAACACCTTGTAGTTATGTGCAATCAAGACGGAGAAAATTGAAATGCTCTTCCCAATGTAGATTTTAACATTTTGCCAGAAATTATAGATAAAAGTAAGTAACTTCCAAATGTGCCTTTTTTCGGTTTGTTTTGCCTTTTTTTCATTTTAGTGCCTATTTTCCACATTATAAATGCCTATTTGCCTGCCTATTTTAACGAAAATAAATGCCTGAACTTCCGGGCTCTAGTGATCATCATTATTATTACTTTTAAATATCATTTTACGCTTTCGGCTTGCTGTCTTCCCTTTCTGTCAACTGAGGATAAAGTAGCGATGTCTAATCTAAGATTAGATGTCAGAAATATTTGTATTTGGGAGGACATCTTTCCACAGCATCCTTGCGACAAGGTACGTGCTTATTTCAATTGTAATTGTAACTGCAATTGTGAAAAGTGGAAACATTACAAAACAAGCTGTATCTGTTACGGACTTCCTGTAACGCAATTTGCCGGGACCTGTTGCATGAAGGCGCCGCTGAGCGACCGACACGCTCGCGGTAAACGACTGAAATAACCTCCCTATATGAAGCACATAATTCTTGTAAACTGGAACATAGCATGAAGAAGTAAGTGAATATCCTTTACTGTGACTGGAAAGAAAATTGTTAAAGACGTGACTCTTGCACTTTTAAACTGCACAATTTCAGACAACGTATGAGCAATAAACGGACATATAAATAACAATCGGTAAAACTTCGATAGCGTCCCAACGGATTTCTTCAATTTTACGGAAGAAACTACTTACCGAAATGAGTTTCTGTAGCATTTAGAAGTTCTTGTTGGTATTTTCTTTCATCGAGAAAAACCGATGTTGTCCGTATATGCTAAATTGAACGAAATTAGTGCTAATGGAACCTAACCTACCTCGTAGGCACACCTCGTCACCGTGATGGTTCGTGAATTTTGGGGGCTAACGTCAATGGCTTTTCGGGCTACCCGTGGATGGTTTTTGGAGCTAACGTCAATGGTTTGTGGGGCTACCCGTGGATGGTTTTTGGGGCTAACGTCAATGGTTTAATAATTACTCTTTATGTCTAAAATTGAACTTTTTTTCGTGAAAAAGCAAAATAGCACCTTGAAGAATCTTTCGCAATGTAGAATAGGTAAGTACGAATGTTAAAAATGACGAAATAAACGAGTGAAAGGTGTTGGGACGTTATCGAAGTTTTACCTAAAAATCAACATTTTATCGTGTTAAATAAAGTAGTATAATAGTTACAAAGTCGGCATTCATGTAATTAATATTACCATTCAGCCAGTGTCGTGCCCAGGATTTTCGAAAGGGAGGGGTTATGTATACTTTTCCTTGGTAGTCAGCCCTTATTTTGTCATATTTTCCTACCTTTGATGTTCTTTTTCTTAGGAATACTGGGCGAAGGGGGGGGGGGGGGTTATAACCCCCATCAACCCCCCCCCTTGGGCACGCCACTGCATTCAGCTATGTTCACAAATTCCTAAATGTCGTACATCTCGCACTGATTGAACACAGACTTTTCTTTACTAACATCTAATTAAATGTTGTACTACATACAAACGCATAAATTTACTTGTAACTGATCAGGAGACAACTGTGTTTAGTTTGCGGTAACAATTATTGTTCTTACACTGAAATGAATAGATTTACAGGAACTCTTTATCGTACAGTCACGGACACTGCTGGGTTGTAACAATTCCATTAAAAGTCAATGCCTTCATTACAATCCAGAACTGTCCGTGACTGTACAAATCTCTCATTCAAATACACGCATTTCGCCAAAACGCACGACTAATCTTTTGACGTCATTAGTATATAAGTATCTCGGAGGCCCCGTATCAACCAGGTTATTTCCGGAGAGGCTTCCTATCCTAGGTTGATAACTTGATACCCCGAGCAAGGGCGTCCGCAGAAGGGGGCCGGAACTTGTCCCCCATGATATATCTGGATAAACTTCATATAATTCAAATTTTGAAATTGTAGCACGAAAACATGGACGAGGAATGCTGTAAAAGACAGGAGATTAAGTGCCTATGCAAATTATCATGGTCCTGGGGATGCTTCACGAGAATTCTCTTAACTGAGGGAAAGCATCACCCCACCTTTCCTCCACTTTAAGCACTGTTGCCCTCCTTGAGAAGAATCCTGCGGGCCGCCTTGATCCCGAGGAAACCTCATCATCATTTGCTGCCAGCAGAGCTTCAAGAATTATTGTAATTATGTTTGTTAATAATGTGCTACTAAAATTGAGTATTATACTGGTGACAAGGATTCCATACCTTCCAATACACTGACAAACTCAAATTACCTTCTTTCAATATGCATTCCATATCATCTCAAATAACCTACCTAATTTCAACGTGAACTTGGAAGGAAGGGGTGAAAGTGTTTCGTATTTCTCGAAACATGTAAATTCACTTAGGATGCTCTGAAATTTCTGTGTGTGTGTGTGTGTGGGGGGGGGGGGGTTCTCAGATTTACTTTATAATTGTCTACACTGGTAGATATGCTCAATCCTCGTTCTCTTATCACCTTGTGGGGTTGCTTTATTTGGAGGGCGGAATACTTTGTATGGAAGGGTTTATAGATTTTTCAAAAACGGTTCTGTACATTTTAGATGTGAAGTTAAATAGATTTTGCCTCCCTACTGTGATGTAATCAAATTTCCATATCGCCTGTGATGAGGTTCATATTGTACTCTGTGTAATTTACAACAGATGCTTTTTATCGTTCTCTGTAAGTCTTCATCCATCTCCCTGCTACTAGCGAGCAACATTTGTGAACATGTCTTTACAAGAAACAAAAATTGTTTTTTAAATATAATTTTCTTGTGCCATCCCAAGAAGTGTATTTTCATTATAGCCCAAAGCACATTGTAATTATTAAGTTATACATCGTTGTCCTTGCTTTTGTTTCAATATTTCATTTTCTTCTCTTCATGGCATAACAGCTCCTTGAGAGCCACGGCCTACGAAACGACTTTTCTTTGGGCGAAACTTAAGCCCCTATCACACGGATATGTGTTGTACTCTGCAGTGAATAATGAAATAATTTGGAATGAAAAATGTATCTCAGAACTCAAAAAACCAAATGAATATTATTGAAGAAACTACGAAAAAGTGTGCGTTTGTTTCCTGTTTTGTTTCTGTGCATAAAGTGGACTTAAAACACCAAATCAACCAACCGTGGGGGAGTGGTTATCACATCGCGCTACGACACCAGGAGTTCCGGGTTCGTAACCCGTCCTGGGCATGGGCGTTCTTTGTGTTTGTACCTTCATTAATTTTATCGTATCATCTTCGCAAGCTAACCAAATGTGACAAAAAAGTGACGCTAAGTAATAAAAATGAAATCAAATCATTGATTGATTGCTCGATTTGGTTTATTTTACTTCGTTTTCCCGCCACTTTTGGCTAATCGCGAAGATGACACGATAAAATTGATGAAGGGACACACACAAAGAATACCCATGGCCAAGCTGAGATTCTAACCCAGGATCTCTGGCTTAGTAGTCAAATCAAATCGTTTGTTATTTTCGAATGTGGGTGGGGTTTACGTGTACTTTTTTTAGTACTCATTCATCATTTTGTAATCTTTTCCTGTTATTGACATTCTTTTTTTTAGGAATACTGGGCTCTAAAGGGGGGGAGGGGTGTGACCCACACCAACTCCACCCCCCACCCCCTTGAGCACGCCACTGACTGCTACCCCAAGTGTCGACGTCACCGCACGTCACTGTAGCCAGTCCAGCGCCAACTAGGGCATACCTACTGGAAATCCAGTTCCGTGTGACGCGGGCTTTAGTCGGAGCATCCTGATACATTCACCGCTTTCTTCTGGCTTTGCTTTCAAAGCAGCTCCCCAATTGTCCTCACAATACTGGGTCAACACGTTACTTTCAAGCTTAACCCAGGGATCAAACTCGCGGGGACCATTTGCACCAAAAATGAGTGTTCACCTATTAACTGTGTGAGCTCTTCAGTATTTTCCCCAATTGCTCATAGTTAAACGATGAAAAACTTACCGAAATATCTCGATAGAACCCTAATACAAAATTCGATCATTTAGCATCACTTTTGCACAGTGATCCAGAATGCAAAAAAAGTAGGCAAAAATAGAAATTTTGATTTTGGTAAGGGGATAAAACATTACCACTTCTGTAAAATAACTAAATGGGACATGACACTGCCATATAAATTTTTCTCTAAATTTATTATTTATTGTTTTCGGGCCTCAAAATGGCAGTTCGTGAAAATGGAATTTTTGGACTATATTTTGTACTTACTTTCAAGACTTGTTGTAGCAATATTTTTTTCGTCGGACAATATAATTATGCGAGGTAGACTCGCAACTTCTCAGTAATGCACCGAAAACATCACATATTTGAATTACAATAAAATATAATGTTTTTATTTTTGATTTGAAAATACAAAAATTATCTTGAATTAACATAGCTTTCACCGCTGTGAAATTTACACAGGCGATGTTTCTATGGCCCTGTGAGGAGAACTAACGAAGCCTCATAGCTGATTCAAAAGGTTATGACATTCGAAAGTGTTTACTGAGAAGGGTACTCATTGGTAAAGATGAAAGAAATATTTCAAAATCTCTTGGGTCATTTTTACCCATGCACGTGTCCTTGCAGGTTAATGGTGATAGTGTCTCATAGAAATCCACGAAACATTATTCCTGAAAAATCTGATGAAGATAGAAATTATCAGATTAATCATTTGTTTCATTCGTGTTAATTCTATAAATTTTGAAAATATCGCTTAAGATTATGTTAAGACCTTTAGTGCTGATATGTCGCGGTGCTGCAGCAAAGTATTTTAAGGATATGAAAACTGTTGCCGAAAGGAAGATAATTTTCTTAAAAATAATTTCAGTTGACTTTTAAAAGAATGTAGTCTTTGTAATTGCTTTTCACTCTATGCAATCTCAAAAGCAGATTATTAGTTTTGAAAAAAGTAATGACAGAAATAATAGGCGATAAACTGAAAATACATCTAACAAACTTGCATTCACCACCAAAGTACATTTAAAGAAAAACTGGAATATATCGGAACTAGTAAATAAATATTATTTAATGCCTTGAAAGATATTAGTTTATCTTGAAAGTGATTTGATAGGAAGTCTTTCCCCGCTTTAAACATTTAGTGTGTATAAATTTATTTTAACGATACTTCTCAATTTATTATTATTTTATTACTATCATTATAATCCTTATTTTCATTATTTTTGTTATTTAATCTATTTCTGGAAATGGATTTCGGTCTTCCAAGTGTATTGTTTAGTTTTACTGTGGTTTCAAGTGTGTATTGAAATAGGTCAAAATTATACTTTTTGTATAAAAATCAAAATAATCAATCTCATGTGAATTCTGTGGACCCAAAGAGTGAATTATTCCTTAAAATTGCTAATCTCACACATTAGTATTGATTTAGGGGTCAAATAGCGAGCTCCTGATTTTTTTCTCATTCCAGATCACTGTGCTATGGTGAGGATGAGTTATGATTGGATGAAATTGAGGAGGACATTCACAAAAACATACAAGCCCCGAGACTTTGGTGGCAAGATCAAAAGGTGGGCACTGAGCTGGTCTCTTCTCTTTAAAATATAGTAATTCATTTAAATGTATAGTGCTTTGGTGTGTGACAAGCACTTCTTTTGGTTCTAGTATCAATCTGTGAAAACAGTCTTATTTTCAAGAACCAGGTTGACATAAATTGTGAGGAAAATCCTATACCACTGTATCAGGGATTTATCCAGAATTATTAATGTAGGGTCAGGAGCTTTTTGGAGTGGTATAAAGGCAAATTTAGCACAAAATGACTATCAAGTAGGCATTTATCAATAAATTTAGTCTCTCACAAAAAAATAATTGAACTGCATTGAGGATGGGGGGTATGCAAATTTTCTAAAATGGGCGATAGCACACCTCCATGCCCCACACTCTAGCACTGATGGGCAAGATGTTTAAGTATATTATCCTAGATATTGATGCTATACATCTTACCTGCGAGGATAGCACCCCCTGGTGTTCCCATCCTCCACTTCAAGTATTCATGGACTCCTCTTATTGAGATGTGACCTATTTCTCCTCTCACAGGAGAGTACATATCACATGGTGTGCAACGAGTCCCTATTGTGTGATCATTCTATTGTAAACACTAAAATGTTCCATGCTTGAGCTTGGGAGACTTAGTTCATTGTGTTACATCGCAGTGAATGCTTTATCCTAAAAGTTATATAAAAAACTCCGGAAGACACGAAATATTTGCAACCATTTTGAACTTCTACGATAGCAGGGTTCCCACATGAACTTGAAATGTATTTTCCCTCAGATTTCCCAGTGTTTTCCAGAATCTTCAATTTTTTGCATAGTCAATACACAGTGCAATATTGTTTTATTTTATTACCATTTTTAAACAATAGCCTCCATTTCCCCTTATAGCCATAACATCACCAACTTATTATTATTAGAGATGAGACAGACTAGATGGTAGATTGATTTAAAATTTTGGGGTGGCCATTTTGCAGGGAAAATCCCCTTATCTTCCCTTACCTCAAAATTCAAAAAGGGGTGTAAAGCGACATTTGAGAAAGGTTACAAATGCAACTTGGGACTTCCATAGGACAAACATGAAATTAAAAAAAGGCAAGAATAGTCTAAAAACATCTTCAGAAACAGAGTATAAGGCCTGCTCTTCTCAAAAAAATAAAAACATTTGGCAAAACACTGTCAACATCTCCCAACATGGATGGATGATAAATAGTTGGGAAGATTAATGTGCCAAACATTTAAAACAATGTTACAGGTATAGCACAATGGAAGGTCCAACCCTTGCAGCAAATGAGTGAGATGGTTGTGTCCGATTCGAAGCACAGTTAAGATGACTTCTCAGCAGGAGGGATGGGATGAGGAATGCCAAGCACCAGTGATGGGCCTGATAGCAGCACAAAGCTCGTTTCCTGCTACTTCACCCACTCAGCCTGCCACCTCTCAAGAAGAGAACAGTGGAAAACATTCTGCAGGTCACTAACTGGCAGGACAAGAACATCACCATCTGAATCAGCTCCTTCATTCCCCTTGATGCCTGGGGACCCAGAAGGAGACTAATTGTTACTCTATCAGTATGGGAGTGTGTGTATCAGTAATATTACTGATAATTGTAGTCATTGTTTATTACTTCTATGCATCAAAGTGTATCATTTGTATGTCATGGTTTTGTAAAGTAAATTTCTAAATACACAGTTCATTATTACAGTAAAACGAATTGAATCACTTGGTTACAAGCATTAATTGAGGAGGTGAATGAATGTTCTGCAAGAATCACTTGCAATCTTGTATTGGTTCAGCAGATATTCTGTTATAGGAATCAGTCAATTTTATATCGGTAGTTTATCAGTACTGGGAATTATTTCATATCAGTTTACTTTCTGAAACCAAACTAAATGATGTATAAAATGGCATCCCTGTGCACATATAATTAAGGATTACAGTTACACATATTTGTGCGAGTTAAACACCTTTTCCAACTGTATAATAGTGCACAAAATAACATTTCAAACACCACTACAGAACAAAAATTTTCACTTTTAAGAAACAGAAGTTTACAAATGGACACAATATCAATTAACCTGTAATAGAAAATAAACATATAGGAGCAGTGGAGTGCCCAAGGGGGGGGGGAGGGTGATGGGGGTTCCCCCTTTTCACCCAGTATTCCTTAAAAAAAAAAGGTCCAAGGTAGGAAAATATGACAAAATCGGGGCTGACTACCTGAAAAAGTATACATAACCCCTCCCTTTCAAAAATCCTGGTTACGCCACTGGGTAGGAGCATATTCAAGACCATCACATGTACTTCACTGGGCCTAATTGCCCATTGAGATGATTTTTCCCTGAGAATTTTGCTTTTTTCAAATTCCCAGAGATTTCCAGGTTTTTCCAGGTCTGTGGTAACCCTGGATAGTGTACAAGTAGGCCACAAAGTGGGCGTACCACTGGCTTTTTCGTCGGAAAGTATGTTGAATTGTTGTTGATTTGCAATTGTTTGGCATGTAGTATAACTTGTTTTGGTATAAGAGTACATAACAGCACTGCTATGACACACTGAATGTGTTACGAGAAGCTAAGATGCCTTCCAGGATGCGACGCCAGAATATCTCCACAAAACATCTGCCAGGACATGGCAGAATTCAGCTGTGCTACGATCATGATGGTCTCCATACCGATGTCCTGGAAAACTGAACTATCAGGTACATGATCACACCCCTATAACAACAACAACCACTGTAGTATTGGAAACAAAGGGGGGTATGCCCACTTTGTGACCTCCCTGTATAATCCAACACACATAATGTTTCAAAATTTAACTTCAATGTTCCTTGGCTTTATTATTTCTGTTTGTGCAACCATTGCCTGTAATTTAACATTTATATCATGTAAAGGGGAGGAGGGATGCTTTGGCTGTTTGAAAGGGTCACTGCTTAGAAATCCTAGTCGCAACATAAAGTTGTCCATTGCTTCTGACTTGAGGGTGAAATCTCCCTAACATTAATAAAAATAATAAAAGAAGCAAAAAATGTTTGAATTTTTTTGCACTGATTAGGAAGTTTTCATTATGCTAAATAATTTTATAAATATGTCAACGTAAGTTAATAATGCTCATGTTCAAACAACTTATCGAAGTTCTTATGAAAAGTAATACAAATTTTAAATAAAAACTATTAATATTGCACAACATATTAGAATTCTATTTTATGTTTTTTCCCTTTCCCATCAGATCTTATATTCTGCACTCCTCAATAAAAGATCATTATGTAGTTTCATGTCTTCTAACTTTGGCCTGCTGAAAATTTCAGTAGTATATTAGCCACCTGTGCTTCCCAATATAGAACTGCTTATTTTTTGGAAAGTTTAACGTTTTATATATAACATGTCTCTGTATTACTTCAAATAGGTCTACGTAGCCACATAACTGTTGTGAATATCTAGACAACAGCGAAAGCAAACCCCACGAAGATTCAGGCGAATGCTCTGGAAGGAATTCTAAGCAGATGTGATTTTTGAGAATTTGAAATATCTTCGTAGTTTTCAGAAAAAGATAGGAAATTTTTAAAACAGCTTCCCTGGCATTGGCCAAAGGTCAGCCGATCCTTAAGACCCACAGTTGGCACAGTTTGGCATGACATCAGATTTGCAATGGAAAGAGCTTACAGCAGTGGTTGCAAAGTGTGGTGTACGCTTTACTGGCTCATCAAGGCTGAGATGCACGTGTTTTAATTCTCAGGGAAGCATTGCAGCCACTCTGCTCATTTGGCAAGCTGAAGCAAGGTGAATTGATCTGGATCTGGCACCTGTGGGTTACTTCCAGTTTGACTTCCCTTAAATTAATTTGCCAATGCCTGTGTGAGCTAACCATTTATAATACGCAGTCTTCTTGCCTTAATGGTATGGTGAAATGCACAACGAGTGCACTCTTCACTACTTTACAACTTATGATGCGACGTTCACTTCTGGTTTGTCTTGGGAAAAATTTGTAAAATGTTACAAAATTTCTCCTTACAGCTGTGAAATGTGTAGTGGAAGCATATCTACAGCTCATTTAATATACCAGATCAAATTTTCATTAAATTTCAGTTCACAGACTTCTTTGTGCACAACACAAATCTTTTTCAGCCCTCACAACTCCAATCTTCAATTTGCCTACATTGGTCCCAGCTGCAGACACAAATACCATTACTGAGCCTGAAGAAAATCTTACCATCACACATCATGTACCAAACAAACATTATTATACGAGAGGAAAAGTTGACAATTTTGCTAATGGTTCATTAATTTTTATATATTAATTTAAAAACAAATGGTTAAGAGATCAAGTGTTATTTACTTTCGATTTCTAAACAACTTTTTATCAAAATGGAGACTTCTGACTTAATGTAAGTCATTATTTCCCCATAAGATGGATAACAAATATTATTCCAAACTGCAAAACAGTACTATTTCTGATACTCTATGAAATTTAGACAACATATATTAATGCCAGTTGCTGGACACCCAACAGGGAGGAAAAAAAGTTCTACATAGTGTAATGATAGTCACGACAAAGCCTCTTCACAAACTAGAGTTCTCAATTCTTCACCAGCATTCCATGATTCACATTATAAGAACGGGGAAATAAGCATGAAAATGTCTTTCTAAAAAAAAAATATAACAAATTCAAAGAATGTTAAAAACATGTTTGTTCCTTTTTACTATTTCATCACATCACTAATATATAAAAAAATAATAAAATTTTTCAGCAAGACGAGCATTACTCCATTCACGCATCAGTATGCAAATATACACAGTTTATAAATGCAATTTCTTTGATCTTTTATAATTATTTTTTTGCTTTGTTTTAAATAAATAACGACTGGAAAAATCTATCTGCATGACAAGAGATTTTAACAGAGAAAAAACTATGAAATTCCTAGTAGATGCATCACATACGTACTTCTGCAATAAAAAAATATATTTTGTGTGTGTTGTGTAAATATATGTACCCATCCATCAATACTGAAAAATCTTCACTATTTCTACATTAACAGAGCAACATTCATGAAGATGTGTGCTTCTCTGTATTACAACAGTATATTTACAATATCCCTTCACAATAGGACATAATGCAGCCAGTGTACAAAAGGTAGCTTCATTCAATATTACTAAAACATGTTCACAGTTTTTTTTATCAGAAATGGCCCCTTGAAATATACAAAATAACATTTTCTAGCATTCAACTACTGGATACATGACAAATTATGTACAGAGCTATTTACAGAGGGCCGTGTTATTATTTTTATATATATACACACATATATATCTATATATATATATATAATATTTATATGGTCAAGTGTAAAACTTCATTACAAACAAAATCACCTGGGGAAAGGGGGACATCTTACTACCAAGAATTCCACCAATGAATCTTGCACACACAATATGTTGATTCCGTGTGAGAATCCACATGTATATTCTCTCTCGCTCTCTGTAGTCCAGCAATAACAGACAAAAGCTAACATTTCTTAGAAGTTTTATGTTAACCATCATTTCCACTGAATAACAGTCAAATGTCATCATTAGAAGCATTTCTAAAACAAATACAAATACATATTTGCTTGTGATATTGTGACATGATTTCGGCTAGCATCAGATCACATTAATATATCCCGATAACATATCAGATTTTGTCACAACAATGCATAAAAAAAAAAGACCGTAATTTCATTACATCAACATCTTGTGTCATACTTTTACTCCCAGGTTGTTAGTATTGTACTTTACAGGCAGTGAAGAGAAATGGAATAAGTCGTGAGGGAACTGCCAGCATTACTTGAAAAATACTATGTGTGAATGGCATCCGCACAGTTTTTAAGCAGCTATTCGCATAGGGCTACTTCGGGTTATTTAATTGCACGAACAAGGATGACAATGACCTTGCAAGCACTTTTATTTTAATTATGGAGATTTCTCATTATGTGCATTTCTCATTTAAGTTTTTCTTCAGGTACCTTGCCACGCCTAACTTTCAATTCCTTCTAAGTGTACAGAATGTCGGAGAAAAAAAATCTGTAGGACACAAATTACTTTTAGTTCTGTGCAGTATGTAACATATTTAAACAGATACAGGAAAAGCTATTCAAATATGTTATTGTCAATTTGATGGGAACAATACTTTCTATCCATTGTCAGAAAGACAGACATTACTGCGAAAATTCAATTGCACTGATCAATTACATATGCCAGGACATGTTCGCTCACATACACACAAGCATATACTCCCTCATACATGCAGAAGTTGTTTCTTCAAAAATCCAAAATTTTGTAATCATTTACAACTTATAAATTAATTCATAAAAATGTAAGTCACAATACAACCTAACCAATACATGGAAACCAAAAATTATTTCAACAGTGATAAACAGTTTCAATGTTTACGAATTAGAAAAGTGTACAAACACAATAATTATCAAAATATTTACCAGCAATGCACCCCAAAACAAGTGAACTTGCAGCATGTAATTTCTCTCCTTCTATATATTGGTGTTTATTAACGAAGAAACTTAAAGCTGAAAAACTACGAAGTTCTCGTTACCTGGGAGTAGCCGAACGTACACAAAAACCCAATCACAGCTTGTACTAAACATTTCCATTTCACAATGAAAATTCCGGCAGGCGGATGGTATCGTAACGCCTACATCACACTGTGCCCGCATTGGAGCACTTTGGTTCATCAGGAATCCCACCTTTGCAGGTTAACAGCATTCATATCACTTCAGCAATATGCTGATTTCTTTGCATCGCCAGTGTGTCGCTGGGATGGATGAAATGAAACTCACTTCAAGTACGACTTGTACAATAAAGGTGTCCGACAAGTTTCTTTCTCCTGCTCGAGAAGGTACAGAAGATCCCTGAGATTGACTCTTTTCACTCGTGGCCTCATTGGAAGCTGAAACGGAACATGGAGAAAGGTTACAAACTGATTCAATTTTGCACTAAAATAGAACAGTATTGCATTATTCACAATCCAGTCAAAAACAGATTATGAATAACTGGTACTTTTTCTCTGAGACAAGAGGTTCAAGGTTTCCTAATTAGTAAGCTTACTATAATTTAATCCATGGCACAACTGCCTTTGAGGACCAGGGCTTACCTACCAACTGCCCGACTCACTTCCACATTCCTCTGCAGAAGTGGGTAATCCAAGCAGTTACGGAGTGATGTGTGATCAACACAATGAACCCCCAGTCGTCGTTGTAGGTTTTCCATAATGGTACTCATTCGTAGCTTCATAAATTTTCTCACAATGGTAGGTGGCCACCAGTTCATACACCAACCAAAATCTCAGGAGAAAAGTTGTTACGCTTCCTCCAAGAGACTCAAATTAGCATGCATCCCATAGTCAGAGTCCGAAGCCTGATGCCTTACACCACAAGACCACAGTGTGGGACAGTAAGCTTACTATGGTGATACAAATATAATGATGCAATATTAATCATAGGAGCTACTGCAAACTACTTCAGAACTGGCACAGTTCCCGCCATTCAGTGTTTTCTCGTCTGCAGGCTGTCCTTGCCAAACATGGCAAATAATAGTGCTGTTGCACGAATCCTTTGAAACGATAAGAACTGAGCTATTAAAGACCTTAGAAGACGAATTCCTTTCCGCTTGGCATCTGAAATCCCAGCTCGAGATGTTAGTTG
This sequence comes from Lepisma saccharinum, assembly GCF_977018435.1. Taxonomy (NCBI): domain Eukaryota; kingdom Metazoa; phylum Arthropoda; class Insecta; order Zygentoma; family Lepismatidae; genus Lepisma; species Lepisma saccharinum. Next base: position 29,783,158 of record NC_139251.1, on the reverse strand, counting down.
CTTCCCCTCTTCTCTGCTGTGACTGTGGATCTGAAGTGTTCAATTTCCCCTCGCAAAGAAAATGGTGAGCTATGGCTGAAAGCATGTGCTGTCTCCAGCGCTCCTCTCAGTGAGTGGAAGCACTAACGTGGGAAGATTTTCCGGCAGAGAACAGATCACCTAGTAATGGAACTGTACCATGATAAACTTACTGAGTTGCCTGTTTATATATCATTCTACAGTTGCACGTATTTATCTATATTTCTTTCGTTAAAGCGATCAATTATCAGTTTTTATTAATATCTATGGGAAAAGTGCTGGTAGGGCATACTACCGGGGAAAAAACACTGTGAATACCTGAGCTGGCATTAAGAACAAGGGATACAGTTTCCTTAAGTAAGACAAAATTGCTGAACAAGAGAGAGATCTTCGTGGCCTGCAGTTGGAGAGAAGCTACAATTTTACATGGGCACTCATGGAAGTATTTTGTTAAATATAATATCCCTTACCAGGGGTGGTAGACAAACCTAAAAATAATTTAGGCAACAGCCTCTTTTTTCTTTCTGCAAATGCAGGCTAAGAAAGCCAAGAATCTAAGGTAAAGCATTTAATTTACTAATTAATACAAGATTTGTTTAAAAGTAATTAATTATTGCACCGGAATTGCATTTCCTAAAGACGACTCAACTGGTAAGAGCACACACACACTGCAAACAGCAATATGTGGCCATCTGTTCTCTACCATATTGCTGCAGATTTTAAAATTCAGATGGCAATACTGCAAAAATTAATTACTGCATGTTTATTATTCTGATTTAATGATGCACGTGATACAGAAAACATGCAAATGTTAAAAAACACATACTATACGCGTTATTTAGAAAACATAATTGAAATTTCCATAATTGAACTCGAAATATTAAGAAAACAACTGGATTTAAAACTTCAGTTGCCAGGTGAAAACTTTCAGGCACCCTGTATTTTTCAATGCATGCCCCTGACTATAAACAAAAAATGCCAAAACATTGCTGTGATTAGCACATTTTCTTCTCCACAAGGAATACATGGAAGTTGAAACATGCTACATCTAGTTTAATAATTGACTTAGAAGAGTTCCACTTACAACTGCAAGGAGGGGAGAAGTCCATAACCTAGAACTCGCTGCTCTGTTTTCTAATACTAGCAAGCATTTTGACAGAATTGAAATATATGTGCACCTGATGCGAAACAGTACCTCATCACGAGATACAAAAGTTGTTTTTTACAGCTGCAGCACTGTACCTGTATTTGTTTTGTGTGTGTGCATCACAAATGTTACATCTTTCTTTGGTGTCAAACTGGTATCGGAAATTAACAGTTGTATTTTATTTACTGATACTGGCTGATACATTTCCAGTATTTTCAAAATGGTGTTTTGCGGGGTCTGTAAAAAAGGCCTCACTGCACTTTTGCATAGTCTAATCCTGGAAGCTATGCAAAATTCAAAGTTTCCACTTATTTTGCACCAATAATGTGTGAAAGAACTGCATTTTACATTTTCAATAAAGGGAATGATCACTCATTAATATTAATCAATATTTTGTGCAACTTTTAATTGTCACGATTTTCAAGTATCGGTATCAGTGGGAAATGGAAAGAGTAATCAGTACCAGCGCAGCCGTTTGAAAAGTGACTTGTATTCCTTCTGGCAATGCACCGGCACTTTCTCAAGACACCAAAAACACAAATTTTATATGGCCAGTAACTGTACACTGCCGTGAAAAGTTGTATGCATTGCTTGATGAGGTACTGGAAAAATGGAACGAAATGTGGCCTAAAGGAACGAAAGCCACCTTGAATTTTATTATTTTGTAATATACAATAGTGGTTATGAAGTGTTTTAAGAAGAATATCAATATAGACGTCATGCAAGAAAATCATATACTCCATACTTAAATAGAAGAATAGGTATTACAGCCTTAAATTGGCCACATATGTACGTAAAGTCATGAATAAATTGAATCTTTCAATTTATCCAAGCCTCTTGATTGCACCTGAACAGGTCCAGCCACAACACGGAGTAGACCAAAGTGAAATTTTATTTATAAATGCTTTTATGTGCTTACATCTTCATAAATTACAGCAGCTACATTTACTAACCTGTGTCCTATTAAGACTGTTAGCACCACTTGAACTTCCAACTCCAGACTGAAAGGAAACAGAAAAAAAAATCAATATGAATTTTATGAAGCACACTACATTTAAAATGCACTATAGTACCATGTGATGCAAATAATTTTTATATGTAATACTAATATACATAGTTTTGGAAACAAATATTTTTGTGCTGCGTATATTAAGATCACATATACAGTGGAACCTCATCCTTACATAAAATGCAGAAAAAATGTAAAAGCTGGGAAAATTGTATGTCTTGATCTATTGGGAGCATAACGATAGAACATACAGGGTTTGTCCGGAAAGTAATGAGACTGGGTCCAGGAAATAAAATTTATTGATCCAATTGGTACAAGTTGTTAAAATTCTTCAAAGTACTCTCCTTGGCTATCAACACACCGCTGCCAGCACGATTTCCATGCAGCGTATGCCTCCTGGAAGTCAGCTTCCAACGACTTGCTGCTTGGATGGCCAAAAAAAACATCATCAAAACGGCGACCCTTCAAGCTTCTTTTGAGCTTGGGGAATAGAAAAAAGTCCGCTGGGCTCATGTCGGGACTGTACGTTGGCTGCGGCAACGTGGATTCTAGTTAGTAATGACATCACAACGAACGCGGTGTGACTCGGCACGTTATCATGATGGAGCTTCCAGCATTTGGCAATATCTGGTCGGACCCGATTGACTCTGTCTCGCAGGCGGTTGAGGACTTCCACGTAGTAAGCGGCGTTGACAGTCTTCCCTTGAGGCAGAAATTTTTTGTGTACCAACCCTTTCCTGTCAAAGAAGACAATGAGCATTGTCTTGATCCTGGACTTGGACATCCTTGTCTTTTCGGGGGCACGGGGACTCCTTGGTGTGCCACTCCGAACTTTGGCGGTTGCTTGAAATCTCCATGCCAACGGAAAACCTGGGGTCTTGACAGGGAATCATGGTGAACGTCTCTGCAGCAGTTTTTCCAAGCTTGAAGCAAAATTTAATGGCGTATAGTTGCTCACGTGAATGCTGCATTTTGAGCTTCCAAAAAAATCTCGACGATTTTAAACACGGTTTGCGCAATAAGCGACTGATCCAGGTAGCATTGGTTAGCTAAGACCCCCCCACCAATCCCGCTCGTGGCGGACACGCTGTTGACGACTGAAGCGCCGTGCGGAGTCCAGTCTCATTACTTTCCGGACAAACTCTGTATGAATTAGTAAAAATGTAAATTGATTGATTGATTTGGTGTTTTAAGTCCACTTTATGCACAGTAAGGCTAATTGGGACTGGACCTACAGTTTAAAGTGGGATCCGAACCACTTGTGCCTCCACCGGGTATCGAAGCTGGGACCAGTAAAAATGTAAAATATAATGTAAAATATGGGAATGTAAACTGCAGTTCAACTGTAACTGAACAGACTATACTTCATAAGAAAGTGAAATTTAGAAAAACAGTCATATCTTAGATTTGAAATATCAGTTAATTCATGTAGTATTAGCAAACAAATATAAAAATCATTGCTACTGGACAGTGAAAAACAAGAAAACATTTACTGCAAATAAATTAACTGCTTTACACATTATATGTGTATTCTCATCAATAGAGCCCGGAAGTTCAGGCATTTATGTTCGTTAAAATAGGCAGGCAAAAAGGCATTTATAATGTGGAAAATAGGCACCAAAAATGAAAAAAGGCAAAATAAACAAAATAAAAGGCACATTTGGAAGTCGCTTACTTTTATCTATAATTTCTGGCAAAATGTTAAAATCTATATTGGGAAGAGCATTTCAATTTTCACCAAATTCACGCATGTAACCATGTAACTTACCACTTAATGGCACACTAAATTTCGGCATGATGACAAATACACGATCGTTTCCCTCCAAAGTGCAGAACTAAACTAATGATAGAGAACTTGATTTTGGAATGCATGCAAAGGCCCTTGGGCATTAGTGCTGTTTCTTGTCAATAACGTCCTGACATGGACGCTGGACGTGATGACGTAATTGTGCAGATGTTCTGCAACAGGTTTTCAGCAGTCAATCATGCACAAGGAAATGTTAACTGAAAGCCAATATCCTAACTCAGCATGAAACACTTTTCTCTCACACTTTTCTCCTTCAGCAATGTTGAAACATGCGTGAGTTCAATATTAAATAAAGCGAAAATTATTCATATAATAAACGGAAGAAAAATAAATGCCAACAACGTTTTTTGGGAGAAAAATAATTTATATACACACTTTTTTTTTAAAAAAAATGGTACAATTTCATTGAAAAAGGCAAAAAAAGGCAGTGGGGGTTCCAAATAGGCAAAATGAAAAGGCTTCTAAAACATTCGAAACAAAATAAAAACCGTATATCCGGAAAAAAATTATCAATATATCCAGTAGATAAAAAGAGGCATTTTGCCAAACTTCCGGGCTCTACTCATCAACATCAATGTTTCTCTTTTATTGTAGAAGGCATTATTGTCAGCATCCTCTCTATTTGGGCTAGAAAGGTAGATTCTTTTCTGATTTTCAATACGGGTTGCTACGATTTTTTGATTATGAAATTCCCTGACATTTCCAGGTTTTCCAGTCCAAAAATGAATTTTTTTCAGACATGTTTATCATCATGATTATTGATTTTGAACCCGGTGTTTTTCAATTAAACATACAGGACCATTAATTATTATGAATATTGACTTTAATTACTTCTTATAAAGCAAATTTCATTCTATATGCACAAAAACACGTGAAAATTCTAAGAATTACGTAAAGTATAGTCAGGCTAATGTTCGTTACATAAAATTCTACAATCATGCTAAAAAAAAAAATTTTCTTGCTACACCTAAATGTAAATGCCAAAAAGACCAAGATCCTTTTTGTCACAAACCTTTCAGATAATTATGATCCTGGTGTCAGCCTACTTTAGTTATCAATCAGTATAGCTGGATGACAACTTTTATGTTGATATTCTTTCTAAAGCTTAGTATGAAAAAGTGCAAATTAAATATATTACCTACGAGTCTATGTAGAACAGAAATTGAAAGGAAGCATAATATTGTACAAGGCAGAATCATAACGACGAGAGGTACAAGTTTCTGAACTGATTCCTTTTAGGGAGTGGAACTGATCCGGAATTAGAAATGAACCACTTTTCATTTTGCAATTTTCTCTCTTGCAGACTCCAAAATGCACATAAATTCCAGATGATCTGCAAAATTCCAGGACGTTTCCAGGTTTTCCAGATGCGTAGCAACCCTGCCAATATACAAATGCTAAAATCTTGTCTGTATGTAATATTGTTGGCAGAGGCAGATCCAGGAATAGCACACGGGATTTTCTCACGGAAGTTACCAACTGCACACATGAAAAAAATTCTGACTTTTACTGATCATTTCCATCCCTTGCAACCACAAAAATTGAAAGAAAAAAAGAAGGGAGAAAAATAACAAGATTACCTGTCCTCCACTTCCTGAATTTGACCCCATGTCGAGTTTCGGCTTTTTCCTGGGTCCAATGGCTTGAAGTGCAGTTAAGTTCGCTTCTCTTTGCCTCAACTCCTCCATTTCCGCTCTTTGCATCTGAGGAGAAACAGAAGTTGTTTCATTATTAGTTCAATGCACACCTTTATGCACAAATAACATGCTTAAGAATAGTATAAAATCAAGCACTTAAAACATTGTTATACTTCTAACCCCTTTAACATTTGGTATCTTGAGGACAAAAGCATACAAAACAGGTACTGACATATATTGGAACTATTAACCTTTTATCTTCATGACATACAATAGATACTTTATGATTAAGGCTCAGAAGTTGATGATCTAAAAATCTCTAAAAATGTAGTCTAAAATTATTTTGTATTAATTTTACTATTACTAAATTTGTTTGATTATGTACTTTTATGTACTATTAAATAAATTGCTAATGCATAATAAGGTAATCAAAAAATCAGTGGAAAATTTTTAAAACTCATAAGAGGAAAAAAACATACATATTGTGCCCAACTGGCAATGCTGCCTGCACCTTTTAGAAAATAAACACATTTTTCAGGCAGCCTGGTACACTGCTGTTCAGATAAAATGGCACATACTTCAACTGTCGAACCTTATAAAATGTGCCACTTTATGTGAGAGGGGTGCAAATGGGTTACTGTTACCAAAATGAGAGCATTTTCCTATTTCAGTTATTTTCTTTGATTGATTGATTGATTGATTTGAAATTTTGCATCCTCCAAAGTATACAGGGAAAATGCCCTTATCTAAAACCCTTAAAATTAAAAAAAAAGTGTAGAGCCCATTGAGAAAAGTTAATAATGCAAGGTGTAAAGGGACCTGCACAGGACAAACACAATACATTAAAGAAGGTACGGATAGTCTAAAATCTTCCTCAAAAACAGTGTAAAGTAAAAGGCACATGCTTCTAAGAAAACTAAAAACATTTGATAAAACACTGTCCACCGTCATCATCTCCCAACATGGATGATAAATCGTTGGAAAGGTTATAACTTTGTCTGAAGAAATTAAAATCGAACACCCAGCCCTTGCAGCAAATGACAATGTGTGAGATGGCTGTGTCCAATTTGAAGCCGAGTCAAAATGATTATACTTCTCAGTGGGAGGGACGGGTCGAGGAATGCCAAGCACCAGTGGCGGGTTTGATACTGTGAAGCTTGTTCCCCGCTGCCTCATTCCACTCTTCCTGCCACGTGTCAAGAAGAGAACAATGAAAAACTTTCTGCAGGTTCCTAGCTGGCAGAAGGTGGATGAAAACATCATTTGGTTGAAGGCATCTTGCATTCAGGTCTAGGGTGGCAGCGAGGATAGCCTCTGCTTTCTTGACTACTTGATTTAATTTAATTTAATCACAATAATTTTGGTACAATTATCTTTAAACTTGACTGTACAGGGTGGCTCAATAAGTCACTTAACACCCTCAGTACAAGGCCACTGCGGCATGGAATGTGAAAATGGCGATGACCAATCATTGCCTGGCCAAGGGGGAACCACATTGACGCCACCCACACGGTCGGCGGCCATCTTGATGTCCGCCATCTTGAATTCAACTTCAGAATTTTAAATGGGAAGGGGGTCGTGCGACATATCAAAATGGGCTAGAATTTCACGAGAAATGCAATGGTGAAGGTTTTTTCCACGTATCTTTAACCAGTAAAAAGTTATGACTGAATTATTGTACCAATTTGCTTCTTTTCGAGGTGTTAGAAAAATGCCTTAAAAGTTGTTTAGCTCATCGGTAATGCATCGAGATCAAAGTGACGTCTAGGGAGAGAAGTTCGCATGCCATTCCACACGATTTTAATCGGATACATCCATGAAGAGCTGCGCATTATAAATGGTTGTCGCGAACAATTTACAGTGTGACGCTTCCATTGAATTAAAAGTCCTTCACAGTGACAAGGCTAATGTTTATGTTCATAAGGAAGTTCATAAACAGATTATTCGATGCTTTTTATCTGATAACCCATTTTCGACAGATCAAAGCTGAATGGTTAGTGTTGGTAAGTTAATGGTGTGGTGTGCTGTGTGGAACACGATTGGTTAGTCAATTTTCCATCAACGGAACCTTAAATGCTTAGGGCTACTTGGATTTGTTAAATAAACAGTTTTTTTCATCCTTGCTTATGGAAGAAGGTACTTTTTACAGAGTTTTTTCAATAGGGAAGAACACCAGAACACTTATGGGAACGTTATGAACCTGTTTTTGTCCAAAGTTAGTTATCAGATGACAAGGGTCGCATATTCTGTTTATGAACTTCCTTATGAACATAAACATTAGCCTTGTCACTGTGAAGGACTTTTAATTCAATGGAAGCGTCACACTGTAAATTGTTCGCGACAACCATTTATAAAGCGCAGCTCTTCATGGATGTATCCGATTAAAATCGTGTGCAATGGCATGCGAACTTCTCTCCCTAGACGTCACTTTGATCTCGATGTATTACCGATGAGCTAAACAAATTTTAAGTCATTTTTCTAACACCTCGAAAGGAGCAAATTGGTACAAGAATTCAGTCATAACGTTTTACTGGTTAAAGATACGTCGAAAACACCTTCACCATTGCATTTCTCGTGAAATTCTAGCCCATTTTGATATGTCGCACGACCCCCTTCCCATTTAAAATTCTGAAGTTGAATTCAAGATGGCGGACATCAAGATGGCCGCCGACCGTGTGGGTGGCGTCAATGTGGTTCCCCCTTGGCCAGGCAATGATTGGTCATCGCCATTTTCACATTCCATGCCGCAGTGGCCTTGTACTGAGGGTGTTAAGTGACTTATTGAGCCACCCTGTATAATAGACCTTCCAAGACCAAGGTTTGGCAAGTGGCTTTTCATTGGATGCCGAATGGTCGCTGCATCAGCATCATGCCACCATTACCTGGCTTTTGAGACTGGAGTCCATTATTTCTATTCCAGTAGCTCAAGATGCTGGTTCAACACCAAAATTTTGTTAAGGTATCACCAGGGATTGAATCTGCAACCACCATCCAGCTACCTGGTAGCACCTTCAAAAATAATAGGTTCCTGAACAGAAAAATGCAAAGACATAGGAAGTCACTTCCACCTTGCTAGTCAAGTTTCTTTTACATCCACTTTGTGTATATTTCTTAGTTGGGACTTGGTATACATCCAGATTTAAATCTGTGAAAAATATTCAAAATCATTCCATTTTCTCCAAACAGTCCATCATCCTTGTGTAGAATTAGAAGGCTTGTGTCACCGACTTGCAATTTGGAAATATTAGGTGCATCCAGAAAGTAAGTTATCCACTCGCCCACAGGTGGCAGGCTATGCATATTGAAACCTGTTTTGCACATGCGTGAGACACACATGGCCTGGCTAGTGAATGTGCTAGAAGACGCCTCTCGAAAGTCCTCAATAGCGTCGTGGCAGCGATGAAACATGGCGGCTCTTATTCCATCTCCCGCCGCGTGCGAGGTTTGTCCGGTGATCGAGTTCTTGAACGCACAAAACATACAGCCGATCGAAATTCATCGTCAGCTGGGCCAGATGTCAAGAGCAAGCAGATTGTGCATCGTTGGTGCAGAACATTTACTGAAGGCCAGCAAAATGTGCATGATGATGGGCGCAGTGGGCAGCCATCGGCTGTTATGGACGAGCGCAGTGGAGCAGGTGCAGCAGCACATATTGGAGGATCGTCCCGTCATGATCACGGAACTAAGCAGCCATTTCCCACAGATTTCTCGGTCGTTGTTGCAAGACATTGTTACCATGTCTCATGTTCCGGAAATTGTGTGCCCGGTGGGTGCCGAAACAACTGACGCCCGAACACAAAGGAAAACGCATGGGCATGGCGCTGACATTTCAGCAGCGTTACCATGATGATGACGATTTTCTCAACCGGATCATCACAGGACATGAAACGTGGGTTGCATACAGCACCCCAGAAAGCAAGCAGGAGTCCAGGCATTGGCGTCACAGTGGGTCTCCATGCAGGACAAAGTTCAAACAGATTGTGTTGGCATGAAAAGTGATGTGCACGGTGTTCTGGGACAGACAAGGCATTCTGCTCATCACGTATCTGCCCAGAGGTGAGACTGTGAACGCTAACCGTTACTGTGAAACACTGGGGACATTGTGACAAGCTATTCAGAATAAGCGACGCGGTAAGCTCAGTGTCGGGGAGATCTTGCTGCACGACAATGCGAAGCCACATATGTCTAGGTACACTGCAGCCCTTCTGGACAGGTTCGGTTGGGTGGTGTTCGATCATCCATCGTACAGCCCGGATCTCGCTCCCAGTGATTACCAGCTGTTCTTGCACCTGAAAAAGTTCCTGTCCAATCAAAATTTCACATCAACGAAGAGGTTCAGACGGCTGTCTCACAGTGGTTCGGCGCACAGGCGGCGGACTTCTACGACGCAGGTATACAGAAGTTGGTCCCACGCTATATGACAAAAAACTGGATAAGTGCTGTTTCTGTGGCAATAAATCATTCAATGAAATAATGTTTCCTTTTTGTACACGACCCCAGGGAAACTTACTTTCTGGATGCGCCTAATATAATGGGCATGCAAATTTCTGTTTTGACAACAACACAAAATGTGAAATAACACATTGTCATTTAAATTTTTCATGTTCTTTAAAGGTACGAGGTGCATTTTGCTACTGTTTTGTCACGAAATGATGCGAAATGAACTGCAAAATGCTAAATAAATTCTTAAACATGAAATTTAGGGTTTATTTACCGACGTAACAGTTCCTGAGGTGTGAATTATCCTGCAAGTTATGGAATTCATGGAAAATTAACAAACTCTGCTGTAAATATTTGAGAATCGAAAATGTACTTCTCTACACAGGATAAACTTAATACTCCGATAACTATATAAATACGCTATTAGAAGAGAAATCTTAATATTGTGTAATATGTATAGTTTTTACATCAGATTTAGGATTTTATTCACCATTTTAACACCAAAATGACATTTTATATACCACTTTTGATCCCGAAATATGCCCAGGTTTTGTATCAAAATCTTGATTCACCATAAATATGTAGCTCTAGTAATACATTATTGTTCTATCCACATGGAAAATAAACAGAAGGCACAGAACATCTCTGTCATGTCCTGAGAATTCATTCACAAATCTATCTTCTCTTCCCTCTCAAGACGTTGGGCAATTAATTCAAGTGACACTGTTAGTCTTCAAGGGCAAACAATAAATGTCATATGCAGTTGTCATTTGTGTTTATATCAATATGCTCGGCTCATACAAGGGGAAGGAATTATGTCCAAAATTAATGAGAATATCTTTAACTAACCTCTTTGGCTTTCGCTTTCAATTTTGCTTGTTCAGGGTCTTCTGATTTTGATCTGCTCTTCGCTGCTCGAAGCAACATCTCCCTCTCTTGCTCTTCGTGCCTCTTCCGCTCCAACCTGTCCAGCTCCTCCAAGAATTTTAACTGACCTTTTACGTCCTGGGTTGCTTCATACCGAGGGTCCATCTGAAAATATATCAAGTGGAGAATGATGAAAATAAAAACAGGAAAATCAATCATATATTACAAGCAATTAAAGTGGAATCCTAATTTAAAGTTCCTGCACTTTACATGCTTTCCAGTTTTATATTTGATCGGTATGTGTTGGTATATTTTATGGACGGGACTGATTAGTCGGAACTCTTATTGGTATCAGCCGATCTAGGCATATTGGCAAAATTACCAATAATTTTACCAATTTGATATGTCCATAAATATCTTGAAATTTATTGCAACATTATGTAATTTTGTTATAAATTTTTATAGACATAAACATATAATCTCCATTTCCTAAAAGTAAATGTCTAAATATGCAGGTTCTTTTGCATTGCGGTCATCTGGTAACATACATTTATTGAGGTTGATGAACCATTGAGATTCTTCAAGGACCACTTGGAATTTTATATCTGATCGGTATCAGCAAATGTTATGTCCATCCCTAGTACATTGCTATGCTACTGAATGATATGAAATAAAAAACATGAAAAGCATACGGTTGTACATTTTATTTACATTAGCATGCAATGTTACTTCGATATTGTGCATTGTTTATTTACTTTAATTAATAATAATTATAGTTAAAAGAATTGGACAATGTCCAATTAACATTGAATGCTCATGTAGAACCATCGTCATTAACATTCAGAGAATTATTATATTTTATTTATAACCATAAAAACACAACTTTTGCAACAAAATCACTAATAAGTACAGATAAAATTTAGTAGTTACCTTTTCACGAAGCTTTTTTTTGGTTGTTCTATTAATTTTGATGGGCACAGCCACCATCCTCATTGGAACTTGTTGCTTCAGCAGGTTCCAACAAGGATGGTGGCCAACGAAATTAATAGAACCAAAATCAGCTTCGTGGAAAAGTGAATACGAAGTTTATCTGCATTTATTTCACTTATGTGTGTCTCACTTCCAAAAATATGAAAACCACTAAGGTTGAAATTCAACTTCTCTGGCAAGAATGGTGTACAGGTGAATGTTCGAAAAATGTATGCTAATGGCAGTGACTGTACACATGTATGTTTATACTGAACGCAACTCCAACTGGCAGCTGGGAAACAGCGAATCAGTGATCAGTTGAAATTTTCTTCGACTGAAATCAGGCATTTTCGAGTTACAAGGTACCGAATGTTGTTCGTGGGATGAAACAAGTGAGCGTTGGGTCCACCACATGTTTCCAAACGTACTGTATAGTGCGAGAGAGTCTTCTTGGGCAACGATATTGCTAGCACCAGAAATCAGCAGGGTGTTAATGGTACAACTGCACATGTGGTCTTACATGAAGGAGTTTCACATGCAAACATGCAAATAGACATCTGGCAAAAACAGAAGTACACTCGGCAACGTTGCTTTTGGAGAGCAAGCTGATCCCTTCAGATTTTACTTCACAACTGAGTTTGTTAACACCCATCGAGCCATAGAACCCCAAAGATGATTGGGTGACAGAAAGGGCTAGAAATAGCAGTCAAGGTCAGCCACCAGTTGGGAGTTGCGTTCAGTATATATTGATCACATAAAATTGCTTTTGTATGACCCCTGGTGAGTCACACAAATTATTTGAACCAGTTGAGACTGGGAATTCTGACCTTTACTGCCATCTGCAGGAAAACAGAAAAAATACTTGCTTATTGACATTTCTGAATTTCTGTGACAGCAAATGGCATAAGTTGAAAGATATTTTAAGGGGATAAACAATTCATTTTACAGAACAGTCAAGAGTTTAAAAAAACTATAAGTGTTTTAGACTCATTCTCATCCTTTAATGACGAGAAGGTAATAAGTAGAGCCCGGAAGTTTGGCAAAATGCCTCTTTTTATCTACTGCATATATTGATAAAATTTTTCCGGATATACGTTTCTTATGTTGTTTCGAATGTTTTAGAAGCCTTTTCATTTTGCCTATTTGGCACCCCCACTGCCTATTTTTAATTATATGCCTTTTTTTTGCCTTTTTCAACGAAATTTGACATTTTTAAAAAAAAAATGTGTATATAAATTATTTTTCTCCCAAAAAACGTTGTTGGCATTTATTTTTCTTCCGTTTATTATGTGATTAATTTTCGCCTTATTTAAGTAATATTGAACTCACGCATGTTTCAACATTGCTGAAGGAGAAAAGTGTGAGAAAAAAGTATTTCATGTTGAGTCAGGATATTGCCTTTCGGTTAACATTTCTTGTGCATGATTGACTGCTGAAGTGGACAGGTTGATTTCGAACACAAAGAAAATATTTCTGAAATCTCCCTCTCGAACCCGAAAATTTCAGGAAGTTGCGATTGAGCTTAGTTTACCTCAGCAACCAGTCTTGACGAGATAGGGAACCTGGATATCAGCAGCTATATATTATGCTAACAACCTTGAAAAAATCAGTGAGGTGATCGATGCTCTTCCAGAAAATGAAGCGGCTTCAATTCGTTAAGTGAAAAAACTCCTGTGCTATTCAAGTTTACTTTTGCACATTATGGTGCATTGCCAGAGACAATTACAATTATAGCATCCATAAAAATCTTCGAGGAATCTATGTAGCAGATGATGATGGAAGTGCCAGGAGAAAAGGGGTGAGCTGTTGCAGAAAAGTGCTAACGGGTAGTGAGTGCAAATGAGGACTTGAAACAATTGAAAACAATTTGTGATATTCTAAAAGGTGAAAATGCTGTTACCGAAATGAGTCCAGCTACATTAGCTTGTTATATGTATGCTCCAATAACTTCTGTTGAAGTAGAAAGATCATTTTCTATTATGAAAAACATTCTCTCTGACAGACGACTATCAATGAATGTTTAGAACTTAAAAAAAAAAAACACCTTGTAGTTATGTGCAATCAAGACGGAGAAAATTGAAATGCTCTTCCCAATTTAGATTTTAACATTTTGCCAGATATTATAAATAAAAGTAAGTGACTTCTAAATGTGCCTTTTTTCGGTTTATTTTGCCTTTTTTTTCATTTTTAGTGCCTATTTACCACATTATAAATGCCTTTTTGCCTGCCTATTTTAACGAAAATAAATGCCTGAACTTCCGGGCTCTAGTAATAAGAATAATTTTGAAGGGACATTGTCTCAACAATTTTGATGACATGGTCCAGGCCATAGGGAGGTCCCTCGGTGATACATGAATCCCCAACATCACGAGAAAATTGCCAGAAATTTGGCAACATGTGCTATATTCGGCCAAGTACTATTATGAAGGAATGTTGCAACGTCATCCTCCACAAAAATACAGGGTGATTCAAAATTCCCTCCTGGATTTTGAACGTTTATAGTACAAGAACTATAACACATACAGTAAAAAGATGCATAACAGTACATAAAGAATCTCTCCAAGTTTGGTACGTACCTTACAGGTGTTTGATATGTGCACCCCTGGTGACGTGGCAGACATCAATCCTGAAATCAAGATCCTGCCACACATGTCCTAACATATCAGAGACTGCATGCGAGATCCTTTCTTGTAGTTGGGCTAAAACACATGGAAAGAGGGCACAAACACACGATCTTTGATGCCACACAGTTGGCTGCAACATCTGCAAGTCCTAACTCGCATGATGTGTTGACTTCTTAGGGCTCCTGGCAAATGTTTCTCGCACAAGGTTTACGGTCTCAGCTGACAGTCCCGACTGGCCTGTTCATTTTGAATCACACAAGCAGCCAGACTTCTTGTCTTGTCTGTAGGTGCTTCTGTTTGATATTTCGTGAAAAATCTCTGTTGTACCGTCAAAACCGATTTACATTTAGTGAATTTGTTAAGATGCAGCAGGGGCGTATATTCAGGGTTACCTAGGCTATCAGCAAAAACCAGACTCGGTGACCAAAATACAGAAAAAAAAATCTATCAGAAAATGTGCAAAAAATTGTTAATTTCAATGAGATGAACTTGATTTCTTAGGAGTTGGAAATCTTGCCCGCAAGGCGAGGCAGTAAGGTACTGCGTGACTGAAACGTGAGAGAACTTCCACAAGGATCCTTATCAATGTTGCAAACCCATTTATCCCAGCACGTAATTTCCCCAGAAATGGGGAATTGTGGAGCCAAACTGTTAGAAAAGAGGGAAAAGGGTTGCATATGATTGGGAAATTACCCTATGAACTTCTCAACAATCTGCATCAATGTTGCAAAACCATACTTCCCACAATGTAATTTTCCCAGGAAAGGGAAATTTTCAAGCCAAATTATCATAGGAAAGGAGAAAGGGAAATTATCTTCTGGACCAAGAACATCACTGAACACTTGCAGGCAAGTTGAAGAAGAAGCTGTTGACCTTCAAACAACTAGGGTAAAAGCATTACAGTGGGGGAGGAGAAAGTTGTTGGCTGATCAGGAATGGTTTATGAGTGCATCTAAAATTAACTGAAATGACAAAGACCAGTTCTAGTCTAGATCGCGGGTGTTTAAGGGTTCCTTGGAGCATAGAATTTATTTAGAGGCAACATGTGTGTGAGTGTACAGTGCTGTGTAGTAAACTAAATGAGTGACAAAATTAACGAGCTGTTTACTCGGCTTACATATGCAGATAAGCTCCAAATCGTTGTGGATTTTTGTTTTATGTCCACTTAATGCACAGATAGGCTAATCAGTACTAAACCTACTGTTAAAGTAGTATCCGAACCACTGTGTATCGAACCCTTGACCCTTTAGTTTCAAGGCAACAACATTACCACTACGCCAACAAGGAGGCTGCAAACTTCAAATCGTGAAAACAGGTAGGTAGAAGTTTCTTTTAATCTTGTACATAGGCCTACATAAATATTTCCCAATATATGCCTCTTTTTTTATATAAATAAAAATGAAATACTTGAAATCCTTTCCTTACTGTTTTTCTTATAATGATATAGTGTACATTTTCATATTTTATTTATGAGGTATGTATTCATTACTATATCACATCACTTCAAAATCCCACCGAAAAAAATTAACTAAAAGATGCCTCCCTCCCTCCCAGCAAATTTTTGTCCATTCGAACACTATGATATGGTGAGATAGACCAGATTTTTAACCCAGTATATGCCACTGAGATGCAGAATGCTTTGTGTTTACCAGTGCATGCCATGTTTGTGTTAACTACATTATACTGCCACCTAGTGGCTAAAGCTACAATTATGTGATGGGGCCTATTACGAGTGCAAACCTGGAGAGATTCTCTATGTACTGATATGTTGTTTGTGTTATATTTTTTGTACTATAAACATTTGAAATCCCAGAGGTAATTATGAATCACCCTGTATAAGTAGTTATGAGCATGTAATAACTTCTTCTGAAATGATCTTTGTAAATATATAAAACATATTTTCCGGTACAAAACATTTGACATAATTAGACTGGTAAGACAACACTATGTCAAAATTGGATGTAAAGTGTTACTTACTTTAATCACATCCAGCCTATGTTCAGAAATAACAGCCAATTTTTCCACAAGGTTTTTCAACCTTTCCTGGCAAGCATGTGATATCAAAGCTGCTACATCCGAAGAAGGTTCGTCTAAACCATGCCGCTGAACTGGAAAACAAGAACAATTACATGTTATAATGCACAAATATGCTTTGGTCACAAAATACAGAAACAGTGGAACCTCAAATTTGGGGTTTTCACGGGACCAAGTTGAAAAAACTTAAAATACTAGAAAATATAAAATTGAGGAAAATTTTATAGCTTTTGGGTCTATTGCATGTACGAGGCAGGCACGTATCTAGAAATATGTCTTGGGGGTGTCCGAACCAAGTTTCTCAGGAATAATAAGAATACGCCTGTCCCAACTATCTCTGGAGCAAGCGAACGAAAACAAGTCTCTGTGCAAGTAGTAAAGTGAGATGGCTCCTAATAAAAATAATAATAACACTAATAGGTAAAAAGACTGTATAATAATAGATATATAACAGCGCATATATTCGTTACGTATCTTACTTGTAGTTAAGATCAGAATAATTTACATAAAAACAAGTGCCCTGGCAATGAAATTATTGTCAAATAGCTGAAAAATTGAATATTTAGCGAATAACAAAAATGATGTTACATGTAGTTGGAGAAAAATAAGTTTCTGATTAATATTTTATGCATATTGAGTAGTAGTGTACATAAATCTTCTTTGTAATGTCATTCAAAGCAGTATGATCCCAATATAAACCTTGCCTTCTAAAAAGTTCAAAGGAAATTAATAACCATCGATTATGCAACCAATGCTAATATTTTCACTACTTAATTTTAGTACTTCGTAAGTCTTTGTTTGGGGGGGGGGGTCCGCACCCCTGGACCCCTAAATATGTCCTTCCTATCCTTCAAAGCCATATGATCCTAATATTATCCTTGTCTTCCAATAAGTTCAGAGGAAATTATACAACAAATGCTAAATGAGTATATTTTCATTATATTTAATTTTCGTAATTAATAAGTAATTCGGGTGGAGAGGGGGTCCGGACCCCTAAATACATCCTTCCTGTCCTTCAAAGCCGTATGATCCCCATATAATCATCGTTTTCCAATAAGTTTAGAGGACATTATACAACAAACGTTAAACGAGCATATTTTCATTTAATTTTCATACTTAATAAGTCTTTCAGGTGGGGGCAGGGGTCCGCACCCCCTAAATATGTCCTTCCTGTTCTTTGAAGCCGTATGATCCCAATATAATCCTTGTCTTCCAATAAGTTCAGAGAAAATTATACAACAAATGCTAAAATAATATATTTTTCATTATTTAAATTTAGAACTCGATAAATCTTTTGGGGGGGGGGGGGGGGTCCGGAACTCCTGGACCCCCAAAATACGTCCTTGGTACAAGGTTTGTCCAGAAAGAACAATAAAACAACCCACATCTGTTAACTTACTAGCACCACATTGAGGGATCCTTTAGAAGTATTATGCCATTGAGTTTACCAGAATATATTGTTTAGTTTTCATACTGTGAGCCATTAAGAGAAGTTGGGTTGCAATACTGCGGTGATTTTCTCAACATGCATAGGGTTGCTGCGAAAATTGGTTCCACGTTTGCTGACAAACGAACAAAAAGAAACCCACCTTGACATCAGTAAGGATCTTTTGGAATGATCAAATGAGGACAATAGCTTCCTGAAGAACATCATAAGTTCAAGAACGCATCCCAACAGTGGAAGAAGCGCTGGGAGTGCTGTATTAGCAGTGGAGGACAGTACTTTGAAAAAGTTCGGTTTCTTTTTGGACAAATCTCGTATAATGCGGAAAATTGTAAAATCAGGGTTCCACTATAGTTAGGTTGATTGACTTGGGTGTTTTAAGGTCACTTTATGCACAGGAAGGCTAATCGGAACTGGACCTACAGTTTAAAGTGGGATCCGAACCACTATGTGCCTCCACCGGGTATTGAACCTGGGACCCCCACTGTAGTTAGGAACAGTAAAATTAGTTATTAGTGCTTCCTTATTTAATGTAACTAGATATTTATTAGGAATGTTCTTATCAGTTGATTGATTGAGTTGGGTGTTTTAAGTCCACTTTATGCACAGGAAGGCTAATCAAGGCTGGACCTACAGTTTAAAGTGGGATCCAAACCACTATGTGCCTCCACCGGGAGAGGCAATTGAACCCAGGACCCCTTGATTACAAGGCGACAATGCTACCACTGCGCCATCGAGGAGAAGTAAGGCTGGAAGTCGGTAGGTGGTTATTATTGTATTGTTACAATATCAGTTATCAGTATGTATTATATTGGTATCTTATTCATATTGCTTAAAATTTCATATCAGTCTATCTCTCTTATGTTTATAGCATAAACATGGTTACAATTCACTTATTTATAAAAAACACAACAATTCTGCTTGGGAAAATACTTTAAACTTACTTATGTCTGTGTAATCTGCTCTTTAATATTATGTCATAGTAATTATCTCCTAAATCTTGCTGATTTCTCAAGAAAAATGCAGTTGCTAGTTTCCAATCCTTGGTTAGGTAGGTTTCTTTTGAGTTTGTTCCTCCATTTAATTTCACCAATTCATCCTCATTGTAATGATTAATCTACATCGTAGACAACATAAACTGATTAACACTTTCCAATCCAATTTTTCTGCCACCTGCATACTTCCCAGCTCTTATTTATTTTGAGCAGGAAGGAGGCTGGTGGATTACTTGTAATTAACCTACAGTTTTAAAAGAGAAAAACAAATATGAACTCAGCTGATGATTTTATTATCTATTTTAGGTTACATAAAGTAAGTAAAGTGTCATTGTTTATTTCTGTTTGTATTTACTTACACGCCTTCTCTCTGCCATTTTCCTACTAACACTACCGTGTGAATACAATGCAAAATCATCTGTTCACATCAAAGCACATGGCCTGCCGAGAAACAGAAAGAGTACAACCTGCGCTATCTGTTGGATACAGTCCGTACTATAATAGGAAACATGTTGGACAGGTTCAGACAGTGGAGAAAAAAAAAAAAGTGTTGGATGTCTTCTGACATCAGAGTGGAACGGGAAAATCATGTTGGACGACGTCTAAAATAGAATCAGAAAAGGTTAAAATAATAATAATAATAGTGCTATGGTGGTGCAGTCAGTAGCGCACATGGCAGCAGGACAGGATTCAGTTCTAGGAGTATGAGATTAGTTACCCATTATTAGAGGCATGCAAATTTCGTTTTTGACGAAAACACGAAATATGAAATAACATGTTCATTTTTCATGTTTCTAAAGGTGTGAGGTGCATTTTTCTACCAATGTTTTGTCACAAAATAATGCGAAATGAACTGCAAAATATACTCTTAAACCCGAAATTTACCTTTTATATATTGACGCGACACTTCCTGAAGTCTGAAGTATCCTGTGAGTTATGCAATTCACGGAAAATTGATTTATTCTGCTGTAAATATTTTTGAAGCAAAAATGGACCCCTTTACACAGGAATAAATTTAATGCTCTGGTAACTACATAAATGTGCTATTAGAAGGGATAAGTTTATTTTGTGTAATAAGTGCAGTTTAAAATCAAATTTAGGATTATATTCACAATTTTAAAACCAAAATTTTATTTTCTTTACCGCTTTTGAACCCGAAATCGACTGTTTTTCTACCGAAATTTTGCTTTTTTATTTACCAAAAATATGTGCCTCTACCCATTATATATGTACACAGCTCTGGGGTACATCGAAGCTCTGATGAATTGGTAACTGGTCTATGATTATACTCATAGCCTTTGCTTATTACTTAATGGAAAGCATTCGAAACAGCTGATACAGCATTGCAGTTTTCACTAGAAACATATCTGCACTCACCTACTAGTTATAATTTTTTTGCAGTCTCTTTTTTAATATTAATAACTCATTAATCTTACATGTGACACATAAAAATTTCTTTGTTTTCAAAAGTTTCTTCCTCTTTAAACATACCTGCAATATTGTAAACAGCCCAGAAACAATCATTTGCTGATGGGTACATCAGTTTTTCATAATTCAACCAATTCTTCAATCTCAATCAACAGAGATAAGCAGATCAGCAAAGTAAAATACAATTAACCCGTTAAGTGGGTAATTTGCAAATGCCAAATCTCTTCTGTAGAGAGCCGTTGTAGCTCAGTCGTTGGGGCACCTGACTACCATGCGAGGGACCTGGGTTCGATCCCCAGAAGGGGTGAACAGGATTTTTTTTTCACCTGAGCGGCTCCGGCACCCACCCAGTGTCATATATAGTGGGTACCTGGAGAAAACTATGGAGGGTAAAGGTGGCCAGGGGTGTGGTGCTGATCACATAACCCCCACATTTGGCAGTGATCAAGAAAGTGCGGGGGCTCTACCTCCATGCTTTCATGACGTGGTGCAAAGCAGAGGGCAGAACTTTACTTCTTACGTTAGCTACTTTTGTAGTGGGTAATTTTAAAAATTACACCACTCT
This sequence comes from Lepisma saccharinum, assembly GCF_977018435.1. Lineage (NCBI taxonomy): Eukaryota > Metazoa > Arthropoda > Insecta > Zygentoma > Lepismatidae > Lepisma > Lepisma saccharinum. The sequence continues at coordinate 29,762,174 of NC_139251.1, read as the reverse complement.
CCAGAAGTGCATCATGGAAAAAAACAAACTTCAAAATGTAAGAAACCAGGAGTCCCAGGTTCGAATCCCAGCCTGGGCGTTGTTTTTTAGTATTCCTTCATCAGTTTCATAATATCACTCATCCTAATATTGGCAATTAGCCAAAAGTGAAAGAAAAGCTACCTGAAATAACCTAACTCAATGAATCAATCAATCAATCAAGAAAAATTCTGTGGATCCTGAATTAGCACATACCTTGGCTCCAAGCACAGATTATATACTACACATGTGTATGTTACATACACGTGTAAGATAAACACAGCTAGCAAAGTGCCAATGTAGAATCAGTGTCTCCATCTCAAGGTGACGGCAAGTTAAATATTTGAGAATTCTAACACCAGTGGCATCTCATGGTGGAAATTTGAACTAACTCAATAGTGAAAGCAGCAGGTCTGTAGCTTGTCATATGCAGGTGGAAGGTTTATTATCAGACATTTGATAATTTACGAGTGGTATACAAACTGAACAATTTACAATAATAGGCCAAATAAAATGTGGAATATCGATCAGAATGTCGAGGATGGATATATCCATTGAACCAAATGCAGATAACAAGTGGGCATGACAGATACATCATGAATATCAGTCATATGCACTTAAAGGGTTAAAATAGGCAATAACACTAAAAACAAATATGTGTTTCTTGACCAAGATTCTATCAGACACCAATTTAATTAAAATTAACTACAGGAAATTGATGTTTGGGGATAAAAGACATGGTTGATACTAATTAGACGTGAGTGAGTTTCTAACTTTTTCTGAGAAACTTACTTGTAGAGGTTATATTAATTTCAGTGGCCCCTGCCACCATCTGCTTGGAAACTTGCTGCTTCACTGCTGGGCTGGCTTCCGGTTACAGTTGTTTGCCTGTGTGCGCTGTCTTTAAGCGGGAGCCAAATGTGCGTGCCTCAATGTTGTTGATGCTCACTTCATAGGGTAAATCCATAATTGCATGCGTCTCTTTTGGTGTCAATCAGCATGTGCGATGTATGCCTGACTGAAACTGACCAAAATCGAAGAGATGCATGCAATTATGCACTTTCCACATGATCTGAGCATGCTCCCACTACTGCAACAACATCCAGCACACGAAGCAGTCGAACCGGCTACAACACAATGACAGGAACTGGAAGCCTGAGACCCATTACAATTAATATAACCTCTACAAATAAGTTCCGCTGAAAAAATTAGTAACTCGCTAATCAATTAGACAGGAGAACAAGGAATGTATCATTCAAATGTACACTTACCCATTTTTTTAATTTTATGTTGCAAGGGTGATGCATGCAGAAATATTTCATCTTTGCATGATCTAATTTGCGTCCCTACAAACTCCGTGGATCCTAGAATTCTCTGAGTTTCTTCGGCCAGATTAACACCTCCCATTGCAGCAACATCATTGATATCGTCATCTCCCCTGGAATAACCAAAGAATTATATGTTAGAAAGAAAAATATATTGCAATTTTGTAATTTGTATTGTGTGTGTGTGTGGGGGGGGGAAGGGATGTAATTTATACATTACAATGAGGGATGAGCTGGAACCAGTACCCCTTGTGTATGTAGATGGAGGTTAATTTAGACACACGTAGGTTCTTCTTGGAATAAACATCATTACGAAAATTCAGAACATCCATTCTTCATATATAAACAACTTTACAAACAGATGAACAATGATATATAATTATGAATGAATTAATTAATTAAAATTGTTGGGTGCTTCGGCACATATGGCCATTTTGCATATGCGGGGAAATAGCCCCCCTTATCTAAAATTCTTAACCTAAGAGTTAAAAAAGGGGGTGTAAAAAGCCCCCTGGGAAATGTTATAAGGAATCAGCACAGGACAAACACACTACATTAAAAAGGTAAGGACACACTAAAAACTTCCTTACAGACAGTGGATGATACCCGGTCTTCTCAAAAAGCTAATAACCAGGGTGTCTACTATTTTGTGAAAACAAAATTCCCTGACTTTTCCAGGTTTTCCTGACCAAGAACACAAATTTTCCAGACCAAGTTATTAGGGCAATTAATGTACATGAACATGTATGAACAGTAGCAGCGATTAAGGGAGTGTGTGGGGGGAATTGTCCACCTACTATTTGCCTCAACAGTATGGTCTCTTAATGCTATCCCTTATCTACCAAGAAAAAAATAACTGTCCTTGCCCCAACCCCAAAGTTTTGGCACCAGTCAAAGATGATATATGTAAGAAAATGAGAGCACTTAGATGAAAATTCACACTCAAGTTTAAAACCGTAAACTGTAGTACATCAGATTAATCTTTTCACCACAAAGCATACTTTATCCTCTTGTACCTGTATATGTATGGGAATTTACCAATATACTAGCAAGCTTTCATTATCACATTATGTGATATTATTGATGGCCTCCCTTTACCCCTTATAGCCATCCGATCCAACCACACATTATAAAATAATAGTTTTACTAATTTTTTGGAGTTAATTTATTTCCATAACAATTCACTAGTCATAAGAAAAATAATATATGAGTTTATAAACTGAATGTCATTTTGTATAATAGTTTTCTTCCTTTAAAATAAATGCACAATTTGAATACTTGATATGTTTTTCTAACATATATGTAGAATTGGCATGCATTAACATGTAAAAGTTTCAAAAGAACACATTACTCGAAAAAACACAACTACAGTCAACTCTCGATTCAACGACCTTTCACAGTTCCCGGGAAAAGGGTCGTTATTTCGAAGGGGTCGTTATTGGAATTTGCACCAATTTTCAGCTTAAAGGGAGCTCAAACGGACACAAAGATGCCTAGGAGATGGTAACACAATTTATCCTGGTAGTTATACAACCTGTTATGCACAGGATGCGTGTTGTGAGAAGGAAAATAGAACATGAAAAAGTTTTCACAAAAGAGAATTTAAAATAATGTTACTTTGTTTCAATTGTGCACAGTCGTTGCTTTTCCAGGAAATTCTTACAATTCTAGTTAATGAGAAACCCGTTTCCACTGAGACCTATGGAAAGGAAAACAATCTCTCGCTTATTGCAAGCGAAACTCGAAGAATCTTGACACCAGTCAAACTGGTGCCAGCAAAAGTCGGGAGATAATAGGGCAGAATGAATGTTGGATTTTATACGGGTTTACTGGAGCATTGTCTGTTACAAGATTAACTGGTAAGATTAGATCTCTCTAGGTACCAGACAAAAAAAAAAATAAAGGCAGGGCTGTAATTTTCATTCTGGTTCGGCTGTGTAAAATACATCGTAAAAAAAAAGTCACTTTTCTTTGCTTCAACCAACTTCATTCACCCTCCTTCCCCATTCAAGGGAGCAGTCCAAACTCCTTCCTTGACTTGCATTGTAATCCAGCATGAAAAAGGAAAGGCGCAACTTGCGATCTATTTTCACCCAAAGCGTATTGTAGGACAGGTCATTAAACAACGTGGCAGTTGATAATCATTCGGGTTTGGAATTGAATTTCACTTTAAACTGTATATTTAGTCCCGATTAGCCCATGAAACTGCGCATTTTCACATATCAAAATGGTAGATCGTTATTTACTCTCACGTTAATGGACGATTTAATGTTGGATTTAGGAGTATTCTTGATGTTAAACACCCACCCCTCCAAACGTTTTCCCCTTGAATAATGTCTTTTTAATCAGTCTCAGCGACCATTCCTACATTGAACACACTTTTTTTTTTTCCTCCACATGAATGGTTCTGAAGAAAGGTAAATTAAATTTACAGTTGTGCTTATCAGAAGGCGCAGAACATGAAGTTATTTTAACTCTTGTTTTGCTTTCTCATCAACTCAAAACAGCTTTGCGAGTTTCTTCCCCCTGGATGAGTCATCGCTGTTATCTGCAAGCAAGAGCTTAGCAGACGCTAGACAAAACACTGGCGCCAGCTGCATCGTAAAAACAAAGAGACCGGCTGGAAGTTCGAGCAACAGGTGGCGGAAGAGAAAAGTCCCAGCATTTTAAAGATAACGCAACTGTCGAAGACGGAACTTTTAACAGCAGTGTAAAGAAGAAAGAAATGACCCTTGCTTTATGTTTTACCCTTTTACCAACAGACAATAATACGGGCAATATTTCCTATGCAGACAACAGCATTAAACAAAATATATAATAAATAAATTTAAAAAAACAACTGAATTCTGCAATTATCAACATTGCCGTGCACACCAGTGGCGGAGAATGAGCTGGGGAAAAGGGGGGGGGGGGGTCCCTTTTTGTTTTACTTGTTCTGTGGTTTTTGTTCGTTTTCAAGAATATATCCAGAACTGGTTGCCCCATTTTAGACGTCAAAGGAAAGGAAGAGGGATGGGTCCTTTTCCACCCTCGCCTGTAATCAGCCCGCATCACCAAGAAAATCGTGGCTGAAACAATCTGCATCGCACCCCCCCCCCCCCCCACGTTTCCTGACAGGAAAAGAGGGAGAAGTCAGTAAGCCAACGGAACACTTTTTTTTGCAGATATTACGACATCGACACAATTAGGAAAACATATGAAGTGGGAAACGGGAGTTATGATGCACGTAAGATCGAAGTAAACTTTTGTGGAAACCTGGATGACAACGCATTAAGCGGGTTGACGATCTTTAGTTCACCTATGTGGTTTTGATTATCTCTAACAGTTTCGCTTTTTTATGAAGTGTTGCAGGGAACAAAGAACACATTTTGAATGAAAGCGGTTACCGGAAGTTGTCAGCTACAAGGCCGAGAGTTGCTCACTCACGGGAACCTGCTGAACTGGACAGATGGGCCAGACTTACAGGTGCCACACATCTGTATTTTCGAACATTCCTGCGATCTTATCTCTCAAGGTGGGGTATTTATCGATGAAAGAGCTTGACCTGCCTTACACATTGGCAAAGACTGCAAGTCCAGCAGTCATTTCGGGCTGCTCCCACCCTTCCCCGCGAGTTTTCAGCAGCTCTTAGGACAAGGAAACAAAAGGTCGATTTAAAATAACATCCAAGCACATTCGATCTTCTCTTCTCGCGTATCCAAGAGAAAGCGTGGCAAAACAAGCCTGGCACGTTGGGTAGCAGCCGTCGGGTGTGGGGTAACATTGGTGCACTTGAGGGAGGGGAGGGCAGAGGTCAAGTGCTATTGGATATCACTCAAGCATGGTGTGGTGGTGTCTATTTTTAGTTCAGACCCAATTGTGAGCGGTAGAGCGCTCGTGAAGGAAATGAGTGGGAAAAAAAAACAACGCATTTTTCGGCCGATTTCCTTCAATTTTTCAACTTTTTTTTTCAAACTTTTCTATCTTTTTCTAAATTTTTCACGGTTCCCGGGAAAAGGGTCGTAGAATCGAGAGGGTCGTTATACCCGGGGTCGTAGAATCGAGAGTTGACTGTACACTATTTTCTTCTTTAATGCTTTCATCTTTTCATCAACTTCTTCCTATCTCACCGCACAAAACAAAAGAATGTCACACCAGGTCCGATTTCAAGTGGAAAAATTGCGTCGATATCACCAGTTCCGATGTCGTGGTGTTTTCATATTTTTGTCCATCCCCTGTATATATATGTGTGTGTGTGTGTGTGTGTGTGTGTGTGTGTATATATATATATATATATATATATATATATATCACCAAAAAATTAAGGTTACTGGTATCAGTAAATTTTTATGTTAGCAAAAAGTTATATAGAGCTACTCCTAATAAAAAACAATTCCCCCTAACATGAAAACACAAAAGTAAGTGTTTCCGTTCTCCACCCTTAAGGTAGAAAGAAAGAAAACTTACGTGTAAGCAGTAGATGATGATGAAGATGTGTGCGTATAGGATTTCTTCTCCTTGTCTTTGGCAGTAGGTTTAGGGAGAACAGCTGGTGCGGTCGGCCTTATTGTTGTTAACGTCCCCGTTGTCGAGGCTGTTGTAGACGTGATTGTTGTTGTACTTGACAATTGAGGCTGTAACGTTGATACTACTTTCCCGGCTGGCAACTGAGTTCGAACAGGCTGGAAGAGAATGTGAAACATTAGCAGACTCATTAAGATTTCAATTTGAAGAGAAACATTTTCTGGATTCCCACTTAGGGCTCTGAAATAAATCATTGACTTCTTTAGATACCTTAAAAAAAAACGACAGACAACTGCAATTTTTTAAACTCTGCTAGACTTGACAAGTGAATAGTACATGCAGAACATTACCGTTTTATCAGCACCCCAAGACTTAAAATGCATAGAAGGTTGAGACACTGCAAACAAGAGAACTTTCGCTTGCGAAGGTGAGATAGCCAGGTTTATTTCTTGTTGAAAATGAGTCCCGAGAAATCGAACCTAAAAAGGTACGTACATGGATATTTCTGTCGAGAAGCTGAAATCTGTTTGGGAGGACCACTGAACTACATGACTTATTGTCAGGGGTTGGAGCTGACATGAAGCAGAGGAAAGAATCCACGAGCAACAAAAGCTTGTAAAGTCGTGGACGAAGAAAACACATGTACAGGGACGAGAAGCTTCCCATAATGGTGCAAGTTCAGCAATATTACCGGGTGGCTTCTAGGTCAAATATCCATTTTTTTTAATACCATAAAGTGGAATAAATATTTTACAAAAAATATTTGTGATTAATCTTTTGTACATCCATAAAGGCATGAAAATGTCATTAATAAATTTCATGGGAAAACAAATACATCATTATTTGTATTTATCAGTTTACAATAACAACGTAGAGACTCATAAATGTTATTACAGATACACAATATTAGTTTTTCTTGTATGTACGCATTGCATTGCATAAAAAACGGTTTTCTTATGCTTGTAATAACCGTAAACTACAGGAAAATAATACACAATAATATTTAAAATGAACATTATGAGTAAACAATACAAGCCAATTGTATTTTGGTAAGATTGGAAAACTTTAACTTTGCATCATCACGTGTACACGTGATATTGTCAAAATAAGAACTGGCGGTTTTCTTATTTTAAACACAAGAAACCAATGAATCTCTCTATTTGATTTTGGATTTTAAGTCCACTTTATGCTTAGAAGGCTAATCGAGACTGAACCTACAGTTTAAATTGGGATCAGAATCACTATGAATCTATCATTGATAAATATACAACAGAATCTTTATAAATTTCTATATTTAGATTTTATGAGACCTGGATTACAAACTGGTGAATTTTCATGTTTATGAAGAAAATTAATACAGAATTCCTGCATAATTCTAAGTAAATATCCAACACATTAATATTTCGCAATATATTTACGTCATTTATACAAACGCAAAAACATAAAAAAATATACTCACTGCAACAAGCCTTTGTTGAATAGCATGACCTGGTCGTGGGATTGTAGTAACGATCCCCTGAGTTGCATTACCAGGAGTCATAACACGTACTTGGGCAGTGACGGGTTGCGGCCTTATTTGTGTTGTTTGCTATTTGAAAAAAGAAAGAACAAGAAGAGGGATTAAAACACATCCTGATATAAACGCAAGCCCAGAAACAACATTTGTGAAAGGAATCGGCTACCTTTGTCAATAAATTTTCATAAACTGCAAGGGTTATATTGTGATAATTTTATGTATTTTCCAATTTACATAACACATGAAGAATTCCAGCTCTTTTTGCACAACAAAATTCGCAAATTTTAAAAAAGAAAAGAAATACAAATAAAGTGTTGTCTCTGAATATATATCCAATTAATCAATAAATAAATCACAAAAAATAAGACAAAATATTATCCTCAAATAAAGAAAGCAGTTAGAAGGAAAAGTAAAACATGATAACAGTTTTGAATCCTGAAAAAAAAGGTAAAAAAGAAGAAAAAATCCATAGCGTGTCCTAGACTTCTAGGTTACTGGAAAAAAAAAAGATTTACCAAATAATTCCAGATATGATAAAACAACAGAAATAAATTTGTTAAAAAAAAAAAAACAGCAGGATAGTTTTCCAAGCTTTCGATTCTATCTCGGAAGCATCATCATCAATATCTTACCCGCACGTGGCGTAAGAAGTTTTCTACTGTCACAGAAATAAATTTGTTAATATCAGATTTTAACAAGTGCTATTTTTTTCTTGTCTAAGAATCAACATAATTGTTAAAAAACACTACATTGTTAACAAAACAACAATGGGAAACATTTCTGTAGTATTCAGATGATACAATGAAGTGATGTACTTTTTATCACTGATGCAAAAAGTAAGTACAAGATTTATCTACTTGCATTTATGTATACACAGGACAAATACCTATTCTATATGTAACATTTGTGCAGATGGAATATCTTAATAATACAATACAAAAAAACATGTCCATACCTGGAGCTGTGGAACCACTGTTGTTGCAGAGGCAGGCAGGGAGAATACAACCGTATGAGGTGGCGGCCTAATTCCATCGATTACTAGTTCCTTAGTAACAAGAGATTGACGCAGGAGTGGTAGACTTTTCTGCAAGGATAATGGTCACCATTAGTATTCAATTGCAAATATGTAAAGATGTTAATATTTTTGTTATTAAGCATCATTTTTCTGCCACTTTTGGCTAATCGTAATGATGACGATGAAGTTGATAAAGGGACACACTCAAAAAATACAAATGCCCACACCAGGATTTGAACCTAGGAACTTCAGTGGTAAGAAGTGCAACCATGTTATCACAAGAGTTAACTGTTAAATTTATGATAAAGGACACATTCTTTTTCTCACTAGCTACATATTTTCCACCCCAAATAGAACGAAGTTCAAAAAATTCATTTGAAAACAAAATTTCAATTAAAAAAACACCTGGATCTGCAAAGTTTAAGATAATCTGTAGAGTAAAACCAAACTAAAGCCCGTTTATCAAACTGATTCCAGAACTGTTTAAAACCAAGTCATGTCAGTATGACTGTAGTAAGTACGGTGCAGATTTTGATGCCCTAAACAAGGGGTTCTAAAACTACAGCCTGCAGCATAAAATCTATACTTTTATTTCGAGGCATAAACTGCATTGCAATTAAAATAAAATATGGTCTTGACAAACTACTGAAGTAGTAAATGGGTTCTCCACACAAAAAAATCTCGACACCCCTCACTCAGAGAATTTAAAAATATGCATTTATATTACTAAATATTACAAGCATGCCTTTTATTAAGCACTCTAAGAATCATTACTTTCTTTTGTAGTAAAGTGTCCGTTGTAATGTATTTGTTAACCCTATAAAAATATGTTTTTACTGTATTACTGTGTATAACATATGTAGTATATATATATATATATATATATATATATATATATATATATATATATATATATATATATAAATCAAATAAGGTAAAAGGAAACACTCACCGGACAGTAGGAAAATTCAAAATTTTCGCTAATTTATAGCATCATCGGTGTGAGAAGAAACAGAAGACGGTTCCGTCTTCTGTTTCTTCTCACACTGATGATGCTATAAATTAGCGAAAATTTTGAATTTTCCTACTGTCCGGTGAGTGTTTCATATATATATATATCTCAAGATGCAAATTCAAATTGACAGGTTGGATTTCTTGAGTAATAATAATTTTTAAAAAACACAATAAAAGTGAAATGGCCCTTTCCCATGATTTTGCAGTATGTAACAGAAAACTTTGCGAAACCTGAGAAAAGTGGTGCCATTCTGGCAGAATTCGAGCATGCACCTCCAATCACACTTCGTGAAAGCTGCAAATCCGTAACATAATTTCCATCTCCCTTTTATTATACTACATAATAAAGAATGTGGTTACTAAAGTGAGAGCTTTGGGATGCTAAACAGCAGAGGGAGAGGTGGGGGGGGGAAGGTGGCATGGGTTGGTGACTCATTGTATACACAAGACAATATTCTCCTCTTTGCAGCAACAGGTGACTAGGTATGATGCCATCCACTCATTGATCGCCATAGCAACAGCTTTACAATCTACAACTCAGAAAGCTATTTCTTAAACCTGAATTGTACTACGCATTGTATAGGAGATACAGTAGGCACCCTCTTAACCAGCCAGCATGGGACTGGACACTTGGCCGGTTAACGAAATGACCGGTTAAACTGAATTATATAATGGAATACAGTAAACATCACTACATCACTTCACAAAATGAGCAGAAAAAAAGCACAGAAAACTGCTGTATATGCATCCGCTGTACAATATGTACACATTTTTAAAATTAAACAATTGTAGACTACATCTTTAAAAATACATACAGTACTACATGCATTTAAAGAAGGCTGTACTGTATTATGGAAGATTTTTTTTTCCTCAGCTGAGCGGCTGGTTCAACCAAGGCCGGTTAAGAAGATGCCCACTGTGTATTTTTGTTCATCACATTTTCCAACCAGAAACCATCGACCGCATTATACTCATACGTAAATACGGTAATGCATTGATACAACTAACATTGGTAACAAGTCTGACACTAACCTCTAAGGTAAAGGTAAAGTGCTCCCCTGTGCTTAGCACCACGCCATGAAGGCGTATAGGGGGTGTGGGGGTAACACCCCACACTTTCTTGATCCGGTCGTGAGTGGGGGTGATGTGATCCGCATCACGCCCCTGACTGCCTTTACCCCCCAGGGTTTCCCCCCAGGTACCCATGTTATTCGACGCTGGGTGGGTGCCGGAGCCGCTTCCATTGTTAGAAAAGTTCCCGGATTTGAACCGGCCGGGGATAGAAACCGGGACCTTTAGCATGGTAGTCAGACGCGTTACCAACTGAGCCACCGCAGCCACTACAATAGATTTTGCCTCTCAATTTACCTACCTTCAGGAATCCTATTAAACAGGGCTGGGGGGATGCATTCAGCAACCTCTCCAATCTGTTGCAAAACTCTTCGGGCTCTACCCTTGCATCAATTAATTCCTGGATAAGTGTCCTCACATTTCTCTCAACAGAAATTGGTTCTCTGCTGGACAATTCTAAGAGATTCGCCAGAAATTTTCTGCACTTTTCTTTGGTGGAGTCCACTGTGTGAGGTCGCTAAAAATGAAACAGGTTATTTTCTTAGTCACAGGGCAATTCTACAAAAATTGTAACCAAAGTGTCAAATACTAAGATCAGGGTTGCCACTCAAGAACAATGAAAAAATTCAAGTATAATTCCCAGTTCATGAGGCGAACTTTACAAAAATTCTACGGGTACAAGCAGATGTTGTCTCCATTTCAACCTTACATATTACCCCTTCTCACCACCCACACACTGTAAAGGGTCTGTGTGATTCCACTGTATCCAAAAATTCAAATTCAATCCAGTTAAACAATATAAAATATTTAATTTGAGGTGTGGTTTACATTTGCCATTTTACACACTCACAACACATATGCAAACACGAGACACAAATGTTACAGGATGTATTAATCAACAAAAATTTCTTATTTGTGCAAGAATTTCAAACACAAATTTACCTAATCAACTTCAAGATATCTTATCTCGCAATAAATTTCCAGGTCAAATAGATTGTTTTGCAAAGGATACTAACGAAGTACACAGATTGAGAAAACTCTTATTTTGAAGTAATTCTTGAAGCTTTCCTGGTGGCAAATGATGAAGAAGTTCTCTCAGGATACACATTCATCTTCAGGGATTGAAGATGAGAGTGACTTTAGCTCTCGAAAGCTTATCCGGAAATCACCTGGCTGATATCTCGAGAGAACTTCTTCATAACTCTTATTTTGTTTTCCACGCAGTTTTCTTTTCATTTTCTTCCTCAATAAAACAAAAGCTAAATCGTGAAAAACTTGCCTCAGAGCATTTATAAAAAACCATAAATTCAATGGGATTTGGATTAATAAAAGTTGCAATTTTTCACGTCCATGGAGGAAAGTTCACGCAGAATTCGCATATAATTCCCGGAATTCCTGGTAAGTAGCCACCCTGTCAGATGTTTAAATTTTTCACACTGCTGTAATGCTGTTAGATGAAAAGCTACATCCGTAATGTAATTGGGAAATAGTAACAATTTATTATATTTACTGTCCATCATATAAAAGCCTGATCTTGTTTGTATACCAGAATACTTCTTGTTTGCCATTTGCTTTACAGAAATTTGGCAGCTATTAAGTGTTTTCTGTGTTATGTCCATAACAATATAATTTTAATGAATATTTAAAGAATGATTATGGGTTAATTCTGCAAAATATAACTGTAAATAGTGTGTTAATAGTAACTTTGTAAAGTAAAAATCAGTTTTCATATGATTTATTTAAAGGATACACAAGGGCAATATTTGAAAATGGTTTGCCTTTAATTAAGGAATTGCCCAATACAGCACACTGAATAAGGAGAGAATTGGCTTATAATATGACAGCGAATCTGGAGTAAATGATTCCACCCCACTAACATTTCTGGAAAGACATCTATCCACACATCACATTAACTGTTTTTAAGACGTTCGAAATGCTCAGTGCCAAAATATATATTTGCAGGTTTATTGGGGGCTAGAATATATTCTGGAACAGCACATTTCCAATTTTTGTGGTTAATTCATATAATATCACCACCTATCTTTTATCTCAACTGAAAGTGTTTACGCAGTACATATAATTAAAAATGCAGGTGATTTTTAGAGAGGTGCTTAAAACCTAAGAGAGCAACTGACTCATGTTCGAGTCCCTCATTAAATATTTTAACAGAGGGAATTATTACATATAACTGGCTAATAACAAAAATGCTCTCTATTTTCTACATACTGGAAAGTGACTAAACTGGTTGAAAGTTAAAAGTATTACAAATGATGCTATTTCTTACCTGTGCATTTGCATTCTGAGTTGTGACTGTTGTAACAGTCTGATTTGGTTGAACTGCGGCAGCTGTTGTTGCTGCAACGGTGACAGAGCTATGCTGCTGCTGCTGCTGCTGTTGCTAAAAAAAATAATTAAAAACTGGTAATACATACCTAAAATTAGTTTATTTAAATAAAGCAAAACAAAACATGAGACTAATTTTGAGTGAATGGTTGAAATGATGTCCACAACAAATGCAGGTCCATTGCTTTTATTATTGACTGAATAAATATTATAAAAAAGGGTATGATTAACCCTTAAATGTCGGGACATGAGTTATATATGTCACATTTGGTTTTTCAGACTTTTGGAGCATACTGTGAACCAAGTTTTGATCGGAGATACATGTTTTGAGTGCTACACAAACCTTGAGGCACCTCTTTAGTAGTTAGCAAAGTTTAATTGGATTTTGGCTATATTTGGGGGAGGAGGGCAATTTCCCGCCAAAAAAATAATCACTGTTTTTACATTATAAAATATTTTTTTCCCTCTGAAGTATGAGCAGCGAGTGTGTAATTCTTTGCATATGAATGAAACACGTACAGCTGGCAGTCGACGAGAAGAGCGCTGGCAGAAGAGGTGTGACGTACTGCCAGGCGACTCCACTCTTTCGCGTGGGGGAGGTGCTCTTCCGCCAGAACTCTTCTCGTCAGCTTGACAATGACCAGCCAAGAAGAAAACAAGACTTCCTTCTCCCCGACCACCCCCAACCACCCCTAAATTCTGCAAATGAACCTGACCCTCCCTTTCCCTCTGTACCCCGTCTCCCTTCATTCAGCGATCTTCTCGTCGGCTGCCGGCTGTATCAGGCAATATCCAGGTACTGTTTTGAACCGACACGACCCGGCATGGCATACATGGGGGCCCAACAAAGCTCAAATATCGATTCCCCAAAAGAAATTTACTTTCATCTTCTTTCTCCTCTACTTCATAAATGAAAGTTGTTTCTTTTCGACCACAGACATACAGAAGAAAACGAGCTATAATTTGTAACTCTAGAATTTGTAGTATTACTGAGATATGTATTTTTATTTAAAACTTGCACAATTTTAAATTCCCCATTGAAAACACCCTCGGCATTCAGGCCTTATTGTGTGAAATGGGTCTCGGAATTTAAGGGTTAAGGCTTCAGCAGACCACACTGGTTCTACCTTCGCATTGGATTCTTCAAAACTACTTTTTTTAGAATCAAGCAAAATCATTCCGAGAAATGACATGTATTTAAAATTTGAAATAGAATTATTGCTGTTGCATGGAGATAAGATTTAATAATCTCATAGCAGGGCAAGCCTATTTCAAATTTAAAAATATGTACACAGTATTAAAAGTACATCAATCGTGTGTGTGTGTGATTGACAATGATAAGAGTATTGATCAGGCTGTCATTCTTGCTTCATATTATGAGTCTGTTCTTTCACAACATTAGGATTTTAGCAATGGAAAAAGGCTTATCTTACCTTAAAGGTAAATTACAAATTATAGCTACTCAATTAATTTATTACATAATTTTTTCACCTTAACTTTGGACTGCCAATGCTACAATCAAGATACTTACAGCAGGGACGGATTGTAGACGATACGTTGCAGAACTAGGAATAGTGGTTGCACTGCTGTTCGGGGTAACAGTCGAACTTGGTGCTGCAGGTCCAACACGGAGAAGCTGGTATTGTCCATTTTCAGTCTTTAGCAACAAATGCCCTTGTGTCCCTGGTTGCAGACCTTGCAGTGTTGACAATGTTATTTGCTGGAATTAAAAATACCAATGTTACCCTCAAGGTATTATCAAAGAATGAAAAATTTTTGTTGCTAATAAACATATGGACTCACAATTAAGTTACATGTCCCCGATCTTAATCTGTGATCAGATTTACTTCTGTGAGGCACGAAGTCAGTTGTGGGTGAGCACAGCACTCACACTTGTTTTTCATGCATATTTCATCGCATTTTATTTTTTTAAAATTAATTCTTTGCACTCCAAGTGATCTGTTTATTATATCCCTTCTTCTTTATAACATTTCTGTCTAAAAATGTTTGTTTGTTTTCAAACAGCGTAATATATCTTCAAAGTCAAAAACTCTCAGCACTAACAAAAAGCACATGTTTCTCAAAGATGCCCTGAAAAAATCTTGCGTAGTTCCATCTGTGCTTCACAAATCTGACATAATATAAAGACACGCTTCATATTTTTTTATTAGCACGACAAAAACATATAGGTGTAAAAACTTACAAGAAACAGCATAAACTTATTGACTAAATAATGCCCAAATCTAAATAAGAAAAAATGTAACTTAATCGGTTGCGGGTGAGCTCTACGCTCAATCTGACAAGACTCCTTCCACAACAATGGTTTCTCTCAAACTGCTGTTTACTTCACACTGGAATGTGATCAGGCCACACACGACACACTAAAAGACAGCTAGTGAGCAGCACAGGCCAATATTTTAAATACTGTTAAAATGACACTTCATTAAATTTGAAAATGAAAACGGTGATCACCTGCACCGATTGCAGCTTAAATAAGAAATAGTAACAATGTCTAAGGCATATAAACAAACAGAATCAATTTATCTACATTTAAACTATTGTAACCAAATTTAACAATCCAATTTGTAATACAATTCTATGGCTAAAATATTACTTAAACTACTTAAAATGTTGACATATAATTTGAATAATCACATAGAAAATTAAATACCACACACAGAATAATATGAGAACAAAAACTGCAAAAATAGAATAATCATATGGGAAAACTAAAAAAAATTGTAAAAAAAAAATGTGGTTTACACATGTAGAGCGCAACCAAGAAGAGGAAAAAATCTCTGGCAGTCATTGAATTTTCAAACACACAGGAGTGTAGGGAGTGTGGGCGATGCAATCAGCTGTTTACCACATAATGATGCCCTTGAGTTGGCACAATATGCATTGTTGTCACCTTTATTCAGTGTTTGTATTATCATGAAGGGAAAAACCGGTAACAGCAAATGTAGATACATAATATTTAACTCGGTTGAAGTTTTCGACAGTGAAGCAAGTTATACAAATGGAAACAATGGGCCACTTGCACACAAATAGGAAAGAAAGGGGAGAAAACAAATGACTGTTCTCAAAAGCTTGCCAGGGTTTTTCCCAACTTGGATGAACTATAAATAAAAATATAAGGAGCATTTTCTATTTGTCAATGATGGACTTTTATCCACAAGTAATTCCACTGCATCCTTGTCTTTCTCAGAAGACCAACATTCGAAAAGAGTGGAACAGTACAAAACTATAGCATCTTATTTGGTATCAATATTTCCTCTATTTTATGGAGTTCAAATATTGAAGAGTATGAACTACATTTGTGTTAGTTGAAAACATTTGATTACACAGTTAAATATCCACCACTTAATTATTTCACCAACGTAACAGAATCATGATTGATTGATTGACTTTATTTTACTTTGCGTTTTGTGCCTCTTGGCTAATTTGCGGATAGGGATGAGTGATGAATGGACAAAAAACCAAGCCCGAGTGAGATTCGAACCCGGGACCCTTGGCATCGCAGCACGATGTGCTAACCATTCGGCCACAGGGTCCAGCCAGAATCATGAAAAGGGGTAGAAAATTACAGGTGCATGATCACCAATGCGCACGGAATTTATCAATCTAGTTTCAAAAAAAATATTTTTAATATTTTGAGTTGGATTACAGAAATTTTCATTGCATATTTTTTTAAAAATAATGAATACAATATGTGTATTTTAAGGTTTGTATGTTATCTGTATCACATGTATCATTGAATCATAATAAGCAAACAATAATAAATTTTTGCATTGTTGCTGGCTGAATTTTAAAATCTGCAGCAATACAATAGAGAAGGCCATATATTAGAATGTATAGCATAGTTATTCATACTGTTACCAGTTAAGCATTCTTTAGGAAGGACACTCCTGTGGAAGAATTACAGTAAAATCTCATTATTCCGGACAGGCAAAAGGAAAAAAAAAACAGAATACAAGGTTTTTAAATGTAGCTAGAAGTCAACAAGAGTACTTCCCAAAGAAAAGGCACTCAACCACTGATGAAATTCTGTTTCCTGCAGACATTGTACTGTACTGTATAGTATATGTTGGCCTATGCTCGTTAAATACACCATAATAAATGTGTTTTGTTGCTATAAATGAGAGTTTTAATGCACTTTCAACTGTTCATTTAGGTTATTTCAGTTAATCTGGACTTTTGATAAACCGGTCAACTTATCCCCACCCCATTAGTCTGGATGAATGAGATTTTACTGTAATTACTTTTATTCCAATCCTGTATTAAATATTATATGTTCTAAGATCACATTTCATAGCTTATCTTAGATCCAAGGCTTTCACAGCCCCCCCCCCCCCCAAAAGCTACTTGAAACCACAGAAGTGGCAAATCATGGTGGTGCAAGTATGGAAAGTTGCATGGCAAATGTGAGTCAGGGAACTTGGCGCTGTTTTAATCGAGACTTGATTTTAAATCAACGAATTGTTTATATGCTGAACTATAAGAGAAAAATAATATGGCAATCGAATGTATCCTATTGAACGTATATAAATAGAAATACTGTAAGCGCAGAGGAGGTATGAGTAGCAAACCTTACCCACCTAACCTACACACGCAAGTAAATTTAAAAGGGAAGCAAAAAATGTTATGTAAAAAGACTCGGCAGGTAAAGAGAAATCTGTTCAGCATGTGCTAATAGGCATGTAATGCTTTGTATTCATGTAGGTGGGTGTATTATGATGTTATCAGAATTACACAATCGGAACTTGGTCCACCTAAAAAAATGCATACGTTATAATGGAATTGTAAACAGAAAAGCTGAAAAAAAGGACCTTAACATACTAGTCCTGTCCATTGCTACAGGTCAACTATCCGTTTTTTCAGAAACTACCAGAGCTATAAAGCTGGTCGACTACTGACTTAACCTTTTGGTGCCCAAGCGTCTCGAACGAGATACCCAAAAGTAACCCTCGGGGTACCAAGCGTCTCGATCGAGACGCTGTGTCAAGGTCGTAGTTTTTACGTTATAACTTTTCTATTTTTGGCTAGAATATCGATTTTATTTTTTTATATTGTTCCTAACACATGTATTTAACAGCAATTGTTTTTTGCATTTTTTTTGTCTTCATGAAAATGGAGGGGGAAAGGTGGGAAAAGGTACTTCTCTTTTGCGGCTCTTTTCAACGTCAAATTTTTGCCGACAAAGGAAGACCGGCTTTGTTGTTCTGTTGTTACATTGGTCATACGGCAATGATGCAAATATTTTTCTGTTTCTTACATACGAGCGATAATTTCTATGGGCATTTTGAACTTTTCATATCCTTTTTTTCGGGGGAGCGGGGGAGAGAAACCCCTTTTTTTAAAAAAAAATTCAGGGGATTTCCCCCCTTTCACCCTCCATATGTGCGCCAAATGTGAATAAATTATATATCGTCTGAATCTGTAATTCATTCTACGTACAACGGTATATCGTTCATATCTCCAGGGCAAATAGTCTCTGAGCTAAAGATATTTCAAGGTACCGCTGCATTTTGAAGCTTGAATCAGTGGCGTGCCGACAATTCCTTTTGGGGGTATAACTCAAGTTACATTGGTCATATGATAATAATGCAAATATTTGTGTGTTCCTTACATGTTAGCGATCATTTCCATATGCATGTTGACACTGTCATGTACTTTTTGCTTGAGGGGAGGGTGGGGGAACACAATTTTTTCCCCGAAATTTTGGAATTTTGAGAGTTAGCCCCCTCCCCCTCGCCACATATACGCCGAATTTGCAAAAATTTCATATAGTCTGAATCTCTGGTTCATTCCGCGTACAACGGTATATCACTCATCTCTCTAGGGCAATTAGCTTCCGATCTACACTTATTTCATTGAAACTCTGCATTTTGCTCAAAATCGGTTCGGTACCCAAAGGCTTACTTGTGAAAAAGGTCTTGGGCGTCAAAAGGTTAATAAACAGTAAATAAACAGTAACGAGTTACATATTTGGCCATCAGGAAACAATTAATTTAAAATTGTTTGTTGATATCTTGGAAATTAATAAATGTGAATAGTTAAAAAAAAGTTATGTAAGCGAAAAGGATGAGAACTAAATTAATATTAATTTGGTAATCAAAAAGAAAGCAATGGAGGAAAACAAGATGACATACATTGGCCTAGCCTTTAAATATAATGGAATGACATGTCTTGCAAATCTGGTTTATTTTGACCCACTGTACCTCCTTGAGAATTACGTCAATTTTTATTAATCGACATATTGCAACGTTTTACGTAATATAAAAGTGATTCCGGTGTTAGGAAAGCATAAATAACAGAGATATTTGACCCCTAAGTATGGCCCTTGTAAGTCAAAACTTGCAATTTTGGAGTACTTTTGTCACATTTTTGTTAGTAAAATTTATTTGTATGCACACTAATATAGCGAAAGAACACATAAAAAATAACTAATAGTACCAAACATAGCAATCCTAAGCTAACTACATAAAATCATAGTTGCTGTTGTGAAAAGTTGTTTTGGGTGCTATATATTCACTCGTGCAAAGCTTTCGGGCCATTCTGCTACACTGTAAAGTAACATGCTAAGGTAACAAATGTACTTTACTTCACAATAACACATTTATCGCTAGCAAAAATCAACTGAAAATGTTCATAAACAACAAAAATCCTCATAAATCATGCAAAATATTTCAATTTCTCCAAGGGGTACAGAGGGTCAAGGGTACCAATTTCCATACGAATGATACAACTATGATCCTAGCACCAAGATTTCTGAAACGTCGGAAAATATGCGAACATCAGTGTTCCCTGGGACGTAATATAGCAACACTAGCTCTACAGCTTCCATGCGAGGATTTCGAATGTGGTGGTGGATTTAGAATTACTGACAAAGTATTTGATGAGAATATGTAGGCTACTGGTGTCATAGCATACATAAATAAATACATGGTTCCATGCACTAAAAATGTCTATCATCATCATCTTGAAAACATTAAATGTGCATAAAACAAACAAGAATTTTCTAGAACTCCTAGAAGAGTGTTTAAAATATAGGAAATGAAATATTTTTCTGGCAAAAGTAGCTTTCTGCTATTCTCACCAACTAGTGCAAGTATTTTCTTCTAGTTTACGGTTGTTCCAATCATTTTATGAGAAACATACTCCCTTCATCAGACAATTATTTGTGGACAGATCAATGTTTATTCTAACAATTGCTTTCATTAAATTTATCCTATTGGTATAACTGTAATATTGATCAGTCAAATAAAAAAATAAATGTCCGATGAAGGGAGTATGTGTTCTCTCAAAACATTACATCAAAAATCATGTTTGAGTAATTGCAACAACTGTAAACTAGAAGAAAATACTTTCACTAGCTGGTGAGAATAGCAGAAAGCTACTTTTGCCAGGAAAAAATATTTGATTTCCTATATTTTAAACTCTCTTCTAGGATTTTTAGAAAATTCTTATTATTTTATGCAGATTTTATATTTTTAAGGTGATACTACGAAAGAAGAAGAATTGCTGGGAAAAGTAATTGTGCTCTGATTAGCAAGTACAGTTGTGAACAAAAGCAACATCAGAAAACTGTGGCGCAACGGAAATATTTTGCAAAATATTGAAACATATTGTTTCTCATGAAAGGAGATACATTAAATTCACATGACATATATAGCCAATTTTACTGAAATTCAATCAAGAAAGGTAAGGTTCATGGTTTCAAATGTGTAATGATTTTTGCAAGTTGTACAGAAGAATGTATTAAGAACAATGGAAATGATTATGGAAGTAAGTTTGAAGTTCCGAAATACAGATCTGTGTACTTTAAACATGGAGAAAGTATTACATTATGAACAATAATGTAATTAACAGTGGGTTGTGCAAGTACCCACACTCATAAGTCACTGCTGTCTGATGCATTCTTTTTTGCATGGAGAACACTGTACACAGGATCTAGGAGAGGAAGGAAAGTATGGAAATAATACGACAACCAAATCTAACAATCCGGACCCACTAACAAATAAATAGCAACACAATAAGGATGCAAGGGCGTAATTATAATGGCAAGAGCACCAAACCTGACCCACCTAACCTACTCAATAAATATACTGCAGGATAAAACGCATACACAAAAAAACAATAAACAGAGAGTAACCTAGAAACTTTTTCAGTATATGCTTTTAGACACGTATAGAATTCAAATCACATAGAAATTACATCTGTATCATGGTGATGTAAGTATTACACAATACGAAACTGGGCCAAAATAAGTTTTAGGGTAAATGTTCCAATTGTTTTATAGTACATAAAGTATCTTCAATTGCTTTCAAATTCAGCATACTCACTAATTTTGGCCTCGTAATCACAAATCTGCAGGTAAAATTTGGCGGTCACCTCTAGAAATTGCAAAATAAGTCGAAAAAAGTGAGTCCGTGATAGGAGTAAACACCCTTGATTTATGAAGAAAACAACTATTTTTTTACAATGATTAGCATTTCAAAACTATGCTTATCATGACCCTTCATTTTAACTATGCTTGCCTAACCTAACCATGAATGGTACATGGGGCAAACATGTTTTCCACCTTTACGCAAGATGTCATTTTCTCACATGCAAATCAACGCTCTCACTTACTGCACAACACTTGAGCAACGTTGGTAGCAAGACCATTGTGCGGAAAGAAAGACGTCTTCATATCGGGCATGAGTTTACAATACCGGACCACTCTCCAATTTCTATAAAATTTCGCCTACTTACTAATTTTGGTGTCCTGATGACGTAACTGTAGTTCATATTTGGCGGTCGCTTGTTAAAATTGTACATTTACGTCTAGAAATTGTAAAATAACCTTGCGATTTACCACGCTGATTGTCCCTACACAGCAATTCGGAACCATCTTTCTTTCGCAATTCGTTAATGGTCTTCCTTTATGCACAACAATCTTGCTGACGTAAGACGAGGAATGCCTACGAGGTTAGGTTAGGCATGTTAGGTTAGGTTCCATTAGCATAAATACAAAGAAAAATTAATATTTTAGTTACGAGAACTATACCTTGTCTTGCCTGTTGATTTCTTCATGTTGGGAAAATGGCGTCTTCAGTGGAGCTATTGTTCTTATGGTAGGGTTACGTTACGTTAAGAAAACATAGTTTATTTCGTTTTTTTCTCGATTTCCATACTTGACCGCCAATTATTACATGCAGATTCGTGTTTAGGAATTCACAATTAGTGAGTAGGCGACATTTCATAGAAATTGGAGAGTGGTCCGGTATTGTAAACTCGTTCCTTCATATCGTTTCCATGTTAGTGTATGGAGTCATAGAGGTAATTGACAAGGTTATTTTGCAATTTCTAGATATGACCACCAATTTTTAACTGCTGATTTGTGTTTACGAGGCCAAAATTAGTGAGTATGCCGAATTTGAAAGCAATTGGAGATACTTCTGGTATTGTAAATTCATACCATGGAGAATATCTTGTCCATGAGAAGTGCGTAAGGTAATTTTCAAGTTGTTTTTTTTCAACATAATTAACTTTTTTTCGAGTCCAAACAGTGCTCATTAGGTACTTTAAGGAAGGTTCAAATTTCGTGTGACAATGACTTCCAAAATTCTACGATAATTAGTCTTTGTGCTAGGAGAAATCATAAAACAATCAGAACCGTTACCCAAATAACTTCAGCCATTCTTCCTTCATGAGCTAATAACTTACCAAAGAAAAACTTTCTTTACAACTATACACTTACCCCTGGTGAACCGAATCTTGTCCCTAGCATATGAGGAGCACTTAAAATGACTCTTGGCGGCAATGTCTTTTGTCCCTGTGGACCAGTCGCTCCTGGTCTAATAGCATTTACAATTTGTACACCAGCTGGCAATAAGGTACCAGATGGATTCCCAACAACAGTCTGAGAAGTGCCCACAGTCTGTGTTATAGGTTTGGCTAACGTAACCACACCAGACACTCCTGATGTTGCTGTTGTCCCTGCACCAACAGCAGTATTTACATGGGTCCCCGACAAGGTCATAGTAGTAGTATTAACAGTCATGGGAACCGATACTACACCAGCTGCTATTGATGTACCTGTTGTCACACTAGGATTTGTGGTTTTAATTACTAACGTTGTACCAGTAGCTTTTCCTTGTTCAACTCCTATTACACACCCACTACCTATCTGTTTAGCTACATTTGTTCCTACTTGAGGACTTTGTGAAACTACACTTTGAACACTTGACGTTACTGCATTCAAAACAGTCTGTTGCTGTATTGGAGTGGAGAGTCCCAAATTACCATTGGGTAACCCTCCGACTGTTTGGTTTGGAAATGTAACTCTACTGTTGATGTTTACCCCTCCACTTGCATTCAAAGACTGGCTTGCTGACGGATAGACTATTTTCACAGCTTCGTGAGGTTTCGTTAGATTGGGGAGATTTTGTTGTGTCGCACTTGAAGTCACTTGGTTGATGTATCCACTTGCAGGAACTGCCCCCGGCAAAGAGGCTACCACTGTGTTCACAACATTAGACGTTACAACATTACCACTTTGTAATGTACTTGTTGTAATTGATTTGTTTGTCTCCGAGTTTAAAATAATATTCATTGAATCGTTTCCACCGTTAGCCACACCACCGTGTTTCTGGGATGAAACACTGCCCCCATTAGCAATTGCATTATTTACATGATTCTGATTCACTGTAGTTGGTGCACTCTGTTGACTGGAAACTGTAGGTGTTGCTGTAACTAACTGGGTCTCCAAGGAACCTACAATTGCATTCACTGCTGATTCATCTACTTCCGTTGTTAGAGCTTCCTCGAGAAACCTTGCCGACGCCATTTTCTTCCGAGATCCAGTCTGAAACTGAATTGCGCATGCGCAGGAAACAAATCATACCCACAGTGCATCGCCCTCAACATGAAATAAAAGTTGAATCTCACTTAGCGTCTACTTTTAAGAACTAGTAAATGATAATCACACATAAAATCCATGTGTTAACGATTTATATTAACAGATGTAAAATTGCGTTATAAGTTTTATGTAAAGTCAACTACAATTTTGTTTTCTAGCTGACATCATGTGGAAATGGGATTGACGCAATTGCTTCAAACGCAAAGGCAAAGATTCGCGGAGGAAAAAGAAAATTTCTTCGTAATAATAATAATAATAAAACAATCTGGAAATACGTAATGAAAAAACTCTTTAAGAATAAATGGTTTTATGAGGAGTTAAAGTACAATTGCATGCGTAATTTGTGTCATGATGCTATGTTCATACATCTGAAATAAGAGCGTCATCTGCAGTGACGTGTCATGCGCAAGTGTTTTGATTCAAGATGGCGATGAAAATTGCTACTGACCGAGGAAGTACATAATACTCGAATCTCCGGCACTGAATCTTAACTAATGGATTGTTTGTGTTCATATTGTGTTTAGTGTGTTCATTCCTATAATAGGACAAAATGGTTGAGGTTGATTGTTCATAAGATCGGTAGTCTATTGAAACAATAAGAACGATAATATATCTTCGTACTGTGTACCCAGTTCGAAGAGAAGCGTATAGAGACCATAGAGGAAATTATTTAAGACTGAACTTGGCAACCAAATAGCAGTAGTTTAATTGATCGTAGCTAACAAATTTATTATTGTTTTAATCCTGTTATACACAAATAAGAAAGTAAAATTACAAGTGTGACGCGAAATTAAACTGCTGTCACCTCTTCGGATGAAACATTATATAATACACTCGCATAAAATCACATCAATACTACAATGGGTGAATTCTCACCCATCGTGTGAATGACACATTTAGATTGGATGGTACTACTTTACTATACCGGAGACACCTATCAATGATTTATTTTGCAATTTTTTACATTGCTAACGTACTATTCTGCATTGCGGAACATTTCTTTAGATGAAATAATGAATTTCTAACGAAAAATACCTAAATTTAAAAAAAAAATTAACCAAAAAAGAAGATGAATTTTTTACATAAAGAGTAATTATTAAACCATTGACGTTAGCCCCACAAACCATCCACGGGTAGCCACAAAAACCATTGACATTAGCCCAAAAATTCACGATAGCCCCACGAACCATCACGGGGATGAGGTATGCCTACTAGGTTAGGTTAGGCCTGTTAGGTTAGGTTCCACTAGCACTCCTTTCGTTCAATTTAACATGTACGGACAACATCGGTTTTCCTAGATGACGTGCAGACAGCAAATGGCAGCAGCAGCAATAGCGCGTCAGAAATAGATTTTCGTAGAAAACCACATGCATTCGCATTAAAATGGATCAAAACTACATTCCCGAACATCAACAACGCTACAGAAAATGATATGCGTAAGTAGTTTCTCCTGTAAATTTGAAGAAATCCGTTTCCGGTATAGTAAAGTGTTACTGATTGGATTTATGTAAGAAAAACAACATATTATTTATACCTTTGTACATTTCATAAACTTAATAATAGTACACCAGATTCAGGTAATTTTATTGGTACCTTTTTGACATGATTTTAAAGAAATGTCTTGAAAATCAGGAAAAGTTTCTGCACAGAAAATGGTAACATTATAGTATAAGGGAAACGTATTTCTTCAAATTTACAGGAGAAAGTACTTACAGAAATCATTTTCTGTAGCGTTGTGGAAGTTTGTAAATCTAGTTTTGATCGATTTTAATGCGAAAACATGTCCTTTTCTGCAAAAATCTCTGTCCGACATGCTGTTTGTGCTGCCGCCATTTGATTTCTGCACGACAGTACAATGTTCCGTGTGTTAAGATGATGCAACCCCATACTCAGTGTTTCAGCCTCGCCGTGTTTTCACTAGAACATGACGTGTCGAGTATTTTTAATTATTTTTTTTTAACTATGCTTGCCTAATCTAACTTAACCTTACGGAAAATGGTTTTTGGGGCTAAAGTCAATGGTTTTTGGGGCTATCGTCAATAGTTTGTGGGGCTAACGTCAATGGTTTGTGAGGCTAACGTCAATGGTTTGTGAGGCTAACGTCAATGGTTTGCGACATATTAGCATAATTTCAAATCTGGGCACGAAAGTAGGTATTTTCCGGTGAACGAGGTTGCAACACTGCGTAAATTGATAAAACACTCGCACAGCGTGCCCTGAACCAGTACGCTATCGCCCGCCATAATGTGTTACAGAATCGAAATAACAAGTAACAGTAAGTACTCGTAAATGTAAGAAATAGACATTATCGTAGTTAGAAATGCATTACTTCACCTTATGAAATGTTCCGCATTCCAAAATAGTACTTTAGCAATGTGAAAAATATGATTTATAGGTGTTTCCCTTATACTACAATAGTACCCAGAAAATATTAAGAATTGTGTGAATGTTTGGTAACAATTTAGTATATCGGAGACACATTAAAATCTAATATTTTGTGTTTCGAATGGTTCGTACTTACCAATTGTGTATTGCGGAACATAGTTCAAGGTGCCATTATGCTTTTTACACGAAAAGAAACACAATTTTTTACATACAGAGTGAATTTTTAAATTTCTTTCTTCTCTTCTGTAACACACAATATGGCGGGCACATCTTGATTCTTTTGTCGGTATGCAGTGTTTCCAACCTTCACCAAAAAATACCTACTATTGTGTTTCTCATGTGTGCAAATTGTACATTATGCATGGGTAGCTGATGGATAGCTCCACAAACAATTATGCACGGGAGCTGATGGATAGCCCGACAAACAATTTCCGATAAGTTTAGGGTTGATTATGTTAGGCAAGCATAGTTTAAAAAAGGGTGTTGGAAACACTGACAGGGGCTTACGTCATCAAACGTACGCAGCATCTGATTCTCATAGGGGAAGCAAATGAAAGCAATGGCAATTGTGCGTCGGTGAGATATTTCTCTTGAAAAATACATGATTTCCCGGTCAAATATATTCCACGATGAAAGAAAATACCTCGACGAACGTTGTAAACCTTGGAGAAACTCATTTCCGTAAGTAGTTTCTTCTGTAAAATTGAAGAAATGTGTCTCCGATATACTAAACTGTTACCGAATGTTTTCCTTGTTTGTTTCTGGCCTGTTTCTCTGCTTTGACATTGTGATCCATTAACTTCAGGATACATACTCAATTCTCTCAAAAGGGATTCAAGTTTGTTTGGAAGATTTGATGTGTTATTCTCTGTTACATGAAAGGGAATACTAAGTCTTAACCAAGCTGATGAAGGTATTGAAGATGTTTTGGTTGTTTCCTTTTGCTCCAGAACAGAATGTCCAGATTACGTGCCATTGAGTATACCATAAAAAACTGCTAAAGGCCACAATTCATTAAATTAAAACATTCAAATGCTCACCAAGGCAAATTTTTTTCAAAATAATTTGATCTAAAGATCCAACCATCATCTTATACATACACTTGTGTATGGACGTTGTAGTGTATATTTTTTTTTCTACAACAAATTTTGCCATGGTCAGTATTTGAATCTTTTATTAACATGGAAACAAGGCTTATCAGTGTTACTATTTCATATTCTGTGACTGGAAGTATAGTTTTTTATATATTTGATGAAAAGAATCAACACCACCCTTTGTTTGATTGTAGTACACAATTACTTATGGTTTGTTGATTTTTCCATGATTTTGGCTTGTTGCTTGTTAGAATCCTACAAGAAAAAATGTGCCGACAGGATGGTCTTTGGTTCCAAGAAGCTCTTTAGGTATCTCTGGCTTGTTTCTACAGCAGTTTGAACCATTGTAATTGCATACTCCTTCATTGTTGAAATAAAGGAAATGAGATGAACCAAGTATCACTGTTATATTTGAGTTGGTCCGGATATTGGCTTGGACAGTTCTTTTACAAAGATGGTGGTCAAAGGTTCACCACCAGTTTTGGTCTCTTTTTCTACATAAGGGATACCCATAACCAGTTATTTAAGAAGATTAAAATATGATTGATTGATTGAATTGTTTCATTCTACTTCACATCTTGTGCCACTATTGGCTAATTTGCGAAGATGAGGATGACTGATGAAATTGATGAAAACAAACATCCATGCCCAGGCCAGGATTCGAACCCTGGACCCGTGGCGTCGATTAAGATATAAATTTTCACATCGCCACTTATACTTAAAATTTAGAAGTTACCCAAATACTTAATAATAAAAATTATGAATGAATTCACTTCATCAGTACAGAGAGTTGTTCCACGTGTAAAAGGAACTGGATGATGAACATCTTACAAACTAAATTATTGTCAGGCCAAATTCAACATGTGTTCTTTGTATAGTGACCTCTATTGACTAACTATTACTAAGCATCATCAACAAAAAATTATTTGGTATTTTATGGTTAATAAAGAAAATAAGAATGTGAATTCATCCTTCACACAGAATCAATAGATAATAACAATATTTTGAAATCTCTTCAAATTTTTTCAGGATCCTTTGTACTGAATATTACACTCAGTTACTCCTGTAACTATACTCTTACAACATTTGGAACACAAGCTTTATCTGAGCTGCAAAATATCCTTTCATAACAATCATACATTTACCCCTTTTTTTGTAGTATGGTCCATAGAAATTAATCTCATGAGAATTACTTCAGTTACACTAAAAGATATATAAATTATACTCTCAGACATCTTTCTTGAGATTCCTGATGTTCGAACATAGAATCTTTCCTGACACACATTGATTGATTTGGTGTTTTAAGTAGGGATGGCCAAACGGATCCGGATCCGAAAGTTCCAGATCTGGATCCGGATCCGAAAGTTCCGGGTCCGAAAATTCCAGATTTTTTGGATCCGGATCCGAGAGTTTCGTATCTCAATCCCATTATAATATTACCACACCTTAAAAGGTATTATGATCTTCGATTAGAAATAAATATTTCATTAGTCCTACAATAATTTTTTTCAAGTGTTGTTCCTAAAATACTTTGCTACGCAACGGCTAACACACTCGTGCACAAAAATGATCTTACTTGTTTAACATAAAATGTCAGAGGTGATTTTGTAAATGCCATTGAAACGAATATGTATTCATTCGAATGTATTGGAAATGAAAACATACATAAATGTGAGACATTCAATTCCAGGATGAAACCTTTAACACATATAACAAGATAGAAATGTTATACAAAAATTATACAATTGTTCTACAGTTACAGTTTTACAAATTAAAATAAAACATTATAATATATGCAGTGTTATATAATTACAAAATGTAAGACTAACAAGGGAGGTTATCTAAGTGTCCCCCTCCGATTTCCATGAAACTTGGCAGGCGAATAGTGGGACCCAAAGGAAGAAGTACGTGTTTTTTTTGTTTCAGCTAAAAAAACTGTTTTAGGGGGCAAAACCCCCTCAAATGTCAAGATGAAGACAAATTGAAGTGAGGATCTGACCCCTGTGTCCCTCCGATTTCCATGAAACTTGGCAGGTCTATAGTGGGGCCCAATGGAAGAAATACGTTTTTTTTGTTTCAGCTAAAAAACGGTTTTAGGGGGCAAAACCCCCTCAAATGTCAAGATGAGGACAAATTGATGTGAGGATCTGACCCCTGTGTCCCCCTCCGATTTCCATGATACTTGGCAGGTGTGTGTATAAACGGGCCCAAATGAAGAAATACGTGTTTTTTTTTGTTTCGGCTAAAAAACTGTTTTAGGGGGCAACCCCTCCCTCAAATGTCAATATGAGGACAAATTTAAGTGTGCATTTGACCTATGTGTCCCCCTCCATTTCCATGATACTTGGCAGGTGTGTGTATAAACAACGGACCCAAATGAAGAAATACGTGTTTTTTTTTTGTTTGGGCTAAAAATCTGTTCTAGGGGGCAACCTCCCCTCAAATGTCAAGATGAGGACAAATTGAAGTGGGGATCTGACTCCTGTGTTCTCTTCCGATTTCCATGAAACGTGGTAGGTGTATAGAGGGGCCCAAAGGAAGAAATACGTGTTTTTTTGTTTCAGCTAAAAACTGTTTTAGGGGGCAAAACCCGCCTCAAATATCAATATGAGTACAAATTGACGTGGGGATCATCTGACCCCTGTGTCCCCCTCCGATTTCCATGGAATTTGACAGGTGTATAGAGAGGCCCTATGCCCCCTGTTTCTTCCTATGCCATTTTTTACGTGGTTTCGGGGTCAGATCCACACTTCAATTTCTCCTCATCTTGACATTTGAGGGTGGGGGGGGGGCCTCTATACACCTGGCAAGTTTCATGGAGATCGGAGGGGGAGACTTAGACCTCCCTTGTAAGTGTATTAATTAATTACAAATCGTGCACGCGGGTACACACACTATATATATATGTGTATGTATGTATATTATATATATATATATATATATATATATATATATATATATATATATATATATATATATATGTATATTAGCAGGTAACATTATGTTATAAGCACATTCTTACTTTCCAAAGAAGCGCATGTGGGATGGCAAAATGGATCCGGATCTGAAAATTCCAGATCCAAAAGTTCTGGATCCGGATCCAAAATATTTTAGGATCCGGAACCAACCGCCGGATCTGGCAATCCCTAGTTTTAAGTCCACTTTGTGCACAGTAAGGGTAATTGGGACTGGACCTACAGTTTAATGTGGGATCCGAACCACTATGTGCCTCCACCGGGTATTGAACCCGGGACCGCTTGATTACAAGGCTACGATGCTACACTATCAGGGAGGCCCCTTTCCCGACACAGAGTTGCCCACAGGAGTGATAAGTTGTCCATTATATTACTGTTGTCTCAGTGATAAAATCAGAGGTCTTACCTTAAGAACACACTATTTTGCATGCCACCTGTTTCAAATACATCTAATGAGGAGAACTTTACATATTCCCAGAAATTCCTAACAATCATCCACTGATATCTTTCTGATTGCTGCAGATATTTGGGAAGAACCTGCAATGACAGATACAAGAATATATTATGCATATTCTCATAAACTTTCACACAGCTCTGGTTAAGATACTAGGTGGCCACTCAAATGCCTCACTTTTCTTTAACAAAACACTAATTCAAGCATAACTGTAGGCCTTACATTTTACCTCCTGTCTGCCACAGAGCAGACTAAAGAAAAGCATGCCTTTTCCTTTCCTCTTCTCTACAGGGTCATTCCATGATTTTGTAACACTTGCACTGATTTTTCATGTTCATTGAACCATTATCATGTTGTATATCGTTGTAAAGCTTAAATTTTGTAATTTATGAATATGGGAACAGTTTTCCATTCAAGATGGTCACATTCATGTACAATGCGGTTGAAATAAGCTCATCACAAAATCAAGGAAGCTTCTGCTTTTTACTGTCCTTTGCATGTAAAGTAAAATGAGGAAAAGAGAATACAGTAGAACGTTGTTTATCCGCATTAATTGGGACCGAAGGTTATGCGGATAACAATTTTTGCGGACAATCAAACATGTCTTTATTTAAAAAAGAAAAGCACGTACAGTATAGTGGAACCACGAGCAGAACAACCTGCGCAGACCCGCGACTCCTGTGCACTGTACCCCCACGAGTGGGGGAGGGGGGGAGAGTGGACCATGCTTCCTTATGACCCGAGGTGGAGGTAAGAAGGGAAAGCTGCACGGGAACTTTTCGTCCCAAGGTTTTTTTTCCTTGTTGTCGATCTATACAGGTTTATTTTCCTGTAGTTTATGTTTATTATAAGCATAAGAAAACAGTTTTTCGTTGTGACCATTCAGGAGAACACATGCTCCCTTCATCAGACATTTATTTTCATTTTGACTAAAGATACAGTTATAACAATGGTTAGCAATTTTTTAAACATTCATTCATTCACTTACAACAATGGATAATATATTTTTAATTTTTTTCCTGAGAGCACAAAGACTATGTTCTAATAATAAGGATATCAAAAATGAAGAAGAAAGGCTTTTTAATATAGCAAAAGAAAATGGCTTTCACACTAACAGAATAAACCAAATCAAAAAAACAAGTCACAAGAAAACTAAAGGAAAAGAGAAATACAGACAAAGATTAAAAATCTGTTAAAAATAAATTTGTGTGCACTCCATTCCACAAGGGATTCTCACATAAAATTGCCAAAATTTTTAGAAGATTTAATTTCAAAATTGTTTTTAGATCACCAAAATGAAAATCAAAACCTTTAGCAGGTGCTTGGTTGAAAGCTTGAAACATTCAAAATTGCCTTTTACGAACTTTATAAGTTTTGTGTTATTGAAATGTGCGTTCCCCCATCAACTGCAATTGGCACTCGACTTACAGTTTAAATTAGGATCCGAATACTGTGTACCACCACCAGATATCGAACCCGGGCGTAATGAGAGGTTGAATGCTCTATTGGTTCTGTCCTTGAAAGAGCTTGCAAAATTTTTGGATTTAAACAAGGTTGTAGCTGCTCATTAAAACATACGTCTTATCCTAGTTTCTTATGGTTCATTTTTTCAATAGTGAAAAGGTGTTCTTACATTCAAGTAGTGTTACGTGTAGTGTTTATACGTACATCCAGCGAGTTGTTAATGAGTAGTTTTTATGATGTATTTTGTACTGTTCATATAAATAGTAAGTCTGTGATATTATTCCACTCAATAATGGTTTAGGAAAAGAAAACAATATAATTGTTGCATTTTATTTGGCATTAAAGATTCATGCCTCGAAGTAACTTTCTATATGATGGAACAAAATGCACCATCTCAGTGATTTATCTTCAGTTCTGACCGTCAAATATGTCAGTGATAAAATTATACCGTAATAAAGTATTAATTAAATACATTTTAACCGGTATTAGTTAGCCCCCTGAGAATTTGATCCCGAAACCTGTAGCCCCCCCCCCCCCCACTTGTTTCAGGCTGGCACCGTCACGTGTTTTAAGTCCACTTTATGCACAGATAGGCTAATCGGGACTGGACCTTCAGTTTTTAAAGTGGGATCTGAACCACTATGCAATGTGCCTCCAATAGGTAGCGAACCTGGGGCCCTTGATTACAAGGTGACAACATTACCACTACGCCATCATGGTGTCACAAGTATGTAGTAAACAATGTTAAGATGTAGCTCACAGTTGCTACCATAGCTGGGATATTAGAAGATTTCTTATAAAATATTCCACATCCTAGTGCCATTCATCAAGCCTGCTAAGTAAGTGCTGGGGATGCCTGAAGGTATTCTTGTATTGGAAAACAAGGGGCCAAATACCAATTACTGGAACCATATCAGTTATCCCAGAACAGTTAGATGTGGATAATGCAAATAGTAAGGGTACTATTGACTCCTTCTATAAAAAGAATGTCAGAGGCAAGAAAATATGACAAAATGAGGGCTGACTACTAAAAGAGAAGTATACATATCCCCCCCCCCCCTCTTTCGAAAATCCTGGGCACACCACAGTTCCCCGACCTTACCTAGGATTTTAGCCCATCATCTCTTGATTTGTGTTGCGTTATGATAAGCACCAGAAAGCAGATGGTAGATAAATAGATAATATGGTATGGTCAAGGGGTCTGCTGTCCTTATAAAAATGTCAACCTAAAATTCTATATTTCACACATATAATATTATTTCGGTTACAGGAATTTGTGATAATTGTTGATAATACTGATTGAGATTGACATACGTTGTCGCAGGAATGCAATAATTTCGGATTGAAGCAATGTTTTTGAGGTGGTAGAACTGTTTTTGGGTGAAAACAATACTTACAAGCATAATTTTCCAATTGTTATCTTAGCACGCTCTGAAGTGTCAGGTGTCGCAGGTTCGAATCCTCAGCAAGAAATGGTTATTTCAATGTTCGTTGTTATTATTTTACTTACATAATTATAAAAAATTAATAATTACATACACAAAGAAATAATAATTTTATTTCAATAATTCACCATGCATCCTCATCGTCACGATTATCCTATAAAGCGAAAGCCTTAAAGGTAGCAAAGGACGTAAAATATACGAAATAGTAGTGGTGTCAGAAATGAGATTTCAGTGGATTTAGCGAAACATGGGAGTGGGAGTAGTTAGGAAACAGATGAAGACTACATCTGCTCTACATACGTCTTATTTGAAACGAAAAGTTTCGCGATTTGGGCAAATCTGGTTTCAAAAGAACCAAGATGGCAACATTAGTAGAACTGGACTTCTTGCAGGTTCCGAAGGAAATATTGGGGATGGGCCGATGCTGAGAGGGGAGGGGGCAAGGAGGGTGCATCATGTGTTACAAAAGTAAACAACGGTTTGTGGGAGGGACTGTGCAGTGGGAGTTTTGTGACTGGTGTCTTTCGTCTTTATGTTATTTTCGGGCATTGTCAATTAATTAATGAAGCTTGCTCCGAGTTCCGAGGTGGCGGGTTCATCCTATCTGGACAGTGTGTGTAATCGTGCAATAGAAGATATTTTGAAGCAATCTTTCGCTTCGTTATTTTGCAGAAAAAATCGAAATTGGGGCGAAAGGGAGGCCAAAGCCTATTTTGAACGATTTAAAAACCAAGTCGTCTGCTGGATATGACCGACATTTCAATGTTTCATGGTATAACGACTATCCGTGGTTATGTGGATGCGTGCAGTTGTTGAAACTCTTTTGTTGGCCATGTACTCTATTTTCGGGTGAAAAAAAAAAACGTGTCGAATTCAGATGTGGATAACGTGGACCATGACCATGACGCACCCAAAAATTCAAATTCAAATGAAAAACTTCTCTTCATGACAGCATCATAGAAGTTTTTTGATTTGATTTGATTGATTTTGCTTCGCTTGTGCCACTTTTGGCTAATTTGCGAAGATGGGGATGAGTGATGATATGATTAAATTGATGAATAGACATCACAAACGCCCATGCCCAAGCTAGGTTTCGAACCCGGGATCCCAGCATCATATAACTATTTTCAAAGTCGGATTGATCTGCTCTATAAGTAGCCTTCGATGTTTCTGTAAGTATCAAATTACGTATTATTGTGTCAACAACCAATGTTTGCGATTTCACTTTAGTCCTTATGTCAACATTTTTTCCCCTTATTAATAACTTTACCAAAATCTAGTATTGAATTGCATACGTACCAGATTAATATTATATGAACTACTTGGAAGACATTGGGGGGGGGGGGGTGGCATGAGGTGGGGAGGTGCCCAAGTCTCCCTTAAAACCGGTAACACTTTTAAAAATCCACGCCACGCCACTGGTTCATAGGGACTATTTACCTGATGTTCAGTAGAATTGACAGTTCCAGGCTGAAATGTAGAACTTTAGTGAGAGATCTAAAACAGTAGCAACCATTTCCTTTGTAAATAAGTTCATTTTAATCAATTGACAACCACTACACAGATTTAGAAATAACAAAAATGACAGCATGTTTACAAATTAATTTAAATTAGTTGACCTGTTGTGTTTTTGTATGAAGAAAATTACATTGACTGGTGATTTTACCTTTGTGCAGTTACTTGATTAAGCATTTAAAAATAATAATTAAACTGGAATCTGCCATGTTGCTCCTCAGTATCCATGCATCCCGTCTGCTAATATCTATGATGTACGGATGCCTTTACCTAATGATTTAACACCCACAGATGTACTGTGTAGAAATTTCAAAGGCAACAGATCCGATTGTAATAGCACTGACAGAGAATTCAATTCAGAACAGCAGCAGCGAGAAATCAGGCAAAGTCAGGGCTGGCTCGGTAGCTCATTGATAGAGCAGTGGCACAGTACACCAGAGATCCTAGTCGAGCCTGCAATTTTAGCAGAAATTTATGCTGATTGCTGTGTATGCTGTTCTGTTGTCATTAACATTATATGTGCTTGAATTACTAAATTAAATTACTGTGGCTAAATGTTAATGTTTAAAGGAATATGCTATCGCATTTCAGGGATGTCGGTCGTTTCAGAAAAAGTCAAACCATCAGTTGCAACTACGAAAGTAGTACCATCTCGGGAACCTGTAAGTTCATTGCAGTTATTTACCATGTATTATTCTTACAATGTAGATGTGTTCAGCAATAGAGTTACTAGTTTTTAAAACTGAAATTATTCAGTAAGGAATGTCTAGAAATTACCAATGCCCTCCTCAAGAAACGGACAATAGAAAATATACAACAATAATGTTAAAAGAGGAAGCTATGAATAATCAAAACAAGATTTATAGTAAGCAAGATCTTGGCCAGTTAAAGCAGAAATTATTATATAAAGCTGCAGAAATAAGCACTGTTCTTTTGGGCAAGCCAAATGAGATTTTATCGAATAACTAAACAATTTGGTGTTTTAAGTCCACTTTATGCACAATAAGGCTAATCGGGACTGGACCTACAGTTTAAAGTGGGATCCAAACCACTATGTGCTTCCACCAGGTATCGAACTTGTCGAATAACTATAGCTTACGCTGGGAAGAAGTTGCTGAATATTAATGGGGATAAAAGGAAATCATATAGGGAAATGGTATGATTTTAGTAAAGGAGAAAGGGAGATTTATTTACTTTAGTACAAAGAAAAGAAAAAATTCTGAAGCTAAAAAATATTTGAAGAAACGTTTTTAAGTGGCAATGAGAAAGAATCATTCAACAACAACTGAAAAAGCTAAAATTTAGAGAGCTGAAGGATTATATGAAAAATCCAGATCAGTGCTAAACTCCATAGAAGATGATACAGCACAACAGTATTTAAGCAAATATCACAAGCTTGAATCTGTATTGGAGAAATTAGGTAAGGATGTTAGAACTAATCAGATGTGGGGTAACAATAGCAAGCAATATTATCTTCATTTAATAGCCTTTGCTAGGTTTAGAGATGGTAATATTACTGGTGATCAATCTATTTACTTAAACAAAGAAACAGCATCTAAAGCTGATATACAAGGTATGTCCAAAAAGTAATGAGACTAATTCTGGAAAAATTGTTTTATTAAAACTATGTTGAAACATGTAATATTCTTCAAAGTAGGACCCCTGAGCATCCATAAAGTGGTTCCAGCGTTGTTGCCAATATTTGTAGCAGCGCAGGAAGTCTTGACCTGAGATGCCTTTCAGAGCACTGCTTGGACCTCTTCAATCATCCCAAAATGGTGTATTTTCAGGCCGACTTTGAGCTTCTGGAACCAAAAAAAAGTCAGGCGGGGAGAGGTCCGACTTCTATGGTGGGTGGGGAAGCGTTGCGACATTTTCTTTGGACATGAGATGGAGCATTGTCATGGTGGAGAAACCAGGTATCTGCACGTTCAAATCTTCTGAAATGATATGATGCACAAACCAATTTCAGCAGTCCCACCTTATCTACGATTAGCCTCACATTCAAACATCGGTCAGAGTTCAAAACAGACTTTCACTTGAATCACTTGCCTGGCACTTCTGGACATTGATGGGCATCCTGAGCAGTGCTCAACCCTGCAACTTCTCTTACTTCTTTGATTGCCTTGTGCTTTTGACAAAGTCTGGTCTTGAAAGGCTTTTCTTAACATTTGAAGCATATGGGTAATGGATTTTTCGAGTTTAACACTAAAATTTATCGTACTGCATTTTCGACCTTGTCGTGACACTAAAACAGCTTCTTAGTTTGCTGGCAATCCGAACGCTGGAACAGCTCGGAGACAACTGTGTTTTGTCAGACTGTATACCTGACATCCCCCACCAACCGCCCCACCCAATAGACCCATCATCCGACCCTTATGATTGGCCCTAAAAAAAATTGTCTCGTTACTTTTGGGACAGACCTTGTAGAAGATAATTAGTGTTAATTTGGGAAGATTAGAGGTTCTTTTGTAGAGATTAGTAGAGGAAATGAATAAAAAACTGAACAAAGTAATAAACAAGGCAGTCTGTGTTAGGTGTGCATGTGTTAAATGGACAAGTCCAGTGGTAAAATTGGGTGACAACTACAGTGGAATTGCTATGGAAACAAGCTTCCATGAAAAATCATCAAAATGAGAGGGGATATTACAAGATGTAACCAATTGTAAATCACAATAGAGCGAGCGATAAATATAAAACAAAACCACCAATCTGAAACCTACAGTGTTAATAGGAATTTTCTCTCTCTCTCTCTCCCTCTCTCTTTCTCTGTTTCTTTATCTTCTTTCTTCTTTCTGTAGCTTTTATAGCTACATGATTCCAACAAGTGTTCTTAGCTTGCCAGCCAGGCAGTGCTGGAAATGGCAAATGTTAGCTGAGGGATGTTTGGTCTAGCTTTAGGGTTAGCTGAGGGGATGCTCCTATGACTTGACTTGGTGACAGTGAAGCAGCTTAATTGGGGGGGGGGGGTGTTTTGCAAAAAGTTTGTTAGCTGTTGGATTTTATTCCCCCTCCCCCTGCAAACCCCCGTAGCTTCAATTACTGCACTGCAGCATGGGCCTCCCCGATCGTGTAGTGGTAACATCTTTGCCTTGTAATCAAGGGATTCCAGGTTCAATGCCTAGTGGTTTGGATCCCACTTTAAACTGTAGCTCTCGTCCTGATTAGCCTTACTATGCACAAACTCAATGAATCAAGTACTGCAGCCAGATTAATTTGATAATTTGACATTGGCATCCAATGTTTTGACTGCATGAATTATTCTCACACTCAAAATGTTTGACACTAACGTTAAATCAACCTGCCAGGTAACCCGAGAACACTTGTTTAGACGTACAGTGTCGTTTCGCCCATGTTTCTATCCTTCTTCCCTTCTGCATGTAGATTAATCTTCTCAAGGTAATCTCATCTTCTGTGGTCGGACAGTAAATTTCTTCAGATGTCAGTGGAGGAAAAATAACCATTATTAAACTTCTTTCTACATCTGTAAGCTTGCCATGCACATGAATCTTCAGCAGATGGGGAGTTTTCAGGCATGCACTTTTCTAGTGAACAGTGTTGTGCAAATAAAAGGTAGAAGGGGAAATTACTTATCATAGAGAGTTGAAGTTTTTTTCTTTTTCTCTCTCTCTTTCGGGGTAAGACCACACTCTTGGGGCAAGTGAAATATTTTTGTCACTACCAACAAACCGTAGTTACAAGGTTAAAAAGAAGAAAAATAAATTAAATCTCACCTGAATATATTCATTTGGCGAGTCAGTATCTATAAACTAAAAATGAAAACAAGAAAATTCATTCAGAGAAGTGCTGAGAAACTTAGTCATGCGAGGGTCCAACTGGCATTTACAGATTATCATTTGAAAGATTTTATACAGTTCAATATGCGCAGTAGACGACAACACTGCTCTTAAGAGGTGCAAGTTTAATGCTTAAAACAGTCTATCATACACCATATGAACCATATGTGCTTGAACCTGGATGATGTTTTGTATTGAATACCAGAGAGTTCACAGTGTATCATTTATTCAAGGTTTTCGAGTACTTTTATGAAGTTCCTTTGACTCACCCTCAAACCTTCTACTACTCAAAACTTTGCTTAGAGCTGTACTTTAGTTTTATAGCACTTGTACTTCAACCTCTCTGTATCTTGAAACTATATAATGTATTAAACAGTTATTCAGTATTGGTGATAGTTTCATTGATAGTTTCCTCCTTTGTAATTGTTTAAGTTTAAAATAAGTATTTTAAAATAACAAATTCTAATATTTGGTATAGGGTGCTAGTCACAGTTCTACAGCCAGCTACTTCAGTGCAGGGCCAAAGAAACAGCATCCAAAGACATGCGCATATGATGTCATGTGTCACGTACGTCAAGGTTTTGATCAACGTATGCACCGTGAAGGTCGGAACTACAGAGATGTGTGGGATGGTATTCATGAAGAGGTAAGGCTTCTATAAACTATGAACTTGTAGAAAAAAAGTAAATTTCCACCATGTTCATATTGTTGAGTTCTGTACACTACAGAACTGAACAACACTCATCGTTGAAGTCATCAAAGAATCACTGTCCCTATGTATGAGGATGACATACTGCCAAATAGACACTGACTTCTACCAACAACAAGATGTTATGGCAATGGGCTCGTCACTATCACCAATACTTAGCAACATATGCATGGAGCACTTCGAAGAGACAGCCCTAATCCAAAGCACCAGACAATGTAAGACATGGGTTAGGTATGTACAAGGTGATTCAAAAGTCTCAACATTTTCCCTTCATCGCTAATGAATGGTTTTCAAGATG
The DNA here is from genome assembly GCF_977018435.1 of Lepisma saccharinum. NCBI lineage: Eukaryota > Metazoa > Arthropoda > Insecta > Zygentoma > Lepismatidae > Lepisma > Lepisma saccharinum. The sequence goes on along the minus strand of NC_139251.1, from coordinate 29,722,327 downwards.
GGATAAAAGACACTGTTGTTTTCCAGCAAGATGGTGCAACACCCCATTTCACCAGAATCATTCGGGACCAACTTGCTGACACCTTCCTCGATAGGTGGATCGGCAGTGGCTCACCAAGACTTTGGGCAGCTCGCTCTCAGACCTGACTCCTCTACACTTTATTTGTCTGGTCTTTCATTAAGTTGAGGGTGTACCAAGTAAAGATCAACACCATAGAACAATTGACTCAGTGAATAGCTGTAGCAACAGAGGAGATCACACCAGCTATGTTGGAGCATGTGTTCTGGTAGAAGATACTGGTGCTGTGCCTAGACTTAGAAGGCCACCACATTGAACTGTACTGAGTTTGTCTTCTATTGTAGAGTGCTCTTTAGCAATACTGTCAATTTTGTCAATGAAATTATTTTTTATTAAAATGTCAAGACTTTTGAATCACCCTGTATATGATACATTCATAGTATGGCCACTTGAAGACCACACACTGCCAGATTTCCTCCAGCATCTGAATAGCTTACATCCATCCATTAGGTTTACTATGGAACAAACCACCCCAAGAGCACAAAAAATGCCATAATGCACTGCCTAAGAGCAAGTTATAACTGTATCTTTAGTCAAAATGAAAATAAATGTCTGATGAAACGAGCGTGTGTTCTCCTGAAACGTCACAAAGAAAAACTGTTTTCTTATGCTTGTAATAACCGTAAACTACAGGAAAATAATTCTAAGAGCAAGGGTCAGAAGAATCTGCTCAACATTCAGACAACAACAGCGCACATCATAAATGCAATGAAAGTCAATGGGTATCTGCCAACTACAACTAAGAGAGCCATCCACAAACACTGACTCAAAAGACACAGTATATACCCCAACTGAGAACATCATTCAGCAGTAAGAATACACTAAGAAGCATACTATCAAGCACCAAACCAGAGTTAAAGGTCCAGGAACACATAAATTCAGCAATTTAAATTTGGTCCAAGTTGTGTATTGTTTCATTTCAATATGGAACTTGGACCCTATTTATACTGATCCGGAAAACAAGGTTCCTGGACCTTATTTAAATACTTTGCATATAAAAAAGGTGCTTTCCAGTTTCATTTATACTTATTACCAGTTTTCTACTTTTTAAGAGTTTAATGAGCGTTATAAAATTTTAAGCGCAATCAAGGTTTGCTACTCGACTGTCGGGAATTAATGTGCTAGCTATCACCCGCTCGTTCCAGATCTGTTGCCCAAAGACGACCAGCCGTCTTTGCCTGCCGCTGAGGAACCTTTCTCGTCATCCTCCGATGGGTGAGGGGCAGTGCAAGGGAGGGTGGGGGCTGCCCAGTTATAAGGTCCGCGAGGAAGGTCCCGTGGGTTCCTCAACAGTGATGCCAACTCTAGCATAATGGTTCTAAACCTAGCAAAAGTTGAACTTTGTTGGCACCTAGCAGTCTGCGTTTGGCATAATGGAAAATCCAGCATCAGCTCAAAAACAGGCATCCCTAGGAAACAGAGAAATTGAATTCTAATGAAAATATTTTGAGGAAATATTTATTTTTAAGAAAATCTCCAGATCTTGTTTGTACTTTCAAACAAAAGGAAGTATGCCGACCAAGGAACAAGCTTTTACAGGCCCTGATCCATCGCCTTGTTTTCGTCTTTTCTTTATCCTCCTTGATTTAACAAGGGAGGAACATTTCATAAAAGGAAATCGGTAGAAAGAGTTGGAGGTCACAAATAAAACAAACTGACGCCGTTACCAGTCATGGGATTTTCTTCAACTTTCTTGAAGCACTATGCTAAACCCATTTTATTGAATGGTCGAAAATCCTAATGTTGCTTAACTACAATAAATAATCATTAACGCAGTTCAAAACTCCAAAATAGCAAAATAAAATAGAACTTAAAACTACTACAGTCATCAGAAAATGATGATAATAAATTAATAATAATTGTATAATAATAATAATAATAATAAACCCTAGAATAATTTTATCACATTTAGCGTAATTTATGAGTTGAAACAGCACCTTTTCTTATCAGGAGGTTGGTATTGGCAAAGCTGTTCTTAATCCACACATGACAGGCAGGGAGGGCCTGCAGCTAACATTACAAGGTACAGGCGATACATGTTACTGTGTAATTGAACGCATTTTCGAAAACTTGCGTTGGTCTGTTTACCATAACTTCCTACACCCCAAAAATTCCATGATCGCCACTGTGGTGGAGGCACATGGTGGTTCAGATTCCACTTTAAAACTGTAGGTCCAGTCCCGATTAGCCTTACTGTGCATAAAGTGGATGTAAAATAACAAATCATCATCATCAAATTGGAAACTAAGGAAAATGAAAGAAGCAGCCTTCATTGTAATGGCCAAGAACCCTATAAGTTATCCCAGGGTAGAATTTAAGCAAATATGGTTCAAATGCTCAAAAAATTAGAAATACTAGAATAAGTGGAGCAAAAATTAGTCTAGAATTGGGGGAATGCCGTGGAGTAGTTTGTCAGCACGTTCAACCCACACCACCAAAAATAAATTTGTTCACCTTAAGACAAGAAGAATGCTCTCTCGAAACATAGTGTTAGAATAAGTATAAGGAAAAGCAGTAGACAATGGATAATGCCCATTTAACATTGCATGGTAATGTAGAACCATTGCCACTAATATTCAGAGAATTATTGCATCTCTCTTGTAATAGGATCCCAATAACTGGGTTATAAAATCAGTTTTATATGACTCCAACTTTGGAGAGATCATTTTATTATCTGACAGGAATCTTGCAGGGTTAGAGCTTGTACATATTACAGGATGTTTCACTTGCTCTCGGCCCCTGACATTTGCTTATAAAAATCAAACTATTGGTCATAATGTAATGAAATTTGCTATGGACATACCTTGGTGTATGAGAAGCATGGTGACGTCACAGCGAGTGTTGGAAGTGATCGCCATTAGCATCAATACATGCCTGTACACCCCTCTCCATGTTACAGAAAGTAGCCACCAATACATCAGGAGTCTCAGCATCAATTTCCAGCCGAATGTTGTCTTGGAATAGACCTCTCCTTTCAACATGCCCCCTGGGAAGAAATCTGCTGGGGTAAGGTCAGGCCAAATCCTTTGGAAATGACACATCTTCAAAGAAGGACACAATTTCTAGCATGCTGACGTTGGAAGTGAAAATATGCATTACGGAGTTCCTCATCATCTGGCCAAGAACTCAGACTGAAACCATACGTCTATACGATTGGAATTAAAGGCAGAATCGTCCAGATGCACACATGTGCCCACACAAGGACTACATGACCTACAATGATGTCACCATGCTTCCCATACATCATTGTATGTCCATAGCAAATTTCATTACATTATGACCAATAATTGGATTTTTATAAGTGAAAATCAATGGCCGAGAGAAAGTGGAACACCCTGAATCTGGACTATTTGCAGCTAGAGGTTTTCTGGCTAGAACCTGTGCATGCCAACCAGTTCAAACATGGCCTAAAAGTGTAGGCCAAGTAGCAATTATCCTATCCAAGCATAAAATGGAATTAAACACACAAGACTTGAGGCTAATGTTTTTCCTAAATATCCTCACTGCAGTTTTCCAGTCATTATGGGCAAGAACAGACAGTGTGTGAAGTGAGACTGACCTCGTATGTGAATTGCATTATTTTGATAATCTAATGTGAGATGGAAGCAGGTTTGATGCTTTTTGAAAGACGTACATTCACAGAGTTGCTCAGCTTTTGCTTTAATTTAAGTATTTTTCACATTTCTTCCCCAGGAGAAAGCAAGAGTTGTGCCTGTTTGCTCATCAAAGAACTATGGTCATCGGACCACAAACCTTGAGATTGCATTTCACCGTCATGGCGTAGTGAACACAAGGACAGAGTTTTTCCGCCGAACAGGGGTTAATATTAGTCCTGTCCCGCTTATAGGACTCTCAGAAATTTTATTTGATGAATGAGCAGAATTTCAACAAAATCCCATGGGCAATCTATGTATTTAATGCTGAATGACATCCTGTATATTCTGTTAATGAGAAGATAATTAGTATCACCGGTCTCCTTCCTTCTTTTTGTACGTACCTAGTTTTGATATCACTTCATTGTCAACAGTTGACATATACAAATAAAGAGTAAAATAAATTTGAATACAATTTTGTCAAAGACTGCTTGTGAATTTTACATTTATCAGTGACCTGTGTTGCTATCTGTAAGAAACATGAACAGCCGCAGCAAGCAATATTAGTGTTACCTGATATTTTTGATAAATGTATCTATGGACATGTTAGATGTCACATAATAGACCAAAAGCTTCTACGTCTAATGATATTATATAGGGTCTGTCAGCGGTGGCTTTAAGGGGTGAGCCGCCATGCCATGGCTCTTCCCTCAGAAAAAGAAATAGCACTTGTTTTGCCAAAATATAGTTAAATTAATACATTTACGAACGAGGAGATTCGAATCTCGTAAGCGTTCCAGCTTACGACTGCCTCAATTCCTTCGCTGCATTCCCAGCTTCTTCTCTCACTTGCTCTGGGCCAGCATAGTCTGGCCTAAGCGCAGAGGCATGCGCGGAGGCATGAAAAAGTCTCCGCAGTTAAGGAGCGAGGAGGTGGGGTGGTAGCCCAGTGGCAGCCATAAGACAACCACCCATGCCAGCTCACGTCGTGGCACGATGCGAGAGCTTTCACATTGTGTTGACATAGTTGCCAACTTCACAGAGAAGTAACTAATTCTGACCGATTTGTAATACTCGTTGGAGAAGTAATTCGCGAGAAAGATATTTTCCTGCATACTTGGCAAGAACGATCGTAATCTCTTCCCAAAATTTATATAACCATTTAGATAGATGTGTCTAAAGAGCCATCCAGACTTTTTTGTTATCGATGTATTCCTTAAGAAAACACATATCCCTTGCTCTCACGCACACAGACACTCACGTGTTGCAACTGACGTTGACAACATTGAAGACATTTACTGTACAAAAGAATTTGCATCACCAGGGGATTTTTTACTTTAATATTTGTAAAAAAAATCACACGGAAAATATATCAGTAGAAGAATTTCACTTGGAGATATAATTCAATTTCTTGCATTGAATTCTAAAAATTGTAGATCTACAGTTCATTTAGCAGATAATCATATTTCAGTTGTTAGTAACACCGACTGTTGATGTACCGTCTGCCGTTCTGGGGTTGCAAATTATAAACAAAGCAAGACGAGAATACCGTGATCGACTCGGTGTCTCTAATTGTTCACTGCTTTTCTTTTTAGTGAAGTGAAAGTGTCCGATGGTGTGTGAAAGGAAGAGTAGTTAGTAAAGAAGAGTCAGATTAGAGCACTATTACATACACCGTTTTCCAAGGTACTATACGATATTAAATTAAAAGTTAAACAACTTGGCTGTCCCACGCCAGATTTAAACATCAATTCTATTTAAAAATATTAAAAAAAATGGTAAAGGTGACAGGCGTCGAAATTTTAATAGTCGCATTTATTTCCTAGAAACTCTGGCTAACCTCCGCACAGCATGCTATGATGCCAGGGATTGCAGGTTCGAATCTCGGCCTGGGCATCGGTGTTCTTTGTGAGTGTTCACTCATCCTTATCTTCGCGATTAGCCAAAAGTAGTGCAAATGCGAAGTAAAATAAACCAATCTTAGGAACTCTGAATTTTTGTCTGCAATTTTAGTAAACAAAGTTTAATTAAAATTACCTCTCATTAGATTTCTATGACATATGCTAGCGAAAATTTTTCGATTTCTTGATCACGTTGGCACTACCCATCATACTAGCTGCCAGCCGCCACTGGGGTCTGTCAATATACAGGTAATGGACAAAATAATATGAACACCTTGGTTTGCAAAGGCCTATATAAGCCGTCGTGGAAAAGGAACAACACTCAGCAGAGATTTCAACCATCTAGTGGCGATGAAAGCAAACATATCAGTCTATCAGAAGCTGGTGTGAGAGTTGCATGCGAGCAGTCAGCTAACCGTCAAATGCAGGTATGTCCGACCTTTCAGACTTCAAAAGAGGCATGATCATAGGAGCCCGCCTGGCTGGAGCATCTGTGACAAAAATAGCTACACTTGTTGGTGTAGCACGGAGCACAGTGTCAACTGTTCTGACAGCCTACAGACAACATGGAAAGACAACGTCTGCAAAGGAGAATAGTGGGCGAAAAACAAAGTTATCCAACAGGGATCGACGTGTGTTGAAGCGAATAGTGACTCGACAGCACAAGACAACACTGTCCCAGATAACCGCAGAGATGAACAATCACCTCCAGGACCCTGTATCAACAAAAACCATTCAAAGGGAGCTGCATTCTGTGAACATTCATGGCAGAGTTGCCATCCCCAAACCGTTGGTGACTCCACGTAATACAGTGACACGAAGAAGGTGGTGCCAAGAGCACAAGAATTGGACACAGCAGCAATGGGAACATGTGATATGGTCAGACAAATCGTCTTTCACATTATTTCAAACCACAGGACGTGTTTATGTGCGGAGAACTCCTGCTGAAGCATTTGATATTGACTGCTTAGTGCCTACTGTGAAACATGGTGGGGGGTCTGTGATGGTTTGGGGGGCTATATCTTGGAATGGTGTTGGCCCACTTGTCGTCCTGCGTGGGAGAATCAACGCAGAGAAGTACTGCACCACCCTGGGTGACCACCTCCATCCCATGGTTCAGACTTTGCTTCCCGATGCATGCACCATCTTCCAAGATGATAACGCCCCTATTCACACTGCTAGGTGCGTTGATGCATGGTTTGATGAGCACAGTGATGAGGTAGAACATCTCATCTGGTGTCCACAGTCCCCCGATCTTAACATCATTGAGCCTTTGTGGGGTATTTTGGAGGCCAAAGTGCGTAATCGGTTTCCACCTTCAATGACGCTTTCGGAACTTGAGACTGTTTTGTGCGAGGAGTGGCTACGTATTCCAGTTCACACTGTACAGAAGCTTTATTTGTCTATCCCACGTACGATACAATCTGTCATTCAGGCAAGGGGGGCCCAACCCCCTACTAATACAAGTTTTCTGCAATTGCATTGGTGTTCATATTATTTTGTCCATTACCTGCATATCTACCATTTTAAAATGTTTCCCATAGTAACACAATACAGCTAATGTAAAGAAGATAGTGGTAATAAGACAACACTGTTCACTTGTCTTATTGTTTGAAAATCACATCAGGTAGATCACATCATTCTGTGTTGTACACTCACAGAGTCGATGAACAAAATTATCCATTACAGACACCAGCATTGCAGGTGGAATTGGCTGGACTTCTTCCCAAATTCTTCTCTTCAGTGTCTCTAAGTTAGGGATACATGTTCAAAAACTTGGCTCTTGAGGTACCCCAGAGAAAGAAATCGCAGGCAGCCAGTGTGTGCTGTGCAGCTACCATACAAATGTTCCATATATTACTTTTAAAATATGAATCTACCACAAAAGCAGGGTGTTCAAGAGTCCAATGCTCCATTGCTACAGAAATGGCATCCCTCGTGCTCTTACCTAGCATGCTGGATTTCATCACTACTGCGGGGCTGTAGGGAATACCAATCTTTGAAAGTGGTAGATATGTATTGCCAGACCCTGTATGTCGATTATCAATGCTTTGAAAAGTTACCATCATGTAAAATATGGCATGTCTATGTAAACAATCATATTTTTGTGTTTCTCCCTTGCTTCCCATCTTTATATTAAAAACTATGCATAGGACCCACTTTGCTAATGTGCCACAATATTAGCAATAGCAATATACAATAAAATAATGTCTACATGTGGACATTCAATGGTGCAGTTTGCAACATGGAGTACATCAACAAGCCTTGCTGCTGCTACCACCAAGATCTCTTGATATACGTGGGTCAGTCAAAAAGTTAGTTGCACAGCATGAGAAAACAAACCAGGAGCGAACTTTGACGAAACTTTTATTTGCACATAAAAGTTCCATACGGAAGCTTCCTTTTCGATGTAATCACCTCCTTTATTTAAACATTTGTTGAGGCATGTCACAAGTTTGTCTATGCCTGCTCGAAGAAGTCACATCCAAAGTCCGATAACAATATACAGGTTGCAGCTTGCACCTCGTCATCCGAGTGATATCGTTGCTTTGCAAGTCCTTCTTTCATGGGTACGAAAACATGGAAATCACAAGGTACAAGATCTGCGCTATAAGGGGAATGATCCAACACTTTCCACCGAAACTTGTGCAGAAGATTCGACGTTAGTCTTGCCGCATACGGTCTCGCATTGTCATGCAGGAGCGCAGGAGCACAATGCCTTTCGAAAGTTTACCTGGCCGTCGATCTTTAAGTGCTTATCACAATCATTTTAAGGATTCACAATAAGACGATGCATTAATCGTGATACCCTTCGGCATGAATTCGGTATACAGTGACACTCTCTTGCCCACAAAAACCGAATCACTGCACGCACTTCCACTTTGGACGCCACCTGCAGCTGCCGAAACATATTCACGACTGGTTAGCAAGCAACCTCCAACTGCCACGACAATGCCGCTATGCCATGTGCCAGAGATACATGTCTGCAGTGTTGCCAACCCGTTGCAAGAAAATATCCCTGTACCAACATTTTTGACGGGGGTTGCAAGGTTGCATTTGTAAGAAGGGATGAAACTCCCTCCGGGCAATTCCATCGTGATGGGTGTGACATTCAGACAAATTTATATTCATTTTTAAATGATTTTCATAGCACCTTCTGTGTAACTATCAATTCATGTAATTTCATTTACCTTGATGAAAGTTACTTAATTTCACAATATTCCTCTCCATCTCCATTTTAAGCTACAGAAAATATGTTTTGTAATTGTAACGGGTGTGCCTCTTCTGAGACTTGACTTTAGGACTTTCCTCAATCTTTCAGAAAACTGTGAAATATAAGGGTTTACTGAAACAATTTCATTTTATTTTACAAAGCAAACTTTCCTCAATATTTAGATGTTTTTAGTTTCTAAAAATATTACCACATACTACTTTTTCAGAATCATTTTGTGACGGGTGCGACAAATTTTGTGACTGGTGTGACATCATGCACATGTAGGATTATGGAACAATGCAAAGACTATGAAAATTATCCTAAATAGATTCATCAGACTAAGATTTGTTTCAGAAATGAAGTAGGATACTTCAGAGCTTAAGATATAGAAGCAATAAATAAGACAATTAGAATGAAATTAGGATTAATTTAGTTTTCTTATGGTGTAATACTGTACTTCTGGTTGCAAATTTTTGGCCATTATTTGAAATCTACATACTTCGAAAGAAGTTATTCAATTCAGAAGAATTTCCACAAATTAACAATATTTTCGCTTTCCTTTGATTTTCTTATACCAGTAGTACTGAGTAATCATGATATTTCTATGTTTAGAAAATAAAATATGCTTTTGCGTAAATGCACATATCTCATAAATTAATTAATTAAATGATAGAATTAGCAATGATTCTTTCAGAACACTTCTGAATGTGAATTAACTAAAAAATTGGAGCATTTTCACATCATGATTGCAGTTCCACTGTAATCAATAGACAAACATTTAACACAAAAAGACAAACATTTGCCTCTATGTTCGTTCTTGTAACATTCTGGAGTAAGATAAGCTATTTATCCCTCATGATCACTTGATACACTCCATGCTTACAACAATAACTAATAAAATTAACAAAAAGGAAAAACAAAAAATATATAACCATAAAATAGCAGTGTAAACACAAGCCAGAAGATTCCAGAAGTGAGCTTTCACACCTGAACGTCAGCACGTGGAGATTATTACATTCAGAGGGTCACGGCATTTGACCTCCTGCACATAAGTACACAATTCCCCATGCGGTCCTCCAGGCTCTGGGAATGGCCGAAGCCTGTCCCTTTTTAGCTTTAAAAGGTCCCCTTCACATCCGCGGGCTCCAGGATGAGTGGTCCCTTTGACGCTCGAATGATCCTTTGGTAGGTTCTCCTACCTAAATCTTATTACGAATTTTGCTTTCTCTAAGTGACCAGGTTCGGCCATCTTCCTGAAAGGGAAAAGTGTTTTAATGTTGCACCCTGTATTGCAAAATCTATGCACTAGCAGATGACAGAGAATCAAAGCTATCACTAAGCCATGTCATAGCAGGGCCAGAGGAGAGAAATCTGAGAATTGTTTACTGCTCACAACCTCTCTCCTCCTCGACATCCCCTGTGCTGGCCTACAAATTGATGTGAAGTATTTCCAGTTTGTACAGTTCTTGTATAAATAAGTCTATCGAGGCGAGTGTAGAAGTAAATGCTGCTGCCACCTATTGGTGTGGTACCAAACTTCATCAGGATGTCTACTAAAATTCTTGACTTTTTCTTGGCCTTTTTTCGTTTTTGTTAAGCTTTATTTATACGACCCCTACTTACGTACAGTTGGAAATAGGCTTATCAGGAAATAAATATTTGTTTAATGAAAAACCACAACCAAAAGGGCCAGTTAAGATGAAAACTGAAGCAGAGAATTAGACCTGCTTTATCTATTAATCCATCCTGGACTGCATTTGGCAGACTAGCGAGGCTCTGGCATCTGGCATAGCCAGTATAATCTTACGTGGAGCTCGTGTTGTCATCCCTATATATTTGTGATTGTCCCTTCATCCATCTTATCTTACCACCATTCATCCTCATGATTAGCCAAAGAGGCAGAAAAGTGAAGTAAAATTAACCAAGTCAATCAATGACTTATTGTGACAGAAAAATTCTTGACCACAAGTACGAGTTTTTTTTAAAGGTTCCAGCCTGACAGGGAAAGTATGGGAATAGATGAAAATCCTTTTAGTATGATGCGAGTCAATGTTTCAGATCATGTTGTGCAAAATTTCAGACAGATACTGCTAGTAATACTTTTCTGTTACGGGTTTGAAGTGACCATGGCAGCGCAGAGTGTGCAGTTTTCCAAATTGGAGAAGAGAGCTGTCATCAAGTACCTCTTCTCGAAGAACATTGGAGCCAAGGAAATATACGTCGAATTGACGCACACAATGCCCAATGGCTGTCCTTCATACGGCACAGTGAAATCGTGTAGGCAGATTTCAGGAGGGGGAGAATAAGCACAGAAGATGAGGAAAGACCAGGAAGAACAAAGCAATGTGCAGGAGACACCCTAGGCATCAGTGTAGAGCTGGTGCATTACATTGTGCATGAAGAATTGAGTGCCCAAACTCTTGACAGCTGATCATAAGCGGAAAAGAAGGGACAGTGCTAAGGAACTATTGGGCCGTTTTTCACGTAGTGTAGCCAGTGTTATTGAACGAATAGTGACAGTGGATGAAACTCCATTGCATGTGTATGATCCTGAGACAACATATCAATCCATGCAGTGGTGCCATAGTGGATAATCCCCAAAACTGTAGCCAACATAAATCTGCAGGAATCGTACTGGGTGTTATATTTTGGGATTGTGAGAGCATAATACTCAGCGAATATCTGGACAATGGCACCACATTGTGAATGCTGAACATTATGTGGTCCTGTTGGATAAATGCATTCATCTGTGAAGGGAAAGAAGCAGGGGATACTGTCAAAAGGCATCCTCTTCCTCCAAGACAATGCTCCTTGTCACAATGCAGAAACTTCATGATTTAAAGTATGAACTCATTGACCATCTCCCTTATTCTCCTGATCTGGCCCCCTCAGACTATTATTTTTTCCCCAAACTCAAAATGCACCTCAAAGGTACTGAATTTATGGACACCAGTGATGTCATTTTATAACCTTCTATTACCACAGTTAGAATTGCTGCAGAAACGTTGTGCCAAGTGTGTCAACCTGAAAGGCAACTATGTTGAATAAAATGACATTCATTTACCACTGACGCCATTATTTCTTTCCGAGGCCGGAAACTTATAAAAAAAAAACCTCGTATAATTTCTTGATTTTTTTCTTGACATCTTGACAGGCCCGGATTTCCCAATAGGCCTCATAGGCCCAGGCCTAGAGCGGCACTTTGGTAGGGGCCACACGATTGTTTGTATTATATTTATAAGGAATACCGAATTCTCGGATTGCCTTTTTTTTTCTCTGGACACACGAATGGAATAACTTACTGTAGTTGTATTGTATATATAAACTGCTCGCCATTAAAAATGCAACACCCAGAAGGAGTAATCAGAATCGGACGAAATGTGCACAGTGTGTAGAGGAGAGGTGCAGAAGTCTGATACGCATGGCCCTTACAGACAGAACGGCCACGTCAACGAGGATTGCGCATGAAGTACGGGATGTTTTACAACGTCCAGTGTCCCCAAGAACCGTGCTTCGCCGTTTGGCGAACCGGGGAATTTTTTCCCGGCGCCCACTGTTGCGGATTCCTCTGACGCTAGAGCATAGGCGTTTGCATCTCGTACGCATTCAAGGGACATTGAACAGCCAACGGTACATCACACAGGTTCTCACCCCGTTGCTGTCCCATTAATCCATGCACTGCATAATGCCACTTTTCAACAGGATAACGCACGCCCCCATGTTGCAAGGAATGTCCTCGCATTTATGGAAGCTAACCACGTGCCCCTGCTTCCTTGGCCAGCACGTTCACCGGATATGTCGCCAATTGAACATGTCTGGTCCATGGTGGGTCGCCGGCTGGCCCAACTCAGGTTTCCGGCACGTAATGTTGAAGACCTCTGGCACCGTGTGGAAGTCGCTTGGGATGCCATACCACAAGCAGACATCGATAGACTCATTCTGTCCATGCCTTGCCGTGTTGCAGCAGTTATTGCCGCCCGTGGAGGCTGTACACGCTACTAGCTCCTTGGGGTTATGCAACCATGTTCTACGTGTCACATGTCACACCACCGAGCTCTAACTGTAATCATTTTCTTATCTTATTATGAACTACATATTTGCCACGTTTCGTGTTTCTATCTCATTTCCTTGTGGGTGTTGCAATTTTAATGGCGAGCAGTGTATGTTAACAAGGAATATTTCTTAAGAGAGATAGGCTAGCAGGGCTCGGAACTAGTTTACTAATTTGTTGTTTTAATAACCGACGTTGTTGTTTCGAATGTACAGTATTGTGCTGAGACGGGTTGGCGATTGCGGCAAGAAAGTGGAGCCTGCCGCTCGCTTTTGAAAGACATCACCGGCTTGACTGCGTTCCAGGAACACCGTTCCTTGTTACTACCGGCATTGGCTGCATATCAAAAGCATGTGATTTGTGTTGAATTGTTGAGAAATAAACTGTCGGCTCAAGCATTATTAAAGGGGTTTCGCATTGTACTATTCTACTGTTAGTTGCTCGAGAATATTATTCAAGAAGCAGGTGGCTTGTCGCGTCTCGCATGTTTCAGTGTCCGACGTGTGTTTGTTGGGGTAAGTTTAAAACGTCATTACGCTCATTATGAGTGATCAAAGAGTAATACTCAGTGGGTCACAATGCAAAAAGAGAAAAGCTGAGAAAGATGAAAAGCAGGAAGCATTTCTGAAGAATGTTCCGAAAATCAGTTATTTTTTTGTACAGAAATGTAATCAGGAAAAGTGAGTCAAGTGCCGTTGATGAGCCCAGTGTGTGTTCTGTCAACAATGTACAATGTTCAATGTTAAAATGTAATTTATATAATCTATGTCATTTCGCTTTGTTACATTTCTTGTATGGAACTATCATTTAATTAATACTGAATGCTGTTAATAGTAAAAATAGTAACACAGAAAATAATGATTTCTTTTTCATTCTTGATAAATGGTATGGGGGGTGGCAGAGCTTGTTTGGCCTAGGGGCGGCAAAGAGGTAAATCCGGCCCTGCATCTTGACCTACTTGTTGATTACATTTTCTTGACTGGTAGACACCCTGTTCATGTACCCAGAATAAGGAAATGAAACCAGTTTTCTGTAGCACATAGTTACAAATAAACTCCAGGATAAAGGAAAACACTAAACTCTTATCAATTAGTTTTGTGACGTTTTTCCTATGCTTTGCGTACAAAAAAGTATTACGTAATAATTCTGCGTGGAAAAGCATCGCACTTCCTCATTCTTCGTACGCCTTGCGTCTCGTTTGTCTTTGGTTGATTATACTAGCCCCCGCTAGAGGTCTCCACTGACCTCTCGCTCGGCGCTCGCTTCTCGAGCAGACACAAAAAAAACATCAGCAGTATCAGTTCCGACTTGGCAGACCTACGCGAAGCTGTCAGCGTGACTTCGGTCACGAGAGGAAGACAGGCAGAGAGTATGGTGCTGGTTTAAGTGTGCAAGTCGTCTCGCAGGCGAGACTTTAACTTTTTTCTCATTGTGTTTGCACGCTCTGTTACTGTTACTCTCTATGAAATTCGTCACGTCAACGCGAGATAGAACTACCTTTTTGGACGGACCTTATACTCTTGCAAGGAAGTTGCATTTGATTGGAGTGAGAAGTTTTACGACGTCCTGTTAGATTTCGTCAGTTTCCCGCAACGTGGACCTGTATCCAGAGCTATAGCCGAGGGATGAATTTGATGGGACGTTTCCAGACGTTACCCCAATATTCAGATGCCAGAACGTGAAGGAAGGCAGAGTTCCGTTTGACTGACCGCCCCTTGCAGTGTTGAATTGGAGGTTGGAACATTTTGGAAGAGTTTAATGGAGGTATGTACAGTGTCGATACGTTCTCTTAGTTCTGCGAAGTCCAATTCGTGAACTGGGTTAGAATTCCGTGTCTTTATCACGATTGAGTCAAAAAACTTAAATCAGTAAACAAAGGAAGAACGGCGACGAAAGTTTAAACTATTCTAAATTGCAAATAACGCGTGTAGGCTAATTAATGTGACGCGACTTGTTGAATATATTGTGATACAACAATGAAAATGATGGAACTTGCGACGTTCGCGTAACATTGAAATTTAGCGAGGCGTACGCGTGACAATTCCCATCCATCGTCGCGAATTCTTAAATGTTGAAGTAATTAATATTAGGGTGGCACAATATCGAATTAAAGTAGTGGGAGCATCAAATGTAAAAAAGGGAAAATTGTATAATTTATTGTGACAAAAGGATAACAGACCAAAGTGAGTCATTTGTTAATTAATTGTAAATATTCGGTTTGATGCCCAAGTGGATTTTACAATGTGTATAAGGGAAAGGATTTAATTGTGATTGTAATTCATGTTGCTGTTAACGTTTAAATTTGTAATACTTATTCTTGATACGTCAAATGACGGGAGGTAGATCGGAAGAAAGATTTAAAGTTACAATTGGAGAGATTTTGTAATGCAATTAAACTGGGTTTGTTATGATGAAATGTTTCTCATGTTGATGATAATTGGGATATTAATCGTTTCTTGTTCGAGATTGAATCTAATAAATTTTTGACTCAAGTCTTTAAAACCTGCATACTGTTCTATACATTTTGTCCACGAACCTTCCACATAAGAAAGTGAAGCTGCGAAGTTGCTATTGGTAAGAAAGGAAGTTATGAACTTCATTGAGTAGTATTGATCCTGCGGATTTTTGTGAACAGTTAGTGAGTAATTTTTGTATTGCAGGCTACTTTGAAGAATTGTCAAACCTGAGTGAAATTTTCCACGATATTTTGTGAGCGCCATTGCCTATAAATTTATTTTGATTGATTTAAAGGTGAGACCAGAACGGAGGATTATATTTTTCTTTGTTCTTTAGACATAGTCTTATCATTGGTTCTCCATTGAGACTGAGGTGGCGGTGTTAAACGCTGGCCAATAACCTCAACAACTTGCGACTTGTAACTGTTGGTTGTTGCTTAATTTAAAGTGCGTACATTAATTGATCCCGGACCTGTTTCTTCACGCTTCTCATAAGGCTTTATTGCCCCTTTTTCTAGTACGCGACCAACACGTTACAAAGTTCCTGGTATCAGAGCAGGTTTTATTAATTTATATACAAGAAATATCACAAAATTTTTTTCCCTTCCTCACACTACTATTTTTGGTATTATTGGTGATACCAACATTTCGATTTATAACCTTTTCTTGTGCAATAAATTCCCTTGTGGCCATACATTGTTGGTGCTTAACAATTTTTTTTGTTAACTTTGGAGCCCCCCCCCCTTTTTGAGACATTCCCGTGCAAATTTTTTTTTTGTACAGATTAATACATAAGAACTCTTGTTTATTGATTCTAATTATTTTACAGTATATCTTGATGTTGCATTATTGCAATTGCCTTGTATTTTGGATATCGTTGGTCCTTTTTTTGTTTTGGCTATTTTTTTTTTTTTGCACATTTTGGATATCCTCACGAGGAACAAATATCATGTCGCTTCCCTTTCAAGGCCATTTGCCACGGGTTGGGTCGACCTCTTTTCCCTTCCCACCCGTTAATATACAACCTTCACCTTTTTTACAGACCTCAAACTTACACACACCCAGAGAACTTTTGTTGCCTCCCGATTATTCATATATCACAAATTATATTAGATATACAACTGTTGTCGATCTTTTACAGGTATTACAACCGACCGATGGTTCAGATCCCGACCAGTTATTCTATTTTTTGTTGAACCTTCATCAAATTTTCAAGCTAAACCTAATAGATTTAGAATCTTTACTGTTGATGGCATTTGCGTCCACACATGGCCCTCTCCGAGACACTTGGTATGATGCTCTTCAAGTTTTCCTCCGGAAAGTCCACATTTCACATATCAAACCCTATTATCTTCGAGAGGAATCTTCCTTAGAGGTGGATTTATCTGACACTCATATGGCTTCACTTCTGTACCCCACCCGGGATCAAAACCCTCAGCGTTCTTCACGTTCATTCCAATCTTTTTATTGCAATTTTTGTCGTCAATCAGGACATTCTGATTCCCACTGTCGACGTCGCCCTCCTTCTATTCGTTATGTGTCTCATGCACCTGTTTCTCGCAGATAATGCAGAATCTTGTTTGTATTTGACTCAGGTTTGAACTTTTCATTATATATTTTGTATTAGAATTATAAGAATTATTGAAGAGGTATTTATTATTATTTATTATTTATATGTTTCAGTGTCCGACGTGTGTTTGTTGGGGTAAGTTTAAAACGTCATTACGCTCATTATGAGTGATCAAAGAGTAATACTCAGTGGGTCACAATGCAAAAAGAGAAAAGCTGAGAAAGATGAAAAACAGGAAGCATTTCTGAAGAATGTTCCGAAAATCAGTTCTTTTTTTGTACAGAAATGTAATCAGGAAAAGTGAGTAAAGTGCCGTTGATGAGCCCAGTGTGTGTTCTGTCAACAATGTACAATGTTCAATGTTAAAATGTAATTTATATAATCTATGTCATTTCGCTTTGTTACATTTCTTGTATGGAACTATCATTTAATTAATACTGAATGCTGTTAATAGTAAAAATAGTAACACAGAAAATAATGATTTCTTTTTCATTCTTGATAAATGGTATGGGGGGTGGCAGAGCTTGTTTGGCCTAGGGGCGGCAAAGAGGTAAATCCGGCCCTGCATCTTGACCTACTTGTTGATTACATTTTCTTGACTGGTAGACACCCTGTTCATGTACCCAGAATAAGGAAATGAAACCAGTTTTCTGTAGCACATAGTTACAAATAAACTCCAGGATAAAGGAAAACACTAAACTCTTATCAATTAGTTTATATAAAAAAATGTAAATAGCATACACAAGATCCATTGATACATAAAGGCACATATGCACAGAATTTGTTAAATAGTGTAAATTAACATCAATGAATGTTGTATACACATTACAAGTATAACAACTATTTACAATATGAAACAAAGCATAAGACATAAAAGTTAAGTTAAAGCACATAATATTGTTTTCAAGAGTCAGTCTGCATTTTCTTCTAGATCCGAAGGGCTGTCGGGCTTCTTCAAAGCTCTTTCCTTAATTCGAAAGCATTTGGGACACTGTTGGTTTTTTCTTGTCCAACAGTTTCTGTGGAATACTGCCATGCACTTCTGGCAACTCGCAGCTAGTATGTCGAAAGGGAAGATAACTTTGTCCTCATCACAGAGTTCGCAAACATATCCTTTTCCAAAGCACACCTGTGAATACAATTTAAATGAGGTTCAAGAATACAGAAATATTCTTTCTGAAGTATATTGATAACATGTGAGACTAAATTTCCTGATAATATAGATGAATTATACATATCTACTATGTCAATGCTGCCTAATTTTGCACTGTCAGCTTGTACTAATGAAGTCACGAGATTTTTGGCATCGGCACTGTTGCGGAACACACATGTTAGTTTGTGGTTGAACTGAGATATTTTGTTTTTAAGCCAGCATTGACATAGTAGATATGTATAATTCAATCCCCATAGACCTAGCTCTGCATTCAGTTGAAAGATGGCTGACAATAAACAGAATCCCTGCTCTAGAGGTACAAGAAACAACCAGGCGGTTGGAAGTTTGTTTAAAACACAACTACTTTCAGTTTGAGGATAAATTCTACAAACAGTCCGAGAGCCTTGCAATGGGCAATCTGCTGTCAGCTCCTTTAGCCAACATTGTCATGCTCCTAGCTGAAAAAGAGATACTTCACACTCCAGAACTGCAATACGTCCGATATGGAAGGTACGCGGACGACACAATAGTCATTTACAAAAAGACCTTCTAGTGAACAAACTAAATAGCATCCATCCCAGGCTCAAGTTCACCGTAGAACAAGAGGAACATGGTAAGATCAACTTCCTGAACATCACAATCAGCCATGCACTTAGCAAATTCATAATCACTGTCTACAGAAAACCAAATGCACGCAACCAGTACATACACACTCTCTCTAGCCATTCCCCCAAACAAAAAGATAACGTGTGGCTGAACTTTTATCGAAGAGCCTTCTCCTACTGCTGCCGAGAAGAGATAGCCACCACCACTGGAATAGCCCTGAAACATGGCTACACAGAAGCACAACTTTCCACTTGGTGCAGTAAAGCGGAAATAGAGGTCAGGCACCCTAACCAGCCACAATCAACCTCAAACAACCAATATAAATGGTTTACCTTCCCCTACCATCCCACTACATCCAACCGCATGTCCAAAGCCCTTCTCCCATATGGCATCAAAGTAGCGCACAAGCCCAATGCCAAACTAGCTGATAAACTAAACAAACACAAACAGTACTTCCTCTCCCCCTTAACCCAGGTGTATACGATGCAGAGTACGAGTGCAAGGCACATTACATTGGCAGATCCATCAGATCTGTCAATGAAAGAATCCAACAGCACCTATCGGATGCAAAAAAAGCACAACCCATTACTGGTCTTGCCAAACTCATCAAATACCATAGCCATAAAATTCAAAAGGTACAAGTCAAACACACTGGCTACACACTCGAAGACACCAAAAATCAAGGAAACGCATGCTATAATGCACTTCCTGCACGAGCTGAACATCGATAGCGGACAGGCACACCACACCTGGATTCCCCTACTACAGCAGTTAACACCAGGAAATAGCAGCAGACGTACAGTTAACAACAGCGCACCTAGCGGCAGCCGGAGAACTACAAACAAAAGACACATTCCAAGCAACAGTACAGCGAGTTCCAACGAGGTTGGTGCAGTGACCACTGAAATTAATAGAACAAAGAAAAAAAACAGTTTCACAGATAGTGAGTACTAGTTTCTCCATATTTATATACTACCGTGTCTCTTTTCCCAATTATGAATTCATTTCAAGTCAGTTCAGTTACTTAATATTTGAACAGAATAACCAAAATAAATGCTGTGTTACACAAAAAGAAAAAAATAGTGTAAAAGTACAGGAACCAATCAATTTAATCCAAACAATAAATGGTTCCACAATTTTCAAAATTAAAAAAAATTAAAGTTTTAAGTGAGACAACATACAACATGAACTTTATGACTAAAATTCCTTTGACTTTTGAAGACTTTTCTTGAATGAGGTGTGTAAAAGTTAATAACAATATAAAATAACTATGCATTTCAATACATGGACTGCATGAAATGCAAAACATTGTCCTCGATATTCTGGATCAAGTGAAAGTCTCTCCATGAGTACAATGCTAATAATACAAGTTGGAATAAAATTGGTTTATATTTATTAATAGTCATAACCATGATTATTATTTCTATTATTTAAGCTTTGTCAATGGCCGGATTCCCCCTACAAGAAATTCTGGCAATGCCCATGATAGTGTAACCATAATACACTAACTGACTTTCACAGCATGTACAGGGCATCAACTCCAACAACCTTGCTTCATTTTTAAGTCCTCGAAACACTGACGTTTATCATGCATATATGCAGCCATGCAGTACATATTCAAGGTTGCCACTGTCATTTATATTTTTTTTTTGCCTGAAAATTTGTTAAAGGATTCAAATGTTCAGCAAAGACATCTGAGTGAAGTGGCAGGGGTCAACCCCTCTCCCTTAACTCACCATTTATTACTAGAGGCATGCATACTTCGTTTTTGACAAAAACACATTGTAATGTTAATTTTTCATGTTTCTGAAATTGAATGTTTTTATCACGAAATGATGTGAAATGAACTGCAAAATGCAAAATAGACTCTTAAACATGAAATTTACCATTTATACCGACGCGCCACTTTCTGAAGTCTGAAGTATCCTGTGAGTTATGCAATTCAAGGAAAATTGATTAATTCTGCTGTAAATATTTGAGAAGCAAGAATGGACCCCTTTATACAGGAATACATTTAATATTCTGGTAACAACATAAATGTGCTATTAGAAGGGATATGTTTATTTTGTGTAATAGTGCAGATTTTAAATCAAATTTGGGATTATACTCACATGTTTAAAACCAAAATGACATTTTATATGTCGCTCTTTCACCACTATAACAGCGAAATTTAATTTTATTTACCGCTTTTGAACCCGAAATTGACTCCGTTTTTGTACCGAAATTTTGCTTTTTTATTTACCAAAAATATGTGCCTCTATTTATCACCCACACATATTTTGCAGACCTTATTTTGTGCTTTACATCAAGAATTTATTTCATTCTTGGTATTACACAGTCTACAGCATTTTGTATGGGGGGGATCAGAAAGTTCTGTCTTCTCTAGAAATCTTTCAAAAACACGTGAAGCTTGAGATGAAATCTCTAAATTGAATGCTGGCGCATCACTGAAATGGGAAAGACAGAGTAAAAAAACACACTTGTGAAACAAGAACTCATGGACAGTGTATGTAGAATAAAACGCGAGGGAAAAAAAATCAGTAGAATATAAAATCCAGGGAACTTTTATAACATTTTCCTCCTTTAGGACATGAGAATTGAACATATAATGTGGGTAGAATAGGATTTATTTTTATTTTTAAAATAACTAAAACTAAAAACTGCATTCACTTACTTTGCAATCTTCCTTGATATGTTTCAAGAACAAAGAATGCACCCTGTTAAGGTACTCTAGAAGTTCACCCGAGTTTATATCAATTAGGTCTTGCATGCTGTATTTGTCGGCAGCCTCAACAAAATGCTGTCGCTCATGGAGCTGCCATAAAAGCCTATTTTCTATAGCATCTCTGCAGGATGTAAAATACCTTTTCATTGTCAGAATATCTTCTCGAATTTTCTGAAAGATAGAGAAAAAAATACATGTTATGCAAAAATTATTACTTGTGAAAGTTCATCAATACAGGGTTTGAAAAAAAATTTACTCGCATGTAATGTTATCTAGGTGTTCAAAATTGGTATGGATAGGAAGATAAATGGCTTACCATGCCTTAAACTGGCCTGCTTCATTTGCTCGTGTTGTATTTGCTGCCTCCCATCTATCAAGTTATGATTTTTAATTGGAATTTCAAACGTACAAAAGTTTTGACAAGTGCCCTGCAGAAGACATTCCATAGGGATCATACAGAGAAAATAAAAGAATGAAGTGAAGCCATGTTGTGATGTGGTCAAAACAAATTTCTAGGTTTTCCAGTCATTTAAAGCACTTGATGCTACAAGGGTCATTCAAGTTGATGGTGACTTTAATTTCTAGGGAAAAATTGGAAAGTCCTACAAGCACCAAACTATGCAAGTTTTTCAAAGGGAACCCACTGGGCATTTAGGCATCTCTGCTATCATTGTCAGTTCCCCAGAGTTCTTTGCCATAGAAGGAAGTTTGACTGCTGTTATAGATGTTGCAGGACATCTTTTGTCAGTGCTTCATCTGTCTTCAATTTATTCCCTCTCGGAGAGTTGTTGCTGTCAAATTGACCATGTGGGGCCGTGCATTGTCATGGTGAAGAATATGGCATTTGCAGACAACATCCCCAGTATTTTCTTGCAAATGGCAATACGTACGACACCCTTCATATACTGGGCATTAATCATGACCCTTTCTCCAAAAAATCCACATAAAGAACACCTTGCATGTCCTAGTCAGACAAATGTGTCCATGCGGTTCATTCGTCAGCAACTAGTGTTCTTCGCCAAACTGTTGACATCATTTGTACACTCTTGCCCATGACATTGTTGTTCCCATACTGTGCTTGCAACCTTCTCAAAATTTCAACTGGCGTCAGGTTCTCCTTCACAAGGAATTTGATCATACACCGCTGCTCCACATCTACAGACATACTACTTGAAACCATTTATCGTTCTCCAGCTATTTACCACATTTTTTTATTCACAAACATCTGAGTCAACGTTGAACAACCCTTGTAAGTAAGTGTTCAAACTTTAATGGTACACACTATGCAAATGAGTGGTTTACTTAACACCTTTTAAAAATACATGAAAAATGTGTATGGAATAACCCCAATACAAAACAAAATTACAGCACCCCACCACCCCAAAAATGGTTCCAATAAATAAGTTTGACAAGTACAAATGAAACGTTTACTTTTTCAAAGATTTTTCCAGGTCTATAGGAACTGTAATTCTGGTTTGGTAGCTCAGTGTTAGGGCAACGGGATAAAAATGGGAGATATCCAGGTCTGACTCCTGTCTCAGACACATTTTCTACCCCATTTATACAATTTCTACAATATGATGTTTGGTGTAACTCTATACTCTTCATGACATTGAGTACTACATAACTTGAATGCTGTTGCTGATGCAGACTCCTCTACAGAATTTTTACCCTAAAAAATGTCACTGATATATTTGCAAGTGTGTAGGCCACGTGTATGTACAGTGTGTCCAGCTTAAAAGTATAATAAAAGAAAAATAATAACTCTTAAGTTTATTAAGATATTTTCGTCAAGTTTTCTTCTATTATAGAGTAACTCAAAAAGTTCTTTTTTTTTTTTTTTTTTAATATATATATATATATATATATATATATATATATATACCTAATACATCTCGATATGTGCACTATTAGTAGCACGACAGATGCCTAACCTATATTCAAGCTCCGGGCATGTGTTGTACAGCATTACTGGTGTCACATTCCAGATTGCAAGATGAATGCGATGTCATAGATCAGGAAGGTCACGATCTCGTTTGATACACTTGTGACTTTACAAAATCCCACAGAAAAAGATCAAGCAGAATAATGTCCTTAGTAGTCTCCTGTGTACCAAACATGAGTTCGTAATCTTCCTGATATATACGACGTCCCAGAATGTGATGCCAGTAATGCTGTACAACACGTGAGCGGAGCTTGAATATAGGTTGGACATCTGTCAAGATGTATTAGTAATGTAAAAAAAAAACAGAAAATTGTAATTTTTTCAAGGACAAAAGCAGAAGGCATCAAGAAATATAGCAATCCCGCAAATTCCTAAGTTTGCACATGCCGAGACAATGGTATCAGGTAGAACAAAGAAGTTTAATGGGGGGCAGGGGGGGTAATATTCTTCATCATTATCTGAATTTACTGATCCTGGTCAGTGAAATATTGGACGAGTGCAAGCAAGTTACACCTCGAAATACTTGGTAGATTTCACAAAGTATGTAGTGTTAATTAAAAATAAGCAGTTCTAAACTTAATTATGACTTTTAGTTAATCTCAAATAATATAAGACTCATCCCATTTTTCGTCCAATAATGGGTAAAAGAAAAATGCACACCCTGTACATGTGTAAATACGGTATTCTGTTTTGAGAAGAGGAGGAGGAAAATCATCAAATGCACTGAAGGGTTCTAATTTTGTGTTTCATTCTGCCATCTTGCTTAATCAAGATGATGAAATTGATGGATATACTCAACAAGAAACACCTATGTCCGTGCTAGGACTTGAATCCAAAACCTTTGGTGGCAAGATCACCGGAAGTGCTTGGATACCAAGATTGTTGTGGCAACAGCAATGGCTCATTTTTTTTGGTTTTCACAGATGCGTTATTTGCAGCAACAACATGAGAGAACAGAATGCGAGACCTCCTGAACTTTAATATGCACAATAAGAATTTCATCATAGTCATATTAATAACTTGAAAATAAACAAATCTACTAGAACTCAAATGTATCACCTTCACTGTACCAAGTTCCTCAACAAAGCTGAACAACATGGGATTTAATTTTTCTAGATTCAATACTGGCTTCTTCTGCATCAATCGCAGAAATTGCTTAGATGCTCGACAGACTCTTCTTTCTTCAAAATCCCAGTTGTGTATTACTCGAGCAGGGATTACAAACTGCGAATTCCAATGGCAATTTGGGCAATAATAAAGTCCATTATAGTCACACATACGTGGTTCAACCCAACTGTTTTCTGTAAAACAAATTTAGAATATTAATGAGAAACTGACTTGTCTTGGAAAACACATTATTCACTATTAAATATATGAACAGTATATTGATCATTTATTTATATAACATTTCACAAATTTCGTGTTTACATCAACGGACCCAATTGAGTTGGAACAAACAAAAACTCATATTGTGGATTGCATAATTCAGGGGTTTCCAAACTTTTTCGTTTCACGGTGCCCTTAGTGTTTCAAAATTTTCCCACAGGACCCAAGTCAGAATGTAGGCCTATCTAAAACTTGCAACGCTCAGTTTGGTTAGGTCGCTTGCCTTAAGTTAAAAAAATAAACACACATTTAAAATTCAGAAACATTTTACATGTAAAATGTACTAAATAAGCACATATTTCGAACAATTATATTTAAAACCACCTGTAGACTAACAAGTAAGTGTAATTTCATTGAAAATATTTGGAAAATTTCGCGGTGCCCCTGTGAGCCAGCTACAGTGCCCCAGGGCATCACGGCACACACTTTGGGAACCACTGGCATAGTTCACTAAATCGGTTCTGAGATGGTTAAATGTTTGTTATTGAAACTGATTCAGCAAACTATGTAACCCACAAATCAGGTATTTTGGTGCAGCTTCATAGGTGTGATGATGCAAACGAGATGTTTGTGTCAAAGGCTTAAGTCCACTTCATGCTTAAATAGGCTAATCAGGACTGGACCTATAGTTTAAAGTGGGATCCAAGCCACTATGTGCCTCCACAGGTATCAAATCTAGAACCATTGTGAAAAACATGGCAACATACTCAGATTAACAAAGAGGTCTTGTAGAAATGAAATCCTGCATTTCAATTAATGATGAGGTGTGAAAAGTATCTTGTACTCTTCTGTCCAATTACAAAGATCTCAATGCTGAATATTTTTGGAGGTGATGTCATCAGCATCATGCTCCAGCCATCAGGGATAACCTTAGATCGCCTACCCTGGGAACTAAACCCTGTCTTCCACATAGCACTCAGCTACCCTACAGACTAGACTTCTGCGGCTCCAAAATTTGTTTATAAATCCATTTTATGCTCAGATAGGTTGATTGGGACTGGACCTACAGTCCAAAGTGGGACCTGAAAAACCACAAATTTGCCCCCACCATGTATTGAGACCAGAACTCTATGATTATAAGGCAACAGCATTACCACTATGCCATCAGGAATGCCAGAAACATTATCTTTGTCTCATGACTCCAACATGTTTGTTTTTGTCTACATCTTAGTTTCCCAACAGTTGATGGTTCAAAAGATATGTTTTTTGGTCCACATAGCTGGATACAAACCAACAATACTGGAAAAAAAAAACACTTTTCTTTAAAAGTGCTATTTAGTGTAGTTTATATTATATACCGTATCAATCTATAGAATTATACTTTAATTAGACTTTCTCTAGAAGATTCAAACTGACCAAGGGTAGTTCACTTGTTTTCACCAGCTGTCTACTCCTCTGAGGTATTTTAAATATGCATAGTCAAGTGTGTGCAGACTTCCTGATGTATTGAGGTTACAAGAGTTACGACAGGTAAACAGGTAGCAATCTGCTTACAAAAATAGGAAGGTAAAACTTGACGAATCGGCGTGGAGGAAGTTTTGACTGGAAGGGATTAGAGGAGCAGACAGGCTGGGTAGGGACATACTTTGGGAATTGAGTTGAGACAGTCAGGAGGGCTTTGGAAGGAGTGGAGTCAACCTGACTTAGGTCAACAAGCTACAAAGCCTAGAGAAAGTACAGTTTTATTTCACACTTCGAACTTCAATTTGGCATTTATCTTCTAACTCTAGAAAGGTATTTATCCTAACCACACCATGCATGATTCGGATTTGAAAGTTCTAAAATCCACAGAGTGACTATTTGCCATTTCAGTTTGTTTTGGTTAGTGTATTTATTTCAGGATTACCTTTCGCAGCTTAGCATCAGACTTGTGCTCATGACAAGTGTTCTTACCATCTGAGGATGAATGATCACTAACTACATCACCCATAAAATCAATTGGGAGTGGCAGGTTCGATTCCTCATACCTCAGGGTATGATACGATACATAGATTATGAAAAGTGTAAACCAATGTAATCTACATGCAGATTACGAGGGAGTCAAGTGAAAACCTTAAAATGTTTTTCTTCATATTTGGGAAATGAGACACGTGGTAGCAAATAAATACACTAAAACTTAGTACTCACTTTTTCCTTGAAGGTGTTCTTTGCAGTGCTATTAATTTTGGTGGCCAATTAAGCCTTGAAGCTGTTTTTTGTAGTTCTATTAATTTTGGTGGCCAAGTAATAAAACTACGAATAACAGATCTATGGAAAAAGTTAGTACTAAGGTTTTCTGTATTTACTTAATGTTCATTTCATATCTAGTAAATTTCTGCATGTAGGGTTGTACAAGTTTGTTGCATTTTAGCTGATGTATATATTTTCAAGTCTGAGTTACTGTCTGTATACCTAAAAAAAAAAGAATCTTTTGAGGTGCACATGCACTTATGAACCACTGCAAAGACCTTTCCACCCATCTGCCTGAGAACTAAAGCCATTGTTGAACTGCCTTCTGCTATTCATAAAGTTGCTGCCATGTTAAAAATATCAGTGTTGCCAGTACAAGAAAAATAACCCAAGTGTTCATAACATGTCACAGTCACCATCATTGGGATTTCATACACAATAACTAGGGTTACCAGATCGCTGTAAGGGAAATGTAGGACATGCTGTCCCAAAATGTAGGACATTAAGTTAAAATGTAGGACACAAACATTCTCAATAAATAATACATATTTCTATAGAGCACGTTAGAAAGTAGTTGAAAAATTACACTTTTCAGCTTTAAAAATAATAATTCTTAATGAATTTTTAAATGCAAAATGTCAAGACTTGCAATCATACTAATCAATGCACCTCTTACTACATATATTAAGTGGTACTTCTCTGAGGAGACAATTTTTATCAAAATTTCAGGTTTAGTCAAACTATATTTATGTTAGAGTGGACAGTCAAACTCTTTGAAATTATAGGGACCAGACTTTATGAAAAAATAATTTCTCTCGTTGGGCTGATGGTAATAAAAGTACTCTTTGAACATCTGAATTATGACCTGTAATGTTAAACAAATATTCAGCAATTACCGTAATTTAAAATTCGAGAAGTTTCATCTTGGGTTGTCTTTAGTTCAATAACAGGGTGTCTACCAAAACAACACATCCAGAATTCTTGACTTTTTCTAGACTTTTCTAGATCTTTTTCCCGTCTTTCTTAACGTTTATTTATCCGACCCCTACTTAGGTAAAATTGGAAATTAGTAATTAAGAAAATAAATATTTATTTATTAAAACACCAACCAAAGGGCCAGTTAAGATGAAAACTGAAGCTTCATTTAAGAAGAGAATTAGATCTGCTTTGTCGTATTAATGCATCCTGAACTGTGTTTGGTAGACGAGCAAGGCTTTGGCGTGTGGACTCAAGCCAGTATAATCTTATGTGGGGCTTGTGGCGGTTGTCCCTTTATGTTTGTGACTGTCCCTTCATCCATCTTACCTTGCCGCCATTCATTATCATTTTCGCGATTATCCCAAGGGACAGAAAAAAGTTAAGTAAAATAAACTAAATCAACCAATCAGTCATTATGATAGCAAAAATTCTTGACCACAAGAATAATTTATTGCCTTTGTATTGACTTCTTGACCTACTTGTTGATTTCTTTACTTTTTCTTGACTACCATGACTTTCTTGACTGGTAGACATCCTGAATAACTTTGTTCTCTATACCCCTGCTTTACAATCAAATTATACTGAATAAGAATGGCAACACCTTGTTCCATCAGTATAAACCCTAAGGCAAGAGATTCTGCTCAGGCATTGAACAGTGACGTTATCAGAAAGTGGTCCCAAAACTTTGTTCATTAAGTGCTTACGTTTTTCCGTATTTTTAATATCAGGACAAACCTTTTTCTTTTTGGGCAATGACCGAATCAAAATAAATTTCACCATTGAGTTTGAAAGCGCAGTCCATAGACTTGTAACTTGCATGATTTTTTTCTGTTACCTATTTTCCTAATTAATATTATGTGACGCTCAAAATGTAGGACATTTATGATATTTTTCAAATTCCTCCCGGACGCCGGACATAAGGCTAAAATGTAGGACATGTCCGGGAAAATCCGGACGTCTGGTAACCCTAACAATAACTGAATCATATATCTTAGTGCACACAACTGACAACTGTACATATGCTGGTAAGTAATACCATGACTCAATTTTTACTATAGACAAGGTGTTCATAAAGTCCCTGTACCATTACAAAAAACATTACTATGACAAGCTTGAACAGTCCCTTCTTCCTCAGTTGGAGGAATTCCAGCCAACCATAATTTTCAACAAGATGGGGTACAATGTTCAAGGTCTTCTGGATAAGCATTTCCCTGGCAGGTGGATAGGCCGTGATGGACCTATTCCCTGGCCACCGCACTCTCGTCATATCACACCCTTGGATTTCTTCTTCTGTGGGTATCTCAAAGATTGTGTTTACCGCACTCCTGCTACTCTTCGAAGAAGAGTATCCTAACTGTTACTAGTGATATGCTGGGGCGTGTATGGGCAGAAGTGGATTACCGCCTTGTTCTGAGAGCAACTAGAGGGGCGCACATTGAGTTGTATGGCATATAAACGTGGAGAGTTGTAGCTCATTTTGCAATCAACAGCACTGTTCTATTGCATGTAGTTTCCAAGCTATATTTTTTGTAATGGTGCAGGGACTTTATGAACACCCTGTATATCTACAGAAATTGCTAATGTGTTCTTTTTTTAACATTATATTTACATGCATTAATTTCTGAAAGTTGAAGAAACCAATGCAAGGTCTTTAAATGAAAGAATGTTACAGTTACCCACAAGTTCACTAGGTCTACAGTGAAACAAATTACATTAGAAAAGGAGTGAAGCTGAATTTTAGTGACTGCATGCCAGTAGATGAGCACAGTTCAACCACCGCGAGAAATCAGTGGTGTATTCTGAAAATTTGATCTGGTTTACTGCATCAATTCTTATTTATTGTATATATTTGTTACATACTAATTAGATACAATAGAAATAAAACACCATGCCAGTAAAAAAAATGGAAGTCAAACAACTTCAAATTTTCGAGCAATTTCTTCATAAACGGAAAATTTGGTTTACAGGAGGTATACCAGATGACATGGGAGAATACGTTGCTGCTAGAAATTTAAGATAGAATATGCTTTATCCAATACCTGAAGAAAAGGGCCGTCCAAAACATGTAAATCCCTTCGGAAATGCTGCATGAAAAAAACAATACTTACTACTTTAGATTAAATAAAAATACTATACACGGGATACAAAAAACATGACTTCTTGCTTAAAATAACTCAGTTACTCTCAAATTAAAGCAAGTATAACAACACACACATACGCATACAGAGACAGGAAATGCAATATGATATGTTAAAATTTGCAATTGACAATTTACAAGGGTGGATTTCACTCTTTCCATCTTCTATCCCCCTAGTGTTATAAAGTATAGTCTTAGTTATTCTAGGCATTTCTACCTTCCAATATTCATTTCTACAATATGGTTGGTTGGTTGATTTGGTGTTTTAAGTCCACTTTATGCACAGTAAGGCTAATCGGGACTGGACCTACAGTTTAAAGTGGGATCCGAACCACTTGTACCTCCACCGGGTATCGAACCCGGGACCCATTTCTACAGTATGGTATCAAAGGATGGAAGGTTATATTTTTAAAAAAAATCTCAATTCTTGATCGGTATTTGATCGTACTAAGAAAATATGGCAAAATGATGGTAATAATTGTTGACTTAGTATAGTAGATACACACAGATAAAAAAATCTGACGACAGTGATGATAACTGGAAAATTTCTTCAGAACTTTACAGAGAATGATTTTGGTTTAATGTTCCTGAATGAGTGCTTTTTGAGAGAGAACATTATGGTAGAAAGAATGCCTCGTTCCCACCCCCTGGTAAAAATGCCCTAGCTGTCTCTCTCTGGAAAAAATCCTGTTGAAGTCCATGTCAATTACTAATGACAGTGAGTGAATATAGTGATGACTTAGTTTACGAGATCTGACAATAAAATTCACAAATTCATCATGGTAAAATTGCTACACACATCTCATCAGGGGTGTCAACTTCAAGGTACTTCGTTGGAAGATATACACCAATGCTAGTGTCTAACTTCACAATTTTCGAAATGCTTCTTTTCATTGACATTCATACCTGCTGTCATATAAATTGCAGTGTCTTCAGGCATCCCTGATGGCGCAGTGATAGCATCGCCACCTTGCAATCAAGGAGCTCCAGTTTCAATACATGGTCGAGGCACATAGTGGTTCGGATCCCACTTTAAACTGTAGGTCCAGTCCCGATTAACCTTACAGTGCATAAAGTGGACTTAAAACACCAAATCAATCAATCAATTAAAAAGGCCTTCCATTCAATGTTTTATTTATCTTCGGCACATTGGGAAGTGTGATCTAATTAATTAGCATAGCATGGTGTTGTAAGACTGTATTTTTTTAATTACCTAAAAATCCCTCACTGATTTGTCTTTGCTTTTGTTGATCAATGAGCCCTTTCGGGCAATTTTTTTCACTCACTTTCCCCATGTCAAAATCTTCTGTGAAGATTCTCCCGACTGTTTCTCTGATAGTTATGTGCTCAGTTATATTCCTGACAATCAGCTGATGATTTTGCACACTATCTCTTCCATCAGAAGAAACGTTTTTGCACTTGTAAACACCTCTGATTTTGCTTCCACGCATTCAAAGTTTTACAGTGTTTCTTCACTCTACAGAGTGCCTCATGTCAACAATAACAGCTTTGACACTTGTCGATCACACAGGTCAATTTTACACAACACAGTGTGATAAAACAAGGGGTTTCTGTGTAGTTTTTATTGATTTGGCATTTTTAAGTTCACTTTATGCACAGTAAGGCTAATCGGGACTCGACCTACATTTTAAAGTGGGATCCAAACCACTATGTGCTTCCAACGGGTAGGTTTCTGTGTAGTGTTGCCACAACAAACACATGGCAGCAATTTTGCAGCATCAACAAAGATGGGAGCACCTATAGTGTTCAATGCTTTCCACTAGAGTGAAAAAAAAGATAGATATTGATTGAAAAATAAAGTCATTTGAAAACTCTAGACCTGTTGCCACTATTTTTTATCCAACCCTCGTAAATATAAAATGAAAAATCAAGTAAATATTCACCAATTCACAAATTTTAGGCTTACGTAAAATACTCACTGAAAGTTATGTGCGCTTTACACTCAGCACATCTGTATGACTGTGCTGACAATCCAAGTTCGGGGCAGATGTCCAAGATGTACTCGGGGTTTTCCAATACTTTTGTTTGTGCGCACACTCTGCTAACTTGGTTTAGACATTTAACATGGCAGCTGTACAAACAATCTGAAATAAAATATTTGATGGATATTTATAATGATATTATTCTAAATTAGCTAATAATAGCATCAATGAATTACTAACTCAATCTCAAAGACTTGCTTTTAAGTGTTAAATTAATTTTGGTGGACCTTGCCACCACTTTTTGTGAAGTGTTACATTGTTTCAAGTTTCTAGTTTCTCCTTACTTTTTTAATGTGTCGTGTATGCCCTGCGTAGGTCCCTCTACAATCAAACCCTAAAAAAATTAGTCTCGCGGATAAAGTTAGTAATTTATTTACACTATTATTACAGAGGTTGTTCCGTCTACATTTGGCCAATTTTGACTTACCCAAAAATTTAGACGAATCCATGGCACCAGGTCCGTAAGTGCTCGATGTGTGTCCCTTGTTTCCTAACAATAGCCCGACAGCGTAATTTCCACTGTAATAGGCTTCTCTGAAGAACTGGGAGGGGAATCTTGTCCCATTCACTTTGCACAGCTTTCCAAAGTCCTTCCACAGTTGTCACACGCCGTTTTCCCAAAGCCCGCTTCAGCAAGCCAAATCCACAATAGTCCATAGGACTTGTGTCTGGAGATTTAACAGGTACCTCATTGAAAGGTATCACCTGTATACCACTTGCCTCCTCCATCTCCCTGTAGAATGCGAGGGACGATCGTGAAGTATGTGATGAGGCCTTGTCCATGTGAATGCGCACCAGATTGGCATCATTTCCGTACATTGTTGGAATCTCATGCTCATAGATCGGCCGCATGATCTGCTCCTGATAATACTGCGACTTTATTTTGCAGTTCTTCGCCACCCTACGAATCTTCAGTTTACCTCGGTAACAGTAGCCAGTAACGACCATGAACCCTTTTGGGAAGGATTCTTTACATACATGGACCCACCTTCTGAAGTTCTTTGCGCCTTTCTCTTGGTACATGATGGCTCTCGGTTTACCGCAGTCGGAAAGGTAAAT
The DNA here is from genome assembly GCF_977018435.1 of Lepisma saccharinum. Classification (NCBI taxonomy): domain Eukaryota; kingdom Metazoa; phylum Arthropoda; class Insecta; order Zygentoma; family Lepismatidae; genus Lepisma; species Lepisma saccharinum. The sequence continues at coordinate 29,689,303 of NC_139251.1, read as the reverse complement.
CCATGCTTCATCGAGCGTTACGACGTGCTTCCACCTTTGTTTTGCCAGATGCCGTTCGTACAGCTTCCGGGCGTTACACTTTCGTTCCTTTTGGTGGGCATCCGTGAGAAGATGGCAGCGAGCTTTCATGACTTTTTCCAGCTTGAGTTGATGGTGTAAGGTCCGGCTCACAGTCCCCAAAGACATGTCAAGACGATTAGCCATACACCTTTGTGTTGGCGGATTTTCTTGCATTGCCATTTTGCGCAGTTTCCTCTGCATGGTAGGGGTGGCCTTGGCCTTGGCCCGCTTCCTAGGCAACTTCGTTGGTGATCCAAATGGTGGAGCTTCGTTGCTCTTGTACTTTTTAATAACATTTTTTATTCCACTTAAACTGATGTTGCAACCATTCTTCTTGCACTGTTTTCTAATGACAGACACACTAACCTGGGCGTCATAAAGAGCCGCAACATAGCCTTCCCAAAACCGGCTTAGTTTGGGTGGCATGTTGGTCACAGAGCGGAAACCCACACACTTGGAAAAAGATTTTACACAACACTCACAACAATGGTCCTGTTTTGTGCGTTATTTTCATCCGCGTGGATAAACAACTCCGTTCCCAGACAGTCACAGCACAACACTACAGGACGCCACGTGCCAGTTCGGGTGAGTCCAATCTGCCCGGGAGGGGGGGAGGAACGAAATTGGCCAAACGTAGACGGAACAACCTCTGTATAGATGCAAAATAATATAATACAGTTATTTTTGGTGGAATTTATTTTTCCTGCGACGTTTCATCCTGGTTTCCCATAACTTTTTCAAGCTTACGCAAAGATAAACACACAACCTTACATGGCTAGTCACTCTACACCTGTGTAGCTTGTGTAAGATTAAAAAAGTTCTGAGAAACCAGGACGAAATGTCGCAGGAAAAATAAAAAACTCTAAAAATAACTATATTATATTATTTTGCATCTACAAAAAATGGTTATGCAAACCTTTACGATGAACTTTTATTATAGAACTGCATTGTTTATTCCTGAAACATGAACTAAATTAGCTATTAAGACTAGCTTATTGGCCTTGTACATTAGGAAATTATCTTTTACTCATGCCTACATATCCAGGTTCAAAAATACAATTTCAGGGCAAATACTCATTGACATAACCATCTCACATCGCCATTTGCCTCTGCTACACCGTGTCTGAAATGTCACTTTAAATGTTTGACACATCCTTCTCAAATGTGTCAATTTTAATTTCCTCAGAGTTATAACCGTGCCAACAAATGTTTGTAGGTTTTTGTGAAGAGCGAGCCTCTTATACGGTTTCTTAAGTTAACTTTTTAATGTGTTGTGAGGATTTTTCCTAGTATACTTCGAATCGTGAAAAATAGCCTTATGTGCTGCAACACTTAAAAAAAATCATTAGTTCCAACAGAAAGGGAAAAAAAATGATAAGTGGTACCAGTGAATCTGTAGTGCACAGATGCTGCATACATACAGGAGAAATAATTCAGTTTTTCAAGGGCTCATAGCATCCGAACGGGGCTCTAATTAGAAAATGTACCTCTATTCAATGTGAAAGTTTATTGTGTTGTACTGCAACTCCCTGTATAATCAAGCTGCGTCCAAATTGTACTATCTTAATAATAATTGATTTATTTTATTTTGCTTTTCTGCCACTTTTTAGCTAATGGCAAAGATGAGGATGAGTGATGAAACTGAGAGGGTCACTCACAAAGAACACCTATGCCCAGGCACTGTAGCATGCATGGATGTTCGCATAATAATAATATAACTTCTCTAACTTGAATATTATATTTGAAAACAACATACCTCTACACTGGTACCATGTGTGAACCATACTCCAAATTATACCACCACATTTCTCACAGTGGTACTTCACATGTGGCTGATTCTGCATTAACAAGTGATGTCCCAGCACAATCTTTGTTTCTTGGTACGGTGATAAAGAAGATGCTTGCTCTTCTGCTTCCTTCTTCTCTTCCAGTCGGATGCGAAGCTCGATCAGCCTTCTCACAAGGCGTTTCCGCTCATCTGAACACTCTGGACTCTCTAATACCATTTCTTTGCACTTCGCAACTGCTTCCTGCAGGTCTTCTACAGTTGTCAAATTATCCTGTAACAGAAAAACAGATGTTCACAAGAAAAGTCAGGATTAATTATTTCTCGAATTGCTAATATAAATTAAGTATATCCCCAAATCATTCATCCATGTATTTGTTTGATTCTTCCGACATCTTAGGGAGGTTTCAGAATGAAGTGACAAGCAGCAGGTGACATGGGCCCCTTGTCTAAAGCAAAGCATTCACCATGCATGCATGAACAAGCTGATTTTTCTAATACTGACTTATCCGACGTGTCTTTCATTGATGCTGATTTCTTGTGGAGAAAGCAATTTAAGTGCACCAACAAAATTCCATAAAAACCTCAATTGTTTTATGTAAAAAAAAAATTCTTGTTCCTGTTCCAAATAGGGCAATGTTATGGCATGAGTGAAAGTAACTGTTTTAAAATAATAAAATTTGATGCAAATAGAATATTGGGTTTTGAAGATGATGAAAGGAGTTTTGTTGTTGCAGCTGAAATGCTTAAGACTGGGGCACGTCATTGAGAAAACGGCCTTTGAGCAACATGAAAGCAACAAGCGACATGTGAAGCTTGTCCTGTCTCTTCAGTTTGAAACGTTGCATTGATTACTGAGGGTTTACTTCCAAGTGACACATGTCACTTCAGGCTGAAAGCTCCGTTATCAAAAATGGACCTTCCCAATGTGTTGTTGTAATTCTGCCCCTTGGGTTCAATCACCTGGTGGATTGAATTGAATTGTTGTTTTAAGTCCACTTTATGCACGAAAAGGCTAATCGGGACTGGTCCTACAGTTTAAAGTGGAATCCGAACCACTGTGGCATGTTCCTCCACCGGGAATAATCACCTGACGGAAATTGGTTTCAATCCCACTTTAAACTGTATTCTTTGTCAGCAGTGACGTTATTTGTCCCCTTCTCTTAATAGAGGGATATAAGTCCTCAGCAAAAACATAGTAATTCTGTAGATGTGAATTATTGATTGATTTTGACTTAATTTATATTACCTTGCTCTTCTGACACTTTCGGCTAATAGTGAATTTGGAGAAGGTACACTCACAACAAACACCAGGTATCGAACCCAGGATCCCATGGATGGTCAACTAAAGGTCATGAATTAAATGAACAATTTAGGAAAATTCTCATACCATGCACAGAAAGCATATTTCCAACCTTCAAATACCTAAAATTTGGCAACATAAAAAGGAACGCTGCACAAGCACATCACAAACTATATTTCACACAACATTTGTGCATCATCAAGTTAAAACAGGGACTAACCGAGATAGGTGAAAAGGCTATGCTGAGAGCAAGGAGAAGGATACAAATACTTTGTAAATGAACTCCTTATCAGGAATAATTAAATCAACATTGCAAACACTTACCTGACACAATGAATATTTCAAATTGTGTATAAGTTAATTTACTCTCGCTTTGGAAAGCGTGCACATATACGTGTGTGTGTGTGTTAATGTATTACCTTAAAAAAATTTATTCTTCTTCATTTATGTTTTGATTTTAGTGTTATAAATATATATATTGTAACTATTAATTTCCAGAGTTGGGTGCTAGAGCAGCCTAAGGCTGAACCTTGCTCTGTAGTAAATACAAATACTTTTCTATTCTATTCTAAAAACAAACAGAGGACCACACACAATCATCACAGAGGATTATTATTGGTTATGGGTCCAGGCTAGGACATGTCCTCCTCTTTAGGTGTCTGTCCAGCGTTCGGGCAGATTTTTTAAGAATTTGTACATGTCTTCCTTTTTTTGGAAAAATGCTTCCACCCATAACGATCAACCAGGTTCTATTTTACAGTAAAGCATATCACTTGAGGCACGATAAGTATTCTAGCAATGCTCATTGAGCACCTGGGAGCTCAACCACTATCATTTTGTCCAAATGAGCCTTCAACACGTCTCAGACTGCAGTTCCTTTTCGAGTCATACATATGCGACACAAATGTGTAATGATAAATTTGATTATTAAGTAATATTTACATTTATGAAATACCATAGTGCCAGCCTCCGTGGCGGAGTGGTTAGCACACAGCGCTACCATGCAAATTCCGAAACTGGAAAACAGTTGGTAGGGCTGAATTTCAGTTGGGTATCTCATCCTACAGAAAATCAATTCCAACCTACAGTTGCACTAGTCTATACAAAGGAGAAGTACTATAAACAGTAACAATATTGTTTTGCAAAAATAGGGATCCAGGGCTGGAATAGATCGTTGTTATATGTTGGAAGAAGCACATTTTATATATTTATGAAATTAATGATAATGGCAATTTTTTGCTGTGTCCTCTTTTTTATACCCGGTGGAGACTCATAGTGGTTCGGATCCTACATTAAACTGTAGGTACAGTCCCGATTAGCCTCTCTGTGCATTAAGTGGACTTAAAACAACAATTCAATCAATCAATCCTCTTTTTTATGCCTTTGTCCTTCTTTTTCACCATGCCCTGTCCTCCTTTTTCACCATGCCCTGTCCTCCTTTTTCACCATGCCCTGGCCTCCTTTTTCACCATGCCCTGTCCTCTTTTTTCACCATGCCCTGTCCTCCTTTTTCACCATGCCCTGTCCTCCTTTTTCACCATGCCCTGGCCTCCTTTTTCACCATGCCCTGTCCTCCTTTTTGAATGTATGTGTCTGGTCACCCTAGTCCAGGCACCAGAACCTGGTTAGCTTGCAAAAATGCAGACCACAGTGTACTACGTGTAAAAGAGGTGGACACTTCAATATATCATCCATTAAAACTGTAGGTCCATTCTCAATTTGTCTGTCCAAGAATAAAGTACACCTAACATAGTTCCATGCATTGTTACAAAACTACTGTTGCACATGTTACAATATCATTGCTAATTTCAAGGTAGCTTTCATACCGAAGAGACAAACAACACATGACATGTATCACCTATCATTCAGGTTTGAAATTGACCTAAAACTTACACAAGCATTGTTCCCAAAAATTTCACTTCTATCCTTGAAATTCAACCTTTCACCTGGATCATCTTCTTGGCAAGACACACATCCAGAAGTTGATGATGATGGTGTGGAGGAAGTTGTGTGAATCTTATCTTCTCCAGATTCAATGTATTGATTTTCACTGCTTGATGTATCCATTAGACCAGTATCTGAATACGGTAGCAAAGATCTGATGACATTACTTCTGGAATGACAAAATATATTAATCCATTCATTTTCACATTTTCAATATTCAGAAGAAGAGGTATTACATCGCTAAATGCTTTTGTTGTTAGGTTTGGCATGTTAGATTTAGGGCTCTTAGCATTAACAAAGCATCAATAAATGCTTTAGTTGTTAGGTGGGTCAGGTTTAGAGCTATTAGCACTAAATAATGTTTCTAAATGCTTCCAGACCTGATCACATAACATCTGGTCTCATGCACAAAACCTCCTTGATTCTCGCATAAAAATCTACTAAAAATCCATGTCTTGAGGCAACCAGAAAGCTGCAAAGCACAGACACTTACGTAAGCTACTTTTCAAATTATAATTTATTCAGAAAATACTACTTACTGAAGCTTTTAACTGTGCTAATTAGCATCTCCCAAGTTTCAACTTACTTCCATAATCCTTTCCAGTCTTCTAAAGTACTTCCTAATACTGCTACAAAACTTGCGGAAAATCATTAAACATTCGGAACCATTATGTTTTACTGAATGAGTTAGCTTAGATTATCCATTGTACTCACAGTTACTCCAGACAATTGTTGGGAAGCTATTTCTCTTTTCCTTTCCTTGTGCTGTTAAATGAATCAAACAACCAACATAAGCTTTATATTGACAGTGTCTAAGCAAATTAAAGCATAAAAATAATAACCAGAAATTTTTTTTTCATCAGTAAATAACCCTTTTTCTTCTTATCTTAGAAATCTTGCCAACTAAGACAAAAGTGGCAGAAATGCAACATAAAAAAAAAAAAAAAAAAATCGATATTATTTAGGCTCGTCTACTTTTTAAAATACAAATGTCAGTGGTCCTAATTGGAAATGAGCTATATAATGAATGTATGCTTCTCTCTATTTTATGATATGTTTTTGGAATGGAATTCCATGTCTTGTTCGCTGTCGAAATTAGGACATTGTAAAAAAAAGATGTGTGGAATCTTGGTTATTTTCTCTACATGTGAAGGCTTGTTTAGTTGTAATATGTAATCGTGCTAAATGTTCATTAGTTCAAGCATGACCTATACGTAAACGTATTATAAAAATAATAACTCATCTTGGAAGATTATATGAGTAGTACCAAGGTAAATTTTGTGATGTTCTGCAAACCATTTATATGTATTGCCCATGGATTGAAATTGTTCTATACACTACTGTCTCCATTTAACTTGAAGTTTATATTTAACTCTTGGGAGTAGATCCATGTCTGGAAGCCTCGCAGGAGAGGTAGATTCCGATGAACTGGCAGCTTAGGCATATACGTCCATACGTTCATTTCCCGTATTTACTTGGTGAGCCTTTACATAACTAAAATGAACGTTGATATTTCTTCCATTAGCGTACTGGGTTTGTTGGATTATAAGGATGAGGAACGAGTGAAGATGACCGGACCCCTCTCAGATTTTCTTCATATTTTTGGCATACTCACTAATTGAGGCCTCCTAATCACGAATCTGAAGTTAAAAGTTGTGGGAAACGTCTAGAAACTGCAAAAAAGCTCAAATAAGGCGTTAGTTTTCTGAATGGTAACCATCGATTTTCGCGATTTTTTTTGTTTCCCAAGCAAATATATTGGTAACGGTAGGGTAAGCCGGAGACGGATTTCTTAAAATTTACAGGAGAAAAGACGAGAAAGTACTTACGGAATTGTGTTCTTGAGGACTTTCCGAAGCCGGAGGTATTGTTTTTTAGAATCGTGCTACGTTTCTTGCCCGGAAATAAGGTATTTTTCGTCAATCATGCATCTCCGTTGTGCGATAGCTCGTGCCGCCATTACCGTCGACTACGTGAATCAAATGTTCCGTGCGTTTGGTTATGTAACCCCCTCACAGTGTAGCAACCACGCGGTAGTTTTACAAGATGACGTGTGAGCGGTTTTTTTGTTCCAATTTAAGGTAACACTCTAGTTTACGTCCTTTTCGTAAGTAATACGTGTCATATATCGTTGGAAAGCTTATTTTATAAGGAATTGAACAACGTAAATCCCAAAGGTAGGAAAAATTTCCTGAAAGAGTAAATCGAGAAAAACGGATGTTGTCCGGATATGCGTAATTGAACGTAGTAAGGAATTTTTTAGATAATGAAGCACATATTTAGGGGTGAAATGAGTGCTAATTGAACCTAACCTAACAGGCCTAACCTAACCTCGTAGGCATACCTCGACCCCGTGAATGGATAGTGGGGCTATCGTGAAAAGAAAGTGTAAAAAGAAAAAACGTACTTTCCCGAAGAGATGCCGGGTGACGCACCACGATCGCTCACCGCGAGCGCAAAGAAGCAGATAAGGACGTAAAGTAGAGTTTAGCCTCGATTTCCGCTTAAAAACCTTTTGTGAATAGTTTGTGCGGCATTTATCGGCGCACCGCGAACGCAAAGAAGCAATCACCATGCAGATAAGGACGTAAAGTACAGTTTAGCCTCAATTTTCGCTTAAAAACCTTTTGTGAATATCCTGTGCGACATTTATAGGTTCATACGTTTGGCAACACTGCACATCATCTGACAATACTGCATATCTGCTGACGACAGACAACGTGAGTCAAAATTTGCCCGCAGAATTAGCAACGACCAATAAATGATTATAATGTTAAAATTAACGTGTTTTTCATGGAAAAAAAGTTATCGCCAGCTTGAAAAATCTTCCGCTATGCATATGAGGTAAGTAGCAATGATTTTTATTTGAAAACAACCGAGTATTAAGTGTCTCCGGCTTACCCTACTGTTACCAATATATTTATTCCTGATACTACCACGACACCAAATTTTAACTACGTTTGCCTAACCTAACCACACGTCAATGGTTCGTGGGACTAGCGTCAATGGTTCGCAATTATTTTGCATTTTCTAGATCCTGATACTACCACGACACCAAATTTTAACTATGTTTGCCTAACCTAACCACACGTCAATGATTCGTGGGGCTGGCGCCAATGGTTCGCAATTATTTTGCAATTTCTAGATGTTTCCGACAAATTTTAACTTCAGATTCGTCATTAGCAGGCCTCAATTTGTAAGTATGCCAAATATGAAGAAAATCGGAGAAGGGTCCGGTCATCTTTAGTCATACCAAATACCTTAGATGTGTTGGCCATCTATCTTTATACATGATATGTCTTCAGAGATCCCTGAAATGGATGTTGCATTGAGTATGGAAGGGTATGTCTAATTGATAACTTAAAGGATGTTGGAAAGTGAAAGACTTTGCACGGGTTTCCGGGTCTATGTATTGGCAATATGCAAAATAAAAGAAAGTATGTTTAGGATCTATAACTTTGGCTCATAGCTTTCGCTTCTGTCCATTGTTTTTGTATTTCGAACAATTTATTGAATGGATACGTATGATTTTTCCAAGTTTTGAGCAGAAATTTTATTGTTAATTAGATCCGTCTATGTGTCAAACTAGATTATTAAGGATACAACCATAACTTCGAAAGAAATCTTGGGGCGAATCTTGTACCTATTGTTTATCCAGTTTACTAACCGTAAAACAAATTACGTTGCAGTTACAGATAGTAATAATGAAAGAAACTGTATATTAAAGAATTAAAATATAAAATATTGACAAAATACTACGTACGTTTCTTTGGCACCACTAACAACACGCCTGACAACATTCATCTTTTATTCAGAAGTGACGTTTCGCACCTTGTTCTTCATATTTTTATATTTATGTGCGGCCCCTCTGCCTTTGTGTGCCTTATTGATTATCTATCGTTTTGCGAATTATTATTAACTGATTGATTAATTTATTTATTGACCTCAGAATAACAATAGCTCATTTGTACGTTTAGAAAGATCAATAATATCGATAATATTTCCAATAAAGATGGACCAGCTTCATTTGGTATGCCACACATTCCTTGTTAGTTTCTTCTTCATTTGCAATAATTTCCTCTAAAATAAAACGTTTTGTATACACTATACCACTCAAATATGTCATATGTGCACATTTTCGTGTGAGTAGAGAATATTTTTGGTGAGCTCGTGGTGATTTTTTGAAATGTACATGGCAACCTTGATTGCAGACGAAGCTGTTGAATTACTAGAAAAAACGTGTTAAATTTATCGTGGTATTTCTGTCATGCTCAGATTTTAAATTAATATATTTTCATACCTTAAAGGCGATGAAAGATATCAAATAAAAATCAGTTGAATCAAAAATAAACAGTAAGAAGAAAACTCACGTTCTTACACTGACCTGAACGTAGAACTTCCGATCGTCGAATGTTTAACGTGATCTCCGACGTGATATCAGAATAAATCTATTAGAGATTTAAGTGGATTAATATGCATCTTGCTGTTGTTTCTGTTTACAATGGAAATGAAATGAGGATACTTGGTTAATATTTAGACATTTTTTCACATTTGATGGGCGACTTCAGCCTATTGTAAAATTTCGTGCCTTGTGTAAGTTGTTTTTGGGTTCATTCTTTAGAAATAACATAGTTTTGGCTAATTTAATTCATTTCATGTGAAATAACAACAAATATGTATATTTGCATGGTGTTTAATAGTGGAAACGGGGGTTGAATGCTGGATGTGCGAAATTGTATGAACGTTGTTGCTATTACTGGTACTCGAACCGGCGGACCCTGTGGCCAAGTGGTTAGCACATCGCGCTGCGATGCCAAGGGTCCCGGGTTCGAATTCCGCTCGGGTTTGGTTGTTTGTGAATTCCATTCATCAGTTTTCATCACTCATCCCCATCTTCGCAAAATAGCCAAGAGGCACAAAACGCGAAGTAAAATAAACTAAATAAATCAAATCAAATCAATGGTACCCTTATTCTATAGCCTCCCGGCCAGATAAAATGAACAGAAACTGATTTCAATTTTTCTTTTTTATTCCAGTTAGCCATATAAGTAAACAATGAATAACCATTAGAGGAAGTCCAGTGCCTGGAAGCTCTTATGTCACTGCACAGTGAATAGAATGGCAGTAGGCGTTGGAGCAAGGCATCTCCTAACAAGCAAGAAATGTTTTAGCCAACATGTAACCAAGGTGAACATCTCCAAGAATGCTTCTGGCATATGGAAATTCCGACCGGATTATGGAGTTGGAGGCTACCATGGTCGAAGAATGTTCCAGACCTCACCGAGACGTATTGCTTATCCTAGACTCTCACCTCAAGAGGTAGGACAAACATCTCTGTTATTAATTGACTGGTATATTGACAATAAGGTTTTGTTTCTTTTAACACTTTCTGCCCTGAAAAATCTAACATACCTAAAAATAATTTGTAGAATTTAAGGAACACACAACTACTAACAAACAGACCTGAGTAGAAGAGAACAAAGGTAGATTATGAACAGAGACCAAATGTTGGCCACTAAAAAAAAATGAAATAGGCAGGCAAAAAGGTGCTAAAAGTCGAGAAAATAGGTACTAAAATTTGCTGCCAAATAATTGTGCAGTGTAATTAATTTTTATTATATTTATTCATTGAACACCATTTCTTCAAAACATCAAATGTTCCCAGGCCACATCACCTTCCATTTACTTCCCTATGTTGGCTTTTCTATTTGAACATCGTGCGTCGAATGTGCATGAACAACATTGGAAAGTGCACACGTGCACAATGAAGTGGCGCTGTGTTCAACGGTGGGTAGAGGAAGCAGAAAGGCTCTTGTGGCTTGGATAAAGGGTTTTCGGACTCGCTTCACACAAAGAAATGAGACATAGTAGCTATGGGCATGTGCTGTTCCCTCTTCGTCATGTAGTCTTGCAATCTTTCCACTCCTTGCCGTGTGACGGAGTCAAGAACAACCTCACGGATCATTGCAAATTGAGGGATTTTTTTTTCTTTCAGATGGTAATTTTGATCTCTCTCACCTCACACGGTTCCGAGCATAGTATCAAAATCCGATTGAGGGAAGGGCAGGAAAGGAAAGGGAGAGGGAAACCAGAACTGTAAACAAAATGTTGCATTGCAATAATAATAATGAGCCTTTGCTTAATATAAAGAAAGAATGAATGTATTTGGCTACAAGTTCCAGGTGGACCTGCGAGGGAGGAAGAATGTTGTAAATAGAGATCAAGAAAAAACCTCTGCTCAAGAAACAGAAGTTTGATGTTTTGCAGTTAACGGTGGAAAACTAGCTGAAAGAGATTATTGTTTCAGTCTGTTTCTGATCAACAGGTTGAAAATAGAATAGAGCTTTGATATATGCTCATTCGTGGCATGTAGTGATGAGCTTATTCAACGATGCAAGGCCAGATGCAACGAGTGGAATACATTGATACAGGTGCTGGAAAAATAGTTTTAAAAAATGTCAGAGGTTTGAATTAAAAGACATTCATAATGTCATAGGAAGAGGTGTCATTTAGACTTTCTGACTTGTATTTGGAAGTTCAACGAAAATTTTAAATAATCAGAGTTTAATCTTGGGTAAATGTTTACTATCCTTCGGACACCTATAACTTCTGAGTTTCATCAATTTTTGACATTTGTACTTACCTATCTGCTTCGCGGATCATTTTTTAACGTGTATTCACGTTTTTTTGATCATTTTTTTTTTAAAAAGGTGTTTTTGTAAGTGAAGAACGTACGTTTCCGCAAATAGTTTGTGGGGCTATGTGTCAATGGTTCGTGGGGCTATGCGAGAATGGTGTGTGGGGCTACGCATATTTTTTTCGAAACCAATTTTTAACTATTGTAACCTATTGTGACCCTACCTAACCTAACCTAACCTTACCGGAAATGGTTTGTGGGGCTATGTATGAATGGTTCGTGGGGCTATGCGTCAATGGTTGAATTTCCGCTATGAAACATTCCCACATCACACAAAAAACCTTCCAGATGTTAGACAATACTACAGGAACTTATTACGGTAAGTAGTTTCTTCTGTAGAAATGAAGAAATCTGTCCGAAGGATAGTAAACTAGTACCGTCTTTGACAGTCATTAGGAAATAGTTATTTTTATGATATCTGTAACAATAATGTATAAACGTTTTGCCTAACATCTGGTCTCTAATTATGACACACTTCTCAAGAACAAAGAGAATCATTTTAATATCACAGAGCAAATTTATAATTATATTCCTTACAAACGGTCTCAAGCTTAAGGTATTGAGGAAGGGTTTTTGTGAGGTTCTCATCTCTGCACGGCTCTTTTGGAGCCAGCTGTGACTCTTTTGTGCACTTGTTTGGCTCTGAACAGGTTCACCCCCCCCACCCACCCCACTAAGATGCCATCACACACTGTCACAAGCCCATTTAAACCAACTTTTACCATTTTGTGGTTTGTGGCTGCGGCACGCGCCACTTATCGCTTGAGGATTTCACCAACTGAATGCTGGCCTGTGCTTCCCGTCATGCCGCTACGATGTGAAATGTTGCTCTTGATTGGCTCCTTTCCAAGCAACATGTGTCACTTTGGTATGAAAGTTGCCTTGGACCGAATGACCCGTGTCGCTTTGGTGTGAAATCTTCGTATCGTTTGTCGCGTGTCGCTTTGGTGTAAAATCTCCTTGAGGAAACGGTGCAGTCAGAGCTTGTGTCCCTACGGTTCGAAAGGCTGCATTGATTTCCGACTGCTCGCTTTCAAGCGACATTTGTGGTTTGTCGCCTCGGTATGAAATATCTCTCAGGATACTATTTATATTCTAATAACATAGAAAAATAAACTCTAATACACAGTCCAAGACCTGGCGTCCGGAATCACATTGAGATGTTTCTTCTTGCGTTACACATGCTATTTATTTATTAATTTTATTTTACTTTTCTTTCCAAATTAATGCCATTTCGTGACTGCAAATCACTCCACAAATATAACTGTTTCCATCAATTCACTTACCGCCTTTCTAGAGAAACAAATCTACACAATATATTCAAAAAACTAACTAAGCCGCATTACTTTCATAACAAAATTAGCACCTGGGTCGATCGCACTGCCATCTACTTGTCATCGTCTCAGGGAACCAGTTTCTTGGGTCATTTTCCACACTACGTTATTCAAGGCGCTGTAGTTATAACTAAAAGAGGAAACCAGCAACAGAGCTCAAATATTTTCTGCCAAAACTTGGGATGCATATGTTTAATCTAAAAAAAAAATAAAAAAAATAGCTTTGATATTGCTTCTCTACTAAAAAATCCTACACTTTGATTTATGTTCAAAATTTAACATCATTTTTGGCCTTAAATTTCAGCCATTTTCATTAGAGATGTTGAAAAAAGTTACAGAACATAAAATAAAGCTTGAAATGTACTGAAAACAATGTTGTTTGCCACAGCTTTCTATCATTTTTCTTAGCTGATTTATAATTATCGCAACTGTCTGCAAAGGCCAAAAATACCCAAAGTCAAGAAACAAAAAGTGGCCACCATTTTATACAAAGTCGAGTTTTAGAAAAATAATGCCTTCTTTGAACTACTACTGCATAGCTCTTAGAACAACAAAAATATTGAAAATTTTAAAAATGGTCAAGCAACCAGTGCTGGACCGTTCGGAATGGACTGGCCCATATGCATTCTGGACAAAAATTTTGGTCTTAGTATAATTTCTGTGAGCTAAATGTGGACAAGCATACAAATGCTTCTCCTGTGTCATGTGTTCAACATTTCTAACAATATTGTGTACTCATATCGGTGGTAATTTGTGAGTGGTTTATTGCCATTTGTCAAAAATATAACTGTGTGCCAATGGAAACAATGTTTCATACTGAAACCTGTGATATTTTTATTATGAACAATATTACCTTTCTGATTTTTTAATATTACGTTGGACATGTATTAATTCTGCTGTGTAACAATTTTCATTGTGGTATAATCTGGGACTCCCTATCAAACAATTACCCGAAGTCTTTTTCATCACAAAATATTACTCTATTTAAAGATTTTTCTACTTTCTGAATAGGTAAGAGTTTTAATATAGTCATTTTCTGTTAGGACTGTCCTTCTGCTTTCCAATACCTAAATCATCACAATACTCCACATAGTTTCCAATATATGACATGTTTTGTGTCACATGGTATGTTCGTTCATCCACCCAATTTCTAAAAATCTTCAATTTTTAAAAAAATTATAACTTTCAACATATTTGTTGGACAAGCCTAATATTACATATTTGTCATATTGGACCAAGTATATCAGTATAAGAAAAATTAAGCAAATCCATGACTATGAAGCAACCTGCTCTGGCTGATTTCGTATGGAATGACCCTTTCAAGTGATTAAAAAAGTGCCAATCTCTAGTTCAACAAAAGAAATATTTCAAGAGTTACAAATCCTACCACTGCCTTGCATTCCCTGATATTCGCTACAAGACTCGGCAGCAAGTGGCCCGGCATCAGCGCTTGTCTTTCCCGGTGAACGGGGTCCACGACAGTCGCTAGAGTCTGCTATTAAAATTACAGATTTCATATTGTGTACTAACCTTGACTACAGAAGGTGTTGAAAATGATATTCCTTTGCTGCAACACATTCCTGGCATCTCCGAAGGAAATTGGCATTTACACGTGCAAGTTCGTCTACTGTAATTCTCCCGATTAAGAATTTTAGCGGCTCTAAATGCTGTGGTTTTTGAAACACCCGTTTCTTGTGAGAGGCGACGGATAGATTTCCGAGGAGACTGTTCTAACCTTTGTCCTATCTCATCGAGTTTTTCCTCAGTAAGTACACGTGGGTTTTTCTTTCCACTTTTATTCAGAATTGACCCTGTTACTCTAAACTGTTTTATGAGGTTTAATATAGTGGTCCTATGTGGAACGGGAACACCAGGAAATTTTGTTGCAAAACGTCGTCGCACTTCTCCACAATTCCTCTTTCCGAAGTAACACACGACAAGATAAATCCTTTGTTGTAATGTAAACTTTTGTGGTGCCATATTAAGCCACAATCTTCAACACACGGACAATACACAACACAACTTCCGAGGGAGGATTATACTGGCGTCAGTCTGCAACGTCAACAGAAAGGGAAAGAGAGCGAAAGAAACAGAGTGTAGTGTGCGACTGTTCACCGGGAAAGACAAGCGCTGATGCCGGGCCGCTTGCCACCGAGTCTCATAGCGAATGTCAGGAA
This sequence comes from Lepisma saccharinum, assembly GCF_977018435.1. Classification (NCBI taxonomy): domain Eukaryota; kingdom Metazoa; phylum Arthropoda; class Insecta; order Zygentoma; family Lepismatidae; genus Lepisma; species Lepisma saccharinum. The sequence goes on along the minus strand of NC_139251.1, from coordinate 29,674,002 downwards.
ATGCTCTGTAGAAACAGAAAGTTTCATTCACAAAAATAGTAACTTCTTCAGCAAAAATAATGATGTACACAAGTATCACACAGGGAATCATAACTTACTGAATGTCACTTCAGTTCGTACCTCCAAGGGAAAAAGTGGAATAAAATAGCAAGGTTTCATCTATGCAATAACCTACCAGAGAAAATAAAAAAATAACAACTTAATTAAATTTAGATGAACAGTGAATCAGATATTAATGCATGAATTATTTTACAAAAGTGAGGGCTTCCTGAACCATGCATTTTAAACAGAAATAAAAATTATATGACCAATCCTTTCTTCTAATGTATGCATGAGTCAAATTTTGTGTAATATGCCTATTTAGAAATGGAACTTACGTAGTGACTTCTCTTTCATATCCATAATTTATTGTTATTTTATATTTGTTATTCATTATTGTGCCTCCCCTATGGCATAGCAGTAGCATCGTCGCCTTGTAACCAAGGGGTCCCGGGTTTGATAGTGGTTCGGATCCCACTTTAAAACTGTAGGTCCAGTCCCAATTAGCCTTAATGTGCATAAAGTGGACTTAAAATACCAAATCAATCAATCATTATTGTCATAAAATACAAGCAACTTGTAATACATCAAAGTCAACAAAGATATATTTAAGATAATTCTAGTTTACACATTCAAAAATTGGAAATTCATGTGTTTCCACGATGTAAAAAAAAATAATGTAAAGGTACATAATAATCATTGTTAAAAAAAGCTTTTATAACTATAAATTTTGACCTGTCACATATCGTTGTACCTATTGTATTATGTACAATTTAGTGGATGGAATAAATCAATCAGTCACTGAACTGGCGGTCACAAAAAATAAGGCTGTGTAAGCATCAGAGCTGTTCCATGCAGGGACTTTGCTGAAGAAATTCCCTCCTGAGAATTGAACCTGGGTCTCCTGCATGGCAGTCAGACATCCTTTCAATACCAAATAGAATAGAATGGAACAACAGCTGAACGAATAAAAGGGGGGTTGGTGGGGCCCAATATTCCACCAGGAAAGATGGCAAAATGAGGGCCAGACTACTGAAAAAAAAATACATAAACCTTGCTTTTGAAAATGCTGAGCATGCCACTGAAAATATATATCCTTACTAACAAAAAAACAACTTTTATGCTTAATATGTATGTCAAAATGTGTTAGTGTTCATTTCCAGTCTTAATGACTGGTATGTTTTGTAATGTTTACTTTGTAGATATGATCTATAAAGAATTTACTAAGTAATCAAGCTTTTCTTTGAATTACAGGTAAATGCCATTCTTCGAGCCAATGAGTACACCCAAGAATTTGATTTCCCAGGATCAGTCAGGTCATACGATTCTAATCAGTTGTCTTCCAATAATCCTATTGAAGACACAAGGTCAGAAGCTCGCTGCTTGCTAACAACAGGTATATTTTTTCTGCAACATACAATAGTTTATTTATAATTCCTGTAGTACATCAAATTGACTCCAAAAATATATAAAATGGCCTTACTTTTCAGTTTCTTTGAACTGTAGTCAAAGTTTTTCTCTCTCAAGGTACTTAAGACCAGCATTTTTTTTTCATATGACGAACCACCAAGCAAGAAATGCCTTGGTGGGGAAGAGAAAAACATGATTTTTTTTTAATCCAAATTGGAAGTGATGTTTTATATTTTTTGGTACATAGTGGAACCTCGATTTTACGTTTTTCAGGGGACCATGAGGAAAAATCGTAAAATGCTCGAAAATGTAAAATTGAGGAAAATTTTATGACACTTTGCTATGTTGGGACAATCAAGATTCAATGTATAATGCGAGAAAATACACTCCTCACAAAAAGTTTGGAATGTTATATTAGGCACAACAAGTTTGAAATATTAATAAATTAGGCAATAGATGATAGACACAGTGGTATATGTTGGCTAAAAGATGAGAACGTCCACCAGAGAGATACCCTATGTTGTTGCATTCCAAGGCTATGTCTATCATCTATCGTCAAATGTAACAAAATTCCAAACTTTTTGTGAGAAGTGTATAAAATCCAGGGACTTAGAATCAGGGTGCCACTGTATTTGTTTATTAGTTCAATGAAGTACAAGGCGTATTTTTAAAGTAAGTACCGTTTTGAAATTCCACCGCTGCATGTCCCGTGCATGCGCACTGTGTACCTACATCTGTTGGCAAGCCACAGACGCCATTGCGGCAACAATCGATCGTGTATACATTTGCTTTTGCATATTTAAAATGCCTCCGCCGATTGAGAATCCCGCCGACTGTGAAATACGTGCTGTTATTTGTTTTCTTAGTGCTAAAGGCGTGAAAGCAGTTGAAATTCACCGTCAGATTTGTAAAGTGTACGGACAAAACATTATGAGTGATGGAATGGTACGCAAATGGGTAAGAGCTTTCAAAGATGGCCAAAAGAATGTTCATGACGAGGAATGGAGTGGGCGAACCTCAGTGATCACTGTCGATTTGGTGCAGAAAGTCGACGAAAATGTGAAAGAAAACAGACGCTTCAGGATTTCTTCATTATCAGAGGAGTTCCCTGAAGTTTCAAGAAGTGTTATCTACGAAATCGTTACCGAACACTTAAACTATCGAAAATTGAGCTCACGATGGGTACCAAAAATAACGACGATAGCCTCAAAACGACCGTGTTGCAGTGGCTGTCAACTCAGGCGGTAAACTTCTATGACGACGGAATACAAAAGCTTGTTGTTCAATATGATAAGTGCCTTAATATTGGTGGCAATTATGTGGAAAAGTAGATAAAAGTGTGGTCTGTTACAAAAAGTTTACTTGTTTTTTTGTACATATCAAAATGGTACTTACTTAATAAATATGCCTCGTGTGATAAGAATTTAAATCATAGAGACATACAGTTATCTCAAAAACACCTACGGTGTAATGGGTGACATTTTCAGAAGACACTTGATTGCCCATCTCTCTTTCACGTACTTTTCTCCAAGACTGCATTTTTCAGACTATGGGTCTGTGCCCCTGGATCTGATCATAGAGCCTCACTTGCTGCTCAGAACACCGTGGATTTTCTACACACGGGACTCTCAGCTAAGGGAATGTGTTGTTCTGTCCATGCATGTTTGCTATTGTCCTTTCATACTATCACCATTCATCTTTGCAATTAGCCGAAAGTGGCAGAAATTCAAAGTAAAGTAAATCACCCAATCCAAAACAACAAAGCTACAAGCATGAACATTTTGCAAACAAAGATTTATCACAATCAAGTTTGTTCTCTCATAACTGAACTCTTTGTCTATTCTTGTCTCTCCTTAATTTAACAAATTCAACATTGATTTGAGGAATATTGTTACATGTATGAACAAGTTTTTGTTCATAATTGAATGCCCCTTGTGTAAGAAGTTGTGGAACAGTCCTATGCAATTTAACGTCTTTCTGGTACTTCTTACATTTTATTTGTGGTAATGATGCACTGATAGGAATATTACTTTTCAACAGGGTTTTATACTCTATTCCCAGAATCCGTGGAGCATGATTGCGCATAGCACCAGAGAAGGGGGGGAACTTGAGTTGGCAGAGTGAAGCAGTACATGCTGCTGCGAAGGCTGGTAACTGCAGTTGCTTTCCCACACACCCCCATCCCCTCTCACATGTTCATTGGTCCAGTCCTTTTGAGTCACTACTTGCACTGAGGCTTGCTTTCGTTCGCTTACTCCAGAGAGCAGAGTCAACAGAGTCAGTGTTGTGTGTGTCTTTTTCCATTGTATTTTTATTTTATGTTGCTTTTCTACCTCTTTTACCTTTAGTGGATGGATGCAAAATGTTTTCCAACCTCCTGTAAACCCATCGAAGATGGCTGAGAAGACATTTTCCCAGCACTATGTGGTTAGCAATTAACATGCCATTTCTTGAAAATTACACACATGATAGCTATTTCAGTTCTGTCTTGCCTGTCCATTAGCATACATGTGAAGGTATGACAAACTCAAATTACAAATCAATATATCCATTGTTAGTGTTAACAAGCGGAGTTTGAAAAAGTCAATTGTTTTCCTCCGTGTATTATGATAAATTTTATAATTGGCTATAACTCCTCAACCACCATTTTTTAATGATTATTCCACTTCTACATGTAATTAATAATGAGAACACAAGAACACTGTAACAATATGCAACAATTATGAGCCCAGGGGCAGCAAAGCCCTAATTTTGAAAATTTCTTGTTTCGAAAGTGTTTGCATAATTTAATTTTTCCTCCAAAATTGGGTGCTTGGAATGTCACTACAATCCTAAATTTTGCTTCTAGTAATGGCAAATATCCTTAAAGAGTGGTCTTATGTCGTGCTTCCCTCCAAATTTCGTCAATCCAGGGTCCATAGGACCAACGCTAGAAGCGAAATTCTGGAAATTGTTTCTGTAAACTGGCAACACTGTACAGTTATTTTTTACCCCCAAGAAGTATGAGCGTACTTTCAACAGAACTTTGCATGGTTGTAGGAATGTACCAGTGCTACATCCTGTTTTTGTCATTCACTTTGGTCTATTATTGTGGGCATTTTTCCATTATTTGAAGATACAGTGTCTAAATTTCACCTCCGCTAAAAGCCATCATTCCGAAAGAATGCAAAGTGGATTTCATCTCTCTACATTTAGTTCTCGAGATAAGATTTTTTTTGTGCATTACGGCAAGTGAAAAAGCTAGCGCTTGAAAGGTTCCTGTCCAGAGAGGCTAGACATGCACACAAGGCTCCATCTGCTAAAGGTTAAATAAGGATGAATGATGATTAGTTGAAATTGATGAAGGTATACTCACCCATGTACTTAAGACTGTTGGTAGTTAAGTCACGATTCCACCTTTTTTTGTCTACATTTATACCACCTTTCATATTTAAGAGTAGAGAATTTAATTATCACTCTTCTCTCCAGGTATGCTGATTGGTGTGTTTGACGGACATGGAGGAAGTGCATGTGCCCAAGTCATAGCCAAAAGACTCTTTCATTACTTAGCTGTATGTTTGTTACCTCCAGAGTTTCTTCAGAAGTTCTTTGCTAGTCTTGGGACAGAGGAGACAATGGAATTGCTGCAAAAGTACAACGATAAAGTGGAATTTGTCGATGAATTGAAGGATATTTATGCAACCAGTTTTCAGGCATTTGTAAAAGAAATGTGCGAAACAAGTGCGAACAGGAGAGACTTCCAAATGAAGGACGTCATGGTGAGATCGTTCCTTCGTTTGGACAACGACATGAGTGATGAGGCATTACCAGGAAATATGGGGAAGTTGAACATGAAAACATTGTCCGTAGCAACTTCCGGTGCCGTTGCTTGCGTTGCACATATTGATGGTCCTCATTTACATTTAGCGAATGTAGGAGACTGCCAAGCTGTCCTAGGGGTGCAAAGTGAAATGAACAACTGGACAGCCAAGAAACTAACGAAGGAACACAACACCGACAATGTGAGTGAAGTACAGCGTATCTTAGGTGAGCATCCGCATAACGAAAGGGACACGATTATAAAACTGGAGAGGCTCTTCGGCCAACTGGCACCACTTAGGGCATTCGGTGATTACAAGTACAAGTGGAAGAAGGATGTTTTGACCAAAGTGTTCGTGCCGTTCTTTGGTGAAAATGTCTTGCCTCCCAATTACTACACACCTCCCTACTTGACGGCGAAACCCGAAGTGACTCATTGCAGGTTAACGCCAAGGGACAAGTTCCTAGTGATCGCCTCCGATGGTTTGTGGGATTTAGTTTCCCCCTTGCAGGTTGTCCGTTTAGTTGGGGAACACATGAGTGGTAAGGTTACACTCAGTCCGTTTCGCTTGCCGCGGAAGGACATGAACCTCTCTGAAATAAATGAAATGCTAATGCAACGTAAAGAAGGCCTCAAAAAGAAGCCCATTGATGGTAATGCAGCTACGCATTTAATAAGGAATGCACTTGGAGGTACTGAATACGGAATAGATCATGGCAAGCTATCTCAATTGCTAGTAATGCCCAAAGAAATGGTACGTTTTTTTAGGGATGACATTACTGTTACTGTAGTGTACTTCGATTCGGAGTATCTCAGACGTTGTCCTCCGTAATATATCTTGCCACATTGTTATAATTTTTAACTAATAGAATTATGGTAGCTATTTTTATGTGTTAATGTAATAACAGTAGCCATGACTGTAGATATTGTAAATAGCACTTTTTTTAAAGTCATTTTTTGAAGGTGTGTATGGATGCTTTTTGCTTGAGAGATCAGAGGTGAGAAAGCATGGAATGAATTCTTATCATAAATTTGTAGGAAATACATTGCTTTATGGTGTATTCCTATGCAATAAAACTGACTGTTGCATACGTTGTTCTTAAATTCCATTCCCTAAGAGACGCATGGTACATGACATACCAACCTTGTAAAATAAACTAGATACACTTTCTTAGCATTGTGCTGGAAAATGCGTTTTATTTTTGTTGATAGTGAAGTACACCATGCCATGAGGCATTTATAGGGGGATGTGGGGGGTAGCACCCCACACATTCTTCGATCTTTTGACATTTTGGAGGTGATGTGATCAGCATTATGCTCTAACTGCCTTTACCCCCCCCCTCCCCCGTACACATTTATTTGAGGTTGGGTGGGCCCAGAGGTCGCTTTATGCACAAACAAGGATGAAATAATTCCAACTTTAGATCACCCACTACAGGAATCCTACCCGGGTCTCCTGCATGGCAGCCGGACACCCACATCCAATAAATATACCTTCATGGCACGGTGCTATATGCACGGGGAACTTTATGCTGCAACATAATTACACTTGAGATCAAAGAATGTTTATGTACAATTCTTATGTGAAAACAAACTTGTGACACATGTGTGGCCTTACATGGACATTTTCAAAATCTGTAACAAGCGTACATGATTACTTTACTTGTAATTTTGAAGTATTTACAGTAAAATAAATCTGCTTGAGTTGAGGGGTTACACACATCCCCTTTTTCCAGCAAGCAGTGGGAGTTGCAGCTGCTACATGGGCCACGCACTAACTAAATAGTAGACTGATAGCAAGCAGTGCTGGATGTAGAAATTGTTGGTTGGGGAAGGGGGGGGGGGACAATTTCCCCTAGGTCTTTTTCGCTGGGGCAGCTGCCGATCACTGTTGCCAACTTCGCTCCTTTGAAGCCAGATCTGGCTCTTTCGTGCACTCGTTTGGCTGTGAACTGTGGCACCCACCTCTGCCCACTATGATGCCACCACTGGGTCCAGCGTATAAAGAACAACCTTTGCCACGAGTGTACATTTTGCACGTGACGTGATATTCATATATAGGCTGCGTCACCCACCCCCTTTTTCCTCCCCAGATATTTTTATATATAGCATTGTGGTTAAGGTGAAAATGACAATATTATTATCCAGGAATCCCTTATTTTCGATTTCATATGAACATCACTTGGTTATTGAGATGGGCGACGCCGCCAAATGTAGGCGGTGAAAGTTAAGAAATTGATATCACTTTAAAGCTAACAGTAATAGCAGCACCCCCACCCCTACACCTGAAATTACCCTAGGAGGCACTTAATGCAGCCTTCGTTAATCTAGCTCTTTGAAAGTCATCTTGAGCACTATTAATGGTGAAATGTAGCTTTTATATGCACATCAGGTTTGGCAACACTGCCAGGATGGCCATATGAGGCAAGGAGAAATGCATTAAGTTTATGGGACCATTATTTTATTAGTTCCCTCGGGAATATCAAACATCCAATGTCATAGAAAAGTACATGGACGGAAAAGGACATGTTGAACTATGTCATAGTCGAAACTCCCATTTGATTAGCCGTAATACATGTGATTCTGTAAATACTTATTAATCATATTTTTCAAACATCGTGCCTAGCTTACTAATCAACTTGAAAAACAGTTTCCACTTGCAACATGGAGAGAAATTCATACTCTCTTGCATACTAAACCCTTTTTTAAATAGCAGTGCCCAATCCAACGATATTTAAATAAATGCACAACCAGTGCGCAATTGTCCCTCCTCATCTTAACATGGAGGCAAGAAGACAGCTTGAGGGGAGGGTCCATGTCACTCCACTCGGAGCACCAATATCGGGTATCTGTAGTAGCAGCAGTTGGCTACATGTATATTCTATGGAATGCTCTACACTTTTGGAAATTATATTCATTTGAGAAAAAGTATTGAACACTGACCTGAGACCAGCAAGCCTAAAATTGAAATATATACTTGTTAAAAACAAACTGCGTGATAAAAGGCACTTTAAAATTCTGTCCAAGCTTTCGACTCCATCCCGGAGTCATCAGGACTGGTAGAAAGAAGAGAGGAAGAAGTGGCCTAAGTTCTGACGAGACTAGTACAAGAATATTGCCAGCACATGACATAAGTAGTTTTCACCATGAAATATATACCTCAATTGGGTCAAAAAAATATGAACAACTTCGACACAAATACAGAACAATCCCTTACCTTTGAGCTACGTAAAAAGTTACTTGCTATAATTGTACTTTAAGTAGGTATGAAGGATTGATTGGTTAGTAATTTGTCATTCAACAATATATTTCTTTTTACATAAACACAACATCTTATATACTTCTTTACACACAATAAAAAAAAGGGATTAAATTGAGTACTACCTGAAGAGATCTTTAAAAGTTAAACATCGTATTATGCAACAATCATCAATGGTAATACAGTAAATAAACTGTAAATATGTTTTTAAGTGTTATCTAAAATTATTATGTAACTGTAATCTACATGCACTTTCCAAATTGTCAATTTAATTGCAGCCACATCAGTTTATTCAGAAGGCACTGTCAACGTCATCCTTTATGATTAGCACTACCCATGTACACACTCACAAATTGAATTTTGTCCTCCCAAACTTGTGAATATTGTAAATATAATTATACGAAGGTTTTAATTTAAAGACCAATTATTGAGCCCATGATACAAAATGTAGAAAAATTGCTCCAATTGCGTACAAGTACTTTAATAGCCTTATTCTTGTGTATGACATTACATCGTATAAGTCCGTGATTTAACCACCCCTTAAAATTTTTCACAAAGCCCTATTCCAAACAACGATATTCACAGACCAATGATTATTTGTTCATCATCATTGATTACATTTGATAGGTTGTACCTGCTTCAGAATGGTTTTAATTGGTACGGTCAAGTTTCTTGCACTCCTGGTTTCAATGCGTGTGTGATATCTGTTAAACAAATGAAGGTTGCATTCTAAGATAATTTCATGACAATTAAGAGAAATTCTATAGTGAGCCGCATACTCTACATGCATTAAGACTACACACCATTGATTATTATCAGATTGCAGTGGATCTTCTGCCTTTCGTTGTTTATACGAAAAACAAACAAACGTATACAATGCTTCCCTGGTAATTCCAAGTGTATCATTCCTTTCAGTGTTTTGAAAAACAATACAATTAAAGCAATGATATACTTGAACACTTATCATTTCATAGATGACTGTGAATTCATTATACAGCATGGTCAAAGCTTTCCTGATAACGAAAATGTATAGCATGTAAACTATAGGAGCTGGGAACATGTGGTTTGTGACAGTATACAATGTAATGGTGAAAGTTTTTATTTCTGTAGTGCTGCCACCTGTGGACCACATCTGTGGCACTGCAGTAAGTAGCATCCAAAATTGCATCTGTCCCTTGGTTTTTCTTAAGTGCTTAAGTGCATTACAATGTGCCATGAACACATGGGCTGTGGATAAAGTGATGTGAGCAGCACCATGCTCCAGCTGCCTTTACCCATCAATTCGAGGTCCCAAAGCCACTTGTACTACTGACTTCCCTTCTTCCACCTCCTTGATCAAATTAGACATCTTAATCTTGTTCACCACATCAATAGGATGCATTTTCAAGTTCATTCGCTTATTTCAGTTGGGGGGGGGGGGGGGGGGGAATCTTAAACTGGGTTAAAAAAATAAAATCATAAAAATTTAAGCCATCCTGCAATTCTTTTCATAGTAGTCAGCAAACATTTAACAGCAGTACTTTACATGTCTATTAAAACCTAGAAAGAGATATTGCACTTGTATTTGAATTACAATGTAACATTACCAAGATTCTACCACAGCATGTAGAAAAAGGAACTTGAAGCTGTCAAAATTGTGAATAGTTTTTATAATAAATACTGTATATATAAAAAGTATATAACACCAAGTGTATTCACAGTTTTCATATTCAAAGACCAGCATTTAAATTTTCAAGTATATACTTGTGATGTGAACTTTGACCACTATAGTATTTTTTGCATAGCTATGCAAGTGATAGTACATTGGTTTACACTTCTAATGCCTATAGTGCATTTTAGTTGTGTACTGTAGACTAATGACATGTATCCACAGTACAGTATTTATTATAACATATCTGTTTTCATCCCTTTCACATTATAATTTCACAGATGCACTAAATTTCTAATCAGTTGACAATGCCTTGATAAACCCCATTTCTGACCAGCACATTTCAATTATTTATAAAATTAACAGTTCCATTATTAAAAATAAATCACACACTGTAAAGAGCAAACAATTACCATATGTACAGCACTTTTAATATATGTTAAAATAAATGTTTACATAGCCACCTCTGGATTTTTACACTGATCCTTGGAATCTCTTCTTACAACTGCTTCCAACATACATTATGCTGCACAGCAACAAATCATTACAAGATAGCTTCAAATATGTCCACGCTATCGTAACAGTTTACATTCCTTACTCAGTTCTACATGCAATGACATTTCTTACAAGAAAAGGAGACATCACAACACTTACAAAAAGAGCAATAAGGTGTCTCCATAAACCTTGTGAATGTCTCGGAAACAAGTTTTCAATAATATCTAGTTTTGCACAACAAAACTGGTATTCTAAATTTTGAAAACCAGATCTGTCTACAATTCTTTCTACATCATGAGGATTTTTACATGAATTGTTCCTGCTGTGGTAGAGCTATTTGTTGAGCTTATGGCAGCACAACATTGTAAATATCTAAACAACAGCAAATTGAATCCACAATACCCTAGAAGGAATATGAAACAGATCTAATTTTCACATTTAAAGATATTTTCACCCAAGGTCAGTTGAAACTAAACTAGATAAATTGGTTTTTGTCTTACACGTATGCATTGCTGCATTGTAAACTACAAGATAAATAATTTCATTTTGACTTCTACTATCAGCTGTGCAACTTTACAGAAGTGTTTTCTTGAAATCTGTTTAAAAATATATGCAAAATATGCAGCAAAAACAAAAAAAAAACTGACCTCACTGTGTGTGTGTAATTATATAGTGAACTATACCAAATACCACATTGCATACTTTGCATTGAAAGATATAATGTGAAAATGAAAGTTTAGAAAGTATATTTAACATTTATCCCAGTTTGAAAGAGTATAATGATGTCTCACTCTCAAGTCTTATGAATTTGAAAACAAAAGTACCTAAGTTGAAATGTTTGAGTTTAGCTATATATGTATAATGCAGACATTTCCATCATGTTGCACTCCCTCTGAAGATTGTATACACTGTTCATCAGATGATAAAAATGCCTTTTTTTAAAATTATGCGTGATACAAGATGGTTCTTTTTATATGGATATTTTTAACAGTAGAGGCTTGCTTCACTGGAGTTTATAAGTCACCATACCCAAAGTGTTAATCAGCACTGCGTAACTGTCCTATCTTGCACAATTATGTTAACCTTCTTGTCCAAAATCTTCTTTAAACTTCTCCAATTTAGCCATGTCTTCATCATTTACTGTAGGTTTGGACGTTGCCAAGGATCGTAGCATGTCACTCTGTATGAAGAGAAGAATCAAAATATTAAAATAATAAATATCTCACTCCACGTGATATCAAGATGATAAGACACTGAAAATTGACAGCTATCAACCAGCAGAAAAACATTCTCAAAATTCAGAATTTCTTTCATTCTGCATCACATGCTATTCTGGCAAATGTACATTATATCCAATTTCCAGCAATCACAGAGGCAGGGACACTAGCGCCACAGTGGTACTTTAAAACTTGAATAGCATGCACACAAATCTCTTGAATTATTTCAATCGATCAGCTTAATCTTTCATCAAAAGATGCCGGGAATGTGAATGCAGTTGGTTTGCCACCACTTTGAACAACTCTTATAACACAGGTTAATACTCATTATGCAATACAAATATAATTGTCTGCATGCTAAAGATATGTGCCTAAGAATAAGCAGGACGTTACGGATCGAAAATGCACCATGCCTCGCCATCTGCAGTCATGCGCTATCTTGGCCCCAAGCCAAACTGAACACACAGTTATCATTTATTTATTGCTGCTAAGCTTCATTTTAGGAATTAAAGAAATAGTTGTCATTTTCACATTTGTGTCACTACAATTAGTAACTGGATTGATTTATGGAATATGGAGGTTAGTAATCATAATTGCAGACACTTATGAAAACAATGAGGTTCTTTTTAATGCCTTTAATCACGTGTCACACTAATAAATATAACTATACTCATAAAAATATTGAGCCCTTGTAAAATTGTACTCCATGGATGGAAAAAAGTGAAATTTGAAAGCTTCAAATATCTATTTTTTGATAAGCCTGAAAATTATCCTTCATCCCATTTTCTTGTTATAATGAAAAGTGCACTTTTTTCAACACCTTACAGTTCATAATCATCTGTAGATATAGTATCAACATTTTGTGTACTTGAAATCAGATTATTTTTGCACCTCTGTGTAGAAAATGAAGAGCAGATCTTTAGTAGATACTTTATAATGAACATTTTATGGAAATGTGCAAACTTGAAATTCATAATTCAAACTTCAATGAAATTTTAAAAAAAACGTTGATATGACAGCTTTGATTCAAATTTAGAAGTTTGACATGTGCATCTCAAATATGACCAGAGATATTAATTACTACTTTTCACTCCTAATATAGTAAATCGGTGTATGATGTATGGTGGCATTTGGCCAATCTCAGACTCCACACGTTGCAGGTGACTTCCACAGGACTGCCATCTCGCGACTTGGTGTACGCGATTCTTGGAAGTGATTTTATTGGTCCGATCCAAAAAATTATCACAGTATAAAATAATTACTAAAATATTTGTCATACTTTGATGTTTTTTTTTTTTTTATTATTTATTTTTCAGTATCTAATGACTACCCACCATGATGCAACTTGTATTAAATATTCTCCGGAGCATGGCCTTATGATATGCACAGTAAAAAAACAAACAAACAAAAAATACTGACTACAGCTCCCCAAACAGGCCACCTGAATAAACAGAAGAAACAATTCTGAACAACAATGCTGTTAAAAAACAACAGCTGCTGATACTAACATTTGACGCTCAACATGATGGCATGACATAATATGACACTGCAAGAGTCAATAATGTTTTCGGTTGAAAAATAATTTGAAAAAGGGGCATGCGAGCATCCTTTCGCACCTCCTCCCACCCCCCTTTGACTTCAACTCTTATAATAATCAAGCATCAATTACATATTTTGAATGCTGGGGTGGCATTTGGCTTAGTAACAAAATCTTTCGGCTCACTGCCATTGTCCGCTGGCTGGATGCAGAGTTCAAAGAGCACGCAGAAGACGTCTGGCAATAAAGTGCACTTACTCCAAGTGCATTCCTACCAACGAGGAGGAAACCACTCAAGCTGGTTGCCAAGAAAAACAATTCTATATACACTTTTCAATTCTTACAGTGCGTAAAAATGAAATATGGATATTTTACTTTTATTCTATGGCCACCACTTTCATAAATATTGCATTGCCACTGGGCTGACCATCACTGAAATTGCAACATTGTAATTAAGCATTAATGTGGCTGCTTCCTAAATGATATCAAAATTATGTACGACTGACATATTTCCATATAAACAAGCTTCAATCACAAAAAAATGTTATACTTTTACGACAGGTTTACAAGAAGTTACATACAATTGAATTTGACTTGCAAAAAAAAAAAAAGGAAGAATTACACTTACTATTGTCTGAATATTGTAAAATCTTTGTCTCTTGATTTTATCTAAAAGCAGATACTTCGATCTTTCCAATGAGGTTTATTTATTTGAGTTTTTTCCTCCCATAGAATACAATTTTACCACATTAACTGAGGTCTAAATATTTTTGATGTGGATAGTAAAAAAAGGTAAAGGTAAAGTGCTCCCCTGTGCTTAGCACCATGCCATGAAGGCGTATAGGGGTGTCGGGGTAACGCCCCACACTTTCTTGATCTGGTCATGAGTGAGGGTGATGTGATCAGCATCATGCTCCTGACTGCCTTTACCCCCCAGGGTTTCCCCCAGGTACCCATGTTATTCGACACTGGGTGCACACCGGGTTCGCTTCCGTTAGAAAAGTTTCCGGATTTGAACTGGCCGGGGATAGTATATTAAGTATATATTGACATCATCTGCAAGTCACCGAATCAGCCGTTTCTATTCTGCCACAGTGTATTCCAGCATTTAGTTCTTTCTTTGTCACTCCTGTCAGCAAGAGAAGTGAACAAAATATATATTAGAACTGTGCTGAAGAGACACACATTACCAAGAAAGATGAAGAGAATCACATTGCAGAATAAAATGACTTTTGTCAAAAGCAAGTTTATACTTAATAATTTTTCATTACCATATACTATTTCAGACTTACAGTTGTCACAGGAGGTTCCAGCAATTTATCTCCAGGGACATCACTCCATGACATTTCTATAGCTCCTGGACATCCTGGAGAGCAAGGGGTCAATAAATCATGATCTATGACATCTGGGTTTGTTCTTGATGGTCCTGTGACTCTTCTGAAATGTGTAGCCATCTGCACTTTCCGAACTGGCTGCATCAAGGAATCTCTTACAACAATACTGATGTCAGCACCTGAATATCTGTGAAAAAATACATTTATGAAAAATTACCAGAGCTGAGACAATATTGGTATCTCGATACATCTGCATCGCATCGGTATCAGTCGATACAAGAGGTATCGATTATAATCAATTTATCAGAAAGTATTAATTTGATTTTACTTCTCCATGCCATCTGATACTTTTCCAGTATTTCGAGTTTCATGGGGTCTGCAAATGTGTCATGCAACACTTTTGCAGTCTAATTATCATGGAAGTTATGCAAAATTCAAAGTTTTCATTTATTTTTCACCAATACTGTGCAAAATAAACTGTATTATGATTGCTTAACAAGTATTTTAATTTTTGTGATATAATTCTTGAATATTTTAAAGCAAAAATCTGGAAAACTGCTTATAAATTAAGTGTCATAGTAACCTAATACCAGGTGTAGAAGTATGAAACCGGAATTGGCCGATAGATGGTGCTAGCCGGCAGTGGAGGGCGCGGAAGATCGCGTAAGCAGCGCCAGCTGCTGCCCGCCACTCCCGAGGATGTTATATCGGAACACAGTAACCCGAGTGCCAGACAGAGGAAGGTGTTGCACACCCGGAACATGTCGAGTTTTGTGCCTACGAACTACGATTTGCGGACAGCATTGGTGTTCTGTTACCATTTGAAGAAAACCGCCGCAGAATCGCATCGAATGCTCGTCGAAGCTTACGGCGAACATGCTCTCGTGAAAACACAGTGTTTCGTGTGGTTCAAGAAATTCAAAAGTGGCGATTTTGACTTGCGAAACTAGGAACATGGGAAACCTCCGAAAAAGTTCGAAGACAACAAATTGCAAGCCTTATTGGATGAAGATGATACCCAAACGCAGCAGGAGCTCGCAGAACAATTGAATGTGACGCAGAAAGCCGTTTCTCTTCGGTTCAAAGCTATGGGAAAGGTGCAGAAAGCGGGCAAATGGATTCCGCATTAACTGAATGAAAGACAGCAAGGATCCCGCAAGACCACTTGTCAAATGCTGCTCGCCAGATACAAAGTAAGTCGTTTCTCCATCGCATAGTGACTGGCGATGACAAATGGATATATTTGGAGAATCCTAAGCGTCGTAAATCGTGGGTGAATCCAGGCGAACCATCGACATCCACTGGAAGACCAAATCGCTTTGGAAAAAAGACACTGCTTTGTGTTTGGTGGGATCAGCGGGGCGTCATCTATTATGAGCTGCTAAAACCCGGTGAAACCGTTAATGCAGATCGCTACCAACAGCAAATGATCAATTTATATCGAGCATTACGTGACAAACGGCCGGAATATGAATCAAGGCAACACAAGGTCATCCTGCTCCATGACAACGCCTCACCACACACAGCAAAACGGGTCCGGGAAACGATCGAGGCATTCAAATGGGAGATACTAGGGCATGCAGCGTATTCTCCCGACTTGGCTCCTTCAGATTATCGTCTATTTGCCTCACTGGGACACGCTCTTGCAGAACAGCGCTTCAATTCGTATGAAGATGTACGAACATGGCTCGCGGACTGGTTCGCTTCAAAAGAAAAACTTTTTTTTGGTGTCGCATTCATAACCTGCCGGAAAGGTGCGAGAAATGTGTAACTAGCAATGGAGCTTACTTTGAATAAAATATTGTTTCTCAGTTGCAAACACCAGCCGTTTACTTCTTGCAAACAAATTCCGGTTTCATACTTCTACACCTGGTATAAGCAATATTTTGAACAATTTTTAATTGTTACAACTGAAATTACAATTTTCAAATATCAATATTGCTATTGGTGAAAATCTGAGAGAGTATCAGCACTGATATGTATATTGGTTCAGCCCTAAAATTACTATAATTGTTACAGAAACCCCAGCAGTTGTAAAATAGATAAATGTTCTTTTGGCCTAAAATACAGTGGAACGTCAGTTTTATGTTTTTCAGTAAAACATAAAATATAGAAAAACTTTATAGCATTTTGTTCTTTTGAGACCATGAAGATTGAATGCAGCATGAGGGAAAAATGTAAAATACATGAACATACAGGGTTCCACTGACACATATTTTCATGGCATTTGAGGGTGTATTAAATGACATGCCATATTTTTAATGTTGTCATTAATGGAAACTGCACAAACTCTTGTCAGGGTGGCCACTCTAAGAACATGATAAAATTCATGTATAATTCACGGTTTTCAAGGCGAACTTTCCAAAAATTCAAGCATGCAAGCAGATGTTTTCTCTGCTTCAATCTTATGTATTACCTCTCTCACCACACATACACACACAGATATATCAACAATTTAAATGGAGAGTGTGGTTCTACTCTATCCAAAAATTCTAATTCAATTAAATAGTATATACAATATTAAAAATATTTAAGTTGTGGAGTTTACATTTACCATTTCACATACTAAGACTTGAAAACCATGTACAAACACAAGTCACAAATGTTGCGGGATACACTAATCTACGAAAAAATTGTTAATTGTATAAGAATTTCAAACTCAAATTTAACTAATCAACTTGAAGATATCTTATCTTGTAATAATCTTCAATCTGTCAGATTTTTAGTGTCTTTTTTTCTAGAGCAATGCAAGTGCACTAAATGGATGCAGAGTAAGCTTACTTTTCCTTGTCGATAAAAAAAAAACTAAACTGTGAAAAACTTGCCGCAGAGCATTTATAAATATGTTTAAATTCAATGAAATTTGTATTACTAAAAGTTGCAATTTTTCACATCTACGGAGAGAAATTCACGCATAATTCCTGGAGCATATAAGTCACACAGAATTCCCGGTGAGTAGTCACCCTGTCTGTACAAACTCAAAACATACCCTTCAGTTTTGTGAGCCAACATCTTCAGGTCCTCATCAGTAATTGTATGAAAGGTGTTCCCTAGGTGAAGGTTGAATAATCTAAGCCTTGCTGGTTCTTCTGGCAAAGAGATGTAAATTCTTTTCTCAAATCTCCTCCTGATAGCTGCATCCAAAACCCAAGGAATATTTGTCGCTCCCAGAACCAAAATACCTTCGGTGTCATTTCCAACACCTGAAAAAGAATGTTGCAAAAAATCATTCAAATTTCAATCTTAAGTATAAGCAACAACACATTCGCTGCAAGTTAGAAATTGATCTCAAGAGGCTGATTGGTGCTGTTACTCGATTCTGCTTGATAGTAGAAATTTATTGTTGTATATAAAATATAATGTAAATTGCAATTTTCATGTAAACTACACACTGATGGACACCCGCGTCAAGCGTGTCCCACTTGATGCACAAAGATGCAGGTTTTTAAAATTAATTATAATTTTCTTGTTTTCACGGAATTATGCTGCTGCTTCTTTCATTTTGCCTGTTCATTGCATTTCAACAGCATATTAGAAAAAATACTGTAGTCACTTCATTATCATTATAATGAACTACAGTACAGAACTAGTGTTATATCGATATTGGAAAGTATCAGTTCTATTTCATTCGCTGATACCGGCTGATGCTTTGCGAAATCTAAGTATATTGTAGAATCTACAAAAATTCTGTAATTCATAATTTTATGTACTTTTCCACCAATATTGTGTGGCAAAAATGAATTTCATAATTAAAATAATAGGTAATTTAATATACTGATAGTCTCTTATATAATTCACAGAATATTTTAAAGCAAAGCTATAATAGGTTTAATGTGACATGAATGTAACAAAACATGTAACAAGGTTTAAGAATTGGCATTGGTGAAAATCTGTTCGATGACCCATAGCCAGCATACTCCTCTATGGGACTTTTGTTGTGTGCTGTGTATGTGTGTTTGAGATTGTCGCTTCATCTCATCTTATCACATTATAATCTTCACAATTAGCCCAAAGTGGCAGAAAAGTGACGCCAAATAACAAAAACAATACATAATTCCCACACCCAATGTGTATCTAGAGTAGTTTCCTGAAGACAATCCAATCAAAATGTGCCAGCAAATAGTTCAGCATGCAAACAAGAGAGACAGTACCTATGCATTATAAATACTAATACCGATACAGAGTCTCTTACTGATTCCCACTGGTACAGATACTTGAAAATTGCAATAATTAAAATTGGTTCAAAATTTTTATCAATATTGGTGTGTAAATATTATTTTCCAATTATACGAGGGTCACTATTTATATTTTGAGCCTAACAATGAAAAAACAGGAATTTGGCATTCAAAACTGCTTTATTGTTTTTCGAAGTATTCTCCTTTATGGTCAATACACTTTTGCATTCGTTCGAACCATTTGTCAAAGCAGTTTTTCCAATCTTCTTGAGACACCTCCATAATATGGTTTTTGAACGCATCAACGGCGTCTTCCGCCGACGAAAATCGTTGTCCACACAATTTATTCTTGACATTCGGGAACAAGAAGAAGTCATTGGGTGCCAAATCAGGACTGTACGGCGGATGATCCATCAATTTGATTTCTTGACTGTTCATAAAGTCGGTTGTTAGACAAGATGTGTGACAGCTGGCATTGTCTTGATGAAGAATGATCCGACGGCGTTTGTTTGTTTTCCGTATTTGACCGAAGACCTCTGGCAAACAAATTGTTGTGTACCATTCAGAGTTGACCGTTCTACGTTCCTCTAAAGGCACAGTTGCCACATGACCAGTTTTCCCGAAAAAACAGGCGACCATTTGTTTTGATGTGCTTCGAGCGCGAACAACTTTTGTTGGATTGGGTTCATCTTGAAACACCCATACAGTCTACTGATGTTTACGTTCCGGCTCATATGCATATATCCATGATTCGTCACCTGTTACAATCTTATATCAGGGTTTCGGAGCGGAGCGGATCAACGCTCCGACTGTTGCCAACGCTCCGGAGCGAGGAGCGAGATTCTAAGAAATGGTTCGCTCCGCTCCGGAGCGGAGCGATGTCTTATCCCGCTCCGCTCCGGAGCGGAGCAGCGGGAATCGGAAAATTTCTCTCTCCGCTCCGGAGCGAGGAGCGAAATTTTAGAAAATGGTTCACTCCGCTCCGGAGCGGAGCGCTACCTTGACACGCTCCGCTCCGGATCGGAGCAGAGGAAGTTGGAAAATTTCTCGCTCCGCTCCGGAGCGAGATTTTAGGAAACGGTTCACTCCACTCCGGAGCGGAGCGATACCTTGTGACGCTCCGCTCCGGAGCGAGGAGCGATATTCTAAGAACTTGCCCACTCCGCTCCGGAGCGACTTCGGAGTGCTCCGAGGTTGGATAATACGAGTGTATACAGAAAACTAACGATCAAAGGTTCCGAGTACATTAGTAATTTTGTTTGTGAAATTTGTACGGCATTTGAAAATCGCCCGTTATTGTTGTTATAAAACTGATTATTACTAAAGCTAACGCCACGGAAACAGTCCAGAAAAGATTACGTCACTCACCTACAGTGTTGCCAATAAGCAAGGAATAATCCTTACACAATACACCAGGGAAGGCACAATCAACCGCATACGTACTGTCCGTGACTGTACAACGTGCAATGTGTCAACTGTGAAGCGTAGAAGAAGTGTGGCAAACCTGGAGGGCCAGGGGTGTGGAGGAGGCAAGGGGAAGCTTCGATCTTCACTGGACTGTTTTCGTGAAGAGAGCGATATTATTATTATTATCATCACTTTTACTACTCTACTACTACTTCTGGGGACAATATATTTCAATAGCAGGTGTGCCACCTGTGGTTTTATAAGTTGAGAGAATGGAACCACTCTCATTTCCTGCTACCAGGGATCGCGACTGAAACTCATTTCGGTTCAACTTCTGGTTCGGGCTAAGCACTTCGGCATATCGGCCCGACGTTACAGTCCACGCCGCGGGAGAAGTGAGTTATTCCGGAATATTGGTTCGAGTAACACTGGCGAAATTACTGCAGAGAATGCATTCGACCTTCTAAAAGGCCAGAGGAAAGGCGAAGCAACTTGTACGGAGGAAGATAAAGGCAGACAGGTGTTCATGCAAAACACTCGCTGGTGCATGATTGTCATATCTAACTTTCTTTTACGCTGGTTATGTATGATACTTTGAATGTAGCGAAAGGGAAAAGTTTAAAGTAATTGGAAATTCAGGTTGCTAATTTTAACTTTTCGATTTTTGAATGTAAGTTGAAAATCGGAATCATGCTTATTAATGTTACCGTCGGCCAATAAGGAAACGTTTTAATTTGAAATACAGAGTTTTCATATCTAACTTTTTTAAAAATTCTGACACTAGAAAGTTGAAAACCGGCTTAACCAAAAATGTAAGTTGCCACATTTGGTTTACTTTTATGAAGGTATAAAGTCGAAAATCGGAATGCTGTTTGTATACAGCCGAACAGGGGAATTTAAATAGTATGAAATACAGAGTTGTCATATCGATTATTTTTCCCAATTTTAAAGGCAGGAAGTTGAAATAGGTATTTAATGGTTACATACGTATACTACTGCAAAAATTACAAAATGTCTGGTTGTCATATATAACATTTCAAGTTTGTAAGCAGTAACCTGGAAATAGGCATGGTGGTTATAAGAAAATTGAAAACATTTTGGAAAGACAACGAATGGAATGTTGCTATATTTAACTTTCTGAGTCTAGAAAGCCAGAAAACGTATACGTATAAAATTAATATTTTTTGTATTGAGTACGTTGTACACAGCAAACTGAAAGCAAGTTTTCAGTAATGAACAATGTGTAGTCAGCAGATAAGTCGAAAGAAGATGTATAAACCTTAATAACCGTGATAAACACAAAATGTAATATTATCTTCTTGGATAGGGTCATGTCCTGAATTTTATGGTTTCATTTTGAAAAACAGGGCTGCGAGCAATCCGTGCCTTCCTCACTGATGGCATTTGATTTGATTTTTGTAACTTAGCTTTGAATTTTAGCTAATCGCGACGATGATAATGAGAGAATTGATAAATGTGTACTGAAAAAAAAGTAGCGCCCTGTACCCCGATAACATAGTGGTAACAACGTCTCCTTGTAATGAAGGGGCACTGGGATCGATACCCGGTGGAGGGACATAGTGGCTCGAATCCCACTTTAGGTAGGATTTAAACTGTAGGTCTATTCTCGATAGCGTATTGTTGAGTCTTAAATCCACCAAAAGTCCATAACAAAAGGCATTGTTTCAAGGTATGTTGAATGTATAATTGCAATGTATATTGTGATAAATTAATCCTTAAGCAAATATACATTTGTAATTCTGTTTAATAATAAGAGATGTCACTTTCCTTTAAATCTATTCACAAAATCATAAAAATACAACTCGGAAATTCATTTCCAAATGAACAACCTCTTATGCATATCTTTTACGTATGGGTGTGTATGTGTGTTTTTTTTTCTGAAATCTGGCAAAGTTCTAATAATGTATTCACTTCATAAATGTCTATTACATAACAGAAAGCATCATTGGGTATTCAATATCAGACGAATAACGAATTCCATGGGAATATTTCAGCGAGTTCGTGGATTTGAGTTCAGCTCTCAACGACAAATGGTGTTGGTTTGACCCGCGTTAATGTCATTGGTGTTTCCTTTGTGTTTGTTTCTCTATCACAGTATAATTCTTTTCCATAGTTTCGGGGTCCTATTTTTTTACAGACTTATCGAGGATTTGTTTAAAATTACGGATCATGAGAAATGTACGATTAAAGCAAGGTAAAGTCCGGAAAAAACAAATTGAAACTTATACTTAGTTGAAAGGACAATTGGTTATTGTTGATTACAATTATAGAAATAACTTTATCGAAATACTTGGTTTTCTTTTACATACATATTTGTAATTCTTTTTGTGCACCATTCCATTCCTACTTGAATATGTAGACTATAAATAAAAACTCGGCATGGTTTCCTTCAATTCATTATTACAGTATAGATCTTCCATGATTCTCTTGGCTTATGATGCATAGAATTAACAATTACGGATTTTTTTCGTTCTTTTTCATTCTTTTATATTGATTTAACAAATCTAGTCACCTTATTATTCAATTAAACGATACTGGTTGGAATGATTTCTCCATTCGCATGGACGTCCAAAAATGGAGGGGGCCACGCCACCCGGAAATTAAAGGTAATCAAGAAGTACATATTTCACGCATATAATTTCATTTCAGTCACAGTAATATATGTTAATTATTTCAAGGGCATTGCAGGAACATGATAACTTCAAACTGTAGAATATTTTTAATGGGAGTAATACTATTTTGGGGAAATTCTGCCTCATTCTGCCCCCCTCCCTTGGACAAATATCTTGCTTGTCCCTTCCTGGAAAAAATCCTGAAGACGTCCATGTATCAGCGGCGTTAAAAATTTCATTAAATGTCCATACATCACCGTTGACAAGCACACATAATATGCATGTAATGATACAAGAGAACACAGCTTTTAAAGGCTTCTTTTTATGACAGTGAAGAGAAGAATAACATGCGCAAGTAATACTTTTAAAAGCGAACAATCTATCCAGAATTGGTGTAGCATAATTCTAATACAACTGGCAACACTTGATCTGTCTGGCAAAGGCGATGTCTCTACCATGTACGGATAAGTCGAACGCAACGTTCAGCGCAGCGAACGAAGTTCTCAACCCCGAAAGCACACACAAACAAGCTACGTACCAGTTTCACCCTCCTCCCCTCTTGAAACGGGCACAAGACCAATGAGCTAGCCGATTGCACTGAGTCACCTGCAAGGAACACGGAATACGGCACAAAACGAAGCTGTCTGTTGTATGGGGGAGGTGGGTCGGAAAAATCCGTAAAGCAGAAAAAATTGAGTGCTCGAAATTATTCGTAACCCATTCAACACATAACATTCAAACTCTTATATCTAAGTCACAATACAAAATTTGAAATACCCCACGGATCCCTGACGTCATAGGGTGCTGTGATGTAGAGCGACCACAAACAAAAAAGCTTCGGTCAAAAGTCCCCGCGCACCTCCTCCTTCACCCGTTCGACTAGGGCCATAAGGAAGCATGATCCACTCTGTCCCTCCCCTCCAAGCGGGGGCGATCATACAGACACACAACTAGAGTACGTGGAAACAGGACTGCAGGCTTTTTTCCATATGGGTCCACTATAACCACTCCGTCACGGAAGTCGGCTTTAACGCGCCCATTCCATTATTCATAGTTGCATTACAGCATTCGTGTCAAAAAAACCTCCTAAACGGATCGGAGCGTGCTGTCAAAAGCACCACGCTCCGGAGCGGAGTGCTGTTGCCTCACGCTCCGCTCCGGATCGGAGCGTACGTCTCAAAAAGCTGAACCACTCCGCTCCGGAGCGGAGTGCTGTTGTATCACGCTCCGCTCCGGATCGGAGCGTGCGACTCAAAAAGTCGAACCACTCCGCTCCGGAGCGGAGCGTCTCTCTCAAAAAGCTGAACCACTCCGCTCCGGAGCGGAGTGCTGTTGTATCACGCTCCGCTCCGGATCGGAGCGTGCGATTCAAAAAGTCGAACCACTCCGCTCCGGAGCGGAGCGTGTCTCTCAAGAAGTCGAACCACTCCGCTCCGGATCGGAGTGCTGTCGTACCACACTCCGCTCCGGAGCGAGGAGCGGAGTAGAAATGACGCTTCGAAGTCGCTCCGGAGCGCTCCTTTAGTACGCTCCGCACTCCGCTCCGAAACCCTGTCTTATATACGTCTTTTGAAGCACCACGATTGTATTTATTGAGCATTTGTTTGCACCAATTGACGCGAGCGTCTTTTTGAGTTTTTGTCAAATTGTGTGGGATCCAACGAGAACATACCTTTCTCACAGCTAAATGATCATGTAATATTTTATGTATGCTGGTGGAACTAATGCCTATGGTTGCCTCAATCTCACAGTATGTCACATGACGATCTTGCAGTATTAGGTTTTGCACAGCATCAATGTTTTCTTGAACAACAACTGATTTTGGACGACCTTCGCGAATCTCGTCGGTGAGCGAATGGCAGCCACGATTAAATTCGTTATACCAGCGTTTCACAGTGGCAAAGGATGGGGCTTCATCGCCAAATGTGGAAGTAAGTTGATCGATGCACTCTTGTCTTGATAATCCACGTCGAAAATCGTAAAAACTCATCGCACGAAAATGTTCACGAGTTAATTCCATTTTATTGTTGTCGCGCAATCTCCAAGGCAACATAAACAACACAAATGAAGCTATTGCCAAACATTTGAAGTACGTTATGGTCAATAATGCCAGACAATTCCGTGCAAACGTCAAATCGCACCTAACTTCCATCAGTGTTGCCAAGGCTCAAAATATAAATAGTGACCCTCGTATGCATTAATTTACCAAGAAATTTAGTTTAGAATATTCAAGGATTTCATCAGAATATGAAAGTAGATAGTATATAATCACAAAATACAGTTTGTACAAAATTAGTACAACCTACCTTACCTAACCAAACTGTAGCCTCTTCTTCAGTTCTTCGCAAATTCTATATCAATATTCTGTCACTTATCATAATGAATGTCAATTCCACAAAATATAATTTCACAGACAAATGAGGTATTCTGTATAATACAAAAGTACGAGAAAGTTTGAATTTTGCACAATTTCGAGGATACTTTGACTTCACGAAAGAGTTGCGCGACATTTTTGCGGACCCCGTGAAAGACCAATATGCCGGAAAAGTATCGGCTGGTATCGGTAAATGAATTCCAACCGATACCACTGATACCGATACATTGGCATTGGTATCAGCTCAGCCCTACTAATAATAAATACTGTAGATTAATACTTAGGCCAAAATAAATATAATTTATGAAGAAGAAAAAATCCTACATACCTTGCATTTGAACGAGGAATTCTGTTTTGATTCTCCTAGCAGACTCCGACTCATTATCTGAACGTGAAGAACACAGCGAATCCACTTCATCAATGAATATAATACTTGGCTTATGTACTCTTGCAAGTTCAAATAAGTTCTTCACAAGTTTCTCTGATTCTCCAAGCCACTTGGACACGAGATCCGATGATGAAACTGAGAAGAACGTAGAATTGTTTGCTTCGGTGGCCACTGCCTTGGCCAGGTAAGATTTACCTGTACCAGGTGGCTGGTTAAATAAAATAAAATAGTGTTAATATTAATTTATTGAAATTTAAAACTTATTTCTAAATATTAAGTATGTAGTTACCTTCAGCAAGTGCAAAGAGCTGAACCAGACGATCTCTGGTGTTCTATAGAAGTTATACAGGGTGATCGAAAAGTCCCCGAACCCAAACTTCAAATTTTTTTTTCGCCGGTCGTTATTATGATAATGTCAAAATTTCTGTGGAAGCTGGTTTGCGAGGGTCTTGGCTGTACACGACACAAGAGATGGCGCTGGGGAGTGGCACTAGCAGTCGTGGCGAAGAAATGAACTACGAGCAATGCTGGTAACAAAATAATCAGGTAAACCAAACCAACAGTTAACCTAAACTGTGACCCCACAAGAAAAAATCGGGTGTTGTTAAATCAGGTGATCTTGCCGGCCAAAGCCCTGATGAAATCAGGCGGTCATCAAAAAATTCACGCAGAACTGCCATGGTGGCATTGGACGTATGGCATGTTGCCCCGTCTTGTTGCAACCACACATCTCGTTCATCGGCGTACAAAAGCGCGATAAACTGCTGTATAATGTCCTGGTACACAATAGAATTCACTCGGTTTTCGAAAAAAAATCCTCCTCCACCGACAAAGTCATCCTTGCAACTGGCGTGATTATTTTGTTACCAGCACTGCTCGTAGTTCATTTCCTCGCCACGACTGCTAGCGCCACTCCCCAGCGCCATCTCTTGTGTCGTGTACAGCCAAGACCCTCGCAAACCAGCTTCCACAGAAATTTTGACATTATCATAATAACGACCGGCGAAAAAAATA
Source organism: Lepisma saccharinum (assembly GCF_977018435.1). NCBI lineage: Eukaryota > Metazoa > Arthropoda > Insecta > Zygentoma > Lepismatidae > Lepisma > Lepisma saccharinum. The sequence goes on along the minus strand of NC_139251.1, from coordinate 29,647,273 downwards.
ATTGAAGTTTGGGTTCGGGGACTTTTCGATCACCCTGTATAACTATACATATGCACTTGTAGAAGCATATAGTTCAAATGCTCTAGGAACATACCACTTAATACAACACACAAAGGGCATGAACATAAAGAAAAAAGTTTAAGAATGATATGCTAGACCAAAAAATGTTCTTAGTAAAAATTTCAAGTTAAAGAGAGTTCTCTTCATTATCCATAAGAGTATAAAGACATTGTATTTTTAATAAAATATAGCCCTTCCTCCATGCCTTATGTGCCTTAATGGCACTGGGGAGAGCTTTACCCTTTTGCATTATATCCTAAGTCAGAGGTGGTTACCAAAATCTTCCAATATTTTCACTGAAATGACAGTGATTGAATTTGATCATTCCAAATATGTGCTTATTTAGTACTTTTTACATGTAAAATGTTTCTGAATTTGAAATGTGTTTATTTTTTAACTTAAGGCAAGCAACCTAACCACACTGAGCGTTGCAAGTGTTAGATAGGCTTACATTTTGACTTAGGCACCACGGAAAAATCTTGACACACTAAGGGTGCTGGGAAATGAAAAAGTTTGGGAACCTCTGTCGTAAGTAAATCTGTAATTATTTTTTTTTTTTTTTAATTCTGGCATAACTGAGTGTAGAAACATTAACAATTTATACCTGATGGACCTGAGTCAATGCCAAAATTCAAAAAGTCTCACATGAGGTCAAACTCAGGACCACTTGAACTAAAGGTGAGAATAGTAACCAGTTTGCTATGCAGGAGCTCTTTACGAAACCACGGTGAATGCAAACCATACCTCTAGCTTCATAACAATACTAACAAAATGGCCAAATTTTGCACAAAGTTATTTAGGGATGGGCCAATATGAAATTTTGGCTGATACCGAAAAAGTACCAATATAGAATTTACCGATACCAATAACCAGTATTATACTGATCCAATACAATGTTCCAAATGATCTTTGAAGAATGGTTCATTGCTCTCCTTAATAAATGTGTGTTTCGAGGTGACTGCAATGCAAAAGAAGTTGCACATTTGGACATAAAAAGTAGGGGAAGGAGACTATGCATTAAAAATATAACAAAATAGTAGAATTTTGCACTAAATTATAAGATATTTATAGATACATAGTATATCAGTATTTTTACCGATCCAATATACTATGTATCTATAAATATCTTATAATTTAGTGCAAAATTCTACCATTTTGTTATATTTTTTATGCAGTCTCCTTCCCCTACTTTTTAAAAAAAAGTTCATGTCCAAATGTGCAACTTCTTTTGCATTGAAGTCGCCTTGAAACACACATTTCTTAAGGAGACCAATGAACCATTCAGGTTCTTCAAGGATCATTTGGAACATTGTATAAGTAAATTTTATATTGGTACTTTATCGGTATCAGGCAAAATTTCATACTGATCCACCGGTATGGCTATATCGACCGATACTGATAGAGTACCAATTAAATTGTCCTATCCCAGCAAAATATAGCAATATTGTTATCAAATTTGCCAACAAAGTGATCGAATGATATGCCTATATCAACTAATGGTTACAAAGTACCATGTTACATATAGTGGAGCTACTCTAACTGCAGCTCGTAGTAGAAAAATCACTGCAACTATTTTTGGAGAGACTTGTTTTAGCACTTGAATTTCAAAATTAACAAATAAATAAAATGGTATTAAATTACAAGCTCCATCTTAACACATAATAATATAAAGATGATGATAATCTCCAAAATAGGTCATAGTCAAACATGTAAGGTAAAAAATGCATGCGATATGTATTCTAAGTGGAACATATGTAGCAAAGTCAGAAATAACATCACTGAGAAAATGTATTTATTCTGTAGAGTTCAGATCATTGTTGACCCACATTAACAGAATACAAATCAATCTCTTTCATCCCTAATTTATAACCATCATGAACATTTAAATTACTGTCGAACATGTTTTTGATACAAATAATGAAAGATAAGTACCCCAAATAACAGAATTCCTCTCCAAGGTATTCTCTTTCCAGTGAACAAGTGGGGGAACTTAATCGGAAGGATGACGGCTTCTTTCAGGGCTTCCTTTGCACCCTCCAACCCTGCGACATCCGACCACTTTACATTGGGCTTCTCAATTACTATTGCACCTTCCAGCTTGCTCTGCAGTTTCTTCTTTTCGGGGTCGTCCGAGTCGCTATCACTGTCGCCGCTCTTCTTGTCTTCATTTCTAGAAGATTAAATTTCCTTTAGTAACCTCAAAATATCTTACTTTTCAATGCTTAAACAAGGTTTTTACTGGTATGCATTTAGCTTTATTTTACATCCAAATTTAGCTTTAAGTCTCTCTTAATGAAAACAGCCCTCCGGCGGCCAGGGCTCTTATCATTGGGTGATAAGTGGTCAATGGATCAAGTCTCTTGTTGCTATTTTCAAGCAGCTACCCAAATGTCCTCTTGATGTTGGTCAACTCCCAACTCTTGGGTCTCCTACTGGGAATCAAACATGGGGCTGCTTGCACCAAATTCAAGAGCACTAACCATTTGGCTACACCAAAGCTCTATGCTTGAGAAAATTATCATTGCTGTGGAATCATTGTAACATAACCACGTAATGGTAAAAATCAAGAGGCAGTACACAATGCAGTGTTGTTTTCCAGGATGTATTATTTTTTCAGTAAATCCGTAACACACAAATTTTCTTCCGACTGTATGTCTACTAACATTGGGACTCTGCAATTGTTTTAACATTATTTCAATCATTGTATCGCTAGACTGAAATTACTGTACTATAGTTAGTGTTCATTACTGTAACATGGTAAAACATTTCTAAACACATAAAGGGTCATAAATATTCAAAGTACAGTGCGTCACAAAACATAGCACCATTGAGTTTTGCTCTGCTATGAATTATGTGATCTTCCGACAACTGGACGCTATAGAAAACAATTTCTTTTGTTCTGAGCCTATGTACTGGACCAGAGCAAGGGAGCCATGGTCGCATACAGGGTGGATAAAAATTACGATTATTATTAAATCATCCTCCTCTGTGGCCGTGCGGCCGAAGGCGCTGTGCTTTGGACTCAAGACTGCGGGATGGCATGGGTTTGAGTCTGTCTGGGTTAATTCTCTAGGTTTTTTGTCCTGTGTATAGGACTGGGGGTAGACTACCATCGTGAGAAAATTGGGAAACTACGAGAGAGTTTATATAACGGCTTAGGGTTCAACGTGCTGACTCCACAGCATCCCATTACCGGTTGAAGATCTCCACAGCTCTAGTTAGGATTGTGGGAGGGAGACTGGCAGTCGGGAGATGGGCCAAGGCCCTTCGAGGGCTGCCAAGCATGATATTATTATTAAATCACACTAAACACACAATTTTTAAGAGTGGTGCTATTTTTTTGTGATGGACTGTAAGTTCCACTTCTAATAGATTAACGTAGGATGCTCTTATACACAAGCAACAACACTGCAACATGTGGTGTTGAAAAGCATACAAATAACTAAAACAACCAAAATTTAATCAATCATTAAAACTACACACTATGGTGCAACAGCCCTTTCAGGCTTAGGACCTGCCAGAATGGCTTTTTCAGTGGGTAACCTTGGTCAGCGCATCGAGTCCCATCGCCACTGAATACTGGCATTTGAAACGGGAGCCTGCTACTTCTTCCTTCAAGTAGCTCTCCAATTGTCCTCACGACAATGCTGAAATGATGGGGGTTCCCACCAGGAAATGAACCTGGGACCGCTCCCAGCAAAAGCAAGAGTGCTAACCATTTGGTTACACAGGAACCCAATTAATCATACAATTACTTCACAGTCAGTATATACGTTTTTTATTCAATACACAGACCTGTGATATTAAACAAGTTTAAACAACGTGTACACTTTCATAATGAAAAATCTCTATAATAAACAGACTATAGTGACAGAACCAAAAAAAACTTACTTGGAGTTCTCTCCTGCTTTAACTGGCTTCTTTTGTTTTCCTTTCTTCAAGTACTCTTTAAGTTTCTCTGCACGCTCTAAATATTGAATACACTTAGTGCGTATACTTTCTTTGGCTCTTTCACTGTGGGCTTCATCTTCAAAAAAAAAAAAGGAAACATGGAAGATTAGGAGAGTCGTTAATAGAGACTGGATCTGGATCTACAGTTTAAAGTGGGAATCCGAACCACCATGTCCCTCCAGCGGGTTTCATACCCGGAACCCCTTGATTACAAGGTGACAGTGTTGTCACTACCCATCAGGAGGCCATAGAAGTTAGGACAGCATTAACATTGGAACACACTGCTTCCCATTGAACACATTTAATGAACTTAAGCCAATCGTTTCAAACACATTAAATTACATTCACATCTTTTGATGACTTTTCCATTTATTCACCATTCTCTGCCATAATGGGCAGGTGTTTCACTGCAATCTTCAGGCTTTCTCCATTTCCCCTTCCAGTATGTTTTCTGACCTAGATAAAATATAATCCCAGGTTTTCGAGGTATTAACAAAAATTTCAAGGCAAAACATAATAATTCCTATAAAAATGATTTTATATTAACATTTAAATAAACTTATACATATTACTGGGAATGGAAATAATTTCTAGTCAAATTACTGATTGTAGTCACCTATCCAAAGATGATAGCCAGTCAGAGCTGGACTGGGAGCACCACTAAGATGGTGGAAGTTCTTCTCTGAAAGAAACTTTGCAAAGACAGTATGGCATTATAGGCTACACTGCAGTGTTGATCTTCCAGCTATGTCTAACACATACGCCATAATAGGCTTTGTAACCTTTTTTTTCGATCATCCCTCGTACATTAATGGAAAAGTTGTTCGCTTAGAATATTAATATTACAAAAATCCATCGCACATTTATTTTTGGTACTCAATTACCACAAATATATAATGGTCAACTTTCTAGTACAGTATTATGTGATTTTTGCATCCAATAACAAACTGTGCTGCCATCTATGAATTAAAAATACAAGCTTTATACTTTTAGAGCGAATTATGAAGGGAATGATCGTCTAAAACTTACATGTTATTTAGGGATGGCAGGGGGCATAATGTATGGTCAGAGGGTACACCAGGACTTTGCCTACTGTCACAGTGGACCAATTCTGCCCTCATCCTGCTTGTCTGGAGAATCAGATACATCACTTCCCTGCACACAACGTATCTGCACAGATACTGATCTCCCCAGTACCATGCTAAGCTACAAATACCTCCATATATCATACATATTATTCTGATATTACTACAAACAGTGCCCAAATCTGTATCATACTTACATTTAATAGAGTGCAAGAAATATTCTACACCATGTTCGTATAATCTCAGAGCCTCTTCATAGTTTTTATTTTTATCCTCCTCTGTTGCTTTCGTCACCAGATCTATGGCTTTCTAAAATAGACAAAAGATTTTCTAATAAGTTTTTATCAGAACAGGTTATAAACAGATCACCACTTACCAGTAATTTATATTTGTGCACTGATCTAGGTTTCACTTTGTTTTTCATGTTGCTCATGCATGAATGTTACACTGCACAAACTGTACAGATGTTAATGCTAGAAATGAAAATACTTTCTCTGTGGCAATAAAACTAAACCTAAAAAAAAAGCACAATATTTCTGTACAGGGGTAGACAAACACAGGGTGCCAGTCACCATGGTGCCCGAAAATTTTCAAATTCAATTCCAATTTTTTTTTTGAATGTAAATACTTGCGCAAATTTCCATTACCCATTTTTTCTTTTTTTTTTAAGAATAAGTACAGTGTACGTTCTTTTTTAAATTTCCCATCTCTAAGCTGGAAGGACGCAGGTACTGTCGACATCTACAGTGTTTCAAAGGCAACAGATCCCTTTGTGGTAGCACTAGCAGAAAGAATTCCACACAGGAAAAACAGAGGCAGCAAAAAATCAGGTGAAACCAGGCCGGTTCGGTAGTTCAGTGGTAGAGCAATGGCATGGTATGCCAGAGACCCAGGTTCGAGTACTGGTCGAGCCTGCATTTTTCGCTGAAAATTCTATGCAGTACATCTCCTGTGTGTGCCTATTTTATTGTTTTTCAATGTTTGTGTGATTCCATGTGTGTCATTAAAAAAGAATAATAAAGAAGCTATTATAATTTCCTTGCACTGCTGGTAGCCAAATATTAATATCTATAGTGATACGGTATAGTCAGCCATATATTAGAATGCACTGCATAGTTATATATATGCTGTTACCAGTAGAGCCTTTCTAGGAAGGCCACAAAGGAGCAAGAATGAATTTATTTTAATCAAATCATGTATTGATTAATAAATTATATGTTCTAAGGTTATATTTCAAAGTGCGTAGTTTTATCTTAGTTGGTTGTATCGCTTTCTTACCTCACATTTGAGAGGGGGGGGGAGCTGGCTCCTGAAATAGTTCTAGTTTTGTCTACCCCCTGCGTCTTTACATATTTTCTGAATTTCTAATAAACAAAGTTTCTACTCTGAGTCAAGAATAGAACAACAGTGAATCACCTACAAAAAAAAAAAAAAATTAATACTTCCCATGCAAAAGGATACATGCATCTACTTCAAAGCTGACACTGACCTAATCTAATATCCTAACTGAAGCCATCAGTATATTGCTGTTGCATTTTGATGATTTGTTAATTGCTTAAATCTGCTCATGTGTCTACACCCTAAATAAACTACGGTATGAAACTGAGTTATCTCTTACCTGTAATGTAGTTGTGCTTGCCATTGTTATCTTCAGTCCTGTAAAATAAAAACATAACGTAACGTAATTTCCATTTCACCTCCATAAAAGTACACAAAGACACATTACTTGCCAAATCAAATCAAACACATAAGCATGACCAATTGCAACTTACATTTCAGGATAAAATTTAAAATGTATCCACGATGATTGCTTTCAGCAAATTATGTATGCCAGAAAAACATTCTACGACTGCCAAAGACTATTTCACACTCAGTTTAACATAAAACCCTACCCTCCCATATGCCTTTCAAAAAAAATCCAACAAATGTATCTTTAACATATATGGAAACACTGGCAATTATTGAAGAAAAATATAGGGAAAATATATAAAAAGGACCTTACGCAAGCATCAAAACTTCCCATCGACAAGATTTTTTTTTGTTCATAGAAGAAAGAGAAAGTATCGCAGGAGAGTGGAAATGATTTTGAAAGTAATTAGCACTGTTTGCAATTCCAAAGAGTCCTACATATCTGAGAATATATGCAAGTATTCCTGCTTTCCATCGACAAGGAATTCCACAGACCACTGCCAACAAGAGGCTTGAAGGGATGTCGTGTTTGAGATGTTGAAAGCATTTAGGGATATTCCTGTAACACTAAGAGCCCTAAACCTGGCCCACCTAACCTAACCACGAAAGCATTTAGAGACCTTATTTGAATGTAACCAAGATGACAGTAAACAAATGGCTGATTACAAGACAAGAAATAAAAAAACAATCTCAATCAAACACGCAGCAAGTAATCACTAAAACTCAAAAGTATGTGTTAATACACATAAAAAGGAATCAAACCTTTTATAAAAAGTGTCTATGGGTCATGATGAAATCGTAATTAAACAATCGGAACTTCACCAATTCTGTCATGAACATAGTGTATTGCCATACCAGGCATGGTTGGCCCTGTAGCGCACAGGAGAGGTGAACCCCCAGTAATATATGGTAATCACCTCGAGAATGAACAAGAAACTACATCTTTACCTTTCACAATAGTTTGCTAAAATTGTTACACAATAAGTCATGTATTTGTGTCCGTAACATGGCAAACTCTCATGCTGAGAAGGAGAAACCGTGAGTCGCCCGCCCTGGTGCAGTTCCTCAGTTGAACCCCCACAGGACAGAACATGCCAAAGTGAAAGCTCTGGCGGCAGGTGGAAGCTCGGGGTGGGTATATGGGCAAAATAAATGGAAGAGGATACTGCTGAACCTTTATCTCCGAGAAACGGTCATGCGCAGTTCATTCTCTCGCAGAAGCTGCGGCACAAAGCACCAGTCTATATTCCTTGCAAGACACCGTTCTCACTGCTTCCTCCCTTCCAGTGTTGGCCTGTGGGGTTAAAGTTTGAAGTGAACACATTACATATTCAATCTTCTCTTTGTATCATTTTTGCACTGAACTTCTTGGAATAAATGCAAGATTGTGGCAGAGAAGGATGAGTAGAAATGAATAAAAGCTGGAATTAGATGCAATGAATTAAAATAAAAGAGATACATTAGCAAAATAGCTCGTGCATGAATTCAGAGGTGAAAGAATGGCACAAACAAAGGAAGATGTGACTCACTGTCGGTGTCAATATCCAAGTTTGTTAGTTTTTGAAGTGCTTGGATAGTTGTTGGAAAGTATTAAATGATGCTGTGAGTGAAGTAAGGGATGGCCTTTACCTAGGTTACGTCATTTGACGTAGTTGCAGGTGTTGCTGTCCACGCAGGTAAGAAACGACCGCTAGAAATGCACATAATTAACGTAAACCAACTTCCTTGTCCGCTGAAAGAAAGTTAGAGATAAAGCGTGTGCTAATCGACCAGCTCCAAATTTGAACAAAGCTGTTGCGTATCAATGAAACGGCCTCAGGTTCAATTTCTAGTATGCACATGCCATTAGTTGCCATTTCCCTTTAATAAATGTAGGACCAGTTCTGATTAGTCATCATGGATGTCCAGAAGGGGAACTTCCGGTAACGGTTCCGATTGTTTTATGATTTCTCCTAGCACAAAGACTAATTATCGTAGAATTTTGGAAATCATTGTCACACGAAATTTGAACCTTCCTTAAAGTAATGAGCACTGTTTGGACTCAAAAAAAAGTTATTTATGTTGGGAAAAAAAATTACGCACTTCTCATGGACAAGATATTCTCCGTCGACAAGCAACAGTAAATATCGTAGAAGTGTGGGAATGAATGTAGAAGTAAATTGGAACCTTAGTAGAATGGGTAAAACTTCGATAGCATCCCAACACCTCTCACTCGTTTATTTCGTCATTTATAACATTCGTACTTACCTATTCTGCATTGCGAAAGATTCTTCAAGGTGCTTTTTTGCTTTTTTCACGAAAAAAATTCAATTTTTGAATAACGTTAATTATTAAACCATTGATGTTAGCCTCAAAAACTATTGACGTTAGTCCCACAAACCATTAACATTAGCCCCAAAAATTCACGATAGCCCCACGAACCATCACGGGGACGAGGTATGCCTACGAGGTTAGGTTAGGTTTCGTTAGCACTCATATCGTTCAATTTAGCATATACGGACAACATCGGTTTTTCTCAATGAAAGAAAATACCAACTCATTTTGGTAAGTAGTTTCTTGTGTAAAAATGAAGAAATCCATTGGGACGCTATCGAAGCTTCACCATAGAATGCATTTAGGGACTTTATTTTAATGCTAAGGGAACCAAAAATAACCTGCCTAACTTACCACGAAAGCATATATTGAACAAAACCTTAAGTAATCGCTAAAACTCCGCAGTATGTGTTAACAGAGGTAAATCAAAATTGAACCATGTAAAAATTGCATTTGTGGCATGATGAAATCACAATAAATCAAAAGAAACTTGGGCCCTTTTGTTTGGCAAAGGAAGGATATCTGCGGAAACTGAATATGTGGCACATGACTCAGTCCTGCAGTAACCCCCAGGAATATAATGCATGATCTGCGCCTGTGCCATACTTATAGTCATTACAAGTGTACAGTTAAAGGGTAAAAATATTACATACGTTACTTCCTTGTGGAAGCATATAAGAAGTGCTCAATGAATGAGTTCTATTTGTCAACATGAAATGTGGGATTGGGGCAATAGAATGAAATCTTAAAACTACAATTGAAGTTCTGACTTATTAGAGGGAAAATACTGAAGTTATTGATTCCCCAATATTGCAACATACAAATTTGTTTAAGATATTACATAAAACGTACCAGTTAGATAAGTTGGAGACATATTCAACTAGTTTTTTTCCCAATAAAAATCATTTCTACTTACCTCATATGCATAGCAGAACATTTTTCAACCTGGGGATCCCTTTTGGAGCGATTTTACAATACCGGGAATTTCTTCATTTTGTTTGAAATTCGGTATACTCACTAATTTTGGCCCTGTAATCACGAATCTACAGTTAAAATTTGGCGCTCACACGTGGAAATAGCAAAATAATCTCAATTAAGTTCTTATTTCCACACCCTCGATTTTCAAATTTCCCGCCGATTCCAGGCTCCGCCCCTGGGGTAATTGACCTACCGCCCCCAACCACTATCGCGGCCCCGCCTATATCTATAGAGTCCCTGTTAAAGGCATGTTAGAAATTGGCCGGATTCACCTGCCCCCAAATAACCGCCAAATTTATACGTGAGCGCCAAATTTTAAGTGCAGATTCGTGATTACGAGGCCCGAATTAGTAAGTATCCCAAATTTCAAACAAATTGGATAAATTCCCTGTATTGTTAAATTATACCTCCCTTTTTTTCCATGAAAAACACGTTATTTTTAACATTATAATTCTTTATTTGTTGTTGCTAATTCGGCGGCCAAATCTTGACCACCTTTGTCTGTCGTCAGCTGATATGCAGTGTTTCCAAACCTATGAACCTATAAATGCCGCACAAGCTATTCACAAAACGTTTTCAATCGAAACTTGTTCCACAAACCATTCACGGAAGGTTAGGTTAGGAAAATTTAGAAAAATAAATTTCAACAAAAAAAAATTAACTTTCATTACACTTACTAAATGTATTGCATGCTATGAACCTATAAATGCCGCACAAGCCTTTCACAACACATTTTTATTCGAAAATTGTTCCACAAACCATTCACGTAAGGTTAGGTTAGGTTCAGTTAGGTTAGGAAAATTTAGAAAAATAAATTTTAAAAAAAATTAACATCTTGTCAAACTACCACGTGGTTGCTACACTGACAGGGGGTTACATAACCGAACGCACGGAACACTTGATTCATGTAGTCAACGGCAATGGTGGCACGAGCTATCATGCAACAGAGATGCATGAATGACGAAAAATACCTTACTTACAGGCCAAATAAGTTGCACGATTCGAAAAAAACTATTTCCCCGGCTTCAGAAACTCCACAAGAATGCAATTCCGTAAGTACTTTCTTGTCTTTTCTCCTGTAAATTTGAAGAAATCCGTCTCCGGCTTATCTAATCGTTACCACATAAACTACTACAGTTGAGTTTTTAGAAACACAAGACCAATGAAGTATTAATTGTAAAAAATATAATAATAATAAAACTGTATATAACTACTGTCATGATTAGCAAAATGTCACATTAGTTCCATTCACTCTCTAGATATCACATCTTCTTACCACTTTGCTCCCTCTAAGAGAACTGTCTCAAACATCATCCCTAATGAAATAAAACGTAAAATGTCAAATTTAATCCCATCAATTTGTATAAAACACATTTTAAAGATAGAATAGTGCAAACTCGTAATGTTAAAATTTTGATAATATCACTGCAGTTATAAGTGTGTGTGTAGGTATGTATTAAAACATTTCTACTGCATCTTAGTTGTGGTGGAGGTCTTCAGTGCAGGAAATATTCTAAAATATTTAACATTGTTAGTGTATGACTTTTTGGAAGAAACATTGAAAACCTATCATGAATCATCGGCACAAGGTAATGGTAAGACGCTCACTTGCCGGATTGCCCAATCCAAGTATTTACTATAGTTTCAGAGTGATCTTACAACGCCCATCATAATTTACGTAATTAACAAATTAAAACTTTGGTGATCAAAAAGCTATTTTCTCTCTATTAACCAAAACTTCATACCAACTAGACATTTATTTTATCCTCCAGTCTGAAATAAAGACACTGCTCACATACCAAAAAAAATTCAATATCTTCCTCTGAAATTCCAAGTTTTACATTCCAGTACAGCAATTTCCCACACCTTGAAAACACGGAAACCGTAAAAAAATTATATATGACAAACTTCACAGAGCACAATCTTTTACATACATCCAATTTTAAAGGTGTTGCCAGGCCATCTTCAATAGAATCCACGTTTCACATTTTTAAACAAACTCCAAGCAGTCCAAGGCAAGCTGATGAAAAGGAAATGAATGCAAGGGACTTAAAACGTGACTGAAATAAATAAACAATACCTCAATTACAAATTTACCCCTAGTGATCACATAAATATGTAACATTCAGTGGCGTGCCCAGGACTTCCGATTTACGTACACTATTTTTGGTAGCATAGGCGTGCGCACGGGAGGGCAATTGCCCTCCCTAATCACGAACGTTCTTCGATTTTTCCACGAAGGGACAAGCAAGATATTTTTTTTGATGGGGCATATTACCCCGATAATAGTGCTGCCCCCCTGTGCCCCACCATTACATAATAATTAATGTATTGATATTCGTTTTCAAAGAGGGAGGTGTGGTCATCCTTCCAGATTTTCCGTGCCCCTACATTATTATGCCTTCACCTAGAAATTTAGTGTAGAGGAATCTTATCGCTGTTATTAAACGATATTATAGGAAAAAATGAAGTATTTTCAAGCCCATGAAAGTTCAAAGCAACTACGGGGGAAGGGGGCACAGAGGGTCAATTGCCCTCTCGACTTCAAATTTTATAAAAATAAAGATACATTTCATAAATTTTCTTGCTCGCTTCGCTCGCATTTTCTACTTTATTACAGTCTTGTAAACTTTATAGCCGTAGCTAGGGGTCGCGGGAGTTGTCCCTGGACACCGAACAAACTGAATGAGAAAAATTGTAAAAGAGAATGCCATGCCCTCCCATGGAAATTTTTGCGCCCTATGAAATCAATGCTGTTTTCAATTTGCATCGCTTGCAATTTCTTTTCTGTAATGAATTCTAAATTACCAGAGAGAACTAACAACAACTAAGTACTTCAAACAGTTGCTGTTATGACAGTTTGGTTTGGAGGAAAAGGAGCGCGCACATTTCAGATACCATTCATATCATTTTTGCTGTTGGTTTTTATGGGGCAGATGAATTGATTATGTACTGTATTTAAATAATATATTATTTATATATCTATAATATATATATACACACACAAATACCCATAAATGCAATAAAACTAAATCAGTGAGATAAAATGAGGTTTTTCTTCCCCGACTGAACTTTCAAGGTTTTTGCTCCCTCCCTATATAATCAGAAGGTCTGCGCACGCCTATGTTTGGTAGTCATCCCTCATTTTGCCAACTTTCCCTACATTTGACATTCTTTTTTTTTAGGAATACTGGGCCAAAGATGGTTATAACCCCCACCAACACCCCCCCCCCCTTGGGCACGCCACTGGTAACATTAAACTTATTGAAAATATTCCCCTTCTTTTCAAACTGAGTATACAGTAGCCCCTACTAACGACTCCAGAAAAGAAACAAGTGAGAAAGTAGATAGGGTTGCAGTGAAGAAACCAAAAATTAGTGGGGCGGAAGGGGTGGGCGGATTTTTTTTCTGGAATGTAGTGGCATTTAACATTCCACTAAATATCGTACAAAGAAAATGTGTATTTGTATTTTAAAAAGTAGCATTTATTTGTCAAGATTTTCTTGTTTTCTGGGTAAGCTCGAACCCACTCTTCCTCCATCTTCCCACTACTGAGGGCTGTAACACTTTTCTGGAAGGGCAGTCACATACAATGAGTATTTGCGTCGAAAGTGTATGTATTCATAGGCGGATCCAGAATTTCTTTCTGACAGGAGCATGGCATGTGCTGCAAGCATGCATCGTATATACAGGGTGTACCAGAAGTGATAGCGCAAACTGAAACGGTGAAAAGTACAAAACAATAGAAGCAAAAAATCTCAGTAAACATGGGGTCGCAAACGAACCGTTTAAGAGATCATTGCGAATGTATGCAGGGAACCGCCACTGACTTGATTTTTTGTACACACCGTACGCTTGTACGGGGCCGGCGTCTAGCGAGGTAAACCTTTTGAATTCTGTTATTTGTTACTAAGTAGAACAATGACAACTTACACGTCAAAAGCATAAGATCTGTACAAACAATCAATTAAGTCAATTGCGGATCGTAATCATTAATTCGCAATTATCTCCCAAACTGTTCGTTTGCCCTCCTATGTTTACTGAGACATTTTAGCTTCTATTATCGTGTTCTTTTCACAGTTTCAGTTTGCGCTATATACCCTGTATATAGAGACAGATTTTGAAGAATTTAGATTTCGTCCTTGCATAAAAGAATGGGTTTGTTGTGGAAAGAGGCAGGTCCCAGAAGTCTACAGTCTGCAGTGTTGAGCAATTTTAGTTTTATAATCATTGATGCAAGGCTCTCAGACGTCCCGATTTAATCGGGACAGTTTATTCCTTTTTAATCCCTGTCCCGACTTTCATCGAATTGCAAAAATTGATTTTTTTTTTTTTTTGTTAATCACATCTAGATTGTAGACATGTTATTTATGTGAATAATCATTGCTAATGCGTATCATCTAATTTATAAATATAAATTAGAAGACATTTTTGAAACTTTCTTAATTTGCGGATCGCAGTACTATTCGAATGCTTCTGAGAATTAACTGCAAACAATAAACGGTGTGACAGCCTTTGTCTGTAAGCGACTGTGTTGCTGATTGCCGGACCATCCAGGGGGAAGGTCTATCGGTGACTTGAATTTTACCAATACTTTGGACCCAGTGGAGAAGCGTGACATTTTTACGTAGTCATCGCAAGACTTGCGAAACGTCAGGGTCAATCTTTCAACCCGGGAAGGGGAAGGGGGAGGGGGCATTCCTACATTGATAATGATGATAACAGTGTTCGTACATGACGTGTGAAGTAGAAATGGCTAAATCTATTCTTTAAAAAAAAAATGTTAAACTTCTCTCTTTAAAAGAATTTTTGAATCGAGATTTGTAGATTTTCAGGAATCCTGATATTTTGGCCGTCCCTGGTGTGAAAGTAAGATATGATAGGGAAAAGGTTCTGTTTGAGTAAGTATGTCTATCACCTCGAGAACAAAAATCTTGATCAATCTTGTCATTTGTAAGCATAGTAAACACAAAACAGCAGGAACCTACTTCGTGTCTTGTAAACCAAGAACATTTTTCCCCCCAAAAAAATCGATATTTGAACCGGAGGATCCAAAAAAATTAAAATAAGAAATACTATGAAGAAAATAGAATGGATCCAGAACTGCTTTTCTTTCAGTTCTTTCTAGCACTAACCGTGGGGAAATTTATGCTTTTGCTTACTTATATGTTTTTCTATGCACCATTACTTTCATCATGTATTCTGTGTAAGTTACGTTGCGATGCTCTTCAATATGTCATATTTTTTTGGTTGACTTTCATTTTCCAGGGGGGCCACGGCCCCCCCTTGCCCCCCCCTTCCGGACGCCCATGAATGCTATCATATCATTGGTAGTCACATCTAATACTCCAACAGCATTTTACCGACCACCATGGTGGAGTAGTTAGCACAGCGGGCTACGATGTAACCCCCCCCCAAAAAAATCCTAGATACGGGCCTTCTTTCTTTTGTTGTTGTTGTTTCTAGATTTCGGCTTCCTCTTTTGTGCTCGAATTTGGGGGAGGTCAAAACAGAAGGGAAAAAATCGACATAGTGGTGAAGTAAGAAATAATGTGGGGTCTTCTAAAATGGGGAAGATGAGTCACAAAATAAGGATTAACAAAACTTGACAAGGACTTCATTTCTATGATTGATTGATTGATTTGTAGATTATGAGCACTTCAGCACATAGGCTATTTCGGCCCGTCACGTTATAGGGGGATAAACCCCCCTCAACTAATACAAAAATAAGGCAGGTCCCAAAAAAGGTATCTTAAAAGTTCCTTAGTCAATTTTTGAAACTAATTCATTAATTCACAACTAAACAAGAACTAACACTTTACTGTCTGCGATGACTAAAATATCCTCTTCTAGGTTAAAAGTTGAGGCTCCAAAGGAGCACTCAGCACACACAAGGACAAAACGCAGGACAACCACACACTCAGTCCTACGAAGATTATACTGGCCGTAGGTCGAGATGCCAGAGCCTCGTTTGCCTGCAAGAACTTCATCTCTAGTAATTTTATACCATAGTTCTCCGTAACTCACACAGGGCCACACTATGTCAGAAGAAACTCGGATACCCGCCCGATGTCACGTGCTTCAGGGACCTGCACCAGATAAAAATAATTGTTTGTGTACGATCATATTGTAAACAAAAAACTATGCACAAAATCGTGTTCAAATAAAAATAGTCAATATTCACTATTAGCTTAATTACAGAATAAAATCATGAAGTGAAAATATTATTTTACATGAAACAATGTGAATTCACTACAACGTAAAATTTCAATGAAAAGTAAACAATAGAAAATTATGACAGAGAATGTTAATGGATATATAATTAAAATATCCATTTTTGATACGTAAAATATTGGTTCTTAAATTGAACTCATGCAGATTTTCTAATTAAATGTAATGATTGTCACACCATTGGCACATCGGAAATGAAAATAAACTTTTAATTACCCTCCCATAATTCTGGGTTTTAACCTTCAACATGTTCTGCTTATTGTTCTTAGGCAACAATACGAAACATATAAATTAATTGCTTATCAATTGAAATAATGTTTAAATGATAGAACTTCAAGCCGAAAAAATCTGATTTTTTCAGATCTATGAAAATTTTGGTTATATATTGTATGCCTCGAGGTCCCGAACCAACATAGGGACGGTCCTGCTTTATGTACAGATAGGCTAATCAAGACTTGATCCAGCACATTGTAAAGTGGGATTCAAATCCGTAATTTAGACATGCCACCGCCGGGAATAGAAACCGAGATGTTACATAGTTAACCTGCAATTTATAAAACAGCCCTGCATTTTGGGGGAAAGAATCAATAGGTGATTCTGGACGTATTTTGAATTCTGAACACGAAAATGACATCCACATTTTCCCATCACATCAGGATTTTTCACAATTTCACAATCAAAATTCTCATATTCGCCAATCCATTGCACCTATTACAGAACGCAACAAAATATATTTACACAAAAGAAATTTCGGTTGTTTACAAAGCAATAGGTGATTCTGGAAGTATTTTGAATGCTGATAACGGATATGACTTAAATTTCTTCCCATCACGTCATGATTTTCTTCTAGATTAGGATTTTTCTTTTTTCAGATCATTAAGTTCAATGAACAAACATCGTTATAACATGGAGTTTTGGACATTTTGTGAAGGAAAATTTTATGAGGGATTCCGAAAATGGAATTTACGTAATCAAAGTTTACAGTTTTCATGTCAACGGGTCTTGTGAAGATAGAAGGTGGATTAAATGCTTACTATTCTATGTGCACTTATAATTCAAAATTTGAGGATTTGTATTCTAGAAAACCAATATTTTACCATCATCCAAGCAGAGCCATCTATTGAGGAAATGATGGAACTACACATTTTATTATGAAATTAAGGCAGTTAATATATTTTTTTTAATAATATTTAATTATTTTCTGAAAAAACTAGATGTGATGGGTAAAAATGGATTTCATTTTTGGAATCAGCATGCTGTAAGTTATTCAGAGACAACAATCATCTGTGAGTCATCCAAACCCATGCAGGCCTGTGTAATCATTGTCTATCTTTATGTAAGATAAAATATCCAAATTTAAGATTGATTTTTCTTGAATGTCTAAATGCTGTACTATATACCCATATGTACATACATATAACATGTATGACTGTATGTCTGCGTCAGTGGCATAGCTCAGTTGTCTGTGCCCCCCACAAGAAAAATATTCGAAGCCCTAAGTGAGGCTATCTAGAATACTATAACATATACAGTATACTCGTATATGTGTGCATTACATATGATGATGCCAGATGGACGTACAATAGTTAGCTAGCCACCACCACTCTTTCCGCAGTCACAACGGACGACAACACCCGGCCTCCCAATAATTCTGTTTCGACTTATATACAAGTACATGACTGGAGAACAAAATTTGAAATATTATATTCCACTTTAACCAGCGCCCGAAGTAGAAAATGTTAGCTGGGGCGATGTTTGGTGGGGCATTGGGGCTAGCTGGGGCGATGCTCGTATGGTTTTAAATGGTGACAATGAGACAACTTGGGGGGGGGGGGGTCCTTCGCGAAAATTTTGCTAACTGGGGGGATACCATCCCCCATTACTTCGAGCACTGACTTCACTGCAACAACACAATGGCGCAGTCCATAGTCCTTCTTGGAAGGGGAGAGGGGGAAAATTCATGCGGCCAAACTTTGTATTTCTTGCTTGATGCAATTTTTAAAAACGCAGACATACAAACAATACTGTTTTTGGAAATTGTTCAAAGGATAGTAAACACTCCAATTTTGAACTTTGAAGGACGTGGAGCTTCAAACCCATAAACCATCCACTTGGTTGCTCCAGCCAAAAATTAAATGGAAATTCACGCTCCTTATCACAGTCTGAAAACAAGAAAAACTAGACAAATAAGTGCTTTGTTAATCCAAGCATGCATTTAAAAAAAAAGAAAATTTGCGTGTATAAAATGTGAGTGCCAGCCCCAAGGAAATATTTCTGCCCCTCCCAGTCCTCCCCGGACTACACTATTTATTCCTGGCGCTACTCTACAGAGTGATTTCTTTTGTACGTACACATTTTTAAACCAGCCTCTCACCTGCTCCAAAACTTGGTTAAAACACGGACGCATAGTTGTTTTTCTTCCTACATACATTTCATCAATTCATGAATTCATCATACTGCAAAAATTACAAAGTACCAGAGGCGCAACTACGAATTTTTGTCTGGGTGGGGCAAGTACCAGGATAAACGTACCAACAATAATTCTAATAATAACAATAATAATGACATTATTATTATTATTATTACTAGTGGTAGTAGTACGCAAAAAGGTGGTAGAAGTCGGTGTTAAAGCACTTGTTTAGTCAAACGATTTCAAATATTTTTTAAACACCGTCAATTTCACATTAGCTAATGATGGAAAACAAGCACACAAACTATATTTTTGAATGGCAGAAAATTAATTAGAAATGCATTCCGAAGATAATTATTTTTGTACATAGGCTATAACATGTATAACATTCACGTACAACATATGTTTTACACATATGCAACATGAAAGCGACATAAAATAAGAAAATTCATATGCAACATGCTAACACTAAATTGTGTACGTATTCAATACATATAAACAACACATAATATTTAAATGGCCGATTCTGCTGCCACGCGCGTGTCAGCAATAAGAATAAGCGTCAAATTTGATCCTGCCACAAAATTAATCTGCTAAGAGGATGTTACAAATCTTAAGAACAGATGAAGACGAGAGAAATGCAAGTTTATTATTAGTACGAATGAATGTACAGGTAATTTAGAACCTTTTTCTTTAGAAAGCATTTAGCGATATTATTTTAATTCTAACAGAACCTAGCCTAACTACGAGAGCATTTAGGTTTATTATTAGAAGAATGCTAAGGGACCTAATCTTAAAACATTTTTGTTAACCCCTCAGGCCGGTTCAACGTACACGTGTACGGACCCTCATAGTGCTTCTAGAGGCGGTTCGACGTACACGTATACGTCCCGTGTAATAGTGACGAAATGACATGTAAGTTTTTATTAGTATTATTTTTGTTATTATATCATAAATGTTATTATTTATACATTTTTGTGTAGTGTGAAATTTGGTTTACAAGTCCTGCAAATTTCATTGTAATTGAGCAAATGGTTTTTAAGATATGTTCAATTTTGTGACATTATGAGAAAATTGATGTTTTGGTGATTTAAAATTACCGCCTCTCGCAGCGGCTGATGGGTATTTAACTCCCGGCTTGAAGGGTTAAAGTAATCGCTACAACTTCACAGTATGTGGTACAGACGTAATTGCATTCATAGCATGATGAAATCACGATAAAACAAAGACCGAGTCTGCCGAAACGCGCATCTTTTTTGAGGTTCCAGCAGAAAAAGAACGTGGCAGCAGACACTAACAAAAAACATACTGCGAGCGAAACGATTTAGATCCAATTCTTGCAATTGAAAATAAAATTGATTTAATAGGGCAATACCAAGATGGCGCCAACGAGCGAAGACGTGCTTTCATCAGCTCCTCTTAAATTGAAGACAAAATATGATGATAAATGTGCAAAGTGTAAAAGATCTGTAAAAAATGGAATTCTGTGCGACATGTGTGACGAATGGTTACACTTTAAGTGCGGCAACCTGAATGCCGATGAAGAAATCGACCAAAACAGTGAATGGTTCTGTCCGCAATGTGAAAACGGAGAAAAAAGTGTTGAAAATGAGGAACTCGCGAATCTTTTGCTGGTAGTGAATCTACTGCAAAGTGATATAAAGGAGTTAAAAAATGAAAATGAAGCCCTGAAAAACAGACTAGAAACTATAGAAAAGGCAAAGGAAATAACAAATGCTACATCCTCATGGACTCAAGTGGTTAGGAAATCAACAAAGAAAAAACATCACATCGATAGCATAAATTTCGAGAGTAAAAACAGATTTTCTACACTACAAGATTTCCGGACTGAAGAAATACACCCAGAAACTAATTCAAGAACGTACAGAAGAAATGTGATGTCAAAAAACACGACCACAAACATCTCGAAAATAGAAGAATCGAGTGTTAGTCAACCAGAAGTGCTCATCTATGCTGATAGTCATGGTAGAGGAATGGCAGAAAAAGTGAAGAGTCAGCTAGGCGATGTTTCAGTGTTAGGTATTGTCAAGCCAGGTGCAAAAATTGGGCAGGTTGTAAGTAGCCTAAAACCTCAAAACAAAGAAATCAGCAGGTGTGTAGTACTAATGGCAGGTGCAAACAATGTAGCATGCAATGAAGGTCATGATGTGATATATACATTGGAAAAGAAACTACCTGAAATAAGAAACTCTAAAGTGATCGTAGTTAATATACCAACGAGATACGATCTCATACCAGAATCTTGTGTTAATGTGGCCATAAAAGAGACAAACAAGAATATCAGACACCTGTGTAAAAACTTTAGTAATGTCGATATTGTTGATGTAAGCAGGCTAGAGAGAAACAATTTCACAAATCACGGCATGCATCTGAACCGATCTGGAAAAGAAAAGGTGTCAAAAGCAATAGGTATGGTGATAACTGAATACATTATAAACCAAAGAAGAAAGTGCAATCCTATTGAACTGAAATGGCACCCCATAAATAATCAGGAAAGTGAAGTGGTAAATGGAAAGAAATATAGTGATGTGGTAAATAGCGGAAAAGTGTGTCTTGTGATGAATGGTGTAAAATGCAGTAAAATGGTAAGTGATGAAAAAGGTAGTGAAGAAAATGAACATTACAGTGAAGTGAGAAAAGATGAAAAAGACAAGGAAGTGGAAAATGACAAAAGAGTTAATGTAAAACAAAAAGAACCATCTGCACGAACATCCGATAGAATAAGGAGTGTTCCGGGCAAATTTAAAGATGATTTTTTATTGTAAAATGTAAAAATGCAACAAATATTGTAAATGTTAAACCTAAGGAACAGGGTCTTACAACCACTAGTTTCTCTCAAATGAAGAAGAGAGTTATACAATGCAATATTGTGCATCTAAACATTCAAGGTATTACAGGCAAAGTGTTAGATTTAGAAATGCTCCTAACCGATGAATGTTTAGATGCACATGTACTGTGTATTACTGAGCACTGGCTGTCCAAAGATGAAATTACTTACCTTCAAATTCCAAATTTCCACCTAGCTAGTTTCTCATCAAGGTCTCTAATAAAACGAGGGGGAACAGGCATATTTACAAAAAATGATATAATTGCCAAACAAATTGTCCCCAAAACTGTGAAACCTATAGAAAAACATTTTGAAGTTAGTGTTGTACGTCTTGCACAGTATAATTTAATAATAGTATGTTGCTACAGAACACCTGATGCAGACTATACAATATTCATAAAAAATCTGTCAGTATTGTTAGATGAATTAAAAAGTTATACATGTGAAATTGTGGTATGTGGGGACCTAAACATTGATTTTCTAAAAAATACAGGACGGAAACTGCACTTTGAAGCCACAATAAACACTTTTGGCCTAAAGCAAATTATAACTACACCCACGCGCATAACGAAAGACACACTCTCCCTCATAGACCACATGTTAATAAGTGTACACTCAAAAGAGTTTCAATGTGAAAACATATCAGTCCACTTCTCCGACCATGAAGCACAATTTTTATGTCTCACATGTAAAAGAGAAGCTACTGAATATCATAGAAAGCCACTAAAAATGCAGAAACGTAAATATGATGAAGGTTCTATACTCATGTTTATTGGAAAACTAAACAGCGAAAATTGGGAAGATATTTATAATTTACCTTCCACAAACGAAAAATTTAATCTCTTTCTGAACAAAATTATCTTGTTACACAATGAATGTTTTCCACCTAAACAAGTTATCATATCCAGGGTTGGCATGTTTAAAACAAAAGTGTTTAAAACACTTTGTTTTAAACGTTTTAAACACACGGCTTTGTTTTTTTTACAAATGTTTTAAACGTTTAAAACAATGTGTTTTAAACATGTTTTTTTACAAGTGTTTAAAACACATTTTGGTGGTAGATATTTTATAGTCTGTGATAATTTTTTTTTGGCACCCTGTTTTTCATTGAATCTGTGTCAATTAATCCGTGCTTTACAGGTCTCACTTATCGCGCAACACTTGAACAACCTTATGTTCTGACGTCACGGGAGAAAGCTTTTTAATTTGGTAGTGTCTGCTGCCACGTTCTTTTTCTGCTGGAACCTCAAAAAAGATGCGCGTGGTAATAGACTCGGTCTTTGTTTTATCGTGATTTCATCATGCTACGTATGCAATTACGTCTGTAACACATACTGTGAAGTTGTAGCGATTACTTTCACAAAAATGTTTTAAGATTAGGTCCCTCAGCATTCTTCTAATAATAAACCTAAATGCTCTCGTAGTTAGGTTAAGTTCTGTTAGCATTAAAATAATATCACTAAATGCTTTCTAAATAAAAAGGTTCTAAATTACCTGTACATTCATTCCCACTAATCATAAACTTGCATTTCTCTCGTCTTTATCTGTTCTTAAGATTTGTAACATCCTCTTAGCAGACGAATTACGTGGCAGCAGCAAATTTGACGCTTATTCTTACTGCTGACACGTGCGTGGCAGCAGACTCGGCCTTTTAATTTTAGGCCAAATGCCTATGTTGTTAGGTTAGACAGGCTAGCTATGTATGCACAAGGTAGCAAAATTGTTGTGTGACAAGAAAGACCCGTGTTTTACTGTAGAAATTGAAACCTCTCAGTTCCTTGTTTCGTATCGTCCTGTAAGTTTGAGACTGGTGGAAGCTTGAAATGGAAACTAATATCTAAATACACAATGCGTGATTTTGATCATGACGTGAATTTTTTTTTCTTTTGCGATACGATTCATTGGTCTCTATAACTGAATGAAACGCAGATGCTTACTTTTGGTAACATAATTTTGTACTTTGAAAAAATTCATCTGGAGAATCTATTATGACACCGCAGGTTATTTTCTGCTATATAAACTGTTCAGGCAGCAGGAAATATTTCACCGTGATTTTTTCAGGACGAGGATAGGAATTCTATAATATTTAGTTTTTTTGAAATTTAGATGAATATAAATCCTAACCTACTTCAGTAGTGGCGGAAAAAGGGGGGCTATTACCCACAACTTTTGTCCCTGCAGTCACGGGCGCCGACTTGTCAAAATTATTGGGGGGGGCTCTGATCACTGAAATAAATTAATGAATGACTCACTCTCTCCCTTTTTTAAGTTTTGGCCTCAGTGTTCGGAATCTCATAAAAGCTAGGGGTGTGCGGGGCCCCGAAAAGTCAGGACCGGGATCGGGAAAAAAAATTCCCGTTCCGATCCGGACTTCGGGAAATGATTTCCCGAATTTTCGGGATCCCGTGCAGTCGGGAAATACCGAATGCTCATTTGAAAATGTCGTTATTTCTCGACGTTTTCTGCATTGTCAATTTCTGGAACTTACCGTAAATTGTTAGTTTTTAATCCAGAAATCACTTAAAGTGAAAATGACGTGTATAATTCAAGATTTTCAGAGCTTCGGGAAATTTTGAACATTTCCCGACTCAGTAGGGAAATTGAAAATTTTTCCCGTCCCGCACACCCCTAATAAAAGCCCATGAATTCCTCAAAAATATCATTTTTTTATTCACAGTTCGAATGCTGAATATTAATTGTCCACGGATGGATATGTCACAAGTTTCGTCAACCATAATAGCAAAATATTCCCGACTTTTATTATCTGCTACCACGGAGCACGAAACAGATCTCCCTAATATATCAATGATCTCGTTCTGAATGTCATGCGAGAGCCATTTGTAGCCCGAACGTCCCATCCACTACCCTAGTTCATGCACATCGTATTTTGAAACTCCTTTTTAGTAAAAATTTTAACAATACTCATAATTACATACTTAGTCCTCCTCCGTAGTCGAGCGGGTTAAGGCGTTCACTCGTCTTGAGATCGTTCGCTGCGGGACGGCGTAGGTTCGAATCCGGCTCTGGTCGGAATTTATTCGGCCTACGTATAGGGCCGGTGGCAACCCACCATCGTGAGGAAATTGGGAAGCTCCGAGTGAGTGAGCGTAACACGGTCAAGAAGACCTACAACAACGGCTGGGGGTTCGTCGGGCTGATCACCCGTCACCCCAATACTGGTCTAAGATCTCCACGCGCTAATAGGTGACGGAGGAACAGTGTGGAAGGGAGACCAGAAGTCGGTAGGTAAGCCAAGGCCCTTCAAGGGCTGTAGCGCTGTGGGTTATTATTATTAATTACATACTTAGTACAGCAGAGCGTCGATTATCCGAACGTCGGTCAACCGAACGACCGCTTAACCGAACTGTGTACTCGCTCGCACCTGTTACTCTCCCACCCTACCGTCCATCATCCCCCTCACTCCCAAACCAAGTTTCCCACAGTAGTCGCCGCACTGAGCCACCGCTGGCGGAACATTGCTTCTAATGGGGCCTTCATAAGGCGCTGCTGACCGGCAATGCCGCCAGTCGCTGTGTTTCAACAATCAGCACACTTCTGTCGGTGTATGTATTGTTCATGCAAAATGCGTATGTAATATGTACATATTTTTGTTTAATAAACTGTACCACATACTATATATTCCTACTAAAGTTGCCTTTGTACGTTACTTTGTAATACTTAAAGAGATGCCTGTTTTTATGAATAAATTTACTGTACAGTACTTCTTTTTGGCAAATAAACATGTACAGTTCGATTATCCGAACAAACCAGTTTTCCGAACACCCATGTCCCCCAATTACTTCGGATAATCGACGCTCTACTGTATATACTAGTAATAAATCATGCGTTTTGCTGTCTCTGGTCATAGACTCACCAAAGTTGATGGTTTAGCGGTTTCAGTCCCACAAAGTTGATGGTCTAGAAAATTTTAAATTTGTATTAAGTTAAGTTCATGTGGCACAATTCAGAGTAAACTTTACAAGAGAAGCAAAATAATACATTAGATCCTCTTAAGAAAAATTATTTGGGGTGCTCTGCCCCCACATTGTTAATATTGGGGGGCTCGAGCCCCCTCCCCCCCAAGCCCCATGGAGTCGGCGCCTATGCCTACAGTAGAGGTGTGCGAGATCCCGAAAAGTCCGGATCCCGACTTTCGGAAATGACTTCCCGACTTTTTGGGATCGCAAGCAGTCTGGAAATTCCGAATGGTCATTTTAAAACGTCGTCAATTCTAGACGTTCTCTGCATTGTGGTTTTGTACCAGAAGTGCAAAAACAAGCACTTAAGATGGAAATTACGGGTAGAATTCGAGATTTCAAGAGCTTTGGGAAATTTCGAACACATCCCGTCCCGAAAATTTTCCGACTTTTTCGGGAAATTGAGAATTTTCCCCGTCCCGAATGTCGGATTTTAAAGAATTTCCCGTCCCGACCCAAAAAATTCTGTACCGCACACCCCTACCCTGCAGTATGGTAAACCTTATCTCCAAAGGTAAATATACTGTCCTTGTCGCCATTGTACTCATAAAAATGAGTATTTTTTCTCTTTAACGACTTTAACTATAATTTACTGGGAAAAGGTTGAATTTGTTTTGTTTAAAACATGTTTTTTTTAACTCATGTTTAAAACTATGTTTAAAACAAAAAAACATGTTTTAAACAAAAAAAACAGTTTGTTTTGTTCTTTTTAAAAAAAACACAAATTTTGCCAACCCTGATCATATCCACTGAGTGTAAACCATGGGTCACAAACGGAATCAGAATCTCAAGTAGAAAACTAAAAATGCTCCATTCTGAAAGTAAGGTGAATCCCAATCCATCTTTTCTGAAATATTACAAGAGGTATAAGCAAATATATAAAAATGTACTCCACCAATCAAAAATTAATCATAATGACCGTAAAATCAATAATTCAAACAATAAATGTAAAACAATGTGGGAAATTATAAGAAATGCATCAACAAAACACCAATCTTTACACAATAATATGGTGATATGCATTAATGGAAAAGAAGTCCAACATCCCCCTAATGTTGCGAATGCTTTCAATGAGTATTTTGTAAATGCAGTTCCAAATAAAAGGAATGGGCTTACGGCTGCTCCGGAAGAATGTTCTACACACATAACAGTAAATGACAAGTCCTTGTTCATTTCCCCCATTACTGAACAGGAATTAAAGGTAATCTTCAGGCGTATAAAAAACAAACGATCTTCCGGCATTGATGAAATACCAGACTTCCTAATTAAGAAATGTTACAGTTCCCTATGTCAACCATTACTACATATAATAAACAATTCCATTGAACAGGGTATTTTCCCAGACAGGCTAAAGATAGCTGTTGTTAAACCATTACTGAAGAAAAATGACCCAAAGGATTTATCAAATTACAGGCCCATTTCGCAACTCTCAGTCTTCTCAAAAATTATTGAACATGCAATAATGATGAGAGTAGAAAATTTCTGTAGTAAACACTCAATCTTAAGCTTGTCGCAGCATGGTTTTAGGTCTGAACGAAGCACGAAAACAGCATTAGCAGACTTAGTAGAATGTGTCACACAATCGCTGAATAATTGTAATCACACGGTAGGAGTCTTTTGTGACCTATCAAAAGCTTTCGATTCTGTAAATCACGAGATATTGCTGTGGAAACTTCAAAAACTTGGTATTCGTGGACTACCACAAAAGTGGTTTCAATCTTACCTTACCAATAGAAAGCAAATTATAGAAATCGCTCACACCACAGCAAAAGGATATGTAACACATCAGCACTCCACCATGAAAAGTGTAACATGTGGGGTGCCTCAGGGAAGTATTCTTGGCCCTCTTTTGTTTCTTATGTACATAAATGATTTACCAAATGTTATACCCGAGGCAAATGCAATATTATATGCTGATGATACAAATATTATAGTAACAGACACTTCCAAAGATGCTCTACAATCTAAGGTTAATAACGTATTAAACAAATTAGATGACTGGTTTTTAAATAATAATCTACTTCTCAACAGCAAAAAAACAAATTACATTACATTTTCTACAATCCAAACCAGAAACCAAATAAGCCTCAATCTAATATCTGGGAATACACAACTAGAGCCTAAAAAAAATTCAAAATTTCTGGGTATCATTCTGGATGAACACCTTAGCTATACAGAACACATAAACACGCTACAATCAAAATTAAGTAGTGTGTGCTATGCCCTTCGAGAAATGGTAGACATCTCAAGCACCCAAACTGTCAAGTGCCTTTATATGGCAAATTTTGATGCTTTACTAAGATACGGGATTATGGTTTGGGGTAACAAGGGCCACTCCAATGTCCTTTTTATGCTTCAAAAAAGAGCTATAAGAATCATAGCTGGAGTAAAGAAAACTTATTCATGTAGAACTCTTTTCCGTAAACTTAATGTGTTAACTCTTCCCTGCATATACATTTATGAATGCTTAATTTATGTAAAGCAAAATATTTCCAACTTTGCCACAAATGAGGAAATACATGGCCTAAACACAAGAAATAAAGACAAACTCCACATAAAACACTGCCGCCTTAACTTATGTAAGAAAGGTCCCTTAAACTCTTCCATAGACCTCTACAATAAACTACCACAAGATGTGAGGAAAGAACCAAAATTGATGATATTCAAGCACAAGATAAAATCAATGCTTCTGAAGCATGTTTTTTATTCTATAGCTGAATATATGGAAGCAACTTTTACATAAGACAAATGTACATAATGCAGTATAATCACATATTTTTCTTGTAAAATTAAATGTCAAATGAAAGTGGATAATTAGTATCACCTAGAAGTAGGCTGCAATGTTCTATATCTTCTCATGTTATATTTTTTTTGTGATTTTTGACATAATACGAGAGTAAGACCTAATTTTTTACAATTTTTGGCTATATATTTTGTATTTGTAAAATCTATTAATGTAGTATTGTATTGTAATGTAAGTATTGACATGTCCTATATTACCATGTACTGTAATTTGTACACACCGGTAGTCCTTGGACGCAAATAAACTAAACTAAACTAAACTAAACAAATAATTTCACTGGTAGCCATGGCATTCTCTTTTACAACTTTTTTTTCCATTTAGATCGCTCGGCAACCATGACCTACTCCCGCCGCCCCTGAACTTGACGAAACTTATTTTACGAAATGTATTTTAATATGCATAAAATTTTAAATCGAAGGGGGTAATTGCCCCTCTGTGCACCCCTGCAGGTGCCCTTGGCCGTCAATGTTTGCCGCCCCTATTCGCACCTAATAGGGCGCCAAGGTATTATTTCTTTCACAATTTTTATTTCATTTAGATCATTCGGTGCCCATGGGCGACTTGCGCCGCCACCTATCTATGTATGTATTTATTTCTATTTGCATAAAATTTGAAGTCGAAGGATGCAAATTCTCCTCTGTGCCCCCCCTGCAGGTGCACTTGGCCGTCAATGTGGCCCCCTAGAACTGATTGCCTTCGAAAGTTGAGTGCAATGCCCCCCCCCCCTTGGTTGCGCCACTGCAAGGTACACCCAACGGCAAAAGAAATGGTATGCGAATTGACCATCACCATTTTCCTCTACTTTGTTTTCGACAATATGATGATGAGAGGGCAACATCTGCTTCGCATCATTCGCATGAATTCCATTCCATTCTTTAAAACAACACAGAATGTAGAATGGAAAAGAATGAAATCAGCGATGGACAATTTGCCTACTATTGTTAATTTTAAGTTTCTGGTGGTTTCTCTAAACCAGTTGAAATAAATGGTATTCTTTAAAATTGTGATTTGTTCAAATAATTTGAACTTTTGCTACCTCTCCCGTATTCTAATAGAAAAAAAGTACAAGACTGTTAACAATTGGATGAAATTCAAACCACACTTCTAGCAGAAATGCCTTCGAAAAAGATCGTAGTCCGTTATGACGTAATCATTGGTTGTCGCCATATTTTCCGTAGTAGTGACGCATGCGTGTTTTGTGGAAAGCCTGAATCACAGTGCCGGGGACAGAATCTTGAAGCCATTTGCGAAGGATTCTAAATTCGTCTCATAATTTGTCGTCGTTATTTGGACGATAAAATATCATGGCGAAGCGAGATCAGATCATAGGTATAGAACCACAACATGAGCTCAAATTTAGAGGTAAGTGAAGAACGTACCAAAAATGGCATTAAAGTAAGTCAGAAGTGTGTGTTCACAAGAGTGGAGAAAATCTCCTTAGGAGGCTTGATTAATTTATCTATTTTTGTAGCTCTGAGAAACATATTAGATTCATTATTCTTCGTATCATCCTCTAAATATAATCACGAAAATCAGCAAATACGTTAACTTTTTACGTTGTAACAATTGCGAAACGCGTTAAAATTTCGGATTCGTGTTATTGAAAGATGGCCAATATAGTATGTTCGCCAGCGATGCAATAATTGCCAATGAAACCTACCCGGTGTTTGAAGATATTATTTACTGATGTAGTGTACTAATTATGGTAATTATTTTCATGCCATCCAAGTATTTGTGGGCTTCGTATGCAGATATTTTTATCCAATTTATCCTTACTGTAGACCCCTCGCTTATTAATAAATGTAAATTATTCTGAATTTACGGTATATTTCAAGAACTTAACCTTTGTATTTTAAAAAGGAATATAATTTTTGCTATGTAGTTTTAAAAATAAGCTGCGATACGCCTATTTAATATTTTCAATGGACTAGGTTGCATTTATGCAATATTGTGGAATGGCTAAAGGTGCAGAGTCATGATAAGGCCGAATTTTAAAGAGAACTTATACACTTGCCGCGAAATCTATATAGATGATAACGATTAGAATATGTCAAAATATCTTCCATCTAAAGTGTAATTACCTTCTCAACAAGTATTAAATGAGAATATGTGCTGCTATTACATCGATACATGCAGACTGTTGCTGATTTTTCATAGAGCTGGGGATATAAATAAGATAGGAACAACTTAAGATGACCGGACCCCACTTAGATTTTTTTTCATATTTGGCATACTCACTAATTGAGGCCTCCTAATGACCAATCTAAAGTTAAAAGTTGCAGAAACTTCTAGAAATTGCAAAATAAGCGAAAATAAGTCGTTAGTTTTTGGAATGGAAACAGTCTATTTTCGTGAAATTTTTTGTTTCACAAGGAAATATATGTATTCCTGATACTACCACAACACCAAATTTTAACTGTTTGCCTAACCGAAACTAACCTAACCACACGTCAATGGTTCGTGGGGCTAGCGCCAATGGTTCGTGAGGCTAGCATCAATGGTTCACAATTATTTTGCAATTTCTAGATCCTGATACTACAACGATACCAAATTTTAACTGTTTGCCTAACCTAACCAAAACTAACCTAACCACATGTCAATGGTTCGCAATTACTTTCCAGTTTCTAGAAGTTTCCCTTCATGAACCTAACTCACAGTAAAAATCTCAACTTGTTTTGGTCAATATGAGGTAACGTATGTCATCTAATTTCTGACGTTGCAAAGTAAGGTTAAACTACATTCCATACTTAGAATAATGAAGTCTTTTCTTTTTCTTTTTTAAATTTGGGTTAAGTAAAGGCTCAGAAAATATAGTAACAAGGTTTTAATACTTGACTTAAATTGAAATTACAAGGTATGACAATTGAAAATCTGCGAAATTTCATTGCAAAAGGTTTGATTTATTAGGCTTCCTATGTGCCAAATTTCAGAATTTTTAAAGGACCCATCTGAGATATTTAACCCCGAAAAATGTCAAAATTCATTGAACGGCCATGTTTGAGCCCATGCTGTAAAAAAGGGGTGCATTTCTAAGCACTGATATTTTATTTACAGACACCTTGCAGGTAGGTCTACATATGAAAAAAAAATCAAGCCTTACACTAAACCCCTTCATTAAAAAAATCAGGCTTAAAAATGCAATTTTGTAACTATTGTTACCCCATTTTCCACCATAATTTTCTTACTTACGATGCAATTTCAAGCAAAACATACCTGAATATCATAGGAAGTATATTTCATTAGCTACACAATGAATTTTGTTTCAGGTCTCTAGCTTTAATGGTTTTTGAGATATTAAGGTATCTGTATACTGCTACATGAGCAAAAAAAGCCATGCGCCATGTTGGAAAAATGGCTGCCCCAGGAGAACTAAAGACAATATATATTTTTTTTTAACATTGGTTTTGATATGTAGAAACGTGTACAAACCTATGTATTAAAAATTAATTTTGGTAAAAATTTACTATCCTTCGGACACCTCAATTTTTTTGGTTTTGTCAATTTTTGACATTGATACTTACGTATCTGCTTCGCAGAACATTCCTGAAGGTGTATTAACGTTGTTTTGATGAAATTAATTGCAATTTTTCACATTACCAGAACGTCTTTCAGGTAGGTGTTTTTCATTGCCTGAGACACAATATCGCGAGTACACCTTCCTACATAATTGCGCGTCCGGCTTCTCTTTTGCCAAATTTTTGACATTCGAACTTACGTATCTGCTTCGCAGAACATTCCTGAACATGTATTGACGTTGTTTTGATGAAAGTAAGAGCAATTTTTCACCTTAAGACTACTTCTTCCTCCTACCTTTCCCTTTGCCTCACATACAACATGGCGCGGACACCTTCGTAAATAATAACGCGTAGGAATGACGCATCGCCCTTGTTTTTTCTCGATTTTCAATTGTTATACAGTGTTTCAACCTTCGGAACCCAAGAAATGCCCGTCGACAAACTTAATCAGATCTATTTCTTTTTAACTTTATTTTTCGCGTTCTGACACCAAATTTTAACTATGTATCCCAACCTAACTGAACTAACCTATCCACGCACCAATCGTTCGTGGGGCTATCTTTTTCACTATTGAAACCTTTGCGTGGCCCTACTAACCTATCCACGTGCCAATGCTTCGTGGGGCTAGCGCCAATGGTTTGTGGGGCTAGCGCCAATGGTTTGTGGGGCTAGCGCCAATGGTTTGTCCACACCCGGCACAAACTTTACAACACACCCACCACACGTCATTCTCCAAACCCTCGATCCACAGTTCTAACTCTC
Source organism: Lepisma saccharinum (assembly GCF_977018435.1). Classification (NCBI taxonomy): domain Eukaryota; kingdom Metazoa; phylum Arthropoda; class Insecta; order Zygentoma; family Lepismatidae; genus Lepisma; species Lepisma saccharinum. The sequence continues at coordinate 29,614,651 of NC_139251.1, read as the reverse complement.
ATCGCAAACGCAGGCAGTTCGAAACACTGGATACCAACAAAACACAATCACGACACGTCATGATAGTCACGACGGTGTATGAAGGTGTACGAACTTTATGGTGTATGCAGATGTACGCGCCAAACGCTATCTCCGTCGGAGAATTAATTTTCAACGAACAACATGAATTTCAGCTCTGAAACATTCCCAAATCACACAAAACACCTTCCTGATGTTCGACAATGCTACAGCAACTAATTACGGTAAGTAGTTTCTTCTGTAAAAATAAATAAATGTGTCCGAAAGATAGTAAATTAGTACCAGAATTTCGATAAAAAAAAAGTGGGTCCGTGATCGCAACTGACAATGCACGATTGCTTATTATTTACTGGAAGATTTTGTTTGTGATCAAGTGTCCTAAATTATTGACTATGCGAAATATGAACGAATGCCCTGTATTATTAATATGTACCCAACTAAAAGTTACGAAAGAAAGAATTTCATTTCCTACCTTGAAAGTCGCCATGTTCCTCATACCACGCAGATTACTGAACAAGTGAATGCTACGTTGAAGAAACATGGTTTCCATGCTTGTATGCGGAGAACAATCGCGGCAATTGAATAGCTTATTTTACAACTTCTACACGTCAGTTAACAATGTCAACATGTCACCCCCACATGTTAACCTCAAGATACTTCATCGGGATTATGTACTTTGTGAGTATAAGAAGTAGGATAGAAATTACATTTTGTTTTTTCAGTATTAGAAACACAAAATCTTCCGTAAATAATGAGCAGTCTTGCATTGTCGGTTGCGATCATGGAACCCCTTTTTTGGAAATTCCACACGTGACCGCCAAATATTAACTGCAGATTCGTGATTAGGACACCTAAATTATTGAGTATGCGAAATATGAACGAAATCTGCAAATTGTCCGGTATTGTAAAATCTTACCATTGAACCTTTCTTAAAGTGATGAGCACTGTTTGGTTTTCAAAAGAAAGGTTATTTATGTTGGAAAGAAAATCTTATAAAGATTCCCTTACACAAGTATGCACTTGGACAAGGCATTTTCCATTGATAGAGGTGACAGAATAGTGGGGATTTTGAACCTTCCTGAAAGTAATCTGCACAGTTTTCATTTCGAAAAAGGTCCAATTTGTGGGTAAAATATGTTAGAGATATCTTGTGCAAAACTCCGCATTTCACATGCTTGATGCATTACACAAGCTACCACCTAACTATGAAAGCATTTAGGAATATTATTTTAATGCTAAGAACTAAACCTGATCTGCTTAACCTAACAACGAAAGCATTTAAATTTATTATTAGAATACTAAGGGAACTAAACCGGACCTTCCTAACCTAACTATTAAAGCATGTATTGAACAAAATCTTTGAACATTTTGGCGGCAAGAATTATTTTTGATTAGGTCTACTTCCTGCCCATTGTGCATAATGGTTTTCCTGTATCGTACTGTTATGCATTTCCTATGAAGGATTCATTAGTTGACTTGGGACACTAGCTACTGTCATGTCTAGGAACATTGTATGCACACCACAAAGTCTCATTGGGTGGTAAGATGCTTTTGGTGTTTTGTATCAGTTTTATATTTCTGTGCCATTTTTCAGACTGGGGACTGATCTTTTGCTGTAATATGTATGAAATTTTGATGATTCTAAGTTCAAAATGCAGTAGAGCCTAAGTTAGCAAATGATTTTTTCTTTTATCAACGTTGTGAACATTCCATAGAGTCAGTAACTATTTCTTACCCTTTGTCCCCCAACACCCCATTTCCTGCTTTCTCAAATAATTTAGCGATGTTTTGAATACCGTGATACTCAGCATCTTATACAGTGTGTTTCAAAAGTTGCACAACCCAAACTTTGGAAATGTATATCATGAAAACCGTAAGAGATATTTACACTGGGTTTTCTGCATTACGAAGCCTCATCCATTGAGATATTTTGCAATGCTTAAAATTCAGTTCACTCCGTACAGAAAATTATATAAATTAATAACTGATGGAAAGCAGCATTTAAAATTTTCCAGAAATGAACTTCTGAGTAAGAAAAATATGTAAGAAATGATTGGAGGTTCATAATTAGACATTTGATGACTGATGCGATGTCAGTCTGTCATTTGCGACAAATATTGGTCATGTGCAACATTTGATGACATTTTGACTGGCGATTTTATGGGTTGAGTGAAAAGTGCCATTTTTGAGACATATCTCCATATATGGCAACACTAGCAGGTCGAAATATTGCCAACAGTCGCATGCAACATGTGTCTAAGTATTGGCTATACATTTACGTGAAAAATTGTAAATCAAGATTTTGTGCCGAAATAGGAATCTTGAGAGAATCCTAGCCTGCCCCTGGTTACATTGAATTCTCTTCCCTCACTTTCGCTGCTACTGTCCCTGTTTTTTTTTAAAAAAAAATTGATTCAGCATGGCATATTCATTGGAGCAGAATGCTGAAGAGTATTTTACTACTCATTCTTACACTCATGAACAAGGTGTTTTCCAATAAAAATGCCCCACTTCAGCTGTACCTCACAAAGCAACTGTTTTACAACCAGTCAAACACCAACAAATGATCCCACAAATTGTTTAAGAGTTGGTATTTATTGTTGAAAATCAGTTCTCAGATGTTTTCAGCAAATTAACAATGTTTTTTAAAATAATGTAATTGCATTTATTTAGATAAATGCTAACATAAATTTATGAACCCAGTGATAGCCTACAGGATTAGTTTAGTGCAGAAAACCCAGTGTAAATATCTCTTACGATTTTCATGATATACACTTTCAAAATTTGGATTGCCCGACTTTTGAAATATACCGTAGTATGCACAATTGCTAGTAGGTGGTTTCCTGGCACCTGATTTTCAGAGCTGGCGCCTAGCTTTGAAGAAAATTTTTCGAGCACTGAACATAGGTTACTTCAAAATATAGCTTTTTCAATTTTGCGTTAATGTACTGTAACTAAATTTTGTTTGAGTGTGCCCTCAAGAGGTGCAGGTTTTTGGTGAATTCCAAATGACCGCTCTCTTTGAAATTCTGTAAATACAAAATGTGTTGTCCGATCATGATTAAATTTGAATATGCTGCTGGTAGGAAGTTTTAAATACAATTCTTAACTTTCAGTAATAATTATTTTCCTTTTTCTTAGTATTGAGTAGTCAACAAATATGATATTGGTCTTGTTTTGAAGCTCTTTGCAGCTGTTTTAAAAACCAATTTTCACTGTAAACTCACCTGCGAAACCGATTGTATACATATTAATGTTATACAGAGTAGTGATGTGTGTTGAATGTGGCAACACTGCCTGCACCGTCACTATCCAACTTGGAGTTCATGTTTCATGAATCCTACATATTTCAACCCCCATTGCTGTTGAGTCGAGTAGTGGCAGTGTTGCCACATTCAATTCGCATTTTTAATCCGATAGGTCGGTAGATCAACCCTTAACACATTGGGGTCTCACGATGGGCATAGCCCTTGACTTCAAGTCAATGTGGCCGAAATACTGGCGTTGCCCATCCTGTGGTATGCAATCGCTTTGCTGATTGAACTACGGGCTATGTTCGTAGTTCGTCTCATGTGCGTGTTCCTTCAAGCCTCTTGGTTGAAATTCAAACCGCTAGGTGACTCATGTCCTATTCTTATCTCGCACCTGTGACTGTTTGTTGTCTGGTTGATGTACGTTGCATTGTTTAGAATGGCCTCCAGACATTAGATCCAGAGGACATAGCGGATATTCTGCATTTCATTTGTTCATTAGGTCAGTGGTGAATGCGTATGTAATGTATAAGAAAGTAAACAGGGAAAATCATAATGTCTCTGGAAGAGTTCATCATCCAAGTACGGGAAGCGCTACTCATCAAAGCAGGCGAAGATATTCAAGGTCAAACATCAATGTCAACTACAGCAGATAGGCTAAGAGGCTGCCATTTTCCAAGGAAAATCCCCCCTACAGAGAAAAGTCAAGGCCTGTAGGTCATGTAAAGTTTGTGGAGACAGGCACAAAAAAGAAACTAGCAAGTGGGCAAGAAAAGGCAACATTTTACTGCCCCAGCTGTGACGTTGCTCTCTGCATTCCTGAATGTTTCGAACTTTTTCATACAAAAGCTAATTACCTGTAATTTGTAATTATTTTTTGTTATGTGCACATAAGTATTCTTATGCAAGATTCAAAAGATGTATTGATAGTTTATGTAGTTTTTGCATTGTTAATTATTGAAATTTCCAGATTACGAACTTAAAATATCTCTATATTAACATTTGTTACAATGTTGTACTTTTTTTTCACAAAACATTGCTGAAAAAAATATTCAAAAATGTCTGAAAATGAAAAGAAAATTTAACAAATTTTTGTTCATTGAAAAGAGGAAGTTTTGTACATTTAAGAAATGTGTGGTTAATAAAAACAAATTAAAAATATTTTTTCTATGATTTTTTGAAAAACAACCAAAAACCGCAGACCAGAGGTAAAAATGCTGTATTATGAAGCCAGACCTGAATGTGTTAAAGGATGGGCCGTGACTTGGTTGTCACAGCAGGTATTTCCCTTACACAAGCAGTATTTTCTCATAGTATGTTACTTTTTTTAACAACTGTAACTTTGATAATGATCAGAGATACATGTTTTGAGTTCTGCATGAGTCTAGAGGTATGTAATTAACAATTAGTAAAGTTTAATTTCCTTGTTACTATCATTGGACATGATTTTTTATTTTATTTTTGTGATTTATTTTCAATGGTTTCGAAAATATCGCTTTCTCAATTTTGATTTTTCAAAACACACTTTTGGCAGCAGAAGTATGACCTTCCGACATTCCTGGTGCCAAAAACACAGGTGGGGGAAGTGGGAACATATATAATATATATGTTTTATGTATTTCTTTGAATTACATATTTTTACCGCTGTTGGTTTGACATGAAATGTATATGTGTGATCGTTATTTGCAATGTTTGCATATTTATGAATATGTTCTATATTATGAAATTTTGTATGTGGTTGAGTGTAAGAAAAGGCATGAGCCTTAATCTCTGCCACAAATAAATAAGAGACAAATAAATAAATAAATAAGTACATAACTTGGCATGCCATAAAATTTATCATTGATATTTCGTCAATTTCACTTGGCTCCATCAGGGAAGCTTTTAGGAAACATACTGAAAACTGCCATGGAAAGAACATAACAATCGGGTATCTAAATGGAGTTTAAATTGCAGTGTTAAACCTTGTTCTGAGGAAAGGCAAGTACAACCCAGTCTATACATCCATATGTTTTACCCAAGTTTGTATTCATTGTTAATACAGAATACAAACCTGGGAAGCAGATATATCTGACAAACATTGACACTTCTGTTGCTCTCCACACCATGTCTCCATATGGGTTTTAACCTCCGTACGAGCATAATTTTTTAACCCTTACCTTTTACATGTAGTACCACAGCTGTTGTAATCTTCCTATGGACACCCTTTTTTACACAACTGCAGTCTTCAGTATGTTAAGTCCTGTTTCCTAACATCTTCCCTGATGGAGCCAAGCAAACATGGCAAATTGTATATCTCGGATTGACTTTAGCTGAAATTCAATGATGCTTATTAAGTCCTTAACATTTTTAAAGGAAAAGCACAAGAACAAAATATGCATATTATAAGGTGAAGCTCATGGCTCATACAAAATGAGAATATATGTATGTGAATGACTGTAAACACACTAAATATCTCTTGCCAGTTTCCATGGCAAAGTGATTAGCATAGTGTGCTACGTTGTCATGAGTCACAGGTTCAAATCCTAGCCTGGGCACGATTGTTTTTTAATGTGTCCCATCGTTAATTTCATCATATAATCACATCCTCATCTTTGCGATTAGCCAAAAGTAAATCATTACCATCAAAAAGTAATTTTATTGATCCAATACGTATTTGGATAGCATGTAATTTAGTGCAGAATTCTGCCATTTTAATTTGTTTTGTAATGTAAATATCTAAATAAACATAATTTTTTTTAAAGCAAAATCCTTTTTCTGTCACAGGTATATATACATTAATTGTTAATGAACCATTCATGTTCCTCAAGGAATATTTGCAGTTTTGTATCAGAATGGTAGACTTTCTGTCATCGGTATCTGTGACAAGCAACATAGGGCGATCAGCATGGGATGTTCACACTGAAAGAGAACCAACCAGTAACTGTGCACCCCATCCCATACTCCACAGAAGCTAAAAACACCATAGTGAGTGCCAGCTACACCTGAAAGGAAGACCATAAAATGACAATAGCGTGGCAGTTTAATATTATGGAGTACAGTGGTACTCACTGTTACGATCACACATTGTTACTTGTCATCAGCTGACTTTATTTCCTTTCTTCCCTAAAGTACAATATTCTTTATACTGCTTATTTCATTAAATTAGGTACACACAGGAGATGCACTATGTAGAACTGTTAGCGAAACATGCTGACTCGACCAGGACTCAAACCCAGGTCTGTCATTCCATGCCATTGCACTGGCAGACGCGATACCACACAGGTAAAGCAGCGGAAGCAAAAAATCAGGCAAAGCCAGGCCAGCTCGGTAGCTCAGTGCTAGAGCAATGGCATGGAATGCCAGAGACCCAGGTCGAATCTCCATGTTTCGCTAACAGTTCTACGTTGCATATTTCAAAGTTTTCAACAAGCAGAGTTATTCACATTTTCCAAGGTCTTGTAGCGAAAGAATCACCATGTAATAGGCGTCACTGCAATTATGATTTAGTTGCCAATGAGCTCCTTATGGTGCAAATTTTTCACAATAATTTTTTTCTTCCAGGTCCTTTCACAGCTCCTGTTACATCATATATGAAGCTAACAAATCCGTCTACCCAAAGAATTTGTTTTAAAATAAAAACAACAGCACCAAAGAAGTACTGTGTCAGACCAAATTCAGGCATTTTGGATCCCCAGTCTCTTGTAGATATTGCAGGTAAGCGTTGATTCTTTGTGTGCAGATTTGCATAATTTTCGTACAAGTATGTTATTTTGTCATGTTTAATGATGGAAAAATTTTTAGTGCAACAGTAGGCATATGCAGCTTTTAACATTTGAATAGGATGACAATTATGTTCACAATAATAAATAAATATTAGACTGGTAGAATCAGCCACCTCGATGGCTAAACATCTTGGGTAATGTTAGGTGCACATATTAATTATCAATCTTTTTAAAGAAAGAAAATGTTTATTCATTTAAAGTAGTTGTACATTTTAATTGATGAAGTAATCTGCATCTGAGTGGAAACACTTTTGCCATCTTTCGGGCAGCTGGCGATAGAATGCATGATGCATGAGGTAGAATTTTCCGACCTAATGAGTAGGGCACCTCCTTAGTTCGTTTTGCTGTGTGCAGCCATTCATTATCATGCCTAGTCCTCTCAATTTTGTTAATCAGTTGGCATTGATAATGCATAGCATTGACTGTTTTACCTGCTTGCAGCAATTCATAGTATACAACCTTTATGTCCCATCAGATGCACGAAAGACAGTTTAACTATCCCCTCATTGTACGATGTTGCCACCTAGCGATTCAACCAGTCCATGACAGCATCCTCTAGTCGCTCCTCATCTGCAAGGTGCTCCTTCTTCGGAGAAACAGGTAAAAGTGAGAAGCTGTGTCTATTCTCTTGAACGACGTGATCCACATGTTGTTTCAGTACATCCATCGCTCCACATCATGAACAACTTTTCACCCATTCTTAAACACTATACAACATTTCCGGATACTTGCCACGTTCATAATACCTTAGCTAGATGTCACAATGTCAATTGATCTTAAGATTACCACGTGCAAAAACAAATTATGCCATGCACCTTAGTTGGCAGGAATTAATCCTCATTGTTATGATTTGGATTGCAATCTTGGAAGGCACCCACTGCCACCATAATCATCTGTGGGGTCGTGCAGTGTCCATTTGTGTGCTAAGTTCACCTTTTCAGACTCAACTTTTAGCATAGATGTGGACATTTTAGTCCTCAAGTTTTGTTTTATCAAGACCTGTTTTTCATGTAGTTATGATAATTGCTTGTTCCCGTGTATTTTGACATGTGCAAATAGCTTTTGTGCAGAGCCACTCAGAAGTTTAAAGTCCAGTCAGTCATTGTCATGATTGGCATACAAAGTCAAATTCAATGTAAAAGGATATGAAAACACCTATGCATAGAATGTTTTCCAGAAATCACTGAAAATCCCTTGAATTTAGATCAAAACCAATCTTATGACTATAGCATGGCATTTGTTCTCGATCCTGATGCAGAGGTGGGCAATTTGCAAATCTTCACACCTGGTATTTCAAATAAACCCGTTCCACCAATCCAGTATTCCGGAAACTTGGTATCCAGCCAGCCAACAAAATACAAAACAATCAGTTGAACTGTTGGCCCATACTGTTAGATTTTTTAGCCATCCTGTTCTATTTTGATATGTGATATTTGATTATGGTCTCATGCTGCATTTGAATTTGTAGCAATCAAGTTTTTGAGTATGGCATAAGTGTGTTTAGTTTGTTTGTTTTTAGATTTTTGTTTTTCTTTAACATCTAAAAATCAGGTTTATCAAAACTGCAAAAGGACCAATTGACCTCAAGGCAAGAGAGTCATTTGCCATCTTAAAAACGTCAGAAAACTTAATGAACATGCATGACCTTTAGATAAAGAGTAGCAATTATTATAGGAAAGAAATACCAACAAAAAAAATGCAGTGTGTGTGTGTGGAATCCAGATAAACAAATGAGAGTTATATCACAATATTGTTTATTTAAACAAATGGCGAACAGGAAGTGTAGCCATATTGACTCCTTGTCAGTTAGACAGCCACATTGATTCTTGTCTTGAACTCCTGAAGAAGCCACATGATGTGGCGAAAGCTTGAGTAAAATAAGTTAGTACATGCCAAAACTGTACCTTTATAACTTCAGCTTCTTAATAAACTTTTGTGTTTAACATAGTCTTCAATAACCAAGAAAAAATGACTTTTAATCATTATTCATTTTTTTCTGGAAAAAGTGATCATAATTTACCAAAATAGAAACGAGTACTTTTTGTGTGCTATGCTTATAGGCCTCTTTTTTAAATTTCAGTAAGCCTACAACCCTTTGATTTTGACCCAAATGAGAAAAATAAACATAAATTTATGGTACAAACGATGATAGCACCTGAAGGGGAAATAAATATGGACAACGTGGTAAGTTTTTAACTTGAAATATTTATTCTCTAACTTTTGTGTAGATTAATATGTAGGAAACCTTCACTTTTTTGTGTTGCACTGTTAATTTTCTTTACCCTTATACCCTAGGCCATCAATTAGGTATGGACATAGAAGTACTCTGGATAGGTGCTTTAAGGCAAAAATGCCTTCCCACTTGTATATTACTTACATGAAATTTAAAAATTTTGTATTTCCGCGTTGCACAATACAACCAGTAGAAGGCGTATTGTGTATTGGAGCTATTGAGAACTGATTCAACCACAATGGTGCCAAGACATTTCCGCATGCATTTCGGTAGTAATGTTTCACCCTTACAAAAGTTTTGCCAAGGTTAGAACTGCGAATTGTTAGTGCCTTCGAAACCGTTGAGAAAGACTTGCTGTCTTGTGCATAGCAAGTACTTAATTATCATTTTTCCACATTACACGTTGTTCCTATGTCGAATCTTTATAATGTGAGTCATGCAAGTAAAACTTCCAGTTTTTCTTTATATTGATGCCTTGTCTGATTTTCTATCATAAGTAGTAACGTCATAATAACTAAAGTTGTACACTGCTGTTCACAAAAAGGGGCACACTCGTTTGAGTTAAAGCCCAACTTCGTAGCCGGAGGTACAGCCGAAGTATGTGTTCGGAAAGCAGCAATGCTGCTTACTAACAATCAATTTAACCACACGCAGGGTATTTTGTGTCTCAGACTCAAAGAAAAGGGCTAACGGAAAGATTGCAGCGTAAATATTAATTAACTGGAATTTCCACGCCTAGAATCAAAGTAATGTTAATGTGAAATATTCCTGAAATTTATTTTAAAAAGAAACCAGTTTTTGACATTCGTGACGAAGTGAGTGATGTTTAGGTAAATAATGTAGTTACTGATTAATTCTGTTTGTTTCTGATAATAACATCTACAAACTGTGCACGTCTTGGCTTTACAATTTGGACCAGACTTTTTGTTTCCCATCTGAAAATTACTCTTAAGGTACGATCAATCATCGAGTGGGTCTATACTATCTATGTATAAAACAAGGAGAGTGACACATGAATGACGGAACATGTTAAAATACATCTGCTGATGTTCCTCACAACTTACTCATTTAATTTCAGTGGTTTTCTTCTTGAGAATATCAAGTGTGTTTTATCACACAATTTTCAATTTTAGCACTTGTTGTAAATATCGAGGCTTAGCAGCAACTAAAAAATCTTAATTTCAAGTAGTCTTGAGTAACAGTCATGTTCTCTGAATGAGTAATATCTTCAATACATATTTTCTTATTGGCACGCAAACAATAACAAAGTTTCAGGCTGCAATTGGTGTGACGAGAATAAAATACATTATGTAGCACCCATTTGGTAAGAAAATATATTTTGGAGACACGGGGATTCGAACCTAGGATTTCAACTTAGAAAGCTGCCCTTTAACCGACATGGCCACAAGCCATGGTGAAGAAACAAAGCTATTTTAGTAATTTATCCATAAGATTGCATCTGCTGCTGGAAAAGTTTCTGCAGTCAATATGAAAACAGACATGTGAAATTCTTGGGAATGGCTTTATTGTTTTTTAAAGTATTCACCCTTAAGATCGATACTCTTTTGCATACGCTCAAACCAATTTTGAAAGCATATTTTCCACTCTGAAGCTGATGCCTCAGAAACCGCTGTTCAGAATGCGTCAACAGCTGCTTCAGGCGACACAAATCGCAAACCATGCATCTTATTTTTCATGTGTGGGAACAAAAAGAAGTCATTAGGTGATAAGTCAGGTGAGTAATTAATTCAACATTTTTACTGGACAAAAAATCAACAGTTTGGTGTGCTGAGTGGGAACTGGCGTTGTCGTGGTGAAGAATAATGCGACGATTTGAGTTTGTTTTACGCAATTCATTGATGACCTCTGGCAAACAAATTGTTGTATACCACTCAGCATTTACAGTCCTTCGATCTTCTAAAGCTATTGTTGCCACATGTCCGGTATAACTGAAGAAACAAGCAATCATTTGCTTGGCAGCACTTCCTAAACAAACAACTTTTGTTGGTCATTTTGAAACACCCAAACAGTGGATTGCTGTTTAGTTTCTGGTTCATATGAATAGATCCAAGTTTAGTTCCCTGTAACGATGTAGTACACGAAATTTGACTTGCCTCGGTTGGATTTTTTTGAGCATTTCTTTACACCAATTTACACAAGCCTGTTTTTGAACTTCGGTCAAGTTGTGTGGGATCCAACGGCTTGAAAGTTTCCGTACGTTCAGATGACCATGCAAAATCGTATGTATTGCTTTCATGTCAATGTTCAAGGATGCCTGAATCTCACAGTATGTCACATGCCGATCTCTCTCAATCATTTCACGCACAACATCAATATTACTGGCAACAACAGATGTGGATGGACGACCTTCACGAAATTAATCACTGAGAAATGTGCGACCACGCTGGAATTCGGAAAACCAATTGTACACAGTCCTATTGGATGGTGCTTCATCCCCAAAAGCCAAATGAAGTCGCTCCATGCATTCTTTCGGTGTTAAACTACATTTGAAATTATAAAAAAATCATTGCCTGAAAGTGTTCACGAGAAATTTCCATTTCTCACACGAAACTACTACTTCAAACTGCTGTGAAAAATAAACAAATAGACCTTAACAAGCAATCAAAGATAATTTAAACATAAAAAAGGTTTATACTTCCAATTTTTATAATAGCGGAACGCTAGGGCCACTGTTGGTGGTAGTTTGCAGAAATTTTTCCAGCAACCCTCGTATTCCTGTTCAGCTCGAGACTTTTCATGTCGCTTCTAGCTAATTACATAAATCTGAAAGCAATACGCTTCATCAGATAGGGTTTATATATGCTGTACACATTGCTGACACAATAGAAGTGAAGCTTGTGCATGAAAATTAATGAAGACCTTGGGAAGTCGTGCTTTTGTGGAAGGTGTGTGTTTCCAACCCTAAATGATTACCATTCTCTAGTTTCCTTCAATATAGTGGATTCTGCTATGTGACAACAAATCTCATTAACAAACGGCACATAAATTATTATTTTAAACTATTTATTTATTTCAAAATGAAGAGTCATAATTCTGGAATCTACGGAGGCATTCATTCATTCAGTAAGCATTTTATGAGACCCACAATTCTATTTTTGGGCTCCATTACGAAATCAAGGTGCCAGTGTAAAAAAAATAAAGCCCGACAATTTTTATTTTACAAGAATTCTATTTACTGTTAAAGTTAAATGAGAGGACAACCGTTGACTTATTTTTAATAGCCTGGATGACATGTGGGGGGTCCTCCTCTCATGTGCCTCCCTGGCTGTGACATAAACTCTTTTTCCTTCAGGATTTCTATTATTTTCCCATCACATATTCAGTGCCAACTTTGCGATTCTGTTTGCCAAAGTGTATGGGATGGAGTTTATTTATTACTCAAGCCTTCTCCTGGACTAGGATAACACTATTTCCGAAATGGTTTTTTTTTTTTTTTAAATACTTGAACCTGATAAAATTGCTGCAAGTTTGTGTTGAAGTGGGACACAATGGTAATATGTGAGGTATTTTTAATTCTTATAATAAAAAATTGCCTTTCTATTTTAAACATTTTTTTTAATAAGCTTAATTTTCCAGATCTGTATGTGATTTTTAACACAATGCTATATATTTCTATAACTGGGTTGTTTAGACGATATACCATTGTACGCAGAATGAATCACATATTCAGACGATATATAATTTATGCACATTCGGCGTACATATGGAGGGGGAGACGCTTGGGTCCCAAAAGGTTAATGGCTCTGGAAATTATGCGTGAATTGTGCTTGGATTTTTGCCCGTAGACATGAAGAATTGCTTGTATTAATCCAAATCTCATTGAATCTATTAATGCTCTGAGACAAGTTTTTCACAGTTTAGATTTTATTTCTGTCGAGCAAGAAAGCTGCATAGAAAATAAAACAGAATTCTCTCAATCGGTGTGCATTGTTAGGGTCCTTTGCCGAACAATGTACCTGACATACGCAGTGGCGCCACTACAGGTGGAAGGGGGGGGGGGGGGCAAGGGTGGGTAAATATTGATGGCCAAGGGCACTTTCAGAAGGGCACAGAGGAGAATTAATCCTGATACTTGCTTCCCCCCCAGACAAAAATTTGTGGTTGTGCTTCTGGACATACGGAAGGATTATTGCAAGATAGAATAACATGAAATTGATTAGGTAATTTTGAAATTCTTGTGCAATTATCAATTTTTCGTAGAGTACTGTACCCTAAAACATATGTGTGTGTTTGTAGCTGTATTTCAAGTCTGAATATGTGAAATGGCAAATGTAAACTCCTCACCTTACATTAAATATACATATATACCGTTTCGAATTTTTGGATACATTGGAATTGCACAGACTTTTTGTATTATTAATATATATATGTGTGGGGGGGGGGTGAGAGGGGGTAATACGTAATGTTGAAATAGAGAACGCATCTGCTTGTACCCTTGAATTTTTGGAAAGTTTGCCTTGAAAACCGGGAATTATACTTGAATTTTTTCATGGTCTTAGAGTGGCCACCCTGACCTGACATGATTTTATTCCTTTGCAATTACAAGGGTCATGCATAAAAAAGAGGAACGTGTTGGTGTAAAATGCAAATGACAAATGATTGATTGTGCAAGAAATTTATGGTACAGAAACCATATACTTTACTCTCACACAGTGATACCAGTTTGTTCAGTCATTGTGTGAACTCAAGAGATGCTGTCATATATATATAACATATACATATAACCGACATATTTTTATACTATAATGCATAAGATGATTTTAAACCTCACTTTTAAATCATCGAGATATAGTGATGATAATGAAGTAAATATAAATTTGGAGTATTTCTGAACTGAAGTAAAGCTTCCATTTGAATTATTATCTAGATAGATACTATATTTACATTCTGCATTACTATTTTCTCATTTCCCCCCTTTTTTCTTTTAGTGGAAAGACGTGAATCCAGAGAAATTAATGGATTCAAAGTTAAAGTGTGTATTTGAATTACCAATGGATCCTGCAGCTACAACGCAAGAAAATAGTGTGGATGTCAAAGACGGCAATCTTGAAGACAAACCAAAGAGGACTGGAGATTCACAGAAATCCTCTCCAAAGGTAAGTGCTTAAGGAAGCCACTTTTGTGTGCGTGTTTACTTTTCTTTACCATGTACATTGGTTATACAGAGTGTTCAAGATTGTTACATAGTACATATTATGCCTAGACGTGACATATTTATATACATTGTATCTAAAGATATTTGTTTGGCGGTTACGCCAGAGAGAGGTAATTCACTCTAGTAAGCTTACGGTTCATTATTTCCGTGCAATGTTTGTTTCCGATTGATTTCGACACCAGTCTCGTAGCTTCGCCAGGCATGTATTGTACTTAGACAAGTACTTGCTTGATGAAGCTATCAGAGTGGTGTCAAAATTGATCATGAACAAGAACTGCATGGAAGAATGAACCGTAAGCTTATTAGTGAATATTTATTTACATTATAACCAGGCAATGGATTTACATGTAGTAAAAACGTGCTATTTTCACCAAAATATGGAATTAAAATGGTAAAAAATTACCTTTTTAATAATACAGTAAAACCTCGTTAAGCTCTTAATCGGACAGGCAAAAAGAAAAAAAAAAAGCAGCAAGGTTTTGTATGTGGCTAGGAGTCAACAACAGAACTTCCCAAAGAAAAGGCAGTCAAAGACTGATGAAATTCAGTTTCCAGCAGACTGTACTGTACTGTATAGTGTATATGCTCATTAAATACACCATAATAAACGTGTTTTGTTGCTATAAATTGAGTTTTAATGCACTTTCTACTGTTCTTTTAGGTTATTTCAGTTAATCCGAACTTTCGTTAAACCAGTCAACTTATTCCCTCCCCCCCCATTAGTCCGGACTAGCGAGGTTTTACTGTAAAAGGCACTACACAAGATACATAAAATACAGTCTCGGCATTGTAACTATTACCATGACCGTCTTGAAGAGAAACCAGAAGCGAACGTGTGTCACAAAATCTTGCACTGCTGTCAGGCATGCAACATAGTGAAAGTGGGGTTAGTAATGGACTTGTGTCTCTCTTCCAACGTTGCCAAAATAACGTTTGTAACAAGCAGAAGCCGATGCTTGAGCCCTCATTCTCTATTGTTGACATGTTTTACAATACCAAAAGCAAACAGTTTGAGAGGTGTAAAATTGAAAAACTTTATTGTTCGGATGATAGAAAACTTGCAATTAACGCAATTGGAGGGTATAAAAAGAGGTCGTAAACGACCTTTGTTAGTTATTCGGAAGAAATTCACCTAACTCTTTCGGTCACACGGGGACATGTAGTTACTGCGCAAATATGAAGAATATGTTGAGAAATGTCCTGAAATATGGAAATAATGTGTAAAAATAACTAAAATATATAAAATGTGAGCCAAAACCTAATATATGTACAAATATGGAAGATAAAACTATGTCTACTTACATTAGTCATGGTGCAACAACTGACATGAATTTGGGAAATTAGTCCATGTGACCAATGAAATCATTCCAAGCAAGTGAATTCTGGCCAAATTATCAACATGGTCACAACAGGATACATGCAAGTAGACATAAGGGAACTTCTTGGACATACTGTATGTTGGGTGTTAAAGCTGGTGACCTTTGGCTCTGTACTCCTAAGAGGAATCGGACAACTTTGCATCATTTAAGAAGGTTGTGCTTGTTTTGAACATTCTGCATTTCATGCTCATTGAAATGCATTGAGTTTCATATTCATTGGAATGCATTTCAATGAAGTGTCTCTTGTAATGCTCCTGGTTATGTACAGGGACACAAGGCAAATTGTGTAATATTGATTTTTTAATATAAATTTGTTAGTTTTAACATATATTCTAGAAATGCTTTAAGGTCATTGTAACAACTTAAGCAGTGTTGACTGAATGCTGCAAGCCTCACAAGCTGACTTGCTACGAAGACTTTTATGCTTGCTTTATTTTATTGAGCCACTGTCGTCACTGTTCATTCAACTGTCCCACTGGAGACCTGGTTTGACTCCTGGGGTGGGTGATACAAGGTGGGATTTTTTCCCAACCTTGTCCCTGCAGAAAGGTGAAAAGAGCATGGTGCTGATCACATCACAAAAAAAGAAGAAGAAAAAAAGAGGTAAGGCCGTGAATGCATGGGATCATACCTCGATATATATCTATCTGCCTTCATGGCATGGTTCAGTGAGCACAGAGAACTTTACTCTTATGATATCGAAACGGTGTGTTAGTAACATGCAATGCACTTATTTGTTTAAATATGTGGTCCCTGTTCCTTCTTTTATTATTTGGAGGCCTGTCGCTGCATTCTGTAATGGATGCAAATAGTCTAATTAATGATGCACCAATAAAATACAATCAACAGTAGAACAGAAGGACTATTCCGAAAGATAGGTTTAGAAATACAGTATGTTTCATAAGTCTCTCCGAGATATTGAATTTTGGCCATGTTGTACTAAGCATGTAGAGCAGGTAGAGGAAATGTACAAGTTTGTTTTGCGACTGAAGCCATGTCTCCCCTAGGAGGCAGTAGTATGCACGCATGGCATTTTTCAGGGGAACAGAAACCTTCTGCATCATGCAATTGGTTAAAATAGAGTAATCTTGCAATGTAATTTTCAAACCAAGTATTACACAGAACACCCTGTACATGTACAGTCATGTACACTTCTGGGTTGTAATGTTCCCATTGAAAGTCAATGTGATTGTTGAAACCCAGAAGTATCTGTGACTGTACAACATGCAAATGTTCTTTGCGCTAGCCATGCAAAAATGGATACGGTAGAGTGTGTGTGTGGTAGGTGCTAGAATACCAGATTGACGTCTGTCGAGTCACCAAGGAAGGACATATAAAATATTTGTAATAGAATAAAAACCTCGCTATTTACTCTCTTCTGTGAGTTTGCCCATAAGTTACCAAATTCCGAAATCCTGGAGAGACTTATTATTAGTACCAGGTGTATTGTATCGAAAAAACTGCCAGTTACTTGTCGTACAAGATCTACTTGCTCCTCTACTACAACTCAAGTAATTTCTGGCCACTATGTTTACGAGATCTTGCAGATCATTCCTTGTGAGAACCAACAAAATTAAAACTTGCCTCCCACACTCAGCAAAGCCTACAACGATATCTTAGAAATAAATCAGAAAGTAGTACTCACTGTATCTGCAAAACTGTTTTCTTGTTCTTTGTTCTATTAATTTCAGTGGCCACTGCCACCATCCTCGTGAAATTGTTGTACTGTTGCTTGGCGTCTCTCTTCTCCCAATTATGAATATCTTAGAACTCGAGAGAATTTGCTACTTTTCTCTCAGTAGATAACAATACAAGATTGGAGATTTTTCTCGATATTTCAAGAATTGCAATTTTTCTTTTTATTCAAAATTATCAGAGTCCTTAGTTGTAATATTTCGGGTTTTTTTTTTGGTTACATTTTGTTTCTGATTTTTGTCTTCATTTTGTGCCTTTTCTCAAGACAATCCTCCTTGTCAGATGAGGTTTGGAGTCTGGTCAGAGACCCTCGCATCCTTAAATCACGACCTGCCCACGTCATTCTCCCTCTAGTACAACCACAGCAAATGTTTTCATTAAATCTACTCTGTGTTATTAATAAATAAAGCCGAATATCATTGTTTGCTACAGAAATTGCACAGCTTATAAGAATGTTCCGACAAAGTCATCCACATAATATATATATATATTCCTGGTGATAAATCAGCTTTGGTTGCATGACATTTTGTTCTTGCAGGCAGGTAATGTAGGAGATGAGTTGAAGAAGGCAGCAGATGAGGTCAAACATTTGAGGGAAGAAGAAAGCCATCTCCGGCAAGAAAATCTTCAGTTGAAAGTAAGATACACTTCCTAAAGTTACATGGTAGAATATGTTTTCCGCCACCTTGGTGGCCGAGAGCATTGAGTGATGGACTCACGATCTCGTCACCAAAGGTTCCAGGTTCCAGTCGTGGTCTGGGCATGGATGTTCTGTTGTGAGTGTCCCTTCATCAGTTTCATCCAGTCATCATTCATCCTCATTGTCGCTATTAGCTAAAAATGGCTGAAAAGCATAGAAAAATGTAAATAAGTTTCCCAACCGTGTACGTGTTTTTTTCGAACACAAAATAAGTTGGAAATAATCATGACTCACTTTAGTTGTATATTGAAAAGTTCTGTGAATTTTTTGACTGAAACAAGAGTTGAACCTGAGCCTTCAGCATACTGTACAAATTTTCTAACGAATCAAGTTCCTAACCACGTCCTCTCAATTACAAATTAAAATCGAATCACCTGATGTTTGCCAGCTCTGTGGCTGAACATGTTAAGTGGTAGTCTTTAGCTTCTTGCACCCACAGGATATATACGTTGCAAAGATAAGGTATATTGATTGGCAATATTATCGATACCAGCAAATACAGACATATCAGTATATAAATTTATCAGTAAAATTGCCTATAATTTGCTGATCCAGCGTTACTATAAGTCCTGCACTGTGGCCATAGGGTCTAAGGTATCATGCTTTGGGCTCTGGCACACAGGTTTGGGTCTCCTGTGGGGGAAGCGTAACAACTTTTCTCCTGAGGTATGGGCCTGTGTATGGGACCAGTGGCCAACCAACATCGTGGGGAAATTGGGGAGCTATAAATAAGTGGCATAACCCGGTTATGGAAACCTACAACATGGGGGTGGGGGTCGTTGTGCTGACCACACATCACCCTATAACTGCTTGGATGATCTCAGACCTCGGCAGGTGGGAGTAAGGTGGGCAGTTGGTAGGTAGGCCCTGCTCCTCATGGGCTGTTGCACCACAGGTTATAATTAATATTACTATAAATAGCCTGTAACTTTGTACACAATTATTTCATTTCGTTGATCTCTATGAAGGTATCATTCATGTACTCTATTTATAAAGTTAATATTTAAATATGTGATTTGGTTTTTTAACTCTTTCGCTGCAGCAAGCGACTTCTATCGATTTGCTTCAATATGCCTAACTTACAGAAAGCGACTGCAATCGATTTCGAATATTCTCACTGCCGCTGGTGCCATGGGAAGTTGCCCCAAAAGAAAAAGCATTACCAGAACGTGCTGCCATCTAGTTTGTCATTTGAACTATTTTCGAAGGAAATAACTCGCTTTGATTCTGAACAAATGAAGTACGTGTACTGCCGTGCGTATGTAATCAACAATGGCAACAAGGATAATTTATCTGCTGAGTGATGTGCCCAAGACTTTTTAAAGGGGGTAAGGGTACATATTTTTTTTTTTAGTAGTTGGCCCTCATTTCGCTCTCTCTCCTGCTTTTAACATTCTCTTTTTTTAGAATGGTGGACGAAAAGGAAGGGTTATGCACCCTATCAATCCTCACTCCTCACCCCCTTAAGCACGCCACTGTATCCACTTCAATAACAATGAAAATCTAACGCCAATGGTAACACCCGGCTATAGCCCTTTTTAAAAGGATATGGGAAGAATTCATGTTAGTACTTCAGATTACATTTTTAATAAATTTATGCAATTCTGAACATTTCCCTAAAAAAACTACACAGCAAAAGCTATATCAGCATGCCAAAATCCCTCAGTGAAAGTGTCGAGGCAAAACCCGTTGCAGGCACTACAGCATTTTGTACACAGGAGATCTCGAATTGGTTGGCAGATGATATGTGCAGGTCACAGCGATATAATGCCTAACCACAATGCTCTGTCTATACAGGTGAGGCTGACTGATGTGATGTGCCCAAGACTTTTTAAAGGGGGTAAGGGTACATATATATTTTTTTAAGTAGTTTGCCCTCATTTTGCCATCTCAGTAGGTTTTTTTTGGTACCTTGGTTTAGGAAAATACACAATAAGGGTGGATTGTATGATTCATGACCTCTATCTTACAACTATCACTGATTTGTACAGTGTCATTTGACAGCGTGGTTCCAGGTAATAAATAAAATGATTGCTCCAGAGTTGTAGATGTCCACAACTGATATCGCAAGTGAGATATTCAGAGTCTGAGGGATTTCCAACCAATTTCCATGTGGAAACTGACTGGGTTTCCAAATCTTTCCATAGGTTGTCTGCCAATTCACTATTTCCTATGTTCACATGGATTAACTAAAGAGGTGAATAAGCCATTCAGGTTTAACATTGATTGCTCATAACTTCATATTGACTTGGTAAAAATTCATAGTGATTCATCTCTAATGTACAGGGTGTTTCCATGACCTTGAATCAAACTGACAGGGTGCATGGAGACTAACCCAAGTACCAATATAAAGAAACTTGGTCTGGAACATTAGAAAGTTATAAGCCAAAACTCGATGGGGCTGCCTATGACAGTGGAATAAGATGCAGCTTAAAGATTTAATAAGGACATTACTACAGTGTAACGGCGAAAAAGTTACAGTAGGCAAAGCATTAATGCCAGCATCGCAAGAAGCTCTGTTGCATCCCCTCTTAACATCCCTGGAGCCATTCTGACGGATTCTTGCCAGGAGGGGATTCAAGGGGTGTCCTTCGGCTCAGCAGCTGTCATATGATGTTCGCTGGGGCTGCCATTTTGAACACCTTCTGTAACGTGTTCATTGTAGAGTGCTATTTGCAATAATGACTATTAAGTCTGAAAGTTGCATCTTACAGTTGTCGTATTCCACTGTCATCTAGACCAGGTGTTACTTATCTCATTTTGGTACTTGTGTCGGTTACCATCCACCCTGCAAGTTTGATTCAAGGTCACGGTAACAGCCTGTATAACTTGAGCATTCTGTGTCAGTGTCCTATCAGCTGAGTTTCAATTAGTTCCATCATTTTCAGGAAGATGCACAAGTATACGCAGGGATCTCGATGTGATGGTGAGGGTTTATTGGTGTACAAGACATTGATTTGGTGCAGTCAGAACATTCTGGTGTAATAATACTTCACTTTAAAAAAAAAAATGAAAATAGGACAAATGAAATTGTACATTGCATTGATGTATATGTAAATTCTTCAATAAATTTAATGTTCTCATATGTTT
Organism: Lepisma saccharinum; assembly: GCF_977018435.1. Classification (NCBI taxonomy): domain Eukaryota; kingdom Metazoa; phylum Arthropoda; class Insecta; order Zygentoma; family Lepismatidae; genus Lepisma; species Lepisma saccharinum. Next base: position 29,593,345 of record NC_139251.1, on the reverse strand, counting down.
ATAAATAGGCTCCGATACAGTGCATAATTTGGTCACTTAAGTCCCTGTTATGTATATGTGTTTTTTTTAAAAAAAGCAAGTTTCTGAATACGCAATTCCTTTTTCTTCATGGAAGGTGTGCTACATACCATCAGATCGATTTAATATCTGCACTTTATCAGTATTGGCCATGTGTGAATTGAACTTTTTGCTTTGGGGATGATAGAAAGTATAAATCATTTATTTTCTCATAATCTTTCCCTTGAAAATTCACTGTTCAACTGCCACTGTTCTTCAATTTTAATTTTTTGCCCCATTATTATTTTCAGAAATTATTAGTCTAGGAGTCTCATGCATGAAAGTTAGCTGTTTTTATAGTGTGTCTGTGTAATGAAACAAGAAGCCTTATTGTTTTCAAAACTTGGTTAGTGTAGATGTCTCGGTATGCATGAAAGTTAGGTTTTTTATGGAAGTTTATGAATAATAATGTGAGAAGCCTTCTGTTAAGTTCATTCGTTTTATCCATTTTTAGCCAATAAGAGCAAACACACAAAACATTGAGTATTTCTTGACAGTAAGTTGTGTATATACTGTCAGTAATTGTACTTGTCATTTGAAAGCATGAAAAATTGCTTAATTCATAAAAAAGTTCACATCTGTGAAATATTTGTTACAAATATGACTATTACATTATTCCTTTTGTAGTGTGTGGTTGTTACAAGCACATAAAACATTTTTTGATGTAACGTTTCGAGGGAACACTGCTCCCTTCAGCACAACTCTATCCTAAGTTTGATCAGTGTTTCATGTATGACAGTGGAATAATTTGACCAAGAAAAAAAGAAGCAGCAGTTATACAATGAATCTTGTCAATAGTGTTACATTGTTGGAACCTAACAACTCAACTGTGAAACAAGTAATCAACAATTTTTCAACCAAAGATCTTGTCAAATTTTAATTTCGAACCCTAATTGTCATCAGATAATTCCATTTCCATAACTGTTACATTGATCAAAGTACAAATAGATGTCTGATGAAGGAAGTGTTTTCTCTGAAACGTTACCAAAAAATTTATTTTAACTGCCTGGTACAACTAAACAATGCAAGCAATATGTATGTGCAAGAACTGGACTTTAGACGTGGTAATATATTAATACACACACGAACGGTGCTTACGTATTCGCGTACCTATTTTTTAATTGAATTCATTTCGGTGATGACTATCACTATCAGAAATCAGAGTCAAATATCTTAGCTCCGACAAAATTAATCTAATTAAATAAACAGGTACACAGATACGAAAGCAAGATTTGTTGTGTATATTAAGAGTATTTTATGCACGATTTTTGTTATTTCTCAATACTTCTCATTTTCACAGGAGGAACTCACGAGATTGAAACGCACAGCCACCAATATGGAACATGCAAACCGGCCTTCAGTACCAAGCTCCAAGATTCTCCCAAATTCTGCACCACCCCATCCAACTATACCAATGATTTTCATGGTGGGGGGATTCTTGGCAGTGCTTCTTGGTGTAATATTGGGGAAGTTCATCCTATGAATCACGTTCCTGGTGCTTTGTGAATGTGTGTGCAAGTCCTTCTCGGCCCCCGGTCCCAAACAGGAATACCAGGTACGGAATAGATCTATCTTGACCTCAGTACTAAAAAAACTCAGCACTCTGCTGGATATGTATTTTGTTATTCCAGCAACGGCACCTTCTGTCGGCATTGATTGGTTACGGTGCTGTTGTAAGTCCTTGTTTATTTGCGTTGCTCCATTTTGATCGTGGGATGCGAGGCTGGAAGGATTGCATACATTGGATGGGTTATTAAAAAAAAAAAAACAGACTGTGCCATTGGATGGCCTTACAATCCTTTTGTTGGAGGAATTGATAGGTAGTTGGATGAAAATATAAACAATCGGATGGCTTACCAATGTTTGTACATATGTTGTATATTGAGAATAGTCAAGACCAGCTTCGAGTAGTAGGCATGTGATAATTTTGAAACTTGAAAAAAAAAGAAAATGCACCCTTGTATATTAGGAGAATAATAATAAAGCTGCTAAAATTTATTGGACCAGTGACCCAACATAGATTTTTATGTAGAATGTCCATATGTTTATGCACAATATGAAGTCTTATTTTTTTTTCCTCCTCGTCTCATTTTTCAAATGAACAAGTTTACCTTCTTAAATGGGTTTATACGTTATGTTCCGGCTTAAAGAGACTGATTGAATGAGATAATATCTTTTCAAACTAATACACTCGGTACATACCTTATTTACTAGTAAATTTATAACATTTGTATATATATATATAAATATATAGTTGCTACTTTTTCAATTACATCATAGGTAAAGAGAAAATTGTGTTATCAGTGTTAAGATATGAAGTAGTCAGCATATACTTAACATTTACTATTTCGTGGTACTGAAAGTGGCTGTACGTATTGCTTGTAGATTTACGAATGATGGAAACTCTCTTTGACAGAATAGTCGTGGACTTCATTAGGACACTTTGCTTAAAGATGTGGGACACTGGTCAAAAAAAGAGGCACGTAAATGCATTTTTTTCATGTGTTGAATGGAAAACAAACAACATAGCCATTTTCTTGATGCATCCAGTAGAAAGGTCACCAAAATTTTTGTTGTTGATGGAATACTGTTGCAATTTTTGATGTTTCACGACACCTAATTGGAGAAATTAATGTTATTTATAAAAAAATCTTTTATTTATGTATACTTTTGTCAAAAGAAAAGTGACAATTAAAATCCATGGAAAGAATAATCCACTGTACTTTAGATTATTTACACATGTAGTAAATATATACATATATATATAAAAAGGGATGATTTCCTGAAGGCATCGCTTATTTCTGTGTAATTGAAACTTAGTGATTACTCTTTTTAATGAAATTGTTGGCATGGGAAGGAAAACCCAACATTGTGGTGAGAGTTATCTCATAAGCCTGTACCTAAGATGATATAAGATGAACAAATGTCACTTCATAATTTTCTGTCTTCAACTGTGTACATTACTCCCTATTTCATGTAATGTTATCATTATAAATTTGTTAGAGTTAGACCATGAGAAGGGGAAAATATTCACAAAGACACGGCTTGATAAGGAAAAGGTCAATTTCTTGTTTTTTCATTAAAGTGAACTTCAGTAGACGTTTACCAAGGTAGTTTTTAATAACAATAATTACACATGTATGAATATTGCTTTTAGCAGATTAACTCTCCTTTTTTTATAACCAAAATTAATGTGCATACTTGTATTTTTATTCTCTTGGTAGCTTTACAAAAAATTATAAATGTGCCATTTACACTGTATATGCTGTGCTTTGCTGTTATGAGTCTTTTATGTAAAGACTTTTGTGCCTTGGCACTGTTGATTTAACTATTTATATTTACTTACCTGAATGTGACATTACTAGGAATGTGAAACAAAAATACTTTGATAAACAGTCTCGATAAATGCATAAAGAATTTTAAAAATCCAAGTGCAACATTCAAACTTCCGTTAAATAAGAAACAGTGAGGGTTAAGGTAATACAATCTTCTAGTGTTGACTTTTCACTGACGAGTATAAATAGTTACTTATGTACAGTCATGGACACTCCTAGGTTGTAATAATTCCATTGAAAATCATAGAAATGTCCATGACTGTACATATGGAAACTGTCTCTTAGGTATCTGGTCACTCTATGCAGTTACGGTTGGAACAGGGGAAACAACATATCCCCCCCTTCAGCGAATCTAATCAGTAGTCGCACCGAAAGTAGTAAAATAATATTCCGCACAACATTTTATTGGATTGAAATTCTTGACTGCTTCTATGAATACTGCTGCTGTCAAAAGAGCATGGACATTTTGTATTATTAAAAATTAAGAACACTTATTTCGCTTACGGTTGTGAGCCGAGATGTAGGAAAACATTTCGAAGATCAAACGTCTATGTGAAGTGGTACATGATGTGAGATTACTGATAGATTACTGAACACCCATGTCAAGAGTTAGAAGAGCTCTAAAATCAGAATGCAGAGAGGGGGGGGGGGGGGTTAACTATATCAATGCAGTGTATAAAAATATTTTTGTAGCCTAACCAATGGGTTGTAAGTATGCTTGTTGAATTTAAGTCTAGTGATCAGACCTCACTTTTATTGGAGTATAAGAAACATCATATACAGTAAAACCTCATTAATCCAGACTAATGGGGGGATAAGTTAACCGGTTTAACGAAAGTCCGGATTAACTGAAATAACCTAAAAGAACAGTAGAAAGTGCATTAAAACTCTGTTTATAGCAACAAAACACGTTTATTATGGTGTATTTAAAGGGCATAGGCCTAAATACACTATACAGTACACTAAAATGTAAAGCAATAGGACAATGCAGTGCTTCTAGCCACATTTAAAACCTTGCATTTTTTTTTTCCCTGTCTGGATTAACAAGATTTTGCTGTACTTGGGAAATGTGAGAAGGTCAGTTCTCATTATTACTGCAACTTAATTACTTGTAATTAATGCAGAAACCTATAGATTCCCTCTGATACCACTTCTAGAAATGGACTTCTAGAATGCCTTGGTTTGTATTCACACAATGCGAGCAATTGTTGAGTACTACTTTGTGTTTCTTGTAAGCTTCTCCGGGAGAGATCATTATAGCATGCTAGGAAGTCAGGTGTCCTAGGTTCAAATTCTGCTGGTTGTGGTTACTTAGTAGTGTTTTCCTCCTCGGGGGCGTAATGGTATGGTAAATTTGTCACATTGTAATCAAGGGGTCCGTGGATTGATAACCCGATGGAGGCACGTTGCACAGTGGTTCGGATCCAACTGTAAACTGTACGTCCGTTCCCGATAGCAATTGAAACTAACAACTTGAGCTTCGGTTATTTCATCAATTCCCATACATCCTCCTCATCACGATTAATATAGAAGGTAGATAGGAGACGTAAACAAAATTTAAATTATGTTCATTTACACACAATTTTAGAATAGTAAGTTGGCAACTGTAGTACAGCTGGACTTGAGCATTCTGCCAGGCGATTGGAGAAGAAGCCTGCTGTTGCCAAACTGAATGTGACTGGAGGTGGAGGAATTTAAGTTCTGCTACATTTGCATTCATGTATTTGGCTGATATTTCAAAGAAGTGTGGGAGTCTCGTTGCAACTTGCCTTTTTCTCACAAAATGAAAACAGCTGAAGAAATGGCAGCAAAGCTGGACGAATATTCATCCTGGCTTGAACATGTTTTTGAAAGCAGTGATGTGCCCAGGATTTTCGAAAGGGAGGGGTTATGTGCACTTTTTCTGGTAGTCTGCCCTCATTTTGCCATCTTTTCCTACCTTTGATGTTCTTTTTTAGTAGTACTAAGCCAAAGGGGCACGCCACTGTAAGTGTCACTTTGTCAATGTTAGCCAATCATCACTTTTCCTCATCATTCTGATTAGCCAAAAGTGGTAGAAAAACAGCAGCATAAATGCAACTTGTTTGGTCTGAACGTTCTCCAGAAAGAAATTGTAGAATGGGGAGGTACATGGGTGAATTGGCATTGCAAAACTCTGAAGTTATTTGTAAACATGCTAACTGTTGAGGTGAGAAGGGAGTTCAGAAACAGGTGAGGGGTCCGAAGTATACTGAAAAAGACTGGACTGCAGCACTTCTTCTCCTCCTACATCCTTTGCCAGTTTTTAAACTTGATTTTAACCTAAACAGTGCTGCCAGAATGCTCGTGAAACATCAGATTTGTAACTGTTTCATTCGTGTGTGTTCCTGCTTTTAACCTAAACAGTGCTGCCAGAATGCTCGTGAAACATCAGATTTGTAATGGTTTCACTTGTGTGTGTTCCTGTGTACTGACAGGTAAGGCTGATATATCTAATACAGATCACGTTTGGATAATTACAGTTATGTTTGTAAAGGGGGTACAAACATAACTAGAATATTATTTTTTTCACAATTTTATCCAAAATACTATGGTAGCCCAAACGAAATAAAAAGAAACTCTCTTCGAAAAATCTTTTTGAAAACCTTAGAATCTTGTCATAATGGAGATCCTTCACCACCTGGAGCTTATCGTCCTCTCGTGAGTGATACGAGAATTCTGCAATAGTGAAGACCTCAGGTGTGCACAGCAGGGTGTATATTTTGAAAACTTGCACAATCAAAAACTATTTAACAACAAATACTTCTACCAACAGGCTTGTTTCAATTATAGATGAGAAAGAGAGGCATGGTAGCAATCAAGATATAACAATCAATTCAGTATTGTTAAATTTAATTTAACACTACAAAATTATTTTTGGTTAAAGGGCAAGTTAACAAAGGTGTTTGTAAATTTGAATATTTTAAATATACAATAATTCTTCAATTTCTTAACATTTCTACTGAGCATTGAACTTGCATTATACACAAACTACTTTATGCAATACCGTTTGGTGTAAAAAGTTGCCAAAAAACATTATTTTGAATAAAAAGGGAACTTGGGCATCCTGGTGAGATTTTGATTTTAAAACTGGGACAGTTGTACACTGGGAGTGTTAGTCATGGTAGTATGTCGGATTTAATTTTATTTTGAAATATTTTGCTCCCGTCACTTCTTGAATTCTTAGTGCAATCTTTCGAGCATTTGCCAATTTCTACATTCATGGGGAATTTTGAACTTCACTTCCCCAATGGAAAGAAAATAATACAAGAATACAGAGAGAGAGCCTATTTATAACTATTTTGTCTTGAAATTTTTTTTTGAAAAACTGATGTAGGAGATTTGGCCAATAGTTACAAAACAGCTGCATTCAAAGTGACTAGCAATGTACATATTAACTTTTAAGGATGACAGAAAGAGCAAATTTTATTCCAATTGTAGCATAGTTTGGGCCTGGAATACTTTGTTTTGAAAGGTCAAGATCATCATCCATGTTTACAAATTTCCATCATTATTTTTCTTTCATTTTTACATTGCAGTTTGTGTGAAACATAGCAACTCAAGCGAAATCTAATAATGAAAATTGTTGCTGTTGGAGTTGAATGTTACACAAATAGTGAAGTTGTCACACCATTTATTTCAATTTGGTTTTGCGAGTAAATGTTTGTATTCAGATAGTGCTCAACAAATATACCTAGTTGACAATCATTTACCCCCCTTTTTTTTTTCAATTTGACAATAAGTGTTTCATCACAACTGTAAAAGTACGAATCCTCCAATCCGTATAACATTCAAATATTATAATTATACCAGTTTTATGCATTTCTACTGTTATTGTACCAGATTATGAATGGTTGCACTTGGCTTTATTTGTAATTTTGAAGAATTGTTACAAGAATGTAAATTAGATGAATTTATTTGACCCAAGTTACACTTAGGGATTTTTTTATTTGTTGTTACCACCAGTCTTGCACTTCAATGGCAGAACTTTTATCTTCAATTCAGAACCAACAATTTCTTCAGTATCATTCTTTCACTCCAGATGACGCTTGAAAATAAAATGCAGGTTGATCTGCATATCCAATTTGTGAGATGATTAGAAATGTTTATTCCCACAAGTTCCACAGCCTGCCTTCCATGGGCTCAGAGCCTTATTTTCTGCTACATTTTTAGTAAATTAAAGTGTGTGGGCACTCGAGTAAATACAGTACTGTTTTTCATATGTTCATGCAAGAATGCAAATATGTATTTAAAACTTCATGGAGTGTTATAAAACAATAGAATCAAATCTATAAGTTTACACTATTGTAAGGCAAAATCTTTTCTACATGTACATCCTGTGATTTTTCTCTAGTCAAACTTTTTAACACACATAACGTGACTTCACTTGAAGTAATTATTTGAAACGCGATGTTCCTAACAATTAAATTCATTGCCGAAACAATCACTAAATGTTTTTGCTAAATCATACTCATTTGTATAGAAGAAATTACGTAGGGGGTAGTTTGAATTATGCAATCTTTATTGTTATATGCATTGCCTTATCACAAATAATACATTCATATCTAGATGATTGGGTAGTGCATTATTTCATTTTCAAAAATGAAACTTCAAGATGTTTTTATGCACATGTTAGGAATTTCAGTAACATGGCCAAAATATGGTGTAATGAATGATTTCAAAAGAACGTTTTATGTTGTAGCAGCTACCTCGAAATATTTATTTTTCAGGTAGTGTCTTTTCATGCTCATTGAATAAAAATTATTATTCGCCATAAGTGAAACTATAAACTGTGATGGAGAGGGTTTTTAGTGGCTTCAAGAAAATGTAGTTTTTAGTAAAATTAGTATATTTTTAGGATAATGTTTTTTTTATTATTATTAAATTAAGCATGAATCTTGACAAATCAATTTTTGTTGGTTGGAAAAAATTATGACCCATATGTTTGCATTATATACACACACTCATAAAGGCTGTTCAATATACAAGTTTCTCTATGGTGTAAAATTTGTGTTGAGTAATGTGCAGAGTAAAGCTATATACGTCTGGATAGGTGACATTCTTAACTAGTTTTCCACGTAATTCCCACCAACGTTTGAATGCTGCGCACCAATTTATCAGTCGTGCAAAAAATGCCAGGCTCTTTAAAGCACCAAACTTACAATTCCTTCTTCAGCACAAGTGATCGAACAATGTTCACTCTGCCTTTAGCGCACATGTTGCACCACCTTCTCACCAGTTGTACAGACATTATGGAATTGCCACACACAGCAACAAGTTTCCTGTGTATGTCACTGGGTGTGATCCATTTGCCCACCTGTACTGCACCATACTCAAGAGACATGCATTACTCATAATGGCATGACATAGTTTGTTTTTTTTTCAACCAAGGAGGTAATTAGAGTGAGGGTCCGAACTCCCCAGAAATAGTTAAACATAACTAAAATGAAAACTAGCACTCTTTGTTGCTTACCCTTTGTTGTAGAATATGAAGTTTGTTTATTTCCCCAAACTTACACGAATAGGATTCAATTGGCATGAATTAGTTTTATGTGGAGTGTGTGTATGAAAATTAATATATAACTTTATTTTTCATAAGCTAGAAATAACTACTTTTTGTTGTCTTATAAATCTTGCATTTTTCTATTTAGTTTTACATTTCCTTCATGAAATATTTTTTTATACGAATTCCATTATCTTAACTTGAAAAAACTAGATGGTGTCATTGTGTCTTCATTTGTATGCTGCCATGTTCTTGCTTTTCTGATGTAATGATAATTAGTAACCCCAGAGACGTGGTGGTCCAGTCGGGAGGGCATCTGACTACTCAGCAGGAGACCCAGGTATAATTCCTGGGGGTGAGTGATCAAAAGTTGGAATTTTTCTGGCCTTGTCCCCACATAAAGTGGCTTTAGGGCTGACACAGCCTCACGTAAATGGGTTACCTGGGGAGTGTGATGCTCATCACATCACCACCTACATGGCAGAGATCGGGAATATGTGGTGCCCTACCTCCACATTCCCTAAATATGCCTTCATGGCACGGTGAACTTTACCCCATTATTGTTTATAAAATTTATTATTATTATCTGCGAGACCTTCAGTTAGAGTGCAAGGACCCCTCCCGAAATATGAGGACTGTTACTTTTACGGGATAGATGGTACCATGTGCATAATACTATTACCCCAATGTTTTGTTTGTAAAGAACTTTACAGCATAGGCAAAGTTATATATTGAAAGCTACCTGTATTCCATTTGGATAATATATAGGTATATAAGTGTGTGTGTGTGTGGTTTTAAAAAGACTACACATGTATCTTAGGTGTATTATATTAAAAACAAACTTTATAATTAGCTCTCTTTTAGCAATAATCATGCAAGTGTAATTATTGTTGTATTAGCGGCAAGTGCATTTCTTCACGATGCTACAAGTATGCTACTCGTAAGTATCTGCAGCTAAATATGCTTCAATAACTCCATGTGTTCCTGGGTTTACAAGTACCATTCTTTGGAATGTTAAAGGAAATATCCAAAGGTTGCCTGTTATAATGGTTCTTGTGAATGTGAGTGATGTAAATCTTAGAGAGACTGGTCCTGTTTCATTTGTACAGTTTTCGAATATAATATTTGTTTATAATAATTTAATGTTGATTAAAAAATCCCTTTAATTGTAATACCTTTGAAAACCTGGCAAAAATAAAATATGAAGTGGGGTTTCACACTGGTCTTAATTCTTGTGTGACTGAAAGTTCACCTGTGTAGCATGCATGTGCTGCTTGAATAAGTGAAGACAATATGTAATAAATATTTGCTGGTGCTGGCATTCGGATTGCACCACAGTGTTTAGTTTTTGAGTTTTTGAAAAATGATGTTTGTATGAATTTATCCAGCTTCTGAGTTTAAGATCAAGAGAAAGTAACTTATTGTTTAGAATAAATGAGGGAAAAAATGTCCACATTTTCAGTTTTGTACCATGTAAGTTTTGTTCATAAGTTGTTACTGTTGAAATTTATGCAACATTTTGTTGTGGTTGTCCTTCACATTTTCACTTCTCAATCATGTAACCAATGGTTTATTTCGGTGGCTGCAGAAGGGTTGAAATGTCTCTTGACAAACTTCTAACTCACCTGTTAACCCAGTGGTTCCCAAAGTGTGCCGTAGCTGGCTTACAGGGGCACCGCGAAATGTTTCAATATTTTCACTGAAATGACACTTATTCCAAATATGTGATTATTTGATACTTTTTACATGTAAATATTTCTGAATTTTGTATGTGTTTATTTTTTAACTTAGGCAAGCAACCTAACCACAGTAACTCAGCGTTGCAAGTGTTAGATAGGCCCACATTCTCATTTGGGCACCATGGAAAAATCTGCAAACAGTAAGGGTGCCATGAAATGAAAATGTTTGGGAACCCCTGTGTTAACCAATGACCAGTCCATGAGTTTTTCTGATATTTCTTATCTACCCAACTTTGACATAGTCTTCTACAATCTATCTGGATACTTTTGATCAGATAGTGTATATTACGTGCCTCTTCACTTTATAACTAATGTGAGGCAATTCCGTTGCTTAAAATAAAACAAAGTATGATTGGAAAAAAATTAAAATCCTGTAAGGGATGATTTGCTGGTAATTTTTATGCATCCAACTGTACCTTTTACTTGTTTGGATAGTTGACAATTTTATTATTACTATGCTAACTTCAACATTTACAATGGAACATCGATTTTACATTTTTCAGTGGAACAAAGCTGCAAAAAGTCCATGAAAATGTAAAATAACATTTTGCCATTTTGGGCCTATCAAGATTGAATGTACAATGCAGAAAAATGTAAAATCGAGGTTTTACTGTATTAATTTTTGTCAGGACTTGAATCTGCGATATTTACATTTACATAACTGATCCGTGGAAAAACTTCTCAGAATCCTATACTACATTTTGCTCCAGCAAAGTGTCTCCTACTTCTTCGGAATGATATAATAGGGTGGCTTATTGCATATTGGGTTAGAACTATGAAGGTTGTTGCTTTGACTTTTTTATCATCAATTTGGTGTTTATTACTGTTTCACTGTATTTTGTGGATTTATTCCATTTGTTGATCATTGAGCCAATGCAGATGTACAGTGCGTCCATTTCGATCTTCAGCCGAGAGATCGGGAGAAACGTGGCGGGCGGCGCTGGCGGAGATGCCGACATTTCCGGCCTGTAATGCCCGCTTATTTTTATGGACATATGCAGACATTTATATAAATATCGCAAAACGAGCACTAACCTGTGTTATAATTTATCATCTGTAATTCATCCAAGTTCTGCCCTTATATACACAAAAAATACGCTTTAAAAACAATGTAAAGAGCCACAGATAATAAAACATTTTAATCATAGTTTTGACCAGTAACGTCCTGCTTAAGTTTATATCCTTGAAAGAGTTTTGTGTCGATGGGGATCGTTTGGAGGTTTCGAATGTGCAACACTGTACAAGATTACGCTGTAGACGAAACCGTTAAAAGTGAATGGTGTTCGTGAGCTTCCTTGCAATCCGAAATCTCCGAACTCGAGTTTTTTTGTTCCTTCGCGATAGAGCTGTGAATATAGTGGCGAGCAGATGTAAACCAAGAGCGTGTTAATTTCGTACTGTGCGCAAGAGTTATTATTGGTTAGTTGCCGTTACTTGTTTGTGCTATTGCAGTGTGTGTGTGTTGTGTCAGTAAGAGGATTGGAATGCCAGCCACAAGGTTCACGTTACGAGGGGGGCTGATAAGATCTCCGCCCGACCCAGAAGGACTTTAGCTACAGGCACGAAAGTTTCAGCCTATTCAACGTATTCTCACCGAAAGTCTACACACTTGGCACTTGGTGGATATCAGTTTGAACAACTCTTATAACACAGGTAGTGCTCGTTTTGCAATATTTATATAAATGTCTGCATATGTCCATAAAAATAAGGGGGCATTACAGGCTGCAAATGTCGGCATCTCCGCCAGCGCCGCCTGCCACGCTTCTCCCGATCTCTCGGCTGAAGATCGAAATGGATGCACGGTATTAGTAGTATTGGTATAAATTTATAACAAGCTGGATTTTGCTAGAGTGCAGTACCGTGTGGGATAAATTACCACTTGTCACTTTTGTGGCCTCTAATTATTATGCACATTATGCAAAATTCATAATTTGTGTGGCAAAAGTTAATTTCATAATTAAATGGTATTATTTATGATTGATCATGTCTTATGAATATTTTAAAGCAAAGCTGTGGTACATTGATGAATAATTACAATAGATCACTTAACATTTAAAATTATTTTGAACTTATAATTGATGGAGTGTTGAAGCATTGGCATTGGTGAGAATCTGTATCTGCTCAGCTCTACTTTATATGTATTTTTTTCAAATATATCAAGGCCAGAATTTTCCACGAATTTCATGCTGATTATAGACATTGAATCCATTCTGTTGAATCCTTAATTAAGCAGACATCAGCACTGCACCAGGCCTGCTGCACCTTTAGCCAGCGAAGCAGTTTTTGAAATTTCTTCTCGTTTCGAAAAACTATGATATTCCAAAATCTGAAAAATTCTGTATGCCTTCTAGAACATTCATGTAAATCTTCATGTGGTTTGCTTTCGCTGTTGTGTAGATATTCAGAATATGCAAACCTATTAACAAGTTAGAGTAGACCTTTTCTCACAGGATCAATTATCTACAGGGCCTAGAAATCAACGTAGTTCATTTGAAGTGTGTTCCCTAGAAACATACGTAAAGGATTCAAACAAGTGTTCTTGAGTTACAAGTCAGGTTAAATCTGCATTAGCTTCCAACGTTTTGATCTTTCCCTGATGATGAGAGCAATGTATGCACTCGAAATGTTGGAAGCAAACGTCGATTTAACCTGGCTGGTAACCTGAGAATACTTGTTCTAATCACGTCGCCAGGAAAGCTAAACTTCCTATAAGTAAAGGACTAGAGCTGAGCTGATATCATTAACGATTTCCACTGATATTGATGCTTCAAACATTGTAACAATTAAAAAGTGCAAAATGTTTATTAATATTAGTGAGTTTGCTGTGTTCCAATTATAAGCCTCAATTTACCATAGTTGTGAGATAAAATTACAACAGAATATTAAAATACCTGTTATATAATCACAAAATACAGTTTTTTTGCACAATACTGGTACAAAATAAATGGAAACTTTTAATTTTGCATAATTTCTAGGATAATTAGATTCCTCGAAAATGTCTCTTGGCATTTTTTTTTTGCAGACCCTGCAAAAGACTAAAATGGCAAAGAAGTATATTGGCCTGATATCTACGAGGGCATGCTGAAATGTAATGCCTCCTATTTTTTTTGTGAGTAAAGACATTTTGAGGTTGAGAGTTCCTCGGCAGGGATTTTCATTGTGAGCATGAACACCTCATCATACAGTATTAACGTTGCACATTCATCCCCATAAAAGGCCTTCATTCTCGGATGAATGTCAATTGGGATTGTAGGGATTTTGTTTTATGTGCTTTCCTACCAATACATTTGTGTAGCCCTATAAAGGACTAACAGGTGGGGAACAGATGCCCAGGCAAGTTACCATGTCTTTATTCTTCAGTTAAATTTTTATTTGAAAAGTTAGCTCTAAGCTCAGGAGATAATTTACTCAAACATACATTATGCACATAGAATACAAAATTGACCAATTCAAATTGGACACTGCTTCATGGTACAAATTATTAACATCCTAAATATATACTCCATGCTAAAGGTTTTTCATTACAGAAGATCAATTTCACTCAACAGGAATTTATTTACATGATCAACAGTTCTGAACTTGAAAGAAACCTAAATGCTGCAATTTTGAAAGTATGTTTAATGTACAAATGAGTATCGAAGATATTGTTTTATACAAGGCATGCTCAGTGTACAAAGTTGGCACCAACAATGATAGCATGCCAGATGAAGAGAGCATGCTACAATCTGTATGTAGCGGTGTTTGATGTAATTGCATCATATACAAAAGTATTGTTTAAAGGTTTATACTGTCTGGTGATGATCTTTATAATTTCTTGTGCAGCACAACCACCTATGTAGAGAAAAGGAACAGATTACAACATGCACAATCACAAGAATCACGGAAACACCTTAGTGTTCATAAAGTGCTGATCTCTGTGGCAGAGTGGTTAGCACAGCATACTATGATGCCAAGGGTCTCGTGTGTGAATTCCATCATGAGTGTAACCATCACCAAAAGGGTCAGAAAGGGATGCAAAATAATCTAAATCAATATTTATAAAATAACAGGTTAGATGATGCTTTCAGAAAACGTAAAAGCTGTGAAATGTTTGAAACATATAACATATATTTACTTTTCCTGCATGTTCATTTATTTGGAAATATGATTGATATGCAGGCAAACTAAGTACAGTTCATAAATTAATTCAGTCAGTCAACAAATTGACTAGATTTTATGAATATTACTAGACTATTCTCTATCGTTCAGGATGGCTTTCCACCCTTATTCAAGGGCCTCCTTGTTTTATTTCTGGTGGGATATTTCACTGTTTAGACACTGGAATTCCAATCCCAATTATGTGTGCATCAAATAAATGTTAATAACTGTTCTGTAAGAATGGAAATCAATTTCTAACCTAAAAGCACTCCACTTAGTATGTTGAAATATGCCAATTAAAAGGTATAGACTGATACAAAAAGTTTGGAAACATCGCAACCTTATAATCAAGGAGTCCCAGGTTTGATACCTGGTGGAACACAGGTAGAAGTTTGGATCGAACTTAAAACTGTAGGTCCAGTCCCGATTAGCCTATCTGTGCATAAAGTGAACTTAAAAACACACTCAAAACAAGATGTTTGCTGATACATTGTATTGAATTGTTGCTTTAAGTCCACTTTATACAAAGATCGGCTAATTGGGACTGGACCTATAGTTTAAAGTGGAAGCCAAACTACTGTGCATTGTACCTCCACCCAGTATTGAACCTGGGACCCTTTGATTACATGGCAAATAATTTACCACTATACCATCTGGAAGGTTGATACAAAATTTACCGATAGTCAATATTGATTGATCTGATAAAAAAGTTGCAAATATTCCACTAAGAACACGATGAACAGTTCAAACCTTTGAAAAAGAAACTGTGTACTAGACATTTTTAAAACGAACAATTATATGTTCATATTCACAAAAATAAAATATGCCAGAATTATTTATAAAATTGTTGGTATGATTTAAATTTTATTATTTGGCGTAGCTTTTCTGCCTCTTTTGACTAATTGTGACAAAGAGGATGAAATTGATGAAGGCACACTCACAAAGAACACACATGCCGAGACCAAGATTCAAGCTTGGGATCCACAGCTTTGTAGTGCACTGTGTCAACCACTCTGCCATAGACGATGGCTATACAACTTGATAATTTGACCGGTACATCAATACCAGCTGAAAGCAATACACATACCAATTAATCTGTACTATCCCAGCTAACTAGTATAATCAAACTGGGGTATATATTTATTTTTAGAGCTAAAGTTCTGAAAATGAATATAGCAATAGCTTATTTGCGATATTACCAGCAATATACAATTACCACTTTGCTGATTCAATGCTCCGAAATAAAATATTCAATCACCTAATCCTTTGACAAATACAGGGTTAGCATAAATTACAATCCTGATTTTTAAGAATCCAGGTACACAAAATTGGTACAGATACAAAGATAAACTCAAAAAGGTTCTGTTAGTTAACATGCTGCCAGGAGAGAGAAAATGGCCTCCATGGAAGACAGAAGAACGAGGTAATTTAACTACAAATCTGTAGTTAAATTCCTGCCAAGTTTCAATTGAAAACATCATTTATGCTAATCCTGTAAGAGTTTTAAAAAGATCTAAAACAAGAAGTCTCAAGAAGAATGCTTCACACCTAAAGCCTGGAAGCAGTGACTTAATGCTAGTCCTACATGTTGCCATTAGTGTTACTGATTTTGCTATAGCGTCACACTGATGCCAAAACCACAAATGTACTAAATGTTACTTTTGAGATAAAAGCATTTTAATATTCAAGGTCCTGGTGGAAAAAAAAAAAGGTTAACTGAACATGGTTTGAGTGCTGAGTTTCAGTTTCCCTTTTTGAAACACCCTGTATAAGTTAACATAGAAATCTACCAACAAAAAATAGAAACTGCACTAGGTGAAAAAGTCAAAATTTGCATATTTGTGGTTTTGGTAATGGTGCGATGATCACTCTTACCTATGAAAGATGAAACAGAATGTATTTCAGCTGCACCATATCTGCACACTTCATGAACGTAATCATCCCTTGATAAAGGGCCGCACCCCCACTCAGATAACAGTCTGGAAATGCACACCTAAGGGGAGAAAACAATTATTATTATTATTCATGCCAGAATTCCACATTGTTTTATATTTTCATTGCAATGTTCATTATAGGATTACCTGAATGAGTCATATATTTCGCTTGTCCTCGCAATCTTGCTGCAAAAACAAAATAAAATTATTCATAGCCTCGACAGTGGCATTTTTGAAAGCCCTGCACACTCTGGAAAAGTATCAGCTGAAACTGGTATTGGCTAAGCACAGTATAATTTATCAAAAGGCAGATCAAAACTATACTGCAGACCTGCGAGGGAGGGGATGTAAAAATGGGTAAAGACTTTCTTTGCATAATCTTTTTACATTCTTACTGTTGTTATCATTGAGATCTAAGCAGGGCTCGAAATAAAAATGTTCATAAAACAGGAATCCTTTACTTTCATTAACATGGTTCAGCGAACGAGATTAACGACTAATGGCATGATTACAATTAATAATAGGTTATGTTAAAATATTTACATCAAAAATATGAGGAGCATGCACACTCCACTTTATACTGTTACACTGATCTGGGAAAAGACAAAAGTATGAAAGAAAAAAGACTAACTATAACAAAACCTGAATTTGTGTAAAGATCATGAACAGGAGGATATCTCTGCCAGAACAATTGGAATCCACAAGATATGGATAATAATAAATTAATAAAAAGTGAAAACAAGAACCACAAGACATAAAAAAATATGAAGGTTTGAATGATTGAGTTGGTGTTTTAAGTCCACTTTATGCACAATAAGGCTAATCGGACTGTACCTACAGTTTAAAGTGGGATCCGAACCACTATGTGCCTCCACCAGGTATCAAACCACGACCCCTTGATAACAAGGCGACGACGCTACCACTGCACCATTGGAAAGGCACATTAAAACACAAAAAGATGAAGGCAACATAAATGTCTGCTAAGCCTCTCCGCAGCACAACACATTTCCACGTAGAGGAGAAGCTTATGTGAATGTTATAATATGTACTGTTAAATGGTGTTAACAATTTAGTTCACACAAAGAAAAATGTAGTGAAACGTCTAAAAAAAAAAAAATAAACCAGAACGGTCTGTTGCAATTTCAAAAACTCCTAGGAATGTATTATATTCCGACTGTAATATGACAAGATGGAACAGGAAAGTTCCAGATATTCACAAACTGGAATGTCATTCCAGTCTGCTCCAGTCCATTGAGCCCTGAATGTAGCACTACGGTTTCCTGTTTCCTGCATTTTCACACTTAGGAAGCCAAATGAACTGGCATACTATTGGACATCAAATCTACAGACATTTCTAGGTAAGTAATATGCTGGTGTGTGTCAATACATTTTTTTTGAAACAGTATTAAATTCTAAGGTAATTAGTTTTACCCAAAGTTGTGAAGGTCTGAGTTGGGGATGATACAGTTGGAACTATATAGAAATAAACATATTTCTTTTTACACAATACATTTTGAGCGACCAGACCCCTCACAAAACACAATTCAAATTTCACTACCGATGTGAGATTTAACATCACAGAAAAGAATGGGAAAACCTTGCTAACCATAATGAAAATTTACCTTGAGCTTGACAATATCTGGCTCGACCTGGTCATCAAAAACTCCTGGGAAAGTGTTGTATTCTGACTGAAATCTGTCCACACCACGCAGCATTACATAGTGAATCATTATACTGTTATCCGGATTCTCCAAGTTCTGAGCTGGAAATGCAAGAGAGCTGGTTTTAACATAATGCATTTTGTTTAATTTTCCACATTAATACTAACAAGTTTTTTAAAACCCTTAACACATGGTGTTAGCATATGGTAACACTAGACATTGATTTTTTCTATTTTTTTTTATTTTTCCCCTCAGAGTTGGTTACAGTAATTGTTGGGGGTGGAGATGGTATTGGGAGTGTGTAATAGTATACCCCAACCATTCTTGAGATCATCAAATCTGTTATGAGGTGACGAATCCCCAGTCGTTGTTGTAGGGTTCAATGATCAGGTTATGCTACTCATTCATAGCTCCCCAATTTTCTCATGATTGTGGGTGCCACTGGTCCCATACACAAGCCGAAATCTTAGGAGAAAGTTATGCATCCCCCAGGAGACTCAAACCTGTCCAAAGCTTGCACCATAGACCCCATAATCACAATTTGGGAGGGATTGTTATTAAAAGTAAAAGCAAGGTACAGTTCCCCCTGGAAGGCACATTTAGGGGGTGTGGGGATAGGAACCCACATATTCTTGATTTAGACCATTTTGGAGGTGATGTCATCAGCACCACTCTGGCTGCATCAGAATCAGTATCGGCTCTCAGAAAAAAATCAAGATTTTGGTACAAAAACTAGATATATTTCGGGATCAAAATCAGTATATAAAATGGCATTTCGTTGTTAAAATAGTGCATAAAACCTAAAATTGATGTAAAAACTATACTTATTACACAAAACTAACATTTAACTTCTAATAGCACAGTTACGTGGTCATCATAGTTATTCCTGTATAAAGGAGTCCATTTATGCTTTTCAAATATTTACAGCAGAAATAATCAATTTTCCATGATTTGCATTACTCGCAAGATAATTGAAACCTCAGAAGGTGTCGCGTCGGTAAATACACCTTAATTTTGTACTTAAGAGTTTATTTCGCATCATTTCGTGACAAAACATGGTAGCAAAATGCACCTCGTGTCTTTCAAAACCATAAAAAATTAACATTACAAAGTGTTATTTCACATTTCGTGTTTTCGTCAAAAACGAAATATGCATGCCCCTACATAACAGTTGGGCTGAAAAGTTCGTAGGCTGACTCATAGATGGCGTTACTAGAATTAAATCCATGTGATTTTTACTTAGTACTAACATTCAAAAGATACGTGTATAAATTTCACAGCTGCCGGATAATTAGTTAGTGAGATATAGCATTGTGAGTGAAGCAGCTTTTGTTATTGTGAAAAAATGGATAAAAAAGAATTTCGTGTGTTAATAAAGCATTGCTTTTTGGCGAAAAAAAATACTGTTGAAGCCAAGGCTTGGCTTGATAAACATTATTCGGACTCTGCACCAGGAAAATCAACCGTTGAGAAGTGGTTTGCTAAATTTAAACGAGGCGAAATGAGCATCGAAGACGATGCACGCAGTGGACGCCCCAAAGAGGCTGTTACCGACGAAAACATCAAAAAAGTCCACAAAATTATTTTAAATGATCGTAAAGTGAAGTTGAAGTTGATCGAGATAGCTGAGACTTTAAAAATATCAAAGGAACGTGTTGGACATATTGTGCATGAATATTTGAACATGCGAAAGCTGTGTGCAAAATGGGTGCCGCGCGTGCTCACAATCGATCAAAAGCAACAACGTTTTGATGATTCGGAGCAATGTTTAGCGATATTCAACCGTAATAAACACGAATTTTTCCGTCAATATATTACAATGGATGAAACATGGCTCCAAAACTACACTCCAGAGTCCAATCGACAGTCAGCCGAGTGGACTGCACGTGATGAACCGAATCCAAAGCGTGGAAAGACGCAACAGTCGGCTGGCAAGGTTATGACATCAGTATTCTGGGATGCGCATGGTATTATATTCATCGATTACCTCAAAAAGGGCCAGACCATCAACAGCGATTATTACATAGCGTTGTTGGAGCGTTTAAAGGATGAAATCACGAAAAAACGGCCCCATTTGAAGAAGAAAAAAGTGCTGTTTCATCAAGACAATGCACCGTGTCGCAAATCAATGAAAACGATGGCAAAATTATATGAATTAGACTACGAATTGCTTCCCCATCCACCATATTCTCCAGATCTGGCCCCCAGTGACTTTTTCCTGTTTGCAGACCTTAAAAGAATGCTCGCTGGAAAGAAATTTAGCACTGATGAAGAGGTAATCGCCGAAATTGAGGCCTATTTTGAGGCTAAAGAGAAATCGTACTATAAAAATGGCATCGAAAAATTGTATGACCGCTATAATCGTTGTATCGCCCTCGAAGGCAACTATATTGAATAATAAAATCGAATTTTGTCAAAAAAATATTTTTTACTATGTTAGCCTACGAACTTTTCAGCCCAACTGTTATAATATAAAGGTTATTAAGATTTTTGGTCAATATTTTGTTGCCCTAATGAGTTCCTGTATCTTCTATTCTTTGATTTGTTGATTTTAAAGATCAGAAAATCATTCATGATGGCTTCTGATTTATTATTGTTTCTCTTGTAGTCTACGGTTATTATAAGCATAAAAACACAGTTTTTAGTTGTGACGTTGCAGGAGAACACATGCTCTCATCAGACATTTGTTTCTAATTTGATTATAGATACAGTTATAACAATGGTTAAACATTTCTAACAAAAAAAGAATCAGTTATACAATGGATGTTGTCAATGTTACATTGCTGTAATATAGCAACTTAACTGTAAAATAAGCAGTCTGTTTTATTATTATTTCAGATAAAGAAAGATATATGAATCCCAAATATAATCAGGCAATTCGAAATCATCATTGCTTTCACAGAGATTCTTGATGTTTTCTGTTACATTACACTGTGTTTTTATGCTTGTAATAACCATAGACAAGTGAAATAATTCTACAATGCAAGCAATGTGTACATAAAAGTAAAATTCTCATTTATTTAAGAAGTTTCTAAAAACCATGTGCAGAAAGGATATTTTTCACCTTAAAATTGTGGAATGATATAGTTATTTACATATACTGTAAAGTAATTGTTATGTACTAAACAGTTACACACCTGCACATACCAAGTTCAAAAACTAGATAAGTGACTTGATTTCACATTCCATGGGCATTCTCATTGCCTTAAACAGGTTTGGCACTCAAGATAAACACACACACACCACAAATAACCTTGCAATGGGATCTACTGCTTACCTGTGCATAACTGTACATATATACTCAATGAAACAGCACAATGTATGGTGTGAAAAGAAACTCGTAGGTGACAAAGGCCTACAAAAGTATGTGACATGGTCTGACAAGTGTGTTAGCAATTGGGATGATGTAGAAAAGTAGTTTATGGTGTAAAGATTTTGACAAATTCATAAATAGCATCCTACCCAAACTTCTTTCATGAATATGCCTTCACTTGCCACTAAAGGTGGTAAAAAACAGATGAAGAAACATACATTGGGATTTAAAACCTGTTGGTCATATCTCATATGATGGCGATGCCAATATCCTAATAGATTCCTGCAGACTGATGCTATTACAGTAGAGTCTTGTTTATCCAACCTTCGATTATCCGAAAAACCACCAGAAAGAATATCATCAATCGGCAACAAGAACTGCAAGTTGTGATCATAAGCGTAGTCTATTTTTAGTTTCTCCCGACTACCGCATTGCGCACCTGCCTACACTATGACTCATGTGTCTGTCATTACATGATTACTGTATTAAGTTCGTAATGTGTAAAATTATAACATTCGTTTGACGTTTAATAGGCTTTTTCTTAACACCTCCCTATTATCCGACGTTCTGCCGGCCTGTTTATGTTGGATAAGCGAGACTCTACTGTATTTGAATATTCTAGCACTTTAAATTTGTTCAGAATAGATTACCAATGTTATAGTTACTAAATTAAGACTACACAACACAAATCGACCAGATTTTGACTAAGCATAAGATTAGAAGCACTTGAATCTACTTTTTGCCACAGTTGTGTTGTATCATTAGGACCATGATGAACATTTTCAATCTCAAGCCAGAAACAAGGTAATGGAAACACCCCAAACCTCCCCTCCTCCACTGACCTTTCTCCGCAGTGAGCTGTATATGATATATCTGTGCGCTGGATGGCTGTAGGAGAGGAAGAAAATTTAGCATTAATTATGGGAGTATTATTTGTTCTCCTGGGAATATCTAACTTCTGGTGGCGTAGAAAAGCACATGAACAGAAAGAGAACAGGTTGACGATTTTATTTGTGGTGGAAATAGTCGAAAGTTTGAATTGATTAGCCATGAGTTGAAATTGTCCACAAGGAATACTGGGATTCTGTAAATACTTATTCATCATATTTTTTACAGATCATATCTAGCTTATCAACTTTAAAACTGCTTCCGCTTGCAACATGGGGAAACATTCAGTAGCATTGTCCATTCCAACTATATTATATTGTGTGTTCTCTGTCAGTATATCTGAATCAATTCAAGGTGGGCACGCAATTAACTGGGGAAAATATGTGCCTTAAACACTTTTCCATTCTAAAAACATGGACATACTTACTGATATCCTGAACATTCACAGATTTACTGTCATATTCATCAGCTATGGATGATCCTCGCACAACGTGCAACTCGTGTGAATGCCTACAGAACAATTTAACATCATTCTCAGATATAGTTTCTGCTACCTGGTTCAGTTGGTGAAGCAACTGCTGGACACGACGATAAACAATGTCAGCATCTTTTAACGCTTGTTCACGATACCTGGAAATAAATGCAATGATGTCCATTAAACATGTGTAACGAAAGCATAGCACAAATGCCTACGATTCACACAACCTAACTATTTGAATATTGATAGTGGCTATATTCTGCCTCTACGTGTTGTCTACTTGAGATATACTGTATATTTGAATCTCCTAAACATATTTATGTAATATCTGCAAGGTGACCACATTAGGACCGATCCAATACTACCTTGAACCGATGCCAATACTCTCACCAATGCTTGAAAATCATAATAATTAAAAGGTTTTCAAAATATTGATTTATGGCATTATGTAAGTACTTAATTCTAATTCATCATCATTCTTTGCAGTTTCCTGCCTCTGGCTGGGTTGGCATAGAAGTCAAGCTTTTCCATTTTTCCCTGATCTTCCACCACTCCTCTCTTTCCACTGTGTTCCAACCTTGTGCTCTTCTCCTAATACTCTCCGCTATCTGCTCTTTCCACCGACATCTTGGTCTCCGCCTTGGCCTTATTCCCACTCCTTGTGCATTGTAAGCTTTTACTGGTAGTTTTTCTGCATCCATCCTCTTCATGTGTCCGAACCATCTCATTTGTGCTGACAATCCTGTTCTGAAGCTTCACCACACCCACTGTCTTGATTGATTGATTGAATTGGTGTTTTAAGTCCACTTAATGCACAGTAAGGCTAATCGGGACTGGACCTACAGTTAAAAGTGGGATCCGAACCACTATGTGCCTTCACTGGGTATCGAACCCGGGACCCCTTGATTACAAGACGATGACACAACCACTGCACCATCGGGGAGGCCCACACCCCCACAGTCTGTCGGATCTCCTCATTCCTTATTCTATCCCTTCTATCTTCTCCAATACACTCCTTAAAAATTTCATCTCCAGCACCTGCATCTTTCTTTTGTCTGTCATTGTCCAAGTGTCTGCTCCATACATAATTATCAGCACATAGTATGTGTTATATAATACCTTCTTGCATTTCATAGGTACATCCCTGTTCCATACAAATCTTCGAACCCTTTCATATAGTCCACCATCCTTTTGTCCTCTTCTGTTTACCTTCTCATTTATTCTTCCACTTCTCTCAATTATGCTTCCTAGATATTTGAAGCTCTCCACTACCCTCAACTCTTCCGTGTCCATCTTTATTCTTGGTTCCTTTCTGGCTCTGTTTCTTGTTGTTATTAACACCTGACTCTTTTCTGCACTGAATTTCATTCCTGCTCTTCTGATTTCCTCATTCCAACTATCAAGCTGTCTCTGTACTTCTTCTTCCCTGCTCCCCCATATTACTAAGCATCAGCAAACAACAGGGCCTTCATCTCCTCCTCTCCTATCTTCTTCCCCACCTCTTCGTTAATTGCATCCATTGTAATTATGAAGATCAGTGGGTTGATTGACGTATTGATTTGCTGTTTTAAGTCCACTTTGTGCACAGTAAGGCTAATTGGGACTGGACATAAAGTTTAAAGTGGAATCCGAACCACTATGTGCCTCCACTGGGTATCGAACCTGGGACCCCTTGATTACAAGGCAACGATGCTACCACTGTGTCATCGGGGAGGTCGAAGATCAGTGGGGTACAGTGGCGTAAACAAGGGGGAGGGTGGTTACAGGGTTGAAACCACCCCCCTTGAGCTTGTAAAATAATATAAAAAAATGCTGTGAAAGAAAATTAAAAAATTGCTAATTTATCACAAAGATCCGCAACAATACTACTATTATTACTACTACTACTACTAATAATAATAATAATTTGATTTATTATTCCCATGCAGCATGCAGAAAAACAGAGCATTCGAAACACACGAGTCTTTAATAGTGAATACCTTGAAAATAAACACAAATTACTGAAAATAAAATATGAGGGCAAGTATGATTTAGAAGAGAAAAAATTGTTTTGTACCTCAGTTGCAACAATGTTTAATAAACATGTATTTTTTTCTGTGAACAATGAGAATTAACTAAAGAAAATTCTTCATTCGTTTTAAGCAGCTAATGCAGACAAAGGCTAGGCTGGCAAGGTTGATTTGCTTTATTTTACTTCGCTTTTTGTGCCACTTTTGGCTAATTTGCGAAGATGGGGATGAGTGATGATATGATGAAATTGATGAATGGACACTCACGAACATTGATGCCCAGACCAGGATTCGAACTCGGAACCCCTGGTGTCATGTGCTAACCACTCTGCCACAAGGCTCGGCTCTAGGTCGACAAGAATACACAGTCACCAGTCCGCCTTCCCATTGTTTACTGCAGCATGTTTGAATTTCTAATTCCGAACAATAAGCTTAACTATTCTAAAATGTTTTGTTGGTAAGAATAGCAAGAAAATCCAGATGTGAATTATCGTGCATGTGCATGGTCTAAACGATTTAAGCGACTGCAAAGTTCAATGTTACAATTTTTTTTTGCAAAAAGTCATGCAGTGACTCTCACGAGAATTGTGAAAATTCCTTGCTTTGTCGCAGTGTGTCAACGTTATTGCGAACATTCTTCCCGGTACTGAATTTGCATCCCCTTGTGAATTCTCAAGTGATGCTGAATATACACCCACATCACTAAATAATGTTGAAGAAGTGCTTTGTGAATCGCCTAGAAGTGATAAATGTGTTGGAAATGTCTTTAAACTTACTTTTGGATGCAAGAATATACTTAGTGGAATTTAGCAACATGTATTCTACATCGCGCCTCATCATCATCCTGGGCAAGTTCCATATGTAATATAAATTACTCCATGCATATAGCACCGTGCCATGAAAGCACATGTCGGGGTGAGGCCACACACATTCTCGATCGAGGCCATTTTGGAGGTGATATGATCAGCACCACGCTCCAGCAGCCTTTACCCCCCAGGGTTGCTTTCAGGTACCCATTGATATGAGGCTGGGTAATCCCTGGAGCCACTTTATGCAGGAAAAAGGGCTGAAAAATTCTAACCAATTCTGGGAATTGAACCCGGATCTCCCGCATGGTCGTCAGACATCCTACCGACTAGACCCCTGCAGCTTCTTGGATGAGTTCCGTACTTTGATTATTTCAATTTATTTTAATATGCCTAGGCATTTGCTTGTTTTTCTGGATTTTCTTCACACTTAAAATGTCTCACCTATCATATACATATAACAGTGGACCAGACAATTATTTCATAACAAAGAAACAAAAAAATGCTCCTAGAATTTGTTAAAAATCGAATAACTAAAAAGTTATTTTGTTCTATTGCTTTCATAAATATATTTATGTAGATCTCTACTACTTAATAGTAGTAGTGGTAATAGTAGTAACAGCAGCTGCATTAGTAGTATTATTAGTAATTGATTAATTATAAGAATTCATTAATTATGAGTATTATTAATGTATTAAAGAATAATAAAACAATGGTAATGTGAATTTGGAGAAAGTTTTAGAAATAACCCGCCCTTGATGAAATCCTGCGTACGCTTCTGGTGGGGAAAGAGCATATAATTCTAATTATATGCATAAATTTCACCAAGTTTTTTGTTTAAAATATTCAAGAATTGCATCAGAATAATAAATTACGTGGTACGTAATCACAAAATTCAATTTATTTTTACTCAAAACTGGTGCAAAATAAAAATAAACTTTAAATTTTGCATAATCTTAGGATAATTACACTCCACTAAAGTTTCACGTGACACTTTTGCGAAACCCGTGAAAGAACAAAATGCTGGAAAAGTATCTGCTGGTATTGGTAAATAAATTTCAACCGATACATCAGTATCAGCTCAGCCATAACAATCATTAATACTATCTATCTTGATGTGATTTAAAATATGGCTTACAATGATGGTTAAGTAAATATTTTTACAGATTCTTACAACAAGGATACATGCAGAGGTGTCTCGTAAACGCATGCATCAATTGTGGGAAAAAAGACAGCTTGCTCTGCGACGACATTCATGAGCATTTCTACATTCTAATTTCTTCACATAGGAGAAGTATTTATTTTACACAACAGCGCTCAACTAAGTTTATATTACATTTCTTGGATCTGAAGTGAAAGAAAGTAATAATTGTTTCCCCTCAATTGACACATGCGTCACTTCAGATCCAAGAAATGTAATATAAGCTTAGTTCAGCGCTCTCGTGTAAAATAAATACTTCTCATATATGAAGAAATTAGTATGTAGAAATGCTCATGAATGTCGTCGCAGAGCAAGCTGTCCTTTTTCCTTTAATTGACGCATCATGTGTTCACGAGACGCCTCTGGATACATGAGATTCACACTAAGAGCAAATTCAACTTGATCAATTACGTACACTTGCTGGATATCAATATATCTCTTTGTTTCGGCTGTCATATCCGGGAGGGCACCTCGAACTGGTAAATATCCACCACCCTCATTTTCCACAAAATCCTTCAGTGCTTTTGCCATTATCCAAAACGGTTCACTCTGTAATAAAAAGAGAAAATGTATGCACCTCTACATGTGACTATTTTGCAAAGAATAAAGAACAATAAAATAGTATATATTTTTATACTATACGGAGCAGAGACTTGGACAATGACAGAGAAACAAAATAAAGATGTAGGTAGTGTAGATGAAATTTTTAAGAAGTCTATGGGGGAACACTAGAATGGGTAGAATAAGGAATGAGGAGATCCGACAGACAGTGGTGGTAGTGAAGCTGCAGGACAGGGTAGACGAGGCACAGATGAGATGCAGAAAGACTGCCAGTAAGAGCTTACAATGCGAAAGGAGTGGGAGTAAGGCCAAAGGGGAGACCAAGATGTAAGTGGAAAGAGCAGATAGTGCAGAGTGTTAAGAGAAGAAGACAAGATTGGAACACCGTGGAAAGAGAGGAATGGTGGAAGACAGGAAAAATGGAGAGGCTTGACTTCTATGCCGACCCAGCCAGAGGCAGGAAACTACGGAAGGATGATGATGATGATGATGATGATATTGCCAGAATATGGTCGTAAGTGCATACAAAACACATTTTTAATTCTTGAAGCTTTCCTTGTGGCAAATGATGAAGAGGTTTTCTCGGTATATCAACCAGGTGATTTCTAGATAGGCTTCCAAACTTTCAAGAGCTAATGTCACTCTCATCTTCAGGGATTGAGCCTCGAAAGCCTATCCGGAAATCGTCTTGATGATATCCCGAGAAAACCTCTTCAACATTTTTAAATATTTAGCATGAATTCTGTCTTTTTATGCACATGCAACACAAAATACCACAAAAATATTTCAGGCCCTTGTGAAATAAGTTTTATTGCACAGCATACTATTTTTTGTTCAAAGTTTTTCATGTAAAAATGCTTAGCATGTCAAGTGTTGGTTCGGAATATCACATTGAAATTCGGGTTAACGTACATTTGTTTAAACAAATTTTCACTCACTAGTGAAAAAAATCATTACCTAAATTTCTAGAGTTTCGTCTTTTTGCAGGGTTCGCCAGATTTTTTGCTTCTGTTATTTTACCTGTATCGAATTATGTCCGTCAGTGATACCACCACAATGGGATCTGTTGCCTTTGAGTTTGTGCGTAGTACAGCTTCTGTGTGTGTCAAATTATAAGTTAATATATGCAGCTCCAGGCTGGGCAAGACTATGCATCATCAACATTGTCAGTGTTTCAAAGGCAACAGATCCCATTGTGACAACACGGACAGTTCCATAAAACTCAGTATGCCAGAGGCCCAGTCTTGAGATCTTTCATATATGTATGTATGTTCGGAACATGGGCTCCTGTGTAGCCAAATGATTAGCACACACTCCTTTGTCATATGTAAGTTATGATAATGGTTTAATATTTTATTCAATATATTGTTATGGTGCTTCATAATTAGGACCTATTTGAAGCGAGTAGTAAGGCAGAGTGAGAGCTCCCAAACTATGATGTTGACCCAGTAGTGAGGAAAACTGGGAAGATAATTGAGAGGTACAGGCCATTCGGTTTAGCTTGAGCTCTGGCCTTCAGCTGCGCAGAAACCTACCGTCAGCGTGATGATGCTAGAGTTCCACTGAGAGCAGAGTTGCTAACCGCCTTAACAATTACCTACATCCATAATCTGACTTCAGAGCTTATTGATAGGGGTGTTCGGTACTTGCATTTAGTTTTTTTTAAGGGACAGTTTAAGAAGGTGATAGTTTAAGGAAAAGAATGATAGAGGATTCTTTTTGTCGGCGAAACCCCCATTGATTTAAGTCCCCTTGGCGAAAGATGCATCCTCCCTTCCCTCCTCTTCCTCTCCAGGGGGTGGGGAAGGGGGCAGATCGTGTTATCACGAGTGTTGACCTGTGTTGCTTAGGGTGTTTTTATTTAATGGAAACTGGGGTGCAAACTGGAAACAATATTGAAGAAACAAAGTGATTGACAGTCAGAGCACAAAAATTATCTCAACGTGCATAAGTTTATGAAGAAAGATGCTGACCGTGTTCTTGCACTGAATGTTAAACAAGTGCAAAAGCGTGTTTCCATGGTTACTGATGTATCATTATGTACTTCGAAACGAATCTAAAGTGAAAATGATCGCAACAAAGTAACTGGGAAGGGATTAGTAACGCATAACAAACCATGCACAAGAAATACATATAAAGTGACGTGGACAAATTTGACAAGTGTGTTATTCGTAGATCAATTGGCAATTTCACGATAATGAAGGACAGCATCCTACTTTAGATTCATAAGTAATTTTTGTAATGAAACAGCATACAGCCTTTACCAGTTTCATGTCTAGTAGAATTGTAACTTCCGCGAATTGCAACACTGCTCCTATGAGTCATGTGACGTCTTTGCGCATGCCAGAGCTCTGGCTGAACCGAATGCGCTGTAGTAGTAGCAGGCTCTGGTCTCGAAAGCCAGAAACAGCAGTGATGGGACTCAATGCACTGATCAAGTGTAACCCAAAAAATAGCAACTTGGCAGGCCTTGGCTTTCAGAGGAGACCTAGTGAAGGCCATGATCAGGAACAAGGGGAAAAGGTCACAAAGATAACATGTTACTGCTTGAACTACGGCTTACATCCGGAAACTTGAATGGAACCTTGTTCCACATCCTCTATGTAGACTGATCTTTCACTGTCTGACTATCACTTCTTCGGTCACCTCAAGGAGCATCTGAGTAGCCAAAAGTTTGGCAGTGATGAGGATGTCATACATGCTGTTCGGGAGTGGGTCCGCCTTCCACCAAAGAATTTTTTTCTGAGTAGCAACCACAAGCTTCCAGAGTGCTGGCGCAAGTGTATTTTGATTGATTGAATTTGCTTTATTTTACTTCACTTCTTGTGCAACTTTCAGCTAATTTGCAAAGATGGGGATGAGTGATGATATGATGAAATTGATGAATGGACATTCACAAACATCCATGCCCAGGTCAGGATTCAAATCCGGGAATCCTGGCATCATAGTGCACTGTGCTAACCACTCTGCCACAGAGGCCTGCACTGGTGCAAGTGTATTGCCAACCAGCGAGAGTATTTTGAAAAGTAGTTACTTTGGTTTCAATAAAGGAATTACAGGTATGGATCTATTTACACATTATAATTCATATTTGCCCAAGCCTTGTAAAATAAATCATATCAATTATTTCTGAAGGTTTATTCCCAAGTAACATTTGTCACTTTGGTTTGAAAGCTGTCTTAACGTTTTAAGTTCCAGACCACAGTATGATGTTTATTTAATTCAAGAACATCACAATTCACAATGGACCTTACTGTAACAATTACTGCTATTATATTTACCTTAGATGTTAAGTTTACACAGGAATGATCAGCCAGAATTTCTTGGACTGTCGACGGTACATATGTTGGTTTAACGCACAAATTTACATTTCTAATTGCTTCTTCGAAATTCTCCTCCGGCTCAGGAACACCATTTTCATCCCTGCGAATACCTATAAGACAACAAAAAAAATAATTTACTGTACAATCTGCCATCTTTCATAACTTATTCTATTTAGTAGCTCAAATTTGAAAAAAAAACCTACAGTGCTTTAGATTTTTTGCTGTAACTTTGAGCCTTGAGCCTATCTCACAACAGGTTTCCCACATATTTCAGAAAAAGCATGGGATACTTATTTTTCAAGGCTACAATGCACAATACGCACAGTCAGCATGACGAAATTTGTTTTGTAGAAAAGACTCTTGTTGTAGAAAACGTATGTATATAATGATATCAGAATCACACAATCTGAACTTGTGCCTCACCTCCACAACTTAGTCATCCTATTACTGTATAAAGAAAAGCAGGCCCGTATCTTACCCTTACCCTCTCAATAAACTATTATTATTGTCTACTAACCTTCTCGTATCATTTCCCGTAAGCTTTCTTTCTCCTTATAATTTTTTGGTAAACTATCACCATTGTCCTTTTTCCACTGCTGAAGATATTTATAAAGAACCACAACAAATGGAACATGAGCGTGATCTTTATTGTCCAGTTCGTCCAAATTTATGGAATCCATATGAGCCTTCAAAGTGGGGAATGGCATATCTAGCCTCAAATCATTAAAGTCATTATCAGGATGAGACTCAACAACAGTGTGCTCCCGAAGCTGAAGACGAATGTATCCGATAAACCCATAGCTGCGACAAACAATAAGTGGTACTTCATGTTCCCACAGTTTTCTTGAGAGTGTGATAAGCATCCTGTGAAAGAAAGCAAGTCCCAAAATTTTCACTTTTTAATTGGATGAAGCCAATTAACTTAAAATAATAATAATAATTCATGTTAGAATACTGATGACGATGATCTACCATAATTGACATAAAAGAGGCATATCACAATAGAAGCATATTTAAAATAAAAAAAATATGAAAGGCATATTTTAATGCTTCGCATATAAACATTATTGTGTGGGAACCAGAGGGACGTAACTCCAATATATGACATTTACAGGAATGTGTCATTCTTAGGAATGTGTCTGACACTTAAAAAAAAAGTATCAGTAAATTGGAGATATGGGACTCCACCTTACTATTATGGATTAGAAGTGAAAATACGTCGATCGTACTTTCAGAGAAGTATATATATTTAAACAAAACTAAAAACGGCATTTATTTGGAGTTATGTTCCTCTGGTTCTTGTATGGCAGCATATAGACTGCAGTAGTATTTTATAGGCTACAGTACAGAGTGTTTCTTCTTGCTGATATTGCTTCTGTAAATTATCAGTTTGTATATTGTTAATAACTTTAATAATGCTGCTAATTACACTAAAACTGAAAAACTTGAAAATCCCATATAAAAAGTGAAAAAGCAACCGAAAAAGCAGTAATTCTATTTTCTTAATTCCCTGAAATACAGGGCGAGCGAAAAGTCACCAGACTGAAAATTTAAAAAATGATTTTCAAAGTTTGGTTCCGTTCCGTACGACCAAACGTGCAAGGCTTGTTTGGACAACCCTTGGGAAGGCAAGGAGCCCATTTTGAAATCAAGGCTGGCGTTGTAACTGCAGCAGTGGCTGTATGTTGGAGGCTTACTTTGAGCTGAAGACCTATACTTTGCGTGTGGAAAAGCGGAGAAGACTGTATCCCGATGCTCCTGTACAGGATTTCGTGCATTTGTTTTCTTTATTATTTTATCATTTTTAATATTGCACTAAGATCTATGTTAATTATAGTAATAATAACAATAAGAATAAATAGCAAATTTCAGGAAAAATACATATTATTGAATACAGGAAGATACATCCTACATTGTGCATATTTCAATCTGTTGAATTTATAAATAAATAGCTATGAACAAAAAAAATTCTCAGTTGTCTGGCGACTTTTCACTCACCCTGTACAACAGACCTCAATTGTGGCGTTTAATGATAAGAAGCTTTAGAGTCTTCTGCCAATCGTTGCAGGAAAGAGAAACACATTCATTTGAGACTTGATACTTCAAAATCTCCAATCATGTGAAGTCAAACTTCTACATTGACTTCGAAAACTCAAAACTTGCATCAGATACCAAACTAGAGAATATTCTGTTAAGATTAACCGTTCACATTTTTACAAAATTTTTATAGCACTCAAATACTGGTGATAGAATACTGATGTGCAGCATTTGTTCACACCCTCTCTCCTTCTCAATATTATATTCCCCAACCAGAAGAATTTGACCTAATAAGCTCACTAAAGTAATGGCCAAATTAAGTATATAATTATAATTGAAATGAAAGTACCAGGTATACATACGCATTGTAGCAGAAGGCATATGCTACGTTAAGTTAGGACAAAATATTTTGATTGGTAACGGTTCAGATTGTTTTATGATTTATTTCAAATTCTCCTAGCAGAAAGACTAGTTATCGTAAAAATTTGGAATTCATTGGCACATGAAATTCGAACCTTCCTTAAAGTCTAGCGTCACATAAAGTGGATACCTGGAGGAAACTCTGGGGATAAAGGTGACCAGGGGTGTGATGCTGATCACATCACACCCAATTTCGACCGTGATCAAGAAAGTGTGGGTCCCTAACTCTACACCTCCTATACGCCTTCATGGCATGGTGCAAAGCACTTCAAGTAATGAGCACTGTTAATTACCTTACGCAAGCATGCGCACTTCCCATGGACAAGTTTGTTGACAAGCGATAATATGTATCGTAGACTGGCGGGAATAATCAAAATCAAACCATGTAAAACATTGCATTCTTAGCATGATAAAATCGCAATAAAACAAAAAGGAACTTGGGTCTTTTGATTCTCTTATGTAATCACAAAATACATTTTTCACATAATATTTGTACAAAATCAATGGAAATGTTGAATTTTGCCTAACTTCCAGTATAATTAGACTTCACGAAAGTGTTGCATGGCATTTTTGCATATCCCATGAATGATCAAGATGCTAGAAAAGTTTCTGCTGGTGTCCGTAAATAAAATCCACTTTCTGATATCGAGACATTGGCTGGTTCAGCCCTAATTTTGTTTCCTCTAGGTTCATGAGAATGAAGATGAATAATAAACTGCTGAGGCCAATGCACATCCATGATTTGAACCTACAACTCCCAGTGTCACAAGTAGCTTTCCTATAAAGGCAGCCTTTATCAATTAAGAGACAAGAGCCACATTACAAAAACATAACTTGAATAAAATATTACTACAGATATAATATCCTTGCATTCAGAATGTATGAATGCATAAACAGTCCGGTGATGTGATGAATGTACCTCTAACATGTACAACATCATCAGAGTGACTATGCAGATGATTTTTTACACAGTATGTTTCGTAAAACTTACTTTTCAGAGATATCCGTTGCAACAACCACTGTGAAGTTGTTGAAGAAATCTGGACGGTTGTTTAGAACTTCTTCAACACTTATGTCCACAAAGTCTCCCCTAACTTCTAAATTCAATTCTAATAAAAGTTGTGTTGCTACTTCAGCTCTTGACTTTCCGAGACTCTCTGCATCTAGAAAGAAACTAGAAACCCGGGAAACATTACACGAACAGATGAACATAAAATTTTCAAGAAACAATTCCATTGATTTTATTCAATGTTTTCAATATACTTTGAATATATATCAATAAAGTCAGAATTCTAAAAGACAAGGCCATATCATATTTCTAGTTCACAGCATGCCTTTTCTATTTCGTCAAGAATTTGGGCAGGCTCAGTATATGCTCTTCGCATAGAAGCAAAAATTAGCATATTTCCAGGATGCAAGATGAAGAGGGGGGATGGGGGAATTCTATTTTTGTCTTGAACCCTCCCATGCTCCCAGAGATATTATTTCCCACTACTGGGATACACAGCAATATATTAAAATAAACATTATAACACAATTTATGTCAGATGTGTAGCATGCCATGTTTCGTATATTCTCCAAGCTCCAAAAATCGGACTTCTAGAGAGTGCTTAACAAGAACTTTTCTATTGAATACTACAGTTGGGCTGTGTTTTTGACATATGCAGGACGCACAAAGAGTGATACAGTAAACAAACGGTGAAAAGTACACAATAGTAGAAGCAAAAAAAAGTCTCAGTAAAAAATGGGGTCCCTAATGAACCGTTTGCGAGATATTTGTGAATGTATAGTTATGCATTCCACCATAAACTTGATTGTTTGTACACATCGTACACTTGTCTCCTTGCTCAGTTAATTTAAAATGTTAATAGTGCAACCAGTGCTTGTACTATATCTTCGCTACTGACTGTACCC
The DNA here is from genome assembly GCF_977018435.1 of Lepisma saccharinum. Classification (NCBI taxonomy): domain Eukaryota; kingdom Metazoa; phylum Arthropoda; class Insecta; order Zygentoma; family Lepismatidae; genus Lepisma; species Lepisma saccharinum. Next base: position 29,558,011 of record NC_139251.1, on the reverse strand, counting down.
TGTGCGACAGAAGTGCGGATATTTGCTCAAAAGATAATTTCCCCCTCAGGTCCCACCTACTGACTTTTAGGGCCCCTTTAAAGTCTTTAACAGTTACAAGGAAAATCAACTACCTTGTCACAGTATAGTTAAATTGATTGATTGTGTTGGTGTTTTAAGTCTGCTTTATGCACAGTAAGGATAATCGGGACTGGACCTACAGTTTAAAGTGGGATCCAAACCACCATGAGCCTCCACCGGGAATTGAACCCGGCACCCCTTGATTACAAGGTGACGACGCTACCACTGCGCCATCAGGGAGGCCCCACAGTATAGCTAAAAACTGAGAATGGAACACAACAGATGTGGACAATCGAGGAAACATGCCTTAGCTTTTATTTGAATATGAAAAGGCCTGGAGCGTATTGAAAATATTTGGTGGGAAGTTACATTTTAATTACCACTTAAAACTAATAGTAAAGTTCATGAATTACAAAGTTTGACTTTTCAATGTGTGGCAGTAAGAAACAGATTGGCTGAGCAACTGAATTGATAACTATAGATAATTTACAAAGTACACGACACTCTGTGTATAAAAATATGAGTACTCCATTTTTATATTGATGGCCAACTGCAAGTAAGTTAATTCGGCATTTCAGAGGGGATACACATGTCAAGTTGCCTAGGCCCCTCTGACTGAGCCAGTACGACCCTGCTTACTAACACAGATAATGATATTCTATATACTATTACATACTCCTTATGATATTCTGCAGCAAACCAACTCTACCACATTCCACAATTTAGAAAATAATAATAATGAAAACTGAGTCATGAAGTTATTTGTAGTGTTCATTGACAAAGTACAATACAGTGAACTCTGTTGATAGAAAAAAAGGACTGGTCTTTCTATTCAATGCTCGCCTACAAGAAAGAATTTCCCTTTGAATTGTGCCATTGTAGCTGCGGCTGCTACACCACTGTCAACTGATGAACTATTGAACCTGCAGAAACAATCTCGGTAAGGATGTCGAATCGACCCTTCCTAATAGAAACACATATCATACATCATGGTATGAATCAAGGATTCCAGGAATGTAGGATTTAGGGTGAGGAAACAATTGGAAGTGGAACCTCCATTACAAATTAAACATAATGAGCCTAATTTACATGCAGATGTAAGGCTAGATGCCAAATTTGTTATTTTAGGCTTCTTGGGTTTAATTTTCTTCGCATAAATAATACATTTATAGTGTACTAATGCTAAGAGAACAAAACCTAACAGCCCTAACCTAACAATGCAGGCATTCCTTGAGTGACATCATAACGCAAGGTTGTCCTTACTTTGTGCGATAAGGGAGACAAGTGAAGTCAGGGTCTCCATTATAGCACAACGATAGGACAACCTTGAACAATAAAATCACCAACAATTTAAATTAACAAAAATAATTTACAGCTATCAAAAAACAAAAAAACTTCAATATCCAAAAATATAATGAAAATCATAAATACGGATGAAAAAACTAAATAAAGTTGAATACTAGTGGAAATTCGCATGCATGCCCACTTTAAAAACCAAACTTCGACCTGGCAGTACTGTGTGTTACAACATGGAATACGATAAACGAAAGCTCCTATGGTAGGTAATGTTTATATTATTTCACAGAAGCAGGAACGTCTAATTGAAAAATTCACAGCGTCAAATCGAAGCACAAATTGAGTACTACAAGTAAACATATTTTTTCTTCGATGGCAAAACTGTAAAACACAAGGGTCGATTGTGCAGTATAGCCACAATCTCACTCATCTTGTCATATTCAAGTGATTTACTGGTATGCAATCTCCTTTTAGCTTGATTTTGGAATTTAACTCACAAAGGTGTTGACTTGTTTTCTTTCAGATACTAAAATTAGATTTTAAGTAAGTAAGTAATGGCCAGTCATAAGCATGATTAATACACAGGTTTTAATATATATATCTGCATGTGAGGTTTAAGTTAAATCAGCTTATTGAGAGAGTAAACTATGTCCATCCCACCTTTGATAAAATAACAAACTGCAGCCTGCATACACCTGTCTTTTTTTAAACATACAATAAGAGAAATAATTAAACTATATACATACTTGCAGCCTATGTCCTCCTCTGTGACTTTATTTCCATCCACAATTGTGAAGCCATTAATTCCTGGCAGTACAAGAGATTTGATCACTTCAGTGCCAACAGCTGTTGCATTTATTAGGCATACCTGGCAAGACTCCAGTTCATTCTGACCATGATCTCCCCAAAGCCTGTTACAACATACAATTCATTTTAACAAGATCATGTTATGTGGAGTGGGCATCACCGATATGGTACTGTACATCACCGATATGGTACTGTACATCCTTATGGTAACACTTTACTATACGTGAGACGAATTTCTTCAAATTTACAGGAGAAAGTACTTACGCAAATCATTATCTGTAGCGTTGTTGAAATTCAGGAATGTAGTTTTGTTCCATTTTAATGCAAATGCATGTGGTTTTCTATGAAAATCTCGGTATAATTTAACAATACAGGGAATTTCTCCAATTTGTTTGAAATTTCGGATACTTACTAATTTGGGTCTCCTAATCAAGAATCTGCACTTAAAATTTGGCGGTCATGTATAGAAATTCCTGAATTATGGCTAGCCCCATAGACCATTGGCGCTAGCCCCACAAACTGGTAAAAATTTACTATCCTTCGGACACCTCTAATTTTTTCGTTTCGTCAATTTTTGGCATTCGTACTTACGTATCTGCTTTGCGGAACATTCCTGAAGGTGCATCAATGTTGTTTCGATGAAATTAATTGCAATTTTTCACATTACCAGTAAGTCTTTCTGATAGGCCTTTTCGCTTGCCTGAGACAAACTAACCTAACCACGTGCCAATGGTTTGTGGGGCTAGCGCCAATGGTTCGCAATTATTTCCAATTTCTAGATCCTGATACTAACACGACACCAAATTTTAACTATGTTTCCTAACCTAACAGAACTAACCTATCCACGCGGCAATGGTTCTCCGTCCGAGAATTAATTTTCAACAAACAACATGAATTTCAACTATGAAACATTCCCATATCACACAAAACACCTTCCCGATGTTCGACAATGCTACAGGAACTTATTACGGAAAGTAGTTTCTTCTATAAAAATAAATAAATGTGTCCTAAGGATAGTAAACAAGTACCAAGTAAAATGTTACCGAAACTTTTCTTCCTCGATTGTGTTCGAAAATTTCTCCATTTCTTAAGTTAGAAATCGGATTTCATCATCGCCTACACCACAGAAAAGACTACACAGCCTAAACGCTTTAAACTATATGGACAAATTATTGCTTAAAACATATCAGAGAAGCTAAAGCAAACTGAATTAAATGTGCCTATATTTGTTCCCACCTGGTAGTTCCACAGAAATACTGAGCTGAGTTATTGAAATGATTTTATATTTCATTGTTACACAGAAAATTTTCATAGAAAATTAAATATAATTCACATGCGGATGTGAAGTAAAATAAACACAAATAACTTTTCATAAAATCTTTAGATTTGTAACCACCTAAGCATAACCATTCTAGCAATTTTCGACAATCAGCAGGTCAAAGACACGTTGAAACGTAATATATACGAAAGTAATTTATTAAATAAATTGAAATTACAGTTGTACAGACCTTAGTTGTCTATCATATAGCTTGCTTTTGTCAGATTGTTCGGGAGACTTTGGTGCCGGCGACGCCATATTGTAAACAATTGAAAACGGGACGGAGGATTATTTTCATGGGTCTCACTTATCGCACAACACTTGAGCAACTTTGTGTTCTGACGTCACAGGAGAGTACCTTTTCATTTTAGGCTAAATGCCTACCATGTTAGGTTAGGCTAGCTATGTTTAGTTTTCTTAGCCTAAATAATAATTTTTCATTGTATTTATGCTAAGGGAACCTAACCTAACAGGCCTAACCTAACCTCATATACTTGTCGTCCTGATTCCAACCTCACTTCACTTCAAAGAAAGTTCCGAAAGATGAGTTTTCCCCCTAACAACCACGTGTCAGGTCCACGTGGAGTCCAATAAATCGTCGCCTGAAACCTTTCCCACCAATAGCGTTCGTCCAAGAAATGACAGCTCTTGTCAAGTCCTGCGAATTCAGTTACTAAAAAAAAACAAAAAACGCAAAGTTGCGGTTGTGTTATATTTGCTAGGCTGTGTTATCGTAGTGCTACTTTTTTTATACAATATAAAGACCTTGGGAGTATAACCTGGCAGTGAATGAATGGACGTCTAAACACTGCAGGCAAAAATGACAACATCGTTTTACAGAAAAACAAAACACAAGGTAGCAAAAATGTTGTGCGGAGAGGAAGACCCTTTTATCATTCGCTGGGTCGTGACGACATTAATGAGCAATTGCACATTCTAATTTCTTCATGCAGCACAGGTATATGTTTTTGAAATTTCGAGTTGTTAATAAGGACTTACCATGACCATTTGATATTTTCCGACTGCTCTGGATCCTGAAAAGTCTGGAACTCATTTCCCGAAGTCGGGATCATGCACACCCCTAAACAGTATTCATATGAAAATAAAAGGAAAGTGATACGAGAAGTAGGTATATCCAGTGATGTGCGTCTACGCGTAAACAACGATAGTCTACATTCTGTTGTTTCTTTTGCATACTATTTATCTTCTTCCATTGTTGATAATAGAAGAGAAGATCAATTTTGTTGTAAATAGGATTCTTTTCAGTTCGTTAGGAACCAATATAGTTGAAAATGTAACTTTGTTTTCATGAAACCCTTGAAAATTAATTTTAATGCACTTTAGATTGTCTACGTAGTCTATGTAAACTACAATCCAATGTAATCTACGCGTAGATTACGTGTAGACAACGCATGTAGACGTAAACTTATAGTCTACGGCACATCACTGGGTATATCTAAGGGCCAGTCCGAAAGTCGCACGAGTTTAACGCGTTAAACGAGTTATGGTAACTAGCCGTCCCGTGCGTTTCGTGAGGTTCATTATGGTGTCCCAAAAGTCGCATTTAGTGTTGTCCACGGGACGAGACGGGACAGGCTTTTAAAAATTCGAGACGAGACGAGATTGACCATGTGTAATGAGACAAACGAATATTTTCGAGACGAGACTTCCACGAGACGAGACAGGCCAAAGTCTCGTCTCGTGGGCAACACTAGTCGCATTCCGTGCGTTTCGTGCAAGAACGAGATTCAACAAATGCACGGGCCAAGGAGGCTGGTTTGTTCGGTGAGAATCGTCTGCTCCATGCAGACAACGCGCGTGCTTGATGGATTCAAACTGCTCTAGTTTGGGAAATGTATTATAATTTTAACAGAGAGCGATATGAAGCAACATGCGCAAGATGAGTATGCCTTAACTGTTCTTAGAATGTGAATAACATTAGTAACAGTGTCGGCAGTAGAGTTTATTTCTGTCATAAGGACATTCCTTCTGCTGGACGCCATGTGGAAAATTTTCTCTAAACCAAACGCTGCGCCTGCGCATTCGCCTAGAGTGTCCCGTAACTGGTTTCACCAGATTCACGAGCCCAGTTATTTTCGTTGAATGCGTTCGTTTCGTGAAGACTTTCGGAACGCACTCAAAGGCGTCTGTCTACCTGGCAAGTGGGGTTGTGCGGGACAGAATTTGTTGGGTTGGGACGGGAAATGTTCAAAATTTCCCGAAGCTTTGGAAATCTCGAATTCTACAAGTCATTTTCACTTTAAGTCCTGATCGAGATGGAAAAGAGTATATAGATCTTGCTCAAGATAGGGACAGATGGAAGGCCTGTGTTGCTGCAGCCATGAACCTTCGGGTTTAAGAAGGCTAGAGAGTTCGTTAGTTAGTTAGTTTCAAATTAGGGCGTTTCGTCTCGGACACTGAAGTGTATTTTGTAAAATTTTAAATTTCTTGCTCGTCATTTTTTTCTTTGTTCATGAAACTACTTTCAGTGCATTACTACAAAAATGTTTATTTTTCCAGAAACAGTAAATTTCCCTGACATTTCCAGAACAAGTACATTCCATGACTTTTCCACGATTTCCAGCCTTGTAGACTATTACACAAGATCACAGGATTGGTGTACCAAAGTGCATTCTATTCAATAAAAGGCTAAAAAAAAACACATATCCCCAATCCTACAATTTTCTTGCTGTTGTGGTAGAGAATTCTTAAAATTCTACCTAGTTTCTGATTAATACTGGTATGCAATAATATGGAGGAAAATTTGGTAATCACTTTTAATACCCTGCTTGCCTCATCAGTCATCAGTATGATAATATAGAAGAGGCACCTGATTGGTTTAGCACGTAAAATATGTACAGTCACGGACACTTCTGGATTGTTACAACCCAAAAATGTCCGTGACTGTACAATCAACCCAAAATGATCGTATTTTCGCAACAGCACTACAGCCCTGCCATTGTACGGTGGTAAAATCACAAACGTTGCACTTATGATAAGCGCTGTAAATGAAAAGCTTTTGAGTTGCAAGATAACCTGACGGATTGGTCTCGCATTTTACGGGTGCTCCGTTCAGCATTGGGCGCCTTGACGGCGGCACGCTTAACGGCCGCCCGGACTCAAACTCCTTTCAAATCGCGTGCGATATCTCCGCCATGCAAACAGCTAGCTTCGAAATAATTTCAAGTTCTCAGAATTGTAGTTACAATTACATTCAAAATAAGCACGTTAATTGTCACGGGGGTGTTGGAAATGTTGTCCTCGTGCATCCACTCGTTTTTGGCACGGTTTTAGGAAATTTGTGGACTGTTCCCGGAAATTGTTTTAAATTTTATGCAATAATAGGCTAACGATTTGCCATAAAATGCCGTTTCTTGTTCCTTGGCCAGATAATGTAGGCGTTTATGTTTAAAAATCGTCTCGTGACATTTCTGAGTGGTATTCATTGATTGATTGATTGAGTTGGTGTTTTAAGTCCACTTTATGCACGGTAAGGCTAATCGGGACTGGACCTACAGTTTAAAGTGGGATCCGAACCACTGTGTCTCCACTGGGTATGGAACCCGGGACCCTTTGATCACAAGGCGACGATGTTACCACTACACCATCAAGGAGGAGCGTAGAGGTAACGTCGTCGCCTTGTAATCAAAGGGTTCCGGGTTCGATACCCCGGTGGAGCCACATGGCACAGTGGTTTGGATCCCAGTTTAAAAACTGTAGGCCCAGTCCCGATTAGCATTACTGTGCATAAAGTGGACTTCAAACAACAAATCAATCAATCAATCAATCAAAAACCATCGAGGAGGCACAAAAGTTGTAAAAGAAAGAATGCATTGGCGCCCCGTGAAATTGATTGAGTTTATTTTACTTCGCGTTTTGTGCCTCTTGGCTAATTTGCAAAGATGGGGATGAAATTGATAAATGGACATTCACAAACAACCAAGCCCGAGCGGGATTCGAACCCAGGAGCCCTGGCGTTGTAGCGCGCTCTGCTAACCACTCCGCCACGGAGATCGACAACCACTCGGCCACAGGCTCCGGCTGCCGTGAAATTATTTGCGCCTTATTAAATCAATATTGATTACAGCCTGCAAAAAAATTGGATCCAAAAAAATTCTTGCTCGCGTCATTGTTCTCTGTAATGCATTGTAAAATACCAGAACCACTATATGCCTGAGTGAGTGGTATTCATGTTTCACAGGTATCGTGTTTTAGTCACAAGTGCTTCTTTCGTAGATGATAACTTTTTCAGTGTCTAATCCATGAAAATAATGAAAAATTTTCAGCACGTTTACTTTGATTTTTTTTCATTTATTTTACTTCGCGTTTTGTGCCACTTTTTGCTAATTTGCGAAGATAGACATGAGTGATATGATGAATGAACACTCACAAACATCCAGGCCAGGAATCGAACCTGGGACTCCTGGCGTCGTAGGGCGATGTGCAGAACGATTAGTACCTATTTTGTATCTTGTTCTTATTTGCCTGCTTATTTTGCGAGTTCTTAGTGCCTATAATTCCTCATCCTGTTTATAATTGATGACCGTGGATGGTGTAAATTAAATAGGACACTGAAAATAGTGTTGCCCACGAGACGAGACTTTGGCCTGTCTCGTCTCGTGGAGTCTCGTGGAAATGCTGTCCCGTCTCGAAAATATTCGTTTGTCTTATGACACATGGTCAATCTCGTCTCGTCTCGAATTTTTGAAAGCCTGTCCCGTCTCGTCCCGTGGGCAACACTAACTGAAAAGTCTCATATAAAAAAATGGAACAATTTGAAAACAGCTAGTAATTAAATTTGCGAGAATTCTTTCAATCTTTAATCATGAAAACTATTCTTAATCGCAGAGACTTTATTTCTAAAAAAAAGAAAATAATAATAGGCAAATTAATGTGTGGGTTCGAGCTCCACAGGCTCATTTAAGTTGACGCCACTGTCACTGTCTCCTATTTTTTGTTTCACTAAACTACAATTTCTTTACGCTGGGTGTACTTCTGGCTTCATGGCAATACTGGCGTCGAAAGGGTAGGGACGGGAGGGCACGGCCCATAATAATTAAGAAAAAATATTTTGGAAGGTGGCAGATCGGACTCTCAGAGATGCCAATTTTTACTGTAATGACCTACTATGTTATGATAATTATTGCAAATTCATTCCTGCAACAAATACAGTTACAATCATTCAAGTGTCAATTACAATTATAATCAAAATAAGCACGTACCTTGACACAAGAGATGCTGAAAATGTTGTCCTGATGCATCCACACGGTTTTGGCATGTTTTTCGGAAATATCCATTTACACGCAACAGTTCAGCTTCCAAAATTGCTACAGTTTCTCTCCTGATATTCTTCTTCAGTTCTTCTAATGTCTGGAGGCTTGTTGCATTGACTTTATTTTACATTTCCCCCATGGATAAACACCTTACTAAAGCTAACCGATAAGTCAGGGTGACAAAAGAGGAACGGGAGAAGAAGACACGTTAGTTTAGGGATTGAGATGCCGCGGGTTCGAGTTACGAGATGAGCGCGAAACACTTACGTCCATGTAGCCATGCACACTGAATAGGTTGATTTTGCTAAATTTGGTGGGAAACTGGGAACTGGCACAACATGCTATAAAAATGTGAGAGAAACATTGCAGAAATGCGAGATTATTAAAGAAAGTTAAATTTAAACAAGGCTGCAAATCTGAAACTTAGAAAGTACAACAATGGAACAAAAGCTCGCTCTCATTGATGAAAAACGACAGATGAAGGAAGACACTTCTTGTGATCAAAATGAGATAAAAGTATTGTAGGCCAGTCAATTATTTTCAAATAAAATGAAATTTGGAAAAGGCTAGATATCCCTTTTCATAACGAGTTCAACAATGAACGAAAGGTCCCATTGTTGCTGGGAAAGGAGCGTTAAAGTCACAGTGTGTGATCAAAATGTGATAAAAATATTGCATGATAGTGAGTTTTTTCAAAGAAAAGACTAGATATCCTTTTTTCAAAACGAGTTCAACAATGGACGATAGGTCCCATTGCTGCTCGAAAAGGAGAGACAAGGTCACATTTTTTAAAATCAAAATGTGATGAAAGAATAGTTTCTTTTCAAATAAAATTAAATTTAGAAAGATAGGCTAGATATCCTTATTCAAAATGATTTTCAACAACGGAAGTAAGGTTCCATTGTTCCCTGTAAATGGAACCTTGCTTCGTTAGAGAAGAATAGTAAACGTGGATCAATTACCACACCACTAACATTCCCCATAATTCATTTACAGAAATTTAACAGACTCTCGTTCTCAATTTGTTCACAAGGTTTCGCACGGTATTTCTGTGTGGAACAGGCACACCTGGGAATTCTGTTGGAAATCGTCTACGAACATCCCTTCAAGAATTTGTAATCAGATACGAATCGTACATAAAAAAGTTTCGTTGTATTGATTGATTGAGTTTGTGTTTTTAAGTCCACTTAAAGGCTAATCGGGACTGGACCTACAGCTTAAAGTGGTATCCGAACCAGTATGCGCCTCCACCGGGAATCGAACCAGGGACCCTTTGATTACAAGGCGCCATCGGGGAGGCCCTACGTTTTGTTGTAATGTGTGCGTGTGTGCCATTATTAAAACTACAGCAAAACACAAATAACACTTGGAACACTATACGCTTAATAAACACTGTACAGGGTAGCTCAATAAGTCACGTAACACCCCCAGTACAAGGCCACTGCAGCGCGCAACATGGAAATGGTGATGACCAATCGTTATCAGGCCAAGGGGCAACCACATTGACGCCACCCACACGGTCGGCGGCCATCTTGATGTCTTGAATTCAACTTCAGAATTTTAAATAGGAAGGGGGTCGTGCGACATATCAAAATGGGCTAGAATTTCACGAGAAATGCAATGGTGAAGGTTTTTTCGACGTATCTTTAACCAGTAAAATGTTATGACTGAATTCTTGTACCAATTTGCTCCTTTTCGAGGTGTTAGAAAAATGCCTTAAAATTTGTTTAGCGCTTCGGTAATGCATCGAGATCAAAGTGACGTCTATGGAGAGACGTTCGATTGCCATTGCACATTATTTTAATCGGATACATCCATGAAGAGCTGCTCATTATGAATGGTTGTCGCGAACAATTTACAGTGTGACGCTTCCATCGAATTAAAAGTCCTTCACAGTGACAAGGCTAATGTTTATGTTCATACGTCGAAAAAACCTTCACCATTGCATTTCTCGTGAAATTCTAGCCCATTTTGATATGTCGCACGACCCCCTTCCCATTTAAAATTCTGAAGTTGAATTCAAGATGGCGGACATCAAGATGGCCGCCGACCGTGTGGGTGGCGTCAATGTGGTTCCCCCTTGGCCAGATAACGATTGGTCATCGCCAATTTCAAATTCCATGCCGCAGTGGCCTTGTACTGAGGGTGTTATGTGACTTATTGAGCCACCCTGTATAAAACAATAGAAAATCGCAAGAACACTTGTAACACGTAACACTTTCAAAATACGACTGAACTGAGATCGCAAAGTTACTGAAATGGAATGGGGTTAAGAAAGAAATCCACAAGTTATGCTCAAAGTTTCTTTTTAGCGTGTCTTGTTACCAAAGCTACGCGAAATTTCTTAAAAACATGCCAAAAACGAGTGGATGACGAAGACAACATTATCAACATCCCCAGTGACAATTAACGTGCTTATTTCGAATGTAGTTGTAACTATAATTCTGAGAACTTGAAATCATTTCGAAGCTAGCGGCATAGCGGAGATATTGCACGGGATTTGACGGGAGTTTGCGTCCGGGCGGCCGTTAAACGAGCTGCCGTCAAGGCGCCCAAGGCTGAACGGAGGACCCTTTGAGAAAAATTGGTCACCATATTTAAAGATAGGCTAGTAGATAACAGACTGGTTTAACATGTATTTGGAGAACTTTAAATTATGCTCATATTTGACTAGGTTCCATTCCCATAGATTAAGAAACACAGGTCTCAGCAATTTTACAGCATCACTCGAGTTTTTTGTAAAAACTCTAACATAGTGTGTGTTTTAGGAAGGGTGGTGGGAAGTCAACAATTTTGAGACCACGATAACTGTACCAAATTTAGAGGTTTTTGGCTGCAATTAACCATAACTAGACACACCTCGGGAATGATTTCGTTTTGCATTTGTTCAAAGCATTTGAAGATTGTAGATGAAAAATGGATTTTTCAAATGCCACGGTAGATTCCAAATTCTTTCGACTGTCTAAACTACGATTCTGGTGATAAAGAAAAGAAAAACTCTTTTTAGAATTTTAGTGCACCACTTAAGATATAGTTTCACAATAAATGTTTTGAAATATAGGGAGCATTGGGGTTGAGGACAAAATCGGGGGTCACAGATGTTTTGACCACGGGAATTGCCATCTTCATAGCAGCCAGATATTTTGGAGGATGTACAGTGGGATCCACGAGTATTACAGTGCAAATTGTTCGTGCACTTTATTTGACCCAATAAGAGCTTCGCGAGTTAAAAGAAAACTAAAAACAAGCACCAGCATACATAAAAATCCATTGCTTAAAAACACATAGGATGCAAGAGAAAAATTAATGAAAATAGTCATGGACAATTTGCATGGTAATACTCACGGATTCCACTGTACAGGGTATTCCATTTGGACGAAATCAGCCAGACAATTAAATATGGCAAACTTATAATTTGGCATGGTTAATAGATTAGGTCTTGAAAGATGAAAGGAAGTGAAAAAATGGCGTATTGGTTCAATAAGCAAGATTATTCGCTAGATTGAATCGAATGTTATGTGGATTTAATTGAAGGACTTGTGTAGTGATGTTAAGTAGTGTTTAGATTATCTATTGTGATAGAAAAGGACAAAAGTTGATTGATAATAATCAATTCGATTACAATTTAAGACGTTCAATATCCCTTTGGATTGTATTAGAGATGTACTTTAACTGTCTCGTTTATTTATCATAATGGATCAAAAGGGAAGCAATATTGTTGAGGACGGACATAGTGCTATATCCAATAATACTATAACCAGTGATAATATTGATATAATATCATTTGATTCAAAACATGAAGAAAATGATGTAAATGATGTTATAGACATTTCACACAAAGTAAATGAGCCGAATAAAAGAAAGAACAAGGCAATACAAAATGAAATGGGTAACAAAAGTTCTAGGATGGAACACACTACCAATCATGAAGAAAAAATATACCAGTATGATATAGGTGCCAACGAACCATATTTAGTGATAATAGAAAGTAGAAACCAACAGTAGTTAGTTAAAGTATGTAGAACATAGTGGACGAAATAGAGTTATTATTAGAGTTATTATTATTCAACACGTCACAAGAAGCTAATCACTTTGTGAAAAAAAAGTGTTATTAGAAAAGTTAGGAGTAAATGCCAGAATTCCTAAATCTTTAGTGGAGAAGGAAGGCCTTGTGTTTGGTATACCCACAGAATTTGAAATGCAGTATTTGGAAAGCAGTATAGAAAGCCCAGTGCTAGTGACTAAGATGGAAAGAATGAAGAAGAAAATATGGCGGAATGATGGGTCATTTAAGCTTGAACCTACTCAAGTCTTATGTGTAACTTTTAAGGGGACAGTTTTACCACGATACATAGCAGTAGGAAAACAAATAGTTGAGGTAGTGCCACGTGTGAAACCAGTGTTGCAATGTAATAGATGTTTCAGATTTGCTCACACAGGTCAACAGTGCAAGGGTAAAAAATTGTGTTATAAATGTGGCCAAGATTATCACGAAGGAAACTGCGAAATGAGTGAAACATGTATAAATTGCAAAGGAGATCATAACGCTTGCAACAAAATGTGCTCAAAATATTGACACGCACCTTCTGCCTTTAGGGCTTTATGTTAGTCTGTTACAACCCTTTTATCGGACTTCTCAAAGGTTTCTAAGGGTTGATAGGACCAAGCCCTGGCGAGGTCTGTGGTGCAGGATTTATTTTTTATTATCACCTATGTAGGTTTGAAATGAAAGATCATTAAGACCTTTTACTCGAAGATTTATTTAAACTTCTGATGTTATACACACACTTTTTCAAACAGACAATTTACCCGATACAACTTGTAGGCCTAAACCTATTAGTTGTACCGAAGTTTATAACCCTGGTCTTTTTGATGATGCAGGAGAACGCCTTATTCAGAGTTGGGTTTGTGGAATATCTGCCAAATGGAGTACAAGTACACCAGCCAATCCGAAGATTGAAGCAAGATATTACCCAACGTCCCCTGAACCATCAGCCTTTCGGCAACCAGGAGAATGTCCCGTAGGCTTACAAAAGTCTAGCTCTTTTATATCACAATTTTGTTTACAATTTACCATGGTTACTATATAGTTGTTTAATACTTCCATAGTTTCATCGTTTTTCCTGATTTAAGTTAAACAATTCATTACCTATTGTAACATTAACAATAACACATTTTTAAAGAAAAGATTCCAACATAGATTAATACAATACAGATTGAATAGTTTTTTGCTTGAAAAAGCATGTGTTGACAGGGGCGACACATAGCGTTCCCCAAAAAGAAAAACAAAAAGAAATACAAATTGACGTTATTTAATTTTTGTTTTTGAAACATCTCAACGCAAACAATCGTCAAATTAGTCTTTAACTCAGAATATTTGGATATTTTTAGTGGACCCTCTTCATTATGAATCCCTTGGATCAATGTTAGTTAAGAAAGAGTTCAACAAAGTCTCAACTGTGGTCTCACTGTTTGTGTTACCCAAAGCAGTTAATGTCCACATTTAGATTAAGAGTGATACTTTACACATAGTGGCTTGATTTGGACAAATTAGTTTAGCATTTTTAGGAGATAAGCCGCTAACGCTTCTCGGAAGTGATGTACATCAAAAATTTTCTCTTCAGTTGTACCTTTCCTTCCCTCTGGTAAGTAAAGACCCTAAATACTTTTCTGGCCAGACTGATGTCCTTCTTGAAAATTCTGGATAACTCTTGGGTTATTTGGACCACATTTTTTCTGCTTTTCAAACCATTGTTTATGCTGTTAACACAAATTATATCATCTCTGCTGTTTAGAATATATCCTTCGTTCCACTGTCCTTGAAGAGACCTGTCGACTTCGGCAGATGGCCTGGTATCATCATGTTCAGCGTCCTCAGGTAAAGGGGAAATTAGATCGGGTACTTTAAAAGATTTTAGGATCTGATCTATCTCTGGAGTTTTTTCTTCCTTAGAGGAACATACCAGGATATCGCGACATTGTTTCAAAACTGAACCTAGAGCGTGATAATGAACATTGCTTACCTCTCTGTTAGTTATTATTTCTTGCTTTAGTTCTTCTGTAGCTTGACTCATTTTGTCCTCCGGATATTCCTTTGAGTTGGTCAGACCCCCAACATCTCGAAACCAGTTTTGATAAGCCGAAGAAAATTCTATATTCCAGTCGTCTTCCGGGTTAACTGCCATAATTTTGTGATCTGTTTGTTTATATCCCTTCACTATGGTTTTCCAGGAATGTGAATACAGGTAGGTATAATGACCGTTATGGTTTCCATAATTTCAGTAATTCCGATTTTCTCTCAGGAGTGCAATTTATTTTTTTCAAATTTTGGAAATTTTCCTTTCCAGAATCTTCTTGAGTCCATGGGTTTAGCAATTCCACGGCATTGTTTCTGATCTCTTTTACTATAAATGGTCCAGTAAAACATTCGAAAAATTTGGAAATGACATTATCCTTAGCGGAACTTAGCTTGTGTGATTTTTTTGGCACCAAGTCTCCTTTAAGTAGCTCGTAGGCCCTAAGATTGCTCTTTTGTAGTCTTTGTTCCTTTCTTCGAAGATTATTAGACTGAGCATGGAAGAGTTTATCCTTCCACGGTAGATCTTGAAAACCATCGTTTTGTGGCCAATTTATTTGTTTTAAAATGCTAATTGGCACCGGTTTATTGTAGAAAAGCTCTAAGGGAGCATACCCAGTTTCTCCTGACACAGAGCAATTCAATATCCAACAGATTTTCGATACAAATTTGTGCCAATCCTGATGTGAATTATGACAAAAGGTCCTTATTAACCTAACTATCTCCTGATTCGTTCTTTCCACAATGTTGCCCGCAGGGTTATAAGGAGTGGTGTGAACTGCTAGAAGTGAGTGTTTTTTGCAAACTCATACCATTTCTTCGAGGTGAATTGACTTCCTCGATCTGACAGTATATACTCCGGCTTAGGACAATGAAGTAAGTATCCGCTTTCTAATTTACTTATTATCTCCCTGGTGCTAGCTGTACGTAGTGGATATGCCATCATGAACCTACTTCCGACATCTATCATAGTGAGCAGATAGTAATAGTAAGACGATTTTGGTAGTTTTCCGATTAAATCAATGGATAAGACTTCATGAGGCTTTCGATTTGTGGTGGTTAATTTTTGTTTGGATAGGTCTTTCTTATCAGGTTTGTTTTTTGAACAAGTTAAGCATTCTCGTATATATTGGGCTATTTCCATTTTCATGTTTTCCCAAAAGAACCTATCTTTTATTTTCTTGTAAGTTTTGTTGAAACCAAAATGTCCAGTATCGTCATGTTCGGACCTTAGTACTTCTCCTTTTAGTTGTGCAGGCACTACTAATCTTTTAAACTTTCGTTCACTTTTTCCTTGGAAGAACAGTAAGTCGTAATGTAAGTTATACTTGGTTGAGTTTCCATCATCACTTCGGACCTCCTCCAGCTTAAGTTTACAAAATGGATCTTCCTGTTGTTCCCTTTTCCATTTCTCTAGTTCTAGTTCCTCCAAAGGTTTTATAAGATTCCATACGTTATAAGTCTGGCTCTCTCGAGTTAGTTCGGTAGGCTGATCTTCAGGAACAGGATATCGGCTAAGAACATCTGCTATCCCATTGTTTTGCCCCTGGATGTAGATTATCTCATATTCATATTGTTGCAATTTTAAAGCCCACCGTGTTAATCGAGCATTCCAGTTTCTACTGTTCTCCAGCCATACCAAATTTTTGTGGTCAGAATAGATCCTAAACTTTGTGCCGTAAAGGTATACTTTAAAATGTTCAATCCCAAATATAATAGCTAGGCATTCTAACTCTTGGGTTGTGTAATTTTTCTCAGCTGGTTTTAACTTTCTGCTGGCATATTGAATTATACTAATATCTTCTAAATTTCCCATTTGTTTCGTTTGTTCTTGGAACAATATCGAACCTAGCCCAATGCTAGAAGCATCGCACATCAGCTGGAATGGCCGTTGGAAGTCAGGTTGAGCTAATGCAGGAAGTTTTACTAACTCATGCTTTAGTGACTGAAAAACTCTTTCTTTTAGGTTGTCCCATTCCCATTGGCTACCCTTTTCTAGTAGTTCTTTTAGAACGGCGGTTTTTGATGCTAGGTCTCTTACAAACCTACGTCGCCATTAACTAAACCCAGAAATTGTTGCAGGTGTTTCCTCGTTTTTGGACGTGGAAATTTTAAGATGGCTTCATCCCTTTTGGGATCTATTCTGATGCACTTTCCCGACACAAGATGGCCTAAGTATTTTATCTCTGGTTTGATAAATTCACATTTTTTTTAACTTTATAGTGAATCCTTCACTCTGGAACTTTTCTAATACGAATTTTATGTGCTGAAAATGTTCTTCTAGAGTTTCGTCAAAAATGAGAAGGTCGTCTATATAGACAGTGAGAAAATCTTCTGTCCAAGGCTCGAAAAGGCTATGCATCGTGTGCATAAAATGGCTACAGCGTTGGATAATCCGAATGGCATCCTGGTGAAACACCACGCTCGACCTTTGTAGGAGAAGGCGGTGAACTTCTGGTGCTCTGGTTTAATAGGAACTTGAAGGTAACCTGAAGCCAGGTCAAAGCACGAAAAGTATTTTTTACCCTGAAACTTTTGTAGAGCTTCTTGAAGTCGCGGCACCGTACTTTTAGGAACTATAATCATTTTATTTAATTTCCTGAAGTCAATGCAGGGTCTTACTGATCCGTCGGGTTTGTCCACCACTAGCATTGGATTCATGTAAGGAGAGTTACAGTTTCGAATTACTCCCCATTCATTCCATTTATTTAACTCTTCTTCTAATTTTTCACGTTTCGACATCGGAACGGGATAAGGTAATGAAAACACTGGTTGGTTGGTGCTTAACAAAATTTCGCAGGTATAGTTCTTTGCAAGTCCTGGTTTGTCAGAGAATATAGGGCGATACTCAGTTAATATTCGAAATAGCTTCTCCTTCTCCTTTCGATCTAACAATTCTGGAGCAAATGCTTTCTTCTTCATATCTTCCTCGGAGGCGGACCACTTGTCTAACTGAGATTCCTTTTCCGTCTCTAATAGCTTTACATATGAAGTATTATCATTTATTGCTTCAACACTATTTCCTTGGCTATCTGGAATCAAAATTTCTTCCACGACTTGTCCCTTCACCGTTAGATATAATTTGTTGGCGCCTGCATCTAAATTGACTTTGTATCTTTTGAAGAATGGATAACCGAATAACAAATCTGCCTCTAAATTCTTTACCACATAGACTTGGTCTTCAAAAGTGTGTCCTGCAATTTCAAAAAGAATGGTTCGGTATCCCACAATTCGGGACCTCTCATGTCCAACAAAATCTTTTAACTCTATTCCTGGACATCTTTGCAATTTCAAGCCTGGTAATCTCTCTCGGAGCTTTACCCAAACATTATAATTCATGACAGTGCACTCGCTTCCTGTATCCAAAGTACATCTTATTTTTAATCCTAAAACTTCTATTAGAATTTCTGGCTTCTTGCTGCAATTCCCAGTTACTTCGAAAACATTAAACAATTTCCCTTCTTCTGAATTTGGATAAGAATTTAGATCTAGATATAAAACATCTAAATTTTCATTAGTAATTAGTTTGTCTTCTTCGCTCTCACAAACATCAAGATTCTGTCGCGTTGTAGAAGGGAGAGCTTCATCTACAACGACCTCTGCTTTAAATTTGCTCGACTGGTAGAGGGAATTTCCCAAGAAGGTGCTTTAATAGTGGAAGGAATTTCCCATACAGGTGCTCTAGGGTTCAAAGCACAGTCTTCTGGAATTTCGTCAGTCTGTATTCCACATTCTTTCTTACGAGACTGGTTCCAGTTTCTTTGATTCTGGTTCTTATTCCAGAATGTCCTTCTATCGGCATCCTTCCTTTGGAACCTTGGATTTCCATTAAACCTTTGGTTGATCGGTGTGGGCCTCTTATCTTCTTCTCCTCCATTCCTCCGGGATAGCTCTAGATTCCTTATTCGAGGTTGAGGATTTTTTCGTTCATCAGTTCGTTGGTGATCGGCTTTCCATCCTTCCATTTGTTCAGACGCTTCGAACTTTCCCAGGAAATTCGTGAGTTGGTCTATGTTGGCGGGATCTCGAGTTAGTACCAGTTGTCGCACTCGTGAAGGTAATTGGCCAATGATTAAGTTCAGCACTTCTGATTGGTTGATGGTTTCCGTCAGATTGCAGTATGCTGCATATACCTCCCAGCAATATTCCTCCAATGATAAACCTGCACCTTTTCTATAATGTTTATTCCTCAGGGTATTCATTTCCCTCTGTTTTGCTTCAGGTGATGCGTATTGCTTCCTAAATGCAGAGCGGAAATGTTCAAAAGTTTTCCATCTCTTTTCGTTTGCCATAAACCAAGCCTTGGCTTTACCCACCATTAGCGAAGGGAGGACTTTTAGTCGATACATCATGGGCATTTTCATTAAATCCATATAAGTATTTATCTCTTCCAGGTACCTCTCAGCAGATACTGAATTTATTTCTCCATTAAACTTGGTGAGGGAATTGACGTCAGATATTCGGAGAATTCGATTGGATGAATGGTTTAAGTAGGAATTATCTTCTACCATTTTTTCCGTAGTGTAGTCTCTAGTTCGTCTTATTCTGCCACTCCTTCTTCGTTTCTTTCTTTGGCATGGTTTAGAATGTTCGAGAGATTCGGAACTGGAAGAATGAGAGGAGCCAGAGGTTCTTACACGTATCTTCTTTGGCAGAGTTTCCATCTCTTCATTCCTATTCTCCTTGCCTAGCTGTAAGGTCTCCAACTTTGAGGTTAACGTTTTTATAATTTCCACTTGTTGTGTTTGGACCTCTTTCGTTTTTCTTATTTCAGCTTCCAAATTTACGGATATTTCCCTCTGACTTTCCTTCAGCTCGGTTAGTAAACCGTCGTTTACATTATCCTTGTTCTCTCGATTCATTATTTCTTGGTTCAAACTTTCTTGTAGCTGTTTAAAACGGTCATCATCTATCTGCCGATCTTCTCTCCTTCTTTCCACTAGTTCTTCATATTTTTTGTCTCTCTCTTTCTGATTTCAGCTATCGCTTCGGATATTTCTTTTCCTAGATTTATTTTAAAATCTTCAAACATTTTCTTACTCATTTCTCGTTCCCTTTCTCTTTCTGCTTTCTTTTCAGCATCTCTTTCACCCAAGGTTTCAATCAAACGTGCGAACTTTTGGTCACTCATTTCTCGTTCTCTTTCTCTCTCTGCTTTCTGTTCCACATCTGGTTCACCCAACTTTTCGATCAAACGTGCAAACTTTTGGTCATTTTCTTCCTTGTCCTTTAATCTTTGCTCTTTTTCTTCTTCCTTTTCTTTTAATCTTTGCTCTTTTTCTTCTTCCTTTTCTTTTAATCTTTGATCTTTTTCTTCTTCTTTTTCTTTTAATATTTGCTCTTTTTCAGCTTCTTTTTCTTTCTTAAAATCAGTCATAAAGGAGATCATCATTTCCCTCCAAATATCATCTGTTGGGCTTGGCGTAACTTGTTTTTCCACCCACTGTCTACATTTAACGTCTACCTCCGCTGCTACGTCAGAGCCTGGGGTTTTATGTGCGCAACTTTCATGAATATATATGTTGCAGCCGGAGCATGGTAATAAGGTTTCCTCCTTCTTTTCTTCATTCGTACAGCAAACGAGCCTCTCCTTTTGCTGCCTGGTCAAAGGTCTCTGGGAACCTATCATCTTTGCTTCTTCTGTTTCTGGAATAGGCTTTTTCAGTTTCTGGAACAGGCTTCTGCTTCCGTTTCTGGAACAGGCTTCTTCTTCTTCTGCTGGGCCACGAAGATCCACAGGTGGTTGCTTCGATGGTCATGGTCACGGTCGCCAAAAATCACTGACACGCACCTTCTTCCTTTAGGGCTTTATGTTAGTCTGTTACAACCCTTTTATCGGACTTCTCAAAGGCTTCTAAGGGTTGATAGGACCAAGCCCTGGCGAGGTCTGTGGTGCAGAATTTATTTTTTATTATCACCTATGTAGGTTTGAAATGAAAGATCATTAAGACTGTAACGTGTTTGACCACTCGTCCGGAAGACCGAAGTCCCCAGTTCGAGGTGCCAAACAACTCTACCGCTAGTCCGTAGGTTCAGGGTTCCGCGGCCGCCCGATTGGACGGTCGTCGGTCCTTGGTTCGCGTCTCCGGTTAAGGAAACACGATTCCTACCACCAGCTAACGGTTTAGTTCCAGGTTCATGTCACCGGGTCGGTTATTTACACCTCCGGCGGTAAGCCACGTCGTGCATAAAGTGGTGCTGTTATTCATTTTTAGCAATAATAATAATAATTATAATTGTAATAATAGAAAACTATAAATCTTCTGGTCAATGGAGACAAGCTATACAGCTTCAAACTCAGGACTAAAACCAAAAATATCGACCATACGAGGATATACATCTATACATACATATAAATGAATCAAGAACACCTGTAGGATAACGAATATATATACGTGTATTCGGTAAAAATAAACACAACAATGATAATGTAACCATTACATATCCCCTCACTCTCATTCTATCATGCACTCACACACACACACTGCAGGGGTGGACACAATATAGCATTACATGATAAAATATCTAACCGCCTCTTTGGTTTATTTCCCGTGTACCTTCGAATTTGAGATTTCTATTAGCCCCTTAGGCTTGCTTTCAATGTAAATAAGCGCGGCTAGCGCTCTGTCACGTATGAGACGCGATTAGCTAGGCGTCATAATTACCAAAAGTGAATAATAATTGACATTACACTTGTTGAGGCACTCTTATGCTAAAATAATAAGCATAGACTAAATGAGTGACAAGAGGAAATAAACTTGATTACAAGTACACGAGTGCTAGTAATACAAACAACTGTAATATAAACTAGGATATATTAAAAATGATTAAGTTGGCTATATTATTTAGTACCTAGTTTTCTAATACCTATATATATCAAAGAGCACGGTAAAAGTCAAATAATTAATTATATAAATACTCGGCGCGAGAATAGGAAAACAATAACAAATAGTAGGTCTTTTACATTTATAGAATTTCGAAGGGTGAGCGAAATAGGTTCTTAATTTTTGAAGATTTATAGTACTTTTGATTTGATTGGCCAAAATAATTAGTAATTGCAGGCAACATTGTTCGATTTCATCTCGCTTTGTGTTATGACGAACCAGTGACGACGTAGGTGGACAAATGTTCACTCTCACACATAAAGAAATAACTGGAGGATACTATACCGACTCATTCGCGGCGTGGTCCTCGTTGAGGCGTCCCGACGACACTCGTGGCTATGCCAGTCTGTCCTCCTGGCGGGCGAAAACTCTGTCTTCGACTTAGATGTAACATTCATTTTTCTTCCCTTTTTCCATCGCGGCGACGAAGATGGGCGGAAAAACACCTCGCTTCCATCTGTCTGCTCGGGGCGTTGCATCCGATCGTGGCTTCCAATGGCCGTTCGGGGATACGCAGGGCGTCGGGTCGTCTAAGGGCGGACGTCGTTTCATCTCTCTCTTTTCTCTATCTCTTCTCCTTTTCTCGGCGGAACATCCGTCTCACTGTTGTACTGTCGTCTCCCACCTGGGTTGGCAATGCGAGTTGTCGCTGCGGCGTGGCTTTCATCTCAGACGCCGTTATGCAAGCGTCGTGGTGCGGTTCTCTTGACTTAAGGCGTCGTATAGTTAAGCAAGGGTCCTGGCTTCTTCTCTTGGCTTCATGGCGGCAGTAATCGGAAACCCGAAGGTCCCGTCCCTCTCGTAGCTTTCTCAGCCGCCCATGGTTATTCAATGTCCCTCCTTCCAAAAAAGGGAAAAACACACATGGAGCACGTGAAACACGTAATTAACACGGCCTCAATTCCTGGCACTGTCACTGTGATCACCACTCACGACAATTAACACGACGCGGTCGAAAGGTTAAAACAAAGCAAAGTTCCGTAACTCGCGCAAAGTGACGCGGAGATGGTGTTCGGTCTGAATATGGCGCTAAACTGTTTCAGTCCTCTGGAGTCCAGGGGTATTTAAGGAAAACTTGAAACTTCAAAAATCAACCGCCTCGCAGTTCGTTAGCTTAGAAAAAATGCTGGACGGTGGTCTTTCTTCCAGGCTCGTTGTCCACTTGGGAGGTTTGGGGGTGAAGAAAAAAAACAGAGCAGTCCTCACACGTGTTGCGAAAGAACTCCCCCTCGGTCAGCAACTCGGACGTTCTTCCTTTCGCTGAACAAGTAGAAGTCACCCTTAGTGTCAAAAATTCCACAAGTCGCTATTGTTTTCCTACCCTCGCCGTCTGGAACCGAAAATCCAAGAAAAGCCAAAAAGCACAACTGGCTACAGAAAGTTGTTAAGAGTATTTACGAAATTCTAAAATACACTCACATAAACTACAAAAAGACTGGTGACAAAAGTAATTGTCACAAGACCTCTTGTCCAGCACATTCAGGGTTTCATTATAATGAACTGGCAGATAAAAATGCTAAAGAAGCAAGAATTATGGATCACAGAACGAATATATTATTATCATATACAGATATATTACCAAGAGTTAAAAACAAAATTCAACAAGATTGGGAGATATGGGTTAAACAAAAATTTACATATATGGGTCATTCATATAAAAATGTACTAAATTTAAACAATAAGACTCCGTGGTTTTATACATTTAATATACCCAGAAAGTTTTTAGTTTTAATACTAAGATTAAGATCAGGTCACATACGTTTAAATCACCATTTATATAAAATTAATTTAGTAAATTCACCTATGTGCAAGTGCAATCTAGATCAGGAAGATGCTCATCATGTTATATTTCAATGTCCACTTTATACCACTCAAAGGGAGATGTTATTCAAGAATCTAATAAAAAAAGGAATACCTCTTTCAACTTCTTTATCCTGTTTAATATCGTCACCAGATGTAACAATTGTATTTATCATTTGTAGATTTTTTCATGATATTAATATAGACATATGAAAATTGTAAATATTCAAAATGTGTAACTTGATATAGTCATCAGATATAACAATTGTATTTATTATCAATTTTACATGTCATACGTAGATAAATTATGTATAAGAAAACTGTATATATTCAAAAATTGTAATTTGTGTAACAGTGTCATGCATGACATATTTTTAGGACACTTGGTGTAGAGCTGGTATAACAGCTAAAACCAATAAAGTATGAACATGAATATGAATATGGTTAATACACGGAGGAGGTATTTATGCTTGAAACATCCAGCAAATTGTGAAAAAACACAGCTGTCATGAACTGTTAACAAACTGTATTAAAGCAGATTTAACACATTGTGTTGCGTAGTATTTTTGCATTATTTAATAGTGTATGGCATCTTGTAAGGAAATGAAATAAATGAGATAAAAATGTGTTCGTAGCTCTATCATAATTCATTCCAACATAGGCACAACACTGCATTATAAAATAAATTTGTTTCATAAATTGAAGTCCAGAAGTTCAGAATGTGCTGCATATTGAAAAACCTATACTTTAACATGCTTAAATCAAAAGTCTCGCTGTAAAAAAGTTAGTTATCGCTTTTCTTTCTGGGAAGAATGGTTCCAGCACTATTCGAGTTGATTTGTTATGTTACTGGTGTTGCTTGTTAATGTGTTCATCATAACTACAGTAGTATGTCTATGATAACTACTGTACAGTCACGGACACTTCTGTCTTGTAACGACCTTATTGAAGAAGCACTGAAGCAAGCCATCCATGTCTGACCACCAAGCGCCTTGTGACTAGACAACCCAACCAGCATTGCAATTCTGCGGCTTGTATACCAGTCACGGGTATACATATCTGTAAATTGAGTAGTGATGCCAAAGAGAAATACGAGATGAAGATTGTCGATCGTAATGTCTCTTGTTCTCGACATGGAATAATACTCGGTCCACGTTACGTTCCATTATTTAATGTTGTTTGGGAACGAACCTGACGGACTGGGTTTATATTTTATCTCCTTGCATTACTGTAAATTCCATATTTTACAATTATATTAATGCTTTGAACGAAAATAATGCCCAGAAAAACATCGAACACACGTTTACACCATTCTTCTCACACACATGCACGTGAAACAAACACACAAAGCTAAGTTTTAGCTTCCAAGTGAATGTCCAAATAACAGTAAATGGAGAAGCACGATGTGCGAAACATGGGATTTTTCACAAAAAGAATGCGTCTATTTGTCACATACGTGGTTTCTATTAATAGACAATGAAACAATTATGAGAGAAATTAACATGCATTTTCGTCTTCAGGTGTTGAGGTAATATTGTTTTCTAAGCATTTTGACGAAAGGATACACATAAAATTTGTTCGTTTAATCTGTATTTTCATTCTTCTAATAAGTTCTCTATCGCAAGGGGATATAGAGGTTCTCTATCTAGGCGATGGATATCTTCTCAATGGTTATGTTACGTAGCTACGATTCTCCAGTCTCTTCCACCCACTTGTCTTATTTATTTACTTCATTCATATCAACTCACGAAATACCATGAATCTAACGAAAACACACAGATATAGTTAGAACAAGAAACACACCTCGCGTCGAAGGTTCCAGACTCGAGTTCTGGCTTTTTTTTTTTTTTGCGAGGGTGATTATTCTTGTGTGTCTGTTTATCATCTTTGTCAAAAAAAATATTCATCATTATTGCCGTGATTAACCTAGGGAGAGACCAAAGCGACTGAAATAACAGAAGTACAGAAAATACAAGACACATCTGCCTAGGCATGTTATACCTTGGGAATTAGCAATCTGAAAATTAACTTGCGTTTCTGTCGACTACTTGCGAAAGAGTTTCGTGTTGTCTCGTTTGGAGTGTTGGTTATCGTGTCGGACTACATGCGGGCAACCCGAGTTCGAGCTAGTTCTGCTCACGGGGACGGGACATGTCCCGTCTCGTCTCGTGTCTCGTCTCGAAAACGAGACGGGACACGAGAAGGGAGAAGCCTTTTGAAATTCGAGACGGGACGAGACGGAATGCCTTTCTCGTCTCGTTTTCGAGGCGAGACACGAGACGGGACACGAGACGGGACGGGACAGCTTTTGAAAAGTCTCGTCTCGTCTCGAATGTCTCGAAAAAATAAAAGCAAAATTTTTAATCAGTTGCAAATACTTGTTTGCTTGGAATAAAGTATTTCAATTAGAAACGTTGATAAGCTTGTATTAAGTCAAAAGAAGACTATTCTAGAGAGAGTAATGAATGAATACCTAAACTAATTTTCTATACTCTTTCTAAACACAGCATTACTCCCCATTTTTGTTTTTCAATTTATTCCAGGTTAATAACTTCATGTTACGATAGTACTCCAGATACTAATACAATTCTGAATAACATCTAGTAAAAGGGCAGGTAGAGAAGGTGGAAGGAGGGGCCAAAAGATCGTGGAATGTCTGGGTCCGAGGTTTATCTTGTAAAAATAGTCTCAGCTCTATAGGTTGGACCGACGGATATGGTTTATTTTTATTATTTAATTTTTACATCAAAGGGTGTACAGAAGTGATTGTTATTAGGAAGTAGGAAAAGCATTGTAGGAAACATGGCAGTACAAATTGATAAGGAGTTGTTGGGAAAGTTATTAAGGAGTCCAAGATATTAGCAAGACTAAGAGAAGGAGATAATTAGGGACAAATAATCTTGCATTATCCCACTCCGAACAGCTGAGAGCTAAAAATGAGGAGAAAATACGGGAAATATGGAAAGAAGTAATTTGGTGATTTTAGTGTTTACAGGGAACCACGACAAGATTTTACCACATGATTATTTGTACGGGTTGCGAAATTATTAGAATGTTATGGAAATTTCGGATATGTCTTTGTTGAGAAAATTCTTGTTGTTTCCCTCAGGCATTCTACAGGGGTTGGATTCGATTTTTTTACGTCCATTTGAAGATTATTTCCAATGTTTTTTTTATTTCTTTATTTCTTATTTAAGGAGAATACTATTCCTTGGATTGTAATAACGAAATACTGAGGCTGATATAGAATAGATTTCAAATGAAAGAAGTGCACTAAGTTCTGTATAATCGTCGTAGAAGGAAACTTTGTTCTATGAGGGGACTGCCCGATGGTAGCGTCGTCGCCTTGTAATCAAGGGGGCACATTGTGATTTGAATCCCACTTTAAACTGTGGGTTCAGTCCCGATTAGCCTTTCTGTAAATCAGATGAAGGAATGTTGTAGCTGTTCTTTTTATTCTGTAAATTTAGCGTTCAAATTTATGAGCAAAATACATGTAGTATCTACTGTCTACATTTTCAATCGTTACTGAACAAATTTCACAAAGTAGTTTTATCAAACTTCAGAGGGAAGCTGACACCAATGTCAGGGTGGCGGGAGCCTGTTTACGACCAGGGTGTATTCCGAGACTATTTTTCGCCGTTCCCCACTGAAAGAGGTTTCGCTTTGAACAATGGACACCGTTGCTTCAGGAGGGAAACACCAAACATAGGGCGAGGTTGACCTGCAGTAGCGGGTAAGTGCCATAAATCCAGGCCTAAAGTAGGAATGAAAGTTAATGCAAGGGAGGGGCAATAAAAATTCTGTAATTTGCTTTGCTTGCTGACAGGGAGTTTTGCAGGAAAAGCTGAAAAGGAAAACGGCAGACTTTGAATGAAAGAGGGACAGTGAACACAAGTTCTTTGTATTATTCGCCGACACACAAGCTTCCATTTCGAAGATGAGGCTATCAGCAGCGAAGTTATTAGAGGGTTGGAAGCAGTGACGACGCCAGAGGGGGCAGGGGGACGCCCCATGTCAGACACTTCGCCCCCCGGGCTCCCCAACTCAAGTTAATTAAATATCGAATAATAAGAGAGTTCATTTATAAGAGTATGACGATTTTCACCTTTTCAAAGTGGTGTATTCTGCATGATATCACTTTCCTGCTTATAATACCAACTTGATTAACAAATATTAATTTGCTTCGTCCAAGATTCGAGCGCCGACCTGGGCATAGGTGATTTCTCATTCATTTATGTCCTGTAATAGCCGAGATTAACCTAAGTTTTAACCAGTCTTAAAAACTGGGAAAAAGTGTTGAATGTGGATGGTTTTAAAACATCACGAATATTTTCAGGACCACAAGATATCATCTGTAGTACGGGCAAATTATTCTAATCGTGGTCGTTAGTGACAACGTTAATTATTAAAAGACATTCAAAGTTGATTCAAGATTTGGTTGGTTGGTTGATTTGGTGTTTTAAGTCCACTTTATGCACAGTAAGGCTAATCGGGACTGGACTTATAGTTTAAAGTGCCTCCACTGGGTATCGAACCCAGGACCAAAGGTGATCGAAGAAAACCCGACACTACATGTCAGTTGTGGATTCATCGCGGTTTCTTACTATTCAGGGACTTGAATTTCGAGATGATGAGTCTGAGGAAACCTTAACAAAGGGAATTTCTTCGATACTCTTAAAATTCGATTCAAAACATATCGCGGGCAGGTAAAAGAACGCTTATTAAAATTTACCACTCTTCAATCATTAGATGCAGGTTCGCTCTTTCTCGTACATATCAAAATCGAAGAACTTCTTCCCACGAACTCCATAGGTGTCTGTAATTGTGTAGCACAGACATACGTTGGAGTGGTAGAGTAAGAGTAAGTAATGCCAGGGTCAGAATATTACTTGAATTATGAGATAACTGTAGCCTTTGTCTGATTTTTTATCCTGTGATAACATTTCCCTGAAAGGTGAAACACAAATTTTGCCCAAAACTCTTAAGCGTTACGAAGATGGTTGTCCTTAAAATCTTTGAAAAGGCTTGCTCGAAACAGGATGCTGGATGCAAACTGCCTCATTTGGCTGTTCTTGCCATTGAGAAGAAATGTCAAGTCCTGGACGTACCAAAGGTGGGCAATGTGTTCTCCAAAGCACACAGAGCAGAATTCTCCTACAGGAGAATTGCACTTCACTAAGTGCCTCACATTGTTTCTAATACCTAAGAAGATTCATTTCTTCCAACGTCACGTTTATTTTGCAAGAAAATTAAACTCTTCGAAGCATTATTTTCATCTTTTATATTATTATCTTATAACTTAAATATTTATATCAGTAGTTTCATCTCAAGAAAGACGATGAATTATAAAATTATGAATGTCTTTCAATACTGAAATAGGCCACTAGAGACAACGCAACTTACCAATAGAAAAGAATTAATGTCTTTATTAAAATGAATCATGTGGAGATAAACTCGTAATCAAGAAGTAAATTTAGGCAGTAAACGTCCACTCTAAATAAAAGACAAACACAAAACACCATACATGAATATAATAATAATTATTATTATTATAAGTATTATTATATAAGTATATATATATGTGTAGTGTTTTTGGGCGTTTTAATGTGACTGCCCCCTCACAATATTTTGTTGCCAGCCATCCCCCCCCAGTCATATTTCCCTGGTGCCATCACTGGTTGGAAGTAAATTTATTAGGACGAGGAAAGTAACAATAGCTGTTGACAGTGTTGAACCAAATGACGTGATATGTGCTACTGTTTGTATAAATGATAGGAAATTTAAGCAAAAATTTATAATTGTTGAGACTTGAGAGTTGTTTCCTTCATTTGATCGTAGGAAGAGGTTTTGTGAGACAGGGTGGGATTATTTTACACATACATGGGAAAGGGTGGTTGTTTAAAGATAGAGACGTATTTTGCACATTTTTTAAAAGTTCAGATAAAACGAGAATTTAGCCTTATGAAAAGAAATAATGCAGTACAAGGAAATAATAACTTCACATTTCTCGCACCTGCTGGGATGCAACATAAGAGTATTGCATGAAGTCTACGAACGAGGATGAAGAGGGATATGTGAAATTTGACTTACCTGCGAGTGAATTAGTGGATTCTAATATTCTTAAGGTTGATATTGTTTTTTTTTTTGTTTTTTTTTAAGTCCACTTGATTCACAAATAGGCTAAATTGCGAACCGACCTACAGTTTAAAGTGCGATCCGATCCACTTTGTGCCTCCATTGAGTATCGACGCGAGGACCCTTTATTACAAGACCTCGACGTTATTACTACGCCATCGGGGAGGCACCAAATTTACACAAAAATGTTGATTCCAATAACACGTTGTATGCATAATCTGATAATGATGCACTTTTGGTGCATCTAAACATATTTTTTTCAACTATAGCATGTCTAAAAGGATCATTGAAGTTGGGATTTTTATAACTTCAGGAGGCACGGCTCTGTAAATGTGCGATATAAAATAAATGCAGGTTTGCCTTCCATACGTGGTGGTTTTGTCACGTTTCCTCTCTTCGTAAAACACTTTTGCAGGAACGGCTTCTTGCATCCTCCTGGGGCCTTGCTCTAGCTAAACAAAAAATATATTTGTTTAGCATAATCGAGGGTTACATATTCCTGCCGAACTTACTAGAAAACAAGGATTCTATTGGGATCATAGTATCAATGAAGATTTATGTACGCTACTACTTATAATAATGAGCATAAAACATTGATCAGGAACTTTATTTTTCGTCAACTGGATGTAACATCTTTTTTTTGTTATTCAGGAAATATTCAATTCATCACCTTTTTTTTTACATTAATTTTCTTGCCAGGACAGCTGTTTTTATGCAGATTTTGACGATCTTAACTACACGTAAACTAGATATTAGCTAATATTCGTGCTGTTATATTACTATTCTTCTACCATCTTTGTAACATTTCATGCAATAACAATAATAGAATTGATTAATTTACATATTGAAGTGAATAGACCTATGAATTATATTAATGTATTAATTTAAACATTTGCTTCATTGTTGTCGTTAATGTTATTATTATCATCATTTTTTCTGAAACACTTGGCTCGGACACCCTCCCCCGACATATATTTCTAGATGCGTGCCTGCCGAAGGATAAATTAGATCAAGCGGTGGTGGTACCGGACTTAGAGGCTAAAGGGAAAACAAAGAAGTATGTGCGTCATAAGCTGAGCATAAGAAACAGCACAATATCACAAAGAAACACTTTTTGAAACTTATGTCATAGAAGATGTTTAACAATATTAAGAACAATAAATGCTTTCTATTTGTAATATACTAAATATTGAGATTTTAAATAGTCTTTTGTGTTCGTACTACGCATTTAAAATCTTTTTTGTTGCTCCCCAGCGCCAAGCTTAGAATTTAAAGAAAAAAATGTACATTTTCATAGTGCACGGAAGTTCGACATTCAGAAAGAAAGAAGGTCTATTGGAAAACATTTCAAGACTTCCAAAAGATATAGCAGTAATGAAAAAGAGCACTCACTTATACGTGTTTGTTACAACCTGTTCCGCTTCCCGCGCTAGCTGATTGCTGGCTTTTCTAGCATAAACCAAGCGGTGTTGCTGCTGAAGACCGCCTGAACTCCGTGCAGGGGAAAGCCAATGCCAGGCAGCAAATTAAAATACGCAACATGACAACAGCGTCTACGTAAGCTCCTCTCTTCTGGCTTCCATTCGCTCCTCGCTGCCCAGCAGACGACTTTTTTCTCGTTTCTCATTGGCACCAAAACTGTGGAGCGTTCGCTAGCGCGGGAAACGGGACAGGTTCTAACGAACTCGGTATAAATGTACGATGGATAGACAGTTGTATGAAGCGAAAAAAAACCACAAGGTCTATTTCATAAGATACCTAGCAATCAGTAACCAAGAAACTGCATTTTTAATATTAATGTCCTCATGATTAACGAACCTTATTTATTCTCACCATGCAAAGGTCCCGGGTTCGAATCCCGGTCGGGCTTGGTTGTTTGTGAATGTCCATTCATCAATTTCATCATTTCATCACTCATCCCCATCTTCGCAAATTAGCTAAGAGGCACAAAACACGAAGTAAAATAAACTAAATCAATCAATCAATCAATTATTCTCACCACGCAATGGGTAAAATATTTGGAGCTTTATCCCACTTTCCGGAAAAATATTTCGTGTCTCTGCTACTTTTGGCTTTTGTTGTCATGATATCCCGGATCACTTTTACGAGACGAGACGAGACAAAACGAGACGGGACGAGACGAGACGAGACAGAACCCTTCGAGACGGGACACGAGACGGGACAAACGAATATTTTCGAGACGAGACACGAGACGAGACAGCATTTTCACGAGACGGGACGGGACAGACCAAAGTCTCGTCTCGTCTCGTCTCGTGGGCAACACTAGTTCGAGCCCAGCGGAAGGAAAGTTTTTTTTTGTCTAATTTCATCCAACTTTATTTATAAAACTGAGGTTTCTGCAAAACCTTTTGAATTGCATGCCACTTCGTATGTTGGTAATCTGAAAGCAGCAAAGATGAAAATTTGATGTTCCGAAGCGACGATGTATTTGTGTATGTGTTGAAAAAACGCAGTTATTTATTAGCGAAAAACATGCAGCCACGTGATCATTGAAAACGCTTCCTAGTTGTCAGTGCTAATATGGCAGTAGCTACAGTCTGTCAACACACACCAACTTTCACGTTCCCCGTTAAATGATTACCTTTCCACGTTTCAAAATCATGAGTGCTGTCTAAAGCAATACTTTGATACTTGCGTTTCCATGTTCGAATCTAAAGTAATACGAAACTTTTTTTTCCCAACCAATGACATTGAAACCATTAATAACTGTTTGCAATGTGATATTGATATCATATATGGAAAGAATAAAAATGGAGAATTTCGCTTAAAACAACTTATAAATATATTAAATTATGTGGATACCTGATGTGAAACGTACGATGCCCGATCAGAGAGCCTGAATGTTGCATTGAAAATTGCAGAGGGCATTCAATTTCAGGCACATTACACTAACTGTAAGACTATTTTCAAAATTAATAATATTTGGATAACCGGCAAATCCTAACTTGATGTTAACCACGTAATGCACTTGATAATCAAAGAAACATAATTTTTCTTGAGCATGCCCTTTATTTTGTGTCTTGATTGTTGAAATAATACGTTGAAACGAACAGTAGTATGTTTTAGAATGTGTTTAGAATTTCTTCTGTACTGCATGGGAATACTGAAGTCATTTTAGTTTCCTAATCAAATCACAATTATTCAGTGTAATCTTTAAAAAGGAAAGCCTTTGTTTCTTTGCAGCTGTTCATGACAGAAATTCAATTGCAAGACAAGTTACCAAATTAGCAATACATATTTGTGGTATGTGCTTGTCTGCCTTATACCGGATGATGAAGGAAGCATATATAAAAGATATACAATTACTGTTCTTGGGTAGCTTGTCCTGCTTTTGTCAGAAAACCTGATCAGCATACTGAACCAAGCCATCACACGAGATAGGACTTCAATAATATAATTCCGTTTCTGTGGTCAAATAACTCCAAAAAAGGCAATAAAATTGTCAGTGTGAGGAGACGGAGAAATAATTTCCTTTCATCTTACATTATACTCTGTCTGTATGCCTAGTGTGGTTTGTCTGTCCCAAAGCTGAAGACAAACCTCTGTCTGTTGTAACGCGTGGCATGTTTTCTTCCAGCTTACAAATCACGTAAAATACCTTCGTTCACTTCAGTGTGCTGGTTCTGCAGGCTCAAGGTCATGTCCAGGGATTTTATTTATAACTATAAATAAACAAGAGAGAAGGACACAGGTTGGTATGATGAACTAAATTGTAATCTAAAAGTTTTAATTGAAGAAACAAAACACGTTCTCGGTCAAAAATAGGGCATTCAATTTCAGGCACATTACACTAACTGAAGGAGTATTTCCAAAATTAATAGTATCCTCGTTCTTCACCTTTTTCTCAGTTGTCACACATGTCAATTTCCTCTATATTCTCTGTATTCTCATTGGGACAAACACCCACATGCATGCCCGAACCGAGTATTGGTAATATCGCACGCTAGCCAACAATTCCCGAGGAAAAGTGTGATACGTGGTTTAGGCACAAGTGGTTGGAATCCCACTTTAAACTATAGATCCAGTTTTCTTACTGTGCATAAAGTGGACTTAAAAAGAAGGAAAAATCGAGGAAAGGCGCTTGAAGGTTTCGATGAGTTCCAAGTGCCTTGATGAGGCGAAGCTATTACATGATTTTCAAGTGGTCAAGTGGCCCCGTGGTAGCGGATAAGTTTCACGTAAAGAAGGCTTTCAGTTCGATTCCCGTTCTATTGCCCTATTTTTTTAAAAACAACTCGAGCAACTAATTATTTCATTTTATTTAATAATTTATTGGAGTAAAAGTTAAATACATTTTTACTTTATTTTTGGGTGGAAATCTTTACTTTACCGTTTTAAATTTTATTTGTGAAAATTATTTTTTACGATAGTTTTTTTTCACATTTCTCATCATTTTACAAACATACTCAATAAAATTTTATGCCTGACGAAAAGTATACATTTCTTTCGAGAAAATGATCTAGAAATACATATAATACTATTCACAAGAAATTATCGTAATCGTTTGAAAAACAAAATTCAATTCAAAATTCAACAATTCGCACAGCAAATAAGATAAGAATGTTCGCAATAAATAAATTGAAATATATAGTCGCTCGAGTTAAGAAAAAATTGGAGGCAATCAAACGGGAATCGAACCCAGTATCTCCTGCGTGTCAAACTAACAAGCTACCACCCCACCACCTGGTCTTCTGTCAGTTGGACAATATAATCGTCTTATGAGTAACGCTTGCTAAGTTTCTAATCTTTGAAGCGCTTGTAATTGTTGTTGTGTGGATTAGAAACTTCCACCCGATTTCCACCCAAAAATAAAGTAAAAATGTATTTAACTTTTACTCCAATAAATTATTAAATAAAATGTAATAATTAGTTGCTCGAGTTGTTTTTAAAAAAATAGGGCAATAGAACGGGAATCGAACTGAAAGCCTTCTTTACGTGAAACTTATCCGCTACCACGGGGCCACTTGACCACTTGAAAATCATGTAATAGCTTCGCCTCATCAAGGCACTTGGAACTCATCGAAACCTTCAAGCGCTTTTCCTCGATTTTTCCTTCTTTTTAAGTCCACTTTATGCACAGTAAGAAAACTGGATCTATAGTTTAAAGTGGGATTCCAACCACTTGTGCCTAAACCACGTATCACACTTTTCCTCGGGAATTGTTGGCTAGCGTGCGATATTACCAATACTCGGTTCGGGCATGCATGTGGGTGTTTGTCCCAATGAGAATACAGAGAATATAGAGGAAATTGACATGTGTGACAACTGAGAACAAGGTGAAGAACGAGGATACTATTAATTTTGGAAATACTCCTTCAGTTAGTGTAATGTGCCTGAAATTGAATGCCCTATTTTTGACCGAGAACGTGTTTTGTTTCTTCAATTAAAACTTTTAGATTACAATTTAGTTCATCATACCAACCTGTGTCCTTCTCTCTTGTTTATTTATAGTTATAAATAAAATCCCATTGGAGCATGGAAAAACCTTTCACTGTTCAGAAGTCAGTCATTGTTCTCTGCAGTTTTCAATGCAACATTCAGGCTCTCTGATCGTGCATCGTACGTTTCACATCAGGTATCCACATAATTTAATATATTTATAAGTAGGGAGCGTCCTCCTCCGTAGTCGAGCGGGTTAAGGCGTTGCCGGTGGCAACCCACCATCGTGAGGAAATTGGGGAGCTCCGAGTGAGTGAGCGTAATCCGGTCGAGAAGACCTACTATAACGGCTGGGGATACGTCGGGCTGACCCCCTGACTATTCCAATACTGGTTGAAAATCTCCACGCTTAGAGGTGACGATAGAAAGCGTGGGAGGGAGACCGGCAGTCGGTAGGTATGCCTAGGCCCTTCATGGGCTGTTGCGCAACGGATTATTATTATTATTATAAGTAGGGAGCGGAAGTTGATGACCTAAAAAATATAGGTATATGACCTATAGAATATCCTAAAAAATGAAAAATAAATGACGTAAAATGCAAAAAAAGACCATTAAATTTGTTAGTTTCAGTTTAAAAATTGAAATGAAAATGAAATTAAACAAAATGCAATCTTGTTTTGAAAAAAAGTGAACCAAATGATAGCACATGCACATTCAATTAAAATGTGCAACGAGGATTTTCAATGCAAACAGGGTCTAGCTATGGAATTTCCAGCCTTTCCTGATCTTAAATCTGAGTTTGCCCTAGACGGGCACCTGGTGGTTTCCCCCGACACAACAAAGACTGTCACCAGTTCAGTTTTCTAATTAATTACCAAAATTAAAGAAGTGACAAAATATGATGAAACAATATACCGAATATTGAAAAAAATGACGGGAAAATGACGGGAAAATGCCGAAAATCGGGGAAAATGACCTAAAACCTGACAAATGGCAACCATTGCAAAAAAATGCACTTTAAAATTACCTTTTTTGGGTTCTAGATGAAGTGTAATATTGTGTATATTTAATGGGCATCGCGTCCGAGATGTCATAAAAAAGATGGCATTTCATCAACTTCCGCTCCCTATTTATAAGTTGTTTTAAGCGAAATTCTCCATTTTTATTATTTCCATATATGATATCAATATCACATTGCAAACAGTTATTAATGGTTTCAATGTCATTGGTTGGAAAAAAAAAAGTTTCGTATTACTTTAGATTCGAACATGGAAACGCAAGTATCAAAGTATTGCTTTAGACAGCACTCATGATTTTGAAACGTGGAAAGGTAATCATTTAACGGGGAACGTGAAAGTTGGTGTGTGTTGACAGACTGTAGCTACTGCCATATTAGCACTGACAACTAGGAAGCGTTTTCAATGATCACGTGGCTGCATGTTTTTCGCTAATAAATAACTGCGTTTTTTCAACACATACACAAATACATCGTCGCTTCGGAACATCAAATTTACATCTTTGCTGCTTTCAGATTACCAACATACGAAGTGGCATGCAATTCAAAAGGTTTTGCAGAAACCTCAGTTTTATAAATAAAGTTGGATGAAATTAGACAAAAAAAAACTTTTCTTCCGCTGGGCTCGAACTCGGGTTGCCCGCATGCTAGTCCGACACGATAACCAACCCTCCAAACGAGACAACACGAAACTCTTTCGCAAGTACTCGAATGAAACGCAAGTTAATTTTCAGATTACTAATTCCCAAGGTATAACATGCCAAGGCAGATGTGTCTTGTATTTTCTGTACTTCTGTTATTTCAGTCGCTTTGGTCTCTCCCTAGGTTAATCACGGCAATAATGATGAATATTTTTTTTGACAAAGATGATAAACAGACACACAAGAATAATCACCCTCGCAAAAAAAAAGCCAGAACTCGAGTGTGGAACCTTCAACGCGAGGTGTGTTTCTTGTTCTAACTATATCTGTGTGTTTTCGTTAGATTCATGGTATTTCGTGAGTTGATATGAATGAAGTAAATAAATAAGACTGTTTGGGATAGATTAGTGTATGTATTATTATTTGTGTTATCAAAATGTGAAAATTTGTATATCATAAGTATTCATTATACTTGTCGCCACTAGGTGGCAGGACAGTGCAGACTCTGCTTCGGAGACTGTGCAGGGCGTGGTACATATCGGGAAATACCCGCACTGAACGAGAGATCAGCGAGAGACATTGCTACACGGTGGTCGACTCCATTCCAATGTAGTCCAGTGTCAGTGTACATTAAATAGTGTATATAATCAGTCCAGTGTTTAATTAAGAAACGCAACATTTTATGGTCATCTCCGGGCAGGATTAGTTTACCGAGTGAACAATCTCTGTGAGATATGACGTGTTACGCATCAGAACAAACGTCTCGACTCGCCCGCCATGGAAAGAACGAGTGTTTTCGCGCGGTATCGAAGTGACTTTGTATGCAGTGTTCCAGTTACAGATGTGTACTGACATTCGTACTTACGTCAATATATGGTTGCATGTTATGTGCTCAATCGTAGAACTTCCTGTGTCACAGTACTTATTGCGTATTACGTGTAATTTTCGATCACAACGGTTACGCGTGTGGTTTGAACAGACATTCCGTATCGTTATCGTGCGTACGTCGAATGTTTTGTTACAAGACTGACTTATACACGGTAGTATTCAGTGGACAATAAGTTATCTGTTACGATAACTCAACACGGGACTGAGCATCATAAATATGGACAGTTTCGAGCATTCACTACAGTATCCTGCTGTCGGCTGAAGTGACGTCATCGCCAACACCCAGGGAAGCTTCAGATCAAGGTCAGTAGTTAGATAGGCTCGCACCATATTTTGTTTACTCTTTCCTCACGTACTATTACCTACATATCTTGCCCTCTTTCCTTCGCGATGGATGAAGAAGAGAAAAGAGTGTTGATACGTAGGAGAGCTGGATTTAGGGGCCAGTTAACACGAACACAAGCATTTGTCAATGCCTTTGAAGATACGGGGGAAGTTCAAGAAGTAAGGGTCCGTTTACAAAATTTAACACCTTTGTGGGAAAAATATGATGAAGTTCAAACACGTTTAGAAGTAGAAGATATAAACGAGAATCATGAACCTCACAGGGAGGATTTTGAAGAAGTTTACTACAAGGTACGGGGTAAAATGGAATCCATTATAGAGAAACATAAACAAGCACAAGCAGCACCTACAGATGGATCGGATGTTGTAAACAATGCTTCATCATTAGGCACCAAGCACATCAAATTACCCACAGTATCTTTACCCACGTTTCACGGTAATTATCAGGATTGGTTAGCATATTCAGATGCATTTCAGGCTATGGTTCACACAAATGACAATATTCCTAAAATACAGAAATTCCACTACTTGCGTTCATCATTGGAATCTGAAGCAAGAACACTTATCGATACTTTGCCCATGACCGATTCAAATTATGATATTGCATGGCAATTGTTGAAAGATAGGTATGAAAATAAACGACTGATAGCAGCAAGTCATGTCAATAACATCTTGCATGTGAACGCAATTAACAAGGAAAATGCCACAGAATTACGTCAGTTCATCAATGACGTCACCAGTAACTTAAATGCTCTTCGAGCTCTTGAATTACAAACACCGTTAGAAGATGTTATTTTGATACATCATTTTTTGGCTCAACTTGATACTCACACAAGAAGGGAATGGGAATTAAGCCATACCGATCAGTCGTTCCCTACACTGAAGGAACTGTTCACCTTTCTAGAACAAAAATGTCAAGCTTTGGAATCAATGAAGTCTGTTCACGTAAACAAAAATGTCAATGAAAACAAGGTTAGCCCTAAACAGAAACACATCCGTCAGTCAAATTCTTACCTGACAACTACAAATACGCAATGCTATTTCTGTAAATTAGCACATTCCTTATATTCATGCAAGTCTTTTGCAGGCGCCAGTCTGAAGCAGAAACAAGAGTGTGTGCGCAATAACAAACTTTGTTATAATTGTCTCAGATCGAATCATAATTTTAGGAACTGTACTTCAGGTAATTGTAGACGCTGTGGATTGAAACACAATTCACTGTTGCATCCAGACGAAGGCGGTAAACGAGGAGGTTCTCTAAGGCAAGACCAACCAAGGAATGACTCACCAGACACGAGGAACGAAGCTGCAAGGACAACTTCAGTACAATCTTCATACTGCACATTTAAGAGTAAACCAAGATCACACGTTCTGCTATCGACAGCTTTAGTAGAAGTCGTCGATTCTAGAGGACAGCCACATACATGTAGAGCTCTCCTGGACAGTGGGTCTCAGTCAAATTTCATCAAGGAAGATCTTGTTCAGAGACTACAGTTACGAAAGCAGAAAAATCATATTCCAATCAGAGGAATCAATAATGTTTCATCGGAAGCCAAGCACAGTGTAGACATTCAGTTGCGCT
This sequence comes from Lepisma saccharinum, assembly GCF_977018435.1. Classification (NCBI taxonomy): domain Eukaryota; kingdom Metazoa; phylum Arthropoda; class Insecta; order Zygentoma; family Lepismatidae; genus Lepisma; species Lepisma saccharinum. Next base: position 29,518,488 of record NC_139251.1, on the reverse strand, counting down.
CAAGAGTGTCAGACTTCCAGACTTCACTTACTTGTCTGATACTCCCACGCATCACAGGGAACGTACCTTCTCAAGTTATTCATCATGAACATTGGAACCTACCAACCGACATTGAGTTAGCAGATCCAGATTTCTACAAACCAGAGGGGATAGATCTACTAATTGGATCAGAACTTTACTTGCACTTACTTCTTCCTGAAAGACAAACGAGAGATGAAAACTATCCAGTTCTTCAAAATACTGAATTAGGTTGGATTTTAGCTGGTCGGATGGAACAGCCTGTACAACCTAGTACACCCACAGTAGCATGTTTTGTACGCATGGAAGACAATTTGGATTCTCAATTACGGCGTTTTTTCGAGTTGGAGGAAATGTTCTCCAAACCAAAAACAGCTGAAGAAGTAGCTTGTGAAAACCACTTCGATCAACACACCACCAGAGAAGAAACAGGGCGTTTCATTGTTCGTCTCCCATTTCGATCAGATCATACAGAGCTAGGACATTCATACAACCAGGCATTATTCAGACTACATCAGTTAGAGAAGAGGTTTCAACAACAACCAGAGTTGAAAGAGGAGTATGACAGAATACTCGAGGAGTATGAAATGTTGGGACACATGAAGCCAGTACAACCAGATCCAAACAAAGCTGATGACGTGTCATACTATTTACCACATCATCCAGTATTCAAACCTAGCAGCAGCAGCACGAAGACCAGAATTGTTTTTGATGCATCAGCAAAAACAACAAATGGAGTATCATTAAACGATATACTGATGGTCGGTCCAACCACACATGACGATCTTCAGTCTATAGCTCTTCGCTTCAGAACGCACAAGGTTGTATTTACGGCAGACGCCGAGAAGATGTTCAGACAAATTCTGATTCATCCAGATGACACTAAGTTTCAACGCATACTTTGGAGAAAATCTACAGATATGCCAGTACAAACGTTCGAGCTCACAAGAGTCACATTTGGTTTGGCATCATCACCGTTTTTGGCGACCAAAACATTGCAGCAGTTAGCTGAAGAGGAAGCAACCAAGTTTCCGAATGCATCCAAAGTTTTACAACGAGATGTTTACGTTGATGACCTTCTCACCGGAGCCAACAGTATTGAAGAAGCTAGACAATTGCAAGGAGAACTAATCGATTTACTGAATTCAGGAGGATTCACTTTGAAGAAATGGTGTTCTAATCATCCAGAACTTCTTGAAGCAGTACCAGCTACTCATAGAGAAATGCAACTACCATTTCAGTTCGACAAGGGAGCAAACGTTACGGCTTTAGGCCTCACGTGGGATCCAGTCACAGATAAATTGCAAGCAAATAACAAGGAGATAGTGTCATGTTATGAAGACAACATCACTAAACGACAAGTAGCTTCTATTGTCGCATCAATCTTTGATCCTTTGGGACTAGTGAGTCCAATAGTAATTTCTTACAAGATATTTCTACAACAATTATGGTTCCATAACATGGAATGGGACGATAAGTTACCAGAACAACTCAACATGGAGTGGAAACGTTTGTTTCAACAGCTACCAAACATTAATCAGATACAAGTTAACAGATTTGTGCTAGTTCAAGGAAAAGTGGTTGACATTCAACTCCACGGATTTTCAGATGCATCGCAAGTTGCATATGGCTGTTGTTTGTATCTTAGATCAACAAATGAAAATGGTGAAACCACTGTACATTTACTTTGTTCACGTTCGCGTGTGGCACCTATAAGAAGAATCACTCTTCCTCGTCTTGAATTGTGCGCTGCATTGTTGCTGGCGAAACTAACACACAAGGTGTTACAACTACTACAATTGGAAGTCAGTAGAATCAATCTATGGACCGATTCGAAGATCGTACTGGCGTGGCTTGCATCACCTGCAAGACGATGGAAAACCTTTGTATCGAATAGAGTTTCACAAATCCAAGAATGTACTAAGCCTCAGTACTGGAAACATGTAGTGTCAGCACAGAACCCCGCAGATTTAATCAGCAGAGGGACAAATGTAGACTCACTACACACCTCTCAAATGTGGTTTCATGGCCCTGATTGGCTATCACTTCCAACAACATCATGGCCTTCGAGTCCAACATCGTCAAGGGATAATGACTTCGAACTCGACGAACTTGAAGAACAAAGAACAACTATAGTAAGTCTAGTCACAAATGCACCAACAATAGAATTTATCAGCAGATTTTCGTCGTTATTGAAACTTCAAAGAGTGATTGCATATTGTTTGAGATTTCTACACAATGCGAGGAACAAACAAGAGAAACATATAGGATCATTGTCAGCAAGTGACTTAAGATCAGCATTGCATACTTGCATTAGAAGCATGCAACACGAAGTTTATGGCAAGGAAATACGAGAATTGTCTTCTAACAGTCAGGTGTCAAAGGATAGTCAACTTTCAGACTTACATCCTTTCCTCGATGACAAGCAAGTACTCAGAGTTGGAGGAAGACTTAGACACTCGCAGCTACCATATGATAGCAAACATCAAATCATATTGCCACCGAAGCATCATTTAACTGAATTGATCATTCTTTCAGAACACCACAGGCTATTACATGCAGGACCACAACTCCTTATATCTTCATTACGACAGGAGTACTGGATACCAAGAGCCAGACAAGTGGTCAGAGCTATTCTGCATAAGTGCCTCATTTGTTTCAAACTAAGAGCATCTATTTCCAACCAACTCATGGGACAATTACCACCATCCAGAATACAGTCCACTAGACCATTTCTAAACACTGGAGTTGATTACGCTGGACCAATTATCATCAAGCCGTCAATCACCAGAAGCAAATCAAGGTTGAAAGCATATGTAGCAGTATTTGTATGCTTTGCCACCAAGGCTATACACCTAGAATTGGTCGGAGATCTCAGCACCAAGTCATTCATTGCTGCTTTACGAAGATTTACGGCACGCAGAGGGAAATGTTTGAACTTGTACAGCGACAACGGAAGAAATTTCGTCGGTGCCAATCGTGAATTACAAGACTTGAAGAATTTATTCCAATCATCAGACTTCAGCAAGTCTTTAGAAGACCATGCAGCTCAGGAAGGATTCAAATGGCATTTTCTACCACCCAATAGCCCAAATATGGCTGGACTTTGTGAAGCAGGAGTGAAGTCCATGAAGCATCACCTGAGGAGAATCGTAGGGAACTCTGCTCTCACTTTCGAAGAACTTGTAACACTCTTAGTTCAAATCGAAGCCTGTCTTAACTCCAGGCCCCTCACAGTATTGTCACATGACCCTACAGATCCCAGTTTTATAACCCCTGGCCATTTCCTTATTGGTGCACCCCTAACTAGTTTTCCTGAGCCTAGTCTAACTAACATCAAAGAATCCAGTTTATCCAGATGGCAGAAATTGCAGCAGATGTACCAACAACTATGGGACCGTTGGTCAAAGGACTACTTGCATTCCCTGCAGCAGAGGACCAAGTGGAACACCCAAAAGAAGAATTTGGAACCAGGAACAGTGGTTTTAGTGAAGGAAGATCACCTACCTCCACTTACATGGAAACTTGCTATAGTTGAACAAGTGCATCCTGGTGCGGATGGACTAGTGCGTGTTGCAACTGTTCGCACTTCGTCTTCAACTTATAAACGTTCAGTTAACAAACTAGTGCCTCTTCCAGTAGATCATTAGTTGTACTTTTGTTGATCGACTCGATCAAGAGGGGGGACTATGTTTGGGATAGATTAGTGTATGTATTATTATTTGTGTTATCAAAATGTGAAAATTTGTATATCATAAGTATTCATTATACTTGTCGCCACTAGGTGGCAGGACAGTGCAGACTCTGCTTCGGAGACTGTGCAGGGCGTGGTACATATCGGGAAATACCCGCACTGAACGAGAGATCAGCGAGAGACATTGCTACACGGTGGTCGACTCCATTCCAATGTAGTCCAGTGTCAGTGTACATTAAATAGTGTATATAATCAGTCCAGTGTTTAATTAAGAAACGCAACAAAGACAAGTGGGTGGAAGAGACTGGAGAATCGTAGCTACGTAACATAACCATTGAGAAGATATCCATCGCCTAGATAGAGAATCTCTATATCCCCTTGCGATAGAGAACTTATTAGAAGAATGAAAATACAGATTAAACGAACAAATTTTATGTGTATCCTTTCGTCAAAATGCTTAGAAAACAATATTACATACTTGTTCACTAATAGAAAAGAATAAAAAAATTGTCCTTGGTGGGGATCGAACTTAGACCTCACTGATGAAAGCTCTGTACGCTAACCAACACTCTATCAATAGCACCATGTTTTCTTTTTTCCAGTCAGTCTGTTTCCTTCCTCAACACCTGAAGACGAAAATGCATGTTAATTTCTCTCATAATTGTTTCATTGTCTATTAATAGAAATCACGTATGTGACAAATAGACGCATTCTTTCTGTGAAAAATCCCATGTTTCGCACATCGTGCTTCTCCATTTACTGTTATTTGGACATTCACTTGGAAGCTAAAACTTAGCTTTGTGTGTTTGTTTCACGTGCATGTGTGTGAGAAGAATGGTGTGAACGTGTGTTCGATGTTTTTCTGGGCATTATTTTCGTTCAAAGCATTAATATAATTGTAAAATACGGAATTTACAGTAATGCAAGGAGATAAAATATAAACCCAGTCCGTCAGGTTCGTTCCCAAACAACATTAAATAATGGAACGTAACGTGGACCGAGTATTATTCCATGTCGAGAACAAGAGACATTACGATCGACAATCTTCATCTCGTATTTCTCTTTGGCATCACTACTCAATTTACAGATATGTATACCCGTGACTGGTATACAAGCCGCAGAATTGCAATGCTGGTTGGGTTGTCTAGTCACAAGGCGCTTGGTGGTCAGACATGGATGGCTTGCTTCAGTGCTTCTTCAATAAGGTCGTTACAAGCCAGAAGTGTCCGTGACTGTACCACAGATTAATAAAATCGCTTACTTCCTATCTCTCCTTTGTAATCTGTGCGTATACCAAACCGGGCATGTGGAGTCACCCTACGGCGGTTTCGAAACGTAAAGCGTTGTCATAGCAACCTCTCCGCTAATCATATCTTATTACTCTTGGCAGTGACAGTTGAATGCGTCTCAGCGCAATGATCCGCTCACCCCACCCTTCCTATCCTGCTTTCATTTTTTGCTAATAATTCGGGACACATCTCGTAAGGTCGTATTAATTATGTTATTTAAGTGCATAAAAATGTTCTACAAGGATAAATACCATTGTTCAGTTAATGCATGTTACGTTTGAATGATTTCTACATCTAAGTTACGAGATATACAGAATTAGTAGCCCAGAAGCACAACATAGGAAAATAATTTCAAGTTCCTGAAATTCCAGCACGCAAATCATTCCGTTGTGCATGAAAAATGGTCGGTGTATTATCTGTGGTAATAAGTACTTTTATTTCGTATTCACCCTTTTATGCATTGTTTTTCTGACATTTTCGGCAAATCGCGATTGTATCTTATGTAAACTCTACAGCGATTTCTTTGTTCGTAGATCAATGCGTTTTACCCCTCCCTCGTCGTTGTTTATTTAGCGTCGCATTTTTTTCAATTTTAGGCTAATCGCGACGATGCCATGTAAAATTGATGACAGAAAGAAAGCTCTAACAGGAACTCGAACCCTGGACCCCTGCATTAACTGAACAATAGTATTTATCCTTGTAGAAAATTTTTTATGCACTTAAATAAAATAAATACTACCACCTTACGAGATAAGTCCGAATTATTAGCAGAAAATAAAAAAAAGGAATGGAAGGGTGGGGTGAGCGGATCATTGCGTTATTCAAAGTGTTCTAAAGGGCGTTCGAGACATGTTGCAACATTTCCCAAATTGTATCTTAATCTTCATAACAATTGCTGCACAGTTTAACGTGGGTGCAATCTGCAGGATACAGCACACTTAATATCAGCAACTGTTTCTGGTGCTGTTACTGAATGTCTAGTATTATCGGAGGATCGGCTGTAATTTTATCCCTTGTGTACCATATTCAATCGCAAGATGTAGACACTTCTGATTTACCAACGTAAAAAATTCCATTCATCTGTCTATGGCCTCATAAAACGAAAGACAAATGCATTCACTTTCTCTGCAATTGATATCAGTGGAGTACCCTGAGGAGGGGGGGGGGGGAGATTTGATGCCGAAAATGCCAGGGAAACAAAATATAGGATTCGAATGTTTTGTCTGAGGAAATAAGAATAAAACATAAAACGTATTATTAAAAACTACTGATGGAACATTAGCGCTATTCATCTAACGAAAACATTACAAATCGGCTGGAGGCTTGTAGGTATGAAATATACTGGAATAAAAGATATATACATATAGTCAGTACTTGTTTTCCAAACTTAAAATGTGATGTAATATGTTAACGGGACTTTCATCACACAGTTTTTTTCTTATGGGCTTGAGTCCACCTGGGCTCAGTCGCTGGGTTTTCAGCCTGTGTATAGGACTGGTGGCAACCCACCATCCTGAGAAAATTGGAGACCTACAAGTGAGTAGCGTAACTCAGTCTGGGAAATCTTTAACAGCTGAGGGTTCGAGTGCTGACCCCACGTCACCCCATTACTGGTTGAAGATCTTCACACCTCTAGGTAGGGTTATGGGAGGCAGACTGGCAGTCAGGTGATAGGCCAAGGCCCTTCCAGGGCTGTAGAGCAGTGGATCCCAACCTTTTTCAGTCGGGGACCCACCTTGAAGGATATTACACTTCATGGGACTCATAAGATGGGAACCAGCGGAATTAATTTGTAGGGGTGTGCACCCAGTTTATAATCATATATTTGCTCTTTTACAACAACACGGCCTCAATTTAAATTGTTTAAGCAATATATGTAAGTAATTTAATGTAATAGGTTTCTTAAGACCCAGTTAACAAAGTTTCGAGCCCAAGTTCTCGACCCACCAAATGTCCCTTCAGGACCCAGGAGTTGGTCGCACCCTATAGGTTGAGAAACGATTCTGTAGAACCATGGGTTATGTTATGCTGTACATGAAAGTAAATATTTTACACTACAGTTAATTTCTATCATAACTCACATTCAGTGTTCTGTAGTTGAAATGATATTTTGGAAAATACAACATAGAAACTAGTTCAGTGCCATCTGCCATGAGAGAATATAATAAAATAAAAGCTATGAGTGACACAGCTCATTGGGGAAGTTATCAAACAGAATACGTTCTGGAATAAAATTGTAATTGTTTTAATTCTATCAGTCTATTTCTCTGTAAAAACTACTATGATGATGATAATGAATAGTTATGGGAAATAGAGTAAGAAAAGGTCACACCTTACACAAGTTAATCTAGAATGCCTATATAGCAACCACCTCATCTCGAAGTTGTGGTTCGGATCCCACTTTAAATTGTAGGTCCAGTCCCGATTGGCCTTACTGTGAATAAAGTGAACTTAAAACACCAAATCAATCAATCAATCGAAGTTGTATAAAATTTCACTTTTCTGGTTTGCATGAGAGTAATTTCTACCCATTTCTAAAAAACGTGTGGATGTTTGTAAGATATATTATTAACTAATCACTGCATGCTTATTCATTTAGTATTTGTCAAACATCCCTAATTTTTAATCATGTCATACAAGCGAGTTTTGTTCGAAGTTACTTACTGGAACCACTCTACATATTGACTACAATTTCATCATATGGCCGGACCCTGTGGGCGAGTGGTTAGCACATCGCGCTGCAACGAAAAGGGTCCTGGGTTCGAATCCCACTCGGGCTTGGTTGTTTGTGAATGTCCATTCATCAATTTCATAATTTCATCACTCATCCCCATCTTCGCAAATTAGCCAAGAGGCACAAAACGCGAAGTAAAATAAACTCAATCAATCAATCATCATATGGCATTACATATTTCATAGTTACAAAAAAATCTGGACTCGAAATATGAATGTCTTAGAATACAAAACAAAGCAGTCATGGAGTATGTAGGATAAGGCTAGATAAGCACACTCCCAGCCCCCCCTCCTAAACACACACAATGGAATTATAAATACACCACTGAAAGATCCTGCACAGACATGTATTTTATATATTCATATACTTAATACAGTACTGAACATGATATAATCCATGCATTCAGAATAAATATTGCACATGAACTTTAAAGTTAACTGAAAAACAAAAGAAATGTGCAAATTTTCAGCTGATGACAAAGAAACCAATAGTAATTTTTGCAATCTAGAGAGATTTCACACCAAAGTGACATGTGACATATGTCACTTGGAGATGAACCAATGAACAGCAACGTTTCACCCATAGTGTATGACATATTGACAAAATCCCTGCTACTCATTATCAGCTTCTAAATAATGTCACACATGATTCTAGTCAGTCTAAAAGAAAGTGATTATCATTCTTTCAAGCTTCACACTATCAGGTCAATCATTGGTGCATGATGTTTCTCATATCATCCCTCCATCAAGAAGTAAATTTAACTTGGCTTCGTATCGAACATAGGTGTCTCACTCATAGCCTGGTGCAAATTCTCAGAAATGTGGCTGTAAAAAGTGTAGGAAGCATTTTTGAGGAAAAGCGGGCAAACAACATTTTCTGAATGTAATTGAAGTGCTGATTCCGAATATTTTGTTTGCCACTCTCGATTTGTATGTTATGTGCTTCAAATCGCTAAAAAACAAAATGGCGGCCATACGAAATGAGCTCCAAATAACTTTTGAAGGAACAGAAACAAAATAGTAATCATGGTGTCAAACATTATGTTTTTGGGTATGCTGAATCCAAATATTATGTTTTCTAATCTGAAATTTTAAGCTATGTGATCCAAATCGCTAAAAAACAAAATGGCGGCCATACGAAATGAGCTCCAAATAACTTTTGAAGGAACAGAAACAAAATAGTGATCTTGGTGTCAAACATTATGTTTTTGGGTATGCTGAATCCAAATATTATGTTTTCTAATCTGAAATTTTAAGCTATGTGATCCAAATCGCTAAAAAACAAAATGGCGGCCATACGAAATGAGCTCCAAATAACTTTTGAAGGAGGAGAAAGAAAATAGTGATCTTGGTGTCAAACATTATGTTTTTGGGTATGCTGAATCCGAATATTATGTTTTCTAATCTGACATTTTTGAAAATTGTTGTTGTTTTTTTCCTCTTTTTTAAACAAAAGAACCACAAAAATGACTAAACCTATAATATCTTTTTTCTTTTTTTACTTTATTTCAGAACGATAGAAACATAGAACCATGGATCCACTTATAAATTTGAAAAGACCTGCACCTGTGAGCCATCATCTTAAGATGTTTCTTATCAGTTCCTCCAGAACATTGCCACAAACAAAGGATTTAGCTACTTCAGATATTCAAGATACTCTCCTCAAAGCCGAAACACTGGGCCAGGTTAAGCTAGACACCTTCGTGAAGGAAAGGATGATGGATGGCCCCTGGTAAAAGTCACACACAAGTCAAATTAAGTGATCCTCTACATAAGTCAAATGCAAAGACCTTCAAGTCCCTCTATGAAGTTAAATTGGTAGTAAGTGGCAAGAAACCATTTTAAAAACAGACAGGAATATTCTCCAGCGCCTCGTAACTGCCTATGAGGCAGGTCGTAATGTGGATCTAAATCGCATTTTGTGTCATTAACTAATGCCAATTCCAATCTCCCTTGCCAACACAAACGGAAGTCTGAGAACAGGAAACAAAGCCATTCTAGCTGATGTGATGACCAAGGATGTAATTTGTCCACCTGATATATCAATTCCGTCTGCGCCATGCCTTATAATAGATGTTCAAGCATTAGTTGTTGCACTTGGAAAGCCTGCAGGAGTTTTTAAACTTTGATCAACTGGCAGATGCATTTCTTAACCTTGTTCTTTCTATGGGAAGAAGCTTTAAGAGGATTGATGTCACCTTTGATAGGTATAATGCAACTTCAATCAAGGCTGGAACAAGGGATAGGCGCTTGAAACATGCACATTTAGTAAGAAGAGTAATAGAAAATGAATCCGTACCAATCCCCAACAAATTCGGTGACTTTCTTGCTAACTCGGAGAATAAAAAAGATTTGGCCTGTTTTCTCTCTAATCATTTGATCAACAATGCTCCTGAAGACAAAATATTTTGGTTTCCGGTGGATTTCACAAGGAGGATGACGTACGAACAAACAATCGTGATTTGTCTATTGAAGGATTGCAGGCAAACCACGAAGAGGCGGACACGCGTATTATAGTTCACTGTCTTAATTCTGGTGCTGATAACATTGTTGTCTCAGCACGTGATGCAGATATATTAGTGCAATAGGTAGATTAGATGTACGAAATTGTGGTTGCGAGCAGGAACATACATTCCAGTACATGGAGTCAGGCAGAAGCTTTCATTTACGGATCCTGTCTTCGAAATTCTCATCCCATTCCACGCCATAACAGGATTCGACACAGCATCCTACATTGCTGGTATCAGTAAGAAGACAGCATGGAAAATATTTAACACTACTAAATCTTGGTGTTGACGAATTGAAACAAGAAACAGCACACAAGGCAGAGAAGTTCATATGCAAGTTGTATGGTGTACCGGATGCAAGCAGCTGCGATGAAGCCAGAGTAAAGCTGTTCAGCAAAGGAAAAACACCACAAGCACTGCCCCCCCCCCCCCACTACCGATGCTCTACGGTTACATGTACAACGGGTCTACTATCAAGCCATGGTGTGGAGGCAGTCGGTCATACCCAAAACCTGTGTTACCACCACCTACTATCTTGGAATGAAAAATGGTTGATGGACAGCTCGTTCCAAAACTTCAATCGCTGCCACCAATACCACAACCCTGCTACGACATTGTCACCTGTAGATGTTTGGATATCCGCTACATGTTCCTGCAGGAAAGGCCAGCTTGTATGCACTGCAGCTTGCAAATGTGCAGATACTGGCACTAAGGAGTGCATGAATATCCGTGACTAGATAAATGTTATCCTTACTCAACCTTATTTTGCCTACAAAAATAGTATAACGTGCGGATTTATCATACACTGGTACTGTTAATATTTCAATATGGTCTTATGCTTTGAATAATATTATAATTTTGCATCTTTACTTCAGAAATGTTCTATACTTTTTTCTGTAACCTACTGTTACACTGATTTATTTCTAGTTCAAAAGTATGGATACGAAACATTGCATGGATGCAAGTAGCCGCCATTTTGTGTTTTAGCGATTTGGAACAAACAGCTTAAAATTTCAGATTAGAAAACATAATATTTGGATTCAGCATAGTAGGCTACCCAAAAACATAATGTTTGACACCAAGATCACTATTTTCTTTCTGCTCCTTCAAACGTTAATACGAACTCATTTCGTATTGCCGCCATTTTTTTTTTTAGCGATTTGAAGCATATAACACCAAAATCGAGAGTGGCAAACAAAATATTAGTAATCAGCACATCAAATATATTCAGAAAATGTTTGCCGGCTTTTCCTCAAAAATGCTTCCTACAGTCAGAATTTTCGAAAATTGTCCCAGTCTATCATGATCATTTGCTGCAAGGGCTAGACCATCCAATGTGCCATGTCTAAATGTTAAGTGATTGGCTTATTCCTACCTAATGTGTAGATTATACCAGTGGCGGTCCCTCCATGGAACAGAGGGAACAGGCTGTTTCCTCCTACTTATCGCCCATTGAAGCTATTTAAATTGTCTATATTAACATAATAAGAACACTTCTTTCTCCCGAAATCAACATTTCCAAAAGTAACGCCGAAGAAAAACATTCACCGTGACCGGGCGTTTGTTTACTTCACCTACCCTCGTCGTTCATCCCTCTACGGCCTGATGCCGAGTATTTCCGACCACGCGCGAAGGTAAACGATCCTCACCACGGAAGCTGAACTATCTAGCTGTTCCCTGCGAGAGACATCGCGAATTCCTTTTCCTTCGAATTCTTGCTATGTGCTAAAGTTTAATTGCGTCGTAGTGATAGTTTTGAGTGTAGTAAGTCCATATTTTCCTAATTTCATTGCAAAATTGCGTCTGTCATTCATAACGAACTGGAAAAATGTTCTATAGTCTTAGCGTCTGCTAAATGCTTTGGCTAAACGCTGCGAAATAGCTTCCAAGGGAACAGCTTGCATCCATCTGTTCCACCAGCCCCAAGCCAAGGCCCAAGACGCACGCAGCGGCAGGACAAGAAAGCGAATGTTGCGAGCGTAGGGTTGCGAATGTTGTATGATCGACCGGCTGAAGACGAAGGCGAAAGCTTTTAGTTCATTGAACTTTACAGAAAAGACATCAAACCAATACCTATCCTAACTGGATTAAAGACTAAAAGGAAATCATACACAAGGCATTTTCAAACAAGTTACTCAGGCACGTATCCAGGAATTCCTTTGGGTAAGTAACAGGAAAGGGATGATATCTTGAAACTCCAACAAACAAAAAAAGTTCGAGCAACATCAAATAACAGTATTTTGATAATGACCTTTCGGGGCTGCCAAAGAATACAGAGATAAAGTCTAGTCGGGACTGTATCTACTTGATATTTACAGGTCGATAATGTTAATAGACGATTAATACCTATGTACCAACAGCTTTGAGCCTCTCTGCAGAGCTGATTAAGGGAGCCCTTTATAAATCGTGCTTCATAATGTTTCCCTCTAGTTTCCAGTATGCAAGATTTTTACGCACAAAGGAAATAATGAGAATCCAACTACAAATTTTGTCGTTTTTTAACCAAAATAATAAATGTGAAACACTATCAGATTTTCATCATGTTTGATAATAATTTGACCAACTAAGCTGTCTTACATCTTTCACCAGCCGACCTCTATGGTGGGATGGTTACACAACACACTACGAAGCCAAGGGTCCCAGTTTCGAGCCTGGGCATGAGTGTTCTTTGTGAGTAGAGGCGCAACCACTGGCGTACGCTACAGTCCCCTCCGAAATTTTGAAAAATCAACATTTTCAAGTAAAAGCCCCATAAACTCTGGAAAAACCAGAGTGGTAAATTCAAGCCCTATAAAATTATCCCCAGTTGACATTTGTGAGAGTGGAAAGTTCTAAATATACGATATATCTTATTGTGTATGCCGCCCACTAGAAAGCAGTCAGGGATGCCAAATTTTGAAAGACATTGGTTTCTCAAATTCTCCCTTCCATGAATTATGATATTAATATGCAAAATACTCGCTATTATAAAAATATTATTTATTGATTTTAATACAAAAATATATAACAATAACAAATATAATAATAACACGACAAACTCTTAGGTGCGCTATGTTCCCACGCACCCCTATAAGTTTTTGCCCAATGAAAGCATCCACCTATACAATTCCAGCCCCTCCAGAAAAAAAAAATCCTGCGTACTCCAGTTGTCGCAACCACAATTTTTTGTCTGGAGGGGGGCCAGCACCAAGACAAACGTGCAAATAATAATAATTGTAATATAGTGGTGGTAGTGGTAGTAATAATAGTAGCATCAAAGACGTTATTAAAAATCACGCAAGAAGGGGTTAGAAGTCTGTGCTAAAGCATTTGTGATGGAGCAAATGATTTGAAAATATTTTTCCAATATATTTTCCATTTTCAATTTCACATTAGCTAATACTGGAAAACAAGCACACAACTGTATATTTGAAAGACACAAAATGCATGATGAACATAAATCTATTTGTACATATGACATGTATTACTTTCATGTACAACATTTTTTTTTATTTATGCAACATGGAACGACGTAAAATAAGAAAATATATAAGTATGCAACATGTTAACGCTAAATTGTGTATGCATTCAAAGTTTCTTTAATATATATATATATATATTAATGAGAATACATTAAATACATTACATAATCAATTCATCCGCCTCATAACAAATCAACAGTGAAAATAATACAAATTTTGTCTCCTTTTCCTCAAAAGAATTATTCGTGCATTTCAGACAAAACTTTTTAACAGCAACAGTCTGAAGTAGCTACATATTTGGTCTTACTTCTCTCTCGGGTAATTTAGAATGCATTACAGAAAACAATCATATTGGGATTGATGCGAGCAAGAACATCTTTAGATCCAAATTTTTCTAACTGAAAAACTTAATAGGGTGCAAAACGTTTCACAGGGCGCCATGGAATTCTCTTTAACACATTTTTTAAATTTCATTTAGACCATTTTTCCCCATAGCTATGGCTCTCAACTTGGGCTATAAAAATAGTAAACATTGCGAGCAAAGCGAGGAAGAAAATTTTACGAAAATTTTAAATCAATGGGGGCAATTCACCCTCTGTGTCCTCCTTGCAAGTTCCCTTGGCCGTCAGGAAGAAAAAACTAATTCCATCTTGAGTATCAATTTGTCCTACTATTCTTAGATTCTGCTAGTCATGTTTTTTACTGAAATGTTTGCCCCCCCCCCTAGAATGGACTTCCGTTCAAGGTTGGGGGAACAATGCTCCCTGCCCCCCCTGTGGTTGCGGCACTGTTTGTGAGTTCCTCTTCATCAATTTGACGTCATCCTCATGGTAGCTAGAAGTGGCAGAAAAGCTAAGTAACAAAAATTAAATATCCATTCCCCCTCTCTACTGCATGAATCACTATTACCAAATGGTAGACTTGGGAAACCAAAAATTAAGTAGTTCAAACTTCATAGCAACACATCCAAGAAAAACATCCAAACACATTAGGCACCTTTAATATAAGACTTCTCAAAATGTCGTAACTGTTCTAGATACTGAAAATTACGAACTAATTTCTCAGTGTCTGAATCCTAGTACAACATTATTCGGAATCTCACACACCTCATTAAATCACAAAAGCAATAAGTGTCTTTGTTAGGTTGCTAGAGTAATGTAGGATATAATTGTAATGATTAGTGAGAATATCAGGTATTCTGTATAGTTCACAGGGGAGGCAGTTGCCCCCCCCCCCTGCCCCCCTCTAGCTACGGGCCTGAGTTCTCGAATATTTCACTCTGATTTGAGCCTGAACACCACTAATGTGTCTTGTCCTCTCATGTTATGTTTGCAGCTCTTATGCTTCGGAAGTTCCGCTGTCGTCAATGTCTTCAGCTTTGGACCCGAACTAGAACTAGTAGTAGACTTTGTTACTTTATGGTATTTAGTCCTTTTCATTTTCGAATCACTAGATCTTATAAAGCAACCAATGGACACTGACTGATCACTAATCGACTGCATGAATTGCCACACTTACCTCTGAAGTCTTATTAACAGATTCTGTTGTACAGATCAACCGCGAAATTGAAGCCGCGTATTTATACCTTCATCATATTCTATATAATGAGGGTATATAAAAACTATTCGTTAATATTGCCAGTAGTTCGACTCCTTCTCTTATTCAATAACGTTCCCTCTCGCGCCTTCCACAGATTAAAAATTACAACGAATCGTCCTACGTGTGGCGCTACCTTTGTTGTGCAGCTTCCAAATGCTAACAAGTCTCTACATAGTGTTCAAGTTCGCTGCGACAACACCGAAAGAGCAAGAAAAATGTACGTGCAATATTATCAAAAACAGGATTATAGAACATTCTCCGTCTTGCCTTGATAAGTATTTCTCTCCTTAAATCATCGTCACATCATTCAAGAAGACAAAAACCTAATTTTATGTAGTGTAAACTGAAAAAAATCCTGGTGGGGGTCCCTCGAGCCACCTGATCCCCACCTTGGATACGCGCTATTAACAATAACAGGGTTATAGAACATCCTCCGTCTTGTCTCGATAATTATTTATCTCGAATTATCATCACATTATTCAAGAAGCCAAAAACCTACGTAATTTTATCTAGTGTAAACAGAAAAATATCCTGAAAGGAGGGAGGGGGCCTCGAGCCCCTGATGCCCACCTTGAATACCTGCTATTTACAATAATAGGGTTATACGTAGAACATTCTCCGTCTTGCCTCGATAATTATTTCTCGTTAAATTAACGTCAGATTATTTTATTTCACACCACAAGAAACAAAAAATCTAATTTTATCTAGTGTAAACCGAATGCATTCGGGAGGGGCTCGAGACCCCTACCCCCCCCCCCCTTCGATACGTGCCTGAAGTTACTACAACTCTGTAAAATGATTAACTGGATACTCTTCCAGCTGCAAATTATTGTTGTCCTTGTTTGTTCCTGAGAAGGGAGTTTGGAACAGTTCGGGTTTTGTCACAATTTCTACAAATCTAGCGGACGTCATGAAAAAACTCGGCCATCTGAATGTAATTATTTCATTGAGGACGTTTGAATTACAAGAATACTCAACTCTACATAAAAATGTCAACGTAATATACAAATAGAGAGATGAAACAGGATTCGACCAAACATTTATTTCCTCTGATCACTCATAAATTGCTTTCATTATTTTTTTCTTTTTTGTGCATCAACAATTTTGTTTTTAATGTTTTATTTACATTATATCATATTTGCTTTAACAATGTTATTGTCATAATTTTAACGTTCTTCATGTATGTCACTTCTGACAATTTGTAACATATGTATCGTATATTTATTTAGTTCATTTCAGTAAGGGTTGAATTTTAATTTGTCTACTGCATTATATTAGGAGGTGGGGGGGGGGGTGGCAATGCAGGTCACCTGTTCCCCTGCCTGATTTAGCACCGCACGCCACTGGATTATACTTTCCTCAAACTTTTGATCTTACCAATTATTGACCAGGTTGAGAAGAGCAGAGCTCTTATACTGTCTCTGAGGAAGTTCGTAGTTTTGTCTATGTCCTTTGCAAGTCTTTATAACATTTAACTTTCAGCCTTTCTCAAGGGGCACTTCACACCCATTTTTTAACTCGGGTATGGGTTCGATATGGTGGAGACCCATAGAGTTTTGGATCCCACATTAAACTGTAGGTTCAACCCAATTAGCCTTTCTGTGCATAAAGTAGAACTAAAAGAACAGTTCAAACTCAAGTAAGGATATTAGATAAGAGGATTCTTCCTCACATACCTTGAATGGCCCAATATGGTCATATACTATGCGTACAAGCCCTAAAATTCATTCCAAGCACCTTACTTCCAATTACATATATAAATCATATTGTTAGTATTAAACGTATAGAATATAGAGTAAAAGACTATAAGAAATCCTTAAAACCCTACATCAATTAATTTCCACTGTATTGAATATTATCGTAATATGGACGGGTTAAAGTTAGTGGTGCAAGTCACTTTTTTTTAAAAGAAAAAATAAGACAGACACAGAATCCAGATCGATATAAGTCAATCTGTTAACAGAAAACGTGAAGTAAATCAGAGATTCATTCAACTGTCAACAGATGACAGTTTAAGGTCTAGTGATAAAGGAAACAGCTGTTGTGTTGATCAGCAAAGTGCTGTGAGTTAGACTTTTGTTTCATTTTAAGAAAGTGGCTTACAGCACTGTAACTTTAACCCGTCCATATTGTTAATGAAATTCCATGAGACAAACCATTGATAGTCATACTGATAGGTTTCTTGCGGACACTCACTATGGTGACATGTTATACTTCACCAAGAATGAATTTACATGTTGAAATACTCCAGAAGAAGAGAATAGTTTCAGAGTAAGTACAATACTCTTAATGATTTAGTACTCATACTGTGAAAATGTAAAACATTATATTATATTGCTAATAACAAATGTAAGGGAAAATAAACAAACATTGTTATTCAGGTATACATATATTTATTGAATCACTAGTAATTAATATATTTTGCATAAGGTACGATGATCTCATTGAGGTCCTACAGACTTTCACTGGAATAAAAGTTACTGAAATTATTGAAGCATCATTAACACACTCAAACATTTCCATAGTAGGTTCACATATGTACAGTCTCAAACAGAAAAATGTGTGCATTTTATTTCCTTTAATCAAACTGTTCAATTATTTTGCAGGACTGTTTAGCTGAAAATCATATAATTTGTTTTCATCCACCCTGCTTGGAATATTTAGTGAAACATTAAATACAAGCAATGTATTGTGTTGTTAGGTGTTATGTACTTTAAGCAAAATTTATCTCTAAAGCATATATTTTTTTTAATCCAGAAAAGGGAAAATACCTTTTCTTATGCACGAGCCGTTACTGATGACAATGTTATTCCATACGAAATGCAATATACTTACTTGGTTCTACATCTGGGTATGCATCATGCACTAACGTATTTCTATTACAATTCATAAACATTTTCTCTCAAAAATGTTCTCCACAAACTCTGTAATTTCTGTATGCTTTGTGCCATATTTTCTCCAACCATATATCAGCTCTACGAAAAATAAAAGATGAGAAATTATTTTAGAAACACATAAATATACAACACAAAGCATTCTGCATTTTATGTCACTCAAGAAAGATAAATTCCATGGTGCAAGAGTTTTGTGAGCTAAGGTCAAAGCTTGTCATCACAAAGAAAAGTTACTGAAAATGAATATGCATTAGATCACTATCTGTATCTGTTGAATACAGTACAAGAGTAGTGTCAAATATATAAGGTACCAATCTGTAAGTTTTAAGTATGTCAAGTTTGGCCCAAGTTTCTTTTGTTTCATTGTGATTTCATCATGATACGAATGCAATTTTAACATGGTTAGATTTAGATTTACTTCTGTTAACACATACTGTACTGCGGAGCTTTAGCGATTACTTACGATTTGGTTCAATGTATGCTTTCGTAGTTAGGTTAGGCAAGCCAGGTTTAATTATCTTAGCATTTTAAATAAATTCCCTAAATTCATTCTACTAAGGTTCCGATTTACTTTTACATTAATTCCCACTAGTCTACGATACTTACAGTTGCTTGTCAATGGAAAATACATTGTTCTTGGGAAGCACACATGCTTGCGTAAGGTAATTTTTAAGTAGTTTTTTTCTACCTAAATAACTTATTTTTAAAAATCAAGAGTGTGCTAATTACTTTAAGGAAGGTTCAAATTTCGTGTGACAATGATTGCTAAAATTCTATGATAATTAGTCTTCCTGCTAAGAGAATTTTTTTAAAAAAATCATAGAACGATAGGAACCGTTACCTTACGTTTCATCGCTTTTTTCATCTCCTGTACATGTTGACAAAGTTTTATATGCTAGAAGAAATAAACTTCATGCAGTAGCGAATAGGAGCGCAATAACTTGCAACTTTCTTCATTATAACATGCACAAATGAGCTTTTCTGAACTTCAAACAAACTTCAAGTCATTCCCACTATTCTCGTTGGCTTCCTATCCTCCTGTGTAACTTATAAATAAGCATTAAGTTACAAAATCGAACCTTTACCCTTTGAGACTTTTTTTTTACACATGGTTTTTACTAAAATTAAGCAAAATACAGAATACGAAGACTTGCTAGGAATTATTCTCCATGGAAACTAACTTTATGGGAATGATTTTCACATAAAGAGTGAGCAGAATTCATAAATAACTAACCTTTCAGGATTTGGTCGAACACGAAAAAAGAGAGCTCTGGACTCCTCTTCTGACAGTTTTACAATAAAAAGCTGTACAATAAGCCATTGTTTTTCTTTTCTGTTCTTCTACATCCTTATTTAAATAGTTAGTGTATGTCCATCACAGATCATATGGAATGATGTTACGTCATGTAGAAGTAGTGACTTTAAAAATACGATTTTTCTTATACATGTTTAAGAAGGGAAAGGCATTTAATAAAATACAAAATCAGGTACAATTGATCATCATTGATTATTACAGACCTAAACTAAATTTTTAATGAGAAAATTATGATTTAGCATCGATGATGTTGCCGACTGGTAGCTGGTTAGTTCATGCACGGACAAATGAATTCTGAAATTTACCTTGTTTTTGCACCCAGTGTGCCTGACTGTACTACTCAAAATTGTGTTATATTCATAAACGATGATGCATCCAAGTAGACACACACACATACATACATACATGCATTCATTTCACATGCTTGTTTGTTTGATTAAGTTTATTTTACTTCTCTTTTCTGCAGTGGCGTGGCGTGGATTTTTAAAAGTGTTACCGGTTATCAGTAGGACATTTAAGGGAGACTTGGGCGCCTCCCCACCTCATCCCCCCCATTGTCTTCCAAGTAGTTCATATAATATTAATCTGGTACGTATGCAATTCAATACTAGATTTTGGTAAAGTTATTAATCAGGAAAAAAATGTTGACATAAGGACTAAAGTGAAATTGCAAACATTGGTTGTTGACACAATAATACGTAATTTGATACTTACAGAAACATCGAAGGCTACTTATAGAGCAGATCAATCCGACTTTGAAAATAGTTATATGATGCTGGGATCCCGGGTTCGAAACCTAGCTTGGGCATGGGCGTTTGTGAAGTCTATTCATCAATTTAATCATATCATCACTCATCCCCATCTTCGCAAATTAGCCAAAAGTGGCACAAGCGAAGCAAAATCAATCAAATCAAATCAAAAAACTTCTATGATGCTGTCATAAAGAGAAGTTTTTCATTTGAATTTGAATTTTTGGGTGCGTCATGGTCATGGTTCATGTTATCCACATCTGAATTCGACACGTTTTTTTTTTTCACCCGAAAATAGAGTACATGGCCAACAAAAGAGTTTCGACAACTGCACACATCCACATAACCACAGATAGTCGTTATACCACGAAACATTGAAATGTCGGTCATATCCAGCAGACGACTTGGTTTTTAAATCGTTCAAAATAGGCTTTGGCCTCCCTTTCGCCACAATTTCGATTTTTTTCTGCAAAATAACGAACCGAAAGATTGCTTCAAAATATCTTCTATCGCACGATTACACACACTGTCCAGATAGGATGAACCCGCCACCTCGGAACTCGGAGCAAGCTTCATTAATTAATTGACAATGCCCGAAAACAACATAAAGACGAAAGACACCAGTCACAAAACTCCCACTGCACAGTCCCTCCCACAAACCGTTGTTTACTTTTGTAACATGTAAAGCACCCTCCTTGCCCCCTCCCCTCTCAGCATCGGCCCTTCCCCAATATTTCCTTCGGAACCTGCAAGAAGACCAGTTCTACTACTGTTGCCATCTTAGTTCCTGTGAAACCAGATTTGCCCAAATGGCGAAACTTTTCGTTTCAAATAAGACGTATGTAGAGTAGATGTAGTCTTCATCTGTTTCCTAACTACTCCCACTCCCATGTTTCGCTAAATCCACTGAAATCTCATTTCTGACACCACTACTATTTCGTATATTTTACGTCCTTTGCTATCTTTAAGGCTTTCGCTTTATAGGATAATCGTGACGATGAGGATGCATGGTGAATTATTGAAATAAAATTATTATTTCTTTGTGTATGTAATTATTAATTTTTATAATTATGTAAGTAAAATAATAACAACGAACATTAAAATAACTATTTCTTGCTGAGGATTCGAACCTGCGACACCTGACACTTCAGAGCGTGCTAAGATAACAATCGGGAAATTATGCTTGTAAGTATTGTTTTCACCCAAAAACAGTTCTACCACCTCAAAAACATTGCTTCAATCCGAAATTATTGCATTCCTGCGACAACGTATGTCAATCTCAATCAGTATTATCAACAATTATCACAAATTCCTGTAACCGAAATAATATTATATGTGTGAAATATAGAATTTTAGGTTGACATTTTTAGAAGGACAGCGGACCCCTTGACCATTCCCATCCCCATGATGTCGAAGAAGGACAAAGAGGACTTTCGTAATCGCTGATATTTAGAGTAAATAGAAAATATCACTTGGTAGTTTGCTTTTCCCCCATTCTGATTTGATTTTTTAAAATTTTGATTTGGCGATTTAAGTCCCCTCATGCACAGTAATGTTAATCGGGACAGTTTAAAGCGGGATCCGAACCACTTGTGCCTCCACCGGGTATCGAACCCGGAATCCCTTGATTACAAGGCGGCGACGCTACCACTGCGCCATCGTTCCCCAGTGTGACTGGACACCTTCAGAGTAAGATAGACCCGATTAGGCGACTTAGCTCTTTTCTGTCAATTGAATATGGCAACACTGGTATGTTTCCGGTAAGGATCGCCGGCAACTGCGCCGGCTAAACAGGCATGCGAAAAACCCGCCTTCTCCTCCCGCGGCCAGTCTTTGCCGCAACGCGAAGTCTTCCTTGCGTGGGCTCAGGGCCCTTTCCTCATGTTGCCTGAGGAGTGTACCGGATCAGTCCTCCTCTTCGCTTTTGCCGGTGTCAGAAAAAATGTCAGTCTGCAATGTTTACTTTACGACAATATTACCAGTTTATGTACGTAATAATATTTTAAGACGGGTTCTTCAATTCTTCATATTTTGGTGTTACCTGCGGTAACAGCGGCTAAATGCACGCCACGCCTCTGCTTTTCTGCTACATTTGGATAACCATGAAGATGAGGGTACCATCGACCCTCTGTACCCCCCCCCCCCATTAAGGTGATTTTTGTGTAATTTAAGAAGATTATGTTCTATGCGAACGATTTGTGTTGTTTTTAGCTTTAGATGTATTATAGTGGAGTAATGAGAGTTTTTTGATGGGACTATTTACAACGTCATTTTCATCCTTGCCATCTGCATTTGACATGAAGGAACATGTTGTTACGTTGTTTGTGTTTTGTAAGTTGGAGCCAGGTTGGAAATATCGGAGATTGAAGGTTGGCAATCCTGGTGTTACGTCAGGGAATGCGAGATTTACTGCAGACCATGTTTCGGTAGACGAGGGATGCCTACGAGCATAGATTAGGTAGCCTTAGCATAAATACAATGACAAATTATTATTTAGGCTAAGAGAACTAAACCTAGCTAGCCTAACCTACCAACGTAGGCACTTAGCCTAAAATTAAAAAGCTATCTATTGTGATGCCAGATCACAAGGTTGCTAAAGTGTTGTGCAATAAGTGAGACCCTTGTGTTGTGGCGTCAGACAAGGAATGCTGCATTTATTTTAGTTGTTTATATGATTTTTTTTCATTGCATTTTCAGTTGTATAGATAAAAAAAAATCATTACTGACAAGAGTACTGTTTACAGAGAGCAATATACTGAACACAATAAAATATGTTAGTTGTAAAATTATATTACTGAAAACATTAACAGTACAGTTCAACTACTTAAGATAGAGGAAGCAGTTGGACTACCAAAAACAGTAGAAAACATTAGTAGTACAGTTCAGCTACCGAAAACAGTAGCATTACAGTTCATCTACTGAAAACAGTAGATGTTTCAAAACACCCATTGATCTACTGAAAACAGTAGACAAGAATTTTCAGTAGGGTAACCATAGAGGTGGAATCTCCTCCCCCCTGCCCTTTCTGGTTGCTAATATTTGGTACTACTTTTGGGGTGATGATCCAAGAGGAGTATATCCGAAGAGGTGGCATTAAAATACTAAGGTCTCAAACACTTGGCCCGCTCCTCGATTTTTATAAGGTCATCTCGGCATTGGACACCTATCAGTGAATAATTAAAACTGATATTCATATTGTTATTACAGGCAGTGTATTTGATATATTTTTTCAATGGGAGGTATTTCAGTAACTTCTCTTGAATCATCAGGATATATATATCTCCTCCCACCCAAAAGTAGTACCAAATATTAGCAACCAGAAAAGAAAAGGGGGGGGGATTCCACCTCTAGGGTTAACTAGGATTAAGCACCTGTAAATATAACTTTCCAGAACTTTTTAAACAAACACAGGCCTAACTGAAAGCATGTTAAGCTTTGAGGAAAGTAGCAGTAAGTGACAGATACTTTCAAAAAGCAACTTTTCAAACATTGAAACATTGTACATTTTTGTGCTAAAACCAAACTTTACACAGTTCTCAGGCTTTATTGCCACTGAGACTTCACCTTCAGCAAGTGACCCACTTTTCTCTAATCTATGTGGATACCTTTAGTGCAGGGAACCCATTAGCTGGTTAATGATTCGGGAACATCACTAATGAGGTTGATCCAAATTCACACGAGATTGATCTTGGGGATCCCAATAAACAGGAACATTACCGATGCAAATTATAAAGTAGGCACAGGTGGAAAGGTGTGGAAGTGTAAATTCAATGTGTTCTGCGATTACTTTGGTTTTCCTACTCTTATCAATGAAAATCAATGCACATAAATAAATGCAACAGGGTGTCGCAGGCACTTCTGGCCTTCTTCAAAGTGTCTTTTGTAGATGTCATGGATCATTGTGTCAGCTGCAACAATCAAAACTTGAGTGAATATGAAGTCGCCAACATTGACTGTGACAAAAGTCAATTTTTATACCAGAAAAATATTTATAGTAATATGTTCATTGTATAAAACACACCATAATACTAAATTCATTGATCCTGTACAGTTCCCTGGTATTTCACAAGAATGATTGCAATATGGTTATGGGAATCTTCCATAGTTTTCCAAATTAAAAAATGAATGAAATAGAACACCATACCTGATGAAAGAATATAGTTACCAGTATTACCAACCTTATTATTTTTATGCTGAGTCCATGTAGCCACAGAGATTGTATTCTGATTTCATGTTGACATATCTGTTTAGCATCCTTACACAAATTACACTGCTGTTTCTTGCAACTGTAGTCATCACTGTTGTACATAGTTGTATATATATATGGAGGTAACACTTTTTCCATCAAGGATTAAATCTTGATTATGTTAGTCTTTTTTTCTCTCTCTTTGAGCTGAAAACTTACACTAGTGGCAACAATGAGAAAATGTTATAAGCCAGTGATGTTTTTCCTTTTACCATTCTCCAGTGTCTATACTCAAATGTTGATGTTCAAATCTAAATTAGAGCAAAATATTCATGTAGCCAACTGACATTTGTCCAACGTGCATTAGAAGCACACTGAAATGTGCTGCATATCCATTACAGTCCCATAATCACCCATACAATTGCTATATCTTTCAGTCTATTAATAGACAACCATCTTAGAACAAACACTAGTAATCCACCATTGTCTTCTACCAAACATCACCACAATGAACTATTATGTGCAAGATTATATCTTATATGCAACAATACACTCACTTTATCTGGTAAAAATCTCCTAAGAACATAGCAATAGTGTGGTTTGAATAGAGCACAAGGCTATTAAAATCAGCTTCCTTTAAACTTTTGTTCTGGGGGATGGGGGAGCATGCTTTTATTAGCAGTATTCCTTTACAGATAAATCCCTTCCTTGAATTCATTGTATTATGATGATTTGACAGTCAAACATTTTTGCACTTATCATATGACAATAATTGTTTGGCAAAACATCCATTCAGAGCATACACTATTCATATCTGTAGCATAAGGTTTTCTCAGAAAAGTGGCTTATTGCAGTTTTCTGTGCTCTTTCCCCTGTAACCAATATATTCATGGGCTCCGGTACCTCTTTCTACACACTCGATTTCAGGCACATTTCAAATATTTTCGTGAAAACATTTAGTTCCTCATAACAAACAGTGTTTGCAAATAGCACGGAAGTTAATTTTTAGATCTACGTGCTATGAAATTTGCATTTTTATGAAATTAAAATTCATTGCGTAACGTCAAAAAGGTTTTTCAGAACTTCTATGATGGCGAATGATGGATTCATGTCACAGGCGCAAGTCTTAAGATTTCAGATGATCGATTCATGTCACAGGCGCACGTCTGATTTTTTTCTTTTTTTTCTTATGATTGACTTGTGCAATGAGAACATTTGTGATTGTGATATGTTATTTGTGTGATATATTGGTGGATTGGACATTTCAGACATTGGATTTCATTTATGAGACTTCAGAAATTGGAAATAATTATTTGTTTTTTGGCAACTGCAGGCCATAAACGGGAGGGTTGTTTTTTCTAAATGATTTGTGGGATGGGATAATTTGCGACTTCTTATTTTTATGATGGGAAGGGAGGGGAGGGGAGGGTGGTATTCTGTGGAAAAGGACAACAAGGACTTTCAACGTAGGAGTTACTTCATTTTTGGACTTACAAATTGAACTTCGACCCACAATTCAGTGCCTGGCCTTGGTAAAAAGAGGTAAGTTACCTTCTTAGGTTTAATTTTAGCCTTCATTTTTGGTATCTTCATGTGTCAATGTGGAAAACAGTGAGAAATAGTGTTTGGGGCAGGGGACTCCGGCCAATTTCTAACATGCCTTTAAAAGGGACTCTATAGATAAAGGTAGGGCCACGGTAGCAGTAGGGGGTGGTAAGTCAATTACCCCAGGGGCGGAGCCCAGAATCGGTGGAAAATGTGGACTCAACAATTTCAAACAACAAAATCTCAACTTTAAACGGCTGTAGTCGTAAATACTTCTTTCCGTGCTCCAATTTTTTTTATTCACAATTAGGATCACATAATCTTCATAATGAAAGAAAAAAAATAATTGAAAATTCGAGGGTGTAGAATAGGGTACCCGACCCCCAGAGAATAATCTGGATAATTTGGTAGAACAGATTTGATTAACGATTTGTAGAAAATACGTAGATAATCAGAATATCGGATATCTGGATAATTTAGGTATCCAGAGAAAATTATCTGATATCCGGATAAAATTTTATCCGGATTTGGCCATCCAATAGTTAGCTAGTATACCCCTTCCCCAGTCACAACAGCAAAAGAAATTAACTTTTACCCCAAAAATGATCCACCCTCTCCCCATTTTTTAAATTGAATTATATGTATCAGGAAAGTAGATTTTGGAAACAAAATTATGATGATATGAATCTCTGTGAAAAATAAAGAGGAAATTCGAAATATTTTACTTCATTCCAGTGGCAGACAGGATTCCTTCTTGAGGGAGTGGGGAAGCTTCCTGCAGCCATATTGTGTGCATATTTGATTTTTTTTGTTGACAAACAAACAAAATTAGGTTCCATATATACACAGTCATTACAGAAATGCAAAATAATTTAACACAGTTATTTTTAGTGGTTATTATTTATTTTATCTGCGACATTTCATTCTGGTTTCCCAGAACTTCTTCAAGCTACACTAAGATATACATACAATAACACAACCTCACCGACTGGCTTGTCAGTGAGGCAACCTTGGTCGTGGGCAGCCCAAGATTCAGGTTGTGAGGTTGTGTTATTGTATGTATATCTTAGTGTAACTTGAAAAAGTTCTGGGAAACCAGAACGAAACATCACAGATAAAATAAATAAACACTAAAAATAACCGAGTTAGATTATTTTGCATCTATAAAAAGTGGTTATGCGAACCTTTAAGAAGAACATTACAAAAATACTCTTTTGGGAAATTGAGGGGGTGGACTTAGTGGCTTCAAAACCCATGCTCGTTGTTGTGGCACCCCAAGATTCAACAGAAAATCACATTCGCCTACTAGTACTTACATGTTCAAGGAAACTTGTGCTGGGGGCTAAACGGAACCTCTAGATTGACAGTGTTGTTGACCCACCATCACAAGGTCAATTGGAATCTACTAGGGAGAAATAGTGCAGTGATGGGAGACTCATTGATCACATATCACTCAAAGAAAAGCTGATTGGAACAACTTGCCTCTTAAGGTTGCAACACGGACATATAATTTACTCTTGATATTAGTGGATGTAGTCTATATATTTCTTAGACTTTTAATGAAGTAAAAAAAAAAAAAAAGTAAAGTGCTCCCCTGTGCTTAGCACCATGCCATGAAGGAGTATAGGGGGTGTGGGGGTAACGCAACAAAACCTTTTTAAAAATAATTATAATCAAAACACTGAAAAAAACTGGTTAACAGAAATGCCCATAAAACTTCAAAATGGAAGAAAAATTAACTTCACAAATTCCCCAAAATAATGACAACATTGAATTCAGGTATGGTACCATTTGCAACATAAGAGGGATGTAGAACTGGCCCACTGGACTGAGTTTTTGTTGACAACACGTGTGGACAATGTGGGGAATATATTTTTCCTCTTATTTTGAATATGGAAAAGGCTTTTGGCCTTTAAAAATGTTTCCTGGGAATTACCTCATCATAAACTTTGGCAATACTTACA
The DNA here is from genome assembly GCF_977018435.1 of Lepisma saccharinum. Classification (NCBI taxonomy): domain Eukaryota; kingdom Metazoa; phylum Arthropoda; class Insecta; order Zygentoma; family Lepismatidae; genus Lepisma; species Lepisma saccharinum. The sequence goes on along the minus strand of NC_139251.1, from coordinate 29,490,534 downwards.
ACTACTGAAATATTTTTTTACATCTCGTGACTCTTATGGTCGGTCATATGCCAATTTTCTGGACTCTTTCAGGTTATTCAATCTTCAAGTACTAAACTAGTCAAATATTAGATGTAAATGAAAATTTATACTTTAACATCTCATTATAACCCGGATGCTTAGTGTACTAGCACCAAACCTTTCTTAAATGTGTAGAATATAAGGTCAAGTCATTTGTGCAGTAGAACTTATTCACATGATTCTCTTATACACTTACCTACCAAATGCAAAAATTATTGTACGTTCTATGTACACTTTAACACAACAGTTCCTGTTGCCATCAGATATCCATACACACTGGTTTGAAAAAATGAAACCATTACAAGATTTGTAGAAATTACAAACAGTTTGTTGTACATGATTCCCAGAAAACATCTAATTCATGGATCTAGTGCAATAAAAAGAATTCTTTCCAAAGGTTCATAGCCAAACTGGCGTACACTAAAACAAGGCAAGACATTTTGGCAAAAGGTTGATTAACCATATGCTTGAACATAAGTATTAACGTTTATTAGTGTTATAGAAAATTAATTTTGATCCATCTCAAAATGGGTACCTGGGGGAAACCCTGGGGGGTAAAGGCGGTCAGGGGCGTGATGCTGATCACATCACCCCCACTCACGACTGGATCAAGAAAGTGTGGGGCGTTACCCCCACACCCCCTATACGCCTTCATGGCGTGGTGCTATGCACAGGGGAACACTTTACCTTTTTATCACTTTTTTTTACCATCTCAAAATTTTTACTTTATGAATTTCTTTAAACTTAGCTTAAACATAAAGTAATAATTAAAATGGGATTTCAACTGAAGGCAACATCAATGCAAAAGCTATGTTAGAATTGTATTTGCATTTTCAAGTTTCATAAATACAGAAATTGGCTCTCTTTGAAGAAGTTTTACCCAATATTTAGTCAGTCACACATTTGAAAAAAAAAAAATAACAACATTTTGAAAATAACAAGAACACTGTACAAAGTGTCAATTTAATTATACATATTATACTTTTAGTCCTTCATGTTACTAATGAAGCTTACTAAATAGAGTTGACGTGCAGCTGTGTTTGTCTTGCATTTTATGTACTCACAACAATTACGTGAACATGCTTCGTCTTTGGAAGTTGGTAAGAAATTTACAAAATAAGAACGTAAAATGGCAGATAAATAACATTATTGTTTTATGGCCAATGAGAAACTAAATGAAGTTTCATGGTCAAATATGCACTAATGTATTCCTCTCATTAATTCTCATTCATAAGTATGAAATTTGAAAACAGTTACAAGCTGGTAAATTCTATCTTTCTCTCTTCTATTAAAAAAAATAAGAAGAAGAAAAGTTTTCCAGTACATAGCTATAGAATTATAAAAATCTTCTGAACACACAAATTTCCCTACATCGATTTTCAAACTTTTTGACACATCACAATACAATACAATATCCTGCATGATGTCTTCTTGTTCATCAGTTTCTTGCTAATCGACTAATAAATATCAATTTCATGAAACATATTTTAATAATCAAGGGATGGATAAAAAAAATATTTACAATTTTCAGACTAGACCTTGTTAATGCAAAAAAATTTCAAAATTTTAACTTAATAGGAGAAATTAAGGAACTTCTTCACATAACTGTAATTTTGATGACTCAATGCATGATAAATACTTGAATGTGTGTTACAAGAAATATATTTCTTTGTTTCTTACGTTAAACACACCTTTGGGATTGTAATTTAACATTATGCATGTGTATTTATCCTACATTAAATTATATGAAAGACATTTTTTCGGTTTCAAATTCTTGTATGTGGTAACAACATTAATTACCTTAGCCTACTTTCATTCATTACTATTTAATTAAAAATATGAAAATAAAGACATTGTGAGTTCAGTATTTTATCAACTAATATTTTTTTAATTAGCTCTTTCTATTGATAACTGGTATGCTAATTTATGCTATGTATGGAAGAAATTTTAAAAGTACATTAGACATAAAGCTAGTGCTCAGAAATAGGTTAAACCAAAACTGAACATAAGGTCTCAACTAGGAGTGAAAGTATAGCATGAAGTTAATAGAGAATTAAGCCAACAGACTAAGGAATTAGAAAAGAGACGGTAAAAATTATATAAAGTATAAAAAAATATTGTTCCACGAATTAAAATTACGGAAAAATCTTATGAATCCAACAATAATATAACTTGAGTAAAATTTCAAGAATAAAACTTATTGATTTCATAGAAAATCAGTGAATATTCATAGTTTGTAAGAATTTACCAGATTATTTCAAAATAGTTATGAATTCATACCAAAAATGACTCATGTGAAAATATGGAAGTACCGTTTTACTTTGTACAAACATTGAAAATAAAAATACAGTAAAGCAATTACAAATGATATACACAAGAAATAATTTTACATTATTATTTTTTTAGCATAAATTATGAGTTCGTACATTATTATACACTCAATACATTAAAAAATGCAGCTACTATTTATGCCCTGAAAGAAGGCAATCATATATACAAACCACAATAGCATATTTGAGTCATATTGAAACCTATTTTTCTTATTTTATTTTACATCCTTTGTAATCACTTACAGTACAATATAGCCGTATTTTAATTCTTAGAGCAGTTTTAAAATACATTCCGTTTTTCCAAAAATAGATTGTGAATTTGTGATTACATATATTTATTTGTAAGTATCATAGTTGGTCAATAGAACAATCAAGATCAACGAAAGACTTACACAATTAAACTAACATATCATGTTGTTTGAACACTTTCGTAACATCTCCCAGTAGTTCATTTCATTTGGACTAGCAATGCACAACTAGGATACATAACAAACTGACAAATAAAAACAGTTCTGGCTACAGTATTCAGTGCCTGTAAATGACCACAGAAGCTTAAAGAAAGCTGTTCATTCACTTTAGGAGTTTAAAACCAACGCATTGTTATTATAGCACCATAAATATGTGTTGTGAGCTTAGAGACACCAGATGAAAAGTAAATGAAAAAGATGGGAGTCAAAATTATATATATATATACACACACATCTGGTTATTCTGTATTAAAAATCTCTACTAAAAAATTTTGAACACTTGTATGCAGGCTAAGTTCAACATGACCATTGCATCAAAGCAAGTATTTGTTGGGTATATAATAGTATCTAGCGACAAATATCTATGACTGAACTTGCATGAAAATGTAAATAACCAAAATTTAGAGGCACAATTGGACATACATACAGCACAACTATGCCAGGTCACACTGTGGCTCTTTAAAAATCTATGTTTTTTCTTGCATCAACCAAAATACAATAAAACAGAAAGCATAAATATATTTTTACTATGAGCAAAACATGTCAATATTTTGATAAGAGATATTTTATGTATGATGCAATGTCACTGAATATACTCAGTACAAAGAGCTAGTTTTTTCTTTTTTCTCAAGTTGGTCCAAAAAATTGGGACGTATTTACAGAAAAGCTGCTGAAACAAACATCAGTATCAACCATGCATACCTTTTTGACTAATCAATTTCTGTGTTTCAAGTTTGAAACATGTTTTCATTTATTTCAAAAACAGTTACCTTCATTTTTGTGTGTATCTACTTGCTTTTTCATTAAAACATAAATAATTAAAAATGCCAGTTGTTCCTTCTCCCATAGTTTATAACAGATTTTTCCATTGACATGAGAAGTAGTCTAATAATTATTTCAACAGAATAAACACACGAGAGAATATAGGAAAATTCTAACCCTTCTCAGATAATCTGATGTGTCAAACACTAGTCACAATGTAGGTCTCAGCACTACGTGCTGGTATTTTCCTCAATGTATTATTCACTACATAATGGCATACTTTGTAAACTGCTAGAAAATAAACAAGCTTATATTTTGGTTCAAAAGATAGCAAGATTCTCAATCTCTCTTTCATTGAGTTCATTCAAGTAGCACTGATGTTGATTAAATAAAAAAAGATTAAAAAAGTTAATGTATATTCAATAGATGGAAGTTTTACATGAAAGTAAATTGACAATTAACAGTAAGTAATTAACAAAGTAAGTCAGAGCAACAATACTAAATTGAATTAACTAGAATAGTATGCTCAAGTATGCAGTTTACAGACTGAAATAACAATATACGTTGATTATCGAACAATTTATGAAAGGAGTGCATATTTTAAAATATGTGAAAAAGTTGATAATCTTTCGATACTTAAAACACTAAAAGAATAAATTCATTAGCAAGAAAGGTTTTAAAGTTCAGGGTCTACTTTACAAAATTGAAGCTTTTATCAGTGAGTTGTATGGAAACATTTTTCTTTCCTTTACAATGTTTAACATGATGCAAGGAATAATACATTCAGGTTAGCAATAGTCAGTACATTCAACTTACTTACCACTAGCTACCCTTTATGTGGGAAGGATCTTGGAAAGTTTCATAAACATGAGAAAGATTTTTTTCAGGGGAAAAATACTTAAAATGTTGAATATATATTGTTAAGATACAATTACACAACATGAATTCTTGTTAAAAATAGTCCTTCCCACACAAAGCATTAGTGTTATTCAGTCTCACATATACGCATGTTCTACCTTGTTGTTGCAAAACACTAACCTGGTCAAGTTCACAGCAATGACACAGTACCTACAGCAGCAGTCCTTCATTCTGCATCACATTCTGCACTGCACCTAGTTTCTAATTTGAAAATAAAAACAAGAAAGAAGTTGAGAAATGCGTCATTTCACTTGGAAAGTCAGTTTACAAAGCCACTTTTAGTGCACTTGCTCCATTATATATATACTCTTATAGTTGTCTCTCACCAACCAGTTTTGTTTCAAGTAACTTTGGACACAGGCATGTCGAACAATGTCACTCATACAGAAAAAAAAGCAGATACAACCTCACCCGATGTACACTTTTTTTTTAAAGCTACTCACACTCCCAGCTCTTTCACCAAACACAAGTTCCCTTTTTTTGTAACTTTTAAACATTTTTTTTATTTGCAAATACATTATTTTTCATCCAAGTGCAAGTGCATATTTTATATTTTTTTTGTGTAGCAGTCTTTTGAGGTTTGTCTTCCGTCACGTAATTTTTACTGAATAACACAGCATTTACACTTTTGTTTCTTCTTCAGTACAACATGTTCCACTTGCGAAGCATCACTTGGAGGGACAACGACACCGTGCTGGACTTCCAAGGAACCGGGTGTCAGAACTTCTGAGGGAGCATTGCCATTAGCTCCGCTCTTCGGGGGAGAGGCGGATGTTAGCGTTCCGTCAGCTTTGCTCGGTGAGATGAGTGGCGATGATGCACTATCAACAGCATCACCTGTGGTCTGTCCCGTGGGCGAGCCATCAACCTCTGGAAGTTTTGGTGCTTGACTGCCAGGGGTCGGAGTGATTGGTTTTCCTCCCTTGATCAATTCAACTATTTCATCTGCTTCACGGCTCAAGTCTCCATCTGGTCGAAATGGATTGTCCCACCCACTGTCCGTGCTGCAAAAGAAAAAAGAAATGTATAATTAGAAATCTTTCAGACTCTTGATGTAAAGTCATAGTGCAATATATGCATAACCTAAACACCACATTAATGTAAGAATGATGAGATTTCAGTAATCCACGGGTACAAGAGTCAAATTTTAGTTACATACTTCAGCAGAATTCAAAATTTCTACATTTAAGTTGAAAAACCAAATGTCTGTAAAACCTGGCAAAATTTTGTACCTAACACATACTGTGATATGTCTAGTTAAAAAAAGTGGAATCTGAAGGGGTAAAAATATATTTGTAGTTTCTAACACATGAATACCATTTAAAATTACACAGATGCTTACGATGTTTCATATATAACATCATTTTGTAGAATACAGCAGATTTGATAATTTCTATCATAACTTTGGGAAGGGGATGGGACAGTTTCCTTCCTTGTAGGGGTCCCGGGTTCGATACCCGGTGGAGGCACATGGCACAGTGGTTCGGATCCCACTTTAAACCGTAGGTCCAGTACCGATTAGCCTTACTGTGCATAAAGTGGACTTAAAACACCCAACTCAAACCAAACCAAAAGTTTCCTCCCTTGTGAATCAAAAATCTCGCTGGAACATCAGATCAAAAGTGATGTTGCTAACCTGGACAACCCCAAAAACCTTCCATGTGCTTTTCTACGTTAATTTCTTTGCTGTTATGATAAATTCATACATTAATACTAATTCTTACATGACAAACGTTAATTTACACATAGACAATGACTGTAACAATGGATATGCAGGGGTGGTACTGGAAAATCCCTCTGCTGGTTTTTGCCTCTTTGGGGATTTACACAAACACACAAACACATACAGGGTGATTTAAAACTCTGGTTCCACAGAACAACTCTATTATTGGAGGAACGAGGTGTAAGTTGTTGGCAATATGTGGGTTTCAATCTATTAAATCTAATCTAAAGAGTGCTTGAACTTTCAATGTAGCATGCACCCATGAGGCTGTACACAGGTACGAGCCTCAATGGTAGCCGAAAATCCTATGTTGCCATGTGCTTCGTCCGGAATACCACAGTGTACTGGTTAAATTAAGAATTAATGGCGAGAATTACAGGAAAAAATAACTTGAATGTGACAACCCCCCACTCCCTGACCACTAGAGAAGGCTAAATATGCATAAAGACAACCTGGCTGCGACCCCAGTTGCTGATATCCATAGGTGTCTTGGTAATCGCAGAAAAAGGCGGCCATGCAAAGGTACCAAGTGACGCTACAGATATTCACATTATTATAAACTGACACACTCAACACTTATCCAGTGGTCTGGGGGAGGGCGGCTACCCGGCCCTCTGTCCATTTTCGCTTTGTGCACCACTAAGGGAGTTGTTTTAGTCACCCTATATATATATATATATATATATATATATATTCAATAGTTCGAGAAGGAGGGGTTACTGGAAATCTTTCTGCACATACGTTTTGCTACATTTTTGGAATCATTAATAAAACACTGCTTTCATTGTTATTCGAAATAAGTTTTCTTTGGCAACATGAACCGAGTGAAAGCATCTGAAGATGCTATGACTTTGTCGAAGGTCGAAGAGCTGAAATAAAACAGACACTACAAGTGGAAGGTCTCTGTTCCACTTTGTCGAAAATAGCATCCGAACTTACGCAACTTGGAAGATAACAGGAAGAAGCACACAATCGTCACAGCCACCCACGATTGCCACCCGTTCTTGCCCTACATTTGTAATCGGAGCAAACGCCGGGTATTTTGGGGCAGTTATAAAACCAGATGTGTGAGCAGAGATGGTTTGTTTTCTTCCGTGCGTCAATCGAAATCAGAGCAAGTTTGTTTTTAACTGCTTCAAGGAAGAAAAATGGCGCCGTCATATGGGAGTGCTGACGAAAGAGAAACGTATGCGCGCCCGCAACGACATCTTTTGGTGATAAAGTAAAACGAGACAGGAATCATTTCCTTTTAATTACAATTTTCATGTAGGCTACATCTGCGAAACTTATAAGCATAGATAAAATATACTGTTCTAAGGCGTCTAAAACCAATTATGATTATGAAAATAATATATTGGATAAATCAGGTTATGTAATCTATCAGATGGAAGGATAAAAAAATGGAGAGAAAATTCTGTGGGCGTCCGTGATTATATATATTAATATATGTCTGTCTGTCTGTCTGTGTGTGTGTAAAATGTAATTTTTCATTACTGATGAACCGTACAAAAAGGTTGATTGATTGACTTGTGGTGAGTGATGAAATAGATGAATGGACACTCGTAAACATCCATGCAGAGGCCAGGATTCGAACCCGGACCCCTGACGTTGTAGCGCGACGTGCTAACTACTCTGGCACGGGGGCCGGCCTGGAAGAAAGAGTAACTGTAGACTTGACTATTAATTTCGTTACTAGTTACCTACAAAAAGTAATCAATAACCTTAATTCCAAAACACTGCCAATATGCCCGCGTATGAATATCCAAAAACTCATATCTCAGTCTATCAAATCGTTTCCTCGTATGCGCGTTAGTTGGAAAACCACGAGATGGAGCATAGTGAACCGTGGAACAGGGGTAGAGCGCCTTCCACGTTTCCAGTTAATGACGTTTAACAAGCTCAACCCTCTGGCAACCACAAACAAAATCCCACGCGCTCCACTGCCTCCGCCCCGTCTCCAACTACTCTTAATTCAATTATTCGTACGTGGTGTATTTTGCATGCGAGTACGCGGGCATATAATCAATTGACACGCAAGAGGAGGCAATCTCGCCGTCAAGAGGGGTTCGATACCTTCCCTCCAACCCTTAGTTCCACGCTTCAATATTGCTCGGGAAACCAGTCTCCAATATTAGTACTGTTGGAGGAATCTTAAAAGAGGCATTTCTATGGGTATGTTCACATAGAGGGTGAGATGTATTTTTTTCTTATCAGCTTACAGTTTTGCCATCTTTCCTGCATTCGACTTTTTCTTTAAGGCCAACGGAGAGAGTTACGACCCCCACCAACCGCTTACGGGTACGCCACTGCCGCTAATATCCACATCAGAAATTGTTGGGGTTATATCTTGCAGATCCTGATGCTTTAGTTTCCAAAACCCAAGAATGATACACCCTTGGAGTATATACCACCCGCCGCATGACAACGTGCAGCGGGTTGCATAAATCAACACGATAATTTAACTTTTCTAGATCTGTGACAACGGAAGCAAACCACACGATTCGCGCGAATAGTCTAGAACCAATTCTAAGTACATGCAATTTTTCGCAATTTGGAATATCTTGGTTTTTTTTTTTTTTTTTTTTTTTTTTTTTTTTTTTTTTTTTTTTTTTTTTTTTTTTTTGGAAAGGAAATGAACTTGGCCAAAGGTCCAGCGCTCAAACATTTGAATCTGATATTTTCCATCAAATTCAAAAGCATAGTGAATATTTTTTGAGGATGTTCGTACTTTTGTTCAAAATCACTTTAAAGAAAGACCTTAACCATAAAAGCGTGGTTTAAATTTTAAAACTAGTTTCCCAATTAAAAAAAATACATGCAATTGGACTATTTATTATTATTGAGAGAATTAGCTTGAGAGTACTGCGCAAACTCCAACATGGCGTCGAATTTCAAAGATGATAGGTCTACGCATGTTTTCGAGGTCCTATGGCAAAAAGAGTTTTTGCATCCGTGTAGACGGAGGAAGTTTCAAGATTCACGCACCAGAAAGTGCTTGGAATCTGAAAATAAAATTGTCATGTGCGAAAATTCACAGCGAACGTAATGAATTTGCTCGGGAATAGTCTGAAAACAATCTCAATCTTGGTCAATGATATAACACATACTTTATTATACGTCAGTGGCGTAGCATGAGCATTTCGGGTGGGAACGCCAAGTCCGAAGGAAGGGTCGGGCCTTTCTTGCTTAATAATTTACTTATGGAATTAGCCGCCACAGGTATTTATTTTATTTGCCTGAAGTCAGCTGGGTTTTCAATAAAACATCATTCATGCATGTTTTAGCTAGAAAATTAGATGCCTCACTATGCCACAAATGTTTTGAACTCTGGTTGTTTTATACCTTTTTTTATTCCTTTTTGCATGACGCAAGTCATTAAAAAACCTAACAATCACAAGCGCCTCTGAACAACAGGGGACGTTATTGTTGTGGGTGATCCAACTACTGATTGACTTGGTTTATTTTACTTCGCTTTTCTACCACTTTTGGTTAATCGCGAATATGAATATGAGTGATGAAGGGACACTCACAGAGAACACCAGTGCTAACGCCGGGATTCGAACCATGGCCCTATGTCGTCTTGGAGCGCTGTGCAAAATACTCCGACACGGAGGTAGGTGGATGATTCAACTATCGTAACAGTGTCGATTAGTAATTCAGATCACTGTTTATTGCATCTTGAGAATGCTCATAAACATTTTAAAAAATAATTTTGTCCAGAGACCATTCGAGTGGTAGCGTTGTCGCCTTGTAATCAAGGGGTCCCGGGTTCGACTCCCGGTGGAGGAACATAGTGGTTCGGATCCCACTTTAAACCGTAGGTCCAGTCCCGATTAGCCTTCCTGTGCATAAAGTGGACTTAAAACACCAACTCAATCAATCAATCAGAGACCATTCGATGTTAAAAGTTTTCAAATGAATGCTAAACATTTCCATTGACACAATATTAAGCAGTTAGATACTAACGAAAAAATAATAAAAACAGAATAGTTTTGCGGGTTAAGTGGTAGAGCAGCCACAGGCTGAACTTATACCACGAGGACTTCCCCAACTTATTTTACTTTTTAATGCACATCGCTGTTCGTGCGATAAATTATACAATGCAGTGGCCATTAAGAAATGGTATATTTGAGTCTGGTAAAGTAACGTCAGTCAATATCGCGTATTGTAACATCACACAGCCCGAGCGCGAAGAAACTGGTAGGAATTCCGCTTCTGTCGTCTGGGACGGAAGGAAGGAAGGGTCACATGAACCAATCACGTAGCTTCTCTGCTCCGTACGCCACCGTCCAAGAGAGCATTGCGCGGGTGCTGTAGAGATCCAAGCTTTACCTCCAGGGCAGCAAATTCCAGCAAGGAATATAGAGCAGGGTTTCGGAGCGGAGTGCGGAGCGTACTAAAGGAGCGCTCCGGAGCGACTTCGAAGCGTCAGTTCTACTCCGCTCCTCGCTCCGGAGCGGAGCGTGGTAAGACAGCACTCCGATCCGGAGCGGAGTGGTTCGACTTTTTGAGTCGCACGCTCCGATCCGGAGCGGAGCATGATATACAGCAGTACTCCGCTCCGGAGCGGAGTGGTTCAGATTTTTTAGACGCACGCTCCGATCCGGTTAGGAGTTTTTTTTTAACACGAATGCTGTAATGCAACTATGAATATTGGGAATGTGTACATTAAAACCGACTTCCGTGACGGAGCCTGCAGTCCTGTTTCCATGTACTCTAGTTGTTTGTCTGTATGATCGCCCCCGCTTGGAGGGGAGGGACAGAGTGGAGCATGCTTTCTTATGACCCGAGTAAAACGGGTGAAGGGGGGAGGTGCGCGGGGACTTTTGGTCGAAGCTTTTTTGTTTGTGGTCGCTCTACAGCACAGCACCCTATGACGTCAGGGATCCGTGGGATGGTTCAAATCCCGGCATGGGCTTGTACAGGGTCAACGAAGTTAGTAATAAGTTTGTTTTATACACTTGTATGTTGAATTGTATCTTCTGCAAATATGCTGTATAAAGAAACAAACTGCCGGAGTACTAAGTGAGGCGAGTGTACAATCTTTGTGTGTATCGTTCATCAATTTAATCATAACATCGATCATCCCCATCTTCGCGATTATCCAAAAGCGACAAAGAAGAGAAGTAAAATGAACTAAATCAATCATGCACATTAAACATTGGTAAAACAATACAAGAATGTTGTTTTGGCTCAATAGAGAGAGAGAGCTATAGTACGTAAATTGTTCATTTGAAGTAAGTTGAAATATGAACTACGTAAATAGTATTTCTGTATTGAGATGTACTATTTTCTATTGTGACTCTTAGATATAAGAGTTTGAATGTTATGTGTTGAATGGGTTACGAATAATTTCAAGCAATCAGTTTTCTGCTTTGCGGATTTATCCGACATACCTCCCCCATACAACAGACAGCTTCGTTTTGTGCCGTATTCCGTGTTCCTTGCAGGTGACTCAGTGCAATCCGCTAGCGCATTGGTCTTGTGCCCGTTTCAAGAGGGGAGGAGGGTGTTTGTGTGTGCTTTCGGGGTTGAGAACTTCGTTCGCTGCGCTGTACGTTGCGTTCGACTTATCCGTTCATGGTAGAGACATCGCCTTTACCAGACAGATCCAGTGTTGCCAGTAGTATTAGAATTATGCTACACCAATTCTGGCTAGATTGTTGTCTTTTAAAAGTATTACTTGCGCGTGTTGTTCTTCTCTTCACTGTCGTAAAAAGAAGCTTTTAAAAGCTGTGTTCTCTTGTATCATTACATGCATATTATGTGTGCTTGTCAACGGTGGCGTATGTACATTTAATGAAATTTTTAACGCCGCTGATACATGGACGTCTTCAGGATTTTTTCCAGGCAGGGACAAGCAAGGTATTTTTCCAAGGGAGGGGGCCAGAATGAGGCAGAATTTCCCCAAAATAGTATTACTCCTTTTAAAAAAAATTCTACAGTTTGAAGTTATCATGTTCCTGCAATACATTGTCCCCAGAAGTAGTAGAAGAGTAGTAGAAGTGATAATGAAAATGTAATAATAATAATAATAATATCGCTCTCTTCACGACAACAGTCCAGTGGAAATCGAAGCTTCCCCTTGCCTCCTCCACACCCCTGGCCTCCAGGTTTGCCACACTTCTTCTACGCTTCACAGTTGACACATTGCGCGTTGTACGTATGCGGGCGGTTCAATGTGCCTTCCCTGGTGTATTGTGTAAGGATTATTCCTTGCTTATTGGCAACACTGTAGGTGAGTGACGTAATCTTGTCTGGACTGTTTCCGTGGCATTTAGTAATAATCAGTTTTATAAAAACAATAACGGGCGATTTTCAAATGCCGTACAAATTCCACAAACAAAATTACTAATGTACTCGGAACCTTTGATCGTTAGTTTTCTGTATACACTCGTATTATCCAACCTCGGAGCGGTCCGGAGCGGAGTGGGCAAGTTCTTTGAATATCGCTCCTCGCTCCGGAGCGGAGCGTCACAAGGTATCGCTCCGCTCCGGAGCGGAGTGAACCGTTCCCTAAAATTTCGCTTCTCGCTCCGGAGCGGAGCGAGAAATTTTCCAACTTCCTCTGCTCCGATCCGGAGCGGAGCGTGTCAAGGTAGCGCTCCGCTCCGGAGCGGAGTGAACCATTTCCTAAAATTTCGCTCCTCGCTCCGGAGCGGAGCGGGCTAAGACATCGCTCCGCTCCGGAACGGAGCGAACCATTTCTTCGAATCTCGCTCCACGCTCCGGAGCGTGGGCAGCTCCGCTCCGAAACCCTGATATAGAGTCCTTTACGCCAAATCTGTTCGCCGTCCGGCCAGGAAAGGCATTGGAGAAAAAAAAATGCTAGAACGAGTGTTGTTAGTGGAGCGTTGCAAGCGGATCGCGAAAAATAGCTTTTATAATGCCATGAAGATCAAACATACTATATGAAATTAGTATTTATGAAATAAAGTTTTACTTTATATTTACAGCGTTTACGCATTTTTGAAATTTTAAATGAGGGAATGCCGGGCCTATGGGCGTACTATAACGCTACGCCACTGTTATACGTACCCTGTTGTACATTGTTCCAAAGCTGACATTCGTATTCAACTGACGAGCGACGACGCTCCGAGAAACAGGCGTTGGCATTGCTCTACAGTGCTGTCATCTACCAATTATTCCCTGCACTACTTTTCCTTCCCTGGCACGCGCCCAATGCCGCCTCCTATTTTTCTTCAACATAGAGTTTACAGGAGGCGGGGTAACGCGTCAGCGGGATTTGAAACTACGTCACAGCCTCGAGCAACAGGCCTTAGCATGTATGAAGAAGCAATCTCTCCTCCTTTCAACACAATCACGTTGAACAGTTATGACAGGGTGGGTGGATAACAGGTAGGACAATTAGGGATAATGGAAGGGTATTGGCTGACAAGCAACGTCAGTTGGAGCGATATGGAAGGGAACAGAACTTGATATATTTGAACTTGCAATTATCTATGTTCATAAAAGTTAAAAGAAAACTTGTCCCCCGACTTTTAGGAGCTAAATTATTTTTTAAAAGAAATGTTGAAATATTATATCCCTTCTAGACACGATAATTTTATTAGAGATTGTATATTCCAGAAACAGGGAGCATCACGTCTAGAATTGTTTAAATTATAACAATTTGTAAAACTGTAAATCCATTGTAAGTAAACGCACTTCTTTTTATTATAAAATTATACCAACAATACAAAATAATGCCCCAGTACTTAAAGTAAGAAAGGTTGGAATTCCGATTAGTTGTTAAAGTTCTACTTAAGAAAGAAGTGTTTGAAAATAAAGTTGCGTTAACAATAAACATTATCGGGTTTGTACATTAAATTGTCACAAAAATTACTCGCTGCCTTGTAAATCGTGGTAGACCAATCAACATACAGAACTTTAGCCACAAATAACGGGAAAACTGAATCCAAGATATGTGGCAATAATACTAAGACCCAGCATGCTGTACACTCTACAACAGATCACAACCCAATTCGACCGTCAACAAACACGAACAAGTGCGACAGCTTCACATCAAGCAGTTTACTTACTTCCGTGCCGTACAAATTATAGCGCACGGTTTAATAAGATACATTGCACACGCGCATGCGCACAATGTTTTTGAGATTACCGAATGACGTCATAGCTTAGCCCAAACAGCACACTAGCGCTCCGTCACAAGTTAGTGAGGAGAGTTTAAAGGTAACCATTATTCGAGCGTTCTGGGAAACAAAACAAGGGAAAACGACGTGGGCTGAAACAAAATTAAGTTCTTGTTTTATTAAACAACATTACCCGGGTCCTGGGAAATATTTGGAGCGGCTGTGCATGGTTGAATGAAGGATATTTGAGCTAGTTTTATGCAAAATGCTCATCGTTGCACACTGTTTTTGTTCTTGCTTCCCTCGTAACTTTAAGGAGCAGTTCCTCCAAAGCAGAATTCGATAATGCAGCACATTAGGTAAGAGCCTTTGCACGCTATTTGGCGATTAACATTTCCCCTCGGGTTTCTACAGCGGAACTGAAGGGCAGATAACCGCGCGAGGAGGAAAACAATATTTTTGTCCACGTGTGTTGGTACAGGAACATTGGAGTTTATTTTGAGAGCGAATTCATTAAGTGACTCTGGGATGCATGCTTCTTGAACATCAACACAGGACATGCAAACCAACGACAAACATTGTCATTAATTTATATTACTCCATACACGTTAAATTAAAAGCGACGGTGCTCAACGCAGGTTTGATCTACTCAAGTTCCATGCATCTTTCCAGCTTTTAATTTACAGTAGTGTATAAGACACTTAAGATGAAGTTTGCTACCCTATATCAAAACGATAATGCCATGAAGTAGTCAACTATCGGATAAAATTATGGATACTCAGTTTGGACTCTTTATTTTTATTTTTTTTTAAAAAATAGCACTTTTCTTCATTTCTCAACGATAAAAAATCGAAGGCACACTCGAAAAAAAATTGTTACCATAGCTTAAAGCAGAATTGAATAAGCAACATTTTGATGTAACTAGTTTTTATGTAGATCTAGTGGTTAATTTTTAATTTTAGTCCAAACTCTAGTATTCGTAATTTTAATCCGATAGTAGTGTACATTTACAAGATCCTTGCCTTACTCCAGTACCTGCTATTATAAATCACTATATTTCCAGTCTGGCGCTACATATCTGTGTTTACAACACAGTATGGTAAAAAAAAATCAAGGTTTAAATCCATGTTTGCTCAAATACAGTTTAAAGTGGAATTCGAGCCATTTCACTGTGCTCCAGCCAATAATTTTTTAGAAGTACAATTTTTTATGTGGACTTGTTTTCATTCCCTTGCTCCATAGATTCCCGGGACAGAGGCCGTGTCCGAAAGGTGGAAGACCGTACTTGAAGTGAGCATACTTAGATTTTTTTTTTCAATTTTGGGTGCGTCAGCACTAAGGCTATTTTGAACCCGTCACACTACACGGGGTCCAGCCCCTTATCATAACTAAAATAGCACAACTGTAATGCCGTGTTGTAACTAAAATCTTGACAAAACACAGGACAACACACAGAATTATACTGGCCATAGTGTCAGTCGCCTCGTTTGTCAAATGCAGTCCAGGGTGTACTACGTGGAAGTGAGGTTGACTTTTGGACGCCTTAGCAGAAAGTCGCCCCTTACACCCCCGAGCATACTTCGAGAATGGTCTAGCGGTTCAGTCTCGAAGCGGAAATATTTTTAATTCCACTTAGACTGCAGCGCCTCTTACGGTCAGCAGATAAAACTACGAACAGTTCTTTTTCCCGCGTTATATATTTGTTTCTCACCATAGAAATAACATAGCATTTTAAAAAGTTCTCATATTTACATTTCCACACAATAGAAGAACTACAACCAGCAACTGGCAGACATTTGACTTCCATGATTTCAAACAAGTGAATAACAAGCGCACGAAAGACGACCGGTAGTCCCCAGTGAAGTGCAGAAGACTGCATTCCCCAGTCCTGCCGTGCTGCAGACTAATTGTCGTTCAATTGGCGCTTTCGGACAGAGCCAGTGTAGACGTTACGGCACGTAAATGATGCGCACTGAGAGGTAGGGAGGGTTCTCGGGAAGGCAGTCTCATTTCATACAGCCGTAAATACGGCACAAAACTCCCATATTTGGGCAAAAAGAGCATTAATCTAGTTTGCTATGGTGAGCGTTAACCCTCCTCCCCTTTCTGGCTCCGAACCGTTGTTGCTCACCTCGAGAACTACGGAAAGACCCAACCTCTGAAGAGAGCGGGAAAAAGAAGCGCGAATCCGTAACCATGACGACGAGCAAAAACATTCGCAGCAGAGCCACGTGAGAGCAGGGCGTGGCCGCAAGGCGAGGCGTTGGCGGGAATCGATCCCAGGTCTTTTCTTGGGAGCCTCCTCCTGACCTAGTGACCCTCGGCCGCTTGTTTTCCACCGCCCCGTCACGCGAAGGTGCTATTACGAAGGTAACGCAGGAAATAATAGCGAAAGTGCGCTGTCAATGTTCGCTACTCACGGACTTTCGTTCGGCCGGGCACTTCCCGAAGACTAGACATCCGGTGCAATGGAAAATTCCGAATGCAGGTCAACATTGTGCAGGGTGAACCAAAAGTAATGCATGTATTTTAGTGATGTAACAGGCTTGAACCTAAAAATCACTTTTAACCTTATTTGAATCTGTTCTGGGGTCATTTTTTAAAAAAAATTATGTTCTCTTGGAGAGGCAAGCACAGAAAAAACGTTTCACGAGTAAATTCTCTCGAGCTAACGACCAGGTGAATTCTGGAAAGTTTTCCGAGCTTTCGAGAGCTTACGTAACTTCTACCCTGATTTGTTCGTATCCCAGTTTAAACAGTGCCTAGTTCCGATTAGCCTTTCCGTGCATAAAGTGGACTTATAATAAAAACTCAAAACTAAAGAGGTACACAAAAAGAGATAAAAAGGTAAAGGAGACAAATAAAAATGAGAAGAACTTCTAGTTGATTTTCTTCTTATTTAGGTTAATAGCGACAATGGGAATAAATTACAATGTTGGCATCCGCGGCGGAATGATCAGCGAAACGCGCCAAGAAGGCACAGATCAAAGATTTGAATCCTGGTCAAAGTATGGATGTGTTACTGGGTTCAGAGCCTCTTTTACAAAGGTACCGGCGGGAAAATTCCTCCAGCCTCAAACGCACGCCGGGACTCGAACTCGTGTCTCCCGGTTGGCACTTAGAAATTCTAACTGGACCACTGCGTTCCTGCTACGACATTGGATATCCATTTTATTTATTTAATGCACTCCAGAGAAATCCATCCTTTGTTACATAAATTCTTGTAAACAATAGAGGAAGAGGAAATGAGAAGAAGTTATTTTACTAAATTTGACTGGGGTTCGAAAATTTAGAAAAAGTAATATATTCCGGCCAGTGGTTCGTTTAAGATGTTGATTCATTGATTCAATTTAAAATCTTGGGTGAGTCAGCATTTACGTTATTTTGCACCAGTCACATGATAAGGGGCCCAGCCCCTTACCTTATTTAAAATTATAACTAATGACACGAGTGTAATTTCGGAGACAAATATTCTGACTTCAGTTAAAAGCTGAGGCTGTGAAGGGGCACTCAGCACAAACAAGGACAAAACACAGTCCTACGAAGATAATATTGGCCGTAGGTTCAGACGCCAGAGCCTCGTTAGTCTGCAAAATGCAGTCCAGGGTGTACTACGTGGAAGTGAGGTGGACGATTCGGTGTACTATGTGGAAGGATCACACTACACCCCACGTTTAAGATGAAAATTAGAACCTAATTTCCTGAAATGACAGGAATTTGTATTTATATATTTACTGTGCATGCAATAATAATAGCTAATAAATGCCTTTCATGATGAACTGTAACGAGTGCACTCACGATCCCCGAAATGACGTGTCAATCATACCCCGGCACGGGGCCAAACGTCGTTATGTGTACGGGAGACCGGTCGTGACTCTCGGTCCAGGTTTTCAAGTTCGGTACTGAGACGGTCGTTTATTGTCATACTATTGCGAGGCGGAGATTAATACCTTGAAATGTTACACTGTTTTGTTTACCTTCGATATGTAGATTCGAACAATCATAAAACACTAATAGCATAATATCTGGTACCTGACTATCTATCTATCTAATTTAAAATTTTGGGAGCGTCAGCACTTAGGCTAATTTGCTCCCGTCACATTATACGGGGTCCAGCCCCTTACCATTACAAATTACAACTCTAGCGTTGCATAACTAAAAACTTTAAAACCTTAAAATGTTCTGACTTCTGTTAAAAGCTGAGGCAGTAAACGCGCACTCAGCACACACAAGGACATAAAACAGGACAACACACACAAAATTATACTGGCCATAGTGCCAGTCGCCAGAGCCTCGTTAGTCTCTTGTCCAGGGTGCACTACGTGGAAGTGAGGTTGACTCTTGGGTGCACTACGTGGAAGCAGCACCCCTTACACCCCAATCTGGTACCTGAAAAACGTCAAATAACAACACTGACGAACGGTAAAAAATGAATATATATTGTAACAACAAAAAATATTGCAATCAACAACTGTTTACAAAACCTCCCCACTCTCACAACATTCACTCTATCTCTCTTTCACACACATGAGGTATTTTTACATGTGAAGTATGGATACAAATCATGGATCTCATTAACATATCATTCCTTTTAATTTTTAAACCTTTATGTGAATTTAGGGCATTTGTCTGCCAGCTCCTGTGCTCTTTTAAATTAACTTAAGTGCCAGCCCTCGGAAAGCTAAGACAATGGGTCGGCGTGGTTAAATCTTTCGTTCGAATGAACGTGTGCATCGAGTCGTAAGCTCGACTTTATACTAGTTTCCCGGACGGGGGTATTACACATCAGCCTCTCTCGTCCAATGAGAACAACTACTCAATTACATAGTGATGCAAAACTTAATTGGCTCCAGCTGCCGGAATACACTAATCAATCGTCGGCGCGAGCAAAAATTACCTTAAAAACCACTATGCAACAAATAATACTATTTCACGCACACGACCTTGAAATAAAAACAACTACGCTTTCCACAATTAAAAGAACTCATCAGTCAAGTATTGACAAATTAAATGGCGCGACTGGGCGGTTGGTTACACAAAAAATGGAGCACACCTTTTGACAATTTACACTAAACATTAAAGAAATGAAATGGAGCTTGTAACGCTGAATGCAGACAATTAAATTAGATATCTGAACATGAAATAACCCTTTTTTACAACAATACCAAAAAATTATCAAACACGGAAATTAGGTTCGGGTTTTCCTGAGTAACTTTGCAAATAAGTGAGGCTTCGGCGTTAACTGTACGGTGTTGATACTAACGACGCACGTTTACATATACATGAGACCCTCTGAAGTATACTGTACCAGACTCTGCTACCATGGCGTGGTCATTCATCTCTCCTGGACGCGGGACTTGCACACGGTTCCTTTGTGGCGAAATTGTCCTCCGAGGTCGATCGCGACGAAGAATAATTGCGACGATCTGTTGTACTTGCACCTCCTTAGTACTTCGGGCTTTCCTCTTGTCACTAGCGTCGGGTGTACGTGGTCACGCGCCGGTTCGGAATCTCTCTGGTGCCTGGCTTCGATTCGGCGTCGTTCTGGAAGCGTCGTTTTGGAGTCGTCCTTCAATCTCTCCCTCTGGCTTCAATCGGCGTCGTTCTGAAATCATCTCTCTCTCTGGAAACGTCCTTCGGGCTTTGGTTGGGACGTCGGTCTGGAAACGTCCTTCGGGCTTTGGTTGGGACGTCGGTCTGAAAGCGTCCTTCGGGCTTTGGGCAGTGTTTGGCTTCGGTGTCGTCTTTGGCGTTGGCTGACTGGCTTCGGCGTCGTTGCAGGCGTCAGGGGGAGCGACGGCTCCCTTCTCTATCTTCTCTAGCCCTCCATCATTATGTAGTCCACGCTTGGCAAAAACAAATCACCGCGTAATCTTCACCAAAATAAGGCGCACACTGGTAACTCCCTATCTGCAAGTCGCTCACAGTACGAAAGGAAACAAAGTTCACGGACACAAAACAATGATCACGCGAGAGTGTAGCGCGGAGATGCTCTCTCTGTGAAATCCGGATAAAAACTGTCTGTGGAATCAGAGTACTGCCTATATCTAAGAGATTCGAATTCTTCCGTTGAAAAGGACGCTCTCGTGGCTTGGCTTCTGTTTCAGAGGGATGGAAATGACCTCTCTCCATTGTCTTGAAACGCGGTCAAGTGCGCGTCGTCGATCCTTGCAAGCTTGGGCTCCAGCTGGGATCTCTGGTCATCCGTGAACATGGGTTAGCCCGCCCGCTGCGACTCAAGCCTGGTCTCGACGAAAATATTCCTTTCGTATCTCCGTGTCGGTGCAAATATGTCATGTCCTAAGCCAAAAAGACAGTTCCGCTGTCACTCAAGAAAAACCCTTCTCCCAACATCCGACGTCTGCTCGGATACAAGTTTATCCACAAAATAAGATACCTTACACTTTTATATCTTAACATAACCTGAATCAATAAACAAAAATAATTTATATCGAACTGCGTTTCACATGTCACTAGATACCGTGACATTCTCGCCCTCCTTCCGATCAAAAAAAATTTCTGTAGGCGAATAAAATTTTCACTACTCAGGGGCATGAAATTTTGACTACGAATTTTTTTAACACCCTGTACAAGAAAAGTCAACCAGTTCGATAACACAACACACATGATATAAATGATAGCTCCAATTTACATAATAGATCAACATATTATACACTCAATAATTTACACAAAAATAGGATAAATGTACCTCACATCCTAATCAGAATTCAATCCAAAGACTCGCTTGTGCTTTTATATCGCGCTAACCACTCTTGGCGCTTTTCGTCGGAGCAGTTCCACCTTTTGCATTTCTCTGCAAAAATACGGCCCGTCGTACATGAAAAACGGCTTCTTGATCTTTCCCTTCACTTGCATAGAGCGTGGAGAGTGCGTCAGGAAGGCTTCCCTAAACGCCGAGTATGAATGAAAGTGTCTTTCATTCCGATCCAGCTTGTTCTGTGTTCGATCTTGCACCCAGCCTTTCAGTACAAGCAATCGCTCTCCATCCGCCAGTCCTAACTCCCGGGCTGTTGCTTCGAATTCCTCGACGAGGGCAGACGGCGATATCCTGTCGTCCCCGGAGAACTTCTTGAAGTTTTTCTCATATTTGGGCGGGAACAAAGCTCTCCCCGCGAACGGTGGTTCAGGCCGTATGTCGTCCTGGCTTGAAGTTTGGGCTTCGAACGGTCGCGGCGATGAAAGATGTAGTCCCGAATCCACTTCTATTCCTCGGCTGATACATTTAGTCGGTTTTACGTCACTCGTGCTCCTTGGAGGCGAAGGAACTTCCGCTGGCTGCGATGACCTCATAGCTGTCGGCTCTCGCGGTGATTCCGGAACGTCGGCTACGTTCAATTGTTGCAGTTTTTCATCGATTCCCTTTATCTTCTCGGAATTCCATTCCGCTGGGTTCGCTGCTCGCCGCACTTGTCGCTCGAGGGCATCGCTGCTCCGATTACAGGCTGACTCCAGCTGTGCACATTGTTGGCCGATGTGTTGCAAAGCTCCTTCCTGCTCACTTACGCTCTGCGCCAGTGTTGCCACCTTGGCTTCTTGGTCCTTGATGCGAGCGTCGGTCTCGGCGGTCCTGGATTTGATTCGAGCCTCGGATTCTAGGATCGTTGGGGGGAGTTGTCGCGTCATTTCCTCTCCGGAGGCGCGAACTGTTCCTTGGAGGCGTTCTTCCATCCCTCGTACGTTGCTCTGCATCCTGGTTTCCAACCCCTGGATATTGGTCTGCGCCTCGGTCTGCAACTCCTGGCTGGTGGTTTGTACCTTGGTTCCCATTTCTTGGATGTTGATCCGCATTCTTTGCATGCTGGCTTGCAATCCCTGCATGTTGGTCCGCATTCCTTGGAGCACCTGGATGATTAGCTTGAATTGGTTGGCAACACTGCCACTTCCGACGTCATCTTGCTCCTTGCTGTGGTCGCTGTCCGCACGTGACGATGTACCCCCTTGGGCACTTGGTATCTCCCTTTCCATTTCCAACGGGGCCTTGCACTGAAGACAAGCCGATCTGGCCCCCTCGCTGTCGATTTCGAAATCAGCAAATTCCTTTCCACAAGCCTCGCAAACCATCATGACGTCACTCTTGTTCAAACAGTCTATACGACGATTTCTTAATCTCATGAAGGCCTTTCGTTAATTATCTGCTCAATCTTCTGTCGCACTTTGGAACAGTTACGCAAACTTACGCGAGCTCACACAAAATGTGAATTACAAATCGATACATAAAAAGAAAAAGGAGGTCCGTCGGGAATCCCTTATCCCGCAACTCTGCCTGATGCCATAAATTACGCCAACCACCAAAAAAAAGTACACAAAAAGTACATAAAAAATGCCCTATGCAGCTGCCCTTGCTGCTTTCGCCGAAAAAATATCTGCCCTATTGTTACCAATTACGCCAATAACGTGTCCTTACACGTGAACCTACGACAAATACATGAAAATAACCCTCGAAATACAAAGCAAAAACACAAAAATAACCAGGAACCTAACACAAGAATTTTATGCGTGACGTATACAACAATGAAATTTCTACCGCTCTCGCAACCTGGCTTTCCTGGAAAGACATGACAAAGTTGCCGTCCCATGTTCGTGGCGCCAAATGTAACGAGTGCACTCACGATCCCCGAAATGACGTGTCAATCATACCCCGGCACGGGGCCAAACGTCGTTATGTGTACGGGAGACCGGTCGTGACTCTCGGTCCAGGTTTTCAAGTTCGGTACTGAGACGGTCGTTTATTGTCATACTATTGCGAGGCGGAGATTAATACCTTGAAATGTTACACTGTTTTGTTTACCTTCGATATGTAGATTCGAACAATCATAAAACACTAATAGCATAATATCTGGTACCTGAAAAACGTCAAATAACAACACTGACGAACGGTAAAAAATGAATATATATTGTAACAACAAAAAATATTGCAATCAACAACTGTTTACAAAACCTCCCCACTCTCACAACATTCACTCTATCTCTCTTTCACACACATGAGGTATTTTTACATGTGAAGTATGGATACAAATCATGGATCTCATTAACATATCATTCCTTTTAATTTTTAAACCTTTATGTGAATTTAGGGCATTTGTCTGCCAGCTCCTGTGCTCTTTTAAATTAACTTAAGTGCCAGCCCTCGGAAAGCTAAGACAATGGGTCGGCGTGGTTAAATCTTTCGTTCGAATGAACGTGTGCATCGAGTCGTAAGCTCGACTTTATACTAGTTTCCCGGACGGGGGTATTACACATCAGCCTCTCTCGTCCAATGAGAACAACTACTCAATTACATAGTGATGCAAAACTTAATTGGCTCCAGCTGCCGGAATACACTAATCAATCGTCGGCGCGAGCAAAAATTACCTTAAAAACCACTATGCAACAAATAATACTATTTCACGCACACGACCTTGAAATAAAAACAACTACGCTTTCCACAATTAAAAGAACTCATCAGTCAAGTATTGACAAATTAAATGGCGCGACTGGGCGGTTGGTTACACAAAAAATGGAGCACACCTTTTGACAATTTACACTAAACATTAAAGAAATGAAATGGAGCTTGTAACGCTGAATGCAGACAATTAAATTAGATATCTGAACATGAAATAACCCTTTTTTACAACAATACCAAAAAATTATCAAACACGGAAATTAGGTTCGGGTTTTCCTGAGTAACTTTGCAAATAAGTGAGGCTTCGGCGTTAACTGTACGGTGTTGATACTAACGACGCACGTTTACATATACATGAGACCCTCTGAAGTATACTGTACCAGACTCTGCTACCATGGCGTGGTCATTCATCTCTCCTGGACGCGGGACTTGCACACGGTTCCTTTGTGGCGAAATTGTCCTCCGAGGTCGATCGCGACGAAGAATAATTGCGACGATCTGTTGTACTTGCACCTCCTTAGTACTTCGGGCTTTCCTCTTGTCACTAGCGTCGGGTGTACGTGGTCACGCGCCGGTTCGGAATCTCTCTGGTGCCTGGCTTCGATTCGGCGTCGTTCTGGAAGCGTCGTTTTGGAGTCGTCCTTCAATCTCTCCCTCTGGCTTCAATCGGCGTCGTTCTGAAATCATCTCTCTCTCTGGAAACGTCCTTCGGGCTTTGGTTGGGACGTCGGTCTGGAAACGTCCTTCGGGCTTTGGTTGGGACGTCGGTCTGAAAGCGTCCTTCGGGCTTTGGGCAGTGTTTGGCTTCGGTGTCGTCTTTGGCGTTGGCTGACTGGCTTCGGCGTCGTTGCAGGCGTCAGGGGGAGCGACGGCTCCCTTCTCTATCTTCTCTAGCCCTCCATCATTATGTAGTCCACGCTTGGCAAAAACAAATCACCGCGTAATCTTCACCAAAATAAGGCGCACACTGGTAACTCCCTATCTGCAAGTCGCTCACAGTACGAAAGGAAACAAAGTTCACGGACACAAAACAATGATCACGCGAGAGTGTAGCGCGGAGATGCTCTCTCTGTGAAATCCGGATAAAAACTGTCTGTGGAATCAGAGTACTGCCTATATCTAAGAGATTCGAATTCTTCCGTTGAAAAGGACGCTCTCGTGGCTTGGCTTCTGTTTCAGAGGGATGGAAATGACCTCTCTCCATTGTCTTGAAACGCGGTCAAGTGCGCGTCGTCGATCCTTGCAAGCTTGGGCTCCAGCTGGGATCTCTGGTCATCCGTGAACATGGGTTAGCCCGCCCGCTGCGACTCAAGCCTGGTCTCGACGAAAATATTCCTTTCGTATCTCCGTGTCGGTGCAAATATGTCATGTCCTAAGCCAAAAAGACAGTTCCGCTGTCACTCAAGAAAAACCCTTCTCCCAACATCCGACGTCTGCTCGGATACAAGTTTATCCACAAAATAAGATACCTTACACTTTTATATCTTAACATAACCTGAATCAATAAACAAAAATAATTTATATCGAACTGCGTTTCACATGTCACTAGATACCGTGACAGAACATAATAGCATAACAAACCAATTTGAAGAGAGAAACAGTTCTTCCTAGAAAAATACTATTATTTTTATTATCATTGTTATTTTGATACGCATTTCTTTTTCTTCTTCTTCTTCTTAGTAGTAGTAGTAGTAGTACTACTACTACTACAAGTGTTTATTCATTTGTGATTGGAGTTCCGGCTATTGACAAAGTACGGATGCCACTCTACGTTCCGACTTTCCTATCTCTCTCTCTCTCTCTCTCTCTCTCTCTCTCTCTCTCTCTCTCTCTCTCTCACACACACACACACACACACGAATGCAAGCTGGAAAGAGCCCAAGTGGCTCTTGGAACCTTCCAATCGGGCAACTGGGCAAACAAGTGGAGATATTTAAAGAAGCCTTCTGGAGTGGAGGCAATATTTCCTAGAAACCCAGAGCCGCACAACATTTCTTGGGAGTTCTGCAAAACTGTTCACCGTAAACGAGAGTGAGGAAGACACGGTGTATTTTGGGTAAAAGAATGGAAACGGCCAAACATTTCTACAACCAGTGGCGCTGACTTATTTGGGTCTGGGGGGCTGAAGCCCACCCATTAATTTGCCTGTTATGTTTTTTTGACGAAAGTTTGGGGGGTCCCTCCGGGAATCGAGCCCGGGATCGCTCGCACCAGAGGCAAGATCGCTACCCATTTGGCTACGCAGGAGCCCTGTGTAAGATAGCATACCTTAATGCGTAATTCTGTTAGAGCTGGTATAAATACTACGATCTTTTAAACAAAGTTACTCACTTGTACGCTTAGTGCCAAAACTGAACGTATTCCACACGTGCGAATTTAGATAAATCACTGGGGGGATATCTCAAATACGTGCATAAACAGACCTGAAACCACTACGTAGGGTTGCTCATTTTCTTTGCAAACTACCACTACGTTTCCCTTCCCCGTTGTAACATGATCCGAGGAATAAAAGCATCCTTCAATATGCGGAGAGTCCTTTTCACGCGCCAATAAAAAGACTTAAATGTCACAATTTGCCATTTTGCAAGTCGATAATGCGGCGACTGAAAAGGGCTGCTATCAACACGTCCTTCACAGGCGTCAGGCAGCTCGATACGTAATCGAGACGCTACAACCCGCAAGGCAGGTATTCAAGGCTGGCGGTATACACGCGCAGGATACGTGCGATATGAGCATTAGGCCAAGACTACGAGTTGGAGCACTTGTATTTTGATCATTTCAAGGCGCTTTTCTGTCTATGCATAATGTCAACCACGTGTAACAAAATCAAATATTTCTTTCTCTGGAGGTACAGGGTGTCTACCAAAAAACATCCAAAATTCTTGACTTTTCTTGACCTTCAATTATTCGACCCCTACTTAGCTAGTTAGAAATTAGCAATTAAAAAATAATAATGAAAAATCACTATCAAAAAGCCGGTTAAGATGAAAACGGAAGCTGTACTTTAAGAAGAGAATTGAACTTTCTTTATCCATTAATGCTCTGTTCGATGTAGTATACCCTGGACTGCATTTAGCAGACTAGCAAGGCTTTGACGTCTGGACTCGCCGCCAGTATAAACCTCTGTGGGGCTCGTATTGTCGTTCTTATGTGTTTGTGATAGTCCCTTCAACTAACTAACTCTCTAGCCTTCTTAAACCCGAAGGTTCATGGCTGCAGCAACACAGGCCTTCCATCTGTCCCTATCTTGTGCAAGATCTATATACTCTTTTCCATCCCTACCGATTTCCCTTAGGTCCATCTCGACGTTGTCCCTCCATCTTCGTCTTGGCCTTCCTACTGGTCTCTTACCATCAGGTTTCCCAACAAGAATCCTGTAAACTCCTCTTTCCTCTCCCATTCGTGCCACATGGCCTGCCCACCTAAGTCTTCTTGATTTAATTATTCTAATAATGTCTGGACATGAATATAAATTATGTAGTTCTAAATTATGTAACCTTCTCCACTCACCTGTCTCCTCATCCCTTTTAGGGCCAAATATTTTCCTAAGGATCCTATTTTCAAATACTCTCAATTTATGTTCCTCTTTCAATGTAAGGGACCAAGTTTCACACCCATATAATACTACAGGCAAAATTACTGTTTTGTATATTTTAACTTTTAGTTTCTTAGATATTAAACGAGAAGATAAAAGTTTATGAAGAGAGAAGTAACATGCATTTCCTGAATTAAGCCTACTTTTTATTTCCTCTTTAATATAATTTTCATTTGTTAATATTACTCCTAAGTATTTGAATTTGGAAACTGTTTCAAACGAGTTGTTATCAATAATTAGATTTTGATTATTACCTAACACTTGGTTTCGGCCTCTAAGCATATATTTAGTTTTCTCTTTGTTAACTTCCAAACCTATCTCTTTAGCAGTTTTGAAAAATATTTTAGCATTATTCTTAATTGTATTCACATCATCCCCCAGTAAGTCTACATCATCTGCATATGCTAACAACTGAGTCACACCATTTAATTTTAGTCCTTCTTTAGTTTCGTTTACCTTCCTAACAGCATATTCTAAGGCAAAATTAAAGAGCAATGGAGATAATGCATCTCCTTGTTTTAACCCATCATGAATTGTAAATTTGTCAGACATATTAATACCCACACGAATTTTACTTTCTGTTTCACTGGTGCATACTTTTATCATACTAACAAGCTTCTTAGGTATTCCAAACTCTACTAATATATTATATAATTTATCTCTTTTGACCGAATCATATACTTTTTTGAAATCAACGAATAGCTGATGGACATTTTGATTATATTCCCACTTTTTTTCAAGTGTCTGTCTGATGTGAAAAATTTGATCTGTAGTTGATCTGTTACGTTTAAATCCACATTGATCATCACCTATAATTTCATTAGCATATGGGGTTAGTCTTGTTAAAAGAATGTTAGATAATATTTTATATGTTGTTGAGAGTAGAGAAATTCCACGGTAATTATTGCAGTTCATTTTATCACCTTTTTTAAACACAGGAACAATTATGGATTCTTTCCACTGTTGAGGGATTTCTTCTTTATTCCATATTAAACAAATATGATAGTCCCTTCATCCATTTTCATTTTATCACCATTCATCCTCATCTACGAAAGGTACAAAAGCAAAGTAAAATAAACTTAATCAATCAACCTATCTTTGTGGTAGTAAACATTCTTGACCTACTTGTTGATTTCTTTACTTTTTCTTGACTATCATGACTTGTAGACACCCGGAGGTATAGAAACTATACAATTTGCGAGCTGATTACATATTAATCTATTTTCTTACCAATGCACAAAATGAGTATCATGGCCAACTCTACACGCATAGGAAAGCAATGTAAAACACACGACACACTCTCAGCTAGGGGTGGCCAGATCCGGATCCTGGCGGATCCGAAATCCGGATCCGGTTGGTTCCGGATCCTTAGGATCCGGATCCTAAAATTTTTCGGATCCGGATCTGCGGATCCGGAATTTTCAGATCCGGATCCGGATCCAGAACTTTCGGATCCGGATCCGCGGATCCGGAATTTTCAGATTCGGATCCGGATCCGGATCCAGAACTTTCGGATCCGGATTCAGAACTTTCGGATCCGGATCCAGAATTTTCGGATCCGGATCCAAAACTTTCGGATCCGGTACTTTCAGATCCGGATCATATACTTTCGGATCCGGATCCGTTTTGCCATCCCACATGCGCTTCTTTGGAAAGTAAGAATGTGCTTATAACATATTGTTACCTGCTAATATACATATATATATAATATACATACACATATATATATATATTAGGGTGCCAAGGAAATGCATGGTAAAAAATAAATATATATTTTTTGTGAGTCTTACCCCCTAAATTTTTTCCTTTTGACCTAAAAATAAGATAAATGCCTTTTTCTTCAAAATTTTTTAATATTTACAGGTCCCTCAAAAGCATTGAACTTTATAATTATTACCAGAAAAAGTGCTGTAAATGAAATTTGACGAAAAGAGGGAACTGCTTGTGATTTTTTAAATATAGTTCAAAAGTTTCTATATGATACAGTTCAATAATTAAAATATCCAATTTTATGTTTTTAATAAATTATCAAAGTTTCTCTTCTCTGAAATGGCAGCACAGTGCTTTCAAAATGGCTACCGTCCACAATCACGTTTTTGTTTTAGGTTTTATTTCCAATGATTTGATAATTTTAGAAGATAAAGCACCAAGACATTTTAGAAGATAAACATTTTAAAAGATAAAGAGTATGAAGACTTTTTTGAAGATGAGGACATTTTAGAAGATAAAGAGTATAAAGACTTTTTAGAAGATAAGGACATTTTAGAAGGTAAAGACAATAGAAATGAACAAATCTTACACAATTTTTTGTTTTATTTAAACAATATTTGTAAAGGATATTGATAAAGTTACCTTTGTTTTATGTTCGATCATAACTAATTAACTACGCAATATGTATATTTGGATAAGTTACTTTTGAAATGAATTATGAAAGAAAACTAACCCTAAAAAAATATCACTTATTTAGTGAATGAGAGAATATTTAAAATTTTTGAACACGTTTTGAATTTATAATCAGGATCTATATTTTTAACATATTTATACGCTGTTACAAATTATAAATGCAATAATTAGGTGCGTTTTTGCTTTCAGGTAGATAGCTGCCATGACTTCACAAATTGGAAAAGACCGTGGAATTTGGTTGATTGGTGGCACTATAGATTTAATTACAGGATGCAAATTGCCATCAAATAGACAAATTTTAGCAAGATTCTTTCATTCTCACACAAATGAAAAGCAGACCATTCAAGAAAGTGCTAGGAGGACAACGATGGAGCTTCTAGAATTGTGGGAAAAGGCGAGAATACCTACTCGTCAAGAATACAATATCATTGTGAAAATTAAAAATTTATATGGACAATGGCAAACATTACAGAAAAATGCCAGTCGAAAAAGTGATACACAGAAACATAAAGAAGAAGCATTTACAGAAGCTTTGGATGATTTGTTTCATGTTGCCCATGCTGATGCCATGAGTCTCATAAAGATCAAGGAAGACAAAATGTTCTTGGAAGCACAGCGAGAAAAAGGAAGGAGGGGAAGTATGGGGCCGGTTGACATAAAGTTAGCCAGACAGGAAGAACGGCGTCATAAGCAAGAATCTTTACAAGATTTAAGAAAGCGCAAAGAAGAGCAGAGAAAGAAGGAGTTGGTGACAACTGATGTTGAAGTGCTTAGTGGCAGCAGTGAGACTGAAAACGATAGTTCATCAGATGATATGGTACCAGTTTTTAGTGCTTCAGCTGAAGATGTCTCACATTCTAAAAAGCAACGCGTGACTAATTTCTTTACTCCAGAGCTGGGCGCTGCTCTGGATCGTACAAAGGTAAGCGACAGAAATGCTACCTATATTTTGGCTGCTGCTGCAAAATCTCTAGGTCACAATCCTGCTGAACTAACTTTAAATAAAGAATCCTGTAGACAGTTTCGAAGACGAAACAGAGAGAACATTGCTACTCAAATCAAAAAGACTTTCTCACCAGACACACTATTGACTGTTCACTGGGATACCAAGCTATTACCCTCTTTGGAAATTCCTCAGTGTGGGGGTTCTGCTAAATCTGTAGACAGAATTGCAGTGCTTGTCTCTGGATGTGGTTTAATGAAATTGCTAGCTGTCCCATCATTACAAAATGGTACTGGTGAAGCGCAGGCATTCGCAGTGTATAACGCACTAAGAGATTGGAACTTGACTGATTCTGTTTGTAGTATGTCATTCGATACTACTGCAAGTAATACAGGGAGCAAAAGTGGCGCATGTGTATTGCTTGAGCAGAAGATGAATAAAAAATTGTTATCTTTGGCATGCAGACATCATATTCATGAACTTATCATTGCAAGAGTATTTGAAACATTATTTGAGACCGGTGGAGGTCCGCAAATAAAACTGTTTCAGAGATTTTCATCGGTGTGGAACATTATCAATGTAGAGGCCTATGAAAGCAGTATTAGTGATATAGAGCTAACTGTAAAATTGAATCCGATTAAAGATGACATTTTGACTTTTTTGAAAAACCAGTTGCACATACATCAACCCAGAGACGATTACAAAGAATTGTTGAATTTAGCAATTCTTTTCCTAGGCGACCTATCTAGTGCTGCTAATATTAATGCGCCAGGTGCCTACCATCGTGCAAGATGGATGGCAAAACTCATTTATTGTTTTAAGATCTACCTGTTTCGCTCACAATTTCACCTTACAACCCGTGAACTTTCCCAACTTCGGCAGTTTAATCTGTTCGTTGTGTCCATATATTTGAAGGTGTGGTTTACTTGTCCTTGTGCAGCTTCTGCTCCACAACAAGATCTGGAACTGTTGCAAAAATTAGTTGAATACCGGATTACAAATAAAGCTGTAGCTAATGCAGCACTGAAAAGTTTCCTGCATCAACTTTGGTATTTAAGCGAACACCTAGTAGGTTTGGCATTCTTTGATGATAATGTGTCAGTGGAGAACAAAATTCTGATGGTCAGTACTCTTTCACGAGATGAAAAAAACGAACCTGCTAAGAGAATCAACCTTGACATTGACAATTGTGACATTTCTTCAAAGCGATTATCTGATTTCGTTACTGTGAACACAAGACATATTTTTGTTGCACTTGATATATCGCAGGACTTTCTTCGAGAGCATCCATCCAAGTGGACATCACTTAATAGCTATTTGGTTGCTCAAGTCAGAGTTAAATCACTTAAGGTGGTGAATGACGCTGCAGAGCGTGGAATTTCACTAATTCAGGAATTCAATCCTATACTAACAAATCAGGAGGAACAGAAACAATTTCTACTGCAGGTTGTGGAAAAGCACCGGCGTGAATTTCCCGAACCTAAGAAGTCGAAACTCGTAGAAAGTGTAACTGCAACAAGTTCCATTGAACATTGAGTTGATGGCTACAAAAAGTTTTGTAATTCACTTACTGACTCTTTACAGTACTTTTTGCTTCAGAAATACTACATTTATGGCTATTAATAACTAGTTTTCACACGTTTTTGTCATGTAAATAAATTTCCCTAAAATTAGTTAATGTAATAAATTTCAAATGCTTTGAGGAAGTGGTAAATATAATTTTTATGTCCTAATATTTTTGGTAGATAATTACTATGCCAAAAGGAACATTTTTGAGGGGTAAGACTTTAAAATTTTTAAACTTCGTTTTTCCTTGGCACCCTAATATATATAGTGTGTGTGCTCGCGTGCGCGATTTGTAATTAATTAATACACTTACTTACTAGGGAGGTCTAAGTCTCTCCCTCCGATTTCCATGAAACTTGGTAGGTGTATAGAGCCCCCCCCCCCTCAAATGTCAAGATGAGGAGAAATTGAAGTAGGGATCTGTCCCCTAAACCACGTAAATATGGCATAGGAAGAAACAGGGGGCATACGGCCTCTCTATACACCTGTCAAATTTCATGGGAATCGGAGGGGGACACAGGGGTCAGATGATTCCCACGGCAATTTGTCCTAATCTTGACATTTGAGGCGGGTTTTGCCCCCTAAAACAGTATTTTAGCCGAAACAAAAAAAACACGTATTTCTTCCTTTGGGCCCCTCTATACACCTGCGAAGTTTCATGAAAATCGGAGGGGAACACAGGGGTCAGATCCTTACTTCAATTTGTCCTCATCTTGACATTTGAGGGGATTTTGCCCCCTGAAACAGTTTTTAGCTCAAACAAAAAAACACGTAATTCTTCCTTCGGGCCCCTCTATACACCTGCCACGTTTCATGGAAATTGGAGGGGAACTCAGGGGTCAGATCCCCACTTCAATTTGTCCTCATCTTGACATTTGAGAGGAGGTTGCCCCCTAGAACAAATTTTTTTCCGAAACAAAAAAAACACGTATTTCTTCATTTGGGCCCGTTTATACACACACCTGCCAAGTTTCATGGAAATCTGAGGAGGACATAGGGGTCAGATCCCCACTTCAATTTGTCCTCATCTTGACAATTCAGTGGGTTTCGCACTGTAAAACCGTTTTTTAGCTGAAACAAAAAAAACATGTATTTCTTCCTTTGGGCCCCACTATACACCTGCCAAGTTTCATGGAAATCGGAGGGGGACACACAAATCAAATGCCCACTTAAATTTGTCCTCATATTGACATTTGAGGGGGGGTTGCCCCCTAAAATCGTTTTTTAGCCGAAACAAAAAAAACCACTTATTTCTTTCATTGGGCCCCACTATACACCTGCCAAGTTTTATGGAAATGGGAGGGACACAGGGGTCAGATCCTCACTTCAATTTGTCCTCATCTTGACATTTGAGGGGGTTTTGCCCCCTAAAACAGTTTTTATCTGAAACAAGAAACACGTATTTCTTCCATTGGGCCCCACTATACACCTGCCAAGTTTCACGGAAATCGGAAAGACACAGGGGTCAGATCCTCACTTCAATTTGTCCTCATCTTGACATTTGAGGGGGTTTTGCCCCCTAAAACAGTTTTTTAGCTGAAACAAAAAAAACACGTATTTCTTCATTTGGGCCCGTTTATACACACACCTGCCAAGTATCATGGAAATCGGAGGGGGACACAGGGTCAGATCCTCACTTCAATTTGTCCTCATCTTGACATTTGAGGGGGTTTTGCCCCCTAAAACAGTTTTTTATCTGAAACAAAAAAAACAAGTATTTCTTCCATTGGGCCCCACTATACACCTGCCAAGTTTCATGGAAATCGGAAAGACACAGGGGTCAGATCCTCACTTCAATTTGTCCTCTTCTTGACATTTGAGGGGGTTTTGCCCCCTAAAACCGTTTTTTAGCTGAAACAAAAAAACACGTAATTCTTCCTTTGGGCCCCACTATACACCTGCCAAGTTTCATGGAAATCGGAGGGGGATACTTAGATAACCTCCCTTGTTAGTCTTACATTTTGTAATTATTTAACACTGCATATATTATAATGTTTCATTTTAATTTGTTGAACTGTAAATGTAGAACAATTGTATAATTTTTGTATAACATTTCTATCTTGTTATATGTGTTAAAGGTTTCATCCTGGAATGGAATGTCTCACATTTATGTGTGTTTTCATTTCCAATACATTCGAATGAATACATATT
The DNA here is from genome assembly GCF_977018435.1 of Lepisma saccharinum. Classification (NCBI taxonomy): domain Eukaryota; kingdom Metazoa; phylum Arthropoda; class Insecta; order Zygentoma; family Lepismatidae; genus Lepisma; species Lepisma saccharinum. The sequence goes on along the minus strand of NC_139251.1, from coordinate 29,456,120 downwards.
CGTTTCAATGGCATTTACAAAATCACTTCGGACATTTGTGCACGAGTGTGTTAGCCGATGCGTAGCAAAGTATTTTAGGAACAACACTTGAAAAAAATTCTTGTAGGACTAAGGTGTGGTAATATTATAATGGGATTGAGATAAGAAACTCTAGGATCCGGATCCGGATTTTCGGATCCGGATCCAGATCCGAAACTTTCGGACCCGGATCCGAAATTTTTGGATCCGGATCGGAAACTTTCAGACCCGGATCCGGATCCGCGGATCCGGAACTCTCGGATCCGGATCCAGATCCGAAACTTTCAGACGCGGATCCGGAACTCTCGGATCCGGATCCAGATCCGGAACTTTCGGATCCGGATCCGCGGATCCGGAACTCTCGGATCCGGATCCAGATCCGAAATTTTCAGATCCGGATCCGGATCCGGAATTTTCGGATCCGGATCCAGATCCTTAACTTTTGGATCCGGATCCGGATCCGAATGGATCCGGATTTTTCGGATCCGGATCCGTTTGGCCATCCCTACTCTCAGCACCGTAGCCACAGTGCGAATAATCTGAACTTTACAGGCTACATTCACCAATATAAAACACATTCCTACTGTTTTACTGTGGTGTTCTCGTATTCCCCACCCTTGACTGCGTTGTTGGGAGACTAACGAGGCTCTGGCGTCTGAACTCTCAGCCAATATAATCCTCAGTGAGGCTTTTGTATGTTGTGTTCTGTTCATGTCTGTCATCTTATCACCTTTCAATTCATCTTCATCCTCGCGATTCGTCAAAAGTGGCAGAAGAGCTATGTGTAATGAAAGAAATCGATCAATCATTCAATCAATGGTATTCTCCGAGTCAAGACACAGTTGTCAACGATAATATGCGTAGACACCAAAACAAATACACTCACTGAAACAAAATACATTTAAAAGTTATTATAAATTCTTGATACTTCAGAATCAATGCTTGTACGAACCAAGGTAGAATGTATAATGAAGGCCTGTCTAAACCTTGTATACAAGGCCTGTGTAGATTTTGTTTAGATGCTACGTCATCAGTGTAGGTCATCGATTGAATTAGATTAATTTACGTCGCTTTTCTGTCACTTTTGGCGAATCGCGACGATGAGGAGAAGTGATGATATGATGGAGGGACAATTACAAAGAACACTCATTCCGGGATTCGAACCTGGGACCCCTGGCGTCGTAATGCGCTGTTCTAACCACTCCGCCACGGAGGTCGGCAGTGTAGCTAATACAAAACAAGAAATCAACGTAGTGTATAAATCGCGTGTGGAGAAAATATAAAGAACACACATTTAGTGCTATTATTGTGTTATGATAATGCATGGTCTTCAACCGACGACGCTGAGAAGGTTTTGAATATAAGCTGTTGACGCAATCATATGACGTCACGTGGAGACAACTGACTATCAAATGAATCAGTATTATAATTTGAAAGGTTTGATACAATGAATTCCCCACTCATGTGTTAAGTTACATTGAAATATTCTTGCAAAGAACTGATTGTGGAAAAGGCACTCTTCGATTTGTTCAAGTTTGTGAAGGCCTTCCAGTCTACGTCACACGGAAGTTATCAAACACACAAAAAGTGCTCCCAGAGATCCACCTGTATGTAATTCACCTTTCAGGTTTCCAACTGCGTAAAAGCACAGAATATTCTGTTTGACCAGAATGATTTATACACAAGAAAAGAAGACAAGAAGCAAGGCTTCCAGAGAATAGTCGGTGCCTCTAGCGGTAATCCCAAGTAAAATGTAAATAAAAAAAATATTCGGTGCCTCTTGGGCAACGGAAAATCAAAATTGTTAACAATTTTTAACTCTTTTTCTCTTTTATTTCTTTTGCACTGCAACACGCGAACTTGAATAAGAGTGAAGGTTTTGCAATCTCGGAAAACGGAAAATTTTGCCACCAGCTATTGTTCTCACTTCCTTGTGTGCAGGTTTTTCTTTGCCTTACACAAGTTACTAACATCGTCCTACCAGAGTTCCAGTCATAAGGTCAATACAGTTTTCTTTAAAAATATGTATACATTTTTAAATGTACAGATGATATGGTTAAAAATAGCATTTTCTTATTTTACGTCGCTTTCCTGCCGTTTTTGAGTCGCGACGATGAAAATGAAATTGTCATTACATTAAATTGATGAAATAAACCCACAAAAAACTTTCAAAGTTCTTTTCTTGAACGTGGTTTCATTAATCACGAACGAAAGTAAATGGTTCGAAGGCGATTCATGGTTCTAACCATAAATGATGCCAGCCAGCGATGCGTCCGGTTACTTGAATGACTTGGCGTGCGTCTCATCAGGAAACCTGATCTTTAAGGTTCTGAGAAGAGTATGGTTTCAAAGATGAAACAAACGTAAATGATAATAACAAAATAAAATAACTATGTTGTCGTATATTAAATGTACGAAGTGTAAAAAGATAAACAATTGTGTTGGATTTTCATTCATGTGGTGGTGCTCCCCAAGGTTATAATAACAAATTGAAATAAATCAACAGTTCATTATTAGTTTTTAATAATAATAGTATTATTTAATTTTACGTCACGGCCTGACCATCAGTACAAAAAAAATATTGCGACGTTCACGGTTTAACGGTACCCTACTTTTAGTTGTTCGTAAAAAGAAGGCAAAACATTAGTACTAAGTTTGCTTAAGTCCACTTTATACTCAGACACACAAATCGGAACAAGACCTAGAGTTTAAAGTGAGATTCGAACCACTGTATAATGTAGGGGCGCCCCAAGTACAATAGAGCATCTCCTTCCCCAGATCATCTAATAATCCCCATAAATATTTAATGATGGCAAAGTGTGTATTACTATCCTATTTCTGAAAGTCACTTTTCTTTTAGTTTTAATGAAACTTTACTTGATCTGCCCCCTACATTCTTCCTTTTCTTCATCGAATGGATTAAATATCTGTTAGCAAAAGTGACTAGGAACCAGCTAAGGAAATTCTGATTCATCCCTGCCCCCCCCCCCCCCTTCCGCTCATATTGCAGCAAGGCACCAAGGTGTACACTTTTATTTATATACAACTTATTTTTTAGTACATTTATCTTCGAAATTCAGATGACTGCTTCTTCGTTATGCATCATGTACACAAGAGTAAATAATGCTGTTAATTTAAAGATACACGAAAATGTTATTCGTATATCTAAAAGTTAGGTTCCCATATCTGCATGTTCCTACGCGAATTAAAGCGCTACAGATACGTTACAGATAACGGTATGAATGTACAATACCGGAATTATCTTAAATTGCTTTCAAATTCGGTATACTCACTAATTTTGGCCTCGTAATCACGAATCTGCAGTTACAAATTGGCGGTCACGTCTAGAAATTGCAAAATAAGCTTGTCAATTCCCGCTATGATTCTCCATACACTAACATGGAAACCATGTTTTCTGATATGAAGACGTCTTCCTTTCCGCACAACGGTCTTGCTACCGTAGTCATAACACAACGTTGCTCAAGTGTTGTGCAATAAGTTAGACCAGTTGCATGGAGCGTTCATTTGCATGTGAGAAAATGGTGGAAAACATGTTTGCCTCACGAACCATTCACGGTAAGATTAGGTTAGGTTAGGCAAGCAAAGTTAAAATTAAGGGTGATCGTAAACATAGTTTTGAAACGTTAATCATTCCAAAAAATAGTTGTTTTCTTCATAAATCAAGGGTGTTTACTCAGTTCACGGACCCACTCTTTTCGACTTATTTTGCAATTTCTAGACGTGACCGCCAAATTTTAACTGCAGATTCGTGATTACGAGCCCAAAATTAGTGAGTACGCCGAATTTGAAAGCAAATGAAGATATTTCCGGTATTGTCAATTCGCTCCCAGATAAGAAAGAGTGGACATAAATACTATGAAACTCAACAAGAAATAACTAACTACACTAATTTCAAGATCAAGCGACAAACAGCAAACGTAGAGGAACGCATTGTGGTGACCTGCTTACGAATTAGAAGAAAAATACTTATTCGTATATTCTCAATGACCATTCCCAAACACAAAAAATTTCCTTCCACACGTAGCGATGTTATCGTCCAATCATCCATTAGCAGTTCTGATGGTTTTCAGCTTCTCTTTTGGGAACATTTGCGTGTCTGGCGAGACAGAGACAAATCTCTACTAAATTTCGTGTTAGGGCTTCCACAATTTTATTTCATTCGTTTAGGTTCTTAACTCTAAAACCTTCGTCAAAAATTAACACCGAGTAACTCTTAATTTACTTAAAAAGCATTTTCGGCCAGAAAACATTGTGAAATTTTATAAATATTTAAGAAAAACGGGTTAATATTCTGATATCTACACTCTGTCGCGGGAATCTATGGAGCAAGAGAAGGAAAAGAAGTCCTCTGCGCAAATAGGACTTAACCAATGGACGCGTGAGAAGGGGGAAACGAGACCCCAGATACCAGCCGTTTGAAACCAGCACATCGCTTTGCTCTGCCCACTCCTTTCCTCCCCTACTCCACCGTCATGCGCGACCTTGCCCTACATATTACCGTGTATAATATTCAAATGCCCGAAAGCCTACTTGCAGTATCCGAGTGCAAAAAATGTGTAAAATATTATTATAAAATAAGAGCATTTTGCTAGAAAATGTAATCTGAAGATACAGTCATTGTTAAAAATATATTCTTGTTATATATTTTTAAAGATTTTATGCAAGAAGCTTGGGCTAGAATACTTTGAACGAACCTAGTATCCTTGACTAGCATATATTAGCTTAATTTCAATAATACATTAATAAGAAAGATGCCTAGTAAAATGACAACAGAATGCACACGAAACTTGTGTGCAATATTATAGACAGGAATTACTGCAAGGCAGATTCACTGGTTTGTGCTTTCACATTCTTAAGAACACAAACATTTTCTGAAATCAACTTTCCCAAACAGAAGCTTCATTTTTAATGTAACAACCTTACAACAATTCCCTGAGGACATGGTTTGAAAAAGTGAAAAAGGTTAGGTATTTTACGATTAGGGCACAATATGTGCTGCAATGTTACTGTACAGTACATTAATGTAAGGCAAAATGCAATGTTTATAACAGACTAGAGCAATTTGTACATGTGGAAGTAGTGGTAAGACCCATGTTTAAATTCATAAAGACCGGTATATTCTCACCGGACCTTTTTACATGACCTATGTTTGGACACTTAGTCCGGAGACCGAAGTCCCCTTCCTAGGTGTCGGGCCCAGCTAACGGTTTTGATTCCAGGGTACGTGTGACCGGATCGGTTTTTACCCCCGACGAATAGCCGACTCGTGCATAAAGTGACGTTGAATAATAATAATAATAATCAATAATAATAATAATAATTGATGTTAGCCAGCGGAAATGCTTTGCTGACTTAACGTTGACTAAAATATAAATACCAATAGTTATGAGGATTAGTATACTATTTGTATGAACACAAATCATAGTCAAACATAAATAACAAAAATGTATATTATATAACACACAAAAATAGACAGATTACACAACCCCTCACTATCATTCAAGCATTCACACACTCTCTCATACCGCAGGGGAATAATTACATTAAGATAAGTACATTGGCCCTTTTTAGACACCATGCAATATTTAGTTTTTCATTGGAATATTAAACTGCGCCCGAAGACGTTAATGTGCTTAGAATTAAAGATACTAAACTTTCATCTGCGCGTGCTCATTACATTCTGCCAACGGGCATGACACGTAAACTTTTATATTTTTGCAATTTATTAAAAACATTTAAATAATTATTGTTTAAATTATTACTAATGCGCCTTGGAACTTCAGTAACATTAGGCAGGGCACGCAACTCGTGCAACATAGATATCAACTGCAAGGCATACATGTTTACAGAAATAAAAATGAAGACACTGATGTATGAATACATTAAAAATAGCACGAAGTTAATTTACTTCCTCACTTAGCAAACTTGAGAGGTGATCTATGCAAGAGATACACGATTTATGCTGTTTTTAATCAAATATTACCGAGTAAAGCATATAAGGTGACATAAACAAAAATATTACTCAACAGTTCGGCGCAGAGCGTGGAAAAACAACAGTATGCTGTGAATCGATCTTCCTAATTAGCAATTGTCGTGAAATTTAGATGATGCTGGCGAGAAATAATTATAATCAATACCTTTGCGACTTTTAATTTTAAATACTGGTATCTTTTCGTCCGACGGCCGATCTTTGGAGGCTTGGGTAGATGATCACTCACACATATAGAAAATTAACAGTAGTATACTATACCATCTCGGCGTTCTAGACGTTTCAGCGACGTTTATCGTAGTCCTCTAAACGGCGGCGTGACGTTAACCCGCGGTCCTCTTTGCGACACTAACACTTCCCCACGCTACTTCTTTGTAGCGGCACTTCGCAATCTTCTTTGACACACCTTCCTTCACGCTTCAAACATCACGGCGATCATCCTGTCGGCCTCGTAATGGAGCGATTAATTGCTTCGCATCGTCTCTCTCTCTCTCTTTCTGGGGGGACGGCGAAAAATGGGCGAAGTTCCTTTACCGGGGGTACTCGTGGATTCTCGCTGCTAATCTCACGCGGGACGTCGGCGTCGTCTCAAGACGCAGTAGGTGTCGCTTCATTATCTCAATCTTCTCTTCTAGACGGTAGATCTAAGTGTGGGCTGGTGTCGCTTCATCTTCCAATTTCTCTCTCTCTCTCTCTCTCCGTAGAATTCTCGTCGGGCGTCGGCGTCTCGACTGGCGGCTCTCGGCGGTATCATTTCATGGCTTCTAATCGGGCTGTGGGCGTCGTTTGTGGCGATGTGTCGTTTGTGGCTTTCGTAGCGCTTGTGGCGGCGTTTTAGTAGTGTGGCGTCGCGACGCTGAGCGATGATCTGCTGCGTTGTCGGCTTCATGCAGGCAGGCTAGGAAGACCCGTAGCCCTCCTTCTCTTGATTTTTAGCCCGCCATAGTGGTATTAATGTTCCTCGTCACAAAACGAATAACTCGAATCCAGTGCACAGGTCACTAATTAACACTGCGTATTCGTAGAACTAGTCACTGTCACTCACTCACGCAGGATAAAATACACGGCGCGGTAGAAAAAAGACAAAGTCCCGAATCTTTACTCCGACTGTTGCAGGGGTGTTGTCGGTTCGAAAACTGGCGGTAGACTGTACTTGTTTGTTCGTTCTGCCACTATATAAAGACAGCTTGAAACTTCGAATACAACGGACTGACTTTTAGGCGCGGGAATCTGAAGTTACGACGTTGGTGGTCAAGCGTCCATTTTTTGCCTGGTCCAATCTTCTTGGGGCACACGTGTTGCGTTAAAATGGGATGAAAAGAATAGTTCTACCCTCATCCGGTACGTAACATGTTCCTTCCAGTAATTGGCCTCCCAAGTTGACTTTCCCGTCGCCAAATGCACAAAAGTCGCTCAAAAACAGTGAAAGATTTATCACAGCATATTGTTGGTCCCGAGCTCCTACGACCGAAAGGGGGAAAAGTCAACAAAAGCAGAGAAACACAAAAGGTTCAGACACGTGGTGTTTTTCTACCGAAGCTTCACGAGGATACGAAGTTACAGAAAAATATAAAATAACGAAAACCTAGGATAAAAAAAGTAGGTGACAAAAACTGATTGTCATAATATGTAGCTCACGTATTAAAAAAAAGGGTGTCTACTGATTAACGTGCAAAATCAAATAAGTACATTATTTATTCTTTTCTTGTGTCAAAAGTTTCGAAACTCGACTCGAGAAGAGACAGAAAAAGGCACTTGCCAAAAAATTGTGTAATGAAAGTCTGAAAACAACAACATTCAGTGTGACATACAAAGAGGAGCCAAGGGTGATGACAAAAATTAATGCAATTAAAGCGATTGCGAAGAGTGAGACAGACAATAAAAAACGAGATAGTGATATAAAAGTCTGTCCAATGTCCACTTTATGCTCAGATATGCTAATCGGGATTGTATCTGCAGTTTTAAGTGGGATCTGAACCACTGTGCAATGTGTCTTCACCAGTGGGGATACAATCCAGAAACCAGTTTCCAAAAAGGGCATATGCACGCATGCATTAGGCCCGATTTAGACTGAAGCATTTCCTTTATCATTTTTGCAAGCATAAATGCTATGTAAATACTTCCAAAAATCTTATAGCAGATAGTTCTTTACACGAAAGCATTTCATGGAACATTTCCGCTAGCTGTTGCAATTAGAATGTATAATACATACAGCAAGACAGGCACGTCGAGTTACACCGTCTATGGTGAGTGCACGGTGTTCACAATTGAAACAACAAAAATATTCTTCCATACGTGTACTGTATGCGTTATAAAGTATGTATTTAAGCAGTGCCATTGTTTTGTACCTAATACCGTTTAATATGAAACGTTATTCCTCTCTGTTGAATAGTTATCGGCTTTTAAAAATGTGAAGTGATACATATTTTACATCTCACGCGGCCGCCATGACATCTACACTCGTGACCTAGAGGTCGCTTCGGATTGGTTATGCTACGAAAAATGCTACGGAAATCCTATCCTTGAGAAATGTCATATTTTTTCACATTACACGGTAGCATTTTGGTCATGGCATAAATGCAAAGAAAAATGCTTTCGTCTAAAGCGGGACTTATTCGCCCTAGAGGCCAGGGATGGACATTTCGGCGCATCCCCGAAGCTACCTGGCAGGATGTGTGTGTTCCGCCGTGCTCCTGGCACCGTCTGCCAGACCTGTCATCCGATTGGTCGCTGATGGACCGTTGGACGTTATTTATAAAACCGACGTGCTCTTCCTCGGCCCCGTGCCAACGACGTGGACGCTTGACCTTGCACTTGGGGCGCCACATTGGCACGTTCTAAATCTGAAGTTCCTGACACCGCGGCTAAATATAAAGCCAAAGGAACTTCCTTGAATTGGCAGCTTGAAATTTGCCATTCCATGTAGTTTAACGATTGCCTTTTATCGAAGAAGCGAAAGTGGGGGGAAAACCCAGGCTGATCTTACAGATGACGCCTGTGCCTATAAATATTGCATGATCTGGTACCACTGCAAACAAACATAACAGACTAAATCGCTACATCTTGTTCAAGCGTAGAAATATCTGCAATACACCGTGAGAAGTTACTTAAAATTTACAATTTTCTACCGTTAAATATTAACAGCTTGCATGTTAATTTAAAACAGGCAACAGTTTATTTAAATTGGATTAATTTCATTTATTTTACTCGCCTTTCTGCCACTTTTGGCTAATCGCAAAGATTAGTTAATTGACCATATGATGAAATTGATGAAGGAACACTCACAAAGATCACCCAATGCCAAAGGCGGGATTCGAACCCGGGATTCCTGGTGTCGTAGCGCGCTGTGAAAACGGAGGTCGGCTTTATTTAAATATTTTAATGATCATAAACTGCAGTTGCGTGCAACAAAAATATATTTTCAAAAACCAAATCATTAAAATTACTTTAATTAGGATAACTAATGTAACTTACATTAATTAATTTCTCAGACCGTCATTTATGCAATCCATTTTTTTTTTACATTCTACAAAATAGGCCGTCAGAAAGATTTAATTTCTTGGAGGGGCAAGTGAGAGACTTTCCACTCTCCAAAACTTGAAATTTTATGAAAAGTTTGCAACTGAACTTCGAAACATTAAATTGAAGTTTCAGAAAGAGAGCGTCTTCAGAATTATTCTTTAGTGACCCCAGACTAGTTTTCGCAGATTTGTTTAAGTATAGTTCCCATTATCGTAACTATTCCTATATCTAGTCTCTAGTCTCCCCTGCAAGGAGCACCATGGAAGTGAGTGAGGTCCTGTCGCTGATTTGAAATTGTGCTCAGTCGGTAACGCGTCTGACTACCATGCTGGAGGTCCCAGGTTCGATCCCCGGCCGGTTCAAATCCGGGAACTTTTCTAACGTTGGAAGCGGCCCCGGCGCCCACCCAGCGACGAATAACATGGGTACCTGGGGGAAACCCTGGGGGGTAAAGGCGGTCAGGGGCGTGATGCTGATCACATCACCTCCACTCACGACCGGATCAAGAAAGTGTGTGGCGTTACCCCCACACCTCCTATACGCCTTCATGGCGTAGTGCTAAGCACAGGGGAGCACTTTACTTTTTTAAATTTTTTTTATTAGAATGGATAAGGTAAAGGAATGATATGCACGTGTTCAGTGTTTAATATATATACACACAAGCGAGGCCTCCCAATGGCGTAGCGGAAACGTCGTCTCATCGTAATCAAGGGGTCTCGGGTTCGATTCAAGGTTGAGTCACATAGTGGTTCGGAGACCATTTTAAACTGTAGAGACAATACCGATTAGTTTGTCTGTGCATAAAATGGACTTTGAAAAACTTCAAAAATACATGCAGGGTGATTCAAAAGTCCGGCACCATAGGACAACTTCCTTTATGAGAGCAGACAGCAAAAAAAAAATTGAAAGAGAAAAAAAAGTTTTTGGAAATACGAGATTTCAAATTTAATGTACTTGAATTTTGAGGCTGTACACTGGCACGAGCCTCAAATGAAAACTGAAAATGTCTAGTTGCCATATGTTTCGCCCGTAAACATTAACGTTGTCGCAAAACTGAGTTCATTATAATAAGGGGCAAATTATAAAGTGCAGCTCCCTTTGCTACTGAAGTTCGCTCACCGTCGTAGAGTTTGGCAACACACAACACCACGCTGAGAAGGAAGTATTTATAATCCACTTTTATTGCGGATGACTGTACATAAACGACTTAAATAAAGAAAAACAACTAGATTTCCATAACCGAAAACAACAGAAATTCTTTAAAACGGCTGTCCTGGATTACCGCATTTGGAACGTGTTGACCCTCATGTTTACAAAATTCGTAAACACTGGGTTCCATAATTTGAGACTAACAGATGTTTTTGACATTTTACGGAATATATGGGGGTGGGGGAGGGAAAGGGCGTTGACGAAATGGTGCCATAAAAACCTGATTCTTTGGGTGTTCACCACACTAGAACAAGCCGCCGTCAACAGGATAGGGCTAAGTTTGTTCAACTTGTTGACACGTGCTGGTTCCTCACTAATTAATCACATGTTAATTACTAGCAGAACATGCATTTAAGTCGCTCTTCGTTTCCTCCTAACGTTCTCCGCTTACAAGAAACCGGTTTCGACGTCAGCAATTAAGAACAGGCGTATACTTCGGAGGGTATGCAGGGGAACAGGGAAGAGACGAGGCGAACGTAAAGCTTAGGCCAACCAAATGAAGAACGAACTTCTAAGGTGGCGCCGCCACCGGAAATGTTTGGCAGTGATCAGCTAGATTTTCTCTCAAGTGTGTGTGCTATCCCACAACAAAACTCTTTTCTTGTATTTATCTGTGGCAAAGTTCACTTATAAACAAAAATTGTCCTGCAATTAAAATTTCAAAATACTTATTTACCATATTTATTTCGTGATAAATATATATAATTTACAATATGTTCCTGTGCAATTGAGTTAAATTATTACGGCGCTTCTGGTATTTTAAATCTTACAACATTGTAAAAATGACGCAGTGATTTAGATATAAATAACACGAGACGATTTTCACCATTTTTAATTTTCAAACGCTCGTCCCTGTATGAAAACATTACTTGCTACTCGATATTTTTGGAAATCACGAGATAATGAATTCCGGGTTCGATTCCCACTTTAAATGGAAGGTTGAGACCCATTGAACCTATCTGTGCAGAAAGTTGAATTTATCAAAGTTTTCTGCTTTCTGATTTAACCAATTAAGGGGTCCGAGGTTCGGTACCCGGTGGAGGCACATAGTGGTTTGGATCCCACTTTAAACTGTCAAGTCTACTTTCGATTAGGCTATCTGTGCATAAAGTGGACTTAAAACAGTGCCATGATATTTGGGGATGTGGAAGTAGGGTGTCACACATTCACGACATAGGTCATTTCGGGGTGATGTGATTAGAACCACGCTCCGGTCGCCTACACGCTCCAGAGGTTGCTCTCAGGTACCCACTTATTACGACTGGATGAACTCCGAAGTCGCTTTATGTAGATCACCCAGTCCGGGAATCGAACCCAAATATCACGCGTGACAGTCAGACGCCCTACTGAGCGTTCACTCTACAGTGTCAGCTAATCATGGATCTTGTATTCAGAGTTCCTGGGATTTGAACCCGGATGAGCATGGATGTTCCTTGAGGAGTGTCCATTAGTTTCATCACACCATCACTCACAATCATCAAGCGATTAGCCAGAATTGGAAGAAAGGTGACGCTAAATGACAAAAATATAAATGTCTTGTATTATTTCCAACACAGACTCGTATGGGATGTTGTCAAAATGGAAGGGGATTTTTTTTTCGTGTAAAGGGATTTTTGCAGACAAACTCTGCACCCAGAGACAACATTGCGCCAATTTGCATTTACAAGCAGATTTGTAGCTGGTTCCCTGCATTTTGTTTGTATGCAGCTTCACCCGGTCGGAATGCCTCTCGAATCTAACCCCCATTTCCCATTCCCCCGCTCTCCCAGGGACGTCTTGGCGCCAGTGTATCGATCCTGGTCAATGTAGCTCTGCGACAGTGTTGCTAACTGCAAACGTAGAAAATTTGATCGCGAGTAGAGCCCGCTCCGAACTTCCAAGTCGTTCCGAGCCCTTACAGCCCGAGCAGGGATGTTACGTATTTATGGGAGTATACAGTGGCGTGTCGTACGTCAGTGCACAGTTCAATGTGCACCACAAACACACTTCATTATGTGTACGTTTTTAAGTCAACTTTATGCACAAATAGGCTTATCGAAACTGGTTTTACAGTTTCAAGTGGAATCCAAACCACAGTGCAATGTGCCTTCAAAGGGATCGAACCCGGATGCGAAAAAGTTTACCTTTGTGCATAAACTGCATGCAACTCCACAAAGGGCCCTCTTTTTCCGCGCCACATTTCGTCCGTTACGAGCAACCTTTGCGCCTGCGCAGAAAACTACCAGCCACGTCACTGCGCAACCTCCATCTGATGTAGTGGAGAAGATTCCCATCAATCATAAACTGCTTCTTGTTTCTCCTCTGCGCAGACTGATGCTACTACGCATTCTCGTGCGCAGCATGATACATTTCATAATGTCTACAGGCTAGCTTGATAGTGTCACGAATTTTTGTCATGCATGTTATTTTCCTTTGTCAAAACGTATACATTTATTTTAAAGCCCTTCGTTTCACTCTAGTGACTATTTTTTATTTACACAACTAATAGTGTGTTGGGCTAAGCTTAAAACCGAATACAGCACTTACAATAACAAAACAGAAGTGTACAATAGATGGCATAAAAAAATGATTAAAATATTTCGGAATACAAAATTACACCACTAACTAACTTGCACTGTTTTTTTCTCACTAAAGCTGTAGACCAATTTTTGTAATACTGAATTTCTTTTACAGTTATCAAGGATAATGAAAAAATTGAAATTTCTGTATTGTGTGTTAGAACCCTGCAGGCCATTTTAGAGAATCCAAACATTATGTTCATTTGTGGGTTTTGTGCATTATTGTATGTGCCCTGAGAGTAATATTACGTATCACAACTGAATTCATAATATTTCCTCTACATTTTATGGGAAAACATCACAGAATAAAAGAAAGAACGGACAATGCAAAAATACATGGGCATCTGAAAACAAAATGCTATAACAACGATACAAAGATAAACACGAAATGAGCACACACTACAAGAGAGCTAAATGTTGATCGCTAGGAAGGGGAAAAAACATAGGTTGGCCAGACATAATTTCCAGTTTCTATGAAATATTACTTGCTGCAGTGCTCTCTACGAGTATCTTTCTCGGACGAAGCGTTAAAGTAATCGTTAACTGTTTAACAAGCAAACAGGTGAATAGTCTAATTGACTATTTTTTATTAACTGAACAGTGAGCGAAGTTAGTACTACTGTAGGAATTTATATAACGCAATTTTGATGCCCTTATTTTAACAATTTGTACAAATAATTAGAACATTCAACTTAGCAACCGAGTAGTGTCTGTCGAACTGCACTTCGTACAAAAATGCAGTATAAAGAAATAAATTGTGGCACTACTGAGGCGGCGACTGTAAACCTATTTAAATAATGCCGGCAGTGAAAATTGGAAGAAAATGATAAAGACAAGAGTAAAATTAGAAAATTGTGGAAAGGAATAGAGAGGGAGGGAGAGAGAGAGAGAGAAAGGGGAGAGGGGGAGGAAGGAGGAGTATAGTGTCAATAAAATAAAACAACAAACAACCAAAGGAGTATATAAAAGGAAAGGAAGAAAAAGTGATTCAGAAATGAGAAAAACAAGAGAATTTGCAATAAACAAAGCAGAGTATTCAAAAAAAAAAATACAAGAATGGTTCAAGATAAGCAGATTGCAATTTAGAGGGAGAAGGGGAGTAAACATGGAGTGAGAGAGTCCGATTTATCTAACGAGCAGGATCTTTTCAAAAATTTTGTTGCAAGTTTAATTTCTGCTCAGATAAGCTAATCGGGACTGAACCTCTAGTTAAAGTCATTCTGCAATGTGCCTCCATCGGGAATCAAACTCTAAGTAACTTGATTACAAAGCGGCAGCTTTAGCTATTACCAAGGAGGCTCAGTCTTTTCCAAATCATCAAAAACGCCGCACAAGCTGTCCTTTCCGGAAGGCCTGGCCTACACACTGCCTTCCCGTGTACACAAAACTTTGCTCGTCATTCATTAACAGTTGGGACAGCTACGTCTATATAATCTACGCATTTAGTACACCAAATCTTTTGGGTTTTGTCCCAAGCAAGATCTCTTTCCAACACAATCATTGCAGTTAAGCTCGCGGTGCTTTCAAAACAATCAACAACCAGTTCATGCACTTCGTACTTCTTCTTGAATAGTAAAATGGGTGCCTAACTGGCTATCATCCAATTTCCGTTCCTCTGACTGCAACAGTTTGTTGGCAGGGAAGTTCTTACTTTCAAACTTTCGTTTCGGCTGAATTTATCATTTCCTGATCATAAATGTGCAACATTATTAAGGAATCATTGCAAAATCGATATCCTTTGCTGTTAGACAACTGGACTTTCAGAAGTGTATTGGATTGCTGCATATGCGCAAGGATAATGCACAAACTAATGGTTCGGAGATTTGAATATAAATAGGATTGCAAAATTGGTGTTACTGACATTTCCACGAAAAGTAAAGAGTATAATGTACAACCACCGGCAATAAAAAAGGGACACCTAGATCCTGAAATAATCGCTTCCCTGCAAGGCGTTGTGTGTGTTGCCTATCTCGATAATAGGATTTTAATAGCAAAATTTCGATGGCAACTTCTATTTCAGGATCTAGGTGTCCCTTTTTTATTGGCATTAAGGAGGGTGATTTTTACTTTTTGGAACGTAGAAGAAGGACCTGTCTTGCACTTCGTTCCATCACGTGACGAAAAAAGTGAAACGCTACGAACACCAAACCTGACGTAATTGCACATACTTTCCGTGTGAAAGTTACTTCGATTGTAAATGCTTACGTCAGTAGGTTGGGCAAATACGCTATAATGTTCTGTTATTTGTGTGTGTGTGGGGGGGGGGGGTCCTACGACGAAAGGCAAGCTGATAGTGTGATAGTGTTCATACTTCATGGTGTTTCTATAACGTGTAAATATTGTACGCTTCTCAATTTTAAAATTATACGGGTGACAGGCATATCTATATTTAATGTGAGCTCGAGCTATCGATATGACACTATTTCTTGCCATCGTGGACATGGCTCAAATTATTCCATATCCTACTTTTCTACAAATGGTCATTATAGAACCTTGCTGCATTGAGTATTGCCCCTGACAACTGCCTGAATCAGAGCACCACCTATAGTTGAAAAAGAAAGTAATACTGGGACATCAAGTAAACATGTGATAAGAGGCGGTCAAGCTTCTAGGTGACATTGAAAACAACAGGATGTTTCCCTTAATTATGATTTCTGCAATTATAACCCAAAACAGTTATAAAAAACAGAACATCACTTTCTGTAGGTACAGCTATTACTGATCTGCAATGTCTCTATTTACAACACAGAGAAAAGGTTTCTTTGGACCAACCAAAAAAATGTTGGTTGAATTGTTTGTTTCTTCAAGTCCACTTTATGCACAGAAAGACTAATCGGGACTGAACCTATAGTTTAAAGTGGGAAACGAACCACTGTGCCATATGCCTCCACGGGTATCGAAGCAGAGACGCCTTGATTACAAGGCGGCGACGTTACCATTACGCCATCGGGGAGGCCCAATTATTTCTGGTAACCAAATCTTCGTTTAAATACAGACTCAAATGTTTGTTGACCAGAACCGAATTCTTTTAGTAACCGTGCACATTTTTTACTAGTTAAAGTTATCAAAATTAATTCTAGAAATTTTTTTGTTTGTGGATACCATACGTGTTTTGTTAATGCAAACAAGTCCGTTTCTTCTGTGACCTCTCGTGAATTTTGTTATTGGGTAGTTTCATGAAAACAAAGCTTGGAAGTGGCTTCGAACGCAACCAACAGTCGCCCACGTGCGAAAACTGCGATATTCGTCAGATTGTGCGAAAGTTAGCACCTGCTGGGAATAGATCATCGGTAGAGCCAAGCTCTACAAAGGGCGGGCTGTTAATTTGCAGCGGGGAAAACCAATAACATGTTGGCGAACAACGAGCTGGCAAACTGCTCGAAGGACTTGCGGTTTTTTTACGACCAACGTTAGGTCAGCTGAGGGTTAAGCCATCTCGGTGCCTGGGTAACAAAATGAACCTTTTTTTCCCCCTTGTGCTGTTAACGTTGAAGAATTACGAACACCTGAGCGGACGTCCGTTGGAATCGCCTCTGCCAACACACGCACAAAATAGTCTACAACAACAACCGACTGCTGACTTTTCTGTCTAAGAGCGTGTATAATAGCAACGGGCTCTCCCATATGATCATATTTTCTCGAGGGTGGGTGTGTGTGTGTGGGGGGGGGGGTGTTTATACCGCAGTTAGGAAAATTCTCAAAGCACCTCCACTGAAATAACTGTTTTATCAAACCTGGAAAATGAGACACTTGTTAGAATCATGCCTTCATAACTTTTCCTGATTAAAGATAGCCTAAGTTGAAAAACCTTCACCATTGCATTTCTCGTGAAATTCTAGCCTGATTTAATATATCACATCGCCCCTTCCCATTTAAAAATTATGAGTCGAATTCAATATGGCGGACGTCCGCTTGGAAAACACCAACACTAGGCCTAACCTGTATCTATCATGACCATTTGTATCCAGCCCACCTCCTTTACATTTTATAGGGGATGTTAAGGGACTTTTGAATCACCCTGTATTGGGGTATTTCTCATTTTCCCCCAACTTGTATCTCGCCAAAAAAAAAAAGTATTTTGAATGGTGATCACGGAAATAACATCCATTTGTCCCCTCACGTAAGGATTTTTCACCACAATCAAAATTCTCATATTCGCCATTACATTAAACCTATTACACAACACAACAAAATAAATTTAAGCAAGGGAAATTTCGGATGTTTATAAACCAATAGGTGATTCTAAAAGTATTTTGAATGCTGATCACGCACATGACATCCATTTCCCCCCCTTAACGTCAGGATTTGTCACAATTTCACAATCAAAATTCTCATATTCACCATTCCATTACGCCTATTACAGAACGCAATAAAATAAATTTCAAGAAGGGAAATTTCGGTTATTTACAAACCAATAGGTGATTCGGGAAGTATTTTGAATGCTGATGACGGATATCTTCCTATCATGTCAGATTTTTTTCGTAGATAACGATTTTTCTCCACTTCTTTAAGTTCAATGAACCAACCATATTTTAACATTGAGTTTTGAACCTTTTGTAAAGGAAATTGTTACGAGGGATTTTGAAAAAGAAATTTACGTAATGAAAGTTTACAATTTCCATGCTAATGTGTCCTGCAAAGATAGAAGGTGGATTAAATGCTTACTATTCTATGTGATTTATAGTTCAAAATTGGAGGATTTACATTGTAGAAAACCAATATTTATCACCATCTAAAGAGAGCCATCTGTTGGGAAAAAGTGGAACTACACATTTTATTGTGAAATTAAGGCGTGCTGTTTTCTGAGAAAACTACGCGTGATGGCTGAAAATTGATTTCATTTTTGGAATCAGCATGCTGAAATTATTCAGAGACAACAATCATCTGCGAGTCATCCAAACTCATGCAGGCTGGTGTTATTATCAAACGTTAGATGGTCCTTATTTGGTACATGTACTTTACAAGCACAACACCAAATAGATACAAATTATGACGAGAATGCAATTCCTGAAATATCCACTGCACCAAGTATCCCCACAGCGAGTTGTGAAATTCAATGCACAGGGGAAGATCTCTTCGGAACCCACACAGAGGCGGAAGAGCAGATTCAAAGCGGCATCTGTGAACGTGACTTGAGACCACTGTTTCTTTTGGCCGAGCAGCAGCTTGGACTTGACAACCAGAAGATTCCAGAGTCGTTCGCTCATTCTGCTCGAGTGACTCCGAAAAGGGCGCTGACAACCCCCTCCCCACTTTCCATGTCGTGCGAGAATTTTTTTTCAAAGCCTGCTGCAAGAACCGGGAGAGAGAGAGACTGCAAGTTCAAACAGGAAATTTATGTCATTGGACAGCTTAGATTCATTGGACTTCTAGAGAAGTTCCTTCCTGGGGAATAAGTTGCCTTCTTCATTGCGTGTGTCGGTAGGTGAAGTTGCAAGTCTGTGAACATTGCCCCCCTCCAAAAAAAAAAACAAGTAAGGCAATAAATTGTTTTCGAAGAGTGGTAATCAAAGAAACTTTAAAACAAGCACGAATAAAATAAAGGAATCGAAGAACTAAAAGTGAGAATGGAGGTTCAAGAGCTAATGAAGAAATTGGAGGTTCAAGAGCTAATAAGGAGAGTGGAGGTTCAAGAGCTATTAAGGAGAGTGGAGGCTCAAGAGCTAATAAAGAGAGTGGAGGCTCAAGAGCTAATAAAGAGAGTGGAGGCTCAAGAGCTAATAAAGAGAGTGGAGGCTCAAGAGCTAATAAAGAGAGTGGAGGCTCAAGAGCTAATAAAGAGAGTGGAGGCTCAAGAGCTAATAAAGAGAGTGGAGGCTAAAGAGCTAATAAGGAGAGTGGAGGCTAAAGAGCTAATAAGGAGAGTGGAGGCTCAAGAGCTAATAAGGAGAGTGGAGGCTCAAGAGCTAATAAGGAGAGTGGAGGCTCAAGAGCTAATAAGGAGAGTGGAGGCTCAAGAGCTAATAAAGAGAGTGGAGGCTCAAGAGCTAATAAGGAGAGTGGAGGCTCAAGAGCTAATAAGGAGAGTGGAGGCTCAAGAGCTAATAAGGAGAGTGGAGGCTCAAGAGCTAATAAAGAGAGTGGAGGCTCAAGAGCTATTGGTGAGCCCAACTTAAGAGTTCAGTATGGGGCTTATGGGGACAGTGTTGCCGCATGGTGCGCAGTGGAAGAAGGCTCCGGCGTGCATCGAACTTCTGCTGTAGTACACGCCGCAACAAAAGTTAGTGATTAACGGAAACGGGTACTGTTCAATACAAGAATACAAATCTTTTCGCCATGATTTGATGGGAAGCTGTTCTTTCATGCGGCTGTGGTACAGAGTAATGACGGTCCATGGAGGGAGATTTGCAAATAACTGTTCCCGAATATACTTCTCATACGTCTTGCTGTCCATTTCATCGTGTACGTTGGCCGTGTTTTTTCCCTTTAAGTCCACTTTTTGCACAGAAAGGCTAATCGGGACTGGACGTACAGTTTAAACTAGGATCCGAACCACTATATGCCTCCAAAGGGTATCAAACCAGAACGTTACCACTGTGCCATCGGAGAGGCCTGTTTCACATTTATCGGCACACTGTCTTGTTTGAGACAAAACCGTGTTCATTACCGGCATGCACCAAAGCAAATCTCTCCCCCCGACCTGTAAGTGCTCGCAAACAACTCGTAAGGCCGCACAGAAAGTCTTGTTGTGTCTTTATTGTTTTGTCCCTCTATTCGTTTTGCACAGCAGCAGCTCGACAGTTATAGGCGGGTCTAGATTATTTTTTTCTGGGACGTGCACAGAATATGCTGTAAGCATTACGTAATATTGGAAATATAATGTGCAGATTTGCAACTTATTCGACACATCAAAGAGTGCCCTTATATCAGTGTTGTGCCCAGTGTTTTCGAAGGGGGAGGGGGGTAGTACGTATACTTTTTAGTAGCTGGTCCTCATATGCCATCTTCTCCTGCTGTTGACCCTCTTCTTTTAGGAATACTTATCAAAGGAGGGTCCTCCTCCGTAGCCGAGCGGGTTAAGGCGTTCACTAGTAGTACAGGTGGCCCGGTTCTAAATCCTCATTTGGGGCTCGAATCATCATGTGGGGCTCGCAGTGGTGCCAACTCACCCCCCGAAAATTTCACCAACTGATATTTTGAAGCCTTTCATGGTGTATGTTAACCTCACAAGCAGTGTTGCCAACTCGGCGTAGCCTTTTATGGTGTATGTTAACCTCACCAGCAGTATTTCCAACTCGGCGTAGCCTTTCACGGTGTATAATTTTTTTAGCTTTTTTTTGTGTGTGAGTGTACATGTGTTTGGGCGAGGCGTAGCTTTTTACGGTGTATGTTAACCTCACCAGCAGTATTTCCAACTCGGCGTAGCCTTTTATGGTGTATGTTAACCTCACAAGCAGTGTTGCCAACTCGGCGTAGCCTTTCACGGTGTATAATTTTTTAGCTTTTTTTTGTGTGTGAGTGTACATGTGTTTGGGCGAGGCGTAGCCTTTCACGGTGTATGTTAACCTCACAAGCAGTGTTGCCAACTCGGCGTAGCCTTTTATGGTGTATGTTAACCTCACCAGCAGTATTTCCAACTCGGCGTAGCCTTTCACGGTGTATAATTTTTTAGCTTTTTTTTGTGTGTGAGTGTACATGTGTTTGGGCGAGGCGTAGCTTTTTACGGTGTATGTTAACCTCACCAGCAGTATTTCCAACTCGGCGTAGCCTTTTATGGTGTATGTTAACCTCACAAGCAGTGTTGCCAACTCGGCGTAGCCTTTTATGGTGTATGTTAACCTCACCAGCAGTGTTTCCAACTCGGCGTAGCCTTTCACGGTGTATAATTTTTTTAGCTTTTTTTTGTGTGTGAGTGTACATGTGTTCGGGCGAGGCGTAGCCTTTCACGGTGTATGTTAACCTCACAAGCAGTGTTGCCAACTCGCTTTACAAAAACACTCGCTGAAATGGCGCTCGCTGAAATAGCGCTCGCTAAAAATGGGCGCTCGGGGTCAGTTCTCGGAGAGAGGTTAATTTAACCTAATTTTTTTTACCTCTGTCTTCCACATGTATGTAATGCGATTTGAGGAGAAGAGGGTGAATTAACCTTATGGCTGACAATGTTCTATAAAATAACAATTCCTATGAACTCTGTAAATTTCCGAACATATGTTGTATTCACACTTTTACATATCTTCGAGTGTACATTACAAATCTGCAAACAGATTTTGGCTATCTCGTACCGTTTAAGAGATGAACCTACTTCCGGTCGCCATTTTGGATTTCCGAGCATAGGTTGTATTCACACTTTTACTTATCTTCGAGTGTACATTACAAATCTGCAAACAGATTTTGGCTATCTCGTACCGTTTAAGAGATGAACCTACTTCCGGTCGCCATTTTGGATTTCCGAGCATAGGTTGTATTCACACTTTTACTTATCTTCGAGTGTACATTACAAATCTGCAAACAGATTTTGGCTATCTCGTACCGTTTAAGAGATGAACCTACTTCCGGTCGCCATTTTGGATTTCCGAGCATAGGTTGTATTCACATTTTTACTTATCTTCGAGTGTACATTACAAATCTGCAAACAAATTTTGGCTATCTCGTACCGTTTAAGAGATGAACCTACTTCCGGTCGCCATTTTGGATTTCCGAGCATAGGTTGTATTCACATTTTTACTTATCTTCGAGTGTACATTACAAATCTGCAAACAGATTTTGGCTATCTCGTACCGTTTAAGAGATATTCCAAAATTATATATATATTTGATAAGCGACAACAACAGAGCCATCTCTGTACAAATGTTGGAACTCGATGAATGCTTGAGTGGAACAAGTTATTTTTTTTTTCAGTACGTCAACATTTTTAATTTTTTTTGCCAGTGAATGGGTTAGGTGACTTGCAACGACGAAGGCCTTCTAGCAATACGAACTTAGCTTATGCCGGCGTAATTCGCTAAAATATCTTTAAATTTGCATATTTCTCATACCGCCGTATCTTGTTCTATTAGACCTCTTCAAGAAAATCGCCAATTAGTGAAAACTAATTGAGCACAACAGCAAAAGAGGTGCTAATAGGGCAAGCATACAATGATATGGGGATATGTGAATTGTCGGTTTCTTCGATTCAGATAAATGGATCGAATTGAAACTGGGATATTTTGCATTTTTTTATATGATAGCTAAAATAACAGAGATTTTGATTGGCTAATAATTTATACGTGGTGTTTTCTGATTGGTTTAAGTAAGCAAAATTTCTATTGGCTGTCTAAAGCCGGAGCACAGCGCTGATTTCTCACCTTTGCTGGATTGGCAGAGGAACCCACATGGCGGGGGATAGAACCTGAACGGGCTCCACCAAAGTATAGGAGACTAGAAGCATATAATTTGGCGGAAAAACCTAAGTAAGGTCATAGAGAATATTTCAAAAAAAGATTTTTTTTTTAAAAAAAAGTTAACAATTATATTTTGCATTGCACAGCATTGGATATTAAATAACATACCCCCAAAAAATCTCTGCATTATGCGTTCTGTAAAAAATTGCCCTACGTGCCAAACTGCTGTGTCAAGTAAACATTTTCAAAGGCACTGTCGTACTTGTGTGCCGGGAAAACAAATATGTGCGACCAAACTGTGCTCTAAGTGTGGAAAAAATATTTCTATTCCCAACTTCAAGCGACACCAGCTTACTTGCAAGAGCACTGGAACATCTCTACCGCAACCTTCCAAGCGAAAGGTAGAAGTAACCTCTCTCGATGCATCGCCACCTGCCAAACGCGTCAAGCTGGCGAAGAAAGCAGACCGGTTTGCGTTTGAGCATTTATTAGAAGACTTTGACATAACATCAGACAGCTTCTGCGATGTGCGTAGTTTTCTGGGGAGCGAGCGAGCTAAGATAATATCCATCCTCAACGATGCATTGGCCACACACTCCACTAAATTCTATGCTGTGCTATGCTGCAAGTATAAGAAACCGTCTGATAAAATATATAAATTCTTCCATGCCACAAAAGCAAAAACACTGCATCAGGCAGATGTCACTGACCTCGACAGCATCTACGACAAGTTTGTCGAGGAGCTTGTGGCAAAGCACGAGGAGCATCAGGCTGAAGGCTCGGGCGGTTCGCTGTGTGGCGACCCCCACAAACTTTGTTTGAAACTTAACAAATTCCTGCCACTGGCAGGGTCTAGCTATATTGCCCTGCCACCCGAGGTTAAAGCAAAAAAAGCTATTCTCAATATTCAGAACAAAGACACCAAATGCTTCCTCTGGTCGGTGCTGGCAGCATTGCACCCTATACCTTGGGAAAAGAGTCCACGCCGTGTTGCACACTACAAGCAGTATGAGTTGGAACTGGAGGATGCAATGGCGGGGATTGCCTACCCTGTAGAAGTCTCGCATATTCGCAAGTTTGAGGTTCGTGCTCGTGACTTGTTGGGCCTGCAATTAGCCATCAATGTTTACGGTCTCGAGAACAAACATGAGGTCTACCCCATCCGCGTGAGCAACGTGAGCAACAACAACGAGGCACGAGAAATCAACCTCCTGCTCATCAAGGACGAAACCCATCACCATTACACCCTCATTCGCTCGCTCTCTCGGCTTGTTTCGAGCCAACGGAGCAGTGATAGTCACCACGTCGAGGTGTGTCGCAGGTGCTTGTCTACATTTCGCAATCGAGAACAGCAGGATTACCGGCGCATCAGAGGTCCCAACATTGCTGCTGAGAAGCTAGCTCGCCACATGCTCTACTGTGGTACCAACAAGCCTGCACGAACTATCCTGCCCGAACCTGGTGCAGTAGAGTGCTTTCGCATGCACAGTGCTATGGTGAAGCATCCTGCTTTTATTGTAGCAGACTTCGAGGCCTTTCTTCAACCTCTGTCTAACTGCGAGCCCAACCCCGAAACATCCTCTACCATTCCTTTCCAAATCCACGAGGCCTCGAGTTACTCCTATGTTGTGGTGTGGCGAGACCAACATATTGCCTCCGAGCCCTATGTGTATCGCGGTCCCGACCCGGTCAAACACTTCCTGGAGAGAATGCAACAGGAAGCCATCAAGATAGGGAAGGTGCTGTTGGCCCCCAAGCCCATGCTGCCTCTGTCTCCCAAAGACAAGCATCAGCACGAAATAGCTCTAAATTGTCGTGTTTGCAACTCGGTCTTCACTGACGATAACAAAAAGGTCCACCACCATGACCATTATGGGACCGGAAGCTACATTGGCCCGTGGTGCAACAGATGTAACTCAAGAGCCAGGGACCCGCGCTTCATACCGGTCTTTTTTCACAATGGCTCGGGATATGATTTTCATCACTTGGTCACACATCTAGGGTACGACAATGCAAGAATCAATGTCCTGGCACAAAACGAGGAGCGTTATATTAGCGTCAGCAAGTGGGTGCCGATCCCCGGCGACTCAAAAAACAGGAGCATCGAGCTTCGGTTCCTCGACTCTCTGAGGTTCCTCCAGGCAAGCCTGGATGCTCTTGCTGGGAAGCTCAGAGACGACCAACTAGCCATTACCACATCAAGTTTCCCGAACTTAGATGTCGCACTCATCAGACGTAAAGGGGTCTACCCCTACGAATACGTCACCGACCCTTCCAAGTTCGAAGAAGAGTTGCTGCCTCCCCAGGATAAGTTCTACAGCCAGCTGAGAGGTTCAGGTATTACCGACGAGGAGTACAAGCATGCTCAGTCTATGTGGGTCAAGTTGGGTTGCCGAACTTTTGGTGATTACCACGATGCATACCTGAAGCTTGATGTGACGCTTCTTGCCGATGTGTTCCAGGCGTTTCGGGCGACTGCGATAAACATTTACAACCTGGACCCTGTATATTTTTACAGCCTTCCTGGACTGGCATGGTCGGCCATGCTCCTGCTGACTAAAATTAAACTTTCCCTTATCTCCGATGTTGATATCATGCTTTTCATCGAGAGAGCTATCCGGGGCGGCATGGTCCAAGTGTCGCAACGCTTCGCACACGCCAACAATCAGCACATGGCCACTGGTTACGACCGCTCCCAACCATCAAGCTACATCATGTACACTGATGTGAATAATCTTTACGGGCACTCCATGATGCAGCCACTCCCAACAGGACAGTTTGAGTGGGTTGATCCTTTATACCACGACATCGAAAAAGAGTGCGACGAGTTTGGGTTTTTTGCCGAGGTGGACCTTGACTTCCCCGAGAAGCTGCAGGATACATTCTGTGACCTTTCGCCTGCTCCGGAATTCAAGTGTCCACCTGGCTCAGATCAACCAAAGCTCGTCATGGACTTGGAGCCCAAAAAGCGTTATGTGCTACACTACCGGAACCTCCAGTGGTTAATGCAGCAAGGGGTCTCGGTCAAAGCAGTTCACCGCGTGCTCTTGTTCAGGCAGTCTCCATGGTTGAAGCCGTACATCGAACTGAACACCGAACATCGCACTGCTGCCACTTCGGAACTTGATCGCGATTTTTTCAAATTAATGAACAATGCGGTATTTGGGAAGACCATGGAGAATGTGCGAAATCGCGTTGATGTGAGGTTGGTGACGAAGAAAACACAGTGTCGTCGACTTGTTGCAAGCTCGCTGTTCAGATCTCGAACAATTTACAACGAACAGATGTCTCTGATTCACATGAACCGGGGCGAGGTGCTACTCAACAAGCCCATCTATGTGGGAGCTGCAGTTTTGGATCTGAGCAAGTTGTGCATGTTCGAGACATATTACGACATACTACGTGCACACTACAACCACAATATCTCACTCCTCTACACAGACACAGACAGCTTGGTGTACCATGTTCGCACGGCCGATGCGTATGGTGATATAGCCAAAGTTCCAGCTCTTGTCAAGCTCTTCGACACATCGGGCTATCCCCAGCCAAACCGGTATGGAATTCTGCCCCGAAACAAAAAAATACCCGGCAAACTCAAGGACGAGAAAGACGGGGATGTGATTGTGGACTTTGCTGGACTTCGTGCCAAAGCCTATGCGATCCGGGCTGAGGGTTCTGTAACAAAAAAGGCAAAGGGTGTAAGCAGGCAAGTGGTTCGGGAGCACCTCAAGTTTGAGGATTACCTCGAGTGCCTCAGAACAAAATCGCCCATTCTACAAAAAGAGCATCGTATCCAAAGCGTCGATCATGTGCTTACAACTAATATTGTCAGGAAAGTTGCTCTGGATGCACACGACGACAAGAGGTGTATTCTTGAATGTGGGGTCCATACACTTCCGTGGGGCCACTATCGCCTCCAAACTAGTAAGGCCTGCCCAGAGTGCAACAAAAAGTAATAGGCAATGCAAAATGAAAAAAAAATCAATTTTAATTTACTTCAACTTCCTCGATTACATGCATGGCACAGCAAAATTAAACTTCTGGGAAACTGCTTATTGTAGTTTGTACTTGTGTATATAAAATTCCACATTTCTTATTGTGTGCTATTTTTTTAATTTTTTTTTTTTGTATCTAAAACTGTTCAGTTACTCTTTCATTCTTGACGTCATACACAAATGTTTTCTCTGCAATAAGAATGACACTGCACAGAGTATCTGCAGGCAAGGCGTCGTGGAACTCGCATACAATCTTGATGTTGGTACGATCGTTAACAACCACCTGTTTTCTTTTAGATGTGTTGATGACAAACATGGGTCTGCGAGCTATGAACTCGTCGGGGTTGTAGTACACGTCCACATTGCCGGAGGTCACTCTCTTGTAAGCTGTGTACGCCTCGTAAAGTTTCAGGTAATCATCGTTTGTAATGTTTAAGTTATAATTCTCGCGTGGAAAAACTTCATTCCTTCCATTTTTGAGGTAAACATTCTTAATTTTGCAATTATCGAACTGGCTAGAATCTTTCTCTTGGTTATTATCTTTCCCCGTCTGGAAGAGCACGACGGTAAACTCTGGCATATCGTACCGGATGCTGTTGAATTGCGTAGTAACATCAAATTCAAAATGGCTGCCAGAAGCAGGTTTCTGCACGCACTGGTAGCCGTAAAATTGGATGGGTACTTGGGGGTTCTTCAAAATATCGGCTTTGTACTTGAGACCGTAGTTAGATTCGTATTCTACCACAGGCATGCGCAGCTCCATGAACTGGATGACGCACTTGGCTGCGTCGGGTAGTGTGTTGGCAAGTGCTGCACCGTCTGCACCCAAGGTGCTGTAACGCATCAGCACATCGTTGTCATTGGCGCTTCTGCGAAAAGTGACGCGCAAGCCACCCTTCCACATAATCTCCGTGTAGTCGGAGAAGAAGCCTGGAAGCAAGCGCATGGGAAACAGTACTGTGTGGCTTCGAGTTTTGATTTTTGTATCTGCTTCGAATCCCCCTGCCTGGTAATATGCCGCATCGCTCTTGGAGAGTTTCAGTGTTCCCACAGCTGTAGAAGTAATCCCGGGGTAGTCAACCCTATCGATGACGGTGCCATGCTTTCTAACTTCCACTTGCGAGAACAGATGCGGCACAAAATTGTCCACGAGTTTTAAATTTGCATTGGCGTTAAATGCTTCCCCGTTGTCTCTCTTCACCACATCAAACTTGATATACAAATCAGCTCTGTGAGGGTGAATAAACCCATCCCCGACGTCCACATCGTATTCGATCTCCCTGTTCGGTTCGTTCAAATTGGCGAACGTGCGACGATTGGGTGGGAAGGACTGCAACTCGTAACTTTCGATTTGCTCCATGATTGTTATTTATTATACGTTAATCTCCACGACGGCGGTGGTAGTAGCTCCGGCAAAATTCACCACCTCATTTTTTTCGTTTGTCACTGCCAATTCTATGTTGTCTATGCGATTACGAGATATAGGGAAGTATATCGGTGGTGAGGGTGTGTAGATAATCGGTTCCATGAATTCAGAGTTTGGTTTGAACGTAGCGATGATACCTGTTTTCTTGTGACTGCCTGGGATGCCATCCGAGGATTTGGTGATCATGCCTTCTGCCACGTTGCAATGTATGTTCAGAGTCTCGATGGCTAGAAATTTAGGAATGTTGGCACCGATGTGCTTGATGCCAGGTTCGAGCTTTGTGTTGTTCTCAAATCCCAGAAGCTCTCCAACAGTGCCTAGGTCTACTGTTTCCGTAGCAGACACAATTTCAACTCTGTGAGTTACAGAATTTTGAGATAGCAGTACATTTCTTGGCAATTGGGCTTGCAAGGTAGACAGATTGTACTGTCCTGGCATGATAACTATTTTTTCATTTCCAACAGTAATTTTGTTATTGTGCTCCGTGACATTGGGTATTAGGTACATGCTGTAGAATGCACGAAGAGCAATAGATTTAGGATAGATGATGTCGTCATGCAACGCGAGTTTCAAGACCGAAGTCTCGCTGGTGAGATGGAACACTCCCATGGTGTTTTAGGTACCACAATGCTTTCTGAAAATGCTCCACTGAGGGGTTATTTATTTTAGACATGTATGCGAGAACGAAAAGGCATAGGTGGCCGCAGTTAACATCGGTGAAACCCTGGATGCGTTTGTCATTGTAGTAGAGGTTGGCAACACTGAGATACTTCACCAACCTGGCAGGCGGTGTGCCACCGAACGAATCGAAAACAAATGCATTGTTATCGTTAATTTTGAGGTAGCATATCCAATGTGTACCAGGATTTTTGTAACTGTCCAGGTTGACCACGCCATACTCCTTTTTCTTCACAGCAGAGGGTAGAGAATCGGACATGAAAACACCCCTGAAGTTCCTTATTCCCAACGGTTCGATCAGAGATTCAATATCGAAGTTGGACAGGGCTTTTTCTTTTTTTTATATTTCTTCAAAGCATCGAGGTTGCTTTTTTGCTTTTTGGTCACACCTTTCCCCTTTTTCTCCATAGCCAGGTTGTGACGTTTCTGTTCTTCCAGCTCGGCCTTGTTCTTCTTCGAGTCGATGACGGTTTTGGCGATGGCGGCGCTACCGCCGGCCAAACTTCCAACAGCCCCCAATGCTGCCAGGATGGCCGGAATGCTGAATATGAAACCTCCAATCTTCTGCTGCTTCCGCGAATGCTGCAACTTTTTCAATTGTGGAGTGCTGAGCAGCAATTTTATTCCGTGTCCTTTAGACAAGCATGAACGTTTCTTCTCGCGTTGTTTCTTGGTGAGTAACCCATCGAGGGCACCCAGCGTTTTCAGATTCGAATATGGTATCTGGTACACGACGCCCTTGGGCTTCATGATGTAATTTTTTTTTTTTTACGGTATGTTATTTTATATATGTTCAGAGATTTTTTGTTTTCCCTCCCGTGTAATTTTTTTACGGTATGTTATTTATATATACTTTGCAGCTATTAAACAAATTCGATTATGTGCTTTGTTTTCTTACCAAGAAGTTCTTTTGTTCCCTTGTACACGATTCGAGTTTTACTCTCGATTAAAATAGATAGCTTCTCGTCGGATAACATGCTAGCGTATCGATCTGGTAAAAATAGGCTGTATTGTCCGTTGAGCAACAGACGTACTTTGGGACCATACTGGGTTGCAACAATTGAACCGGAAGTTATTGCGTAAGGTTTGTCCACTTCCAATTCCTGAATTTTTACATACTCGACTGACAAATTTAGCATTTGTTTTAATGCCTGGACGTCACTAATTTTTTCACTCATATCGTAGATTTTTTACAGTGTGTTATTTATAGAAAAAAGTTTCGGCATTGCCTAATGCGATGAGGTGATCGATGATCCTACTGGTTTCTGCATTTGAAGCGTACCAGTCGTCTGTATATCGTCTCCTCCCCTGTCTCCACTCGTGAAGTTCGTCCATCTTATCAGCCAATTTTTCATCAGCAGCCCGAAAAAGAGCATAGGGAGAAGAAGAAGATTTTACACCGCTTATTTTTCTCAGATAATCCAGAAGTAGCATTTCACAGGGCAAGCGAAATTGTGGTGTTATTTTAACTAAATCAATAAGCTTTTTAACATTCTCGTGACTATCGTCGAAAGTAAATGTAAATATTTTGTATAACACTTCTGTTGGTAAGTCTGTTATATGCGTAGACATTTTTTACTGTATGTTATTTAATTACAGCCCCCACCCCAATTTTCGTTTTGTATTCATGGCAATGGTCGTGCCCAATGCTGCAACCTGTTCACCCAGCGAGGCGTCTCTGCTGACGAGTCTCCCGAACGCAGCATGCTCCAATTTTCTATCAGCATCGTGACGCGCATCTAAATTCGTATATGTGTTGTAAGCAATGTCGTGATCCTTGCATGCAACATCCAGCAGATTTACCCCCTTGTCTCCTCTCTCCAGTCGCCGTTCCAGTTTAGTACCCGGTCCGCAGTATTGGTAACCTGGTAGGTGCATCTCGAAGGGTAGCTTGTTGATGATGTCGTTCACGAGACCTCGACCCTCGGCCACATTCCAGAATTTGGGAGGCAGGGTGTTGATGATTTTGATAAGGTAACCTATACCTTTGTTGTCGTTGACAATAAAGTTGCTAAGCTTGGTGCTAATCATGTCCATGATGCCCACCTTCTCGTTGTGGAAGTTGCGATTGCCTGCATTTTCTTCGCCTGCGATAACCAGCAATCGATCTACAAGCTTCCTTACGTCGTCTACCCAAACAAACTCTTTAGGTAGGGTATTGTAGAGTTTGACACCGCTGCCAGTCTTGAGCTGGTTCCATATTGGCTTGATGAGGTTCCTGTATTTTTCTCCACTGCTTGATTTTACGCGATTCTGTGTTGCATCGTTGTTTTGGTACAGGGCATCCGTCATGATTAAAATTTCTGTGTAACTTTGGTAATCCTCGTCTGTGTAATCTTTAGGTTGCTTTTTGGTGATAAGTTCCCACAGGCCCACAGTGCCAGGATACCTAGTCCAGCTGTTCTTCTCGCCCAAATTAATTTTCACGTCGTCACCTTCGAACGTAACTTTTGACTTTCCAATTTTCCAAACCACACCCTCGTTAAGTTCCACAGAGGGGTACAATCCAAACACCTCGTCCTTTTCAAATTTCCCAGTGCTCAGGTAATCTCTCGCCAACGGACCTAATTCAACTACCTTGTCCGAAGAGGTACTGCCTAGAACCTGACGTCTCAGAGGTGCAGCTCCAAGTTCGAACGGGGTAGTGTGAATACTGGATATCGGTGTAGGCACAGCATAATTTCGAGCAGCAAGTGGCACGAGCTCGTTGATTAAATCTTTATTTTGCTCGGTAACATCTTTGATGTCTTTACCTAGTCCACTTATAGCATCAATAATAGGTTGGTCCTGTCGCTTTTTCTCTTCGTAAATTCCGCGATTCTCTGATTTCCAACCCCTGAAGCGTTTGGCCAGGTAGTCGCGCAGCTTCAAGTTGTCGTCTGCGAGTTTGCGTTTCATTATTTGTTATTTATAATACGTCAAGACGTTTCTTGTAACGTCGCAACGTTTAGAAAGTTGTTTATTTTGTTTCTGTATTTTCCGTCATTGGGTTTCCTCGTCATGTCTATCGTGGCGAATCCGAAATCATCTTGATTCCAGCATGAAGAGCAAAATTTGGAAAACTGATTGTAGTTCATGTCCCCGCCTACATAATCATCGTAAGCATGTTTTAAATTGGTGTGGTCTTGACGAAACAAGCAAATAAAATTAGCGTTGTCTCGGAGAAGCTGCCAAGCTGCACCTTAGCGAATGTTCGTCACGGTCATGATTGGGTAGTGGGTTGCGTGAGGCAAAAACCAGTAGGAAACCTTGACGAACTGAAGTGTGCCAGCGAGGAAAAATTGATGATAAGCTTTTGCAGGAGTCAACATGTAGAGTTTGTAACCTGGATTGAAAGGGGAGGAGAACTCTCTGTTTGGTATGCTGTACAGTTCGATGACAATCGTAGACTTGAGATTGTCGATGCTGGCATTTAGAGTGTTTACGTTGGTTCGAACCTCCGTCTCCACATCCTCCAATCTACCATTCACCGATTCCAGGTGTTCCTCGATAGCATGAACAACAGTGTCGTAGTTTGGTTTGATCTTTACATCGACAATAAGGTTTTTGAATTTTTCATTTAAGTCATGTAGTTGGGTGCTGAAATTAGCTATAGTCGATTCCTGACTTGCCTCGATACTCCCAATTTGCTCTTTCACGCTGGCAATAATCTGCTGCAGGCTTTCTACAAGCGTCAACTTGGAGCTCTGTATTACAAGGTCGTGGACCTGGGTTCTAATTTCCGCAAACAATTCATGCAGCTCGGTGATGTTCTGGTTGGTAGGTAAAGTCGCGACAGACCCCCGTATCGATTCAATTTCGGATTGGATGTTTTTGATGTCGTCGGATTTGAGTATTCGGTTGAGAGTTCTCTTCACGCTTTTCAATTCCTGAGAGGTAGGCAGGGTGGCTACCGTGTTTTGGAGCGATTCCAAAGCTTTTTTCACCGCGTCCAACTCAGAGGCATCGGCAGCAGCACGTATGCCTTTTTGCAGTTGTGTTATGTCATCCTGGGTGGGAGTAGATTGTTGCAGGGTTTCCAACTTAGTCTGTATGTCGTCGATCAAGTGATGGAAATGAGACAACTCGGATTCTGCATTCAGATTTTCCAGTTTGGCGATTTGCTGTTGAACGTTGGCCAGTGTATCCCTGATGCCCGGCAGTTTGGTTTCCAGCTCATCGTGAACGTTCGCCAGATCATTTCTAATGACAGCAAGAGCATCCTCAATATGGGTTATGGTGCCTTGCAGCTTCCCGAAATCCTCGTAGGTCTCAAGTTGGAGTTTGATGTTGGCCACGCTACGGGCAATGGCGTTCAGTTCGCTAGACGACGGTAAATTGTCGATAAAATCCTCCAGCGTTTGGAGTTTAGTTTTTACTTCGTTGATGGCCGCATGCAAAGCGTCCGTTTGTAGCTCAGCCTTGATGCTTTCCAACGTAGGGATTTCGAAAGATTGAAACTGTTCGCGCAATTTAGCAATACTAGCGTTCACGCGATCGTAGTCGTCTTGTGTTTTAATGCTCTGGATGATAGTTTGCAGTTCGGTCTGGATGTTGCTTGTTTGGTCCTGCAAGCGTTGTTTCAGCTGTTCAACGTCTGAGGTTTGCGTTTGTTGCAGCTTCAGAAGTTCGTTCTGCAGATTGCCCACACTCAGTGCCAGCTTGTCGAGATTGTCTATCGACGCAAGGTCGGTGTATTTTTGCAGCAGCGATTTTAGCTCTGCATCAATCTTGAGTACAGGGTCCAAGCACTGAGACTGCAAGCTAGCTATCTCGGACTGGAGGCTGGAGTTGAGCGTGGACTGGAGGGCCTGCAGATCGCTTCGCAACTTCTTGACCCTGACGTCGAGCATGAGAAGCTCGTCGCCATGGTCGTCGCGTTTCGTATGGCCAAAAATATCGTTAGGCATTATTGTTATTTATTATAGGATAGCTAATTTTCATTTCTATGAAAAAAGGGATGAGTTTGTCGTAGTCGTCCAAGAGCTCTATGTACAGGCGATCGCCAGCAGATACATCGTACGTGGTGGTACTGTTCATCCTATCGTGTTTGATGCGATAGATGTTCTTGCCGGAGGAAA
The DNA here is from genome assembly GCF_977018435.1 of Lepisma saccharinum. NCBI lineage: Eukaryota > Metazoa > Arthropoda > Insecta > Zygentoma > Lepismatidae > Lepisma > Lepisma saccharinum. The sequence continues at coordinate 29,422,324 of NC_139251.1, read as the reverse complement.
TTTTGGCCTCTCCTTTATTCTCGGGATTCATGTCAAACTGCAGTTTGCCGGAGATGGGGAATTGGTAATAATTCAAGTTGTTGTTGAATATGTAGAAAGTTTTGCCCACATCCTCGTCGTACTGGGTCAGGATGCTATTCAAGTGTATAATCAACAAACCGTTGAGTTTAGATAATAGGGAGGGTAACAGGTCCAAGCTCGCAGGTGGCGACGGTGCACTTTGGGCGAATGCCTCCATAGCCTGCTTCCTGAAGCCAAACAGGTTCATAGGCATTGTTATTTTATTTTATATTTAGCGATTTGTTTCAAGCGTCAAATAATAATTCGAGCCTCGTCAGTGCTGCCAATTCCTATTTGTAGGTTAGCTTAGCCAGTAAAAAATTATATAGTAGAATTTTCTTTGAATAAATTGGCAAAAAAAACCCAAGCCTCAAAGAAGGCTACGCCGAGTTGGAAACACTGCTTGTGAGGTTAACATACACCATAAAAGGCTACGCCGAGTTGGCAACACTGCTGGTGAGGTTAACATACACCGTGAAAGGCTACGCCGAGTTGGAAACACTGCTTGTGAGGTTAACATACACCATAAAAGGCTACGCCGAGTTGGCAACACTGCTTGTGAGGTTAACATACACCATAAAAGGCTACGCCTCGCCCGAACACATGTACACTCACACACAAAAAAAAAAGCTAAAAAAATTATACACCGTGAAAGGCTACGCCGAGTTGGAAATACTGCTGGTGAGGTTAACATACACCATAAAAGGCTACGCCGAGTTGGCAACACTGCTTGTGAGGTTAACATACACCATGAAAGGCTTCAAAATATCAGTTGGTGAAATTTTCGGGGGGTGAGTTGGCACCACTGCGAGCCCCACATGATGATTCGAGCCCCAAATGAGGATTTAGAACCGGGCCACCTGTACTACTTTCACTCGTCTTGAGATCGTTCGCTGCGGGACGGCGTAGGTTCGAATCCGGCTCTGGTCGGAATTTATTCGGAAATTGGGGAGCTCCGAGTGAGTGAGTGAGCGTAATCCGGTCACGGAGACCTACTATAACGGCTGGGGATACGTCGGGCTGACCCCCCGACTATTCCAATACTGGTTGAAGATCTCCATGCTTATAGGTGACGAAGGAAAGCGTGGGAGGGAGACCGGCAGTCGGTAGGTATGCCTAGGCCCTTCATGGGCTGTTGCGCGACGGATTATTATTATTATCCAAGGAGGAGTTATGACCAGCATATACGCCCATTGGACACGTCACGTCATTCACATCAATATAATTTCAAGGGTTCGTTCTAGGTGTAATTTGTGGTCAGATGAACTAATCGGAACTGAGCCTTCAATGTATAATTCATCCTAGAATGTACCTCCACCAGGAAACTGAACCTAGGGTCCTTCGATTATAAGGGGATAGCATTAGCAGAATTTCCGTCGTCGCATTATAATCAAGTGATCCAGGGTTCGATACCTGCTGGAGGCACATAGTACTTCGTATCTCACATAAAACTGTAGGTCCAGTCCCAACTAACCTATCTGCGCATAGAATTGGACTTAAAACTCAATCAATCAATTATTAGTAGAGGTGTGAAATAAAAGGAGTTCTATTGTATTTTTACTCATATGAAGGATAATTACAGAAAGGAGACTGACATTCTTTTAACTATTTAGGAAAAATGGCTCGATCATTTTTTTTATCTTTTAATATAACGCTCTCAATACTTTTCATAATACTTAGTCATCATTTTGGGAGGGGCAAGTGAACTTCCTCCCGAAAAATCCGGCAATGTATTATATACAATGTGCCTGGGAAGTTTCGCTTCACATCGCCTCGTATTAAAGTTATATTCCAAGTCGTTGGATTTTGCGTACCTCTTGAGACGTTTTTTGTGCTCGTTTGGTGTTGCAAGAGGACCTTTAATCGCTTCGCTATTAATTTTGTAAACAGTTTTGAACGAAATTCCAGTCGTTTCAGCATTTTCGCTTGCAGTCCAACTAACACTTTTACCGGGATTTTTCTGCTTGAAGTATATTTATATTTATTACAATTTCAGGGTGGCTACAAACAAGCAGAAATGAAATTCCCTGACTTTTCCAGGTTTTCCAGGACAAAATTTACATTTTTCCCTGACAATTACAAACTAATCTAAATCGATGTTTTTGCAAATGGAAAAATAAACTCATACAGATCCAGGTATGGTTTTGTTAAGTACCAATATTATCTTCTATTATATTGACTTAATTTCTCTATTCTCTATGATTTGAATTCAAACTGCAAAATAGTGAATTTGGAAAATTATTACAATTCACAAGCTAGGGAAGGATTACGGAATTTTGACATGCGCAGTAAGTTTAAATTAAAATACTTGATTTTTTTAAAGTTACGTCTAAATTAGATAAGGGTGAAGAGTGATTGATTAAGAAATACAATTTGTAATTTATCAGTCTCCTTATACATTCTCGGTATTATATGTTGATATTTCCACTGAGGTTTGGAACCCTCTGCTTGCAAGAACCATGAGTGCGGACTCATTTTTCAATGCATAAAGCTTCTCTGTAAAGCAAAGAACTTAACTCTTGCATATAAGTGAAACAATTGAATCAAAGAAAATAAAGTGTCATATTTCCTTACATTATCAATGGGATTTCTGCTTCAGTACAGTATATCCAAGTGAAGTACTGTGAAACTGACAACATGCAGTTATACCATTATTGCTGACGAAAAGGGTATGTAGGTATTAGAAATTTAACGCAAGAAATTTATAGAATTGCATTGTATAGGTACCTGATTTAGCTAACCACACATTAAAACAGGAACACACTAATAATAAAAGCTTCTGAAAGTTCATATACGAGGGGCATCCTGAAAAAAGCTCCAATGGCGCCTATACGCAGAACTAGTGGTCGAAGAGCGACACACACACATGCAGGCAGGAAGAAGTGGCATGTAGCTGTAATCTGGTACAGTTGCAATGCAGCCGTTTTAGGACAGTTCTAGGTTAAATATTGCAGCTCTCATACAGTCTCCACCGTCTGTGATGTAGCCTACATTACACGCTCAGAATTTGGCACAGAGCCACCAGCAATCGTGTGAGGTGTGCAGACCAGACGTCGTGAGTGATTGTATGGTCAGACGATGGTGCAGACAATTCACGGAAGGCCAGTCGAATGTGCACAACCCCATACAGCTGAGTACACACGGGCCCTTTGCATCACTTCAGGTGAGAGATCTTGGACCAAACCCTGTTAGCCCTGGCCTTGAAAGTAGGCCTACAGACTTTCATCTCTTTGTTTAACTGAAGAGGTTTCTGGCAGGGCAAGGATTGATTTGACAGCTACACTGCGGTAGAGATAGTTCCAGTCTTTGCTGTCAGACACATATACCATGGGCATACAAAATTTAGTGCCATGCTATGACAAATGCCAGACCAACGGTGGTGATTATGCCGAAAATTAGGATAGGACTCACTGTTACTAATGCAATAAATTACAACTGGCTATTCTTGTTTTATTTATGCCTAATCGGTAGGAACCTTGATATTTTGTTATTTTTTTTAAATTGGTGTATTTTCTTATTTTTTATCTTTTACTATACGGTGTTATTTTTCCCAGAATTCACATTTTCATTTTAGTGCATTTTCTGGCAAATATCTGCAATTATACCTTCATGGTGTTTTCAAACTACTGTTTCAAATTGTAAGTCACATGGCTTACGCCTCTTCGTGAGAGTTTGATATCTTGAAGGTAATTTTGGGAAAGTTATTTTCCATACCCCTTTTTTAATTTTAAGGTAAGGATTTTAGAGAATGGAATTTTCTCCGTATATACTGAAGGGTGCATAATGACCATAAGTGGCGACGCAACCAAAAAATTTAAGTCAATCAATCTCACGTGACAGATACCTATATATTATGGAACCAAAAATTGGCATTATCTTTTTTGACTTGTTAGTGTTAAGTTTCCCAAAATTCGCGATTTTGTTTTAGAAAATTTATCTGCCAAATATACCAAAACGTAATACTCCATTCTGCTTTTAAACTATTATTTTAAATTGTAGGTCACATGGTCTACGTATTTTCGTGACAGTTTGATATGTTGGAACAGATTTTTGAGGAAGTAAAGTGTTCCCCTGCACTTTTCCATGAAGGTGTATAGTAGGGGTGTGGAGTTAGGACCCCACACTTTCCTGATCACGGCTAAAGGTAGGGGGTGATGTGATCAGCCCCACGCTCCTGGCTCCTTTATACCTCAAAGTTTCCTCAAGGTACCAGGTTCATATGATGCTGGGTGGGCGCCGGAGCAGTTTGAGTAGGTGAAAAATATCCCGGTTCTCCCCACAGGGGATCGACCCCGGGTCTCTCGCATAGTAGTCAGACGCCCTAACGACTGAGCTCCATTATTACTCGCTTGACAAATGCCGAATGTGCGCACTTAGCTTGGTAATTCAAAACATATCTCGTGCGACAAATACGAACTCCCGTGTGACGGTAGATACGCACTCGATCTCCTGTTAGAACCCTGCCACTTTGCTCTGTGATGCAAATGGTTTTGATAGAAGTTGAAAAAATCGTGGGAAATACATGATTTAATGTGGCTGTCGGAATTATATTATGTACGTATAACTCTATAGTTTACTCTTGAGTAAAATGTTGGAAGACTTGCATGTTCTATGTACACAAACATGGCCTAGAAAAGTCAAGATGTTGGATTTCATGGAATATTTCGTTGTTTTAGAACATTTTTTTAAAAAAATCGCTAGAAACGCCAACAATTCGCATTATTTCGATATTTAGAACGGGCAAAAAATGTGCCCAGACATCACTGCATATTCCTAAACATAACTTCGCAGCAATTAGCGTTTTTCACGGTTTTCGCGTTTGCAAAAAATCAATGTCCCTACTAATTGAAATTACTTTCTGGCCACCCGTCGTATAAATCAGTAAATGGAAAGTGAAAATTTAGCAGAGCTGGCAGAGAAAAGTCAATTCTTGAGAAAGTGATTTGCTTTTATGATTGAATGATTCGAGTAAATATGATATTAAAATATGGACGTATTTATTATTAGTATTTTATTTCATAATATTGGACATTAGCATTACTCAGTGAGAGATTAATGACCATCTCTCATCACTTTAAACAGACAGGACAGAGAGTGGCGTTAATTTCATTGCAATACTAGTGTTGCAGTAAATTTGAGGTAGGGAGCATGCACTTGCCAATTTTCATAACGTTCACCAATGCAGTTTATGTTTCACTTTTTCGTGATAGTATTCAATATACTGTATATCCCATTTGGTTGGATTCTTCTTGATATCTAAGAATAGTGCAATGTCATTGTAAACGTATGTTAACTTGTGCGAAACCAGTAATGCGTCTGAATGATGAAAGAAGACCTACATAAGCACTGCTACATTAAATAAGGTGAAGTGAGCCAGAAGAGTAATGAAATTCCAGCAGCATATTTGCAGTCTAAAGCTCTTCTTGTTTATGCATGTGATTTTTGTTGGATGTTGTAGTCCATGCAATTTCTGTCCCATGTTGTAGTGAGATACTTTGTTGGATGACGATATTCGACAAAAAAATCGTATGTGTCAATGGAACCTATTTGTCTCCATGTTCCTTCAGTTTGCCCAACAAAATGCCTTACTACGACGTCAGACAACTATCGGACGTCGCCACCCGCTCTTATCCCCTCCATCTGTAGACAGGTCCCCTTACTACTCCCATACGGACAAGAAAAAAATGATAATTCCATGCATTTTCCATGTAATATTTAGAGGCTTAACCTTTACTCCCCCATGATACCATATGGTATCATCAGAGTAAGGTCGTACTCGCCCGATGATACCATATGGTATCATGGTGCTGATTACGAAATGAATTGACTTTTTGGACCTTCATACTCTCATGTTTGGGTGGAAACTCTGACACAGGTCTGGAGCAAGCCTGGGAAATTCATATTGATGACCAACATCCCCCTCTCCCCCCTCTCTGCAACATATCCATGCCACATTTCCGAACAGAGTTTCACATTTTGGCGCATTTTTCAACTTGTATGGCACCCAGGAATATGAAACATGTTTCGATCTCTTTCGAAACGTCCATTCTTTGAAGAGAATACTAAGAATTGCGCTTTCTCCCCAAAATAGTGGGAGAAGAGGGGGCAAACTACAGATTTTTATGTTTTTTTTTCATTTAAATTCGGTGGTCGCGCCCCCCAACCACCCTTCCTCGGTTCGGCGTTCCGAATTGTACACGGTTGCATGCTTTGATGTTTTAGCTGCAAAACAAAACTTATCCGAAATAGATTGCTCCTATAGTGCCCGAGTTATAACAATTTTCCTCCAAAAATGCAAATTACCTATTTCTCGTTAAACAAAATCACATTTTGGCTTATAATTCAACTTGTATGGCACCCAAGAACATGAAACATGTTACGTTCTCTTGATAAATGTCCATTCTTTGAAAATAATACTAAAATTCGCGCCCTCTCGCCAAAATAGTGGGAGAAGAGGGGGCAAACTACAGATGTTTGTTTTTTTCCCATTGAAATTCAGGGGTCGCGCCCCCCAAACCCCCCTTCCTCGGTTCGGCGTTCTGAATTGTACACGGTTGCATGCTTTGATGTTTTAGCTGCAAAACAAAACTTATCCGAAATAGATTGCTCCTATAGTGCCCGAGTTATAACAATTTTCCTCCAAAAATGCAAATTATCTATTTCTCGTTAAACAAAATCACATTTTGGCTAATTATTCAACTTGTATGGCACCCAAGAACATGAAATATGTTTCATTCTCTTCAGAAATATCCATTCTTTGAAAAGAATACTAAAGGTCGCGGCTTCTCCCCAAAATAGTGGGAGAAGAAGGGGCAAACTCCAGAGTTTTGTTTTTTCCCATTTAAATTCGGGGGTCGCGCCCCCCAAACCCCCTTTCCTCGGTTCGGCGTTCTGAATTGTACACGGTTGCATGCTCTGATGTTTTAGCTGAAAAACAAAACTTATCCGAAGTAGATTGCTCCCATAGTTCCCGAGTTATAACAATTTTCCTCAAAAAATGCAAATTACCTATTTTTCGTAAAAAAAATTTAAAAATCACATTTTGGCTTATTATTCAACTTGTATGGCACCCAAGAACATGAAACATGTGTCATTCTCTTGAGAAATGTACATTCTTTGAAAGTAATACTAAAGTTTGCGCCTTCTCCCAAAAAAAAAGCGGGAGAAGAGGGGGCAAACTCAAGATTTTTATGTTTTTTCCATTGAAATTCGGGGGTCGTGCCCAAGCCCCCTTCATTGGTCCGGCATTCTGAATTGTACATGGTTGCATGCGCTGATGTTTTAGCTGAAAAACAAAATTTATCCGAAGTAGATTGCTCACATAGTGCCAGAGTTATAACAATTTTCCTCCAAAGAGTGTTCGAATTTGAGGTGTCCAAATAAATAAAAATAAAAAAGGTCAATGAAGAGGAATTTTCCCTGACATTTCCCTGACTTTTTTTGACACCTCAAATTCCCTGACTTTTCCCGGTTTTCCAGGTTTTCCAGGTCTGTCGCCACCCTGAATTTGTCTCTCTTTACTTGTAAGACTCTGGACACTTTTATGCTTGATAATACCACCCCTTGCCATTTTTCTGTTGTAGAATAATTATAATAATAAATTCCTTCAAGAAATACCCAAAATGAGAAAGCGCGTACTAAAACAACAAACCACTTGACCCCCGACAGGAGCCGCCTATTCACGAACTTTTGCCTGGCCATTCCCCGCCCCCTTCCCTCTTCCCAACACGTGTTTGCTGCAAGTGGCAACCGTCGGACGGCTGTTAGTTTTAACTCCCCAAATCGCGGTAAACACAAGAAAGGAAAACGTCTTTTTTTGATGGTCCGAATTGCAAAAGAAGGTGTAAACCATCAAAGCCTTACAGTTCCTCTGGTTTTTGCTTATTTATTATTTTCTCTTCGAATGATAACGACTTTTGTTTCTGACAGAAACACACTTGTTTAGGGGTGGTGATCTCAAAAGTAAAAGCCCATAAGGGCCCATACTGAACTCTTAACTTGGGCTCCACTATAATAAAGAGTGGAGGCTCAAGAGCTAATAAGGAGAGTGGAGGCTCAAGAGCTAATAAAGAGAGTGGAGGCTCAAGAGCTAATAAAGAAAGTGGAGGTTCAAGAGCTAAAAGAGATGAGGTGAAACAAGGAAAAGGGGGCATCTGTGACTGAAAACCACAGAAAGGTGCAAGTGGGTGACACTTGAGACAAAACTCAAGTTTAGAGAGAAGTTTTCTTCTAACCATGGTGACGTTTCTTTTTTGTTTGTTTGTACGAGTAATTCTAAGATTTTTAAATTTTATCTTCCTGGAGATTTATAATCAGCTGATGCATATATTAGGCAGTCTTATGCATTAACTGTGTGCATGATAATAATAAACATGTTAAGAACTATGACATCATATTGTGCGTCTTAACTTATTTACTGCTAGCATTTTATGTAATTGCCATGTAGAGTGTAAAGCGAACGGAACTACACTCTGTCCGGGGAATCTCCGGAGCAAATGAACGAAGCCAAGTCCTCTGCGCAAGTAGGACTCTACCATGAGAGGAGAAGTGAATGCATGGAAGGGGAAACGCAGCTGCAGCTAGAAGCAGTTTGCAGCAACGCTCACTGCTTTCCTTCGCCCATTCGCGTTCTCCCCTTCTCTACAGTTACACGCGACCTTGCTCCACACATTCCCGAGACAGAGTGTAACCACAACTAAACCACGAAGTAGGTTTTTCATAAAATATACCAAGTATTTCTTATAAATGTTAATATAACTTCCAGAAACATTAATAAATATATGTTCAGTGTTTATCAACACATTTATGGCTTATTTTGTTTTCATTTAGGTACTGAAAATCTAATTTGAAATTAAGTATCCGAAATATGGGCACTTGACCCTACAAGGTCCGACAACTCTCATCATACCACACACTTGACAAACTTTAACTGTATAAAAATATGGTCAAAAGTAAGGCAACGAGAGATACAAATATTAACTGATCTCAGACATGTCCGTGCTTAATTTCAAGCAATACATTACTGCAGAAAAAGAAATGGTTTAATCATTTCACTAAAAGTCAAACTAACGAACACAAGCGGTGCTTTTCTCGGTTCAGAACGACATTTCATACAACTTACTCCTTCCTGACATCTAGAATTGAAAAACTGAACATCATGTCAACTTAGAGGACCTCGTTTCTGCTTACGTAACGAGCGACCTTCGAGAACACTGTTTAAACAGGAATTTGTAATTGGGTGCTAACTTCACGGTAGAAGGGCCATGGCCAACCCATTACTCGCGCACACAAGAGTCCATCCTACACAGTTTAGCCAAAGAGGACCATCCAGTTCTCTTTGATGAATGTCAACAGGAGAAAAGGAATGATGTCATGGCGTCCCCACGCAGTATTACGCAAAAGTACCGACCCCCTTTTCTACCAGAAACACAATGAGCAAATTTCTTGGCTAAGAAATACAGGGTGCGAGTTACTTTTACAATGTTGATCGACGTCTTTTCTCAGGTCGTTTTTCTGCCTATTCAGGCCAATTACAGTGATGAGGATGAGTGATGACTGATGATGAAGGGACACGCACAAAGGATTCGAATCCCCGAACATTCACATCGTGGTCACTCAACGAGATTGTTCCAAAATGCCAATCTTTTCTTCTCTTACAAATGGTTCGACTGGAGGCTAACGATCTCTGGTTCCTGGAACAAGAACCTGGATGGACATTCATGATGTTTCTCTGTTGGGTGTGGTTACTTGTTTTGCTGTAGTGCCTTTTTTTTTACGGCATCAGCTTTTATTACAGCAATTGTTGACTTTTAAGTCCACTTTATGCACAGATAGGCTCATCGGGACTGGACCCACAGTTTAAAGTGGGATCTATCTGCTTCGGCCGGGTAACCCGGAACCCCTTGATTACCAGACAACGTCTATAACAGTACCATCGGGGAGGCACACACAGAGCAATTGCGAAATATCGGCAGGGGGACTGGCTCGTAGTGTTATCTCCAACTGGAAGTTGAAGTCATATTCCCACGGTGCCTTTTCCTTGTAACTGCCTTTCTTGAATTTCACTATCGGCCTCAAGTACAAGGAACCACGTTACCCCATCCCAACGCTGGCAACAACAGTACCACGTGATGACTTTCTTCATAGCAACCGACTGCTTCCCCCTCCATTATTAATTACTCAAACTATTAAAACAAGTTCCTAAACCAGAAATTAAGTAAATTACTTAAAGGCTGGTTTATGTCACCACTGATCGTCCATCGCACCTTTCTGACGATCAGGATTCCTCCCTGATTGTACGCGGGGAAGACGAGGATGTTCCTTCTTGCTTCTGTGCCGCGATTCGCAGAAGCAGTGTTGCCACATGAATAAATTTTGTAGAAAATATGGAAATTATCGGAAAATTTGAAATTGGAGAAATTTTTTTTATTTTACTTGCCGGCCTGGTGTTTTATTTCTATTAAATCTGCCGGTTTCAGTGGCGGAGTTGTTAGCACAGCGCTCTACGACCACCAGGGGTTCCGGGTTCGAATCATCCCGTCCCGGCCATGGGTGTTCTATGTACATGTCCTCTTAATCAATTTCATCATATCATTACCCATCCTTATCTTCGCGATTAGCAGAAGTGGTAGTAGAAATGTGAAGTAAAATAAACCAAATTAATATATATACAATGAATATGAATTGTTGAGGTAAACCAGGTCTAATTTTCAGAATACGCCCCTGAAGTCGATATATTTCGACACTCGAGGCACTTGCAACTCGAAACGAGATCGAGTGACTGTAAGTTTCGATACCCCACCTCCCTAAAATGACCAAAAATCATCTTCCGTGGTACCGGAACATGGAGATGTCTGAGTAATAAAAGGCAGCGTCGTGTGCAGTGTAGATGTCCGCGCTAGAGAAATCTCGAAATGACCGATTGTTGCAGCGGAGGTCGATCTCCCCGTCACGTCCCGTGGCCTCCAAGTGTGCCATTACGTGGCTTTCTCCCAGCCACAAGCGGGTGACTCATGCACAGAGCATTCGAGCCAGACACGAACACTCCTGCCAGCGGAAAAGCATCCGAGAGGTTTATTTTTTTCTTTTTCCACTAACAGACACTACGGTTCCCACGAGTTGTTACTCCCAGACAGCCGTCTGCCACATACGGCTGTACCGTATCAAAGCTTAAATACAGAAAATATCGACCAATTTCTTCTAAACTTGGAAAGTAAAAATTCCCATAGAGAATATCCACCTTCAACATTGCGTAAACTGAAAATATCCGCCTCCAGTATCGCGTAAACTGAAAATATCCGCCTCCAGTATCGCGTAAACTGAAAATATCCGCCACCAGTATCGCGTAAACTGAAAATATCCGCCTCCAGTATCGCGTAAACTGAAAATATCCGCCTCCAGTATCGCGTAAACTGAAAATATCCGCCTCCAGTATCGCGTAAACTGAAAATATCCGCCTCCAGTATCGCGTAAACTGAAAATATCCGCCTCCAGTATCGCGTAAACTGCAAATATCCGCCACCAGTATCGCGTAAACTGAAAATATCCGCCACCAGTATCGCGTAAACTGAAAATATCCGCCTCCAGTATCGCGTAAACTGAAAATATCCGCCTCCAGTATCGCGTAAACTGAAAATATCCGCCTCCAGTATCGCGTAAACTGAAAATATCCGCCTCCAGTATCGCGTAAACTGAAAATATCCGCCTCCAGTATCGCGTAAACTGAAAATATCCGCCTCCAGTATCGCGTAAACTGAAAATATCCGCCTCCAGTATCGCGTAAACTGAAAATATCCGCCTCCAGTATCGCGTAAACTGAAAATATCCGCCTCCAGTATCGCGTAAACTGAAAATACCCGCCTCCAGTATCGCGTAAACTGAAAATACCCGCCTCCAGTATCGCGTAAACTGAAAATACCCGCCTCCAGTATCGCGTAAACTGAAAATACCCGCCTCCAACATGGCGTAAACTGAAAATACCCGCCTCCAACGCCGCGTAAACTGAAAATACCCGCCTTCAAAGTCGCGTAAACTGAAAATACCCGCCTTCAAAGTCGCGTAAACTGAAAATACCCGCCTTCAACGTCGCGTAAACTGAAAATACCCGCCTTCAACGTCGCGTAAACTGAAAATACCCGCCTTCAACGTCGCGTAAACTGAAAATACCCGCCTTCAACGTCGCGTAAACTGAAAATACCCGCCCTCAACGTCGCGTAAACTGAAAATACCCGCCCTCAACGTCGCGTAAACTGAAAATACCCGCCCTCAACGTCGCGTAAACTGAAAATACCCGCCCTCAACGTCGCGTAAACTGAAAATACCCGCCCTCAACATCGCGTAAACTGAAAATACCCGACTTCAACTAATATATGATAAACATAGAAAATAACAACCTTTAATATCACTAAGTACAGACAAAAGAAATCTTCAATATCGTAAGAACATTGAATATCGGAAATACCATATATGCTCAATATCATATCAAAATAAAATACCAACGTTTAATGACTTTGAAAGAGGATGAGGAGCGGAAGAGGGGGAAAGAAAGGGGAAGAGGGGGGAAAAGAAATAAAACTGGGGAGGAGAGACCGAAAAGCAAGAGTGAAGGAAAAATCAAAGAGAAAGAAGGAAGGAAGGAAAAATCAAAGAGAAAGAAGGAGATAGAGAAGGTGCAAGAGCCGGGTAGCATAGCAAAAAGCACTTCCTCACCGCCGTGCATAGTTCGGTATAACTTTTTGCACAGGAAATGTTTAACCTATTTCAAGTTCACTATTCTTAATTCGGGAAGAGGAGGAAGACAAGTTGGTCGGCAACACTGGCGCCCACAAAGCAGAAAGAACACTCAAAAGGTTTAATTAAATGTAGGAAGCTATCAACATCACGCATGACATACCGCCTGCCAGGTCACTGCGAATACATGGGATGTTAGGTGTAACGGGAGAATGACCGACCACTTTTCCTTGCCCGCAGTGGGGGGAAGAGCCATTCCAATTTGACAAGATACTCCTCTCCCTCCCCTCTGGGCTGGCAGAAGTCATCCCACTCTCACGAAGCATAAATATCAGTTGACAACTGTTCCAGTGGGAAAAATATTACCCCCCACAAGCAATGATTACCACTGTGTTAGGTGGGCGAGAGGGCGTTACATGTTGTATCCTTGGTATAATTTTCTGTTTGGACCTAGCCTGTTTTCCGGGGAAGGTTCATACACCTAAATATGCTACTATAATCATTACTTCAATTTCAGTAGCTTTATGTGAATACTGCACCTTCAAATTGGACTTTGTTTAGAAAGTCTTCATATTATTCAGCATTTTTCAAATACCGGGTGCGTCTGAAACGAAAGCCGAACATCACACCTCGTAGCTGGATACACTTTTTGACTTTAATATGCAAGACTCGGTCGTCTACGTCGTTGATTTGGTGTCTGCACCGTTTGTACTGCGTTCTGAAGCGGTGTATACTGTGGTGTATGACCACGTGACACGTACTACCCAATCAAATGCACATTGAAAGCAGGAAGGCATTTGCTGAATCTCCTGAACTTGAACGCCACTAAGTGTCTACTTGGTTGAACACGATTTCTTTTCACCAGCCTACCCTGAGATGCATATGCACTGCACCTCGTGTGGAAAAGTGCCGCGAACTAGATAACTCTTATTTAACATCGCACCGTGTCCAACTCTATTCTTCTCTCATGTCGGCATTTTGTCTGAATTAATTATGAGGATGTACGGTGATAAGATGAAATTCATGATGGAACTCTCACAGAATAACGCCCATACGGAAGCCAAGATTCGAACCAGGAAGTTTCGGTGTGCAGTTTGCAATTCGACACTCAAAATCGTTCGAACAATATTCGCCCGTGGCAGAAATTTCCTCGTCATAGAAATAACCTCCTGCCAGAGGTAGAAATCTTCGTCACTGAAGGAATATCCGGGCCGAGGTAGAAATCTCCTCGTCACTGAAGGAATATCCGGGCCGAGGTAGAAATCTCCCCGTCACTGAAGGAATATCCGGGCCGAGGTAGAAATCTCCCCGTCACTGAAGGAATATCCGGGCCGAGGTAGAAGTCTCCCCGTCACTGAAGGAATATCCGGGCCGAGGTAGAAGTCTCCCCGTCACTGAAGGAATATCCGGGCCGAGGTAGAAGTCTCCCCGTCACTGAAGGAATATCCGGGCCGAGGTAGAAATCTCCTCGTCACTGAAGGAATATCCGGGCCGAGGTAGAAGTCTCCTCGTCACTGAAGGAATATCCGGGCCGAGGTAGAAATCTCCTCGTCACTGAAGGAATATCCGGGCCGAAGTAGAAATCTCCTCGTCACTGAAGGAATATCCGGGCCGAGGTAGAAATCTCCTCGTCACTGAAGGAATATCCGGGCCGAGGTAGCAATCTCCTCGTCACTGAAGGAATATCCGGCCCAAGGAAGAAATCTCCTCGTCATGAAGGAATATCCAGCCCGAGGTAGAAATCTCGTCGTCATGAAGGAATATCCAGCCCGAGGTAGAAATCTCGTCGTCATGAAGGAATATCCAGCCCGAGGTAGAAATCTCGTCGTCATTGAAGGAACATCCGGCCCCTGGCAGAAATCTCAGGTTCGAGATGAGACTGTGTCAAGCCGTCTCATCTACTCCCTTCTCCCTGCCATCACTACTACCGGGGATTCAAAACCAGGGCCATCGAAGAGGTGGTCTTGAATAAAATAGCAAACGCTCTCAGCCACATAGGTTTCTGGTGGTTCTAACAAGTTCCAAGGTTCATGCGTCGAATACGATTGGGTCAGGTTTCATTTGCGTCGATCCCTGCCTGTCACTTGCCCGTTTCCATCTCTAGTGGGTGTCTTGGAAACAGGAGAAGCTTCTCAATCGCGGCGCAAAGAGAAGGAAAGCGAAGTGTGGCAACGCAGGGAACGATAAGAAATAAATAAATTCACTGGCTCCAGATTCATGCTTGAAAGCCGCCGATATTTAATTTTTACTGTCAAATCGTCCAGAATTCTCACGTAGGACAGAGGATGGGGGGGGGGGGAGGCTTTAAAAGTGTACGTGTTTTTTTTCACAGCATCTTTCGGCTCAGAAACGAACATGGTCGCAACGAATGTTAGATCTTTTAAATAAACATTAGATGTTTATTTGAACAAAAGCAGATGGCGCTGATGGTCCTTAACCTGGATCATCGAAAATTTGGATAGCTTAAAAACTAATTCGGACGAACGAAAATTGAACATATTAGTAAAACAAGAATCCACGACTTTTGCGACACCGTCGTATGCGACACTAGCATTTCTGCCGTCATATGCGACACTGTATGGAAAATATATTCCATGACAGTTGCGACACCGTCATCTGCGACACAAAGTGTAAATAGCTTCCCTTCACACTTCATCCAGGCTAAGGACTGGCAGCATTATGGAAGATCGTGTGTTTTTTAAAACCTTTATTACTTTTCCTTCACACTGGCATCATGGAAGCTGGGTGTTAAAAGCTGGATGTATTTATCCTTTGTCAATGACGGATTGTTTAGATCCCTTGTCAGTATAGGAGCAGACTGCAATCCCTTGTCAATGTAGAAATGTAGAATGCGTCGTTTCTCTTGTAGTTGAACCAACATCTTACTACTTTCATTCTAATTTCTGAACGTACGCCATTCTCCTCAAAAAGCGCTTAAGATCTCTATGCATTTCATAGTCGGCAAACGCTCTTTGTATTCTCTCAACACATTGTTATACACAGCCGCACGTCTGGATCTGTTTTGTAATCGTTTGTCAGGCCCAACTCCTGCACCTTTCGCCACAAACATTGGTTAAAGTGATAATTACAACCACTGATCTGAGCCTCGGGAAATACTTTCTTCAGAGACGCTATTGCTGCTGCACGTACGCAAATGTCGCTAATTCTGGTAAACAAATTAGAAATCGTAGGGGAAAATCCAAGCAGTGTCGCTTATGACGGGAAAAAAACAGTTTTTGCCTTAGTGTCGCAAATGACGGTGTCGGAAATGTCGGAACTCCGTAAAAAAAGGGGGGGGGAGTTGTTGGAAAGTAGTAATCCATGTGAACAAGACACTGTTCAGATTGTTCAACACCATACGTCAACAGTCGCATTAGCAAAATAATAACATAGGCACTTGAATAAGGATAAAATTCAAGCATACATATTAACCGAGCTGTTAAAATCTGTTTAAAACATAATATAATGTCCTGACAAAAATTGTTGTTTATAATGCTAGGATAATGGATAACACATGTGCCAAAACAACGTCATGGGAGAAAAGTAGTGGTCTGCGATGGTTAAATATGTTCAACACACTGATTCACCACCCAAAGCAACGAATCAATTTATTGCATTTTCCAGAGTCGCACCTATAGCCATTGGCAGGGCCTTAAATGTAACACAGATCGAAACCCAGAAAGGCAACAACACGTGACGAGTTTTTTTTTTTTGTACCATTATAAAAAACAACAACACAATTTCACTTTCAGGGCTTTAGTGGTCTTATGCCTAACAATAAACGCTCACAGTAACTAAGTTCAATCTGCCTGTTTCTATTCAATTTAGTAAGTGAAGGATAATCGTTTGGTTGCAGACGTCAAGTTGAAATTTGCTAATTCCGGAGAAGGAGAAAACTGCAGTTTTTCCACGCAAAAATAAGTTGCTGGATGCATTTCTACCAACTCATCTTGCCAATCTTCACAATAGCCTTGTAACGCTGAATGAAAGTCAAAGAGATGTAAAAACAGAAAGGGAACACTCGCAAAGACACACACACACACACAGACAGAGACAGAGAGAGAGAGAGAGAGAGAGAGAGAGAGAGAGAGAGATAGAGAGAGAGAGAGAGAGAGAGGTAGGAGATAAATTGAAATACAACGGGAGAAAATAATAAGTGGGAAGACAAGGGGAAGGGAGAGAGGGGGAGAGAGAAAAGGGCAAAAAAGAAAGAGAGAAAAGGGCAAAAAGAGAGAGGAAAGGGCAAAAAGAGAGAGAAAAGGGCAAAAAGAGAGAGAAAAGGGCAAAAAGAGAGAAAAGTGAAAAATAGAAAAAAAGGCTAAAACAAAAAAAGAAACAAGACAAAAGAGAGAAAAAGACAGGGGGAGATGGAAAGGACAAAAGAGGAAACGAGAGCGAAAAGAAGAGAGAAACAAGAGAGCGTAAAGACAGAGAGAGAGGGAAAGACAAATATAGAGAGAAGTTGAATGACAAAGGGAAAAGATGAAGTGGAAAGGCAAAGGAAGGAGGAAGATAAAGTGTAAAGACAAATGGAGAGAAAACAAAGTGGAAAGAGAGGGCAGGAAAACACACAGAAACAGATAAGAAATATACCTGGGGGGGGGGGGGGGAGGAACAAATGGAAGAGACAAAATAGCGAGTAAGTTATTTTGAGCTCGCAAAGAACTTTACTAAAAATTTACTTTACACTAATTAAGCAAACTCTACGACTATATAATTAAAAAGTACTACATGCCCGACCCGAGAAAAATAAATTCCTATGAATCAAACCGTGAATCCAGCGATGACAAAACGTCCGCATTAACCAATACGATCCAAAAAAAACCACTTAGAAAATTAGTTTTGGATAGATACAGATAAAAAGGAATTGCAAAGGTTACGCATTACACCGTAGTTCCTAGACTTGCCACAGGAGCGTTCCAGGCGTACTGAAACGGGAAACCTGTTAACACTTCTGTATATAAATAGTATCAAGGTAACCAATCGCATGCATAAACACAATCAATAGAACTAGGTAGGCGCAAATAAGAACGGACACGATAGTTACAACAGAAGCGTCGATGGGCAGGTCAGAGACAACGGAACAATGTTCACTTCGCATCTGAATCCCAAATTACACCACACGCAACGCGGAACTGTAACGTCCTTGAAAGAACAGAAGCATGAGCTGGCAATATTGACGGGTTAAATTTAATAGTGTTGTCATGATTGCAGGAAATTGCTGTCCGTTCTTCAATTGGGCTGAGCTGCTACGCCCATAGCCCCGCAGTGTTTGGAGCATGGTACGGTACATGGTAAACTGTCTATCGTTATTTCAATTCATCTCTTATATCCTACGTGCTTTTAATAACAATGAAATTGTAGTAATGCTGCTAGAGACAGCCAATTTTTTGGGCGTTTTATGTACGTTTTTGAAGAGGCAGGTAATATATTTGCATTAGACTGTACAAGGCCTCAGCGTTACAGTGATGATCTTGCGTTTATAGTACTGTTACAAATTTTACTTCCACAACAGAACTTCAAAATTCTTAAATCTTTTGAACAAAGTAAAACATATCCACGAGATAACGAGTTTCACGATGTTCATATCTTTCAGTCCACTTTTGTGATCAGGACCGGACATACAGTTTAACGTGGAATCTGAACCACTGTAACCGGGTATCGAACCCAGGACCTCTCGATTGCAAAGCAATATCTTTACCTTTACGGCATCAGGGATGCCAGACCATATACAGCGTTATTAAAGGTAACAGTGTTAAAGCAAACATCCATGGCGCAGTAGTTAGCACAGCGCGGTACGATGCTAGAGGTCCTGGGTTCGAATTCCGGTCTGCGCGTTCTTTGTCAGTCTTAATCAGTTTCATATCATCCCCATCGTCAAATGTGGCAGAAAAGAATCCCTAAATAACAAAAGCATAGTTCAAATAACAGGATTAATGAGGTAGGTAAGTTCATGTCATCGCAGAAAGTACATAAAATTTGGAATCAATATGTAAAAAAATAATCCAAATAACTTTTCCTAGCTAAAATGGAAAATCAACACACACACACACACACACACACACAAACGCTGATTCCAAGTTTTCATTCTAGTCACATAAACTTATTGGCATGAGATTTGTTCTTGTTGTAAGGGTATCATAAAAAAAGCGAGACACATTATAAAGTCGAACATTTATTTTCTTAAATGAAAAAAAAGTAAAACTTGCAATGATATCCTGGAAAGCCTTTCTATATGTTGTTTGTGAACAGCTGAATCTGCAGTCAAACTACTATACTGCCATCTGCCGGTATCTGTAGAAAAGTGATCGTCCGAAGATTAAGTTTCGAACCTTGGGTTGGTTTGAGTTGGTGTTTTAAGTCCACTTTATGCACAGTAAGGCTAATCGGGACTGGACCTACAGTTTAAAGTGGGATCCGAACCACTTGTGCCTCCACCGGGTATCGAACCCGGGACCCCTCGATTACAAGGCAATGACGCTACCACTGCGCCATGGGGGAGGCCCTACGAACCTTGGGGAAAAGGCCATTTATTTAACCAGTTCGTCATTCATATCATCCTACAAAGGCGACATAATATGCAGTTTCGAGTCTCATTCTTGGCAAAGCTTTCTTTCTTTCAATCTAGAAAGATTTTGCAAATTAATTTATAACCCACGTAATCTATTATCTCGTACCAGAGGGATTATTTTCGTAACATCTCTGACTGCTATGCATTGGTAGCTTGAGAGAGAGAGTCATAACTAGAGCAAGAATATTAGCCTACATGCTTCTTTTGTTGCTGTGATCAGATTCGTATGCTTTCTGTACGGAAGTAGGCTTCAGGGTAATACAATTGTTATACGTAAAGTCTACAGTGCCTGTAACTACCTAAAATGTTTCAAAACAAGGACAAAATAACTTTTCAATTGCATAAAGTACTTTTAGCTTAGCCCCCCTCCACAGCGGGAGGGATTCAGGTAGCACAAGAAGGCGCCACCCCACAGTTTGACCAGACCTTAAAAAATATGCGAATACATAAATAAATATCCATTATCAGTCACTGCTTTCTGTCGACCCACAATCTCGATACCGAAGATTCGAATCCCGACCTTGGCATAACTGTTCCTTTGTAAATGCCTCGTCATCATGAATGAAGAGGAGTTTAATTTTTAAAATATTTGTTTTGAAAAATGAATAAATAATGTATAAATATAACGCTGTTTCCGTTAAATTAAAAATTATACAATGCTCTGCATTCAATACGAAATTGTTAACGTTATGGAAGTATTACATTTTAGATTAGAGAATTTGGATTTGAGGCCTTCGTTATTCACAACGTTGAAAACTAATGCCTATTATGCGACTCTTATATTTAGTGCATATTTTCCACATTTCAGTGCTTTTTTGCCAGCGAAATCTGGGCTCTAGTCATAACTGACGATTCCTTCAATCAAGAAGAGAGTCGCTGGCGTCATCTTAACTCAGCATTTATCGCTAACCCTCTTACCCAAGTTCTACATTGTTGGTAGGCTATCTAGGTAGAGTGAGGAACTTCTCTGGCTGTTATGTATTTGCAGCTTGGGAGAGGGTCACAACTCCAGAAGCAGCCAATAAACTAGCGAGTCGCTTACGTAATCTCAGCCCAGAACTTATGGATCTCTCTCCCGCTCACGCTGTACACTGTTGCTAGGCTCACTAATTACATTCGTGTAGTGAGCTGGATGAGTTTCGAAAATAGTATGGCTCTATATCTGTTTCACAAAGAGTGAAGAAATGATCGCTTCAATACTAAAATATATACAGGGTGTCCCAGAAATAGGTGGCATAACTTCAGGAGCGTGTTCCGTACATGTAAACAATGAAAACATTTATATGTCATATAAACTTCCTTCACACGCTCCTGAAGTTATGCCACCTATTTCTGGGACACCCTGTATATTTTTTTTTTAAATGAACGTGCACCAGTGAATTTATTCCTATGACAAAGTAAAAACAAGGATAAGTTCTTCCACGTGTACTGCCACCGCGCCCCTGAAGACACACAAGAGGCAGGGATGTTGGGTTCCGCATATCCTCGCTCTCGGCCATGGAGAGGACGTGAATAATGTTAAATGCTCTGTAGAAAAATGTGGATCAAAATGAGAATACTGGTAAACAAACGTGAAATTTAAAGTTCTAAACAATTTCATTTATATATAACTGAGGAACAAGCGGATCGAATCCAATCTACCTCCTTTCACTTCAGAGTTAGTTGCAGTGCAAGTCTATGTAACTCCACTCCCTCCCCCTCCCCCCACTCAGAGAGAATCCTGTGGTTTTCTTAAGCCGTTAATTGGCATTCCGTAGACTTAGCAACGTCGCAGCAGTTAAACGGATTACGTCATGTAAGTGGCTCACCTGCTGCAATACGCCCGCATTGTCGACGAACTTGTCTGTTCCAGGATGAGTCATTCCAGGAGCTGTGTTGGAGGAGGAGGTCTTACCTGGTTGCACTTCTTTCGGGATACAATTTCCTAGTGACAATATAATTAGTACCTTCTGATGGATAAATCGACTTCAGGGAGTTCTCTTGGTTGGCTTCGTATCATGGAGGAATAATAGCAATTCAAATCCTGCTGCGCAAAAGCCCTTTGAGAGTCGCGGTCCCATCTGAATTTTCTATTTCACGTGGATACCCAATTATGTTCACGGTACTGCATCATTTCCACATTTTGGTATTTTAACAGGGCTTGAATCTGGGATAGCTTTCATCAAATGCAAACGATAACCACTTGGCTATGCTGAAGTTCAGCATGGAAGAACGTCATAATAAAACCGCCCAATTGCAACCAGAAGGGCTCGACATTGAAGTACAATGGAGCATGAGGGTGCATGAGGGGGCGCGCACGACGTAGCCTGACTGTGCATCTGGGGGACACGACGTAGCCTGACTGTGCATCTGGGCGACACGACGTAGCCTGACTGTGCACTTGGGAGACACGACGTAGCCTGACTGTGCACTTGGGAGACACGACGTGGCTTGACGGTTCCACTTGGGAGACACGACGTGGCTTGACGTTGCACTTGGGGGACACGACGTGGCTTGACGTTGCACTTGGGGGACACGACGTGGCTTGACGTTGCACTTGGGGGACACGACGTGGCTTGACGTTGCACTTGGGGGACACGACGTGGCTTGACGTTGCACTTGGGGGACACGACGTGGCTTGACGTTGCACTTGGGGGACACGACGTGGCTTGACGTTGCACTTGGGGGACACGACGTGGCTTGACGTTGCACTTGGGAGACACGACGTGGCTTGACGGTTCACTTGGGGGTCACGACGTGGCTTGACGTTGCACTTGGGGGACACGACGTAGCCTGACGGTGGGCCGGAGGACAAGAAGGAGGGTGGTAACGGAACTAGACAGTGTACGTACAAGGGGCACAATGGGGCGAGATAATCACCAAAGCAGGAGCGCAGGAATGAGAGAATGGTCGGCCGAGGAAACCTACAGCTTTGTTTATTTTGAGTCGGTCTTAATCCCAGATACAATTTAAAATAGAATCCGAACCACATAATGGTGAATCGAACCCAGAATCTCTTGCATACAAGGTCACCAGGAGGCAAAGGCGGCTCAAGAGAGTAAAAACTGGTATATTTCCAAGTGCTAGGTCAGGAAAAACCATTATCTGTTTTATAACTTCTTCAGATGGTAGGAAATTCTACCATACATGCCACGTACATTGTACATAAATTGATTTTAAACGTCGGCAGAGAATTTTCCTTCCGCTCTACGTGGACTTACCACACAACGTGGTGGGAGAGTCGCTTAATGTTCCTTTTTTTCCCCCGCTTGGCGAGCGAGCCATCAATTAAAGAAGGCAGCTGATGGCTTATTTCGCCGCATTGAAGGTCATCAGCGTAACGCCGCTAGTCAATTGCTCCCAATGATTCTGCAGCCGAGCCTCTGGCTTCTGGGATAAGCATTCAGCGTCGGCAATTTGGCTCTTTTCCCGGGATATAAATCGTCATTACACCGTCTGCGGAGTCACCCCGTTAGGCGCTCCCTCGGGAAACCAGGAACAGAAGGAGAGTCTGGATGCTCCAAGAAGAAATTCAGATAGCACGCTCAAATTGACCTCCGATGTGCGTCACAAGGCACTGCAACAGGTACGAAAATAGACACTGATAGTGCAAGGCAGACGGGAGAGTGGATCTCTGTGGATGTTGGGGGGAGATGCACTTCGATATGAAGCTGTGGTCCATCACCTACAAGTGGGATTGTAGTCCAAGCCTTAAAATGTGGAACACTTAAACTGTGTTTTAATAAGTACTGGTTGATTAATTTGGTTAATTTCACTTTGCTTTTGTGCCAATCGCGACGATAAGGATGAGTAATGATATGATGAAGGGACACTCACAGATCGCCCAGGCCTGGATTCGAATCCGGTCAGCTTTTCAATAAACACTTGAATATTTAATACTGTTCTCGATGGAAGCCATTTTCTCTAATGTCACTCCTGGCAGAGAACATGCATACTAAGGCCTCCCCGATGGTATAAATACATTCGCTTTGTAATCAATAGTGTTGCCCACGAGACGAGACGAGACGAGACTTTGGTCTGTCCCGTCCCGTCTCGTGAAAATGCTGTCTTGTCTCGTGTCTCGTCTCGAAAATATTCGTTTGTCCCGTCTCGTGTCCCGTCTCGAAGGGTTCTGTCTCGTCTCGTCTCGTCCCGTCTCGTTTTGTCTCGTCTCGTCTCGTAAAAATGATCCGGGATATCATGCCAACAAAAGTCAAAAGTAGCAGAAACACAATATTTTTCCGAAAAGTGGGATAAAGCTCCAAATAGTTTACCCATTGCGTGGTGAGAATAAATAAGGTTCGTTAATCACGAGGACATTAATATTAAAAATGCAGTTTGTTGGTTACTGATTGCTAGGTATCTTATGAAATCTACCTTGTGTTTTTTCTCGCTTCCATACAACTGTCTATGCATCGTACATAAGTGAGTGCTCTTTTTCATTACTGCTATACCTTTTGGAAGTCTTCAAGTGTTTTCCACTAGACCTTATTTCTTTCTGAATGTCGAACTTCCGTGCACTATGAAAATGTACATTTTTTCTTTAAATTCTAAGCTTGAAGCTGGGAGCAACAAAAAAGTTTTTAAATGTGTAGTACGAACACAAAAGACTATTTAAAATTTTAATACTTAGTATATTACAAATAGAAAGCATTTATTGCTCTTAATATTGTTAAACATCTTCTATGATATAAGTTTGAAAAAGTGTTTCTTTGTGATATTGTGCTGTTTCTTACGCTCAGCTTATGACGCACATACTTTGTTTTCCCTTTAGCCTCTAAGACACCACCGCTTGATCTAATTTATCCTTCGGCAGGCACGCATCTAGAAACATATGTCGGGGAAGGTGTCCGAGCCAAGCGTTTCAGAAAAAATGATAATAATAACATTAACGACAACAATTAAGCAAATGTTTAAATTACTACATTAATATAATTCATAGGTCTATTCACTTGAATATGTAAATTAATTAATTCTATTATTGTTATTACATGCAATGTTACAAAGATGGTACAAGGATAGTAATATAACAGCACGAATATTAGCTAATATCTAGCTTACGTGTAGTTAAGATCTCCAAAATTTGCATAAAAACAGCTGTCCTGGCTAGGAAAGTAATGTCAAAAAAGGTGATGAATTGAAGATTTGCTGAATAACAAAAAAGGATGTTAAATCCAGTTTACGAAAAAAAAAAGTTCCTAATTAATATTTCTGTACATAAATCTTCATTGATACTGTCATGCAAAGCCGTATGATCCCAATAGAATCCTTGTTTTCTAGTAAGTTCGGCAGGAATAAGTAACCCTCGATTATGCTAAACAAATATGTTTTTTTGTTTAGCTAGAGCAAGGCCCCAGGAGGATGCAAGAAGCCGTTCCTGCAAAAGTGTATGTTTTAAGAAGCGATGAAACGTAACAAAACCACCACGTATGGAAGGCAAACCTGCATTTAGTTTATATCGCATATTTACAGAGCCGTGCCTCCTGAAGTTATAAAAATCCCAACTTGATTGATTCTTTTAGACATGCTATAGTTGAAAAAAATATGTTTAGATGCACCAAAAGTGCATCATTATCAGATTATGCATATAACGTGTTATTGGAATCAACATATTTGTGTAAATTGGGTGCCTCCCCGATAGTAATAACGTCGAGGTCTTGTAATGAACGGTCCTCGCGTTCGATATCCAATGGAGTCAAAAAGTGGATCGGATCGCAATTTAAACTGTAGGTCGGTTCGCGATTTAGCCTATTTGTGAATCAAGTGGACTTAAAAAAAAATTAAAAAAATTATCAACCTTAAGAATATTCGAATCCACTAATTCACCCGCAGGTAAGTCAAATTTCACATATCCCTCTTCATCCTCGTTCATAGACTTCCTGCAATACCTTGTGAATGTGTGTTATATCCCACCAGGTGCGAGAAATGTACAGTTATTTTTTCCCTGTACTGCGTTACTTCTTTTCATAACAGTAAGGCTAAATTCTCGTTTTATCTGAACTTTAAAAAAATGTGCAAAATACGTCTCTATCTTTAAACAACCACCCTTTCCCATGTATGTGTAAAATAATCCCACTCTGTCTCAGAAAATCTCTTCCTACAATCAAATGGCGGAAACAACTCTCAAGTCTCAACAATTATAAATTTATGCTTAAATTTCCATTCATTTATACAAACAGTAGCACATATCACGTCCTTTGGTGCAACACTGTCAACAGCTAATGTTACTTTCCTCGTCCTAATCAATTTACTTCCAACCAGTGACGGCGCCAGGGAAATGTGACTGGGGGGCGGGGGGCGGAAGGCTGGCAACAAAATATTGTAAGGGGGCAGTCACATTAAAACGCCCGAAAACACTACACATATATACATATATAATAATACTTATAATAATAATAATAATTATTATTATTATAATTATTAGTATATTCATGTATGGTGTTTTGTGTTTGTCTTTTATTTAGAGTGGACGTTTACTGCCTAAATTTACTTCTTGATTACAAGTTTATCTCCACATGATTCGTTTTAATAAAGACATTAATTCTTTTTTATTGGTAAGTTGCGTTGTCTCTAGTGGCCTATTTCAGTATTGGAAGACATTCATAATTTTATAATTCATCGTCTTTCTTGAGATGAAACGACTGATATAAATATTTAAGTTATAAGATAATAATATAAATGACGAAAAAATGCTTCGAAGAGTTTTTAATTTTCTTGGAAAATAAACGTTACGTTGGAAGAAATTATACTTCTTAAGTATTAGAAACAATGTGACGCACTTAGTGAAGTGCAATTCTCCCGTAGGAGAATTCTGCTCTATGTGCTTTGGAGAACACATTGCCCACCCTTGGTACGTCCAGGACTTGACATTTCTTCTCAATGGCAAGAACAGCCAAATGAGGCAGTTTGCATCCAGCATCCTGTTTCGAGCAAGCCTTTTCAAAGATTTTAAGGACAACCATCTTCGTAACGCTGAAGAGTTTTAGGCAAAATTTGTGTTTCACCTTTCAGGGAAATGTTCTCACAGGATAAAAAATCAGACAAAGGTTTCAGTTATCTCATAATTCAAGAAATATTCTGACCCTGGCATTACTTACTCATACTCTACCATTCCAACGTATGTCTGTGCTATCCAATTACAGGCACTTATGGAGTTAGTGGGAAGAAGTTCTTCGATTTTGATATGTACGAGAAAGAGCGAACCTGCATCTAATGATTGAAGAGTGGCAAATCCTAATATGCGTTCTTTTACCTGCCCGCGATATGTTTTGAATCGAATTTTAAGTGTAATTTACATTTTAAGGTTCACGTTCAATACATTTCCAAATAATGTCCCCTCATTAACTTCAAGAGTATCGAAGAAATCCCCTTTGTTAAGGTTTCCTCAGACTCATCATCTCGAAATTCAAGTCCCTGAATAGTAAGAAACCGCGATGAATCCACAACAACTTTTATGGAGTGTCGAGTTTTCTTCGATTACCTTTGGTCCTGTTTTCGATACCCAGTGGAGACACTTTAAACTATAAGTCCAGTCCCGATTAGCCTTACTGTGAATAAAGTGGACTTAAAACATTAAATCAACTAACCAACCAAATCTTGAATCAACTTTGAATGTCTTTTAATAATTAGCGTTGTCACTAACGACCACGATTAGAATAATTTGCCCGTACTACAGATGATGTCTTGTGGTCCTGAAAATATTCGTGATGTTTTAAAACCATCCACATTCAACACTTTTCCCAGTTCTTAAGACTGGTTAAAACGTAGGTTAATCTCGGCTATTACAGGACATAAATGAATGAGAAATCACCTATGCCCAGGTCGGCGCTCGAATCTTGAAAGAAAGTCACACACACATAGCTATATACGTATATACTAAAACAAATCAATATTTGTTAATCAAGTTTGTATTATAAGCAGGAAAGTGATATCATGCAGAATACACCACTTTGTAAAGGTGAAAATCGTCATACTCTTATAAATGAACTCTCTTATTATTCGATATTTCATTAACTTCAGTTGGGAGGCCGGGGGGCGAAGTGTCTGACATGGGGCGTCCCCCTGCCCCCCTCTGGCGTCGTCACTGCTTCCAACCCTCTAATAACTTCTCTGCTGATAGCCTCACCTTCGAAATGGAAGCTTGTGTGTCGGCGAATAATACAAAGAACTTGTGTTCACTGTCCCTCTTTCATTCAAAGTCTGCCGTTTTCCTTTTCAGTTTTTCCTGCAAAACTTCGTCAGCAAGCAAACCAAATTACAGAATTTTGAATTTTTATTGCCCCTCCCTTGCATCAACCTTCATTCCTACTTCAGGCCTGGATTTATGGCAGTTACCCGCTCCTGCAGGTCAACCTCGCCCCTATATTTGGCGATTGCCCCCTGAAGCAACGGTGTCCATTGTTCAAAGCGAAACCTCTGTCAGTGGGGAACGGCGAAAAATAGTCTCGGAATACACCCTGGCCATAAACAGGTTCCCGCCACCCTGACATTGCTGTCAGCTTCCCTCTGAAATTTTATAAAACTACTTTGTGAAATTTGTTTTGAAGGGTAAATTCACAGAATTAAAATAACAGCTACACATTCCTTCATCTGATTTACAGAAAGGCTAATCGGGACTGGACCCACAGTTTAAAGTGGGATTCAAATCACTATGTGCCTTCACCGGGTATCACACCCGGGACCCCTTGATTACAAGGCGACGACGCTAACACTGCACCATCGGGGAGTCCCCTCGTAGAGCAACGTTTCCTTCTACGGCGATTATACAGAACCCTATGCTCTTCTTCATTTGAAATCTATTCTATATCAGACTCGGTATTTCGTTATTACAATCCAAGGA
Organism: Lepisma saccharinum; assembly: GCF_977018435.1. NCBI lineage: Eukaryota > Metazoa > Arthropoda > Insecta > Zygentoma > Lepismatidae > Lepisma > Lepisma saccharinum. The sequence continues at coordinate 29,394,146 of NC_139251.1, read as the reverse complement.
ATAGTATTCTCCTTAAATAAGAAATAAATAAATAAATAAAAAAAGCATTGGAAATAATCTTCAAACGGACGTAAAGAAATCGAATCCAACCACCTGTAGATTGCCTGAGGGAAACAACAAGAATTTTCTGAACAAAGACATTTCCGAAATTTCCACTTCGCAACCCGTGCAAATAATCATGTGGTAAAATCTTGTCATGGTTCCCTGTAAACACTAAAATCACCAAATTAGTTATTTCCATATTTCCCGTATTTTCTCCTCCTCTTTAGCTCTCAGCTGTTCGGAATGGGATAATGCAAGATTATTTGTCCCTAATTATCTCCTTCTCTCAGTCTTGCTAATATCTTGGACTCCTTAATAACTTTCCCCACAACTCCTTATCAATTTGTACTGCCATGTTTCCTACAATGTTTTTCCTACATCCTAATAACTTCACTTCTGTACACCCTATGATGTAAAAATTAAATAATAATAATAATAAACACTATTCGTCGGTCCGTTTATCTTTCCAACCTATAAAGCTGAGACTATTTTTACAAGATAAATCTCGGACTCGGACACTCCACGATGTTTTGTTGCTCCTTCCACCTTCTCTACCTGCCCTTTTACTTGATGTTATTCAGAATTGTATTAGTATCTGGAGTACTATCGTAACATAAAGTTATTAACCTGGAATAAATTGAAAAAAATGGGGAGTAACGTTGTGATTCGAAAGAGTATAGAAAATAAGTTTAGGTATTCAATTCATTCATTCCTCTCTCTAGAATAGTCTTCTTTTGACTTAAAACACGCTTATCAACGTTTCTAATTGAAATACTTTATTCCAAGCAAACAAGTATTTGCAACTGATCAAATATTTTGCTTTTATTTTTTCGAGACATTCGAGACGAGACGAGACTTTTCAAAAGCCGTCCCGTCCCGTCTCGTGTCTCGTCTCGAAAACGAGACGAGAAAGGCATTCCGTCTCGTCCCGTCTCGAATTTCAAAAGGCTTGTCCCGTCTCGTGTCTCGAGACGAGACACGAGACGAGACGGGACATGTCCCGTCCCGTGAGCAACACTAGTAATCAAGGGGGTCCCGGGTCCTATACTCGCCTTGTAACCAAGGGCGTCCCGGGTTCTATACTCGGTGGAGGCATATAGTGGTTTGGATCCCACTTTAAACTGTAGATCTAGTCCTGATTAGCCTACATGTCCACAAAATGGACTTAAAAAACCAACTCAGTGCATACTACGTGAAGGTAGACCAACAAAAAGTTTTGGAGCTTATTTTTCCAACCGTTTCAATTTTGTGCACCTGGATCCCATTAAAGGTGAGTACTGTGCGTTTCGAATCGATTACAAAAATTTATTCTAAGCATGTGTTTCTTAGGATTTAGGGTTAAAAGATATTTGACCTAAACACTGAAGACAGTAACAATACAATTTTGCTGCAGGAAGTAACAATACAATTTTGTGCTGTGCCTTCTTCGAAATAGTAGAGGAAAAAAAACAATTCCCAGACAAACACATAGCTTTAAGACAATATTGGAATATATTCTTTAAAAAGTATTAATTTTGAACCAACTTGTAATTTTTTCATAAAAATTTTTCGCATCACAATTTTTATATCTAACGGCAATTTTTGTTGATTATTGCTCAGGATTAGTGCTGCCATCTTCGAAACATTTAACGTATTTGTGCATTTTTGCAGTCTGAATTTCTTGCCTGCGAAATACTATTCCCCGCTCCCTCACAGAAATGCTCGTGAGTAGGTTAGGCACGTTCGGTTTATTGCTTACAGATTTCGGGTTTGTCTCTTGACTGAATAGCTGATTCTAATAGGTCAATTTCAACATTCAACAGACTTGTAGGGTAAAATCATTTAGCCAGTCAGTTGCAGAGCCAATTTAAGTTATATGCCTTGTTCAGCGATGCTAAGAAAATCACACAACTGTGATGTAATTACTGTGATTCATGAATCACAAGAGTGATTTCTTTTTTTCCGTACACCCTTGATTAAAGGGCATGGAAAACTTATATGATTACACAACAAATTGTGGTTACTGTTAATGCAACAGATAAGATTACAAATATTACACAGAGCATAAAATCATAAAATTAATAGTAAGTAGGGTTCAAACTGTGACTGTATCATACAATGTATTTAATGTGCCGACATTGTTGCATGTTACAGGAAACAAGTTGTTTAAACTAACATTCTTCTATGTGGAATATATGCTACCAATCTCCCTTAACATGGAAGTACATTGAATGCACTTCTAAGGTCACTTTAAACATGTTACGTTACACAATACTAAAACATTTGCAGCAACAGATCTCGCAAAGTATTCTTAAAAAATATAATCACAGATGTCGCAAAAAATCATAGTTAAAAAAAAACGTGATTATCAAGTAGGAATCACAGTTTATTCTGTACTCAGGACGTAGAAGAAAATAGTTTTCTTTTCAGTTTCGTACCTGGTACAAAGGCCCATATACGAAATCGAGTTACATGTGAAACAGGCTTCACTCATGAAGAGTGCCGCTCAGAGAGTATTACTGAACAACTGATAATATCAAAATCTGGTGAAAGAAACCATTGACTTCAAATTCAATTGGTCTTGGCTTTTTTGCACTTTTCGTTATGCAAATTTAGTTTTGAGTTTTCTGAAGTCCAAATCTAGAAACGTTCCGTGACATTCGACATTTAGGCAATTGCTATCACTGCCGGGATGGGGCAAACGACCGACACTCGACCTCCGGTCATAGCACGAATGAGTGGCCTTCGTTTGGCGTGACACATGCAGAGTGTGCGAAAAAGGCACTCGATAACTGACCTAATGACACCTCTAGGGTAATACGGAAAGCACTGCATGTAAACATGTTGAAAAGATACCACCACAGACTGATACTTCTTCCCATGTTTCAACGCTCTGTGATTTTTGTTATTAAGCGTCGCTTTTCTGCAACTCTTGGCTAATCGCGACGATGAGAGATATGATAATGAAACTCTCAAAGAACGCCCAGGCCGGGATTCGAACCCGGGGATTCCTGATGTAGCGCGCTGTGGTAACCACGCTCAATGCTCCGTGCTCTTTGTATTGCGCGACATAATGCAACGACTAGCGAAGCACACGTTCATTCGGTATGTAAATTCTTGCATGCTGAGGAGGCTCTGCCGCCTCTAATCAGTCAACAAAATCCTCTGTGAGGTCTGTTTTCTCTTGATGTGAGTTTATGACTGCCTCTACATCAATTGCATCTGATCACCATCAATTCACATTGTCAGAATTAGCCAAAAGTAACAGTAAAATAATACAAAAATTTATAACAGTTTAAAAATTACAGCAGTTCTGTTTGAAGTAGTGTTTCTGCCTCTGGGATCATGAAAATACACACGAGGAGAAAAACACGTCCAATCTTCCTATGTTAACCATTTCCCCAAGGACTACCCAGCATTACCATGGCGACACGTCACTGTGAAAACAAAATAACGAAGAATTGTTTGTTTGTTTGAATTGTTGTTCTAAGTCCACTTTAAGCACAGATATCGGGACTGGACCTACAGTTTAAAGTGAGATCCGAACCACTGTGCAATGTGCCTCCACAGGCATTAAACCCGAAACCTCTTCGTTACAAGGCGAAGGCGTTACCACTACGACATCGATGAGGCCCAGTAATGAACAAAAACACGCGCCAAGATTATTGAAGACTGATGCTTGTCTCAGAATAAAGATCTCACGCAGGCTGAAAGATGAGGAAAATAACTCAGCAAAACCATGTGGAGAAGAAAACCATTTAAAAATAAATGTGAAGGATTTTTGGCACACCCTGTCTTGTCCCCAGCGGCTCATTTGTTGCGTCACTTAATGAGGAAGTGGCACACAATGGAGAGGGAAAAAGCCCCTCCCACATCGACTGCAGAAACCGCACGCCGACGCTGTCTTCAGCCACGTGGGCATCGCAGGCAGTTAACAAATGAAAGCAGACGAAATTAGCTGCTGTGAGGAGAGACGAGATCGTCTTGTGAGCAAACAAACCTCTCAATACGCGGAGAGTTTTCCCCGAGGAACGGTGAAATGGGTAACTGGAATGTGGCTTTCCCTTGCTGTCTTCATTTGCCTACTGCTCCACGTTAGTCCTTTATTGGGTGCTAGGATTTTATTTAAGCTTTTGTTTGTAGTTGTCCTATTTCGCCGTCGTTCCTTCCACTCTCGCCCCGTTCCACCGTGGTTCGTCCCGTTCTCGTCCCGTTCCACCGTGGTTCGTCCCGTTCTCGCCCCGTTCCACCGTGGTTCGTCCCGTTCTCGCCCCGTTCCACCGTGGTTCGTCCCGTTCTCGTCCCGTTTCACCGTGGTTCGTCCCGTTCCACCGTGGTTCGTCCCGTTCTCGCCCCGTACCACCGTGGTTCGTTCCGGTCTCGCCCCGTACCACCGTTGTTCGTTCCGGTCTCGCCCCGTACCACCGTGGTACGTCCCGTTCTCATCCCGTTTCGTCGCTGCTCCTTCCATCGTCACCCTGTATCGTCATCGTTCCATTCCGTTTTCACCCTGTCCGGCTTTTTTGTTCTCGTCCCGCCTTGATTTGCTTCCTCCTGGTTGGTTTTTCCTTGGTATGTTTATTTAGCTCGTGCTCCAAGTTATTGTTCTCGTCACGTTCCGTCGTCGTTCCTCCCGTTCTCGTCACGTTCCTCCCGTTCTCGTCACGTTCCTCCGGTTATCGCCCAGTTTCTTCGCAGTTCCGTCCGTTCTCGCCAGTTTTGTCGCCGTTCCCACTCAGTGACGATGCCAGATGGGGTAAGGATGACTGCTCCCATGCCCTCCCACTACTACTTCTGGCGCCGTCACTGTTTTTACCCCCATCGCATTTAAACGTTTCTTTAATGGTTATTCTTTTCGGGCATTAACGCTGTTGAATGTTTCGCACCTACTTTCATGCTTTTACAACAGTTCTTTTCTCTAGGAAAAGACAGTTATTTTTTCGCACCAACTGTTTTAGTGTTGCCAAGTTTCCTGCACACCCAGATTTATATCTATGGAAGCCAAGGCTCATTCTGAGGCCCGCTATAACTTCTGGATGCTATATTTTTTACCACCACGCAGATCAGTCGTTACGGCGTCTGACTACCATCGAGGGACCCGGGTTCGATCTTTGGCGGAGGAGAACCGGGATTTTTTCCCCACCTATTCAAGCAACTCTGGCGCCCACCCAGCTTCGTATAAAGTGATTACCTGGAGGAAACTCTGGAGGGTAAAGACGGCCAGAATCATGGTGCTGATCACATCACCCCCAGCTTTGGCCGTGATCAAGAAAGTTTGTGGGGCCCAACTCCACACTCATTATACGCCTTCGTGGCTTGGTGCAAAGCACAGGGGAGCACTTTACTTGTTTCTTTAACTTACCACCTTTTCTTTTCTCATTTTGTGGTTCTTTTCAAAGGACTCCCAGTGGAAGTCCAGGGCTGCAACCCCCTCCCCCCTCACCAAGCACCTCGAAATTTGAGCTTGTGAAGATGAGCAAACCATCTAATATATAACACAAGTAATGGCGAAGAGGGAAAATATATTTGTGTGTCAAAATTGCAAGTGAAGTAGCTCCAGTCAAGACAGATCAATTTTCACACAAAACAATCGAACCCAGCTTCACCCCTCTCCCAAAATACAGAAAATAAGTCGCTCCTGTAAAACATAAACCTTCCTTAATAACGCAGGACTTGATTTAGGCGCCATAAATCGGTGTCCCTGGCAACGTGGAGGGAACTTGCGATGAATTCACAAGCAGAGAGCTCTCATGGTAAAACCCAGTAAAGCTTGGCGACCGAATAATCTTATGCAGACGGAGGGCTCGCCCGCCGACATTTCTGTATTAACTTTTAATCCATTCTGCCCCTTAAAAGCGCTCGTGAGGAATTTACAAAGGGATCTTCACTGAATTTCAATTAACTCCCTGGCGGAGGACCAAACGATCGACACAGCAGTAAATAGTTTCATCCGACTGAAATTCCTACTTGGATGGCGGAGCGCTAGGTTGCTCCACTGACAGTCCTATGTTCGATTCCTTACATGTAAATTACGAGGACCCCCTAATTTTATCTAATCAATCAGCCTCATCGTCGCAAACGATAAATAGGAAGAAAAGCGTCACAAATACAAATATGAAAGACCTGCTATACTCATGCAATGAAATCGTACTACAGTATCGAAAGGGACCTGAACTATTGACGTATCTGGGGAATCGAACCCAGAACCTCTTACTTACAATGAATTAGTATAAGTACCAAGATCAGCAAAATTGGAGTGTTCGAAAATACTCTTTAAATGTAAAGGGAACGATCCTAAAGTTAACCCCTCACTCGACTCGCTGGTGAAAAGGTTAACCCATCACTCGTGAAAAGGTTAACCCCTCACTCGTGAAAAGGTTAACCCCTCACTCGTGAAAAGGTTAACCCCTCACTCGACTCGCTGGTGAAAAGGTTACCCCCTCAGTCGACTCGCTGGTGAAAAGGTTAACCCCTCAGTCGACTCGCTGGTGAAAAGGTTAACCCCTCACTCGACTCGCTGGTGAAAAGGTTAGCACCTCAGTCATCTAGTTGGTGAAGGTTATACCCTGCTCTAGCTTGCCAGTAAAGGTTAAACCCTCCGTTAACTAGTTGGTAAAGGTTAACCTCTCAGTTACTATTTTTCAAAATCAATTCCCATTTTGTCTCTTTGGAAAGAAACTCAATTATCTAATTTCAAAATTGAACTCTCGCCAATTGTCACTTTATCGTGTCGAGCTAGATTGTCCAGTTTTGTCGAGAGTAAATGCAATCGATTCGTGTAAGTCACACATGTAGCTGTTGCTGAAGGCCCTGCAGGGTGTACTTGGTCACCGCTCTATCTGCATGAGCCTTGCAGCATACATCAATGCAAACGATGTTGTCCATGGTTCGATATTTCGATTCTAGTTGTTTACCACGGAACATAAAAAGATTTCCCAAGGGAGATGTTCCAGATAATACACCAGCATCACTTATTTATCCACATGAATACGATGTGCTGCAGCTGGCAAATGGCGTTCTTTCATATGCATATCCTAGAGTCCTCCATTATCCTGAGCAATACACAGTATAAAATGTTACATCATCAAATCAGCATATTATGTAAATTCGCAGCACGTATTCATTGTTGCCATTCACTGTTGGAAGTTACCGTGAATTTTATAGTGTAAAAAATTGAAGTCTGGCTTAATTTACAAAAACAGTAATAAACGAAATAAATAATTCGTTTTCTATTTGCTCGTACTAATCTCTTTCCCGAGTATTCGCTGTTCCACTGTTGGTTCTACTGAATTTTATTTTATATTCACTCTTATTCTATTTTGGAAAAAAATAATTAGTCTATAAGCCTCGCTCACACACGAAAGTTAGTCTCGAAGCCTCGCTCGCACACGAAAGTTAGTCTCGAAGCCTCGCTCACACACGAAAGTTAGTCTCGAAGCCTCGCTTGCACACGAAAGTTAGTCTCGAAGTCACGAAAGTTGGCTTTTGTTAATGGAAGCATATGAACTTCCGAAAAACAATTCGTCTTGTGGAAGCATTTCATGCGTGAAAACGAAAATGGAAGCCATTCATTGAATTCATCCTTTGCACTGCTTCTTTGAGAGCCGATAATTTGAAATACAAAACTTATTTACCAGTACTTCATGAACAAGTTTTACATCTGGTAAAATATTTGTATTACAAATAAATAACTATTGCTTTTTATGAGGGATGAAAATTTATATATTTTGCCAGAGATGTTTGGATCTATTAAGGGGATAAAACACTGACATACCCCGTTAATTGGCATCCTGAATGATTAATCTGTGAAAATAAATTATTTACTTTCCCCGGTTTCCAACGTTCATTTTAACGATTGCCTATAGATGTCAACCCAATATGTATCTCCCTTTGCTAATAAAAGGAACGCCATAATTTGTTCATTTCAGGCATAAATACAAAATAACATTTGTACTGAAACTAGTGATTTTCGAATTTGGTAAAATAAGAGTTTGTATTTGTCATACAGATATGGTAATATATATGTAATTTGCACATACACAGTTTGAAACTAATTATTTTATGACCATTATGTTTCAAAATGAATACGTGTTATTAAGATGTGATCTTAGCTTCCTTGCGTCTGTATATTTTATACTCATGTTAAGATAATGTTATAAATAAAGTTTCCACCCATCTGAGAAAAAATGTTTATCGTAATTTTCTGATTATACGTACCGTCAGCTGTAATAAACATAGGACAGCTAGGTTCTGAAATTTTCGCTCCACTGCATTGCGTTATATGGACAGACCAATTCTACATCTTCAATGTCAGGTACGGCCGTAGAATTACGCAACAAACAATATTGCAAGGATTAAATTACTAAAATTATGTATGTTCCATGACCTAGTCTGAAGAAGGACCAAGAATGTAGTCGTGTTATTGAAAGGACTGAGATGTGGACGTACTTATGGAAAACGAATTTTTAACAAGGGATGCGAATGTGGTTGAGAAATTTCTGATTCCTCTCACATTATACTGAAATGTCCAAAATATAGTAGGGCAATCATAGTGGCGTAGAAGTACAACATTCAGGGACCCTCATGAGAAAAATTATCGTGGATACTCGTATTATACGCATTGATGATGCCAGAGGGGTGGAAATGGCTAATGTATTTAAGCAAACTTACAATTTAAGAGTAAATTGGAATCTAGTACAAGGAAATAGAGCGGCGACGTGACTCGAACCATCGATCACACGTTACGTAATAAAAAGTGCCACATAGATCCAGAATTTACTTCTAATGTTAGTGAACCTGGACTATATTTTTCCCCCTTTTTCTTGAAAGAATGACTTTTTTAAAAAATAAAAAAATCATAATAAAAAAACAACACAAAAAAATTAAAAAATAGCAAAATCCAAAAATAAAAATAATGACATTTAGCTCGTATAAGGTAGCATTTGCGAGAGAAGAGGTATGTAGAATGCACGACTTATTACCAGGGCTGTACTGACCCTAAGTTGAATCATCCTCTGGGCTCCACCTCCTAATGGGGGCCCTCTAAAATGTTTAAGGGTTAAAAGGGGGAAAAAATCAACTCATAGTAGCTAAAAAAAACGAGAATAACGTGCAACCCATAGCAGGTGTGGATAATGTGGGAAATATTTGGTGGAATGTTAAATTTTAAATGTACGAGTATTTGTGGAAAAACTTCATGAATTACTACTAAGTTCGATTGTTGTGTGGCAAAATCACACGGACTGGCTGAGCAACTACATTCACAACTGTAGGCAATTTACACTCTACGGTGTATAAAAGTACGATATGCATCTTCTTTCCTGTACATGACCATCTGTGAACAAGTAAGTTAAATCAGTATTTCGGATGGGACCCCACATGCCAGGTTGCCCGTGACCAGTGATGTGCGTCTAATCGTAAACAACGATGGTCTACATTCTACACGTAGACTTTTTTATACACGTAGATTACGTAATCTATGTAAACAACATGGCAAAAGGTGATAACTTAGCAAAGGGCGCCGTGGAATAAAAAGACAATTATACTGCGTATCAGTTGCTGATGTGTGAGGAAAACTTTTTATACTCTTTCTTTCAAATTCGAACAATTTCCCACCTACGAAAAACCTAATATAGGAAATATTCTAGCGTTTTATGGGGGAAAGACCACTCTTGCCTCACGACTGCCATCTGTTGTTGTTTTTTGCATACAATTTATCTTCTTCCATAGTTGATGAGAGAAGAGAAGAGAAATTTTGTTGTAAATCGGATTGTTTTCATTTCGTTACGAACCAATATAGTTGAAAATGTCACTTTTCTTTCATGAAAGCCTTGAAAATTAATTTTAATGCACTTTAGATTGACTACGTAGTCTATGTAAACTACAACCCAATGTAATCTACGCGTAGATTACGTGTAGACAACGTATGTAGACGTAAACTTATAGTCTACGGCACTTCAATGCCAGTGATGTGCGTCTACGCGTAAACAACGATAGTCTACATTCTACACGTAGACTTTTTTATACACGTAGAGTACGTAATCTATGTAAACAACATGGCAAAAGGTGATAACTTAGCAAAGGGCGCCGTGGAATTAAAAGAAAATTATACTGCGTATCAGTTACTGATGTGCGAGGAGAACTTTTCATATTCTTTCTTCCAAATTTGAACAATTTCTCACCTTGGAAGAAACGTAGTATAGGAAATATTCTAATGCTTTATGGGGAAAAGGCCACTCTTGCCTCACGGCTGCCATCTGTTGTTGTTTTTTGCATACTATTTATCTTCCTTCCATAGTTGATAATACAAGAGAAGAGAAATTTTGTTGTAAATAGGGTCATTTTCATTTCGTTAGGAACCAATATAGTTGAAAGTGTCACTTTCCTTTCATGAAACCCTTGAAAATTAATTTTAATGCACATTAGATTGTCTACGTAGTCTATGTAAACTACAACCCAATGTAATCTACGCGTAGATAACACACGTAGACGTAAACTTATAGTCTACGGCACATCACTGCCCGTGACCCTCTGGCTGACAGTACGCCCCTGCTTATTGCATATGTTACTGGGAACTCACTCAGTACTTTAGTATTACACGGACTTCCTGGTTAGGTTAAGGTTAAGAGTATTAGCCCAAAACATGAGTTTCTCGATCCTGAAACTGGGGCTTATACTCCTAACCTAACCAGGACGTCCGTATAATACTAAACTACCACTCACTCCACTGTGTGGACACATATTAAAAAATAAACACCGAGTCCTGAAGTTATGTACTCGTATGAGTCCGTTGACACGTAACACAGAGCAAACTGATTGTTGATACATCTAGGTTTACCGGCAGTAAACAAGAGCGACTCTTTCTATTCAGTGCTCGTCTCAAAGAATTTCCAGTTCGACTTGTCATTACTGCCCACAAGGTCGAATCGAATGTTTGCATATAAGCAGCACTATGTTTGGAATTTCTGAGCAAAATATCAGGAGCACAGAGAACATTGCGGGGTCCCTACAAACAAATAAAGTGAAGTGTACAAATCCCTACGCTTGTGTCACGAGCTTAAACGTAACAGTTATGAAGGATGTAGAATTATTTATCTTATTCCTGTTCTTATTGTCAATATGATACAAGATGTGTAAGAATATTGTTAAATACAGTAAAACCTTGTTAATCCGGACCCCGATAAACCGGACTTCGCTTCATCCGGACAGACAAAAAGAAAAAAAAGAGAGCAGAATGCAAGGTTTTTAAATGTGACTGCATTGTATGTAGCCCTGCAGTATTGCTTTACATTTTTCTGTACTGCATAGTGTATTTAGGCCTATGCCCTTTAAACACACCATAATAAACGTGTTTTGTTGCTATAAACGGAGTTTTAAAGCACTTTGTACTGTTCTTTTAGGTTATTTACGTTAATCCGGACTTTTGTTAAACCGATCAACTTATCCCCCCATTAGTCCGAATTAGCGAGGTTTTACTGTAGAACAAACGTACATAAATTGCGAAAGGGGGAGGGACAGGAATAACTTGTCACGTGAATAAAATATCTTAATTAAAGAAATGCAACTAGTACGTAATGTTTACAATATACAAATGGTGGACGCCTCCCAGATGGCGCAGTGGCAGCGTCGTCGCCTTTGTAATCAAGGGGTCCCGGGTCAAAGTTCGATACCCTCTGGAAGCACATAGTGGTTCGGATCCCACTTTAAACTGTAGGTCCAGTCCCGATTTGTGGATTAAGTGGACTTAAAACAAACTCAATCAATCAATACAAATGGTGACAATCACCACAAAGGATTATTCACAGTGGAACAAGTTGGAAATCTGAATTTTTACAATATCCAGGATGTCGCAATTCGAGAAATGGGAGTATAATACTTCATGGCAGATTACCTTTATATGTTTCGGCCAACACACAATCTCAAAATGATTCTTTATTATTTTCATGTAATAATCACAACAGCAACAAACTTTTAACGTTTCGGACATATTTGTCTAGTTTACAAATATATTTAATTGTTGCATTTATAGTTCCAGAATTACCATAAAGTTGATCCAAGTGGTATAATTATCAATTTTTGTTCTTTACAGTAATTGTTTTCATGCTTCGACGATGAATAATGAAAAAAACAGTGGCAAAATATACTAACAGATGGGAAGGGGGTTCATTGCTTTCAGGAAGTCTAAACTGTAGAAAAGAGAAGCAAGAAATTCCCGGAGTATTCGGTATTCGAAACCCGACCTTTTGATTACAAAGCGACAACGTTAACCAATACACCCTCAGGGAGACCTAAAATGGATAAGCTATAGTCGAAGTGGTTAAAGGCACTTACTTTTGCACTATTTAAAAGCATAACCATGAACACTAGTGGAATTGTAACTGATTTCAATTTGTTTGTTAGGTCATTTTTCTACCTGTGTAGCCTAATTAATCGCTACGAAGATGATGAATGATTAGATGAAAAGACATTCGCAGAGAAACAAATGTCCAAGCCGGATATCGAACTCAGAACCTTCTACTATGAGACAGTGACAGAGATTAAAAATCAGCTTTGATAAAATTAGAATTTGAATTTAGTGATACTGCTAACGTCATAACGTAAGGTTTCAAGATTATCTCTGCACACATTTTTCTAAGTTTCAGATTTTAAACAAGAATTACGGTGCAGTCAGTAATGAGGTGTGTATGGGATACACGGACAAAGTCTGTAGTCCCAAAGCCACTTAACCCCCCCCCCCCCTCCAAAAGGTACATACAAGTTGCTAGTTCATTGTGCATAAGTACAACAGATTTCCGTCGACAGCGACGCAAATCAAATGAAGCAAGGATTATTGGCTTGCTCCTATGATCTAAGAATAGCATTTCCTAAAAGGGAACATACCTTTCCTTTGGCACCTTCACGACGTAGTACAGAATTCCGCCGTGGCTTGTGGACATACTCGGCATCGTCGGTTCTGGGGCTATCCTCACTCGGCGCCCCCTGGCGGGACGATCCGTATCTTCGGGCTCCTCCGTAGCCACTGCTAGGACACGCCACTTGACTTGCTAAAAATTGTGCACACACACACTCATCTACACGCACACGCGCCTCCCCCTCCTCTCTCTTCAAAACCCCCACACACGATGTGCAGACACGTTAGTCAAGAGATAACACTATTCGTTCTTCCAGTTTAGGTTCTTTTATTTTCAGCCCCCCTAAAGATCGCTTTTAAGTCATCGCTGTTTATAGCCGGAGCATCGTAAGTGCACAGCTGCAGGATCAAAGCTTATCGTAAGCACAGAACGCAGCGTCTTGGCGGTTCCCTACTGCAAGACAGCTTGCACACACTTATGCACAAGGCGAGAGTACGGGAGTTGTACCATATCACCGATTGCTTGCCTTACCGAAAATGGCGGATTGCGTCGCGCAGCACCGCGCCGAACCGATTCGACTCGCAGTGTTGCCAAGCCTACCTTACTTTTCTTCCCCCGAGCCCAACACACGTACTCCCTAGGAACAAACTGCGATTTATCTAACAAACTTAATCCAGCATAAACACTACTGAGGGCCACTGCGATCTAAACAACATGTCCAAAAAGAAACAGCTAAACTGGCTACAAACTTGGCAACAATGGTTCACGTTCCTTCTGCAAGAATAAGCATTCCTCCCTTCCACTCGCCCTCCTCCCCCATGGGATATTTTTTATCCTATCTCACAACACAGAAGCACCGACATCTATTGACTGAAACCGGTAGCTTCTGTGTTCATATAGCATTACAAGCGCCCCCTACCCTCAGTTATCACCTTTACACGACACACACAGACCCTGACCTGCACCAACAAGGGGTTGCCACGAGTACCGATGAAGATCCAACGCCCATTGGTTAAATTAGTGAAATAAAAATTGCCATTCACTGCTGGAGTTTACACATGAAACAGTCAATTCGATCTCATTGTTGCCAACTTCATTGTATTCGTAATTACAGGCCTCTATAATGATGAATTGACGAAATGGCGCGATTCATGATGGGGTGTAATAATGCTATTTATTTCCGCGGAAGGCAATGCAAACAATTACACGAGGCTTGAGAGAATTGTCGATTTATTTTACGTCACTTTTCTGCAGCTTTTAGCGATTCGCGACGATGGGGATGAGATTAACTGACTGAAGGGACAATCTAAAAACACAAAACATACAGAGGATCACATTCCTGTGGGTCAAGGGCCAGAACCAGTGTCGGCGATCGGGTTTCAAAATTCGGGGGGGGGGGGGAAGGTGCCAAAACTGAAGGGGGAGCACGGACAAGTTACTTTCCCTAGGTAGGTAAGGTTTTAGCATACTGCGTGGGCAAAAGTGGCAAAAAGTGGGGGCAACTGCCCCTAATCACCGCCACTGGCCAGAACCATGGGTTGTGAGAAATTCTATTGGTCTTTCCACTGTACAGCTACAACAAATATATTTACGGTCAACCCAAGATCCGAGCTATCAAAGAAGAGTCACGTGTTTTTGTTTATATTAACTTCGTTCTTAAAGTGGATGGAGAATAGGCCAATGTTTACTATATTTATAAACTTGAAATGAACGAAGAAGTAATAATGTGTAAAATAAAGAGTAAGCAATAAGACACAATTGAGCAGGTTTATAGGTAACCCACTATACTTTGAAGCTGTGTTGGGTTGCATAACTACGAGGTAAGAACTACATTTCTTCTTTTGCAATCAAGCTAAAGAGAAAATACACTCCTCACAAGTAGATTGGAATATTGTTATATTAGGCAATAGATAAGACACTGTGGCACAGGTCGGCGAAAACACAAGAACATTCAGCAGACAGATACCATGTGTTGTTGCATTCCAAGGCTGTGCCTATCACCTAATGCTTAATATAACAGTACTCCAATACTTTTTGTGAGGGGTGTAAAAGAAAACTGTGAATGTGTGTTTTCGCAGTATCAAAACAAAGTTTCAAATCGCAGCTCAGCATAACGATAGTGAGTACATGTACTTGTATTTTGGGCTCCATTTTTAACAAAACCTACAGTGGAATCAAAATGTTGTGTACGCAGAAATTAAAAGTTACCATACTGATATTGTCACGATTAGCCAAGTGGCAAAAATGCGAAGTAAAATAAATCAAATCAATTCCTATTCAGAAAGATTAAGCCATCTAGTGAGCGAAAATTAAGTTATTGCAATATTCAGGTTAGATTCACGCTTTGAAAATAAAGTAAGAGTACGACACATTTCACTATGTAACTTCGTGGGTAGACAAGTGGGAAGGCGCAGCCTAGGCAGAAAATGTGACGCTAAAAAGTTGTAATACAAAAACTAGGCGAGTCTGAATGGCGGCTTAATGTTTATAACAATTAGCTACGACGTTTGAACACGTCACACACTAGAAAATAGAAGGAAGGAACCTGGGTGCCATGTTCCACTGCATCTTGTCTGTATACAGATACCCAACATTATGGTCCTTGTTGGCCAAAATACACAGTAAGGAAGGGTCAATTCGGCCTACATATCGCCCACGAATTTGATTTAGTTTTTCCTCGGTCACGAATTTGATGCGGCATTTTCCTCGCTCACGAATTTGATGCGCCATTTTCCTCGCTCACGAATTTGATGCGCCATTTTCCTCGCTCACGAATTTGATGTAGCATTTTCCTCGCTCACGAATTTGATGTAGCATTTTCCTCGCTCACGAATTTGATGTAGCATTTTCCTCGCTCACGAATTTGATGTAGCATTTTCCTCGCTCACGAATTTGATGTAGCATTTTCCTCGCTCACGAATTTGATGTAGCATTTTCCTCGCTCACGAATTTGATGTAGCATTTTCCTCGCTCACGAATTTGATGTAGCATTTTCCTCGCTCACGAATTTGATGTAGCATTTTCCTCGCTCACGAATTTGATGTAGCATTTTCCTCCCTCACGAATTTGATGCATTTTTCTCGCTCACGAATCACTTGCAGCATTTTCCTCGCTCATGAATTTGATGTAGAATTTCCTCCCTCGTGAATTTGATGTAGCATTTTCCTTGCTCACGAATTTGATTTACCTTGGTAACAAGACCTTTGGAGAGGATAATTGGATAGGATGATAAGTTAGCCATCTTGTGACCACGATAACTTCCATAAATTTAGGGCTTTAGAAAATTGTCACAGCAGCTACAGACAGGATCAAGTTTGGTATCGAATTCTAGAGAAATCGTTTATCGCGCTTCGATATGGTGGACATTAGCCTACCCGCAAGGAAACCTTTCCCCCTTCCTTAGGATCTTTTCGGCGTTTAAGAAAGACCTAAAGAGGGGAGGGGGCTTTAGACACTTTCAGCAAGATGTCAACGCTCCGTGAATTTGACCCAAAAGGATGAGCGCACTGTTGAGGCTGCCGAGAAAAAAAGCATTATGCTACAGTGTTGCCAAGTCCCTTTAACACCGTGAGAGCGGAAAGCGACCAGACAGGACATTGTAGGGACTCGAGTTATTTATTCCAACCCACCGATTCTACATATTGCGGTTCAATTGCGAAGCCCCCGTAGGCGCTAACAAAAAGAGGGAAGCCTTAGGCAGGAAAACGAAGCATTCATATGCTAATAGGGCCGCAGGCAATGAAGGTATGAATTCGGCAGGGTTGCCACTGACCAAGTAATTATTGGAAAAAAACTTTATCTTCTTGCGAAAACTGCGCTATGAATGCGAGAACATACACTATAATATTTAAAAAACAACTTTAAAAACATTAATATGGGAAATATAAAACATGACCGAAGCAGGCAGTTCGAAAGCTAAATTAAAGGGAAATGGCGAATTTTCACCCTCAAAATTAGTTAAGGGAAAGGACCCGATTATCGTCCCCTCTCCCAATACCGTCCCACATGGTATTGGCGTTGTAACGTGCTGCCAACTACGGAAAACTGGCAGAACTATTTGAACGTGGCCTTTTTAGTATGCAGTGAGAGAAAGGTTGCTGTGTGCACGCTAGCGATTGTGTTGTGGAAAATAAGTGTTTTGCTGTTTCCGAAACTTTAGGAGTGCTGTATTCATTACCACCGCACCGCAGAGGGGTAGGTGTTACACTTTACCTTAATCTAGTACATCAAAACAGAGGTTGTAAAGTATAGATGAATGTATTTGATAGGTCGTTTCTCGCACCACGTCATGCTCAATCACGACGCCATAGTGCTTCTAGGATAGATCCGAATATCGTTCCCCTGTGTGTGCAAAATACCGTCCCAGTTACATTGCGCTTTCATCGTTTCGGATGCCTTTTGGTTCTACAAAACTAAGAAAACAGTGTTATAAAGAGCCGTGAAAGCAGTTCGCAACAAAGAAATGGGCCTGAAGAAAGAACAGAAAGAAGAACAACAAATATCCAAGTTCGTCATCGGGAGATGAGGAAGAACCTGAACTTGTAAGCACAGATGATGACGACAGCGATGACGATTATCCAGACGGAGACGAGGATTATGAAGACAGTTAAGAAGATGTCGTGTGCTTGTATTGTGATGGTTTATTTTATGCCGACAGGAATGGTGAAAAATTGGTGCAATGCACAACTTGTAAAAAGTGGTGCCACGAGGACAGAAGCCAGCTATTCACTTCACCTGTTCAGTTTGCTTAAGTGCCTAGATAAACGTTTTTTTGTTGGTTTTTTTTTCAGACCAACGTCCATCAGCTTAATTTTTTCTTATGGTTGCAGGGGACGATATTATTCAACCCATTCCTTACTTTCGTGCATTTGAGCACTTTTAAGAAACTTTTTTTTTCGCAGGTATTTTGTATATTATTTATATACAGCCCACATATATACGAAATATATATAATATTCTTAGCTTTTTCAACTGAAATTTTTGTGTTTTAAAAAAAATGGACGATATTCGGGTCCTTTCCCTTATTTACGGTACAAAGACGTTTATCCAACCTCCGAGGCTGAGGGTTAGCACAGGGCGTTACGACGCCAGGGTTCCTGGGTTCGATTCCCGGCCTCGGAATGGGTGTTCCTTGCGACTGTCCTTTCATAAATTTCACCATAATATCATCACTCATATTTGCAATTCGCCAAAAGTGGCAGAAAAGCGATGTAAAATAAGCCAAATAAATCAATGAAACAAACCTTATTTATATGTATGTGCTACTCTCGAAATTATTTGTTTCCTTTGGAATTTGGTATACCTTTTTATACGCTCGCGAATTTGCTGTCCATTTTTCATTTTCTTCCCTCACGAATTATATTTACATTCTTCCTCGCTCACGAATGTTACATACATTCTTCCTCGATCACGAATGTTACATACATTCTTCCTCGATCACGAATGTTACATACATTCTTCCTCGATCACGAATGTTACATACATTCTTCCTCGATCACGAAATTTATTTACCTTCAGATGTCGCCACCGAAGTTCCCGGGTTCGATTCCCTACCTGGGCATGGAAGTTATCTGTGATCATTTTAATCTAATCATGACTCATCCTCATCGAAGTGATTAGCCGAAAAGTAGAAGAAAATATATATTAACAAATACAAACACCCTTTGCTTGCTCATGAATTTATTATCCTGCTTGCTCTTGGGATTATATTTTATTGATTGATTTGCTGTATTTTACTTAGCTTCTTGTGCCACTTTTGGCTAATTTGTGAAGATGAGAATGAGTGATGATATGATGAAATTGATGAATAGACATTCACAAACATCCATGACCAAGCC
The DNA here is from genome assembly GCF_977018435.1 of Lepisma saccharinum. Classification (NCBI taxonomy): domain Eukaryota; kingdom Metazoa; phylum Arthropoda; class Insecta; order Zygentoma; family Lepismatidae; genus Lepisma; species Lepisma saccharinum. The sequence goes on along the minus strand of NC_139251.1, from coordinate 29,375,437 downwards.
AGGATTCGTACCCGGGACCCTGGCATCGTAGCGCGATGTGCTAACCACTCCGCCACGGGGATTGTATTTTAATTTGACATTTTTTTGCTCACAAATTCTGAACTTAAGTAGCCACAAATTTAAGGTTATCTTACTTGAATTTTCGAACCAGTAACCTCTTATTGTTAACTTAAATCAATCTGAAAGGAAAACAGACTGATAAATAAGAAAAGCAAGCAGTATAGAGTGGGGAAAATGGATCTAATACTTCTGTTTGTGTTATCAGTTTCCAGATGTTGGGAAGCCAGCAAGCGACAAAACTTCTCGTCTGCAACGTTACGTTTCCGCGTGGACAGTGGAGACATCTTCCGGCCAAAGCCGAAACTACTTGGCGCGTTTTCCGCTGACAGTGTTGCCACTGCACATTCAGAATATCCACCATACGGACACGAGGCTCATATAGCAACACATAAAGCGTCGACAACACAAGTTGTTGTTCACAGTAACAGTTATCGTAAAGCCAAAACAAGAGATCTATAAGAAGGAAATAATCTTGAGATATATCATGCTACATATTTGAGAATGCCAGCCAACATTATATACAGGATGACCAAAAAATAAGCTGGCGAATTTTAGGAACTTTAATTTTAAAATTAAGGAAATGGTTTCAATACGGTAACTTGCTGACAGCGCCATATATTTTTAAATAGCTGGAGTCCGAGACATTAAACATTATTAATAAGATAATCAAGTCTATAGTTAGAATTAGAAAAATCTCGATTTTTACATTGTGTAAATTAGTATAATCATGCTGTAAATAGGAGATATCTGTTAGATTTTTATACTAATTTGATACGTATATGGACACTTCTAATTCATGTTTTCTACATTGTCCTTTACTCACGTTTGTTTTACTTTTATGTTACGTATAGCAGAAATATAAAGGTACTGCATGTAAGATACATCTTTCGGTCAGCACAATAATTATCAAATCCCAGTTCAAGTTCAAATTTTAGAAATTTCAATGAATGATTGCTTTATTTTACTTCGCTTTTTTGTACTTTTTTGCTAATCGCGAATATGAGGATGAAAGGCGACAACATGAAATTATGAAAGAATAATCATAAACATACTTAGAAAGGAAACAAAAGAAACAAACCCCTCACCAAAACAACAAATCCAAAACCTTGACTTTTTCTTGGCCTTTCCCCTCCCCTTTTCTATAGTTGGAAATTAAGAAAAGGCATATTTTTATTCAATGAAAACCCCCTACCACAAAGCCGGTTAAGATGAAAACTGAAGCTGTACTTTAACATTTAGTGGACCATCGAAAATATAGGCGTAGTCCGTTTAGGACCTTCATACTTGTATGTGAGGTTGTAAACGCTGACAGATGTTGAGATAAAACTTTGAAATGTCATGTGGAAGAAAACCCACCCACCCAGGACCCCCCTCCCCCCTCCCAAATTAAGTATGGAAGCTGGCGCGAATTTTACATTTGTACTTATTTGACACAAAATGTTATAACTCGTAGACTATTTGAACAATCTACTTCGGGTAACTTTTGTTTTGCAGCTAAAACATCCGGGCATGCAACCGTGCAGGAATCAAAACGCCAAAGTCATTAAGAGGGGTTGGGTGGGCCGCGGCCCCCAACTTTCAATGAAAAAATCATAAAAATGGGGAGTTTGTCCCTTCTTCCCACGCTATTTTTGGAAGGGGAGGCAAACTTTAGCCTTATTTTCAAAGAATGGTCCTTTCTCAACCGAATGAAAGTCATTTCATGTTCCTGGGTGCATTACATTATAGAATATGTGAAAAAAAACCCATTTTTATGATTTATTTCATTGAAACTTGGGGGACCCAACCCCTCTCATTGGCTTTGGCGTTTTGATTTCTGCACGGTTGCATGCCCTGATGTTCTAGCTGCAAAACAAAAGTTACCTGAAGTAGATTGCTCAAATAGTCTCGGAGATATAAACGTTTTTCTGAAATTCGTGTAAAATTTAAAAATCGCGCGCAAAGGCGGCGGCGGTCTAAAAGCAAGAGATTTAGACTTGCTATGCATGTAAAAATTAATGCTTTAGACTTCATCCTAGACGGAGTACAGGCCTAATACGTTATTTAACATTTTACAAAAATAATGTAATTCTTAAACAAAGTGAACAAATCTCAACCACAAAAATACAATATTTGATTTCCAAATATTCAATTTTATCAAATCCCAGTATATGTATATAACAATGTAAATTCTCTATGTAAATAAAATAGCAAAAATTCTTAACAAGCCTAATTTCTTTACTTTCTTTACCTATCTGTTGATTTCTTAACATTCTCTTGACTGGTAGACACCCTGTTGGCTGTGAATCAAGACGCCAGAGCCTCGTTAGTCTGTAAAATGCAGTCCAGAGTGTACTACGTGGGAGTGACGTTGACATTTGGGTGTCTTGATAAAGTGTCACCACTTACACCCGTAGATATTTCAATAAATGTACTTTGAAATCAAAATAAATATTGAAAAATTCATTTCTGGCGAGTATTCGGTTACTGGTTAGTGTCTGTGGCCGAAACCATAGCTCCAATTCGTTTGCTTGACTGACTGATTTGGTTTATTTTACTGGCTAATCGCGGAGAGGAGTGATTATTTTATGATATTGATGAAGGGACACTCATACAGATCATCCATGCCGGGATTCGAACACGGGACTCCTGACGTCGAAGCGCGCCGTGATAACCGTTTCATGAATCCCTGGCTACGGATTCTAAACACACAAACGATCAACAAAATGACGGCCACTTGCAAAATGCTTTTAAAAAAATTGCACCTAGGTCCTGCACACTCACAGAACAAACATATCGCACCGTTGACCTCTCGGGGCGTCATTCAGAACTCACAATGGTGTGGTCACCTGCGCTACGAGGAAGATCAATAACGACTCACCATCAATAGCGCAGCTCAGTCAAGGTGAGAAGAGCAGGGTTGCCACAAGCCGGATTTTTTTCGGATGCATATCTACTTTTCAGAACCTATCTTTATAGTGGTCATAACAGTCGTACCATCTACTCAGAGCGTAAGAACGATTGCCCACACAAAATTAAACAAACATTTTGTCGGCAAAACCTTATTTGAGGGCCAGTACAGCAACAGTTTGCCTTGGGAAGGTCTAGTACAAGTCCTTTATTATGGCCAGATGGATATGTATGCCTTTCCCAACAGTGGTGATGCTTGTGGACGGAAGAGTTCATGACCCCGCTCCTCCAGAACATCCCAGGATGGACCGTTAATGTTTAGATCGGGTGAATGAGCAGGCCATGGCAGATGTGAAACCTCTCGCTCTCATGTTCAACAACCCATTCATCACCAGTCTTGCTGTAAACCGATGCGTTGTCAAAGGCGAGTCCAAGGAGTTTAACACTGTAGGGGAAGAAAAAAAACATCCAAATGCAGGCAGCTTCTCTTTGCAAAATGGCTCCAAAAGAACAACTCCTTCGCAAACGGTTCCAAGTGAAGAGCGTCCTTCTTTGCAAAACGGTTACAAGAGAAGAGCTTCTTTTAGCAAAAAAAAAAAATAATAAATAAATAAAGCTCCAAAACACAGCTAATTACAAACACTCTTTTTTGCAAAAGGGTTCCAACACTCTTTTTTGCAAAAGGGTTCCAACACTCTTTTTTGCAAAAGGGTTCCAACACTCTTTTTTGCAAAAAAGGTTCCACCAGGAGTTTTTTTGCAAAAAGGTTCCACCAGGAGTTTTTTTGCAAAAAGGTTCCACCAGGAGTTTTTTTTTGCAAAAAGGTTCCAACAAACGTTTTTTGCAAAAAGGTTCCAACAAACGTTTTTTGCAAAAAGGTTCCAACAAACTTTTTTTTTGCAAAAAGGTTCCAACAAACGTTTTTTTTTTGCAAAAAGGTTCCAACAAACGTTTTTTTTTTGCAAAAAGGTTCCAACAAACGTTTTTTTTTGCAAAAAGGTTCCAACAAACGTTTTTTTTTGCAAAAAGGTTCCAACAAACGTTTTTTTTGCAAAAAAGGTTCCAACAAACGTTTTTTTGCAAAAAGGTTCCAACAAACGTTTTTTTGCAAAAAGGTTCCAACAAACGTTTTTTTGCAAAAAGGTTCCAACAAACGTTTTTTTGCAAAAAGGTTCCAACAAACGTTTTTTTGCAAAAAGGTTCCAACAAAAAGTTATTGCAAAAAGGTTCCAACAAAAGGTTATTGCAAAAAGGTTCCAACAAAAGGTTATTGCAAAAAGTTTCAATAATCTATTACAAAAAAGTCAAAAAATTTTTTTTTGAAACTTTCACAAAACAATTTTTCTCAAACGTTCCCAAAGAATAGCTTTTTTGGAACGGTTCCAATAGAACAGTTTCTCTGCAATCTGTTCCAAAAGAACAGCTCTTTGAAAACGGGTTTCCCAGCACGGAACCAACCCATTTGCACACTTCGCTCCCGCCTGCTTTGGTATGCTCGACCGCAGGACCGAACGGTCACTCTGGGACAGTCAAGAGGGAAGTGAAGCGAAACAATAACCTTTCCACAGTACGTGTCTTCGCTGCAGTTCCTTGGCCCTGTCTTCCGTCACGTTTCTCTCTGCCACTCCTCTGCTCCATGGAACGTGACGGGGGACTTTTTCCACTGCCCCTACACGAAGCGTCTGCACACCAAAGTGACTGACCGGCACGCTGAAGTACGAGCCTCGCACAGGCAACGAGTTGTTAGAATATTTCTCAAACGCAAGTCTCCCGTAGCCGTGACCAGTAATATCCACCATCATGAACGAACCTCAGATCGTCCACTGTGCTGAAAATATGTGCAACTAAATATTTGTGTTTTCAAACGTAGTCGCTTTCAGGATTATTACTTTTACTCACACGGCATAATTCACTTTACAAATAGTACAAAAGTGTTGTTCATACGACATGAACATTACTTTTTCGTTTATTCTCGTATACTTAATTGTCATAATTCATATTATCCACAGAAATTACAAAAACATATGATTGATTGATTGAAATTAAAATATTGGGTGCGTCAGCACTTCGGCTATTTTGCACCAGTCACATTATATGGGGTCGAGCCTCTTACCATAACTATAATAAAACTCGTTCCTGAGGATTAAAATATACCTAGGTTAAAAGTTGCATCTCTTACTCTCATGGCACTCGGCACATATGAAGACAAAACACAGAATTATACTGGCCATAGGGCAAGTCGCCATAGCCTCGTTAGTCTGCAAAAAGAAGTCCAGGGTTGTACTATGTGGAAGGTCATCCCTTACACCCCAAAAACATAAAGAAGCAAGGAATTAAAATTTAGATTTAAAAAATGCTAAACTGCAGTGAAAATACATTAAAATGCCATAACAGGGTAACAGAAGAGACTTTTGGATGACAACATGGGTTTATGCTAGGGAAAATAACTTTTCACTTTGTACGCCTAAAGCATTCCGAATTAATGCATTCACTCATGGCTAAATTAACTGAGTTGTTACGAGGTGCAACCATTCCGCAAACTCGCCCCCACCTGGTGCAGCCATTAAGCAAACTCGCCCCAACCTGCTGCAGCCATTAAGCAAACTCGCCCCAACCTGCTGCAGCAATTAAGCAAACTCGCCCCAACCTGCTGCAGCCATTAAGCAAACTCGCCCCAACTTGCTGCAGCCATTAAGCAAACTCGCCCCAACTTGCTGCAGCCATTAAGCAAACTCGCCCCAACTTGCTGCAGCCATTAAGCAAACTCGCCCCAACTTGCTGCAGCCATTAAGCAAACTCGCCCCAACTTGCTGCAGCCATTAAGCAAACTCGCCTCAACTTGCTGCAGCCATTACGAAAACTCGCCCCAACTTGCTGCAGCCATTACGAAAACTCAACCCAACCTCTGCAGCTTTCCGCAAACTCACTGCAGACTGATTCCACGTCAAATCACCCAGGTCATGCAACCCAGAGATTCAGATTTTAATGAAACTTTTAATTCCTCGCCCCCTTTATTGACTGGTATATATATGCTTCATTGAATGAGGCATACTACCGTGCGTCCATTTCGATCTGCAGCCGAGAGATCGGGAGAAGCGTGGCGGGCGGCGCTGGCGGAGATGCCGACATTTGCGGCCTGAAATGCCCGCTTATTTTTATGGACATATGCAGACATTTATATAAATATTGCAAAACGAGCACTAACCTGTGTTATAAGAGTATGGTTTTAATTTTAGTAGCTTAGTGGCTGTATGTGCTGATGATTTTGACACTCCCATCTCCTGTGAAACACGGCGTAGAGGTTTGTTTGGATAACTTTCTAACGCTGCCCCAATTTCATCGAGTTCATCGAGGAAGCTCACGAAAACCATTGACTTTTCATGGTTTCGTCGGCAGCGTAATCTTGATACAGTGTTGCACATTCGAAACCTCCAAACGATCCCCATCGACACAAAACTCTTTCAAGGATATAAACTTAAGCAGGACGTTGCTGGTCAAAACTATGATTAAAATGTTTTATTATCTGTGACTCTTATCGTCACTTCTAAAGCGTATTTTTTTTGTGTATATAATTGCAGAACTTGGATGAATTACAGATGATGAATTATAACCCAGGTTAGTGCTCGTTTTGCAATATTTATATAAATGTCTGGATATGTCCGTAAAAATAAGCGAGCATTACAGGCCGCAAATGTCGGCATCTCCGCCAGCGCCGCCCGCCACGCTTCTCCCGATCTCTCGGCTGCAGATCGAAATGGACGCACGGTACTATCAGATTATTTTTTTATTTCTGTTTCCAAAGTCATCCCAAAATGAAACTTACACCAAATAGAGACTGAATTTAACTGTGTAACATACTTTATTCCCCCAAAAATTGTACATACATATGTTTATGTACGCAAGGTAAAATATCACATCATGTGAACTTGAAGTGAAAATTTCAAGATTTTCATATAAGATATTTTTTCATGGAAACTATGTTCCCTTAGCTTCAAAACAAACCCAAGGTGAAAGTTATACCGTAATTGGAAGCAAAGTTATGAATTGTTTTATTTGACCTTGTAAGCACATAAATTTTACATTTTTACCCTGCTGAATAAATACCGTGTCCATACCACCAAATTTCATGAAAATCTGAAATGGTTGGGTTAAAAAGTGCATTTTTTTTAGATGATTTGAAATTGAAAAACCCATATAAATGTTCATAAAATTTGTTTTAATGAAGATTTATTAATAGAAACAGTGAAGTAGCCACTAATTTGATTTTATAACCTTTTAGAACATACTTTAAGCTTCAATTTGAAAAAAAAAAAATTGGCATGATAACTCCAGTGCCTTTTAGTGATAATGCAATTTCAGTAACGTCAGACGTTGACACAAAAAAAATCAACATTATTTACAATACAATATTTCTTTCTGGCTCTCAGTGCAAAGGAATCTTGGTGACAACTTTTTAAATGGAATATGCATATATGTATGAACTACTGGAAAAAATAATCAAAGGGATATATCGATTTGACTCTGAGATATAACTTTCTCTGCTAAGCACTGCAGACCACTACCATGGCCTAGGTAATGACTGATCCGTGAAAAATCCTGAAATTTGGCCTCCTGTTTCTTAGTAACTATGAAATCTAGAGAACAAAAATTTTTCATGTGTTTATACCTTGGTAGTATTAACAAATAAACCAAGTTTCATGAACATCTGAATGGGTGGGTTGCATTTTGAAATGTTTCTGGGTGATTTGGTGTGGAATCAGTCTGCAACCATTTCGGGAGCTTACTGCAACCTGCTGCAGCCACTCTGGAAACACTGACTTGCTACAGGCACTCCAGAAATAATAAAGAAAGCTTCCAATCTACCCTGCTCTAAACTAGACGTGAAGGTCACTCATTCATTGAGGCACAATCTCGCTGACAACAATCGCATTACAATAGTGGAATGGCGTCAAAGAAAATGAAAGACACCGCAGAAGCTGAGCAAGGAGGAGAAACTGAAGAAAACATTGAAAAATAAAGGAAAGAAGACTAACTTTGTTTTCTTCCGGTTCGCTGGAGACTCCCAAGCACAAAAAAAAAAAAACCTTTGGCTTCCACACGGAGGCCGCCAACACAAGAAATTGTGATGGACGACGGCCATTAGTGTTATCCCAGTGAGCTTTGCAATCTGCAGAGATTTCTCAACTGCTGGCTGAATTTTGCGGAAAGGGACTTTTCCACATGTCCAGTGACATATATTTGTCTGCGAAAGGTTCAATGGAGAAAGACATGGACTAACTTTATTATCAAGAGTCTGTTTTCCCACAGCTAAAAATGTTGGTAAAAAAAATAGGGGTTTCATCATCCCTCAGCCTTGAAGGTCCGAAGGGAATGCTTTACAGTAAAACATCGGTTGCTCGTTCTCCGTTCAAGAAAGTCGTGTTATTCTGCGAAATTCACTTTCAGGTGCGATATGCTTTGATTTCAAGTACTGCTGGCGAATGTTACATCAATCAAGGGGTCCCGGGTTCGATACCCCCGTGGAGGCACATGGCACAGTGGTTCGGATCCCACTTTAAACCGTAGGCCCAGTACCGATTAGCCTCTCTGTGCATAAAGTGGACTTACAACAATTCAATTCAATGTTACATCAAATTACAGACTCCAAGGCTGACTAACTAACCACTAACTCCCTAGCCTTCTTAAACCCGAAGGTTCATGGCTGCAGCAACACAGGCCTTCCATCTTTCCCTATCTTGAGCAAGTTCTATATACTCTTTTCCATCCCTACCGATTTCCCTTAGGTCCATCTCAACGTTGTCCCTCCATCTTCGTCTTGGCCTTCGTACAGGTCTGTAAACTCCTCTTTCCTCTTCCATTCGTGCTACATGGCCTGCCCACCTAAGTCTTCTTCTGGGCTGGAATATCGAAATTTCCTGTCCGTAAAACAGCCTATAAAATTATAGTTTTCTTATTTACTGTTGCTTTCTTGCTACTTTGGCTAATCGCGACGATGTGGATCTGTTCCTCCCAGGTCGGACAAGTACGCCAAGTCTCGGTCTCGTCTCGAATCCTTTTGGAACGAGACAGACAACGAGAAATAAGACCATAAAAATCGAGACAAGTCCGAGAAGAAAGAACCACCCAGTTCGAGACTAAAAAAGAAATTAATGCAAGGTCTGTAAAATATTATTATAAATCTAAATGAGACTCATTAAAACTTACGAAGATAAGAGTACGATTGAATATTTAGGCACAAGCCACATGTGATGTTTGAATGTTTAAGTGTAAACAACTTATGCTCTGAATTATCTCAAGACAACAACAACACTGGCATTAGAATTCGAAACTAGACCAATCTGAAGAATTATTATCCCGTTAAATACAATGAAACTCACTAGAGGGATGTACTGCTGTTGTGCAATACAAGAGGATTTAAGAAACACATTCACCTACTGCTGTATTCACTTTTAAGCCTAGAAAAAGTAACATAACTGCAGATTTGAACCGTCGGACAAGTCATGAATTTTACTCAAGCCTTATTGCAAGATAAGCATTGAAAAAGCCAACACACACGCTTGAAAAATATGAGCAAGCCAACAAGGGAGTTCATTGGCTGTGTTCCTGCAGGACTGATCCTTGCTGTAGCTGCGTTCTTGCTTTCTCTACAACGCTGTAAGGCCACTCAAGAATTTACAGTATAACTGTGTAACGTTCCGCCTAGAGGATCGTGCGGTTTTATTTACATTTCTGCGGTCAAGAAACTTTAATCAAACAAGTTAATTGCCTCTTTTGCCGTTGGTACACATTGGCATTATTTTAATGGGATGATAGGCATTAAAACTTCAGACACTGGACAGCTTCTAGGAACGTAAGAAAAGTTCCAAGAATATTTGCATTCATCTTTATGCTAGGACCTCTTTAGAAAAGGAATTGTCTCAAAACGTCTTAATAAATACAGATCCTTGGTAAAATAACCAACTATTCTCTGTTTTTCTCTCGTCTTCTATTCTTTCTGCCTCTCGCGCCCTTTCTTTGTTTACGCTTCCTTATCTCCGTATTTCTTGATCTTTTTTCTCTCTCAAGGCGTCAGAGTTCTACGACATCTACATACGGGCGCCATTTGGCGACTAAAACAAAATTTAGGCGCCGTTTAGCGACAAATGCAAAACATTTAGGCGCCATTTGGCGACAATGAATAACATTGGGAGGCCAAAACCGAAAATTAAGTCGCCAAAATTTTGATTCACCAGCAAAAAAGAAATTTAAAAAACTAGGGTATAAGAAAAACAATAACCAACTTAACATCTCTGCTGTTTTAAAATCCCACAGTGAAGGATGATATACTTAAAACCAACAGCGTAACTAGGGACCAAACTTTGGTTTGATTGATTGATTGGAACATTAACCTCAGACCTGAATAACCTGAACATTTACTGGGGCTAATGTCTCTCTTGGCCCATCAAAGTTACGCATAGGCTTAAAACAATCAGAATTTATTAAAAATTATCGCCCACTTGAAATTTATACGTGCAGAAATGTGAAACATACTCGCCAACATAAGTTTGTAAAAATCTTCTGATTCATTACTTCAATGTTTGACAGTGTTGATAGGCTGCGAATCCAAAAATAGAGCTATTTAGATGAGTTTCATCTAAATATCAGTTGTTCTCAATGTCGAGATTGACCCACAAAAAGTATGAAACTTGCTGGTGAAATAACAATTTAGATGGCAACACTGCAAATCGGCTGGAAAGACACTTAGGTATGGGCTACCCCAGAGGGAAAGCAATAAAGCAATAGTCCGCTCGCAAACTGGCATAAATTAAGCCTCAATCTAAGAGTCTTCAAAAAGAAAAACTAGTCTGGAAGCTCCAACTGGTTCTGGGTACCCAGTAGCTCGTCTTTTGTTTGTTTTATTTCATTAAATTAGACTTGCGTGTGGCAGCCTTCAGATTGGGGCATCTTCCACATGTAGAAGTCAAAAAGACTTCTCCTTTTGGGAGCGGTTGTAAAATGATTGAACTTGATCCAATTCACGCGCTTCCGTGACCGAAGATGTGAAGAAAGGCGAAGGAAAAAATAATTCAGAGAATGAATAACGTACGTATGTGAATTAAGTATGAAGAAGCACACTTAAATGGATGAGAAATTTAGCCCAAGTAATATACGAACGATAGCTGCATTTTTCTTAACATCTCTGCTACGATCAAATGCCACCGCGTAAAGCGAAGAAATTACATAGCATTTTGATGTCGGATATAATTGGTCCCGATTCTCTTAGCATCTCGCGTAGCATAACCAATCAGAAGCGAGCTCTATATAATGGCGGCCGAGTGGGTTGGAATGTATCACCTAACATGTTTAAAAGCCGATATCTATTGAACCGGGAGTAAAAAATCATAAATCATACTATAACTAATCAACTTAAAAGTCACACTAAAATTCACACTAAAACTTGGAAGTCTTTTTGACTTCTACATGTGGAAGATGATGTTGTTTTTTGAATACTAGTAATTACCACTACTTCCCACTAACAACCCATAGCTTGTACCAAAATCTAGTAACTATCAATAGGTCCCAATATCCACCCAAATTTATTAATACTCCCAACACTTGCAGCCCCATAACAACCCGTACCCAGTCACCAAAATTAAAATGCACATATGACATATCAAACTTTAAATACATAATATTTGATCGGTAGTTGTTTTTTTTTTACTGCCGCTCAGGCAGGTTTTTTCTCCTTCATATGATAACATCTTTTTCCTTCTTTTCCTTCGCATTTTCTGCAACTTCCTTCCTTTTCCTTCTTCTCCGAGGAGTTTTACAACACACACTAGGTGTGCTTTCCATGTAGTTTACATTCTACCTGCATGAAGCATGCCACATACAAGATGGGCGCTCTAGAGCTCTACTGTACCGGCCTCACAGCCAGTGATGTGCGTTTACGCGTAAACAACGATAGTCTACATTCTACACGTAGACATTTTTATACACGTAGATTACGTAATCTATGTAAACAACATGGCAAAAGGTGATAACTTAGCAAAGGGCGCCGTGGAATTAAAACAAAATTATACTGCGTATCAGTTGCTGATTTGTAAGGATAACTTTTCATTTTCTTTCTTCCAAATTTGAACAATTTCTCACCTAGGAAGAAACCTAATATAGGAAATATTCTAGTGTTTGATGGGAAAAAGACCACTCTTGGCTCACGGCTGCCATCTGTTGTTGTTTTTTGCATACTATTTATCTTCTTCCATAGTTGCTGATAGAAGAGAATAAAATTTTTATTGTAAATAGAATTCTTTTCATTTCGTTAAGAACCAATGTAGTTGAAAATGTCACTTTTCTTTCATGAAAGCCTTGAAAATTAATTTTAATGCAATTTAGATTGTCTACGTAGTCTATGTAAACTACAACCCAATGTAATCTACGCGTAGATTACGTGTAGACAACGCATGTAGACGTAAACTTATAGTCTACGGCACATCACTGCCACAGGTAGTCGGGTTCAAGAGTGGCTGCCAATATATCGAAGCGTCGGTTAATCTGGTTGGGCCCCACTTAATACGGCGGAGAACTTTGGGGGCAGTCTTAATTAGACCGGGAGTAAAAAAAGTTTCATACAAAGCGGTTTTAAGTAATTTCAGTTTATTTACACGATATCTCAATAATTAAACAACATTTTTTTAAATTATATATATTTAAATTTATGAGTTATTAAATGAAAACTGCGGACTGATTTGATTTGCATTATTTTACTTCGCTTCTTGTGCTACTTTTGGCTAATTTGCGAAGATGAGGATGAGTGATGATATGATGAAACTGATGAATGGACACTCGCAACATCCATGCCCAGGCCAGGATTCCAACCCGGGACCGCTGGCGTCGTAGCGCGATGTGCTAACCATTCCGCCATAGGGGCCGGCAAAAGACTGAGAACAGAATGACCAACGAAGACATGCAGTTCAAGGTAGGAGAATTAACAAAAAAATGCAATAAATTATATGGATGAAGCAAGACACATGGACATTTTACACCCTTCAAAGAATACGGGGGAAAATCCTCTTATCTAAAAATCCTTACCTTGAAGTTAAAAAGAGGTGTGTGAAGAGCCCCTTGAGAAAGGTTGAAAGTGCAAGGTCGTAAAAGGACTTGCACAAGACAACTACAACACATTAAAAACGTAAGGAGAGACTAAAGACTTCCTCAAAAACAGTGTAAGAGGCCCGTTCTTCGCAAAAAGCTGAAAACCATGTCAAACATTTTCATTATCTCCCAGCATGGATGATAAAACAGTTGATGAACGGGAACAGAAATACACCTAACATGTTGCCTTACCTGTTTTGTCTGTTGTACGCGGCTACGTGGTCGACTATCGGGCTGGGTGTCGCCATGATTGGGGCGTCTAGGTCGTCGGCGATCGAGGACTCCGGCGAACTCAAGTGCAGGGGCTTCACGGACTCGTAGAACGTCACCCGGACCCTCGACGGATTTTTCACCAGCGATCCTGGTTCGGATCTGGAAAACGACAACGAGTGACAAATTAATTACCTCGGTATTAAAGCTTTCCTTAGTATGCAGTTTGACGTAAGGCTGGAGGAAGGGGGAAGGAAAAGGAGGGAGGGAGAAATAGAGGAAAAGGATATAAAAAAGAGAGAAATAGAGGAGAAGGAAATAAAAAGATAGAAATAGAGGAGAAGGAAATAAAAAAGAGAAAAAGAGGAGAAGGAAATAAAAAAGAGAAATAGAGGAGAAGGAAATAAAGAGAAATAGAGAAGGAAATAAAAAGGATAGAAATAGAGGAGAAGGAAATAAAAAAGAAATAGAGGAGAAGGAAATAAAAAGAAATAGAGGAGAAGGAAATAAAAAAGAGAGAAATAGAGAAGGAAATAAAACAAGAGAGAAAGAGGAGAAGGAAATAAAACAGAAATAGAGGAGAAGGAAATAAAAAAGAAATGAGAGAAATAGAGAAGGAAATAAAAAAGAGAGAAATAGATGATAAGGAAATAAGAGAAAAATAGAGGAAAATAAAGAGAGAAAAGGGGAAAGGAAAAGATAAAAGGTGAATTGAAGAGAGAATAGATAAAAGAAGATAAAAGAAAAAGACAATGGAAAGAGAAAATGAAGATAGAGAAGAGCAAATTTGCTTCCTTTTAAAGAAGAGGAAGACAAAAGAGAAAAGAAGAGAGAGAAGAGAAAGAAAACGGAAGAATATTTGAATTTCATCAAATTGTTATTTTTGCGTCGTGACAATAAGGATGAGTGATGATTACATTAAATTGATAAATGGACACTCACAAACAACACCCGGGACTTGAACCCGAGAACTAGTGAGGCGAGATGGAGAGTCGAGAAAAATGAGAAGTAGAGAAAATAGTAGAGAGAGTGAAACAAAAGAGAAAAGGATGAGAACGGAAGTGAAAGAAAAATGAAAGGCAGGGAGAGAAAAGAAACAGGAAGGAACAGACAAACTGAATGAGAAAAGAAACAAAATGAAAGAGGAACATAAAATGAGTAAAGATCAAGAAAAAACAAACCAACAATGGGTAGAGAAACACTGGAGATACTTCAGGCCATAAGAATCTTCACACTACATACATTGAACTACCTACAACAGATTTTGTTCCAAATCGGTCTATGTCTTGCGTCATAAGCTCCCTATACTGTGATTTTACCGTTGGGGGACGTACAGGCGAGATTTTACTGTACAATATTTTGAAAATTCCTAACAAGATTGTCGAACGCAATAAATTCAATGAGGTTTCCATTCTGTCATACTAGCTTCTCTACTCAACGATCACGTGGCTAAGAACAATGCAAATATTAGATTGAGCAATTTACCTTGTCGCTAAAGACGCACGCAACGCGGTTCTTCTGCGACGTTCCCATCTTTCAGCGTGCGATTTAATCGCCTCGCTTTTCCTTCGCATAATGAGGTATGCAAATCCCGACATGGGACACACAAGCTGTTATCTGTCCCAGAAATTCTTTCCCTCTTTTTCCTTTAAAGAAACTGCCAAGGTCGTTTATTAATATCACAAGACGAGATTTCCGCAAACTGCAACGTGCTGTTATCGAACGCAAAATTGGCATTGCGTGTGTATGCGTGTGGTAGTCTTGCGTCTTTATCACTTACTAGCTGATTAGCCGGCGTTGCTCTGGTATTTATTTATCCCAATCTTGTATTAGACAGGAAAATAATGAATTCTAACTATAGTGTAAAATGTAACTAATTTGAAATGTGATCGTGAATGTCACCAATTAGCTTAGCGACTCCGAAAACTATAGATTCGACACTAATCTAGGTCATTTGTGGCATTTTATTTTTCACCCCCCCCCTCACCCCCCATGCCGATAGGTGAGAACTTGAAGTTGAACCGCATAGGGAGTGTCACGAAAACTATGGATTCCACACTAATATAGGTAGTTTTCGCAACATAGCCTGAATGTTAGACAACCCGAGAAACACCATCGTTGCGCGGGATTGCATAGAGTCACGGATGTCTGTATGTGCGGAATTTAATATCGGTCGCTTTGGATTATTTTTACATGTCACCCCTTCCCACCCCACCTAGGGGTGCCATGGGTGTCTTACCCCAAAAGTATTCTTCCCAGATTGCAAGTGATACGTGTACCAAGCTTGGTTGAAATTGCTCCAGGCGTTCGAGAGTTATGCCGGAACAAACATATATATACACACCCACAGACACTTTTTTATATGCGAACACTTGCTTTAATTTGTACTGATACCCACATATTAGGGTTGCAAGGTGTATGTAATTTATTGCATATGTTCGACAATAACCAACTTTCTCCTTTGTCGTTAAAAGTGCCTTAGTGTGATAGCCTGAGGTGAAACAAGTCTGTTAGTGACACGTGACAGCAACAGCGTTGCCAGTGTCCCTCGTAATATTGTGAAAACATCGATTTTTGGAACAGCCCATTTATTCCCTTGTGCAATGTTTTTGAAACTTCGTCAAAGTTCATTTTCTGTCAAATTCAATAGATGGCCACCCAAATTGTTAGTTGGTATTGTGAAATGTTGCAATAATTTACCTCAGTGAGTTCTGTGCATCAATACACACGATTCGAAGAAAGAAAAAAAAAGAAAAAAAAAAAAGCGCCTTTGGCAATACTTTGCTTATTTGTTATTAAAACATGCATGTTCTTACATATGTTTGTGTGTCTAAATTTTGTCAATATATAGGGCATTCTCTTGGCAGAAAGCGTTTCTTCTCATTCCGTTTCGCTATTCCGTTATACGGTCGTAAACACCGGGTTGCGTAACTTTTCGGACACTCTGTATATATAATAAATAATATTAAAAAACAAAGAAGATAGATTCAGTCGATTGTCTCGTTGTCTTCGAATCGCTAGCAGAACGTGAGATTATTTCTTCACATTTCATATGTTTCTATCAGTGGCGTAGCAACATATCGCGAGGCCCCCATCCGTTCTTTAAATCTGAAATGCGAATCGATACAAATTCTTCAAGGATAAATTCTTCAAGGATAAGTCACCAATTTATCATATTTAAACAATAACTAGCAAATTACTGACGACAATGATATTTAATAATTTCACTCCTGCTAAAAATGACTTTCTATGTTTTCCGGGAGCTGACATCTTAAACTGTAGGACACGCTCGTACCTAGGGGATGTGCCATGGAGCCCATGCCCCCTTCTAGATATGAAATATTATAATGTGCAAATATTAAAACCTAGGAAAATAACATTCACGAGTTTTCAGATTGCGCAAGGAATTAGATTTCGTCCTTGCATGCCTTTTCATTCAAAAAAAGAATAAATGGGAAAAAATGTCCAAGGAAGTTATCGTGATTTGCGTCAATACGTAAATAACGTTAATCCGGACTAATGTGGGGGGGGGGGCATAAGTTGACCGGTTTAACGAAAGTCCGGATTAACTTAAATAAAAAGAACAATAGAAGGTGCATTAAAACTCAGTCTGTAGCAACAAAACATGTTTATTATGGTGTATTTAAAGGGCATACGCCTAAATACACTATACAGTACGTGCGACGGATGCGATTGTTGACTTCTAGCTACATTTAAAACCTTGCATTCTGCCTTTTTTCCCCCTTTTGCCTGTCCCGATTAAGCGAAGTCCGGCTTATCAGGGTCCGGATTAACGACGTTTAACTGTATTTCACATGAGAAATACAACAATTTTTACTTTTTTCTGGCGTCCTTAGGCTTAGAGCCATCTTCCTGTATGTAACGTCCCTGATTTGACGTATTCATCCAAATTATAATGTTTAAAATGAATTTAAAACCAGATAATAACCTAATGTTTTAATTTTATTTCCCACAAAAAAATTAGCTTCTTCCATATTTTTTCTTTCCATTTATTACATTTTTCGTTTCAACCCGATGCGACGCGAGGCCCCGGGTGGTCTCCCACTTCGCCCAGCCCTTGCTACGCCACTGGTTTCTGTTCTTGCAACTTTATCGTACGCCGCCTCTGAGAAGAAACAACCACAAAGCATCATGGAATCGAAGTGTATAGGGACTTTGTCGTCTCGGGAGTACAATCACGAGTTCTAGAAAACGCAAGCAAGAGATCACAAGTAATATAGCACAAACAAAGAGAAGACAGAACAATTCCTACACTGCTCAGGAACATACCGGGTAGCCATAATTAAAAGTTACCCTACTCAGAGCCCTCTGTAGCCTGTTTGAGGCATCGTAGAACTCTGAAATTTGGCGAATCCACTATGCACACCATAGGGAAGAGGATGGCGATAAAAAAAGGTTCAATTTTCCGCCACCAGGTTGAAATGTGGCGTTGTACTTCCATGATGGGTTGTAATAATGACGTCAACTGCTCCAATTGGTTATGGATTTGCCTTTACCTTGCAATCTTGCAATAAACGAGAGATTATTTTCTCGCAACTTCCAGCCACTAACAAATGTCTTTCTAATTAATTCAGCTAAATCACTTAACGTTATTATTTGTACAACCCGCCATGGAAATACAGCGCCACATTTCAACCTGGTGGCGGAAAATTGAACTATTTTCTTTTTATCGCCATCCTCTTCCCCATGGTCTGCATAGAGGATTCACCAAATTTCAGAGTTCTACGATGCTTCAAACAGGCTACAGAGGGCTCTGAGTTGGGTAACTTTAATTCTGGCCACCCGGTTTCTGTGTCTATAATGATCGAGAATGTGTGGAGCCCTACCCTCACATCCCCTAAATGTTCCTGTATGACACGGTGCTATATGCACGGGGAACTTTACCTTTAACATACGAAAAAATCTAAAAGCATTCGTGTGGAGCACAGCATTCTTTAGTAGCTACTCTAAATTACTGTTAACCATTTTGTTAGTACTTGATTAGAGCAAGAGTAATTACAAAAAAAAACTTGGGGGCTAAATTTACATTGTCCCTCTCCACATAGAACACATAGTGCAATTATTGCTCTAAACAACTGTTAACAATTAGATCATGATTAATAAAAAAAAGTGGGGGCTAAATCACGTTGGCCTAGAGAGGGCACCAACACATCAGTTAGTGTTTCGTTGGTGTTCTAACTTACTGTTAACCATTTAGTTTTACTTTCATTAGAGCAAGATTATCCCCCCACCAAAGAAAAAGAACTATTGGGGGAGTTAAGCTCACGTTTCCCCCCACACAGAGAGAACACCGTGTCGCTTCGGTGTAAAATCAAATGCCGCTTCGATCTGAATGCTCCCTTAGGGGATAATTCACACCGAAGAGACAGGCGACACGTGTCGCTTGGGAATGAGCCAATCTGCAGCAAGGTCTAACATGGCAGCGGCCGCACACGCCTGCGTTCGATTGGTGAAATCCTCAAGCCTGTGATTTCGTTTATATGGCCAAGCGTGTTGAGTGTTCAATTCATTTTTGCTTCAGCAAAGTTTCAAGTTCGAATCTTGTCCTCGGCCTGAGTGTTCATCATTTTCTTCAAATCACCATTCACCCCTCATCGCCACGATTAGCCTCAACAGCCAGAAAAGGGAGAAACAAACCACAGTATACGTAACGAGTCACGGGCCAAGTCTCGCAATGCCTGTCTCAAAGAGCCACAAGTTCAGAAAGAAACGTCCGTTGCTACAAAACGCTTCCTTCTGGGAAGTGGTTTACACATTATCTCGTTATTCGTTTGTTTTTCCGCTTCACCACAGTGACGAGATATATTTATAACCGAACTTGTGTGTAAAACAAAAAAGTGGGTTAACGACAAAGATAGCTTTTCTGAGCATCAATGTGCTTTCTGGGTAACGAGTTTTTCGTAAATATTTAGTTTCGAAGAAGTACGCTGAGGATTTTGTTTGGTATTCTCCGAGGAAATTCAGGAGAAACAATGAGGATTTTGTTGGCCAGTAAATTGCCTAGAATGTCGTAAAAACAATGCATTAATGGCCTAAATAAGTTCAAAACCGACCAAAAAATAATATTTCTCCTGGTATTAAAAATGCTAGAAATAAATAATTTGAAGCAGCAAACTCATAATTTAGGACCTAAAATGTTGAAACAAATTAAAATTATTTTTATATCACCACTCTAGATACGTTCGTCTGTCATCTGTTTCAGTTGCAGGGTTTCAGCAAGTTTAATGAGGAACTTAGGATAATTCACGGGGAATAAATTAATATATTTTAAAAAAATCGTTAAATGTAAAAATATTTAAGCTTCGGAAGTACGAAAATTACCAAATAATGTTAAAAAATAAATGCCTTTAAACCAAACACGACCAATATCGCAACACACTTTGTATGAAAATAATGGAGTCAAGACATAACATGAAGTGGAATATAGATAAGTGAGATTGTGATGAAGACAGCAGTAATAAGGGGAAAACGAAAATGACAGAGGAGAAGAAAGACAATATAAGAAATATATTGTGTACATAAATTAATTGAAACCAAGTATGTAATTCTGTAGGATGAAAGTAAGTACAACCTCGTAATTCCCGCGACTGGAAGGTATGCCATCTACCGGAGGAATTTCTCAACTATCACGTGACGTTTCCAGCCACTCACATGGGCTCTCGAGTGAGCACGTTGTACTCTGCCAATCAGAGCTAGTCTTTCCCCT
The DNA here is from genome assembly GCF_977018435.1 of Lepisma saccharinum. NCBI lineage: Eukaryota > Metazoa > Arthropoda > Insecta > Zygentoma > Lepismatidae > Lepisma > Lepisma saccharinum. The sequence continues at coordinate 29,355,417 of NC_139251.1, read as the reverse complement.
TGAGAGGGAAAATTGAACATGTGGCTGCCACATTCACAGCGCATTGGAAGTGGATATTTCAGACACAGCGGCAAAGGATTTAATCTCTAAAGGTGACCTTTGCACCAAACATGCATTTGGTAACAACTGCACGCAGACTACAGTGGCGAGAACTGTACAAGGATATAAACGTTCTGGTCTATAGTGTGACCCAAAATAACTGGAAAAAGTAATGTCCCCTCAAGAGTTGAAGGAACAGCGTTGTGATAAATGACATACCAGTAGTTGTTGAGGAGAAACGACCACAAAGTAAGAAATAAAACAGACAAAAATTTAACAGTCTGACAATTTCCTGGAAACCCCCCCCCCCCCTTTCTTTTCCACAGACAAAACCCGACGCCAGAGCGCAGTGGTGCAACGCATGAGTTTTGGTGTGTAAAGAAACAATAAGTCCCCTGTTGGTGAAACGACGGGTAACAAAAGACTGACTTTACACAAGTACAAAAAACCAATTCACGGTATGCACTTTCTAACTCGGGGGAGCTGAAAATACAGTTTCAGGGAACGGCTGGTTGATTTTTCGACAGATTTATGAGCAGGCGTGGTGTTACGTGGGAGGCAGGGCTGACAAATATCGGATGACAAACAATGTTAAAAAAAAAGTTGTCGGAGATTAACGGACTGAAAAAAGAATGAGCCGCGAAAGATAGCAAAGAGAGAGGTAGAAAATATCTGACAAACAGCTTCAAGAGAGATAAAAATGACCAAAAATTGTCAGGAAAATTGTAACCTGCTAAAGCGCAAACATGGCGCGAACTGAAAAATGGAGCTTACTTCTCTGTCTGCACAACGCGATTAGGGAGATGTTTTCGGAGAAAACGAACTGGAAAAATAATCCACTTGTGTTCCAATGTTGCCATAACAAACACCTTACAGCAGGCCTCTGCAACTCGCTTTCACTTATGAAGCTCCGTGCGGTGGGGACTTTCCGCTTGCACCGACAAAGCCTCCTGCCTCTTTCCGTTCATTACAACGCCACAGTAGCGCTGCTCCCTCTGCAGTCCACACGTGGATACAGAGCACTCTTCTACAACTACAGTCGGTGGACCAGGCCTGATTACATTTAACGGTACTTGACAAAATCAACACCTGGCTGAGTAAATTACAGCAAAAACCTAAAGTTAATTCAAAATTCCTAGGTTGAAAATCATAGTTGAAGATCTCGAACTTATTCACCGTCAACGACTGTCAGTACCCTGATGGAGTTTACACCAGGAAGTCAAGAGGACATTCGTATCATTCGCAAGGCATGAATGATTCAATGCTTGTGTTCTTTCATCACCTTTCATCCTCATGCTCAACCTAGAGAGGTAGCATTCGTCGTACAGAAAAGTATAATACACAAGTAAATCTAGAAGGTGTCTATCTATACCTCAATTGGTAATTCACAATATTAAATTCATTGTCTGAATTAATACATAAAGTGCCATGAAGTCTTGAATATTTCACTGGATTCAAGTAAGAAGTTTTGTAGCCTCTCGGGTATTTTTCAATAAGGCTCTTCTCCTTGTGTATAATCAACCCTATATCTTGTATTGCTTCCGAGTTTTATAACTACTCGTATCTGGTTGTCTGCAAAGTGAATGTAAATTAGGGTAAATTTTAGGGTGTCCAAAATTGTTACCGCTTCCTACAGTCCATGAACTCCGATCCTCGCCCTCTCCCTGCAGCAGGCCAAGGGTCCAGATCCTCGCCCTCTCCCTGCAGCAGGCCAAGGGTCCAGATCCTCGCCCTCTCCCTGCAGCAGGCCAAGGGTCCAGATCCTCGCCCTCTCCCTGCAGCAGGCCAAGGGTCCAGATCCTCGCCCTCTCCCTGCAGCAGGCCAAGGGTCCAGATCCTCGCCCTCTCCCTGCAGCAGGCCAAGGGTCCAGATCCTCGCCCTCTCCCTGCAGCAGGCCAAGGGTCCAGATCCTCGCCCTCTTCCTGCAGCAGGCCAAGGGACCAGATCCTTGCGCTCTTCCTGCAGGCCAAGCTACCAGATCTTTGCCCTCTTCCTGCACGCCAAAGGACCAGATCCTTGCCCTCTTCCTGCAGGCCAAAGGACCAGATCCTTGCGCTCTTCCTGCAGGCCAAAGGACCAGATCCTTGCGCTCTTCCTGCAGGCCAAAGGACCAGATCCTTGCCCTCTTCCTGCAGGCCAAAGGACCAGATCCTTGCGCTCTTCCTGCAGGCCAAGCTACCAGATCTTTGCCCTCTTCCTGCACGCCAAAGGACCAGATCCTTGCCCTCTTCCTGCAGGCCAAAGGACCAGATCCTTGCCCTCTTCCTGCAGGCCAAAGGACCAGATCCTTGCCCTCTTCCTGCAGGCCAAAGGACCAGATCCTTGCCCTCTTCCTGCAGGCCAAAGGACCAGATCCTTGCCCTCTTCCTGCAGGCCAAAGGACCAGATCCTTGCCCTCTTCCTGCAAGCCAAAGGACCAGATCCTTGAGTTCCACTTCTATTCTACTAGACATTCCTCTCGCGGTTCTCGCAAGGCACCTTATGCTCTAAGATCAGAATTGTATATTATTTTGTGAAACGTATCATAAAGTTTCACAGCTTGCAACATTTATCTGTTGTATAGCTCAAGCATCGGTTGTAATCCATTATGCTCGCTGGCATACTTATCGCGGGATGCTTAAAGCTGCGTGACTGAAGCAAAAAGGACGGAAAAGAAGAAAAGGAGGCACGATTTACGATCGCAGGACTCCGATTAGTGCATATTAATGGCGCATCCGCAGATGGAGCAGGATGACACGCTCGAAACTTCCCCCTCAAGCTTCGTCACACGACATTTGTCCGTGCGGATAAATACAATCTAGATTAAAAACCTCACAATGCTACATTACGATCCGTTTACAATGCGCTCTGTGTTTACAGAAAGGTAATGGCATGGCGTTAAATGAATCAATCCTGTTTGTCCGTTATATTCGCTGTGGAAAATGCTGAGGGCATCTTTCCAGGAAGTTCTATGCCATGTTTGTCTTCCGGATTTTTTAAAAAATCGAGATGAGACCAAGTCTCGTCTCGTCTCGATATCTTCCCCATTTTGGATCCAAATTTAAACTGTAGGTCCACGATTACCGTATGTAAGGATAAGGTGGACTTAAGAAGAAACTTTTGAGAGAGAAAGAAGTTCTTCCTGCTTCTTCCATTCCTTTCTCTCTCCCTAGCTGTTTTTCTTCCTCTTTTCTCTTTCTTGATTTTTCTTTTTTCTCTCATCTCTTCCCTTGCTCTGTTTTCATTCCACTTTTTCCTTTCTATCTCTGTCTATCCCTTACCTTGCTCTGTTTTCATTCCACTTTTCCCTTTGTATCTCTGTCTATCCCTTACCTTGCTCTGTTTTCATTCCACTTTTTCCTTTCTATCTCTGTCTATCTCTTACCTTGCTCTGTTTTCATTCCACTTTTCCCTTTGTATCTCTGTCTATCCCTTACCTTGCTCTTTTTTCATTCCACTATTCCCTTTCTATCTCTATCTCTTACCTTGCTCTGTTTTCATTCCACTTTTCCCTTTCTATCTCTATCTCTTACCTTGCTCTGTTTTCATTCCACTTTTCCCTTTCTATCTCTATCTCTTACCTTGCTCTGTTTTCATTCCACTTTTCCCTTTCTATCTCTATCTCTTACCTTGCTCTGTTTTCATTCCACTATTCCCTTTCTATCTCTATCTCTTACCTTGCTCTGTTTTCATTCCACTTTTCCCTTTCTATCTCTATCTCTTACCTTGCTCTGTTTTCATTCCACTTTTCCCTTTCTATCTCTATCTCTTACCTTGCTCTGTTTTCATTCCACTTTTCCCTTTCTATCTCTATCTCTTACCTTGCTCTGTTTTCATTCCACTTTTCCCTTTCTATCTCTATCTCTTACCTTGCTCTGTTTTCATTCCACTTTTCCCTTTGTATCTCTGTTTATCTCTTACCTTGCTCTGTTTTCATTCAACTTTTCCCTTTCTATCTCTTACCTTCCTCTGTTTTCATTCCTCTTTTCACTGTCTATCTCTCTCTCTCTCTCTCTCTGTCTCTCTCTTGCCTTGCTCTGTTTTCCTTCCTCTTTTATTACTATCTTCATCTTTCCCTTGCTCGGCTTCTTTTCCTATTTTGTTTCTTCATCTTTCTCTCCAATCTTCCCTTGCTTTGTTTCTTCCATTTTCTCTTGTATCTTTTTCCTCTCTCTCTCCCTCCTATCTTCCCTTGCTGTCTGCCTTCCTTCGTCTTATCTATTTGTTGATCTTTTCTCTCTCCCCTATTTTTCTTGCTGTTTCCTTCCTCTTTTCTCATTCTTCATATTTTCTCTTTCAGAAAGAGAAGGAAGAACGAAAACCACTTCTTTTCTCCCTCACCCTTCTCTCTCTCAAGAAAGAGTGAGAAAGGGAGGGAGAAACTGTGTTGCTACACCTAGCCTGAGTTTGTGTAACAGCACGCTTAATATTACCTTGCACCACACGTTTTACAATGTAGTCCACAAGAGATCATTAACCCGCTGCCGATTCTCTGTGACAATATATCCCGGATCTCTGCTCAGTACACACACTAATGCACCACTGGAATGTACAGGAAAAAGTAATTTTTTCCTGTGCATGACAAAAACCGGCAATAGTTTTGCAAATATTTCCTCAACACTTGAGCTCCCGTAGAAAACCAGCTCTTTCAAATGTAAGAGGCGCACGGCTCCCTTTAATTGCACTGAAGAAACTCTTCCAGTCGATTGTCGTAGGCGGAGCTGGGGCAATGAATGTTCTTTCAACGCCCTCAGTGGACCAGTCCAGTGGAAAGAAGCTTCATGTTCAAAGCCGCCGCGAAGACATTCTTACACATAAGAATTAGAGCTGTCATGAGATGCTCGTAGGCACCATAGTTGCCAACTTGAGGTATAAGTTACTAAATCACGCAGATTTTTAGTAATTTCATCTCTAGACGAGTATAAAGGATTGTTCACAAATACACTGTAGGAATGATAAGAAGAGATAGATTTCTTTCGCCTACCCACAAACTCCGGAAATGTTATAAAGTTAAAAATAAGTATAATAGTGAGATCACCAATATTAACGACTAATTTCTGCTATTCTCTACGTGGAAAAAATATAAAAATTTCAGATATACAGTTATAAATTTGCAGAAAAGTTGAACTGCTGACTGTCATACGAGTATATTAAACATTTTCATTTTTTAAGCTACACAGTTCAAATAAACGCACGCCCTCTTTCGTTGGACAAATATAGGTCTTGTTATTTTCATATGACTGATTTTTATTTAAAATATTCTGATAACGTTAGTGTGTTGACATGCATGAGGATACACAACTTGAGGCTTAAGTTTGTATAGTGATTGTGATGGGTTTTTGTTTTGTTGAAAGTATAAAGTATGGACTATGATTTAATGTTCTAACTTGATAAGTTAGTTTGTGAAAAGTGAGTGTTAAGAAGTGAAATATAATTATTTCGATTACTTGAGACTTTGATTTCATCTTTTTAGGAACGACCGAAGGATTTCCCATGACATGAGTGTCATGTTCGTATTTTCTTGTGTTTTATGTCGCCTCTTCGATGGGGTAGTGATAACTTGGTCGACTTGAAATCAAGGGGTCAAGGGTTTGATACCCTGTGGAGGAACATAGTGGTTTCAATTCCTCCTTAAACTGTAGGTCCAGTCTTGATTATCCTTTCTGTGCATAGAGTGGACTCCAAAACAAAACTCGTGTTTTATAAAAATGGTGGTTTAAGAAAAGAACTGGTTTGAATCAAATGGATACAAGATATTCTTCACATATTTCTGTAACAGATGAAACTATGTCACCATAAAAAAAAATAGTTCTGATTTTTATTTAATTCAAAGGTAATTTTGCGACTTACATTTGAATTTGTCTTGAAGCTAAAACATATACAGGGTGGCCCAAAAAAGGTAACGAAAATTATTCGGTTACTTTTTTTGGGCCACCCTGTATTTAATAGGACTGCGCTGATTTCGATGCATCGGTATCCGCCGATATGCGTGGTACCGGCAAGTGTAAGTATCGGTTGGATAATATTTACCGGTACCGGCAGATACTTTTCCAGTGTTTTGATCGTTCTCGGGGTCCGCAAAAATGTCGAACTAGACATTCGCGGAGTTTGTTTTCCTTGATTTATGTCAAATTCGATTTTTTTACAGTATTTTGAAAAAAAAACTCTTTTGTGATGACGTAACAGGTATTTTTAAAATTCTGATGTATTTTTTAAAAATATTTTGAAGTAAAAACTGGTAAATTGATGGTTATAACTTGAGGACTCACCCAGTAACATCAACGGTGCAAAGTGATATCGGCTCAGCACTAATATTTATATTGTTACAAATGCATATTTAGTGATTTTCATGTTCTAATTGTTGGCAACACTGATAAACATTCCAGTTGAAAATGTAGTTTTCGCAGAGGATTGATGGCTCCTTGGAGAAAGAATAGAAAAGAAAGGTAGAAAATAGCTTTCCTCGAGTTTTGCCTATCACGGTTTCTGGTTCTGGGAGAGGGGGTAGAGGAAATGGACCGAGAATTAGGTTTTCCCCTCCAGTTAACTTCATTAGTGGTGGTTTGGGGTTCCCATCTTGGTTCCCCATTGTTGTCTCATTGTCGACGCTGATTAGCTTCCAACGCTTCCGAGCAAGGCTGGACCAGAATTGAACTTACTGGCGTGACATTATAGTTCGGCCACGAGTAATGTTACAACCACCAGCCAATCAGCCACCTCCGTTCGGTTAATGATACACCTTTATTTTAAGAACTTGCCAGTGTAATTTTTTCCCCTTAAAACAAATGGCAAATATGATGTAATAGTTCATTACAAAATGTTGGTAAAAGTAACCGGCATGGTGAACACAAGAAAAAGAATCCTTGTTTTAGAAATGTAATTATTTTAATAAATTGACTAAGTTATGCGGTAACATTTTATTTAAAAAGCATATTTTAAAATTCCAAATTGTGATTATGGTAATTCAAGAGGTGATGCTCATCACATTATTTTGGAATGTCCTATTGGTGGGTTCCATGTGACGTCAGGATGCGAACAGCCGCCATGTTTGCGGCCAATTTTATTTGTAGTTTGCAAGGAAATATCAACCACGTAGCGTTCGTTACATCTGCACGAAGTGCACGTTTGTTTTAAATCACGAATGTCTGTGTTACTATCTCCCGCCCACCCGCTTGAATTCCGTTTGCTTACATGACCTGGCCTCAATCATGGCTGCTCGAAGCCACAAGGCAACAGTTTGTGACGTAGGTGAAAAACATCTATTCATGAAGAGAGAAAAATATTTTACACAAAATATAAAAATTTAATGTGCCTTTTGAAATAAACTTGACTTCATTATTGTATGCACCAGATATTCGTATTGAATACATTATTATACTTTCATTTTTGAGACATGCTATTGCAATTCCTTAAATTTAGCATACATGCAAACAAGTCATTTAAGAATATATATTAACTTTACGTGTAGAAATTTATACCAAAAATGTTTATAATTTATGATGGGCTTAAACAGTCAAATGTCAAGCTCTAAGCCCAATTAAATTGATTGATGATAAGTTCCTAAACAACGAACACAACAGGGTGTCCAAAAATCTGCAGTCTTTCCAGAAAGTGTTACCCAAAGTGGAAGATTGATTGAATAGGGTTATTTTTTGTCGCTTTTCTTCCGATTTTGGCTAATCACGACGATGAAGATGACATTTATGAAGGTACATTTATAAAGAACACCCATGCCCAGGTCGGGATTAGAACCTGACCATCTGGCGTCGTAGCGCCCTGTACTAACCACTCCGACACGGAGGTCGACCCAAAGTGCAAGAAAAACTACTCTGTGACAAATATGACCCTTATTGTGCAATTCTATGGCTATCAGTCTGTAATTGTTTCCAGAGAAGTGCATTTTATTCAAAGCTCGATGTTTATTGTAACCGGACGTTCTATAAAGTATGTTAATCTTTTGTTTCTGGAAGTGAATTTCCAATTAAAACTCGTTACTATAGTTAGTTCAACGTAAAAGTAAAATTTATGTCATGGCTCCTCTCGCACTTTTCACACAAAATTGCTCTTTTTTGTCGCACAACACGAATTTCTCTCCGCGCACCATCTGTTGACGAACAACGCTAATTTTTGTACTTCCAAGAGATGTGTGCCTCAAGGACTTCGCCCGCACGGAAAATTCTGTTACAGCACGTGCAGTTCGCAGACTGATGCTAAGAGACGCCACAAAGGGAGACGCCAGAGTTATATAACAGTTTGTGCTCCAGCATAATGTTCATAGACGATATATGCAGTCGCACGCGTCAGTCGGCTGAAGTCACGGAAAGCCATCCTAGGCAACCAAATGCTACGTGACAGTGCATTAAGAATGAAAGAGTTGAAGTTAACTTTATTACAATACCCGAGGTCGGGAAAGTCACTCAAAACATAAGGATGGTACCGCGACAAGTGATGTCTCGGTTTCGTCTTGGAATTCGAATCGAGACCGAGGCTGTACGATTTGAAAATTTAACTTCAAACTAATTAATTTCAATATGAAACTTCTTCAGCAATACCACGGCCGTATATATTTTTTCTGGATTCCCAAGACAGTTACCAGTTGGACTGGGCCTTCCAAGTAGAAATCCGAACTAACTAAGTAACTCTGTAGCCTTCTTAAACCCGAAGGTTTATGAATACAGCAACACAGGCTTCCCATCAGTCCCTATCCTGGGCAAGATCAATCGAATTTTTATCCATCCTTAACGATTTCGTTTAGGCCATCTCAACGTTATGCCTCCATCTTCGTCTTGGGCCTTCCTACAGGTCTCTTGCCATCAGGTTTCCCAATAAGAATCCTGTAAACTCTTCTTTCCTCTCCCATTCGTGCCACATGGCCTGCCCATCTAAGTTTTCTTGATTTAACTATTCTAATAATATCTAGAAATTGGACTCCGAATCGCCATCAATTGTACCTCCATTAGGAAACGAACAAATTGTCCGGATATTCGAACTATCCGTTGCAGCCGAAATTTGAAATCCGGATATTTATCCGGATTTTGTGACCATCCCTAGTAAGCACCTTATCATGAAGTCTTGATCGATATAGCCTAAAATATAATACAGGTATAGTCAGTGGCGTGCCCAAGGAGGGGTTTGGGGGTTATAACACCTCCTTTGGCCGAGTAGGACTAAAAAAAAAAAAGGAACGAGTTTACAATACCGGACCACTCTCCAATTTATATGAAATTTCGCCTACTCACTAATTGTGAATTCCTAATCACGAATCTGCATGTAATAATTGGCGGTCAAGTATGGAAATCGAGAAAAAAACTAAAACTGTTTTCTTAACGTAACCCTACCATAAGAACAATAGCTCCACGGAAGACGCCATTTTCCCAACATGAAGAAATCAACAGGAAAGACAAGGTATAGTTCTCTTAGCTAAAATATTAATTTTTCTTTGTATTTATGCTAATGGAACCTAACCTAACAGGCCTAACCTAACCTCGTCTGACGTCAGCAAGATTGTAGCGCGTAAAGGAAGACCATTAACGAATTGCCAAAGAAAGGTGGTTCCGAATTGCTGTGTATGGACAATCACCGTGGTAAATCGCAAGGTTATTTTACAAGTTCTACATGTAAATGTACAATTTTAACAAGTGACCGCCAAATATGAACTATAGATACGTCATCAGGACACCGAAATTAGTAAGTAGGCGAAATTTTATAGAAATTGGAGAGTGGTCCGGTATTGTAAACTTATGCCAAAAAAAGAACATCAAATGCAGCAAAATATAGCAAAATGAGGGCGACTACTAAAAAATGTATACCTAAATCCCTTCCTTTCGAAAATCCTGGACACGCCACTGGGTATAGTGGTGTTTAAACTTGGCTACATTTGGTTTTTGTTTCTGGGGCGAAATGAGGTGACAGATTAACTTCACTGAATACATGATTTGTGGGGCATGGAATTCGATTCATCCAAAGCTTGGAAAAGAAATTGAGAAGAGTTATAACAGGACAGGAAGAACAGAATATCATGGCAACTTCCCAAGAAAAAGGGAGAAAAAAATAAGTTTGGCAACAGAGCAAGGCATCAACTCCCACCTGCTCCGCGTCGTGTTACATCTCCGGAGCCGGTTACCATGGTAACGACTGGTGCGAGATGCGTCCTTTTTCTCTCATTCCCCTTGTTACCTGTTTATCCCCCGAAGAGCATCCCCGAATGTGTGGTGGCGAATGTATATTTGTGGATGGGATACGAGGAACCACTCAGCGTGTGGGGGCTGGTACCCTGATCCCAGGTGCGTGCGGCCTTAGTCAAGTGGTTCCTTAAACAATGAAGAGTGATATAAACCTAAATGTTGAGCTGTTCATATACTCTCGTTACTACATCTTGAGTATAAAAGACGGAACATAATCTAGAGCAGAAATTTTATCTAGTCTATAAAAGCCTGATAAAAGTTGTTAAAAATGACGTAATATGGAAGATTGAAGCGATCACACAAAAGGGCGTGCCCAAAAGTGGATTTTTGGGGGTGCACTCATGGAAATATTTGCAGCAAAGCATGTAAAGTTAGCTTTATTTGCTCATTATTTGATTGACTGATTGATTATGATATTATGGGCATATCAGCATATAGGGTACTTTTGTTCTTCACAAAATACGGGGATAAGCCTCGTAACTAACATACTCCTAACAGGAAAATAAAAGATGTCTACTAAAAACATTATCACTCAATTCTTAAAACTAATTCATTCATTAATTACTGAACAAAAACTAAAACTGTACTGCTTCCCAAGATGAAATTTCCTTGCTTATTAAAAGCTGAGGCTTATGCTGTAGAGGGTTACTAAGCACACAGAAGGAAAAACACAGGACAACACGACCCCATCGTTACCCCTTTTCAAGGTTAATCTCGTAGCTGTGAATAAGTCTGTATCGCGATTAGATGAAATTTATCAATGGACATGCACTTGTGCGCATGTGTTTTAACATTAACTGTGCTAAGGGCCCTATTCTCTGTTCGCACTAAGAACAAAATAATCACCCCATTCTCTGTTCGCACTAAGAACAAAGCAAATGTCCCATTCTCTGTTCGCACTAAGAACAAAGCAAACACCCCATTCTCTGTTCGCACTAAGAACAAAGCAAACACCCCTCATTCTCTGTTCGCACTAAGAACAAAACAAACGCCCCTCATTCTCTGTTCGCACTAAGAACAAAGCAAACGCCCCATTCTCTGTTCGCACTAAGAACAAAGCAAACGCCCCATTCTCTGTTCGCACTAAGAACAAAGCAAACGCCCCATTCTCTGTTCGCACTAAGAACAAAGCAAACGCCCCATTCTCTGTTCGCACTAAGAACAAAGCAAACGCCCCATTCTCTGTTCGCACTAAGAACAAAGCAAACGCCCCATTCTCTGTTCGCACTAAGAACAAAGCAAACACCCCATTCTCTGTTCGCACTAAGAACAAAGCAAACACCCCATTCTCTGTTCGCACTAAGAACAAAGCAAACACCCCTCATTCTTTGTTCGCACTAAGAACAAAACAAACGCCCCATTCTCTGTTCGCACTAAGAACAAAGCAAACGCCCCATTCTCTGTTCGCACTAAGAACAAAGCAAACGCCCCATTCTCTGTTCGCACTAAGAACAAAGCAAACGCCCCATTCTCTGTTCGCACTAAGAACAAAGCAAATGCCCCTCATTCTCTGTTCGCACTAAGAACAAAACAAACGCCCCATTCTCTGCTCGCACTAAGAACAAAGCAAACGCCGCTCATTCTCTGTTCGCACTAAGAACAAAGCAAATGCCCATTCTCTGTTCGCACTAAGAACAAAGCAAATGCCCCATTCTCTGTTCGCACTAAGAACAAAGCAAACACCCCTCATTCTTTGTTCGCACTAAGAACAAAGCAAACGCCCCATTCTCTGTTCGCACTAAGAACAAAGCAAACGCCCCATTCTCTGTTCGCACTAAGAACAAAGCAAATGCCCCATTCTCTGTTCGCACTAAGAACAAAGCAAATGCCCCATTCTCTGTTCGCACTAAGAACAAAGCAAATGCCCCATTCTCTGTTCGCACTAAGAACAAAGCAAATGCCCCATTCTCTGTTCGCACTAAGAACAAAGCAAATGCCCCATTCTCTGTTCGCACTAAGAACAAAGCAAATGCCCCATTCTCTGTTCGCACTAAGAACAAAGCAAATGCCCCATTCTCTGTTCGCACTAAGAACAAAGCAAATGCCCCATTCTCTGTAGTCGCCTTGTAATCAAGGAGTCCTGGGTTCGATACCCGATGGAGGTACATAGTGGATCGGATCCCACTTTAAGCTGTAGGTCCAGTACCGATTAGCCTTACTGTGCATAAAGTGGACTTAAACACCAAATCAATCAATCAATCTGTTCGCACTAAGGACAAAGCAAATGCCCCATTCTCTGATCGCAATAAGACCAAAGCAAATACTACATTCTCTGTTCGCACTAAGAACAAAATAAACACCCCATTCTCTGTTCTCACTAAGCACAAAGCAAATGCCCGATCCTCTGTTAGCACTAAGAACAAAGCAAATGCCGCACTCTCGGTTCGCACTATGAACAAAGTCAATACCCTATTATCTGTTCTGTAAGTTAGTTAGCATAGCTTTTCTGCCTCTTTTGGCTAATCGCGATAATGAGGATGAGTGATGATTTGAAATTGATGAAGGGACACACACAAAGAACACCCCTACCCAGGCTAGGATTGGAACCAGAGACTCCTGGCGTCGTGGCGCCCTGTGCTTCACCACGAAAGTCGGCACTTTATATTACTCCTCTTTTCCCCCACACGCTACAAGAGGCCTGACAAAAAGAACCAATAAACAACGAACTTGTGAGTCAGCACATGTGGAGAATAAAAATAACACGATATATGGGACACAAACAACAAATGATGAGCAAACCTTTGAACATAAAGGCTATACAAACTTGACACTTGTATAAAGAAGATAACATCACAGACGTCTACCTTCAGAATAACAGGTTTCTCGGTCCACAGGGCATCAATGCTTGTTACTAAGGGGCAGACGCAGCATCCAAGGATAGCAGATTACAGTTGCATCCTCTTCCCCAAACCCAAGGTCACCCAGAAAACTGATGATGCTCCATCATTTGCAACTTGGGTGAGGTACTGCATCAAGTGGACCAAGATACCGTTTTATCTCTAAATTATGCTTTGAAGTTATCCTTACGAGAGATAGAATGTGGGAATTATCTCAATTTCCGTGAAATTTTTGCACATTTATCTCCAGATTTCCAAGTCGCACCCTTACAAGTGGATTGATTATCCGTAGATAGGTCATAAATTTTGTTTATCGAAATTGCAAAAGTTTAATGTCAACTGTGAACTTGTTCAGCGCGGTTGCATACAATCAGAATAAAATTCAGCTTTTCCTCTGTTCGTAACGTCGAATCAAGGCGTCAAACATTTTAACGTTATGCGTTGTTTGCCTTAATACGTTGTGAATGTGCAGTGAAATAATACCGAGGAAAAAAAATATTGGAATACGCAAAGAAACAGTTTCTCGTAACCAAATATTTGTTCCTCACAGTCAAATTATTTTAGTAAGTGTGCATATTTGCTTAGAATTACGAAATTTTTTGTTTACTATTACCAAAAAGCTAACTAAAGGAGTCTTCTTAATTAGAACAAATGTTTTTCTTTTTGTATACACACACGCACTATGCATTTCGACACTCTAGACTAGACTTGCCGGACTCAGTAGCGTAGTGGTTAGCACTCGATGTGTGTCCACATGCACATACAGGCTCATTGGTTTGATTTGATTGATTTGCTTTATTTTACTTCGCTTCTTGTGCCACTTTTGGCTAATTTGCGAAGATGGGGATGAGTGATGACTAGAGTTAGGATTTTAGCATATTTGCATGTTTTTCTTACAAGGGTATATCGATATGATCTGTTAATAACTATGCGTTCTAGATGTTTTGGGGTCAAATGGCGCAGCTTTTATAGTGCATATTTTGGAGGTTAGTGCATATATTTTATGTTAATGCATATAAATGCATAATTCAATTAAGGATTGTACATTTTCTACTTTTTTATTCAGTGAAACCGGTTCCTGGAAATGTGTGGACAGAATTTCCTGGCTTCGAAGTTAAAATTACATAGCATTATCTTTATCAGAGGAAATGCCTCTCTGGAAGTTCCATCGTCATGTGGAGGAGGTGCGTGATTCACATCGCATCCATACAAGACCTGCCACTTTTTCGGGTATAAATCACTGACCTCAAGTAGCCAGTTGAGAAAGTAGTTGTGTTGTGTATACATCGTGCGCAATGCCAAAAGAGAAATCTTCGAAATTGTTTCTCTTGAAGCAGTGGATTGCTGGTGATGGAAGCCTATCAATTAACGGAGAAAATGACTTCTGTAAAGTCTGCGCTAAACAAGCAAGTATTTGTAATCCAGGATTAAAATATGTATCACGTTAGTCAGGTGCTTCAAGGAAAAGGGAAACAAGACTAACTAACAAGTTGTGAGACGGAAAGAACATTTTCCGTGTACAAAAATGTGTTAAGTGACAGGCGATTTTTTTTTTTGCCACAAAATCTCGAAAAATACATTGTTGTGTATTGCAACTCTAAAGGTCAGTAACTTTAATTTGGAGTCCAAATGTTGTTTCATCATAAATAGATATACAGTTCAGTGTATTACAATTTATTGTATTACATGTCAAATTGAGTCCAATTGTTGTTTTATATAAATAGACGTAGAGTTCTATGTTAATTTTTTACATACATCAATATCTTATGCCACTAACTCATTCACATTTGTACTTGCAATAAACTTGATCATGAAAGGCGGAATTTGTTATTGCATATTTTAGGGCATATTATTGCGATTTTTAGTGCATATCAATCCGAAGTCTAGTGATGACATGATGAAATTGATGAATGGACACACACAAACAACACCTTTACACAGGTCAGGATTCGAACCCACTAAACCTGGTGTCGTAGCACACTGTGCTAATCATTCCGTAGGCTCTGTCTTTGGTTTCGTCTTGAGAACTACACTAATACATTGACACAATAAGACAAGGTCCCTCTAGACTTGTCAAGAAGGATGTGTAGCCTATGCAAAATAGACAGTCTCGTCTCGTTTGAGGCTTCTGTAGACTAGGATGTAAAGTGTAGGGAAATTTGCGGTAACGGTTCCGATTGTTTTATGATTTCTCCTAGCACAAAGACTAATTATCGTAGAATTTGGAAATCATTGTCACACGAAATTTGAACCTTCCTTAAAGTAATGAGCACTGTTTGGACTCGAAAAAAGTAATTCATGTTAAAAAAAAAAAACAACTTGAAAATTACCTTACGACTAGCGACAGTAAATATCGTAGAAGCGTGGGAATGAATGTAGAAGTAAATCGGAACCTTAGTAGAATGCATTTAGGGACTTTATTTGCCTAACCTAACCACGAAAGCATATATTGAACAAAACCTTAAGTAATCGCTAAAACTCCGCAGTATGTGTTAACAGACGTACATCGAAATCGAACCATGTAAAAATTGCATTCATAGCAAGATGAAATTGCAATAAAACAAAAGGAACTTGGGCCAAATTTGCCTTATTAGGATTACTGCACAATATTTACTAACAAGTATTTGTTTTTTAGTTATTGAGCGTCGGTTTTCTGGTACTTTGCTGGACGATGAATATGAGTGATGATAGCATGAAACTGATGAAAATACACAAGGTACCGAATCGGCTTCGACTTATTAGACTTATTAGAGGAGTGATTGCATGTTTGAAAAGGGGCCTCCTCGATGGCGCAGTGGCAAAGTCGTCACATTATAATCAAGGGGCCCCGGGTATGATACCTGGTGGAGGCACATTACACAATGCCTCGTATCCCAATTCGAAAATGTAGGCCCAGTCCCGATTTGGCTACCTGAGCATAAAGTGGCCTTAACACAAATGTTCAAACAAACGACCAAGCAAGTTTGTTACTTTTCGAGACAGCGTCCAAGAACGAGACAGGGATTTGTACGTGTCGTCTAGTTTGATTTGATTCTTGTTATTTGGCGTTGATTTTCTGCCACTTTTCTCTAATCGCGACGATGAGGATGACATGAATGAATTGTTGAAGACCACCCACGCCAGGCCGGGATTCGAACCTGGGATGCCTGGCGTCGTAGCGCACTGTGCTAAACCCCACCCCCATCCCTCACGATATCTCGTCTCTCCTCTATCCCATCCTTAGAGATACCGTTACGGTCCCTTTGAGATAAAATACATCCAGAGAAGGTAGACAGATCCCGGGCTCTATCAGTTTCGATTATTGCTTGGCCCCGTGGCGCGTTGCACTAACCACTTCGCCACGGAAGCCGGCTAACAGAAAAATAAGGATGTTGACGTACATGGAATCCTGTGCGGCGTCGCCCATTGCATCAAAAGGTTGCTTCACACATGTAGCACTGGTAGAAAAGCACGTAACACACGCCGTACCACCACTGGACAGGAGTACCACCCGTTAAAAACAACGTCAATAAACACATTCCACAATACTCAAGAAACTTTCCACCATGGACACCAAAAGAACGACACCATCGAAACAAAAATACCGGCCGCGCCGCACAAACACCACGTCACTACCTGTAGGCCATCACACGAGTTTCAAAACGGCTCTCCCTTCCCCCACCCACGATCAGACTCACTCTTTCCGTTCTGCCCACGTGATCACCATCAACCTTGCCCCGCCATCTACGCGGACGAATGCGAATCCAAAAGTTTTTTCTTCTTCTTCCTTTTATTATTGTGGTCACTGACTGGCGGTAGGATGCGTGCGGAATCCAGTTCGCACACGAAAATAGCTCGCTCCAATTCACGGCTGCCGCGTATTTCTTGCATGAAGCTATTTTGGATATTCGGGCCACACTGATACAGGAAGCTTAGAACCAGATGGGAGTAACGAGTCTATAAAAAAAAAAAAAAAAAAAAAAAAAAAAAAAAAAAAAAATGGCATGTAAAAATTCCGAGCACCAATGTACGTACATATTACAGAGCGCAGCACGAGTGTGGCATGGAAGAAAGCTGTGCAAAAATTTTCCAAAAAAGAATAGTTCGAGCAATGAAGAAATGAAGAAAAATATTTCTTGAAAAAGGAAGAAAAAAGAGCTAGTCATAAAGAAGAAGGCAAAAGACCCAACTGGCCACAAGCAAAGAATGCAAGAGAACAAACTGGCCACAAGCAAAGAATGCAAGAGAACGAACTGGCCTCATGTAAAGAATGCAAGAGAACGAACTGGTCACATGTAAAGAATGCAAGAGAACGAACTGGCCACATGTAAAGAATGCAAGAGAATGAACTGGCAACATGTAAAGAATGCAAGAGACCGAACTGGCCACATGTAAAGAATGCAAGAGACCGAACTGGCCACATGTAAAGAATGCAAGAGACCGAACTGGCCAAATGTAAAGAATGCAAGAGAACGAACTGGCCACAAGTAAAGAATGCAAGAGAACGAACTGGCCACAAGTAAAGAAGGAAAGAGAACGAACTGGCCACAAGTAAAGAACGCAAGAGAACGAACTGGCCACAAGTAAAGAACGCAAGAGAACGAACTGGCCACAAGTAAAGAACGCAAGAGAACGAACTGGCCACAAGTAAAGAATGCAAGAGACCGAACTGGCCACAAAAAAGAAGGCAAGAGAACGAACAGGACAAAAAAGAAGGCAAGAGAACGAACAGGTCACAAAAAAGAAGGCAAGGCAACAGACAGGTCAAAAAAGAAACAAAAAAAGAAGGCAAGGGAACGAACAGGTCACAAAAAAAGAAGGCAAGAGAACGGACAGGTGACAAAAAAAGAAGGCAAGAGAACGAACAGGTCACAAAAAAAGAAGGCAAGACAACGAACAGGTCACAAAAAAAGAAGGCAAGACAACGAACAGGTTACAAAAAAAAAGAAGGCAAGAGAACGAACAGGTTAAAAAAAAGAAGGCAAGAGAACGAACAGGTTAAAAAAAAAGAAGGCAAGAGAACGAACAGGTCACAAAAAAGAAGGCAAGAGAAGGAACTAGTCACAAAAAAAGAAGGCAAGAGAAGGAACTAGTCACAAAAAAAGAAGGCAAGAGAAGGAACTAGTCACAAAAAAAGAAGGCAAGAGAACGAACAGGTCACAAAAAAAGAAGGCAAGACAACGAACAGGTCACAAAAAAGAAGGCAAGACAACGAACAGGTTACAAAAAAAAGAAGGCAAGAGAACGAACAGGTTACAAAAAAAAGAAGGCAAGAGAACGAACAGGTTAAAAAAAAGAAGGCAAGAGAACGAACAGGTTAAAAAAAAAGAAGGCAAGAGAACGAACAGGTCACAAAAAAGAAGGCAAGAGAAGGAACTAGTCACAAAAAAAGAAGGCAAGAGAAGGAACTAGTCACAAAAAAAGAAGGCAAGAGAAGGAACTAGTCACAAAAAAAGAAGGCAAGAGAAGGAACTAGTCACAAAAAAAGAAGGCAAGAGAACGAACAGGTCACAAAAAAAGAAGGCAAGACAACGAACAGGTCACAAAAAAGAAGGCAAGACAACGAACAGGTTACAAAAAAAAGAAGGCAAGAGAACGAACAGGTTACAAAAAAAAGAAGGCAAGAGAACGAACAGGTTAAAAAAAAGAAGGCAAGAGAACGAACAGGTCACAAAAAAGAAGGCAAGAGAAGGAACTAGTCACAAAAAAAGAAGGCAAGAGAAGGAACTAGTCACAAAAAAAGAAGGCAAGAGAAGGAACTAGTCACAAAAAAAGAAGGCAAGAGAACGAACAGGTCACAAAAAAGAAGGCAAGAGAAGGAACTAGTCACAAAAAAAGAAGGCAAGAGAAGGAACTAGTCACAAAAAAAGAAGGCAAGAGAACGAACAGGTCACAAAAAAAGAAGGCAAGAGAACGAACAGGTCACAAAAAAAGAAGGCAAGAGAACGAACAGGTCACAAAAAAGAAGGCAAGGCAACAGACAGGTCAAAAAAGAAACAAAAAAAGAAGGCAAGGGAACGAACAGGTCACAAAAAAAGAAGGCAAGAGAACGGACAGGTGACAAAAAAGAAGGCAAGAGAACGAACAGGTCACAAAAAAAGAAGGCAAGACAACGAACAGGTCACAAAAAAAGAAGGCAAGACAACGAACAGGTTACAAAAAAAAAGAAGGCAAGAGAACGAACAGGTTAAAAAAAAGAAGGCAAGAGAACGAACAGGTTAAAAAAAAGAAGGCAAGAGAACGAACAGGTCACAAAAAAGAAGGCAAGAGAAGGAACTAGTCACAAAAAAAGAAGGCAAGAGAAGGAACTAGTCACAAAAAAAGAAGGCAAGAGAAGGAACTAGTCACAAAAAAAGAAGGCAAGAGAAGGAACTAGTCACAAAAAAAGAAGGCAAGAGAAGGAACTAGTCACAAAAAAAGAAGGCAAGAGAACGAACAGGTCACAAAAAAAGAAGGCAAGACAACGAACAGGTCACAAAAAAGAAGGCAAGACAACGAACAGGTTACAAAAAAAAGAAGGCAAGAGAACGAACAGGTTACAAAAAAAAGAAGGCAAGAGAACGAACAGGTTACAAAAAAGAAGGCAAGAGAACGAACAGGTCACAAAAAAGAAGGCAAGAGAACGAACTAGTCACAAAAAAAGAAGGCAAGAGAAGGAACTAGTCACAAAAAAAGAAGGCAAGAGAAGGAACTAGTCACAAAAAAAGAAGGCAAGAGAACGAACAGGTCACAAAAAAGAAGGCAAGAGAAGGAACTAGTCACAAAAAAAGAAGGCAAGAGAAGGAACTAGTCACAAAAAAAGAAGGCAAGAGAACGAACAGGTCACAAAAAAGAAGGCAAGAGAAGGAACTAGTCACAAAAAAAGAAGGCAAGAGAAGGAACTAGTCACAAAAAAAGAAGGCAAGAGAACGAACAGGTCACAAAAAAGAAGGCAAGAGAACGAACAGGTCACAAAAAAAGAAGGCAAGAAAACGAACTGGTCACAAAAATAAGGTAAGGAAACTAATTGGCCATAAGAGGAGACAAGAGAAAGAGCTGGTCGCAAGAAAAGACAAGAGAAAGAACTGGTCACAAAAAAAACAAGATAAAGAACTGGTCACAAAAAAAACAAGATAAAGAACTGGTCGCATGAAGAGAACGAACTGGTCACTAGAAAGGAGAACGAAATGGTCACAGATAAAGAAAAGGACGAACTAGTCACACATATAGAAAAAAGTTTGTTTGGAATAACAAAAATAATAAGATTCTCGTAAGCAAAGGAATTAAATGAGGGTGCAGGGTGCACCCTTCCATCGACTTGTCCACCCCATTCCGCTGACCAACAATTAAGATAAATAAATGCTCTTTTAGCCCTAATACATATATGTATATATATATATATATGTGTGTGTGTGTGTGTGTGATATTTAGTTGTACCTTAACATAGATCCCCATCCCAATCCCCCCTTTTTTTATCGAGTGCCGACACTGTAACCAGCTAGCTGAACGTGTAAAATGTCTGGAAGTGCCTACGGAATGCTGAAATCGTAACGTCAAGAAAACTTTGCTCTCCATTAAAATGAAATTTTAATACATTCGCTTTAAAAAAAAGCGGAGAGGTTTGTATCTCAAATGCAACATGAATTTGCTGCGAGACGTGCTGCACATATCAAAGGCCCGTCACGAAACGAATTCCCCTCTCGACAGAGTTGCCATCTCCGAAGGCGCGTTTCGGCTGCATACCATCAGTGTTGCCACACACTGGTGTACAGTGTCTCTCAAAAGTTTTAGGACAACGACATTTTAAACTAGGCAACCCAATTAACACAAGGCGTTGGTGGGTTGCGTGCAGAGTTAGGCTCAATTTCAGGGTTGCCACATGCATAATAGATATTTATAAAATACGCGAAAGAAATATAAACAAGTATTATTGTATAAAATTATTAAAAATATCACTATTATATCGCAAATGACAAAATTCTGTCTGAAAGAAAAAAACAGGTTTTCTAGTATTTAATCGCTGATGAGTCTACAATAAGGAAAAGAGGTGAGAGGAAACGAAAGGTTACAAAGGAGAGGAGAAAGAGAAAGCGAAAGGAGAAGAGGAAAGTAGAGGAGAGAAGAAAGATAGGATAGACGAGGAGAGGAGATGTAGTGAGGAGAATGGAAAAAGATTCGAGGGGAGATGAGGAAAAAAGAACAAAGAAGAGGAAAACGAGAGGAGAGGAGAGGAGAGGAGGAGACGAGAAGAGGGAAGTGGAGAGTAGAGTAAAGGAGAGAAAAAGAGAAGAACGAACAAAGAGAGAATAGTGCAGTGGAGTCGGAAATCTAAGACAGGAAAGGAGATAAGAGGAGTGGAGAAGAGTGGGATGGAGATAAGATGCGAGAAAAGTAGGGAAGGCGATATGAGATAAAAGCAGAACGGAAAGATGGGAAAGAAGACGGAGAAGGAACTGGAGAGAAGAGGTAGTTGCAGAAAATATCGTCTGAGCGTCAAGAATGGATGCATTGGTCAAATTATCAACATGGAACATTCAATAACATTTTGAAATATATTGGAGAATATATTAGATCGGTGCGAAATACCTTTTGGCTGAGTTCAGAGCGAATTAAAATCTTCCATGTACGATCTTTGATTTTACCTGCGATTACACCACTAAAAAAATGAACGTAATTTTTAATATTTATAAGAATTATTCAATTTTTCTCCACTTCTCGGTTCGTTGAAATGGAGATTTTGTAATTCAATATTTCCCCGACCCCCATCGTTAATTCCAAACTGAATCATTCCGTTTCACACGGCGTGGACAATGAACACAATGGGATATGTCTAAAACTTACGAAAATTTTCTGCCACCGGAAGGGTTTGAACCTACGACCATCAGGTTGACAATCCTGAACGGTAGCCACTACCCTACAAGCTTCAGCTTCTTAAACCAGGTAGAAGAACCACTACACCACGCCTTTACCTTCGAATGAAACAACATTTTTTTTAAAGTATTCTGTCCCTCCAATATTGTAAATGTCGTTTGGTATACGTGTAGTTGAACTTTTACTTTAATTTTGATTTGCTTTCTTGTAGTATAACCGATATCTTCGAGAAATAATTTTCGAAGTGATTAAAAACGAGAATATTGGTAGTTGTGAAAATGCGAGTTATTTCTTCTAACTTATTATTGTGATTAGACATTACGTACTAATGTAAAATATCTAGAGGCTTGAACATTACAGGACGATGTTCTTTTCCTGTGATACTGTAACAGACAAAATGCTTGTTTGCTGATGCAAGTCTTGTGTCCAGAACAGTCTTATGAAATGTATTTGCTGTTGCGTAAGATAACACGAAATAATTCACCGTGTGCGAACTACCAAATCTGTGCAACGTTATACGTAAACAGTAAACAGGCAGAAAATTTTATTCATAAAATCACTTCACATTTGACAGTGTTAGTCAAGAGAGACTCGTGGGACACTGTGCTAAGGTGCTGGACTAAATCCTTCTAATTTTTCTTCCTCGAAGAACAACAATTTCTAAGGAAGAGCAACATGATTATCTTTCTTATTTCTTTTAAATGCTTACACTTTCCTTTAATTGGGTTAAAAATAAATAAGAATATTGCTTGCATTTCTGTCATTGACGTAGACCAGAGAGACAGACAGACAGACAGACAGATATTACAAAATAGTTCAAATACTGCGAGCGCCATTAAAAAGTCATGATAATTCTATGTTGCGTACTTAGAATTATTCGTACAATAAAGAACATGTCTAATTGTGAGTTAACAAAAAAACAATAATAAAGAGACATTTTCGCATCACGATTGCAGTTCGAAAAAGTCGGGACAGGGATTGAAAATAACGCACTGTCCTGACTAAATCGGTGAATCGGACGTCTGGTGGCCTTGCATCAATGATTATAAAACCAAAACCACCCAATATTGCAGCTTGAAGACTTTTGCGCAAGAAACAGATTCATTTATACGAAAGAAAAATTGAAATTTTTACACATTTCAAAAATCGAAGATGTTATTTTCGTACTTATTTATTTATATGTACACATTTAAATATTTAAGGGTTCGAGGGGGAAGCATCGCCCACATGGCCACTCCCCTGTGTACTGACCTTACGTAGACAGTGGAAGAGAAATTTTGGAGAACCTTTCTATTAAATTTAGTATTTATATTCACCTTATGCTCAGATAGGTTAAACCGTTTATTGACAATCGTGAACTTTTCGTTTAATAGATAATATTTGGTTTTAAACGACGGGAGAACATTGGTCGAATTTCCTTTCTTGCTCGTTTGAGAGAATATATATACTTTTACAATAGCAATCGCGTTCGGAAACCGTGAAAAATATGACTTTCGTTTTCAAAGGCAGACAAGCTTGGTAGTCTAGCTTGCTCGCGATCAAAGTGACTCACTCACGCTATTCAAGGCCGCTTCTTATCGCAAAACAGTGCGTCCATGCACAGTGTCTGCACCCAGCACGTTACAAGTGACCAGAGTCGAATTTTAAAGAGAATCTGAAGAATGGTAGATTTCATCAGAGGCGGCTAGGTAGGCACCAGGTCAACATGCAATAGTTTAAGTGATAATTCCTGACAAACAAAAAACCGTATTGAATAATTATTGGGATAGTAATAAGTGTATCCGCTCCTTTTTAACAATGTAAGCTCGAAGACAATCTGTATTCCATTTATTTATATTGGCAACTTGGTCAACCGGAGGTTATTTTATCGCCTTCGATAATCGAATTGTCTGATCGATTATTTTTTGTTTACCCAGGAACATGCCCCATAGGAGATTTCCGAGACCGGGTTACGCTACTCACTCGTAGCTCCCCAATTTCTTCACGATGGTGGGTTGCCACCGGTCCCATACACAGGCCGAGAACCTAGAGAGTGAGCATAGGCGGACTCGAATCCATGCCGTCCTGCAGTCGGGAGGTCACGGAGGAGGACTTTTCTTATTTTACCTTTGGCTAATCGCGACGATGAGGATGAATAATGAATAGAAAAATAAAGAAGGTCACGCACAAAGTAGAGGACGATCTTCAACCTCTTAGGTGACGAGTTCAAGCCCTAAATATGAGGATTTCAACCTTAGACGACCTCGATTTCAAAATTATAAACAAAATGCCTACTTACACTAAACTTCTCATGAAGGCCAAAATAGTTTGTAACTATGAAACTACCCCTGAATACAAATTGACATTTTTTTTCCATGTGAGTAAGAATTAAATGTGTGGCATACAGACATAGATGATACCTTTTGAGAAACAATTAACTGTACCCTGTCCCAGCATCTCTGGAGCAAAGCCGCGCATAGCGGAAGAGAAGTGGAGAGAGGGGATCGAGTGGACAGAGCGAATCAGTGAACGCTGCTGGGCAGGCTGGTAACTGCAGTGGCTTTCCTCCCTCCACGCAATCCCATTCCTCTCACGTGTTCATCGCTGCTCAGATACTTGTTTTCGTTCACCTGCTCCAGAGATAAGTGGGACAGAGTGTAGTTCGCATACATGTAGCAAGTAAAGAAACTTATCCCAGAATGAAAATTCCACATAGTTTTAAAACGTTTGTTTAAGCAATGAATAACTGGAAACGGATCACACATAATTCCCTTGCTAAAATCTAGTGGTCGAAAATTAATTTCAAGACATTTCATATCTATTCAACATATTCCAAGTTATAAGGAACTATTTCGTACATGTTCATGAAACCGTTATAAAATTACAAATAAAATATATTCACAAGCTTAGATAAAATAATACGAAGAAAGAAATTCAGAGTTAAATTTCAAATGCATGTGTATAAAGTAATTCTAGAAGTACAGAGCTATATCTGAGTATTTAACTTCTTTTTTGCAGATAACGTTTACAATATTGAGGCGACAGAATAATTAGGAACAGCAGCTCCAAGAAAACAAAGGGCGTAGTGTATTGGTTAGAGTTTTGAAAGCATTACGATCCCACGTTCGATCCTCCATACTAGATGTTCCTTAAAAAAGAATCCCTTCCATTAAACAAGAGCATGGTAACATTATTTGTAATAGCAGTATATACAGGGAGGTTATTTCAGTCGTTCACCGCCAGCGTGTCGGCCGTTCGGCGGACTCTTCATGCAACAGGTCCCGGCAAATTGCGTTCAGGAAGTCCGTAACAGAAACCGCTTGTTTTGTAATGTTTCCACTTTTCACAATTACAGTTACAATTACAATTGAAATAAGCACGTACCTTGTCGCAAGGATGCTGTGTGTGTGTGGAAAAGGTGTCCTCCCAAATACAAATATTTCTGGCACCTTATTTCTGACAGAAAATCTTAGATTAGACATCGTTACTTTATCGTCAGTTGTCAGAAAGGGAAGACAGCATCCCGGCGCATAAAGCAAACCGAAAGCGTAAAATGATATTTAAAAGTAATAATAATGATGATCACTAACCTCCTGTGTTATAAGAGATGTTGAAAATGACCTCCTTTAACAGCAATACAACACGTTTCTTAGGTTCAAGAGATCCTGTCTATCGTAATTCCCTGACCACTTTTCTGCAAGAATTCGTTTTCACGTAATTATCGTACATAAAAACTCTCTGTTCAAGACTATATTTGTTTAACGACATAACTAATGAATGAATAACAATTAACACACAATAAAGCACTGGCCATGAGTAGCACATTACAATAACACAGTATAAGCAACACGTGTACTGATAAACGCAAACAGAAGTGAACATGAACGTACACTGACGTCTGGTAGCCGACAGTGTTGCTAACCATTTTTCGGCAATGTCCCTACAGACGTAGTCAAAATGTCCCTACAACTGACCAAATGTCCCTACGCCAAGTAAAGCGACTAAAAAAATTATCACCTCATGAGCATGCAAAACAGAAGATAAAATATACACATTTACTTACCAAATCTTTCTGCTCGGTGCTTCCACAATTAATGAAGGAGCGAATTTACATTTGCCTATCCTAACTGAACCTAACCGTACCTGGAAGCGGCCCCGGCGCCTACCCAGCGTCGAATAACATGGGTACCTGGGGGAAACCCTGGGGGGTAAAGGCGGTCAGGGGCGTGATGCTGATCACATCACCCCCACTCACGACCGGATCAAGAAAGTGTGGGGCGTTACCCTCACACCCCCTATACGCCTTCATGGCGTGGTGCTATGCACAGGGGAACACTTTACCTTTTTTGTACCTGAATGGTTCGTGGGGCTATCCGTCAATGGTTTGTTGGGCTACCCGTTTTTCGAGCCCAAATTTTAACTATGTTTGCCTTGCCTAACCTAACTTAACCTAACCTTACCGAGAATGCTCAGTGGGGCTATTCCTGAATGGTTTTGCGGTAATTGTGATTACGAACCGATAAAAAATATTTTTTTCGTAGCACTTTAACATCATCGAAGACGCCATTTTAGTATCCTGCAATTTTATGATTGATGTAATGTTGCCAAATTTACCTGTAATCAAATCTGTTCTTCTACATCGTGATTGTCGCTGTCACATGTATGCACGTTCTTTGGGCAATATACTGAAATGAATAAGTTTATTAATTAGCCCTCCTGCACACTCCACCTAACAATCTGTATAACATTAACAACTTTTTTACTGTTCTCTTCCGCTATTCTTACACAATCCATGCTCTCCAAGTATGAAATCAACAGTGTGGCAACGCTGTAGACAGCGTAACTAATTGTAATTTGTTCATATCAACAAATATGGCTACCATACTTGTATACGGAGAATCATTGCGAGAATTGAAATGCTTATTTTACAACTTCTACACGTTAATTAACATTTTTCCCCCTCACCCCAACATGTTAACTTGAGATAAATCATCACGAATAATTATTTCGTGAGTATAAGACGTAGCATAGAAATTACAGAAGGGTCCGGTATTGTAAATTCTTGCCTTAATGAATAATAGGGGTGTGCGGGACAGAATTTTTTGGGTCGGGACGGGATCGGGACGGTAATTTTTTTAAATCCCGACATTCGGGACTGAAAAATTTGCAATTTCCCGACCAAGTCGGAAAATTTTCGGGACGGGAAATGTTCGAAATTTCCCGAAGCACTGGAAATCTCGAATTTTACAAGTCATTTTCACTTTAAGTGATTGTTTTTGCATTTCTAGAATAAAAACTTACAATTTTCGATAAGTTCCAGAAACTTACAAGGCAGAAAACGTCGAGAATTAACGACTTTTTAAAGTAAAGGATCCCGCACACTCCTAATGAATAACGTTGAGTCGTTTACTGTTGATTATGTTATTTGAAGTCATACATGCTGCTGCTGTGCAGAGATAGATGTTGGTTGGTGATGCTGTATTTCCTGCAGTCTTTAACAATTCTGGTCACATTTTATTTCCCTTTTTTGTTTTTGTATCACTTAACATTGAAAATATTCTTTCCGTTTCCGCTTTAGAATGTGGCAATGTTAGCACTATTTTCGCGAGAGTGGAAATGTTTTCAAAAAGGAACTTGCCTTGAAAGTTTTTGGTAACCGATAACATGTTCCAAAATTCTGATGGAGATTTGTTAGTTACTTCTTTTTTCTCCTCTTCGCTAAAGTATCCAGATAAACTAATTCATAAAATGTCATTTACCAAGATTGAAAAAAGTACCTACGTTTTCCCTCATTTGGCAAAATCTGTCCCTACGTTCCTACGCGGGCGAAATTTAGTGAAAAGTCCCTATGCTTAGGGACATGTCCCTACGGTTGGCATCACTGCCGACACGTGCAGTATGAAGCGCCCTCTCGCGGCTGACAACTCACCCAACCACGATAAGCTGTCGCGACAACTGAGGATAAAGTAGCGATGACTAATCTAAGATTAGATGTCAGAAATAAGGTGCCAGAAATATTTGTATTTGGGACAAGGTACGTGCTTATTTCAATTGTAATTGTAACTGTAATTGTGAAAAGTGGAAACATTAGAAAACAAGCGGTTTCTGTTACGGACTTCCTGTAATGCAATTTGCCGGGACCTGTTGCATGAAGAGTCCGCCGAACGGCCGACACGCTGGCGGTGAACGACTGAAATAACCTCCCAGTGGCTACATTGGTCTGCATATGGAATTTATAAAAAAAAAAAATAAACAAATAAATGAATTGACACACGTTCAACGGGATATTTTTATATATAAGATCATGAATTATGATACTCTAACGATAATTGTGTACTGCTTCAAAGACATTGACAAATATTAATGAAATAACTATTTATATGTGTGGCAATTCAGTACATACTAATTTTACCCCTTTTCCCACTTGAGTTCAATGCAAGGATGTGTAAAAATTTCAGTTTTGCTCTTGTATAAATGAATCTGTTTCTTGCGCAAAAGTCTTCAAGCTGCAATATTGGGTGGTTTTGGTTTTATAATCATTGATGCAAGGCCACCAGACGTCCGATTCACCGATTTAGTCAGGACAGTGCGTTATTTTCAATCCCTGTCCCGACTTTTTCGAACTGCAATCGTGATGCGAAAATGTCTCTTTATTATTGTTTTTTTGTTAACTCACAATTAGACATGTTCTTTATTGTACGAATAATTCTAAGTACGCAACATAGAATTATCATGACTTTTTAATGGCGCTCGCAGTATTTGAACTATTTTGTAATATCTGTCTGTCTGTCTGTCTGTCTCTCTGGTCTACGTCAATGACAGAAATGCAAGCAATATTCTTATTTATTTTTAACCCAATTAAAGGAAAGTGTAAGCATTTAAAAGAAATAAGAAAGATAATCATGTTGCTCTTCCTTAGAAATTGTTGTTCTTCGAGGAAGAAAAATTAGAAGGATTTAGTCCAGCACCTTAGCACAGTGTCCCACGAGTCTCTCTTGACTAACACTGTCAAATGTGAAGTGATTTTATGAATAAAAATTTCTGCCTGTTTACTGTTTACGTATAACGTTGCACAGATTTGGTAGTTCGCACACGGTGAATTATTTCGTGTTATCTTACGCAACAGCAAATACATTTCATAAGACTGTTCTGGACACAAGACTTGCATCAGCAAACAAGCATTTTGTCTGTTACAGTATCACAGGAAAAGAACATCGTCCTGTAATGTTCAAGCCTCTAGATATTTTACATTAGTACGTAATGTCTAATCACAATAATAAGTTAGAAGAAATAACTCGCATTTTCACAACTACCAATATTCTCGTTTTTAATCACTTCGAAAATTATTTCTCGAAGATATCGGTTATACTACAAGAAAGCAAATCAAAATTAAAGTAAAAGTTCAACTACACGTATACCAAACGACATTTACAATATTGGAGGGACAGAATACTTTAAAAAAAATGTTGTTTCATTCGAAGGTAAAGGCGTGGTGTAGTGGTTCTTCTACCTGGTTTAAGAAGCTGAAGCTTGTAGGGTAGTGGCTACCGTTCAGGATTGTCAACCTGATGGTCGTAGGTTCAAACCCTTCCGGTGGCAGAAAATTTTCGTAAGTTTTAGACATATCCCATTGTGTTCATTGTCCACGCCGTGTGAAACGGAATGATTCAGTTTGGAATTAACGATGGGGGTCGGGGAAATATTGAATTACAAAATCTCCATTTCAACGAACCGAGAAGTGGAGAAAAATTGAATAATTCTTATAAATATTAAAAATTACGTTCATTTTTTTAGTGATGTAATCGCAGGTAAAATCAAAGATCGTACATGGAAGATTTTAATTCGCTCTGAACTCAGCCAAAAGGTATTTCGCACCGATCTAATATATTCTCCAATATATTTCAAAATGTTATTGAATGTTCCATGTTGATAATTTGACCAATACATCCATTCTTGACGCTCAGACGATATTTTCTGCAACTACCTCTTCTCTCCAGTTCCTTCTCCGTCTTCTTTCCCATCTTTCCGTTCTGCTTTTATCTCATATCGCCTTCCCTACTTTTCTCGCATCTTATCTCCATCCCACTCTTCTCCACTCCTCTTATCTCCTTTCCTGTCTTAGATTTCCGACTCCACTGCACTATTCTCTCTTTGTTCGTTCTTCTCTTTTTCTCTCCTTTACTCTACTCTCCACTTCCCTCTTCTCGTCTCCTCCTCTCCTCTCCTCTCCTCTCGTTTTCCTCTTCTTTGTTCTTTTTTCCTCATCTCCCCTCGAATCTTTTTCCATTCTCCTCACTACATCTCCTCTCCTCGTCTATCCTATCTTTCTTCTCTCCTCTACTTTCCTCTTCTCCTTTCGCTTTCTCTTTCTCCTCTCCTTTGTAACCTTTCGTTTCCTCTCACCTCTTTTCCTTATTGTAGACTCATCAGCGATTAAATACTAGAAAACCTATTTTTTTCTTTCAGAAAGAATTTTGTCATTTGCGATATAATAGTGATATTTTTAATAATTTTATACAATAATACTTGTTTATATTTCTTTCGCGTATTTTATAAATATCTATTATGCATGTGGCAACCCTGAAATTGAGCCTAACTCTGCACGCAACCCACCAACGCCTTGTGTAAATTGGGTTGCCTAGTTTAAAATGTCGTTGTCCTAAAACTTTTGAGAGACACTGTACAAGTGTTTCTATTTCACTAAGTTGTTCATTTAGCCGCCTACATGGCCTAGCAGGTTGATTCCTGGACTAATTGCGTCACCGATGGGTACAGGTTCGAGTTTCGACGTGGCCATAGTGTTCATTTGTGACGAGTGGCTTCATTAATTTAATCTAATCATCACTCATTCTCATCATCGCTATTAACCTAAACTAGGAGAAAAACTACATAAAAAACCAGGTTATTTTGTTTTCTACACCTCTAGGTTAATCGCGCCGATCAGGTTTAATACTGGATGAAATAGACAATGGGGCATTGTATTTAATCAAGGGCCTCTCCGACAGCATAGTGGTAACGTTGTGACATTGTGGTCAAGGGATCGTGAGTTCCATTACCGGTCGAGGCTTACTGATCAGTGGTTCGGATGCCACTTTAAGCTGTAGGTGCAGTCCCGATTACCATTTCTGTGTATAAAGTTTATTTAAACAAGTGAACTGAACGTAAGGTGATTTAAACGCGACGACAATAAGCCCCAGAGGATCCGAAGCGACGAAAACAACAGCCGAAGAATCAGAACGCGACGATAACAACAGCCGAAGAATCAGAACGCGACGATAACAACAGCCGAAGAATCAGAACGCGACGAAAACAACAGCCGAAGAATCAGAACGCGACGAAAACAACAGCCAAAGAATCAGAACGCGACGAAAACAACAGCCGGAGGATCCAAACGCGACGAAAACAACAGCCGGAGGATCCAAACGCGACGAAAACAACAGCCGGAGGATCCAAACGCGACGAAAACAACAGCCGGAGGATCCGAACGCGACGAAAACAACAGCCGGAGGATCCGAACGCGACGAAAACAACAGCCGGAGGATCCGAACGCGACGAAAACAACAGCCGGAAGATCCCAACGCGACGAAAACAACAGCCGGAAGATCCCAACGCGACGAAAACAACAGCCGGAAGATCCCAACGCGACGAAAACAACAGCCGGAGGATCCCAACGCGACGAAAACAACAGCCGGAGGATCCGAACGCGACGAAAACAACAGCCGGAGGATCCGAACGCGACGAAAACAACAGCCGGAGGATCCCAACGCGACGAAAACAACAGCCGGAGGATCCCAACGCGACGAAAACAACAGCCCGAGGATCCGAACGCGACGAAAACAACAGCCCGAGGATCCGAACGCGACGAAAACAACAGCCGGAGGATCCGAACGCGACGAAAACAACAGCCCGAGGATCCGAACGCGACGAAAACAACAGCCGGAAGATCCCAACGCGACGAAAAATCAGCCGGAAGATCCCAACGCGACGAAAACAACAGCCGGAAGATCCGAACACGACGACGACAACCGCCAGAGAGGATCAAAATGCGACGATGAAACCGCCAGAGGGGATCCGAACGCGACGAAAACGAACCGCGAGAAGATCCAAACGCGACGAAAACAAATTTCGCTAAAAACACACATACACAATGAAAAAATGTGAAACAATGATAATGTGATGGAACGAAGTGGAATAAAATATACGGCCTGAAAGGGAGGAAGTAACGCTGTTTCCAAGTGGACGTCCGAAGCAGATACGCCTGGTGTGGCTTCACGCTTGTCGAGGTTGAAGAGAGTGAGTGGCTTGATATGACCGAGCAGAACAGCATGGATGCTCCTGTAGGTGTGGCTTACACTGCATTTTTGTTGCAGGATGCAAAATCAACCAAAACAAAGAGAAAGCGTGAACAATGAGAGCCACCTACAGGTCAGAGACCGAACTTGCATTCCATCGGTCCTTGATCCCGATGGAGAAAGAAATCACGAGTCATGACTAGGGATGGACGATATCAAAAATTTGATATGGCGATATATCGTCACAGACGATACGATATGATATGATATTTTTTCCGTATCGTGATATCGGCGATATATTTTCTCCACGATAAATATCGCCAAATATGGTGACGATATATCGCCAAATATAGAGACGTGAAGCCCCCGTCGAAATCCTACAAATATCTAATAAAAACTAGTGTATAGTGGTAATTAATTTTATTTCCGTACCAGGATTAAACATCTTGTACATCTACCAAAATAATAAATCTAAAATTCTAGACTTTTTCTTGACCTTCCTTTCCTATTTCTTGACATTGCTTTTCCCTTTTCTTGACATTTATTTAATCGCCCCCTACTTAGGTATGGTTTGAAATTAAAGAAAATAAATATGTTTTATTCAATGAAAAAAAAACCCTAGTACCACAAGGCTGGTTAAGATGACAACTGAATTTGTGCTTTAACAAGAGATTTAGACTTGCTTTGATTAGCATGTAAAAAATAATGCCTCAGACTTAATCCTGGGTGGGGAATGGCCAGATTACTTTATTTAATATTTTTACGCATTCAAGAATGTAATTCTTAAGAAACAAAGTGAACAAATCGTAAACACAACTCAATACAATTTTAGATTTCCAAATATTCAATTTTATCAAATCCCAGTACAGGAATATAACAATGTAAATTGATATACTGAAAAAAAATATAAAAAATTCTTGACCAGAAGCATAATTTCTTGACTTGCTGCTTCTACCTGTTGACTGTTGGATACCCTGTTGTATAATAAGTTGTAATGTACTGAGAAATTCATCTTCAGGGCTTCTATTCCCACTTTTTCGCCTATAGCTGGCAGCTTCTGATAAGGGATGAGCTCCCATCGAAATAAAATTCTGGCTACGGCCCTGGTTCTTAGCATTAATACACAATACACTGCCTTTTTTTTCGGGGCTTCACCAAAATATATTATTTATGCTAAGATCCGTAAACTCTACGCGCCTAATCTAACGAGAACATTTATCGTGACGTCAGTAGACGAAGGTGCTCAACACGGTGTGCGAAAAGTGAGACCAGTTCGAATCCTAGCCTGCGCATGGATCTTCTTTGTGTCACTTCATCAATTATATCATCGTCATAATTAGACAAAGTAGCAGTGGCGTGCCAAGGATTTTCGAAAGGGAGGGGTTATGTACACTTTTTCTGTTAGTAAGCCCACCTTCTCCTACTATTGTGGTCCTTTAAGAATATTGGGCTAAAAGGGGGTTTATGACCCCAACCCCCCCCCCTTGGGCACGCCATTGCAGAAAAGGGACACTAAATAGTATAAATCAAATCAACATAACTACCAGCACTTACAGTGTTTAGTCAACTGAACCCGACCCAGTCCACTAGAAATCCCGAACCCTGTTAGAGCATCTCCATAACCAAAGATGTAGATTTTAATGTACAAGAGTATATTGACAATTACGTAATTTGTTGTCACTGCTACACCATCAGATTTTGAGGACCTTCTGCTGTACGAGTTTCACGTAACTAATAAAATAGATACACTATTGCCATAACAGGCAAATTCATATTATTTCAGCAAGAGTACTAACTAGATATTGCTCTTATTAATTTTATGGCTCCATCTATGGGCGTCAATATGGATTGAATGATTTGGTTTATTTCACTTCTCTTTTCTGCCACTTTTGGCTATCACGAAGATCAGGAAGAGCGACATGATGAAACTGAAAAGAACACCCATGCAGGGAATCGAACCCGGGACCCTGGCGTCGTAGCGCGCTGTGCTAACCACTCCGCCACGGCACCGAGGTGGGGTCACGGGCTCAAGGGTACGCCCTCTCAGCAAGGAATCGTCCAGAGCGTATGGAAGATACTAAAAGAATGCTCCGATGTTCTTGGCAGGCATAAATCTGTCACGAAGCAAATTCTTGGCTCAATTTCAAACGCCTCTCTTCAGAAGCCATTGCCTTAATAGGTCTTAGCACTTGACACACAAGGTCTCCCAGAACGAAAGTCTTCCCACGGTGTTAGGTCTTCGCTCTTCTCTGTCTGAGAAAGCTCTTTATACCCTGTGTTATAACAATGGTGCTG
The DNA here is from genome assembly GCF_977018435.1 of Lepisma saccharinum. Taxonomy (NCBI): domain Eukaryota; kingdom Metazoa; phylum Arthropoda; class Insecta; order Zygentoma; family Lepismatidae; genus Lepisma; species Lepisma saccharinum. The sequence continues at coordinate 29,320,982 of NC_139251.1, read as the reverse complement.
ATTCTGTGTGCAGCAATTACTCGTCTCGAACAGCTTCTTCATACCATCCATGGATATGAACTCGTAGCTGGCCAGTGAGCATGAAATGCGCAGAACTACAAAACGCTATTTGTGGGAGGAGCGATATCTTCTACGTCACGTGGAGGATGCGCGGTGATATGAGCAGTAGTCTCTCCGCGTTAACAGAGGAACTGAAAACCGTGTGAAAGAGGGGATTTATCTCATCTTGATCGGTGTCAAAGAATCAAGACTAATTCAAAAGGGTGTTGCAGATGCCAACCAGAGACGAAAAGCAAGCAAGGATTCCCCGATGGCATAGTGTAATCATGGGGCACAGAGTTCGATCCCAGGTGAAGAGAAATTAGAGAGTTCGGGTCCCCATTCCCAGTAGCTTATTTGAATATAATTTATTAGCAGAGCGAGCGAGAGCGAGCGAGAGAGAGAGAGAGAGAGAGAGAGAGAGAGAGAGAGAGAGAGAGAGAGAGAGGGAGAGGGAGGGAGAGGGAGGGAGGGAGAGAGGGAGGGAGGGAGGGGGAGGGAGGGAGGGAGAGAGAGAGAGAGAGAGTCGAGGGGGGTAATATATTATTTAAAAAAGTCAACTTTTCGACAAAACGTTCATCATATCACACATGTGAATTTATTACTGAAATTTGCTGCGCCAACTGAAATGGTACATTTCAGGAGAACCTCTATCTGCCCTGTATATTCTCACCTTTTGAGCAATTCGTATGGTATAAGTTTCCTTCACTACTACAGACCAATGGGTGGATGCACATAGTGGTTCGGATCCCACTTTAAACTGTAGGTCCAGTCCCGATTAGCCTTACTATGCATAAAGTGGACCTAAAACACCAAATAAATAAATAAATACTACAGACCAACTATGTCGTTCATCTTTAGAAAGAAAGAAGTACCGTTAAGGTGGGTATGCATGCGCGAACCGAATTACTCTTACAGCGAACTTCCAACGATCCATCGGAAACCGCGAACCACCGGCAATCATTTGTTCAGTGTTCATCTTGTCATCGCGTGAGGAAAAGTACGAGATTTTGGTGACTAGTGATGCGGATTTAGTGATGGCTAGTTTGTGCAAGAAGAAGAGGAAACAACGACGTTGGTGGTACACCAACCTGTATTAAAAACGCACTGGTACGGAACTTATGATGGATTTGAAGTCACATTTGTCCGCACAAATATTCATCTCGGCACCTATTTCCCTGCAGGCATATTTTTTAATGTTTTTAAATGGTCCTTATGTTTAGGATCCCAGAGTAAAGATTTGGTTTCATAAATACCAATAAGTTTTAGTGCATTTTCCTATGACCACTCCATAATTACATCAAAAACTGCAACAAAACCAATAGAACTGCGAACGCCTTTGTGTTCGTCAGAAAAACCGACAGGAGATGGAACGCCACGACCGGTTCACAAGCAGTTCGCCACGTCTCAACGGTGAGAACAAGCGGTTCGCGAACGGTTCGGTTCGCACATGTATATACGCACCTTTACTGAACCAGACGCGACCTACGCCTGCTCTTATATAATCCGCCAGCCTAAATAGCATCCCACGTTGCGGTTTCTTTCCAACACTGACGCCATCGATGCTGAAGATTCTAGATGGACACAAAAATGTCTGCTGTAACAACGAGGCGAAAACGATCCACTATGTTTGTCACGTCTTCAATCTCTGCCCTCCCCCCCCCCTCATCCTTTTCCTAAACTACACAACAATCCCCTGAAGAGAAGGCCTATTTATAGGCAGTGACGTCACATGGTTACAGCAGCATCCGATGTACGCATCACGACCTTGGCTCCCTCCAGTGTTGCTAACTTGCTAAAAAAACCACTAAATCTTGCGGCTTTTTTAATTTAGAATCTTGTCATCTCAGTGTTGCTAATTGTGGTTGGAGGGCGCTAAACAGTCTGAATATTCCACATTGTGTCGACTGTATGCATAAGCGACGGTGCTGAGTTATTGCAATTACACTGTGGTTTCTTTTTGTTTATTTTCGAAATTGGAAGAGCAAATTAAAGCAACTAATTTAAAAAATAAGACCAATCTAGCCACCGCAGTTCTCGGGTTCGAGTCCCGATCTTAGCCTTCATTGCAAGTGTTCCTCCATCACTTTCATTGTCACTTATCCTCTCGATTAGCCACAAGGAGCTGAAATGCGATATAAATGTCAGAGATATCAATAAAAAATAAGACTGAGCATATAACTTAATATTATGGTTGAGACATTGATGTCTCTTTGGTTTCTTCATCATCTACTGCATGAATTTTATCATTTGTCTTAATCATTGCGATCAGCTTACCATGATATAAACCATGGGCGTACATAGACATTTCTCCAGAGGGATTGGACAAACAAACCTTTTTTTTTTCCAGGGGAACGAACAACAATGCATATTTCGAAACAAGGCAGTCTTATTTGAATTATTTTAAAAGGGAATAACTTGTACCTTGACCAAAGCTGGTGATAGCCGAAGAGGAAAAACCAAGGCAGAAGGAAATGAGTCTTTGCAATTAGAGTTACGTTTATATCATTATATCGCGTCGATAAGGATGAATTGTGATTACGTGAAACTGGTAATATCATTAAGGCAAGGACTCGAATGCACGACCTCCGGCGTCGAGATCGTAAGTCGGCCAATCAACGTGATAGAGCATTAAAGGAACATCGGTTAATCATCGTCATTAAATTTGTATCCTAGCAGTCCAAGAGAAACGAGAGAGAGAGAGAGAGAAAAGGAAACGAGAGAGAGAGAGAGAAAAGGAAACTAGAGAGAGAAAAGGAAACGAGAGAGAGAGAAGGAAACGAGAGAGAGAGAAAGAGAAAAGGAAACAAGAGAGATAGAGAAAAGAAAAGGAAACAGAGAGATAGAGAAAACAGAACGAGAGAATTAGATAGAAGAGAAGAGAGAAGAGAGGAGAGAAAGAGAAGAGAAAGGGAGAAGAGAGGAGAGAAAGGGAGAAGAGAGGACAGAAAAAGTGAAGAGAACGAGGGGGAGACAGTAAAGAGAACAAGGGAGTGAAACAATAAAGAGAACAGGAGAGAGACAGAAGATAGAAAATAATAAAAATATAAAGAAAAAAACAAGAAAGAGAACAAGAGAGAGGCCTCAGATACATATTCTGTGCCATTTACGTCCACGTATAGTGATTTTAACCAGCACAGGCTGGCAACACTACTCAATCAGTCCCTTCCGAGTGCTCAGAAGCCAATCTGGCACGCCGCGCTGTTCCGCTGCACTTGCCAATGCCAACTCGGACACATCGCCTGTATTTTGGAACATCCGGAACGTAAACACGCTTTCTCCGATTGCATCACAGGCTGCCCACACTGATTAACACATCCTGCCGATATGTGGCACTTGTTAACCCGTCAACGACATGAAACGCGGCCAGACCTTGGTGGTCCACTATTTACTCGCCTTCCAAATACCACTAAAATTACCGATGAGGCAAGGATGCCTGTGTACTAACCATTCTGCCGGTTGAAAATAGCAGTGACGTGCCGCAATACTAATAAGAGCTATTTCCAGTGTTTTCAAGACATTTTGGGTAGCAGTGAGATACTTGCGGGTCCAATATGCTTCGCGGGTCATGGATACCAAGAATGCTCGCTACACCGTGCCTAATGTGGAAATAGGACCCCCAGACATTCACAATCAACCATTTTTTTAAGGTGATGTGATCAGTATCACGCCCCGGTCTCCTTTACTCCAAGTTTGATTAAAGGATGATTGAACCCAACAGCCGATTTATGCAGCGACCAGGGTCTCCCGTGTGACAGTCAAGACGCTCTACCGACTGAGCCACCACGGCCCTCAAGGTTAATTTTCCCCTTCTCTCCTATTCTCTCCGTCCCTTTACTTCTCCCTATGGCATAGTTTCTCGCTTTTTAAACTCTTTTTGATTGATTTCCTTTATTTTACTTCGCTTTTAGTGCCAGTTTTGCCTAATTTGCGAAGATGGTGATGAGTGATGAAATTGATGAATGGACACTCACAAACACCCAGGCCTGGATCCGAACCCGGGACCCCTGGCGTCGTAGCGCGATGTGCTAACCACTCTGTCGCGGGAGCAGGCTCTAAACATTTTTTGTCTGTGGTTATCCTCGATGGTGTGTTGGTAATGCTCTCGCCTTCAATTCCCGACGGAGGCCAAATGCGCCTTGGCTCAGGTCTCGCTTTGAACTGTAGGTCCAGTCTCTATTTGGCCATTTGAGCATAAAGTGAACTTCATACCAAACCAAATACTTTCTGTTATCTCTCGAGTAAATGCTTTTTTAAGTGTGAACTATTCAAGTGAGGCTAACCTTATTCACCGCTCACGAGAAGATCCCCAGATGAGGGGAGAGGGCGTGCAGAGGGACAGGGGAAGACCGGTCTATTTGTAAGTGCAAATAAACGTTCTCCGCTTCGCAATTCTTTCTGAACCAGGGTTCACTCCCCCAACCCTAATAGTGGAGTCGCCTGACGCTACGTCATTTGACTTCCGTCAGGGATCTTCTCCTGAGCGGTGGGCTGCAATTGGCTGTTCCAAGCGCTTAGCATTATTATCAGCCTCCAATAGAATAAGAGCGCGATAAGATTTCAAGAACATGCTCCTCTGATTGGCTGTTTCGAGCGTCTGCTGTGACGCGTACGAAAGGAGACCCCGAAAGTGACCAATCTCATCGCCTACTTACCCCAGTGACGCAACAGCGTAGATGAAAGGGGAGGTTTCACGCCGAAAACCACAGCGGTTTTGGTATAATGCAGTGGCGTAGCGCAGTTCTCTAGAAGCCCGCTGCAAGTAAAATATTGGGGTCCCCCTTTCTGACAAAAAATTATGATGCCAAAGTGCTCGTACAATAGTTGGCTAGTCCACAAAATTTCAATATGTAAGAAAAATGAACTTACAAAATTAAACAAAATAATGGCCACCTTTAACTCATACGGTGTATCCTGCGTGGCAGAGTAGGGGATGGCCCTTAGGGCAAAGGGCTCATTGCCCGTGGGCTCCACCTCTACTGAGTTTGTGGGCTCCTTTGAAGTAAAACCTAACAGGTGTAGATAATGTGGGAAATTCATTTCAGCTCTTATTTCAATATGAAAAGGCTTGGGCCCCCTTGAAAATATTTAGTGTGAAGTTACATTTTAAATATCACGTATAAAACTAATGTTAGCGGTAAAAGGTCATGAATTACCAAGTTTGATGATTATTATGTAGTAATAAGACATCGACTGGTTGAGCAACTGAATCTTTCTACTGGATTCATAACTGTAGACAACTGACAAACTACACTACGTTTACGTAGCTACAAAGGTATGAGATTAGATATTTTCCTATCGATTGATATCTGCGGAGGAAGTTAATTCTACATTTCGGAAGGGACCCATGTTACAAGTTACCCGGGCCCCTCTGGCTGAGACAATACGCCACTGCTTATTATCGCAGACACCGTCATATGATGTTACTGGGAACAAAATTTCTGCTTATTATCGCAGACGCAGTCATATGTTGTTATTGGGAACAAAATTTCTGATTTCTTTCGTAAATCGATTTTTATTATAAGCGACACTATCTGTGGAATTTCTGCGATTATATAATATTTCAGGAGCACAGTGTGGGGCGCATACAACTCGGGACCTCCCCGCATTGCGTGAGTGGCCGCTACGCCACTGGTATAATGCCAAAGAAACAACAATAACAAAGTACTATTTTACTCTAAATAATGGCCACGTGGAAGAAGGGGCATGTACCTCAACTGCGTCATTAAAAATTATTTCTTTCCTGGATGATCATATTTTTCACTCTTTCCATTCCTTCCTCTGTTTATCTCTCTTTTCCCCATCTACCTTTCTTTTACTTTCTTTCTTGCTGTATCATTCTCGCTTTGTTGCTTTCTTCCTTGGTCCCTTTTTCTCAAATTCCCGTGTCTCATTCATTCTCTCTCTCTCTGGCGCAGTGGTAGCGTCCTCGTCTTGTAATCAAGGGCTCCTGAGTTCGATACCCGGTGGAGGCACATGGTGGTTCGGATCCAACTTTAAACTGTAGGTCCATTCCCGATTAGCCTTCCTGTGCATAAAGTGGACTTAAAACAACAATTCAATCAATCTCTCTCTGCGTCCGATTTTTTTATCTACAGGGTGTGCCGAAAGTCACTATGAAGTGTTTGATATAATATTGTTGTTATGAAAGAAAATTCGATAATCAATGCAGAAACTGTATTGAACTGAACAAGATACATTAAAGAGTGAAATACAAGAAATCTGCAAGATCAATGTAGTTCGAACTTCTCCGTATTTGACCACCATTCTCGGTACCATGTGTGTCGGCTTGCCTCAACATTTCGAGTGTGACCATCCTTTCAAATCCTTAACGGATTTCATACGAATTCAGCTAAACTTTTCCTTTAAGAAGGACCCCGGGTCAGTTGTCGGAATACCTAACAACAGTATTGGGATTAACTGACCTATATCGGAAGACACACATTCTTGCACTGTAAACATGTCCGCTGATGACTTTTGGTCCACTGTGTACTGTAAATGCTTCTCAAATTTACATCCAGTAATGACACAAGCGGGGTTTCGATCACGGAAGGAATTAAACACTGTTATAGTAACTTGAAATAAACTGAAAATCTTTTTTTTCAGTGACAAAAACAGAAAATTTCAGTTTCGGGCGAAAGATGGCAGGAAATAAAACGATCACAAAAGGTTTCTTATTTGTTTACGAATACACAAACCTTCCACATATAAAAAATGGCACAAAACACCAGGACTGATCCTGTTTCCAAAAAGGTGTTCCCCTGTGCATAGCACCACGCCATGAAGGCGTATAGGGGGTAACGCCCCACACTTTCTTGATCCGGTCGCGAGTGGGGGTGATGTGATCAGCATCACGCCCCTGACCGCCTTTACCCCCCAGGGTTTCCCCCAGGTACCCATGTTATTCGACGCTGGGTGGGCGCCGGGGCCGCTTCCATCGTTAGAAAAGTTCCCGGATTTGAACCGGCCGGGGATCGAACCCGGGACCTTTAGCATGGTATTCAGACGCGTTACCGACTGAGCCACCGCTGTTTCCAGAAGAACTATAATTTACGTATATCCTAATACGAATCCTTGGAACTTTACAAAATTACCAGAAGAAAAACTACCTATTTAAGCTTTATGATACAGTCCTTGAGGTAGCAGTCAATAGTACTTTCTTCCAGAATTGGCAACCCTGTTGCGCAGCCTTTCCGACTTCCATATCAGGCATTCCAGACAGCTAAGAAAATGCAAACAGTGCATGCAATGATGCAGGGGCTCTTGAAGAAGAATGCAGCAGGTTATGCACGTGAGACCGGGCTTCAATGAGCGTGCATCAAGTGTATGTGCTCTCCCGACACACTGGAAAGTTTCGAGGCACTGTAAGCAAATATTATTGGAAATGGACAACGAACAGATTCCAGGCAAAATTATCAGGAGATATTGTAAACCTGTTAATTACAATTTTGGGGTGCGTGGGTCAATTTGCACCCTTCACGTGGAAAAATCCTCTTATCTAAAACCATTACCTTAGAAGTTTAAAGAAAGGGTGTAAAGAGTCCCTTGAGAAATGTTTAAAGTGTGAGGTTTTAAAGGGACCTACAAAGGACCTAAAGGTAAGAACACAATCAATTAAAAAGGTAAGGTTACATCAACAACTTCCGCGGAAACAGTATAACGCTATAAGAGGGCCGCTTTTTAAAAAAATCTAAAAACATTTGTTAAAACACTGACACTATAAACAGTTAAAACTGTCTCTGAGACAGTGGCGTAAATAGCACTCCCGCATCCCGAGGGCGCAGTAAGAATGGAAAATTAAGGAAGACCAACAGATTACAAAAGTTTTCTTTCGGCGTTAAAATATATTTTCAAACATACGTATTATATTTTTATGTCCCTACAACTGCAAACAGAAAATGTTAATCACTAGAAAAGTAGAAAGTAAATTACCAGATTAGAGAGAACCTTCATTAGCTGAATAGTTCAAGTCATCAAAGAGTAGACGACAGGCAAGAAAATGCGCTGGCAACGCAGATTTTCATCACTGCCAGCCGCTACTTACAATTTCTACCAAACGGAAAGAACTGACAGAAAATATTTGCTTCATCGACCCATTGGATTATTTTAAAGTAAAGATCTTGCACCGTACTTTAGATATTCTAGTAAACCAAGCAAACAATAGATTTCAGGGTATGAAACAAATCAAAGTAAACTTCATTTTAAGCGCCATCTCAGACAGCGAGCTTGCAAATGCGCGAAGACATGCGCAGAACTACAAAACGCAACTTGTGGGAGGAGCGATATCTTCTACGTCACGTTGAGGATGCGCGGCGATATGCGCACTAGTCTCTCTGCGTGTATAGAGAACTGAAAACCGCGTGGAAGAGACTTATCTCATCTTGGTGTCAGACTAACTATTCTAATTCAAAAGGGTGTAGCAGATGATAAACACAAAAGAAGAATTCCCCGATGGCATAGCGTAATCAAGGGACACCGAGTTCGAACCCGGGTTGAGGGAAATTGTTGTTTTAGGAATATAGTGTCAAATGAACTCAAAAGAAGAAACCAGTCAAACATCAGCGAAGTTGCAGAATTCCTCTTGATAGAAAACAAAATTCTGACTATTGCATTCCGGACGTATGCACTGATTATATGCTGTACTTGACCTACCTGTGACGTCTTCATCAGCTGAGAGATTGTTTTCCAAGCTATTTTAAATTTCTTGAGAAGCACAATGACAGAGTGAGATTGAGTGGACTGGCGCTGCATCGAAGGCGATCCGGCTCGAAAATTGGACTTGACCAAACTATCAAAAGAATTTGCTTGCATCAAAAAACGCAAAGGACTGGTAATGGGCATTTAAGAATAACGTAATTTTTGTAGAACAGTGTATTGTCCTAATTGTAATGTCGGCACGTTATCTTCATTAAAGTTTTCATAAATCTGACTTCACCACTGAATTCCTGGTGAAATTCTAGCCCAAAACCATACCCCACATGACCCCCCCTCCCATTTAAAGAAATGAAGTTGGATACAAGATGGCGGACGTTGTCACGACATGCACCAAAAAGTTTCCCCCCTAGGCCTAACATATTACTACTACCATGACCATGCTGCAATCTACACTCCCTTTCATTTTATAAGGGGTGGTCAGGGACTTTTGACTCACCCTGTGTGTGTGTGTGTCATGGGGGAGGGCAGAGCGTATTAGTTACGCTACTGGTCTGAGAAAAAAAATCGGCACATTTGATAAGAATATGCCGAACATTAAAAATAATATTACACACACAGCACATGGGATAAGACAGCCCTTGCAGCAAATGACCATGGGTGAGAAAGGTAAAGGTAAAGTGTTCCCCTGTGCATAGCACCACGCCATGAAGGCGTATAGGGGGGTGTGGGGCTAACGCCCCACACTTTCTTGATCCGGTCGTGAGTGGGGGTGATGTGATCAGCATCACGCCCCTGACCGCCTTTACCCCTCAGGGTTTCCCCCAGGTACCCATGTTATTCGACGCTGGGTGGGCGCCGGAGCCGCTACCATCGTTAGAAAAGTTCCCGGATTTGAACCGGCCGGAGATCGAACCCGGGACCTTTAGCATGGTAGTCAGACGCGTTACCGACTGAGCCACCGCGACCATGGGTGAGACCGATGGATATTGTAGAAGCAGATAACTGAAACTGACGCAATATCCACGCTATAGTCTAGTAATCAAAAGTTACCTCATTAGAATCCCACGGGGACAATAAGCACATTGTACCCAGACGATTATATGGTTACTTCAGCTTGTTTTTCTGCCTCTTTAGGCTAATCGCAACGATTGGTGACATGAAATTGATAACGGGACACTAATCATGGAACGTCCAAGTCAGGAGTCGAACCTAGGACAGTCATTGAGTCTAGAACATACAAATACTTTCTCGATTCTATCCCGAAATAATTGTAAAATAAGTATATGGAAACACGAAAGAAATCATGGTTGTATTAAGGCTGTACTAAATACAATTGTGGTAATTTTTCGATAACAGATGGCAGCACCGTTTGCCATGGCAACCGAGGGCCATGTTGCCAGATCTCCGCGTAAATATAACCAAGGTAGATACATACAGGTTCGTCGATTAGGGTACTCGATGTGAGATGGCGCCATATTGGTTAGAGGTGAGTTTATGGATTAAAAAAATAGTAAATCAGGGAAATTGATAATCATGAGATTTTAGTTCTATGTTCTTATTACAGAAATAAGTAATATATCATTAGTGGAAGGTAGTAATAGTGGAAATATTAATATAAAATCAGTTGTTTTATATTAAGTATTTATTTAAATATTTAGAACGCAGAGAAGAAAATACAATAATAAGTGTAGTTAATTCAAACACGAAATGGGCCAAGTGAGGACAGTAATTGAAATAAATGAAAATATTTTGTGAATTCGTTTGAAGCAATGCTGCGTTGACTCAGGCACGTATCCAAGGGGGCTCAGGGGGCTGGAGCCCCTCAAAAGTTTTCGGTTTCACTAGATATTTTTTTTTTTTTGTTTCTTGTGTGTGTGAAATAAAATAATGTGACGAAAATTTAAGGAGAGAAATAATTATCGAGGCAAGGTAAATTTTTCTACAACCCTGTAATTGATAATAACACGTATCCAAGCTGGGGATGAAGGTAGGTCGATCCCCCATCATCTGGTAGTGACGTCATCCCTACAAAATTTCAGTTTAAAACAGCTGCGGAAGCAACCTGTGGCCATTTCGCTGGCGTGGACCACAAAAATGACATCGGACCGTATACGGAACGTTGTGGTTAGCGAACTCGGTTCTCCACGGAAACAGACTTTTATTGTCTTTGCGTGCAAGCCTGCGTGCGACGACAGTGTCCTCTGGTGGTGGAAACCGCAATCTAGTGGTATGTAAGGCAGGAGGAAAACCAACAACTTTTCACTAAGTGATGCACAAAATTATAACGGCGCATCACACCAATACCTTCTTACAACGAAGGCCTGCTTTCAGAATTTGTTTAGGTGCAACGTCATCAGTACTAGGCCGTGGACTACAAGATAGTAACCGTCTGAAATGAAAGGCTCACTTAGATGAAGATAGTTTTTCTACTTTATGCATTAATTGTTGTAATCAATTACGTATAAATCTTGTGTTTAATAATGTCGATATAAGATAATGTGAATTGAAGATATGAAGTCAATCACTATGAAGGTATACTCAAATTCGGCTACATATGACATCACATGTCTGCACAGGTTTCATTGAACTTTGTGTTATTTGCATGTCGTAGCTGTCTCTGTAACTTGTTGTTGATTTAGTGTTTTAAGTCCACTTTATGCACAGTAAGGCTAATCGGGACTGAACCTACAGTTTAAAGTGGAATCCGAACCACTACGTGCCTCCACCGGGTATCGAACCCGGGACCCTTTGATTACAAGGTGACGACGCTAGCACTGCTCCACGGGGGAGCTCCTATCTCTGTTACGTATGGAAGTATTCAATGCAATTAAAGGGAACAGGGGGAGGCCAACCCACCCCCAGGAAAATATCCAAAATTCCATCTAACAAAAACGTGTATCATTAAAGATGATTTCAAAAGAAATAAACACATCTGTTCGAATTAAAAGAAGCCCACTATAAATGGAAACTTAGAGCTATATATTTCACACAATTGCGTTTCACTCACAGTAATTCACGTTAAGGAATTTATGACTACAAGTAACAGTAATAGAAGGTAGTACTTCTGGGGGGATTTCTTGCTTGCGTCCCGCCCCGGGAAACCCCTCATGGTAAGCGCATTAACAAAATTTAGTATCTATAAAAAAATGGAATTTTAAAAGTACCAATTAACATAAATCAATTTAAATTCTCCCTGCTCCTAGATTATTTCTTCAGCAAAAGTACCTGACGATTGTAACTTCGTTATATAATATGTTTCTACGGCCAAATTGTTACAAAATCTCTCTCAAACATTGGTGAACCTTCAGAATCAACTTACGACATGCACAAACATAATTTTCACAGGTAAATGGTTCTTTTGCAGAAATAATAACCGCGAGTTACTAACGTTCCAACGTAATTTCTGCTGAATTAGTGAGATTGCATTCGACGTGCAGCTTCTTTTTCTTTTAATGAATCTGGCAACAATGATGTAGAATAATTTTCCTTTCGTAATTTCATCTCGGAGCTATTTGAGTCTTGTGCAAGAGCTCATTAATTGCGTCAATGGATGTAATCTAATGTAATAGTTCAGTGGTTTGTGAAAATCTAATCTTGCAACCAAATATTCAGGAAGCAATGAAAGTTCGCAAATAAGTTGCACAAAATATGAGTCAAGTGAAATATGTGTGATTTTTCCCCAAGTGTTGCCAATACATATATATTTTTTTTTTCAGGAATTTATGATTTTCATGCGAAGTTTTACCAATGAATGGGGTGAAGGACAACATATGCCCTGGGTGCATATTAGACTAGGACGAAGGTATGTTAACCTTGTATCTTTTCTACAAGGAGAAAGAAAACTCTCACATTCATGACCTTGTTCACTGTTGTCATTTTCGCTTGTATACAAGTGTGTGTGTGGAGGCTTTTCACTGTGTTGAACGAAACTAACACATGGCGATTCACTCGCTAACTCAAACGTTCTTCAATAACTACATTTTTTGTATGGGTTCCCAGTGCACATGGACAGTGTTTAAGTAAACTCTCTCGACAGCATTCACGAACAATGACCTATTTAGAGAGGGGGGTCCCAGGGGACCGGGCCTCCCAAAGAAAGTGCAAAATTAAATAAGCAAAATTACTTGATTACTGCTGAAAATATGAAGTTGATTTATTTCAACAGAACTTACAAGTAAGGATTGGATTCTGATTATACAGTTTTGCGTTGACAGTTTCTCTAAAAATTCATCATAATAATAATTATCATAAAAACAATGATCAGGGCTTTACTTTTCACCAGCTGGACCTAACAACATTTATGGTATTCAATAAATAATACAATTAAAATTGTTGTCTAATTTCTTCGATAGAACAGAGGCTTTTATTCAAATCTTAGTGATTCTAACTAGTAGATATAGGGTAAGGTACATAATGAATACGTACTGTTATGCCTCTATTGTGGCATCTTTTTACTTATTCAGGTAATAATTCGCCTATAATAATAATATATTAATAGACCCAATTATCTTATTAACCTATTACTTAAAAACTTTACTACTATTATTAGAGAGAAAGTTGATTCGGACCCCTCCCGAAATATACTTCTAGATGCGTGTCTATTCACGAACAATAAACACACGCTGTTGAACTAAGTAGATACATGTTTGTGGTCCATTTTATTGGGGGTTGTGACGATTTTGCTTCGTCTATGTAAATTTTCACAGGGAACCTTACAAAGAGTTAACAGTTATTGAACACTTTTTTGGAGAATCGCCCTGTATAAAAGAAAACGGAAGAGAAAAAGTTGAAATCAAATTCCAACTGGGAAGAATATCTAAATGGGAGGCAGGGTAAAAAATAGGACACAGGCGAAGACAAATACGCCTTGTCGACGCATGAAGGGTTTGGGGAACAATGAAAGCAGATATCTGGGTCACTGTGTTATTCTCCAGAGGGATCCGATGACGGGTAATGAGGAACAAACACAAAGGAACATCCAAGTTATGTCAACAGGAGGCTCGTTCCGTCTGCAAAGAAGGAGGCGAAATTCAATTAGGAAAAAGTTTGCGAGAGACGACATCTCACGTTATCTAGACAATGATTATATAACAAGTGCTGTCCCTACCTACAGGGGTGACTGAAGGGATGATTATCGTTAGGGGTGGTTTCGAGATGAGATATTGCAGTCTCGCTTCGTCTCGATTGTGTGGATTGTCTCGTTCTTGGTCTCGTCTAGTGTCTCGTCTCATTTATAAACATCAGCCTCAGTCTGAAAGTTTGAAGTTTGCTTTAAGCCTTATGCACAGTAAGGCTAATCGGGACTGAACCACTATGTTCCTCCACCGGGTATCGAACCCTGGACCCTTAATTACAAGGCGACGACGATATAGAAATGGTAAATTCCGGATAAAATATCCGGATATCGGAAAATTTTCTATCCGGATATTCTGATATCCGAATTTTCAGGATTATCCGAATTACTCGGACATCCGAATATGTGCATTATCCGAACAGTTATACCATTTATCCGTATTACGGGCTATCCACGTATTCTTTTATTCCTCCTGTTCGTATTTCACTGTACGTATTTTCTACAAATCCTTCTTCAAATATGTTCTATCCGGATATTCGAATAATCTGGATATTCAGATTATCCGTTGTATCCTAAACAGATATCGGATAATTTGAAATCCGGATATTCGTTATCCGTATTTTGTGGTCATCCCCACGACGATATCACTACGCCACTGGGAAGGCTGTTGCTGTTCCTCAGTCTCTAATGTTTGATTGAATTCATTTTACGTCGCTTCTCTTCCAATTTTCGCTAACCGCGGCGATGAAGAGGATTAAATTCATTAAGGGACACTAACACAGAACATCAATGCACAGGCCGGGATTCGAATCTGGGATTCATCGTAGCGCGCTGTGCTAACCACTACACCATCTGAGAGACCCTCAACGTGTACAGAGCTTGATTGATTGATTGATTTGGTGCTTCAAGTCCACTTTGTGCACAGTAAGGTTAATCTGGACTAGACCTACAGTTTAAAGTGGGATCCGAACCACTATGTGCCTTTACCGAGTATCGAACCCGGTACCCCCTTAATTACAAGGTGACGACGCTACCACTGCGACATCGGGGAGGCCCCAGAGGTCATTTGGAGAAGCCACTTTTCATCTCCTGGCAACACTGAACGTGGAGAATTCATCTGCCCATCTCCATAATCCCAGGCTGGATGGAATCGTGAGGCACGTGACATTTGGGCGACCTATGACGTCAGCAAAGAACGTCTCGCAAGGCTCAGTCAGCAACAGGTACGGCTCCAGAGGGATTTCTGACGGAAGGCGCCAAAGGGGTGAAAAATCGACATTCCCGCAGGAGGTCCTGGATGAACCTTTATCCCCTGGAGCAGAGGGGGCTTGTTGGCGAGGCTTCCTTCCGCAGCCTCCGAAAGGAACGGATCTTCTTCTTCAAAGATGCTCGTGCGCGTAGTGGCAGTCGTGTAGCAAGATTTGCCTCCTGAATAAACTAGGATAATAATGGATATCCGGATTTCAAATTATCCGATATCAATTTCGGATGCAACACATACTCCGGATAATTCGGATTTCCGGATAGTATGGGTATCTGGATAATTTGAATATCCGGATAATTATGATATGCGGATAGTAGGGGTATCTGGATAATCTGAATATCCGGATAATTCTGATAGTATGGATATCTGGGTTATCAGAATATCCGGATAATTCAAGATATCTCGATAGTACAGATTTGATTAATTACAAACTCCGGAGAACGGATATCTGGATTTCAAATTATCCGATATCCGTTTCGGATGCGACGGATAATCCGGATAGTACGAGTATCCAGATAATCTTATATACCTGGACAATTTGGATAATCCGGATAGAAAGTTACTCTATATCCGGCTAACATTTTATTCAAATTTCGAATAAACCACGACTAAATAATCCCTCGTAATGACATGATGCTAGTAATTCCTTAGAGTACAGCAACACTAATTACATGATTGTTGTTTTACGTATGTTTTGAATTCGCGACGATGGAGATGGATGGTCATTTGTTTTGTTTTTTATGATCCGTCGCTTTTCTGGCCCTTCGAGGCAATGGCTACAATGAAGAATGATAAGATGAACTTTATGGAGGCACAAACCCACACCTGTGCCAGGCCGGGACTCAATCCAAGAATCTCGGATCTGCACAGCTACAAGAAAAAAGAACGTGGGTTTGTTTACATTAACTTCCATCTTACAGTGTTTTGTACTTAGGTGTTTTGTGCAATATTTTTCCGTGCTTTGTGTATAGTTGTACAACGGCGCTGATCAATTCACTTCCAGCTCTACAGTAACTTTGGCAACATGTGGTGTATCAGACGCTCATTTGTTTCGTCCTGCGAGCAACGTTCGGGTCCCTTGTGACACGAAACTGCCCGATGTCAGTCGAAGAGAATTCAACACATGTTGAAAGGGTCGTAAATGAGACACACAAGAACCTAGGGTACGCAATTAGAATGAGTAAAGAGTTTATGAGCAAAGAAATAATTAAAATAATATTTAACGCTTTAGTCTGAAGCAAAGTTGAATATGCAGCAGAACTATGGGTTCCTCAGGACAAAGTACACGCATAAAATAGAAATGCTACAGTCTAAATTCATAAGGTACGCCACTTATATAGAAACAGGCATATGTCCCCGATACGAATCATACACTTCCCTCTGTAAACACCACAACCTACCTTCTCTCAGCAAAAGAAGGAAGATGCAATTGCTCTGTTTCTTATACAAAATCATGAACAATAATTAATATTCAAGTGCAACATCTTCTAGAACAAATACACATACGTGTTCCTATCTCCAAGACACGATCCGAAGGGGGCCTCTTCTACTGTAGTAACAGAAGATCGAACATTATAAATAAATCATCTATCAGGAGAATGTGTGAACTGTACAACAGATGTTCCGAAAGGGAACCAAAATTAGATATATTTCACATGCCTATTGGGACATTCAAAAAAGCTATTCAAGAAATGGAAGAGTAAATGTCAACAATGTAAACATGAACGCATTTTTTTAAAAATATGTGTTTCATTCGTAGTTCATACTCAATTACATATATGTACGTACTTTCTAGAGTGTCAATTATTTACAGGTCCTTTATTACATACATAATTAATGTATTTCTTCAAGGTAAATAACATCTACCCTTGATTTATACTGTTTTTTTATTTCCATATTTTATGTAATTTATAATATATTATATTAGTATCTCCTTATATATATTTTTTGGTACATGGTGGTAAAGATCTGAAATACTGAGTGTAAAGATAATGCGTTGTGCATTGTAATAATTGAAATATTGTATTCATGCAGGCTATTTTTGTACATAATAGTTATATATTTTATTCCACTCTCTTGAATTAACATGCATTATTATAACTCGCTTTGTTAACTGTTGTATTCACATATAATTTAGCATTGACATGTTCTCTATGTTTATTTACATTTCTACACAATAATATTTCTTACCAAACTAAATTTACAAACTCGAAGCAAGAAATGTAGAATACTAATTGGGCATTCGCCTGTTGTGTTTAATAAATAAAAAAAAAGAACTGATCGCTGATTAGTTGTTTCCCAGCCGCCAGTTGGAAATGTGAGCAGTATAGATATAATGAAATGTAATCTCCTCAGGGAAACACCATTAAATTACTTTGGAAAGTGTTGATCTTTCATTTGCATGTTGCGCTTAAAACACGCACAAAAAATTACAATTAATGAAAATACTTCCTTATAAAAATATCTGTTAATGAAAGTTAAGGTGCAAACTAAAATGACAAACTTCAGGACGACATCTAGCTGCTCGAATTTAAACCAGGGGCCAGTACAGGTTGATTGATAAACAATGCCTAAATCACTAGAAAGGTTATAATAAGGAGGAACGTAACATGAAAAGTTTGACGAATGCTGGACATTCTTTACGGATTATACTTTCAACAATTTCATCAGTTCGTTCCTCTTCATTGACGTGATTTAACCTTAAACGGGGGAAAAGACTAAGTTACTAATAATATAATATTCTATAATGCAATGTATTTCATAAGATATTATTGCACTTAAACTCCCTTATCACAAATGCTCTCTCGTTATCTTATCTGCAGATTTAATTTTCAACGCCTTTTCCTATCTCGAAAAGTCTTCGTCTTTTCTTATCTTTGTCCTCAAGGTCTATATTATCTTGATCCCCTACCCTAGCACCTTGATGATCTTCCCATTCATCACCAATTCTACTTTAGCGCCACGTATATGCCTATTTTCTACATTTTAGTGCCTTTCTGCCTGCCTATTTTGAAACTTTCTAGTGCCTAACATCCAGTCTCTACGTAGGGTAAAGTAACCGAATTTCGGAAACTTAATTTTAAATGATGGTTTTATTACCAAAATGTGAAGAAAATAATCTGTTAATGTGTTCATATTTATTACTGTTCCCCAAAGTTTATTTTACATTGAAATAATATACATCGTGTCCATAAATATACTGTCATACTTTAAAGTGGTATTACGTCGCTTTGGATAATCGTATTTAAATCAAATTGGTGACATTTGAAAGAAAAACTCAAATTTTTTTTTTACAACTCATAAGACATTGAATGTGGCCCCCACGAGTGGCCCTGCAGACATCAAGGCGATATTCCCATTCATGCCACAAACGCTCGAACATATCTAGGGTGACCAGACATACTCTTTTTAAGAGTATTATACTCTTTTCAATTTGCAAAAATCACCAAATATACTCTTTTCCTTGCTATTTAATTTAATTCATTATTTTATGCGTAAAAATGCCTTAAAATCCACAGAACGGTAAACGTCAAGCTATCAACAAACTGAAGTATTTACTCCTTGACTCAAGAATTTCTTTTGAACAATTTCAAGAGTCATTTTCATATTCCATCAACAAGCAAGACATATTTCAAATTCATTGGAATTTAATGATAATGATTAGGGCTGAGCTAATACCACTTTGAACCGATACTCTTACCGATTCCCACCGATACCGATACTTGAAAATTGAAATAATTACAATTTGTTCAAAATATTGATCAATATTGGTGTGTAAATATTCTCCTCCAATTATATGCATCAACATACCAAGAAATTTGCTTTAGAATATTCAAGAATTGCATCAGAATATTAAAATAGATATTATGTAGTCACAAAATATAGTTTTTCGTGCAAAATTAGTGTAAAATAAAAAGGAAGTTTTAATTTTGCATAATTTCCAGGATAATTAGACTGTCAAGAAGTCGCGCGGGATTTTATGGACCCCGTGAAAGACCAAAATGCCGGAAAGTATCGGCTGGTATCGGTAGCTGAATTCCAACCATGGGCGTCCGGAAGGGGGGGCACGGCCCCCCCTGGAAAATGAATCTGTATCTAAAAATTATATAATTCAGACATAATTTCATTTCAATCACAGTAATGTATGTAAATTATTATAAATTCGTTGATGAAACATGATAATTTCAGACTGAAACAGTGTTTTTTGAGGGTACATCACTATTTTTGAGGAAAATATGTGTCCTTTGCCCCCCCTGGAAAAAAATTACCTTGCTCGCCCCTCCCTGGAAAAAATCCTGCGGACGTCCATGATTCCAACCGATACTTTCCAATACCGAAAGTGATTGTGCCTCTTATAAAATTCTTGCTTACTCTGCCTGGTACGAATGTTGGTTGTGAAAGACTCTTCAGTGTTATTAAAACTTTTTGGTGAGAGGAAAAATGTACACTCCTGGTGTCAACACTCGAACAAGTAATGAAAGTGAAATTCAATGTGGACATGACCTGTGAAGAGTTTGGACTGGCAATAAAGGACGAATTAAAAATACTCAAGAAAGCAAAATCATCAAAAGTATGAATTATGGTGTCATTGGTGAGTAAGTATTTGTAATTAGCTAATTACATTAGAGCCATAAGTAATTTGAATATGTAGAGTGTAGGTCTATTTTATAGGGGCTATAATAGAAGCCATAACAAATAGCCACCCTTTCTTTCGTTTTCTTTTTATGTTTTGTGCATGCGCACCTTCAACCTATAGACTATACTCTTTTTGGTCAACAAATATCTGGTCACCCTAAACATATCCGCAGCGATGGACTGGATTGCAGAAGTGATGCGAATTTGCAGTTCTTGCAGGTTTTGAGGCAAAGGGGGTACATAGACACAATCTTTTATTTAACCCCATAAAAACACACCAACTACGTTCTTGTGGGGTCGCCATAACCACTTCAATCCGCATGCTGAACCTTCACCAAACTCTGCGTGGAATGGTATTCTAAAACACACCAACTACGTTCTTAAATCTTCTGTAATAACAACACAATTTTAAAGGAAAACATTCACATGTAACCTGCCTGCCTGCTAAATATCCAACAATGAACCCGCATCGTCCATTGTTGTCAGGACTTAATTTATTTCAGTTTCTATGTTTGATCTCGTTCATTGTTGTCCATTGCTGATATTGGTGTCCATTGTTGACATGCAAAAAAATATTTGAGTTTTTCTTTCAAATGTCACCAATTTCATTTAAATACGATTATCCAAAGCGACGTAATACCACCTTAAAGTATGACAGTATATTTATGGACACTGTGTATTTATGATATTTTAAAAAAGTAATTATTTGTACGCAAATTTGGGTTTGAAAAAAAGGTTGCCTCATTTCGGAGGGTTTCTAATTATAAATTTCAGTTTTCAATACAAACAAAAATAAGACTTACAAACTGATCTCAAATAAATATATATAAATGTATTAAATGTGCATATGCATATTGGAAAACCTGAAATAAATTTTACTTCCTTCCTTCACTGATAGTTTTCGCATTTGAAAGTCTTCCACACATTTTTCTCTGTTCCTACACACATCTCGTGAAAGACTTTTAGAAATCCCATTTCTTTCTTTTTCACTGCTTGAATAGCTTTCTTCATTGCATGACCAGTTTTTCCTTTTTCGACCAGGCATCTGGGTAATAAATAATATATCATAAGTATTTAGAAAGGGTAACCAAAGTAAGGAAAGTAGGAACACATTTAGTATCCGAAATTATGCAACCTAGACTTGTATTCAATATGGGGTTCAGTTCGCTTCCTGAAATAACGTGATTAAAACTAGGCAGTTATAGTTCCTAAATCTTTTAAGATGCAAGTTAGTAAAGAAGTGAGTAAATACTAACCTTTCTGTTGTGTCTTAAGTTTGAAGTGTGAAATAATAAACTCGTGAAAAGCCAAAAACCCGTGAAAAGCCAAAAAACTACAGCCAACTCAACGTTCAAGGTCAGGCACAAGGATGCAACTGTTCGACAAAGAAACTTCCCTCAGTTTGCATAATCTGCACCTCGGTGCAGCTGTTCTTGGGCGAAATATTGAGGTATCCGAAATTCGGCCATTTCACCCTATTACGTGTATCGGAGAGTTTTTTCTTTTCCGTAGCAGGGATCACGTAACAGAGAAGACGAAACCCGAAGTTGTAAGGACGAACGTTCTCTCTTAACTTGGTCGTCAAACTTCGTAACAAATGAACGTAACTGAGAAGAGCCGTACGGGAAAATATTGGAACAGTTTCCAATTGAGAACTTCAGACCGAGGGAAAAAGTAACCATGAGGACTGAAACAAGAGGTGATGGCGTCGAATTCCACGTGCGACAGCTAACAAGCTGAAGCCTTTTTCCTTCCTCTCGGCTCCGGCTTAAAACAAGGCAGGAAAACGGTACAGGGTGTCATCGTGAAGATCAACACTTGGCGAGGCTTTTTTCTCAGGAGATTCTTAAAATCATCTCAATGCTCTCCAAACAATGAAGGTATGTAACTTTAAAAATAGACAATGACACAAGCCGATAAAAAAAGCCCTCCACGACATATATAACAGAAAATATAGATGAGCCTCTGTATATCTACCATTCTTCTAGCCAGTGGCGTACCTGGGGCAGTTGACAGGGCATAAACTCCCCCCCCCCCTTGGTCTAATTTTCCTCAGAAAAACCATCAAATACAAGACAACACCGCAGGAACATTGAATCTTGTAATAAGAAAATAAATAAGCATCACTTTAGGTCAGAACGAAATTCATGGACAAACTTTTCATTCTAGATACTGCATCTTTCAAAATTTTGATACCTGAATATTTTCAGTTTCAATTCTGAAATATTGCTCCTCATACTGTACAATTTTCAAACAAGAAAATATCATTCAATGTACAGAGAGTAAATAGAGCACAACGTGTGAAACGTGGAAAAATATATTTTAAAATATTGCAAATAGGAATATAAGAACAGATAAAAACAGTGGGAATATGACAAAAGTATGACCGAAAAATAACACCTGGAGTAAAAACAGAAAACGTACTAGACAAATGTGTGTAAAAACAAGAGGAAAAAGATAAGTACATTAGGTAAGAGACAAGAAAAAATATACACATAAATACAGTGGAACCTCGATTTTACGTTTCCGAAGTTTATATTTTCTTCGGTAACGTATAATTCAGGTTTCACTGTACAAACTAAACAAAAAAAGTATGAAAGCAATAAAAGTAACAAGTAAACTAAATATCTAAAAATAAGTGAAGTACCTACATAGGACACAAAAGAAAAATATTCCAGAAGATGGCAGAGTTTAATGTAACAAGAGGAAAGGTAAAATATACAAAGAAAAGAAACAAAAGCTGACTTTGAAGTTGAAGCGAAAGTGTGCAGTATATAAAACCACAGAGCTGGAATTTTCTGCTTCAATGTACATAAAGCGTACGGCGCAATACGTGCTCTCCGGTTTGAAATTCCACTTTCCATTTGCTAAAAATTTTGAATACAGTGTTATACTGGTCGATACGTTATCGTGGCGATAACGACATTGTGAATTTCAGCTGGTGTACATGTTACGTAAGACTTAAGAAAGCGGATCAAAACAAGATATGAAAACGGAAAGAGGATGAAGGGTCGGACGTAAGTGGAGCAGGAAAGCAAATCGACCAAGTAAAAAGCAAAGTGCAGCCGCGTTAATGCTTTGAACGAGTTTATCGCCTCGCGGAAATAAAATGCTTCATAAAATCCAAGACAAGACCTGCTGATCTTTGCAATTTTCATTCCCCTGCTCACAAAAGGTCACGGCACAGCTTTCAAAGGTTCGAGAGTCACGAATGCGACGCTGCAATTAAGTTCATAAAGATGATTGCTCCTTTTTTTCCCGCACGCATAGCATCATACCACGCTTATCCTGGAGTTAAGCAACACGTGAGTTGTAAGAGTATTGCGAGGCAGTATACCTTACAGGATGAAATAGAATTTTCTTCTCTGTGTACCGGGCTTTAATCATTCTAACGGCAGTATGAATTAAGCCCAGGGCACACGAGCGATATTTCGTAGCCAGAAATAATGCAAGATCAGGAACGGATTCACGGGAAGGGCGATAGGGGCGATTGCCCCCTTCCACCTGCAATTTTTTTCGATATATTATTATGCCTAATATTTTTTAAGACTCGCATGTTCTGTCTGATCAAGTTTAACAGGCTCGATAATATTGTTTAACGTTTGAATTACGCCCACTTTTTGCTCATGATAGGCTAATCGAAACTCAGCCTACAATACGCAATAAGGGAAGAGAATAGTTTTCTTGTTTTCTTTGCTTATTCACTTTACTCCTCATCTTATCGTTCAGTTTACAGTGGCAATTGGTGGAACTGTAATAACGACATACAATAATAACCATCTATTCCAGACCAGAACCCCCATTTTTGCAAAATAATACTAAATCTCTAAAATACATGTTAGCTTTGTTGCTGTGCATGCGTAGTTTAGAATTGATTCTCGATGACGCGAGGTACCCGACTGAAATTCGTCCTTTCCGAAAGCATTTAGCCTGACGGCAGAAGACATGGGGCGGGCTGTATGAGAAGTGTGCTATAACTGAGACCCTTGAGAAAAACTGTCCAGAAAGAGCGACACGGAAGGTTGGATCCCAAGTGACACGTGCATAGAGCGCTGCTACGAAAGAGATCCCGGGTTCAAATCTCGTCTTAGGCATGAATATTCTTTGAGTGTGTGTCTTCATCAATTTCATCATCATCCTCGTCGTCGCCATTAGCCAAGAGAGGCAGAAAAGCGACGATAAATATCAAACCAAGTGGAACGTGTCGCTTCAGTCTGAAAGCTGCGTAGGCCATTTTAAAACATGGCACAATCTGTGAAAGAAAGGTAATGCAATTGCCATCTTAGGTCAGATGTTCGATTCTGTATTTCAACTCTCTCAGGGCAATGATTTCAACAAATAAGGACCCTCCCGAGAACTACTGAAATAAAAAAGCAAATAAACCCATCGCCAGTTCAGTACGATAACGAAAACACTTGAGTTTAAAATACCATTAAGGTCTTCAACACTCAGTTTGCATATCACCGCCACGAGCGTCGCTGGTAATCCAAAGGACAACAACGGAGTCTTGACTAGGAAATGTCAATTTGCAACTGAATTGCATCTGCTTATCTCTCATTCTTTCGACTCGAGTTTGTCTTGTTTGCTCTTTGATAAGAATGGAATGACGACGACTTTGGAAGATTGGAAGTTAAAGCCCTGAGAAGATTGCAAAACAGTCACTTGATAGAGCAAGTTGTCCACCATGGTGGGAACGGTACAGAGACTTTTCGCAATAATTTCATGGCATTGTAAGCTTATTCTTCATTGCAGATATTTAAACCACGCCTACTCAAATTACGGCCCACTTTGGCTTGTCTACAAATTCTGAAAGAGGGGAAACAAAAAGAGAAGGACGTAAGGAAGAAACTGGAGAAAGAACTAGGAAGGAAAGACTGCAAGGGGAATGAAAACAAGAAGAAAATATTACAAAATTTGCAAAGAACGATGAAGAGGGGAAATTATGGGAAAAGAGAAAAGATAAAAAAAGAAGGATGTATGAAGCAAAACAGAATGAAGGAAAAGAAAAGAATCAGAATGAAGGAAGAATAAAAGAATGAAGTAAAAGATAAAGAAAAAGAAGGAAAACCAAGAAAAGAAAGAGAATAAAAAAGGAGAACGAAGCAAAAAGACCGAAGGAAAAGAAGAAACGAACGAACCAAGGAAAAGAACGATGGAAAAACGAGAAATAACGAAGGAAAAATGAATTAAAAATAGAAGTTAGGGAAAAAAGTGAATGACGAAAAAGAAAATGCATGAGAAATAGGGAAAGGAAAAAGATTGCGGAAGAGGGAATATAACATTAATTAGAACATTATATCTCGTATAATAAGACCCGTTATATCAAACCTGAAGAGCTTACTGGCCATGCATATAAAAAAAATATATATATGTTACCTGATGCAGACAATAGTAGAAGTAACGCACACGAAAATTCACTTGAATCCTATAGACTAGAAGCTTAAGTACACGAAGACTGGACTGAGACTACACTTACAGTTTAAAACAGGGATGTTCAAGGTCAAGGAACACATACATGCTAATGGGTTCTATTGGGTACCGCAACAGGACGGGAACTTTTCTTCTCGCTCAATTTAAATTAGGTCCAAGTTGCGTATTGTTTCATTTCAATACGGAACTTGGATCCTATTTAAACAGATTCTGAAAAAAAGGTTCCCGGACCGTATTTAAATTGGTCCGGAAAAAAAGGTTCCCGGACCGTATTTAAATTGATCCGGAGGAAAACGTTCCTGGATCGTATTGATCGGGGAAAAAAGGTTCCTGGATCGTACTGGTCCGGGAAAAAAGGTTCCTGGATCGTACAGGTCCGGGAAAAAAGGTTCCTGGATCGTACTGGTCCGGGAAAAAAGGTTCCTGGATCGTACTGGTCCGGGAAAAAAGGTTCCTGGATCGTACTGGTCCGGGAAAAAAGGTTCCTGGATAGTACTGGTCCGGGAAAAAAGGTTCCTGGATCGTACTGGTCCGGGAAAAAAGGTTCCTGGATCGTACTGGTCCGGGAAAAAAGGTTCCTGGATCGTACTGGTCCGGGAAAAAAGGTTCCTGGATCGTACTGGTCCGGGAAAAAAGGTTCCTGGATCGTACTGGTCCGGGAAAAAAGGTTCCTGGATCGTACTGGTCCGGGAAAAAAGGTTCCTGGATCGTACTGGTCCGGGAAAAAAGGTTCCTGGATCGTACTGGTCCGGGAAAAAAGGTTCCTGGATCGTACTGGTCCGGGAAAAAAGGTTCCTGGATCGTACTGGTCCGGAAAAAAAGGTTCCTGGATCGTACTGGTCCGGAAAAAAAGGTTCCTGGATCGTACTGGTCCGGGAAAAAAGGTTCCTGGATCGTACTGGTCCGGGAAAAAAGATTCCTGGATCGTACTGGTCCGGGAAAAAAGATTCCTGGATCGTACTGGTCCGGGAAAAAAGGTTCCTGGATCGTACTGGTCCGGGAAAAAAGGTTCCTGGATCGTACTGGTCCGGGAAAAAAGGTTCCTGGATCGTACTGGTCCGGGAAAAAAGGTTCCTGGATCGTACTGGTCCGGGGAAAAAGGTTCCTGGATCGTACTGGTCCGGGGAAAAAAGGTTCCTGGATCGTACTGGTCCGGGGAAAAAAGGTTCCTGGATCGTACTGGTCCGGGAAAAAAGGTTCCTGGATCGTACTGGTCCGGGGAAAAAAGGTTCCTGGATCGTACTGGTCCGGGAAAAAAGGTTCCTGGATCGTACTGGTCCGGAAAAAAAGGTTCCTGGATCGTACTGGTCCGGAAAAAAAGGTTCCTGGATCGTACTGGTCCGGAAAAAAAGGTTCCTGGATCGTACTGGTCCGGGAAAAAAGGTTCCTGGATCGTACTGGTCCGGGAAAAAAGGTTCCTGGATCGTACTGGTCCGGGAAAAAAGGTTCCTGGATCGTACTGGTCCGGGAAAAAAGGTTCCTGGATCGTACTGGTCCGGGAAAAAAGGTTCCTGGATCGTACTGGTCCGGGAAAAAAGGTTCCTGGATCGTACTGGTCCGGGAAAAAAGGTTCCTGGATCGTACTGGTCCGGGAAAAAAGGTTCCTGGATCGTACTGGTCCGGGAAAAAAGGTTCCTGGATCGTACTGGTCCGGAAAAAAAGGTTCCTGGATCGTACTGGTCCGGGAAAAAAGGTTCCTGGATCGTACTGGTCCGGGAAAAAAGGTTCCTGGATCGTACTGGTCCGGGAAAAAAGGTTCCTGGATCGTACTGGTCCGGGGAAAAAGGTTCCTGGATCGTACTGGTCCGGGAAAAAAGGTTCCTGGATCGTACTGGTCCGGGAAAAAAGGTTCCTGGATCGTACTGGTCCGGGAAAAAAGGTTCCTGGATCGTACTGGTCCGGGAAAAAAGGTTCCTGGATCGTACTGGTCCGGAAAAAAAGGTTCCTGGGTCGTATTGGTCCGGAAAAAAAGGTTCCTGGATCGTATTGGTTCGGGAAAAAAGGTTCCTGGATCGTATTGGCCCGGAAAAAAAGGTTCCTGGATCGAATTGAAATACTTTGCAGAAAAAGAATCCTTTACGGTCGAGAACCCATTTTTGCTTGCTGATTTTACCTCCTGGACCGGAATCGAATTGATTTAAAATTCCGGGACCTTTAACAACTCTGGCTTAAAGTGGGGATCTGAACAACTGTGCGATGAGCCTCCACCTGGAATCGAACAAAGGATCTCTTGCAAGGATACAGCGTTACGGCTAACCTATCGAGAAGGTCCGTGAAGCAATTCTAAACTTAAATAATTATTCAAAATTTGGAATATCGTAGTGGTTTTTCAAAGGAAGACGAATTTGACGCAGGTCGAAGAACCAGTGATTTATTATAATCAAATACTCTCTCAAATTTTTAAAACCTCGACATAAAAAAATTAAATTTGCAGACGAATGAAAAACGCAACTCGAAAAGCAATTTGTATTTTACAACAGGTTTTTGCTATAAATTTATAATTTTATTACAATATACCGCTACTTTATACAATGAGTTTGTGTTACGAATTGGAGAACTTTTGATCAAACAAGTACGCATTATATTCGAGTAAATACTGTAATCTGAAACTTACTGATCTCAAAATAGAGAAAATGTTGCAGTCACGTATTCTTGTAATAAGCCAGTGAGGAAATTACATGGGCAATGTGAGAAATTTGGATAAAGCAGTTCGACAAAGTTACGAGTTTAAGAGAAAAGATATGGTATACCTTACTTCATGGTAGTAAAGCAAGGTTCTCTAGCAGAAAAAAAAAAAGATGATGCAGCATCTTTGCCATCATCTCCGCGGGAGGCAGCATGCACAGGATTTCAGAGTTCAGTTTGAAGAATTACAAAAATGTGTGTCCCCTGCTGACAATTCAGAAGAGGTAGCCTCTCCCAGACCTGGGAGCGAGTCGTTACTCTAGCCGGAGGGTGGTGTTACTATTAAAGCAACTTCTGCGTTCAATGACCCCTTCTCTTCCTTTGTCATCGAGCCGCAGGAACTATAAATCGCGAGTTAACGAGTTCACAGCTGGAATATCGAAACGGAATGCAATGATGCCAGGTCCTCAGGTAACAGGGAGGAAATGATGAGAAATGAACAAAAATCCCAAGTGAAGAATCTGTGACTCTAGGCCTTAGGCTGAAGTACTAGTTGTCTTCCTTTCGCAATTAGAGTAAAAGTTGTGTTTTGAGTTCACTTTATGCACAGATATGCTAATCGGTACTGGGCCTACAGTTATGTGCCTCCACTGGGGACCTCTATTAGAGAAATTACAAAATCACACTCAATGGTTAGGTAGTTGATGAAAATACCTTTTTTCTCTTCAGGATCTCGAAGACTTTGCTAAACAATAGTTAATAAGTTTCTTCACTTCGATCCAGAAAGTATTATCTGGCTTCCCGCTCATTTTGTCAAAATTCCAGGACTTTCAGAAATAACTTTCCAGGTTATTTTATAATCCTTTAATACTAATATATAGTTACACGTTCAAACTACGTCATGCTTTCATCTATTCAACATACATTTGTGGTATGTAAGAAGCGAGCCTTTCAGAACACACCCAATGTCAACCTCCCTTCCACGTGGTACACCCTGGACTGCATTTTGCAGACTAACGGGGCTCTGGCGTCTGGACTCAGTCAGTATAAGTCCCTTCATCCATCTCACCTCATCGCCACTTATCCTCATCTTCACGATTAGCCAAAAGTGGTAGGAAAGAGAAGTAAAATAAAACAAATTAATCAATCAACATATATTCCCCATACATCACAAATCTCCAATGGATATCCATAGGGTACCCATAATGTCCAAATCGGATCCATGGATATCCCATCCTGGATATCCATGGGGTATACGGTACATACTCACGTGTTATTAAAAAATTAAACATATCTTCATATCCGTGGAAATATTGATTCATAGTGTCCAGTCATTCAACTATATGTTACGACTCAAGACTCAGATCATAAATAATAACTCGCAATGTGACATTAACATGCAAAAAATAGTGTATTTTATTAAAGAATGTTGTAGAAATAGTGATTAACAAAAAGGTTCATTAAAAGCGCACTCTGATTTGCTCTGTAATTTACAGAAGTGTTAAAAGAAGGATCAAAATAACAGTCTCAGAGTTCAAATAATTTCAAGACATTTTGTACAGCACAAGTATGACAGCATCGAGTAGGTACAAAACTTATGAAAAACGTTTCTTTGAAAGCGTAGCTACTAACATTACACCAATAATATTTTGAATAAGAATGATTGGTTTCTCAAAACAGCTCTTGAGAAAGATGTAGGTGCAGTTCATAGAGACTTCCGAATAATTAAAGGCATCTAGCCAGTAAAGAAGGCATGACTAGTATAGTTAGCGAGCCTACCGGCAATGTATAGCGTGGGTAAGAGGGTTAGCGATAGGTGCTGAATGTAGATGACGTCAGCGGCTCGCTTGTTGATTGGATGCTTCGGGAGTTATGACTCGTTCCCAAGCTGCAAATGTAGAACAGCCAGAGACGTTACTGGAATAATCTCGCTCTAACGGTAAATTTTCTTTGACAAGCAAGTAGATAGAAAAACGACATAAGCAAATCAGTATCACTGGTTACAGGAAAATACCCAATAAGGAAAAACTAGTTTACTTACGCAGTTGACCACCGACAGCGGCGTCTTTCAAGAATTCACTTTCACTTACCTGGAAGGAGAGAAAAACAAAATTACACTATGTATTTGCAATTGGCATCTGCATGTACAATTACGAATTCTCATGACAAACTTTCACTACTTTCACTGCAATTTTAAAAGGTACGTGTCAACAGCTATATATTACTGATCTTCGTCTGAGTTCATTGAAAAATTACCAAAACTTACATTCAACAACAATGAGTAATATTTACAGTGGACTTATATAAAAATGTTTTTTGTATGAGTATATGAATTTGTAATTCCCTTACTGTGTTTGTGCATTACGAAAGGTATATATATACGTTTTTCCCTTTTGCTTGAAATATACGATGACTTAATGTAGTTTAAAAATGTGTCATCTCTGCCATGTGAAAGAAGAGAGTTAAATAATAATACCAACTCGGGTAAGACGAGTGAGTTACTACTGGTAGAGCAACTTACAGACCCTTGCCCAAATTCATTCATGTATTTTAATGTAAACAACTAAGATTCCAGAAAACAAAAGAGTAACAGTAACAATAATCATGGTTTTATTTCTTGAAACTAGATGGCGCTATTTAGTACATTAATCTACGGTTCTATTTTCTTCTATCATTTCAATCCTATTCAAAATTTCTTGCAACATTCAATAAAAAAATATTTCTTTCTTTAATGTTTCTTGAGAACTTCTCTTTTTCTTTGAAATTTAGCTTCCACTTTCTTTCAATATACCAACAAATCTTCTTCGCAATTTTTGTTCTATTACACTTTAAATTGTTCTTGTTTCACTTGAAAGTATTCTGTTCGATTCCTTCAACTAATAGATAGATCCCAGCAATATATTCACTTTTAAAAAAATAACGCCCCTGTACTGTGAAAAATCCAATAATTCGCATAAAAATTTCCCTAAATCTTGGGAGTGGTATTTTAAAATACGTATATTTTTGAGACTGGTTTCTGAAAATGAACTTATTATTTGCAAGAGTCGTATCTACAGCAGGGCACATTTGAAAAAACATTTTAAACCCCATTGGGTTTTTTCGGGTTGAGCTTACTTGAAAGAAACAATTTAAAATCCAGTGGGTTTTTCGTGTTGGGCCCACTTGAAAAAAATATATTTTAAAACCCAGTGGGTTTTTTCATTAACTTTTTTCACCACTTTCGGCATGCTGGATTACGTATTTACAGTGCCTGAAATAACAAACACGAAATTATTACTATGCTATAATTATTACAACATAAAAGAAAATCCCATTCAAAATTAACTTCTAGATCCTAATAAAGAGTTGGTGTGCCGGGCGGCGAAGTGCAGTGGGTAGGTTGAGCGGCAATTACAACTCAGTGTATATAAAAGAGGTATTTTGAAACCCTGATCTACAGTAATGTAAGGAGTAACAAAAGAGTAGTTGGGAGCAAGTCAAGTGTGAGAAAGGAGTGATATTCTTATCAGTCAACTTTGGATTTCACCCAGTTCCAGATAAAAGGGTAAATGACGTGCCTGGGCTCAGATTCTGAAGAGCACTACTGAAGATTAAATTAGAGGAAAATCTAACATTTAAACAGCTAGGCACTTAACAGACACCCACACGAACACATGTTTTTGACGTGGTGAGGAGTGTCGTGTGTAGCTATTGCCTCCTAAGACTGTTGGTTGTGCCGACGCAGCGGAACATGGTGAGGTCATGGATTCTGTTGACCAATAAATTACTAAAAATACTCTAAAATGAATTTATGACCCAAAGAACTTTAAAGAATGAAATAAAAATAATTTTCTCATATTAAATATGTTAGTAATAAAGAACATGAACCAGCAAGCTCATAATTTAAGCTCTAAAATGTAAAAGTATGACTCTCAAATTAAAATGATTAGTTCTTTATTACCAGGGTGTCTGCCAACATAACAAATCTAAATTTTTGACTTTTTCTTGACTTCCTCCCTTCTTTTTCTTAACATTTATTTAATCGCACCCCACTTAGGTTTAATTTGAAATTAAGTACATATATATTTTACTCAATGAAAAACCCCTACCACAAGGACGTTGAAGATTAAAACTTAAGTTGTAATTTAACATGAGATTTAGACTTTCTTTATATTAATGCTTCAAACTTCATCCTGAATGGGGAATGGCCACATTACTTCATATTTTTACAAAACTTCACACATACAGGGTGGGCACAAAGTCGCTTTCCCCAAAAATTTGATTTCTTCATTTATTGGGAAAGGCGACTTTGTGCCCACCCTGTACAATGTTATTCTTAAGAAACAAAGTGACAAATCTTAACCACAACTCAATACAATATTAGATATCCAAATATTAAATTTTGTCAATGTAAAAAAATAGCAAACATTTTTGACCTCAAGCATAATTTCTTGACTTTCTTCACTGGTATATGAACTGAACATGTTAGAAAGATTAAACTAAAGTTTAGTGAGATACATTGACCTGTGGACTTTCATTACCAGAGAGGTTGACCAATTAGACTACATACAAGGAGAGGGGGGGTGATTTAAAGTAGTATAAAAGTATATACTACTGGGACGAGAACGTATGAGCCCCCCACAGGCAGATTTGGCTACACTTAAAACTAGCTCAACATGTCCATATGAGCTTTTTGCTCAAGTGTGGCACCCTGTCTAATCCAAGATTTTTGTAAAAATGCCCTCGGGAATTTCCCGTGAAAGTATGACCCCCTCAGATTGATTTGCCTACACTTACAAAAGCTACATCTGTGAGATTGTTGTCCATAAGCCTGTCAAAAATATGCCCCTCTTGATATTGTTTTGGATACACTTAAAACTAAGCCAAAAATCCACCCTCACCACCCACACATATACACCCACACACACACACACACACACACACATGTTTACTTCTGGTTTATTTCTATTGCATCATGTTGTGCAACAAATTATTATCCAATATTATGATGCAAGAGCTTTTGCATTATGTTGTGCAACAAATTATTATCCAATATTATGCAACAAATTATGATGCAAGAGCTTTTGCATTATGTTGTGCAACAAATTATTACCCAATATTATGCAACAAATTATGATGCAAGAGCTTTTGCATTACATATCAGTTACTATTGTGAGAGTGGCTGAGGAGTACAGATGTATTGTTGCATTGCTCCTCATACAGGTCTGATATTTGACACATCTTGCTTGTTTGTTGTAATCCACTCATATTTGGAGTCAGGCTTATATCTGCCCCAGTTTGTTATACATGACACATGGTATTAGGTCATTGTTTTTCTAGGACATGCCTGTGTAGACATGCATTTGTGCTAGGGCAGTGCTTCTGTACTTATTCTACCTTTGTGCATGTAGGCTATCAGCTTTATACAACCTGTCATGGGTTTATTAAGTATAGAGTTTTGATTTGAACCCCAAGAAATTTTATATAAATACCAAAGCCAAAAATATTAACACACACACACACATATACACACACTAGGTATACAAAGCACACTGCTGAACCCAACTGATATTTTTTATTAAGCATAGAGTTTTGATTTGAATCCCAAGAAATTTTATATAATACACAACAAAAATGCCAAATCAAAAATATTGTAATCAATGCAATAAGAATATATCCAGCCCCAATTGGGCTAAGCATCAAAAGAATTGTGATCTAGACAAATGCAGAATTCTCACAAAAATATGCCCAAAATGCCATAGAAAATATAGCATGGAATATTTCACTTATACTTGTTCTGCACAGTCATCAACATTTCCAAACATGTTTTTGAACATGTGCAACAGCCAGGAGAGTTCAAATCTCAACCTCCCGTGCCTGTCACATGCATTATTTTTGAGTTATTCAAGTTTGTAGGTATAATTATACGTTTTTTGAAAAAATTATACAGACACAAAACATAGAGAATTGTACATGTATAACATCTGAAAAGATTCCAGGTCTCCATCACCTATAGTTTCTGAGATAATCAAATTTGAAAAAAAATATCGATTTTTTGAAATTTTTAGTATGTTGTTCAGTGGTGCCTAACAAACATATATTTGCTTGTTAGAGCCCCCTAACATGCATAGTTCTCAAAATATTAACAACTTTGTTAATATTGGACTTTCTGAAAAATTCTATTTATAGAACAGACATAAACTGGACATTTGCAGCTTAAATATTGCTTCTATCAAAAAAATTATAGAGACCTAAAATGTAGAGAATCATGCATAGAATCCCCCTGAAAAAATTTCAAGTCTCTAGGCCCTATAGTTTTTGAGAAATCACAAAATCAAAAAAATTATCGATTTTTTCAAAAAACTTCTAAACAGCATCCAGAATTGAAATAAACAACTCCCATGCCTCTATCTTAAAAAATAGGCAAGTTATTCAAGATCTAGAGAACAACAAGATATTTTGAAAAATTTATAGAGATCAAAAAGTTGCATCTTGAAATACCCATGAGAAATCACCAAGTCCCATGTCTCTAGCATCAATAGTTTTGGAGATATAAGAGAAACAAAATTATTGATTTTTTTCAAAATTTGAGTATGTTGTTCTGTGGGCCATGCCGGGTCACCCCCAGAAATATAAGCGGCCCAGAATCAAAATTAGTGCCAACACACAGAAGAAGGCAAACATAGCCTTCAAAACTGTAGGCCCGCACTGAGAATCGAAATCTATAGATAAGAATATTGAATTTGTAACATCAGATAATGGCTATTTGTACAGTGGTGAAGATTTTAATACAGATCTTGTCTGCTACTCCAAGTATACATACCTGAATGAGCTTATTATGTATTTCCTAAGACAAAGATTCAGGGATTGCACTTCTGATTGTATTGTTGAATCACTAGAGGATAACAGCCTGAATCATACATGCAACTGTGGGAAACAATTATCCGGTCTGTCAGTGTAATTTTATGTATTTCAGAATCTGGCAGTGCATCAACCTGCAACAGCCCTGATCATCGGCAAAAACAGCAATCAAGATAATGTTCAAATCATCTGATACAGAATTTTTTGAGAGAAGATGCATTTCAAAATATATAAAATCCAAGTCACTTGTTGATGATTTCAAGCTTAGGCTCTCTGGCTTGTCTGAGTATGACCTGTTTGCTGTACAGAATAAAACTGAAATGCAGTGGGTGCTTATGAGTGACAGTATTTTTCAATACCTGTGTCTTAATATGCTTAGCAAGTTTGAAAGAATTGTCTACAACAGGTACAGGAGGATTGTTGGATTTTTGGTTAATTTTTACACAGACAGTTACCATCATTATTGCATGTTAAAATTGTATGATAATCACTGGTTCAACAATTGTTATGAGTGGTGTTTTGAGTATAGGATGCACATGATTGCATGTCAGAGTTCAAATTGGATGCATTATAAATTTTTAAATAGGATACTTGATATGAACCTGGAGGATAGTGAATTCATCACCACAGATAAGGGAAATTTGTATAGTAAGGTGGATTTTGATCCTGACAGGGTTGAGTACTCAAAGCACACATATTTGAATGAGCTTGTTATGTATTTCCTGAGGCAGAAATTTAGGAATTGTAACCATGATTGTGTTGCTCTGTCACTGGAGGAGAACAACCTGAGCGATACATGCAACTGTGGTAAACAATTATCCTGTCTGCCTGTGCAATAAAACATGCAGGGCAAAAATAATTAAATTTGAAAAGGCAAACAACATCATGTATTTCAGGCACAAACGTCTGGCAGTGGGCAGCAGGAGCATCATCAGCCTAGGGCTGAGGTGATCAAGCTAAATATTCAACATGTTCTTAAAAAATTGCAATATTGTATTTTTGAGTGTGTTGTTGTCCTGGAGGGCTAGGGCTTATCAACATGCCTGAAACACAGAACAATTCTGATCTAGTCATGCACATGTTCCTATTAGACAAATGTATTGCTAATTAATTGTATATACAGCAAGGTTCACACTGCAGCAAGTTATGCAATTATGTTTTTTGACAGAAGAAACCTTTCCAAATACATAAAATCTGAGTCACTTTTGGATAATTTTAGACTTGTATTCCATGGATTGTCAGAATATGATTTGTTTGCTGTGAGAAATAAAACTGAGTTCAGATGGGTGCTCAACAGTGAGTACAGTTTTAGATACCTGAGCCTGGGATGTATCAGCCAGTGAAAAAATTGTGTATTTGATACAGAGAAGAATTGTTGGATTCTTTGTCAGTTTCTATGATTCCTACAAGAACAATTACTGGTTTACAAACACAAATATTGTAGTACTGTACAATTTTCATATGTCTTTTGATCAGACTGCAAACTGGAAACATTTTAATTATAACATGTACCTAAGCTATTTTGATGCATTTGATTTTATAACTACAAACACAGGCATGGTGTATAGAGGGTCAGATTTTGTCCGCACAGGAAATTTCCACAATAGAGGTATTATTGATTTGAATAAGATTATGATGTATCTGTTGGATCAAAAATCCAAAAATTGTAGTGCTGATTATTCTATGAAAACTGTTGTGTGTAAAGATTGCAACTGTGCATATAGATTTTAGATATATTATGCATGCACCATGTCATTCTTTGAAAGAAGAGACATTGCAAGATGTATTAGATCTGAATATCTTGTTGAGGGTTTCAGAATTAGATTCTCAACACTGTCAGAGCATGATGTGTTTGCCATCAACAATGAAACATAGTTTCAGTGGGCACTTGACAGCACACAATGTTTCAAATATCTTAACCTAAGGATGATTAGGGGGTTTGAGTGTAATGTGTATAATACCTATTATGGGCACTGGTTCACAAATTATACAAAGCTAAGGGGATTCTATGATTTTGAGATCCTTCCTAATCAGAGCTCAAACTGGAAACATTTCAGATCTTTGCAGCTATATCTGGACAGGTTCCATAGGTCAGAATTTGTTACAACAGACAGTGGGATGCTGTATAGTGGTGCAGATTTAAATCATCACCTGCAATCTTTTGATGCATACAATTCTCAGATAATGAACACAAATGAGGTTATCATGTATCTTCTTCAGCAAAAATTTAAAAATTGCATCATTGGGTGCTTTAATAGGATAATAAAATCATGGAATATATTTACAGAATGTGAGTGCGGGAAACCACTAAGCTGCATGCCTCTGCTGTTGAGATAGCCCAGCCTAACATGTAATGTTGTTTGCAGGTTGATTCAAGATGCAAACATTTTTTGAAAGAAGGGATATTATCCAGATACATCAAATCCAAATCTCTTGTTCCTGAATTTAAATTGAGATTCTCAAAATTGTAAAATGTATTGTGTGCTCCATGATGCTCACATAATTTGTGGAGAGGCACTTTATAGCCTGTTTCTGGTGTACAGGCTCTAGCTCCTGGTCTAGAAAATTACAAAATATGACCTTGCAATCTAAGTTATACAGGGCAATCACACAAATATTTCCAATCAATTTTGTTTGGAAATGTTGATGACTGTGCAGAACAAGTATAAGTGAAATATTCCATGCTATATTTTCTATGGCATTTTGGGCATATTTTTGTGAGAATTCTGCATTTGTCTGGATCACAATTCTTTTGATGCTTAGCCCAATTGGGGCTGGATATATTCTTATTGCATTGATTACAATATTTTTGATTTGGCATTTTTGTTGTTTATTATATAAAATTTCTTGGGATTCAAATCAAAACTCTATGCTTAATAAAAAAAATATCAGTTGGGTTCAGCAGTGTGCTTTGTATACCTAGTGTGTGTATATGTGTGTGTGTGTGTGTTAATATTTTTGGCTTTGGTATTTATATAAAATTTCTTGGGGTTCAAATCAAAACTCTATACTTAATAAACCCATGACAGGTTGTATAAAGCTGATAGCCTACATGCACAAAGGTAGAATAAGTACAGAAGCACTGCCCTAGCACAAATGTATGTCTACACAGGCATGTCCTAGAAAAACAATGACCTAATACCATGTGTCATGTATAACAAACTGGGGCAGATATAAGCCTGACTCCAAATATGAGTGGATTACAACAAACAAGCAAGATGTGTCAAATATCAGACCTGTATGAGGAGCAATGCAACAACACATCTGTACTCCTCAGCCACTCTCACAATACTAACTGATATGTAATGCAAAAGCTCTTGCATCATAATTTGTTGCATAATATTGGGTAATAATTTGTTGCACAACATAATGCAAAAGCTCTTGCATCATAATTTGTTGCATAATATTGGATAATAATTTGTTGCACAACATAATGCAAAAGCTCTTGCATCATAATATTGGATAATAATTTGTTGCACAACATGATGCAATAGAAATAAACCAGAAGTAAACATGTGTGTGTGTGTGTGTGTGTGTGTGTGTGTGTGTGTGTGTGTGTGTGTGTGTGTGGTGAGGGTGGCTTTTTGGCTTAGTTTTAAGTGTATCCAAAACAATATCAAGAGGGGCATATTTTTGACAGGCTTATGGACAACAATCTCACAGATGTAGCTTTTGTAAGTGTAGGCAAATCAATCTGAGGGGGGCATACTTTCACGGGAAATTCCCGAGGGCATTTTTACAAAAATCTTGGATTAGACGGTGCCACACTTGAGCAAAAAACTCATATGCACATCTTGAGCTAGGTTTAAGTGTAGCCAAATCTGCCTGAGGGGGGCTCATACTTTCTCGGGTTTATATTATAGCCAATACTACTACTATTTAATATATAAAACATCGTTAAATATAAAAATATTTAAGCTCTAGAACTAAGAAAATTACCAAACAATGACCTACACTGCCTTATTAGACCAAAAATTTACAAAAATGCCTTATCAAATCCATCTTAAAGGCCTTAACTTGTCAGAAAACATACGAAAGCAGACACGAACACTTCTGGATTACCCGAAGGTACATACAAACAGTTATTCATGGGTATTGCTGTGTGGTTTTTACGCACACAGCTGGAAATTGGAAAGTATGTATGTAAAAGTGTATTTCTTTGTACATGCTCAGGCCTAGGTTGCATTTTGCCCGGTATATACGGTGATGAAAATATGTACACTAGCGTGCAAAAGTCTTTGCCCAAAGGTATTAACTGTCAAAAATGAACCAAATATATCGAAAAATGAGATAAACTTTATTTGAAATGTTATATTATATCAGATTTGAACAAAATAGAAACATAGAGGTTCATTTGTTAACATAAACAACGTAAAGAAACTGATATTTTGCTCTCATATATATAAACCTCTTTTGCACGTATCACAGCTTGACATAACTTTGGCATTCGAGACACTAAATTTTGCAGTGTTTTGTGTCCAATATTTTTCCAGGCATTTTCTAAACACTGCCACAAACTCTGAGGATTCGTTGGAGCCATCATAAGAAACCTTTCAATTAAACTCGTCCCACAGCTTCTCAGTCGGGTTGAGATCGGGTGATTGTGGAGGCCACAACATCACTGAGAATTTTTTGCCTCTCCTTTGTTTTTAAATAGTTCGTACACAGTTTGGACGTGTGTTTTGGGTCATTGTCATGTTGAAATATAAATCCCTTTCCAATAGTCTTCGTTCCAGATGGCACTGCATGACATACTAAGATATTATGGTACATGTTTTTGTCCATAGTTGACTTTATTTGCACCAAATCTCCAACTTTTCCTCCTCCAAAACCACCCCAGACCGTGACATTACCTCCTCCATGTTTAGTAGTGTGACTCAAACAAATGTCAAGCATTCGTTCTCCGACCTTTCTTTGAACGTATCATCTTTTTGTTCCAAACAATTCAAACTTCGATTCATCAGTCCATAACACTTTCTTCCACTGTCTTAATATCCATGTTTGATGTGTCTTAGCCCACTTTAGACGTTTCACTTTATTTTGAGGCCGCAAGAAAGGTTTTCGACAGGATATTCGACCATTTAAACTTACGCTACCTCTTAACCGTATCAAACCGAAATCGAGGTTTTTCTAATTCTGTTTATGTCTTCTACAATTGCAGTTGCTGGAAGTCTTTGATTTTGCTTGCTCATGACAATAATATGTTTATCTTCCATTTTTGTTGTGCTTTTGGGCCGTCCAGTACGTTTCTTCATCATATTTGTCCCTGTTGCTTTCAGACGAGCTAACGTATATGTAACACTTCTCCTTGGAATATTCAAACATTTTGCAATTTTCGCATGAGTATAACCTTCCGATAAAATTTGTATTTTACCACGCAATTCAGTTGAATATTTGTGTCTTTTTTTCATTTTGTGAATATTATATTATTTCACCTGCAATAAGAAAGATATAATTGCAAATCATCTATTATAATTACAAAATGTACATTAAATGTAAATTAATATTAAGTATCTATTTAAAATAATAATAATAGAACATATTCGTCAACATACACACCGAAATTTGATATGAAACAAGGAACAAGTGCAACATTCAGTATACACATAAAGGTTCAACTCCTCATCGTCAAGACGTCTGTCTATGTTTTCATATGAAATGCGATTGTGTATGCTCCGAATTAAAATGTAGGCTGTTCTAACTTGTTGATATACATCAAAGACATTCCAGAATAGAGTCAAAACTGATATTTATTTGAGTTTCATAACATAAATCACAGATAATGACTTTGGGCAAAGACTTTTGCACGGTAGTGTATATGTGTTATATCTACGAGTATATACAAGTAGCTGATGTTTTCTTGTTACTCATTAAGAACATAAATCGATCATCACATTGGTAGCGGTGTTCGTCCAATATAGCAATAACTGATGGTGTTGCGTTGTATGAGAGTCTCCCTATTTGGCACCAAATATAATGTTTTATTAGCTAGTATAAGATTTGAAATTTAAGAGCGAGAAGTATGTTTATAATTTGCAATTTGTTACATCCCTGAGGAAAGCTCCATCTATGCGTAAGAATCTCTGCGTTATTTAATTATGACATGAAAACGAGCTACAGTTACGCTATTGACAATGTCAATGCGTTGTAGATGCGTCTTCATAGAATCACCCGTAAATAATAATAAATATTATGCAATGACTTGCATACTCACATCGAAAACAAATAAGATAAGTGTTGTTATTAATGTAAAATATGCGAAGTA
The DNA here is from genome assembly GCF_977018435.1 of Lepisma saccharinum. Classification (NCBI taxonomy): domain Eukaryota; kingdom Metazoa; phylum Arthropoda; class Insecta; order Zygentoma; family Lepismatidae; genus Lepisma; species Lepisma saccharinum. The sequence continues at coordinate 29,280,155 of NC_139251.1, read as the reverse complement.
AATTAGTTTTCTGCCAGTATGCATTTCGTTTATGTATTCTCACTTAGCGCTGTTTTTAGCTACTTTTTGTCTCATTTCGACTATGGTGATGAAGAATGATGACAGGAATTGATAAAACGACGCTAGGGATACTGGGTTCGAATCCCGGCCTGGGCGTGCCCTTCATCAATTCATCATTAATCCTGAACCTCCCCGATGACGTAGTAACGTTGTCGCCTAGTAATAAAGTGGTCCCGGTTTCGATACCCTGTGTGGGAACATTACACACTGGTTTGGATCCCACTTTAAACTGTAGGTTTCAATCACGATGAGCCTATCTGTGGATAAAGTTGACTTAAAACAACAATTCGATTCCATGACTCGTCCTCATCGTTGCAATTAGACTAAAGTGGCAGAAAAGCAACGTAAAATAATCTATTCAATCACTCAGTCAAGCAATCGCCAATGTTGCTCGTAGTCAACAGAACTTCAGTGTAAAAAAAAAAAAACACACGTTAAACTGTTTTACAGGTAAAAACACTTGCTCTGGGAAGAAATTAACAATTCAACGTGAACTTTCACAAAAGCTATCAACTGTAGAAATTACAACATGTATTTCAATAATTTCATAAAAATACTAAATTTGTCTCACTGTACGTTTGAGGCAAAATCAGTAAATATCAAATCATAATAAATATTTAATATTCTAAATATTCTAAATTTGCAACTGCCAAACGCATTAACAGAAATCACTCAAAGAAGTATAAATGCACAACTCAAAGAGAACGCCATCAAGCGTGATTAATGTAAATGTGGGAACGTGCACTGCCGTGCAGGAGTAACGGGTTCCTCGCGCTCTCAGCTCCATCCCACGGTGGAAAGCGGAAACAACTTCCGTTTTCAACGGCCATAAACATAGGAGCACACTTAGTAATCATGCGAGGAGCCGTGGAAAGTTCGTGGGACGAACCACATATGTGAAACTTCTCATGGGGTAATAAATCGCACTCACTTTTTGCATTGTGGGGGGTACAGTTACTCCCTGACTGCCATGCTCGGGCAAATTACTGCAGTGGTTAATGACGAGGGCAATATGAAAGAAGGAGAACAGTGGCGGATTTAGATCGATCCAGAAGTACCAGAGAACAAATCGAAAAGGAATTTTAACTCGAAAAGCCATTTCTAAATGAATAACAACAAATTATAATGTTTCTCACATCATATGGTAAACCGTGTCGGAGTGGTTAGCAGAGCGTGCTACAAAGTCAGGGATTCCGGGTTCGAATCCCAACGTGGCTATGGGTGTTCTTTAGAATTATCCACCAACTTCATCATATCATCACTCATCCTCATCTTCGAAATTAGCAAAAAGAGGCAGCAAATCGAAGTAAAATAAACAAAATCAATGTCAAACAATAGGGTTTTTAAAATTTTAAAGCAGGTTTTGATGTGTATGTGTGAAATAGTTTCATTTCCCACTTCGAATATAAAGAACGGGAATTTCAAGTTGTTTTTCCTACTTGAAACAAGAATGTGTCCTTTAGGAAGAGGTAGCGAGGTGGGGAGAGAGAGAGAGAGATTATCTAAAATTATTTTCGGTATCATATCCATACACAAAGATTGGCAAAGTTTGCTAGCATACCCCTGCCGGTCTCCGTGGTTATCACAGCGCGCTACGACGCCAGGGGTGCCGGGTTCGAATCCGAATCCTGGCCAGGGCATGCGTGTTTGTGAAAGTCTTAATCAATTTCATTGTATCATCGCTGATCCCCATCTTCGCAATTAGCCATAGGTGGCACAAAAGCGAAGCAAAATAAAATCAATCAGTCAAACGCTAGCATACCGGACGGCAGTGTTGCCACAATCTGATGGCATAATTTCCCTTACCAAGGGGCAAAATTTCCCTTTTTGCACTCAGTTTATCCCTTCACTAAAAACCTTTAAATATAATAGTAATAAATAGTAAATAATCTGCACTAATCTGTACTATTTTTGAGTTTGGTATTTTGAAATTTTGGTATTTTTCATCCCATTTCGTTTAAAATGTGGTTCGAATTTCCCTTCATAAAGGGAAATTTCCCTTCATGTGGCAACACTGCCGGAGGGGGGCTGTCAGTCCCACCACTTCAATTTTTCTCAATTTTTCAACTGTGAAAATTTTTATAAAAAATTGAAAATAAATTACATTTTTCCCCTAAGGTGTCCCGAATATTCTGTTCATAAAAAAACAATGTAATGTAAATAGGAGGCAAAATGCACTTGGAGAGCGTATAGGGCGCCATCTTTAAGCGTGTTATTCGAGAAACTCAAGCTAGTGAGAGTACAATTTGCAATGGTGTACAATTCAATAAAAAGAAAGGTTTCTTGAATTTTAGCGATTTAAAAAAAAGGTGGGACAGTGTGTTTCTCATACGGCACGGGTAAGCTAGAGTTAAGTCCACCTTATGATCAGATAGGCTAATCGGGACTTGAACTACAGTTTCAAGTGGAATTCGAACCACTGTGCAATGTGGCTCCAGCGTAATCGAAAACCAACAGAGGCAAAGAAGAAAGGAAATGTGAGGAAGCAGCACAAAGATGAGAGAAAAACTACAAGTAAGCTGGAGAAATTAAGATGTAAAGAGAGAAGAGTGAAATAGAACAAAAAGGAAATTAGAAAATAAAAACCGATGTGTGACCAGAAGAGATAAGCGAAAATGAAAGTGCAAGAAAGAGGAGGAAATATTTAGGAGGAGACAGACAACAAAGGATTTCTGAAAACGAAACAAGTTTGAAAGGCACATTGAAAGATAAAAAGAATGTCTCGTTTCCAAAGCAAAGCAATTTTATTAGCAGGAAAAAGGGCAGGTACGCCAAGGGCGGAAAGGATAACTGTACGAAACCGGAAACACGTTGAAGTGTCTTCGCGCTGCTAGTAAAGCGCATCCAACCACTGTCAGCAGGAGACCAAAGCAGCCGTGGCTTTGGAGCACTCGCCCAACGACTACTGACATAAGGAAAGCAGTGTTGCCACATGAAGGGAAATTTTCCTTTTGCAGGGAAATTCGGACCGAAAGTATAGCCAAAAGGGAATTTCGGTGAAAAATACCACAATTGAAGGGAAATTTTAAAGTCATCTGACTACATAATTACAGTTTATGTTAATTTCGAATTTCATATTCACATTTTTAAGTTATTTATTTCGCTATTCCTACTTGTTTCTGCTCCTTTAAGTTTATTGTACGTTGCTTTTATGCATCTTTGGATAAATAGTAACGATGAGGATTAACGATTAAATGGATTCCTGACCAGGATTCAAACCTGGGACATCTGGTCAGGAAGTGATGAAACTGAAATGTGATTTTTTTAAATATTTTTTATTCAACAGAATACTTAACTACGTACTACTACTGTTCAAACAACCACCTCTAATAATGTTGCTACTACTACTAATTGTTATTATTATATAATTTGCTTAGGAGAAGGGAAAAATTGGTCCAAAAAGGGAAATTTTGCCCCTTGGAAAGGGAAATTGTGGCCTCATATTGTGGCAACACTGAAGGAAAGCTTTCGAACATCTTAGGCACTCTTGGCTTCCGAGATCACTCAGTAAAACAGTTCTGTAGTATTTTCCATTTTAGCTTGTGTCTGATCCACAGGCGCATACTTGTGATGAATCAAGTGATCAAATTTTCGATTCAAAAACTTGAGCACATTTCGGAATCAAAGCTAGTTAATTCTAGCGGCGCTAAATAAAATCTCAAATCTGATTCAAAATTTCACTTTTTATGTAGGGAAGGCCACAAAATCCGGATTTCGAGTTATCCGATGTTAACAGATACTCCTCATATTCAGATAATTCGAATTTCTGAATATCCGGGTAGTACAGATTTGATTTTTAGAAAATCTGTACAGTGAAATATGAACATGCCGAAGAAGAGAATATGTGGATAGCCCGTAAATCGGATAAACGATAAAAACTGTCCGGATAATGCACAAATTCGGATATACGGACATTACGGATAATCCGCAAAAATTCGGATGAGTGATGTTATGATGAAATTGAAGAATAGAAGTTCACAAATATCCATGCCCAGGCCTGGATTCGAACCCGGGACCCCTGGCGTCGTAGCGCGATGTGCTTTAACAAACAAGAAAAAGAACAATGACCAACATCATAAATGTAATTTAATCTCTGGAAAAATTCATGATAAGCGAATTGCTTATCGAGAACATTATCATCAAATAATGATAAGGAGTGATTAAATATAAGGAAAATGATTAAAAATTTGCAACGTTTAGATGGAAAACAGTTGACTCCGAATATCATCGACGATTATCGTGAATGTTGGTTTCAGCGCCAGGAGCGTTTGAAGTAGCATTTCAGAATGCAGAATACAGCAACCTACTTGTGAAGGGATTGACCCAACAACGACCTTCGACATGTCACCATTGCTTTCAGATATGAAGCAAGAACCTAGCGTTGATTAGTAAGTAGTCAGGGACACTTCTGCGTTGTCGAGATTGCATTGAAAGTAAATTAGTCCATTACAACTCAAAAGTGTCCGTGACTGTACATGATCATCTAGAATAAAACAGTTTAGTTAGGAGAGCAGTGTTCTCTATTCCTACGAATACTCTAGCGCCATGACAAAATTCAAGGATAAATCACGGTTTTCAAGGCGACCTTTTAAAAAATTCAAGCATCAAAGCAGATGCTTTCTCAGTTTCAACCTTATGTATTACCGCCTCTCACCACCCACACACGTGCAGACACAAATATATTTACAATATAGATAACAAAAATCCGATTCAATTAAACGCTATGTATTTGCAAAATAATTAATTTAAGGTGTGGAGTTAATTTGCCATTTCATATACTACTCAGACTCTAAATACATCTACAAACAGAGGTCACAAATTTTAAGGGATAGATTACTCTACGAAAAATTCTTAATTGTATAAGAATTTAAGACTCAAATTTGTGAGTCTACCTAATGTGAGCGCAAAACCAAGAAAAATCGATCAGAATGGTTCTCCGCGGGGGTTTGAACCTGCGGTATCCTGAAAACTAATCTGTTTTGCATATCATGAGGCAAACTAAGAATATACACGTGTATTAAATGAACCTTTAGAATGCAAACATACAAATCAATAGTAAGATAACTTCAGCAAGTACTAATTTATGGACAGAAAAATTTAAGACTCAAATTTACCTAATCAACTTAGATATCTTACCTTGCAATAATCTTCGTCTGTCAAATTGTTCTGCAAATGACACTAACAATATAAACGGATTGAGAGAATTCTAATATATTTTCCAGGCAGCTTTATTTTCCTTCCTCGATAAGAATAAAGGCTAAAAATGTTAAAAACTAGCCTCAGGCAATGATAAATTACGTATGGATAAATTCAATGAGATTTGGGATTTTGAAAAGTTCCAATTTTCCAAGTCTACAGAGAAAAATTCACGCATAATTCCCGGTGAGTAGACACCCTGTAATCGCGACCATGAGGATGAGTGAACATTCTTACCCAGGCCTGGATTCGAACCCGGGATCTCTGGCATCGTAGCTCGCTGCGATAGGCACTTCGGTAAGCTGCGATAGGCACTTCGGTAAGAAGCTAGGCACCTAAAACCTATAGATCCATAGAACACAGGGCTAAAGATCCATAAGTCCGGCGGGCTAAACTAGTAATTTTTCCAAGACCACGTTATGCACAGACAAGCAAAGATTTCAGGACAATACATACTTTAAAGTAGGATACGAACTATAGTGGAACCACCTGCGCAGCCCCGCGAGCACCTTAAACCCGCGTGGAGGGGAGGGGAGGGGAGAGGAGAGTGGACCATGCTTCATTATGGCCCGAGCTGAACGGGAGAAGGGAAAGATGCTTGGACTTTTCGTGCAAAGGTTTTTTTTTTCCTTGTGGTCTCTGTATACTATGTGCCTCCAACCTATCGAAACCCAGGACCCCTTGATTACACGGCGACGACGTTTCCACTAGGTCATCAAGGAAAGTCCTCAGCTGATAAGCAGGGTTCGATACTTGGTGGAGGCACTGATCCAACCCCGATTACCCTATCTGTGCATAAAGTGAACTTTAAGCAAAAACTCATACGATATTTCCCCGTTCCTTCTCCAGCCAGATAAGATCTTCCACATGTGAGCCATTCCATGTGAAAGTGGACAAACAAGGTTAATTTATTCTTCATGAAAGTATCTCATTGGTAAATTAAAGGGGAAACTGTGCAGAATTTGGAATTATTAATACAAACATTAGTCTAATGGCTACTAAATAACATATTCTTTCAAATCAATTACTTTTTGTAGTAGAAGTGGGCCGTTTCCACTTAATTTACTTTCATTATATGTTTTGCAATACGAAAACTAACTTAGATCCAATTGTCTAATTTATTATCTCTATAGTTTAAGCTCTGAAGTATCCGACCTCACCTCTGAGGCAATGGAGTATCCGACCTCACCTCTGAGGCAATGGAGTATCCGACCTCACCTCTGAGGCAATGGAGTATCCGACCTCACCTCTGAGGCAATGGAGTATCCGACCTCACCTCTGAGGCGATGGAGTATCCGACCTCACCTCTGAGGCAATGGAGTATCCGACCTCACCTCTGAGGCGATGGAGTATCCGACCTCACCTCTGAGGCGATGGAGTATCCGACCTCACTTCTGAGGCGATGGAGTATCCGACCTCACTTCTGAGGCGATGGAGTATCCGACCTCACTTCTGAGGCGATGGAGTATCCGACCTCACTTCTGAGGCGATGGAGTATCCGACCTCACTTCTGAGGCGATGGAGTATCCGACCTCACTTCTGAGGCGATGGAGTATCCGACCTCACTTCTGAGGCGATGGAGTATCCGACCTCACTTCTGAGACGATGGAGTATCCGACCTCACCTCTGAGGCAACGGAGTATCCGACCTCACCTCTGAGGCAACGAAGTATCCGACCTCACCTCTGAGGCAACGAAGTATCCGACCTCACCTCTGAGGCAACGAAGTATCCGACCTCACCTCTGAGGCAACGAAGTATCCGACCTCACTTCTGAGGCAATGAAGTATCCGACCTCACTTCTGAGGCAATGAAGTATCCGACCTCACTTCTGAGGCAATGAAGTATCCTACTTCACTTCTGAAACAAACCTTAGTTTGAAGAATCTATTTATGAATTGATAAGAGTTACATATTTGAAAGTGCTAAGAAAATATGTAAAAAATGAATATAAATTTGTCTCAATGTCACACCCGTCACAATGGAATCACCCTACTCAGGATGGCCGTTATGTAACCGGTGCCGTGACTGGAACTCTAACTTTTGCGTAGGAGGGAAGATCAGGAAAGGGGGTGCCCATGTTTATGGAAAGAGGGACACCACAAAGAACTTGCGCCCAGATAAGCACAGCAAATAGTCTTGGCATACTTCCACATCGGGGTGTGTTCGTCGAGGAAGAAAAATCTCTAAAAAGAAGAGAGATCAATGCATACGACGATAGGTGGCGCGCACACACAAAATTACGGACACCTGCTTCGAGATAATTTTACCTGGAGTCTTGCCACGCACCATTTTTCTTGCTGGATATATGTCGGCGAGGCAGATACGACGGGATCAGAGGATTCGGTTGCGATGTCGTAGGGAGGATTCAGCGTTGCCAACCTTACGAGTTTTTAACCATACACAAAATCAAATTCCATAACTTTTCCAAATCACTCTCCATTACTTTAACATGGTAATGAATGCTACCTACATAAATTATACAACAATACTGAAAGTTTATATGCACAAAAATAAATATTAAGAATAATTTATGCAAAATATAGCCAATCAAAAAGCTGGCTCGTGGAAAGAATAAAATTACTTTTGACTTTTCATCTCGTTGCGCAAGAACACATTCAAATTCCATGTCTTTTCTATTCGAACCCGGGACTTCTGGCGTTGTTGCACGTTGTGGTCCGCCTAGAGGTCAATAGTAAGCAACTGTATCCTTACTACATTCTCCCTACTGCTGTCTATACATCGACACACAGTGGCGGCGATTAGTAGCAGTTGCCCCCGCACTATACTAAACTTTACTTAGCAAGAGAAAGTAAACTGTCTTTTCCCACCTTCCCCCCTGTTTTGGAACTTAGTAGCCGCCACTGTCGACACCTATAAATGAAAAAGATAGATTTTTTATTTAATTAAGAAAGATAAAAGGAAAAAAGCGGCTGTGGCCGCCCTTAATGGTGCCATCCCAGCACCTAATGTGAGCGCAAAACCAAAATCGATCAGGATTGTTCTCCGCGGGGGTTTGAACATGCGGTATCCTGAAAACTAATCTGTTTTAAATGAACCTTTAGCATGCAAACATACAAATCAATAATAAGATAAATTCAGCAAGCACTAATTTATGGAAGCATGTGAACAGAAAAAATTCTTGACGTACTTGTAATAAAAATTTGCTTGCTTTGGGTCCCCTAGTGCTGAAATAGGCTAATTGAGGTTGGCCAACAGGATTCGAACCACTGGGCAATGTGCCTGCACCGGAATCGTACCCTGGACCACCTCTTGGCAAAGCGACGACGTTACTACAACACTATCGGGGAGGTCCTTGCTTGCATTCGACAGGAAAAGTATATGGGGCTTGTCACATCTAGGGACATTGCTAAGAAACGGTTGGAAACACTGGGTAGGTTGGAAAGAGCAGTATTTGTATAATGTTAGAAAGAGGGTTGGGGATTGCACGGATCGTTACCAAGAAGGGCGTTCCGTGGTGTTCACCAGCCTCCAGCGTTTTCAACCTAGGAAATCCACGCCTTCAAACGACAGTTATGTTTTCCACTTGTTTGTTCCTGTCCGTCCACCCTTCTCCACTGTGACTTCCTGGTAGGCATAAGTGACGATGCACAAACGCTGCTTATTAGGCTGTACTTTTAAACCAACTTTCAAAATATACAGTTGGGGAAAATGAACATGTAGTAGTAGTAGAAGAAAAGTAGTAGTAGTAGTAGTAGTAGTAGTAGAAGAAGAAAAGTAGTAGTAGTAGTAGTAGAAGAAGAAAAGTAGTAGTAATAGTAGAAGAAAAGTAGTAGTAATAGTAGAAGAAAAGGAGTAGTAATAGTACAAGAAAAGGAGTAGTAATAGTACAAGAAAAGGAGTAGTAATAGTACAAGAAAAGTAGTATTAATAGTACAAGAAAAGGAGTAGTAATAGTAGAAGAAAAGGAGTAGTAATAGTACAAGAAAAGGAGTAGTAATAGTACAAGAAAAGGAGTAGTAATAGTACAAGAAAAGTAGTAGTAATAGTACAAGAAAAGTAGTAGAAGAAAAGTAGTAGTAGTAGTAGTAGAAAAGAAGTAGAAGGAAAAGTAGTAGTAGAAGGAAATGTAGTAGAAGAAAAGTAGTAGTAGTAGTAGTAGAAGAAGGAAATGTAGTAGTAAAAGGAAAAGAAGTAAGATTAGAAGGAAAGGTAGTAGCAGTAGAAGAAAAAGTAGTAGTAGTAGAATGAAAGGTAGTAGTAGTAGTAGCAGCAGCAGAACGAAAGGTGGTGGTTGTAGTAGTAGTAGAAGAAAAGTAGTAGGAGTAGAAGAAAAGTAGTAACAGTAGAAGAAAAAGTAAGCTGCCTCTACGGTGGTGTTAGAAGTTGCCATTGAAAATTTGCTATAAAAATCTACTTATCGCCGTAGAGTTAGGCAACACACATAACGCCTTGCAGGAAAGCGAGTATTTCAGGATGCAAGTGCTTAATTTTTATTGCCGGTGACTGTACATTGTACCGTACCACAAAGGCAAGTGCGATCATACACGTATGGCTTTACACTTTTTGGATCTCTGCCAAGTGATCAGCATCAATTCCGCCTTTACACTCTCTTGATTAGAACCTGGCTGAACCCCAGAGACGCTTTACGCACGGACATTGTCGTAAACTTCTCACCCGGTGAATCGAACCAGGTTCTCCCGTGTGACAGACGCCGTACAGACTGGATCACCGCGGCTAGTTTCAAAATTCACGAAAACACTAATCGTTAATAAGAGCAAAGTCACTACCAACACAGATCTCTCATCGGCCTTTAAAGTGGAAACACTGCAACCTGAACTGTCCAGTAATTAGATACATTTTCGACCGGATGGCCACACTGAGAAAAGGTCGAGAGGTCAGCCTTGCAAGTTGCAAATCTTATGAAGATGGCGAAGGGGAGAGAAAAACATGCTCAAGTCATGAGTCAAGACAGTGAGTCAGGAAACCTTGGCCCTCTTTACATACACTGATCCGTTCACATATGATGTCAGATCCTCTAGAATTGATGCAACCGGTCTTGCAGATTCCATCGGATAAATATAGTCAATGACGTGTCTGTATAAAATATTATAAGAAGACTATCTCCATATCCTTATGAAACTTCGGTGACTATCAATGTGGACTTAGATGTAACGGTTCATAAAAGTGTTTCATATTGATAATTTCAGAAAAGATGCGAGGTCCTGTTATTCTTAGACTTTCAGAAAGCTTTTGTTGCTGAATTTGGAACACTCTTCCATGTCAACCTTCCTTCCACGTAGTACACCCTGGACAGCATTTTGCAGGCTAACGACGCTCTGGCGTCTGAACTCCCGGCCTAAAGTGTGCTCCGCGAAATGTTTTCACTGTAAATTTGTTGGCCTACACGTGGTTTTAGAATCGGACCATCGCATCAATCCAAATATATGCTCATTTAGTACTTCTTAGACATAAAATATTTCTCAATTTCAAATATGTTTACTTTTTAACTTAATGCAAGCAACCTAACCAGACTAACTGAGCGCTGCAAGTGTTCGGCGCCACGGAAAAAAAATTGACACTAGAGCTCTCGCCACGAAAACAGTCCAGTCAAGGTCACGCCACCCACCTACAGTGTTGCCAATAAGCAACAATTTCAACCAACGAAATAAACCGCATACGTGCAACGCGCGAAGTGTCGACTTACCAACTTAGAAGAAGTGTGGCAACCCTGGAGGGCCAAGGGTGTAGAGGAGGCAAGGGGAAGCTCCGACCTTGACTGATCTATTTTCGTGGCGAGAGCTATAGGGCGTCGTGAAACTATATATGTCTGGCAACCCCTGAACTGTGAGATGCCTTGTAAAATTTAAAACGAAGACTAGTCTTAACTTGATCTTAGAATTAACAAATTAAAGAAGTTAAAAAGACAATGATTACAAATACATGGTGGAACTGTAATCCTCTTGCCATCTAACGATTAAAATTTAAAGTCACGGAAACTGCCGGCTTGTAATGAATACATTGACTTTCAATGGAATCGTTACAAGCCGGCAGTGTCCGTGACTGTACCAGAGAGTAATTTATAAGCATGTGAAAGTCCTTTTAATTGAAAAAAGAAGTAAGTCAAATTTTGAAGTTAAATTATGGAAAATACTTGGTTTGAATTAATTAATGCTTTTTAAGTCCACTTTATGCACAGATAGGATAATCGGGACTGGACCTAGAGTTTCAAGTGGGATCCGAAGTAATGTGCAATGTGCCCCACCGAGTATCGAACCCTGGTCCCCTTGATTACAAGGCGACAACGTTACCTACGCTCGCTATAGGGGGAAGCCTCAGAAATTATTTTGAAGTAAAGTGTAAGTAGGCAATGTTACACAAAAACTAAGCTGCACATCTATTATTCTCCTAATGTTATTACATTAATTAAATCAAGACGACTTCGATGAATGTGCTATGCATGAGAAGCTAAAAATACTTGCGCCAACAACTACGAAGTTGAACATGAACGTCTTACGTCATATGTTCTTTTAGTTTCTGTGCGGGAAACCGGGCGCGTGTGCCCAAGGCCACGTCACCCCGCGTGGAACGTAAAAAACACCGGCAGAATGACAAACAGCAATAAATAAGTTCTCATTTATCTGGGCAACCTGTTCCATTATACCAATCCAGATCCAACGATAAACCGGCGGGCCCTCTGCGAAGCGGCGATGGCAAAAGCATGATATACTCCACTCTTCACTGCAATGGTGGAATCAGGTTCTAGTAATTGGAGGGAAATTTTCCTCGACATGGGGGATTTTGGAAAAAGTCCAAAAAGGGAAAGTGGAGCAATCTTAGTTGAAAATAGAGAAATTTTGAAGCAATCTGCAGTCAAAAGGGGGAAATTTGAAGCAATCTGCAGTCAAAAGAGGGAACTTTTGAAGCAATCTGCAGTCAAAAGAGGGAACTTTTGAAGCAATCTGCAGTCAAAAGAGGGAACTTTTGAAGCAATCTGCAGTCAAAAGAGGGAACTTTTGAAGCAATCTGCAGTCAAAAGAGGGAACTTTTGAAGCAATCTGCAGTCAAAAGAGGGAACTTTTGAAGCAATCTGCAGTCAAAAGAGGGAAATTTTGAAGCAATCTGCAGTCAAGAGGGAAATTTTGAAGCAATTTGCAGTCAAGAGGGAAATTTTGAAGCAATTTGCAGTCAAGAGGGAAATTTTGAAGCAATTTGCAGTCAAGAGGGAAATTTTGAAGCAATTTGCAGTCAAAAGAGGGAAATTTTGAAGCAATCTGCAGTCAAAAGAGGGAAATTTTGAAGCAATCTGCAGTCAAAAGAGGGAAATTTTGAAGCAATCTGCAGTCAAAAGAGGGAAATTTTGAAGAAATCTGCAGTGAAAATAGGGCATTGAGGGCTTTTGAAGAAATCTGCACATGAAAAGAGGGCATTTTGAAGAAATAAGTCAACTTTAGACATAACACTGCTGATTTTGTCGGATGTGCATTGTATATGTATGTATTGGATTGGATTGATTTGATGTTTTAAGTCCACTTTATGCACAGTAAGGCTAATCGGGACTGGACCTACAGTTTAAAGTGGGATCCGAACCACTACGTGCCTCCAGCGGGTATCGAACCCGGGACCCCTTGGCTACAAGGCGAGGACGCTACCACTGCGCCATCGGGGAGGCCCGTATATGTATGTATGTACGTATATGTGTGATATAGCTAAAAGTAATTTAAAATTGCCTAAATTGTAATAATAAATATATTCTATGTCTTCAAAATTAACTTAATACGAGTATGTATGCATGCTATTTAATTTCTTTCATATTTATATTATTGCCTCTGTAATTGCAGATATTTCTTCCACTGTATATATCAAATGAATAAATACGTACATTATAATTGATACATCAATAACATACGCGCAGCAAAGAATGGGATTTTTCTTTTAAAGGGGGATATTTTTGACACGTGGAGGGGAAATTCTATTATAACGGATTACCCTCACTGTGGGAGCTGCGTGCGAGATCGTCGTTCATTCATTAAGCAGCCTTGGTTGGTTCTTCGACAATTACGACATGGCGTGAATGCATGCTGTCACGTCATCAGATACGCGCTTCCCTTGCGTCGCCTGCCAGGGCTTCACCAATCGTATGTTCACGGGGCCATTCAGGATACAAGCTTTTATGACGCCGACTGAAAACTTCCCCCTCGAATCATAGCTCTGAGTCTTGGATGATTTGCTTCTGGGTTTTCAGTTTCGCTCGTCTCACTAGCGGTGTTAGAGAGGCGTTTGTTTGCGTTTCTATCTCCCTTCAGCAAGACCCACGGCAACAGAATAGAAGCAAACAATCTACAATAAGATCTAAAGCCAATATGCTGCCATCTGTTATCGAAAAGTTACAGCAAAATTGCCTTCAGCACAGCCTTAAGTGACTTTTATACACTTCGAGAATCGTTCACTTGTTTTTTATTGTTCACTTTTACTGTTCAATTTGCGACATGGCAAACACAAACATACATGTCTTACCCTGGATTCTAACCCAGGACCCTGATATCCTACGGTGTGTATGTCCCCTCCCCCTCAGTTTTGGTAAATCGCGAAGGTGAGTGATGAGGTTGATGGAAGGACAATCACACGCATGAACAGGACAAGACACAGGAATATACTGGCTGTGGATCCAGCAGCCAGACGATCGTTAGTGTGCAAGAATGCAGTTCAGGATGTTCTTCATGGAGGTAGAAAGGTATGAGCGGAGACTGGAAAAAAAAATTTAAAAAAAATCTCTACTACTTATCCCCCTTCATAACTCAAATGTTTATTCAAAATCTTTCAGTTTCCACTTCTCGTCTTCGGAACTCGCTGCCCCTCGAAATCCGGAACTCGTCTTCAGCATGTGTCTTTAAGACACAATGGACATTTCCACTCTAAACTATGATTTTAACTGTATCACTGCATGTCATTCATTTTATATTAACGTTGTGCAAAATAGTTTGTGTTAATTCGACATAGTTTGCGAGAAATTGACCTTAGAAGTTGTACCAGACTGATGATATACGTCACGAAAACGAAACTGCCTCTGATTGGATATTGCAGTTATGACGTTCTCGTTCGGCAGTGAAAGCTGTCGTCTTGATTCGTGCTCTGCTAAACGTTCGGCAGTGAAAGCTGTCGTCTGATTCGTGCTCTGCTAAACGTTCGGCAGTGAAAGTTGTCGTCTGATTCGTGCTCTGCTAGAAGGTGCTGCTTGCTCCTAGTGCTTGGGACGCTGAACACTGAAGATTCTGTGATTTTCATATTCAAGTTTCTATTATGACAGGTGAAAGATATACGATAACCAATTCCGGTAATGTAACATGTGTACATGCATTCACGGTAGCTTCATGTTTTGCAAAAATTATATTGGAGTAGAAATTAAAGGAACAAAAGCAGCGAGTTAAGTTTTGCAATGGGAATTTCACGTTTACTTATCGACAGCATCATTCAATATTATTCTGTAGCAAGACTCTTCTCAGTAGCAATCATTCGTAATCCTCTGTTATTATTATTAGTAGTGGTGGTATTACTGCAGCGCAATAAGTTTACCTGGAGAAAAATGTTAGTGTATTTTTGCACGATGGTACAAACCAGCGTTTTTTCCCCATTTTCTTGCGTAGCCGAAAATGTATGTAATGCATATGAGCGCCGGGAGGGGCGGGGGGGTTCGAACTGATCCCTTGACCAGCTTCTAGAAGTTGGTATCGTTCATTTCAAGTTACAAAAAACAGAAAGTATGTTATTTTTATTGTTATAATAATAACAAATTAATTTCATTTAGACATTATTCTAACCATGGGCTGGCGTTGGCAGAATTTTTTGCAGGAACTCGGGACAATGATAAAACTTGAATAGTAAAAGTAATAACATTAATAAAAATTGATAAAAAATAAAATTGTTTTTATACAATGATAAATATTAAACTATAATAAAAATAAACCAATTTTATTCCAATTTTTATTATTATTACTTAAACTGAGAGAATTCATTACTCGATTCAACAGATTTCACACATTTTTCTTCACATTTCACTCAGTGTACTGAAATTCACAGTCATTGTAATGTTATTAACTTTTGCATACCTTTCGCGAAAAGGCAAAAGTTAGGGGGAAATTTTACTCAAGGTTTAGGATTGTGACCTCTCGCCTAAAATTATAATTTTTGGAATTTTGAAAACTGTGGAACCATTTATTTCTTGGATTAAATGGTAGAACATATAAATACAACCTGGTTCCTGTATTTTACGTAATTTTTTTAACACTGTTCGATCACTATTCTGGTCGAATACTAACTAAATTGACTCCATTTCTGTTATTAACAATACATAAAGACTATGATTATGAATAAAAATAACAAGTTTTCTGCGTTTTTGTAACTGGAAATGAACGATGTCAATTTCCAAGGGGGTCGACGGACCCGTTCTGACCCCCCTTCTTTTCCAACCAGGCCCGGATTAATACGAAATTGGGCCTGATGCTTGATATCTCCGGTGAACAATAAACACAACGACATTATAGTTACGTCACAGCGCAAAGAATAATAGTAACTCTATAATAAGTAATGCTGCGTCTAGGCGTCCGAAATTGGGGGCTCCAAATTTCATTCTATTTATTTTCAGGTTAATATAGCAAAAGAAAACTGTTCAGCCTTCGGAAAATTCTCGTCTGTTTTCATCTGGGCCTATTTCAGGAATGGGCCTAATGCTGCAGCATCAATAGCACCCAGCTTAATTCGGCCCTGATTCCAACAGAAAAACCAAATTAAAAAATGCTCGAGATGGAAAAAGTGTAAAATGCAGGAACCATATTTTGTGACCAAAATTTACCCGTAACTTAAATTATTTTCTTTAACAAGGCGTGTGAATGTAAATATCAAAATATAGTACTATACATTTCAGCACAATAAATGTATTGAAATGTGAAAAAAAAAAAAAAAAAAAAAAAAAACCTTTGTGCTGCATATTCGCTCATCTGGTGGACCGAATAGAACAGCCTCCCGAAGGAAGAATGTAATAAAATTATTATAGGAATAAAACTGCTTTATTTTATTAGTTTGTAATATTGTTCTACAATGACAATCATAACCCTTATTCATTCATTCATTGTTTTCTGCCTAATTGGCAGGTTTTTCACTGCAATCTCCAGCTTTCCCTATTCTCCGCCTTACGCTTCGTAATAGCATACGACCCAGTTAATTTAATATCATCCATAAGCTGATATATCATTCTTCCACGGACTTTTCCTCCTTGAACCATTCCCTCCAAGGCATCTCTTAGCAGGCAGTTTCTTCTTAGACAGTGTCCTAACCAGTTTCTTTTCCTCTTCTTGATGGTCTCCAGTATAGATCTTTTTTCACCAACTATTTTCAGTACGGCTTCGTTTCTTACCTTGTCCGTCCATTTTACATGCTCATTTTTCGCCATGTCCACATTTCAAAAGCTTCATGTTTATTATTTCTATTGTTTTGAGTTTTATCAGAGCCTGAATCCCCTACCTCAAACAAAAATTTCTGGCTACGCCTATGGTAATGCATGACATTGTCATTAAATAGAACAGTAGTTTTTTTTTTTAGTAATTTGTACTTTTACATAACTTTCACAGACCAAGTTCCTCGCCATGGAAATCGCACCACACCGAGTCACCTTTTCATTCGTGGGGTATATTGAGGCAGCTGGTACTCGTATTTATGCATAATGTTAAAATGCACCACTTATAATTCTTTATTATCAATCTTGATATCAACAACACTGAGCAACTACAAAATTCGAGCGGATCGGCTCTTGTAACTCTCAACATTGAAACGTGTTGTTTCTGCGCGGACCAACAGCAAAATCTTATTTGTAATGTTAACTCGACGGAGAAAACTGTGGTCAAGCACTGACAGAATATTTTCTTAGTGATAAAGCCCACTTCCTATTCTAGTAATCACGTTTCTTTTCCAATAAATTATCTCATAGTAGACACAGACGCGCCCTAATACCAAATGCAGCCAACGCGAAGTGCAGACGACAGGACAAGCCGAACCACGACGTCACAACATGGCGCAGGTGTGTTTTGTGCGCAACGCTCGGCTCGAAGATTTGAAAGTAAATTTTCTACCTAAAAGTGCAGGGCTTATTAGTCGACGGTATAGATTTTAAAAATGGTCTTCAAGAAAAGTAGTGGAAATGTCCATTATAACATTTTTTTATTGACACAAATAGCACATTCGTGCAACCTTACACGTTAGTGACAAATCGAATACGGTTAAGTGCCGAAAAACACTGAAAACCCTTATTCACCTTAATATTTCAAATACCTGACTAGTGTCATGATATGTGAGTGTGTGTGTGTTTTGTCTGCTCGTGAGTATAGGTTACACTTTTATTCCCATATGTATTTTTATCCATTTCTTTTTTTTTGTAATTTTATATTTTTCTTTATTTTCAATATTTACCTTACTATGTAATGGTTTAAATGTTGTTTTCTAATTTTCATATGATTAAATTTCGATGTAAACAAGGTTAAGTGGTAGAAAAGCCCTAACTTCGCCATGATAAACAACACCTAATAAATAAATAAATACGTAAATAGCAACACAGAAAGAAAGCCCAGGAGAAAGAAAGAAAAAGAAAAAACCAAAGAAACAAACAATGTAAGAAAGGGAAATAGAGGAGAAGAGCTAATAGAAAGATAGAGTGGAAGAAAAACAAGAGAAAGGAGAAAGAAACAGGAGAGGGAAGAAGGAAAACAGAGGGAGGGAAAAGGCAGAAGCAGTGGAAGTAAAAGAGACAAGGGAACAGGGGAGAAAAGAGAACGAAAGAGTAAGAGAAAAAAACTGAAGGAAAAATAAAAGGGAAAGAATGAAAGAGAAACGTGGATAGAAAGATACTGAAAAAGTAACACGGAAAGAAAATAAGAAGGTAAGACGAAAGTGTAGAAAGATTGGAACAGAAGAAAAAAGGAATCTCGGTATTCACGGCTACCGAAACAGAATTGGAACAGAAGAAAAAAGGAATCTAGGTATTCACGGCTACCGAAACAGAATTGGAACAGAAGAAAAAAGGAATCTAGGTATTCACGGCTACCAAAACAGAATTGGAACAGAAGAAAAAAAGGAATCTAGGTATTCACGGCTACCGAAACAGAATTGGAACAGAAGAAAAAAGGAATCTAGGTATTCACGGCTACCAAAACAGAATTGGAACAGAAGAAAAAAGGAATCTCGGTATTCACGGCTACCGAAACAGAATTGGAACAGAAGAAAAAGGAATCGTAGGTATTCACGGCTACCGAAACAGAATTGGAACAGAAGAAAAAAGGAATCTAGGTATTCACGGCTACCAAAACAGAATTGGAACAGAAGAAAAAAAGGAATCTAGGTATTCACGGCTACCGAAACAGAATTGGAACAGAAGAAAAAAGGAATCTAGGTATTCACGGCTACCGAAACAGAATTGGAACAGAAGAAAAAAGGAATCTAGGTATTCACGGCTACCGAAACAGAATTGGAACAGAAGAAAAAGGAATCGTAGGTATTCACGGCTACCGAAACAGAATTGGAACAGAAGAAAAAAGGAATCTAGGTATTCACGGCTACCAAAACAGAATTGGAACAGAAGAAAAAAAGGAATCTAGGTATTCACGGCTACCAAAACAGAATTGGAACAGAAGAAAAAAGGAATCGTAGGTATTCACGGCTACCAAAACAGAATTGGAACAGAAGAAAAAAAGGAATCTAGGTATTCACGGCTACCGAAACAGAATTGGAACAGAAGAAAAAAGGAATCTAGGTATTTACGGCTACCAAAACAGAATTGGAACAGAAGAAAAAAGAAATCTAGGTATTCACGGCTACCGAACCGGAATTGGAACAGAAGAAAAAGGAATCTAGGTATTCACGGCTACCGAAACAGAATTGGAAAATAAGAAAAAGGAATTTAGGTATTCACGGCTACCGAAACAGAATTCACCTGAAAACATTTCTTGCACCTTCAAGCTCACCCGAATGAAGGAGTTGCAGACCGTAAAAGCGCTTGGCTTGCAGCGAGAAGATACTTTCTTTAGGAAGAAATCTCTCAGACCCTTCTCCCTCCATGACAAAGAACTTCCTCGCCTCTACAACACTGAACAGAAGCCCGCGTTCACAGCACAGGGGATGAAACTAGTTCTCGATTACAAATGAAGAGCAATTCCGAATAAACTCAACCGGCTTTACCCGTTTGACCGCCTAGCCTCCCCCATTCATAAAGAAGAATGGAAATAGAGAAGAGGAACAATGGACAGGAAAGACTTGCTTCACTTCACAACACGCTTGAACTGGTACACACTTTGAAGAAAACCATTTCCAATACAGATAAGAGATGGCACAACTTGCATCACAAACTTCTAACCTGTTCAAACAACAACAAAAACGAGTTAGAAAACAATATAAGTTGGAAGTAATTTGTACAATGGTACACCATCATCATTGGGAGCTTTATTAATGGGTAAATCATTTTGTCATTGCGTCTGGTTACAATTTTTAACAGTGTAATGCGGGGTGTGGTATTTCAACAATTTCCGGTGGCGAAACTTCGTGTTTAAGAATATTTTGCACCAATTTGTGATAAAATATTGTAAGAAAATGTACCTCATTGAAACCCCCTCAAAAATGACTACACGATGTGTAGTTTCACATTCCCTGTCCTCGTCAAAAATGAAATATAGATGGCACTTCTGTTCAGTTTTTCTTATAGATTTTATTACACTTAAGGTTCAGTTCCTTCCAGAATAAAATCCTAGGCACACCACCACCATTGGGAGCTTTACTAGTGGATAAAACCTCTGCTTAGAGCCAAATTCTACACGAGAGGGAAAACATTCCATCCACACACGCTCATTTCCGACATTACTACATTAATTCAATATGTTCTGTAAATTATTTTCTCATTGCGTCTGGTTACGACACTGAAAACTCCTTCCCGAGCAGATGTGTGACGTAGCGGTTTCTTTGGGCATCCAATGAACGTCTTCGAGGATTTCCTTGTTGCTTTTCAGCGAGCACCTGTTTCCGCTCATTCACGAGCAATGTCAAATGGATATACACAATCTGCACTTGCATGCTAATGCATTTCTTTGCGCCTCTGAAAATTAGGACTGCATGATCCATCTGTGGTTTGTCTAAGTTCCTTTTATGCCCCGGTAGGCTAACAGGGACTGGACCTACAGTTTGCAATGGAATGTGGCAGACAGCGTTAGGTATGGTAAAGCGATACGAGGCCTTAAGTCGCGGATTCCTAGGTTAGGCTCAGGCATAAGTATTTTTGTGGAAGTTTTGTAATTCGTATAGGAGTTGCAACATTCGCATGAAAATAAGAGAAGTTACGCAATAGGAACAATTAAAATACGAAACTTAGTACAGTAAAGCTGCTTTCTTTTCCATCTGGGGAAGGAGGTAAAGTTTTCATTGACCACAAATCGGGTTATTGTGTAAAGAATTTGGGGTTGGGAAAAATCGGGGGAGGGGGGGTGATGTTATGGGTCCGGGGTATTTGAGTGTGTGGATATGTTACTGCTCGCAGGGATTTTGCTTCCACAAGCCCAAACATCCCTGGCAGTACAGGCATACTTTCAATCTTGCCACGGACCATATCATCTCCCTGCTAACAGTACATACTAGTTACAGTAAGAACTGAATTAAGTTTGATTAAATTGAACAGTCAAAAAGTAACAACAACACTGTCTGTATCCTTCCGCTATCATCACTACTATGCTGTTGCTCCATAACAAAATAATCCCCACTTACTTCAAAGTTGACGGCTTGAAATACTGGTAGTTTAACAGGTTAGAACCAGTGACGGATCTACAAGCCGCAAAACCGCACAGTGCCGGGGGGGGGGGGACAAGTAAGCCTTTAGGGGGCTCTGAGCAATTGACATAGTAGAGGGTTTGTTTATGTGTATGTAAAAAATAATGTAGTTACTTAGGGGTACAGAAACGAATACAATATATACAGGTAAAAACTTGAGGAATAAGTATTATAAACCGTGATAATCAAATTTTCAGTCAAAAGTCACACAAAGTATTATGTTGTATAATTACATAATCACAGTAGTACAGTTAATTTTTTGCTCAGCTTAATTAAGTTCGATGTACCCTGATATATATGTTTCGTCGTCAAAGCTAGTTATTGTAATTACACTTTTCAAGTAAATAACACGTGACTATGGATTTAGTTATTTTTGACTCCTTTTTACAGTGCAGTGTGATTTGTACTATTTCCAGAGGCGGAGGGATTCGAGCAAATACTCGCAAATGTTCAGGATATTGTTTACTTTATATAGTTCCTCCCAAACGTACCACAAATGAGCAACACGAGGGTTTCGTCCCTCATCCCCAGACAAATTTTCACCCGGGCGAGGTTGATTTTTTGGTGCCTCCAACTTTCTACCCTGTCCTCGTACATTCCACATTCTTTCAATAAAAAACAGGACCATGGTAGTATATACAACGGTTTCAATAAAGGAAAATAATCAGCATTATTTATAAAATACTTCAAGCGTCACTTAAAAACAAGTTACTAATAACCTTCTTGGCTTAAATTGCTGCAAATTTTGCAATATACTCCTTACATTATGTAGCAGTAACTTCAATTTATTCCTGTAAGAAATAAGTCAACTCTTTTTAAAACAAACAACCCACTAAACTGTAGGTCCAGTCCCGATAAACCTTTCTGTGTATAAAGTTGACAAAAATAAACTCAAGTAAACAAATTTCTGTAATTGGAAATAAGGTTCTGGCGGTAATCAAGAGGCACACTTCTGTCTGGCGCCCCCTTCCTGTGAGGGTTTAGCTAAATTTTGCTAATTGAAGCTATTTTTTGCATAAATGTAACTTATTTAATTTGTGAAAATTCACACGCTCCTTTAAGATTATACACTGATATAAATGTATTTGGATCGTTCAGGCAAATATGTAAAAATTCCAAATCTCACCATTTCAAATGCATACGAATCCGGACTCTGCTGAAGAGTGCATTAAATTTTGAGGTTATGGAAGTTTTGCGCAGACAGAACGTTCTTACGTTAGTATACACAAAATTGGAAGGGGGGTACGATTTATACGCCTACAACAGCCACTATTCAGTTCCCACAATAAATCTAGTTCCAGTGGATGAAACTTTACATGTTCTTCCAATATCGTGCTTTCTTCTGAGGCAGAAAACCAGTTCAAAGCTTCTTCACTAGTTGCCCCGATATTCTTAATCACATGTTACCACCTGTTGACAAGAGGCTGGACACTGATCACAGTGCAGTGCCTGCCACTTGAAGCTACTTCGCATGTCTGTTCGAAGTTCACTCTGATAGGTTAAACGGGACTGGACCTACAGTGTAAAGTTGGATATGAACCACTGTGCAATGAGTTTCTACTGGGGATCGAACCCAGGAACCTTTGGTTACAAGGCAACAGCGTTCGCATGCATCCAGAAATTAGCCAAAAAAGATACTTTGGCTGAATTTACTAATTTTAAAGAATGACACTACCGATTTTGCCTATTTGTACGCTAACTTACTTGTATATGAACACGCTTAGGCTTTCATTATGAGGTACAAATTATAAACTTGCATGCCACACCCCAGTACAGCATAAACTGTTGTAAAAACATTGTCATTGTCAACATGAACTTTCAAAACGTGGCAGAAATGTTTTTTTGATTCCTGTGATGCTTTACCAATACACTCAAGGACATTATTCAAGGTACAACGATCTGTAACAGCCTTCTTTACTTGTAATCATGTCTCATGTACATGTCACATACATTACTATGACTGAAATTAAATTATGTGAGTTACATTATTTTTCCTGACGGTAGGAAGCAGCACGTACCTTGAAATATATTTCGGGGGGGGCGAACAAAGTGGGCATCTCAGAAATGTTTAAATTAATACGTTAACACAATTTATATGTCTATTCATATGTAAATTATATTATATTTCACTAATAGGTAAAAAGACTGTACAGAATATATATATATTACAGCACGTATTTATTATATAGCTTACTTGAATTTAGGATCTCTAAAATCTGCATAAAAACAACCGTCCTGGCAAGTTGAGTTGTGTTGGTGTTGTAAGTCCACTTTATGCATAGTAAGGCTAATCGGAACTGGACCTACAGTTTAAAGTGGGATCCGAACCACTATGTACCTCCACCGTGTATCGAACCCGGGACCCCTTGATTACAAGGCGACGACGCTGTCACTGCGCCATCGGGGAGGCCCTCGTCTTGGCAAGTAAATTAATGTCAAATAGATAAAAATTTAATAATTCTTAAATAAAAAAAGAGAATTTTAGATCCAGTTGACGAAAAGTAATGTCCCTGATTACTATTTTATGCATATTATTATAAGTATTGTGCACAAATCGTTTTTCGTGCTGACATTCAAAAGCAGTTTTATCCCAATCTACACCTTGCCTATCACCAAGTTCAGTAGAATTAAATCACCCTCTATTATACAACAAATGCTAAACCAGTATATTTTCATTATTTGATTTTAGTACTGGTTAAGTCATTGGGGGGGGGGCTAAATACATCCTTGGTAACGCTCCCCCCCCCCCCCCGGATGTCCATGAAGGGGACATAACCAGACGATTGCCCCACCACACAGCGTCCGTCGTAACTTTTGCGAACTCATCATTGCTTTGAGCATGCTGTCAGGTCGAAAAGCCACTACAATTTGAAATTACAGCGACGGTTATTTAACGAAATAATGCACAAAGTTCACTACATGAAGGTTACGGACCCGATCGAACCACCACAACCTTGAGGAAGTCACGTGGTCTGCACGGATAGTGAAAAAACCAAGTTTGATGCAAAGAAGAAAGTTTACCTGATTTGCGATGCGCAACTGTTCTTGCGAAACTTTCAAATGTACAACGGGTAGTTGCAGCGGCGTCACCCCCTGTAAAAATAACACTTCTGAAGGCTTCTCTTTCACTAATAAAGGCACTGATGAACACAAGGAACACTAGGGAACTCACACCGAAAAAAAAAAGGAACACTACAAGTACACAACAAACCGGCGAATACGGTCGTCTTCTCTATCACGAAACAGGCTGTGTAATGCCAGGCGAAATGTTTCGGGCGAGTTCACTGATGCGCAAGGGGGGAGGTAGGAGGAAGTAGGAGGGGTTCTGAAGGAAGGGATAGGCGGGAAAGCGAGATAACGTCGAATGCGTCAGTCGGAGACTCTGAGTAGAAGGAGTGTTGAACTTGGCACACGTCGCGCCAGGTGAAACTTGCGTGAACCATCTTCGCGTATTTGTAGAATGCGGACGATGACAACCGTTTGGTTAAAACTAATAGGTGCGGAAGAGGTTCTGTAAACAGACCTGCTTCGTGTTGCGTGGACTAGAGTACACAGCGGCAGCGTAGGAATTATCGAAACCAAGAGTCGAGGGTTCGACTCTCGCGTTGACTGATTACAGCAATCAGCCCCGGAATATTTACTGTCAGTGATTTTTATTACAAAATGGACAAAGTGAAATATGGTTATATATAAAACATTGGTAAGTTTTAGATCTATTCTTTTAGCGCAGTGTTTCCCAACCGCCGGGCCGTGAGAGTTTGAGACTTGCAGCCCGATCACCTGGAAAGATGACATCTCGTTTACCAGCGACAATGAGGAAAAATGCTCTCAGCAGTAAGAAAATGAAGGGGCCTCCTCTGATCACTTCCATTGTTTTAATATCGCCATTTGATTACATTGTCTTTTCGCAGATATCTCATGCGGGCGCGCATGCTATGTGGCCAGTTCTAAAATTGAATGACCCATGGTATATATTACCAATATTTCCTCGCCACCCCTATTTCTTTTAAAAAGGCCCAACTTAGGGTAATTTTGGCTTTAAATTGACTTTTATATTCTCAAAAATACGAATTTACACTCCTCAAATGAAACTAGATTTTTACATTCTCCAAAATACGAATTTACACCCCTCAGATGGAACTCTCTACTTTTACATTCTCCAAAATACGAATTTACACCTCTCAGGTGGAAATCTTGATATTTTATTCTCCAAAATACTCTGATGGAAATCTTGATTTTTACATTCTTCAAAATACGAATTTTCTTCACCCGTCAGATGGAACTCTTGACTTTTACAATCTCCAAAATACGAATTTACAGCTCTCAGGTGGAAATCTTGATTTTTTTATTCTCCAAAATACTCTGATGGAAATCTTGACTTTTACATTCTTCAAAATACGAATTTTCACCGCTCAGGTCAGATGGAACTCTTGACTTTTACAATCTCCAAAATACGAATTTACAGCTCTAAGGTGGAAATCTTGATTTTTTTATTCTCCAAAATACTCTGATGGAAATCTTGATTTTTACATTCTTCAAAATACGAATTTTCACCCCTCAGGTCAGATGGAACTCTTCAATTCTCCAAAATACGAATATACACTCCTCAGATGGAGAGTTCCGGATAAACCCTGTAGGTAGAATAACAAGTTGTGGAAGTCAGCGCTTGGTTTGTCCAGCTGCTCTTACAAGATCAGGGGGAAGTTCTTCCTCCCTTGACGAAAGTAATGACCGTTTGAAGAGCATCTGCTGCTTCTTGGGTTCTCCCCAAAGAAAGGAACGAGGAAGAAGGGCAATTGGGTGCATTAACCAAACAACAGGAGTCGGTCTGGAAAGAAACCAGAAGCCGACGGGATGGAATGCCTGGACTCTGGACTATTCCAAGTATTAGAATCCAGGTCTCTCTGTCAGGAGTCAAATCCTGTTTTTCTTCCTGATTCGAGCGAGGATTCCTTTTCCACTTTTAGTCCTGTCTTTTATGCTTTGGGACAAACCTTGACGACTTTCTCCTTTGTCGGTATCATAGTCTACTTGAAGAACGCATAGGCACGTGCGTGGATGGTAAAGGGATGAGACATGTCTCGCTGACGTCTCGAAAATCGAGACCACCCAACATTGAGACGAGAACGAGTACAAGGTAACTTGTAAAATCGAGACGAAACCAAACCTTACTGTTCGAGAATCTTGTTCGAAACTAATAAATTAGCACTAGTAAATTAGGAATACGGAAATTTCACGTATCAAAATTACTTCACTCTGTTAAATTAAGAATATAGAAATTCAACCTAAATCAAAATTGCTTGCTTTACTTTAGTAAATTAGAAATATGAAAATTTCACCTAAATTGAAATTTCTTTATATTAGTAAACTAGGAATATGGAAGTTTCTCCTAAATCAAAATTGCTTTACTTTTGTAAATTAGGAATATGGAAATTTCTTCTAAATCAACATTACTTTGCTCTGTTGAATTAGAAATATGTAAATTCAACTTAAATCAAAATTGCTTTACTTTAGTAAATTAGAAATGTGGACATTTCACCTAAATCGAATTTGCTTTACTTTAGTAAATTTGAAATATGAAAATTCAACCTAAATCAAAATTGCTTTACTTTAGAAAATTATATGGAAATTCCACCTAAATCAAAATTGCTTTGCTCCGTTAAATTAGAAATATGAAAATTCAACTTGAATCAAAATTGCTTTAATTTAGTAAATTAGAAATATTGAAATTTCACCTATATCAAAATTGATTTACTTTATTTAGTAAATCAGGAATGTGGACATTTCACCTAAATCAAATTTGCTTTACTTTAGTAAATTAGAAATATGAAAATTCAACCTAAATCAAAATTGCTTTACTTTAGTAAATTATATGGAAATTCCACCTAAATCAAAATTGCTTTGCTCCGTTAAATTAGAAATATGAAAATTCAACTTGAATCAAAATTGCTTTAATTTAGTAAGTTAGAAATATTGAAATTTCACCTATATCAAAATTGATTTACTTTATTTAGTAAATTAGGAATGTGGACATTTCACTTAAATCAAATTTGCTTTACTTTAGTAAATTATACGGAAATTTCACCTAAATCAAATTTGCTTTACTTTAGTAAATTAGAAATATGAAAATTCAACCTAAATCAAAATTGCTTTACTTTAGTCAATTATACGGAAATTTTACGTAAATCAAAATTACTTTGCTCTGTTAAATTAGAAATATGTAAATTCAACTTAAATCAAAATTGCTTTACTTTAGTAAAAATTAGGAATATGGAAATTTCACCTAAATTAAAATTGCTTTACTCTGTTAAATTAGGAATATGGAACTTCAACCCAAATCAAATTTGCTTACTTTAGTAAATTAGAAATATGGAAATTTCACTGATTGATTTTTATACTTAATTTTACTTCGCTTATCTGCCACTTTTGGCTAATCGCGAAAATGATGATAAGATGAAAAGGATGAAGGGACATTCACGAACACACATGGGACAGGACACAACATGTGAACTGGAACCGGCTCTGTGGCCACAAAAGTTCCCAGGTTCGAATCCCAGCCTGGGCATGTGTGACCATTACAGGGTCCAACAATTTTATCTAATCATCATTCATCCTCATCATCGCGATAAGCCAAAAGTGGCAAAAAAAGCTATGTATAAGAAAAATATAGAAAATATATAGGTGTGAAGTGGAAAATAGGCACACAAAAAAACAGGGGCAAAGTACTTGTAATAATAACGGTTATAACACGTATGATACGAGGAAGGGCTACGTAGCAAATTTTAAAAGAGATGGTTCGAAAAATCTGAGAGATAATAACATAACGTAGCAAAGGGTACTTTGATGGAACTCTAATCTCTGATAACTAACAAAAAATTGACTTGGAAATAATCAGTTTTTAGCCAAAAGCGAAATGAAGCTCGATATCTTCACAGCCCACCTGTGAGGAATCCTGGTTTTTATCTCCAGTTCCGGAAAAAAAACCGACCGCCAGGAATTAATGGTCGAAGTGATAGGAATTGACGTCAGAGGGCTCTCACAATGCGATGGGAGGTGTTAAAAGGAGGAGGAGGGGAGAATCGCCGTAACGCCCAAAGCAGACACCATCAAACTCTTTCTATTTCGGTCCGTGCTTTGGTAGTCGTTGGACCACACCCTGCTCTCAAGAGAGCGCTCTAGAGATACTCCGTTTAATATCTCGCGACGGGAGGTCAGTGCGCAGTACTTTATTTCAGCTGCTGCTTCTGCGTTCTTTGCTAATCACATTGTGATTAGCACCATTACAGGGTCCTGTAATGCATCTAATGCGTTAATGGTAGTATCGCTAAATAAGTATCTATGACGGTACATGGTTACAGAGTTTTTTTTTGTTTTTTTTTTTCATTTTCTGTCCTGTTGAGGGTAAAGCTATTCCTTGTGCATCTTGTAAATCTACACATTAATTAATACTCCAGAAACTCGTAGATACGTTGCAGATATGAAATTACTACATAAGATCATTAATGAAAACTTAAGATGCAGCATCCCACTTCACGAGCTCTCTCTCAGAGTGCCTATAGACATAAAACACGGATCAAGGATGAAACTCACAGACTCTCACTCATACAACGTTCATTATTTCATAAGCTACCGAACCAATTCAACATCATCTCAAACCAAGTAGATATATTCAGTACATATTTGTCTTTTTATCACCAACTTGGAAAAATATATAAATAAGTAATGCTATTGTGAAACTGATCTGTTTACCTTAGTACTGTCTTGGCTTGTTTATTTCATTTTATCTTCTTTTTTTAACACTACTGCTTTACTGTTGTTTCTCTCCGGTGTACTGTACTGGAAATTTCAATAAATAAATAAATAAATTTCACCTTGCCATGAAGGCACATAAGGATATGGACATTGACACCGCGAAAGGGGAGGGGCGAACCCTCTACTAGAAACTGGCATCGTTCGTTTCAAATTACAAATGAAAGTACAAAGTGTATTATTTTGACTTGATTCCAAAATTAAAGCCTCGTCAATCAGTATACCAGCAGGGCAACGAGTTAGCTCCAAGAATTGAGTATAAAACCACTTCAGAACATTATGGTTCCATATTTCCATCTGCAGGATTTGTTCTTACTTTATGGGTTATCATGGGAATGCATCATCCTGCATAAAGGGTGACCATAAAGTTTGCAACCAAAGGAAGAACTGATGAACAGCACACTTCCTACAACAAAACGTCCTCCATATGTCCACAACCAGTTTACACACACTTTCTCAAGACGTTTCAACATGTTTCCTTGAATTATCTTCAAATTGTGATGAAACAGTGGTTGTTATATTCAGGAGATAATCCAGTTCCCGGATTCCAACAGCAAAATTTTCCACACGGCAAAGGCCATGGGAATGTCGTCAGGTGACCGTGGTCCCCATTTCAAGTGACCCTCCTTCTCCTATATTTTCGTCTTCAGATAACGAGTCATTTACTGCTCATTTGAAAATGTCTGTAATCAGAAAACGTCATTGTTCCGGACTTAATAACCTGTATTCTCACTTTTTGGCCTTGCAGAGTAATTTATCGATACCTATCTATAGACTGAATCCCTGTGTAAGTTTGTCTGTCGTTAATTTTTTACCCAACCAAAAAGGCAGTGGGCTGAACAAACTTCTATCGAACAGTACTACAGTGCGATACAGCATGAAAACGAGTTGCTCTGCACCAAACTGCCAATCATCCTGCGAGTTGATAACGTCAGCCCTGCCATGCACCAATCCTTACTCTCTTCAAGACGTCACTAGGCTCACCAACTGGCTGGCTGCGTGGATACAGACAAGGTACCTTACGCAAGTAACCTGACTCTAGCCATGATCTCACCTCCCGCGGGAAGAGACAGCTGGTTCTGTTTGGTCTTGAAGACCTGCATATGTTTACAACTTGCTTTGTTTGCGTTTCCTTACCACTATCCCCCTACAAACCGTATTTCAACCACCCAATTGACTGTCAAGACATTTCCGTTCCGCTAGTACACTATATAAATCCTTCTTCCCTCCACACTTGATACAGAGGGAAATATTAAGACAGCATGTTGGAAACATGAACAGCGAATGTCGACATCCCCCGCATATTGGGAAATGCCACACTGCATTTATCACAACCCCTTTACAGCCTTTTATAACGGTGACAGATTTCTCTAGCATGTTAATGGGATGTGTAACTATTCAAAATGTTTATTAAACCTCTTTCAGGTCTTGCCTGTCTAGCTATAGTCCCTGCTATTCTTAGACGTCCCTTTTTCTGCAGAAACCATGGACGTCCGCAGGATTTTTTTCCAGGGAGGGGCAAGGAAGGTATTTTTTTCCAGGGGGGGGGGCAAACAAGGCACATTTTCCCCAATAATAGTATTGTTCCCTCAAAAAACATTGCTTAAATTTGAATTTATCATATTCATACAATAATTAATACATATTGTTGTGGCTGAAATGAAATTATATGTCAAAAATATATAATTTTTGGTTGACTTTCATTTTCCAGGGGGGGCATGGCCCCCTTGCCCCCCCTTCCGGACGCCCATGGCAGAAACTACAGCATGTGTTGCCAGATCTTATCCCTATTCTCCACTACAGTGTTGCCACATGAAGGATTTTTTTTCTGGTAAATTCGGACTAAATTTTAAGGGAAAAGTGAAAATCGATAAAAAAAAATTGTAAGTAATAATAAAAGATCTGGTCATTTGCACATATTTAAAAGTTCCATATTTCTCAAATCAAACATTATTAATAAAATAAGATGTAACATTAACACTTACCCTGAATCGTCTTCCTCGGGCGAAAAAGGGCAACCGTTCTGTGTGGGCGTCGTTTCGGGTTCCTCCTCTTGCAAAGGGCTCTCGTAGATAAGGGTCTCCACCATGGAGCCCTTAGAACTTCCGAAGGACACCCTGAAAGAAAAGGGAGAAGGGTTAGCCTTCACACTTCTACGCAACAGGTCTGGGAACACAGTTTGTTTGAATTTATTTTTAAGTGCACTTTATGGCTAATTGGGACTGGAACTACATGGGATGCGAATCACTGTGTGCCTCCACCGGGTATCGAACCCGGGGCACCTTGATTACAAGGAGATGACGTTACCACTGCACCATCGGGGAGGCACGGGAACACAGTTAAAACAGTAAGACAATTTGTTTTTGTTTCAGTGTAAACACAGAAAATAGTTTCGAAATTCAAAAACCAGAAAACGTTTTATAGAACTGAACCTGAAGAACGGTTTGAAACAGAAATTGAAGAACTGTTTTAAAACTGACAACAATTGTGGAAAAGAACATCCGAAAAACGGTTCTTAAAATGTAAGCGACCTTACCGGATTCGTGTACCTACCTTGGCATGGGTGTTTTTTGTTGCTGTCAACAACTTCATCCAATCGTCACTGATTCTCATCGTGGCGATTAATCAAAAGTGGCAGAAAGGCGACGTAAAATAACAAAATTACAAATACGAAAATCTAAACCAAGGAAAAACGATTTTAAAATAGAAAACAAAATGAATTTATAACACCCTAAAACCGAAATACAAAAATATGAGGTTTTGAAAACCGAAAGAACAATCAAAATAAGAAACTGATTTTAGAACGAAAGTGAAAAATGATTTTCAATGATTGTTAAAAACTGTAATGGGGGAAAAAAGGCTTTCAAGAACAAAACTAGAATACTGGTTTAAAAACTATTAGAAGAAAAAGATCGAAAATACAAAACCGTTTTTGAAAACCAAAGTCGCGAAAATACAACTTTTTGAAAATAAAAATATGAGGAAAATAATTGGAAAAATGTAAAGGATTTTTGTACAAAAACCGATTTCCACACCATGGATATTTCCCCTTTACGCAGCAGACGAGGAACTGCTAATTTCACACAAGAATCACGCACCCTGTTCCATATTGCAGGCGTGGTAGTCTATTGATCTCGCAAAGGCCATAAACTACATGGTCTATCGCAAACACAAGACCTGGTTGCCAATAAACTGAGGCTCTTCTTTTTCTCCGAAAGCGGGCAAAATGAATGCCGTACCGCAGGTTCCGTGGTACTAAGCGACCTCGTACATTTCAGTTCTTGAAGGTTTCCTGCATGAAACGGTGGCTTGGAGTTCTGGAAAACCACGAGTTATTCCTGAGAAAACTTGCAGTTTCTAGAAATTTCCAAAAGTCGGCCATGCTCCTGCCAATTTATATGATTGCTGGTGTTTCTGGAGCAGAACTGCTCGAGATACTCACTAATTTCACAGTTTTTGGAGGGGGGTAATTGAAAGGGGGGACAGAATTCTATACCCCTGCAAAACAAGGCCATGCTTGTGAAGTGGTACCACAATAAATAATACAATAAAACATGGGGTTTGGAGACAGGACGTATTTAGGGGGCTCCAGGGAGCCCGGACCCCCCCCCCCCGAAAGACGTACCAAGTAGTAAAATAAAATAATGAAAATGTACTTTTCAGATTAATACTGTACTCGATTGTACTATAATTTATTTCGTATGAACTTGGAAGGCAAGGGCTATTATTATATTTACTTATATATTTATTATTATTATTATTTGAATCACACTGCTTTGAAGGACAGTACCAAAGATGATTTATGCACACTACTACTCATGATAATATGCATAAAATATTAATCAGGAACTTTACTTTTCGTTAACTGGATCTAACGTTGTACTCTTTTATTATTATTTGATAAATATTCAATTCTTTATCTATTTGACATTAACTTACCTTGTTGTTTTGGCGATCTTAAGTACATGCAAGCTAAGTAATAAATATATGATGTTATATATATATTCTTATAGAATCTTTTAACGTATTAATGTAATAATTAAAATGCAGTATTAATAAATTTACATATTTTAATTAATATTCAATATGATTATAACCTAAATATTTTAATTTTAACATTATTATTATTATTATTATTATTGAGTCACTTGGTTCGGACCAACTTCGCCCCGAAATATATTTCTAGATACTTGCCTGTTTGGAGACTACATATGTTTTAAATCATTTTAATTTTCTATTTTGGAAAAATTACCATTTTTGTAAATGTGTTTATAAACTAGCAGGGAACGAATTTATTTGTAAACACATATCTTTATATAATTCTAAAATCAATGCACTTTTGTGATATCCGGTGGAGTCACACAGTGGTTCGGATCCCACTTTAAACTGTAGGTCCAGTCCCGATTAGCCTTACTGTGCATAAAGTGGACTTAAAACACCAAATCAATCAATCAATCAATTTTGTGTTATCTTTGAAAATTATGGTATGTAAGCTGGAAAAATGCTAATTACACTTTAGATTCCTATCTAGCATTCGAGCAAAATGTAGACTGGAGGAATTTCAAAATTATCAAAAAAATAGTTCGTGTAATATTAGTCGGCATAGAAGGCAATTAAAGGTTTGACTGATATTAGTTGAACGATTGATTCGACTGGTGCCTAGTAATCAAGGGGTCTCGGGTGGAGGCATATTGCACAGTGGTTCGGATCCTACTATCAGTTCCGATTAGCCTATCTCGGTATAAAGTTTACTTAAAACACCAACTCAATCAAACAATTAATCATTAATCAGCTTCGACTGGTTTTAGTCGAACGACTACTTCGACTAATATTAGTCGATTATGTAGACGACTATTTGTTTCAGTTAACTACTCGATAGCTTGTTTCGATTCATAACTAATTAGTTGATGGTGCTCAACATTACTTTCGTTGTTGACGAGGAAGGTAAGGATTTTCTGCATCATAATGATTATGCAACTCTATTAACATAGTGCTTGCATGATCGAGACTCTTGTTGGAGTAAACACTGATATACGCAAAGGGGATCAACTTCCTTCCTTGTTAGATGTACGTACATACATCTACTTTTGAAGTGTACACGCCAAGTTCGTCCCCTCAACAGTTTACCTTCAGCAAACATTTCAAGAATTTAATTTCCACTCAGGATTCTCTGTGCGAAATGGCGCTCCGAGGAGATATAAATAAGAAACACGATTCCTCTAAAAGTATATAAAAAAAACTCTTCTCTGCGACCCTGCAAGGGCCATTAAAGTTACAAAGCAGCTGGCCTGACACGCAGAAGGGGAAAAACCAAAAAGAAACGGATTTCCAGTCTGAATTTTGACATCAGGAGAGTGGAGGATCAACATGTGAGAAACGTGTCTCTGCAATCTTTATGAGACCAGGCAACGTCTTGCCGAAATGTTTTATTTTCCTTTCGGTTCGTGTGCTGTGCAGCTCTTTAGATAGCAATCTAGTTTATCCACCTCAGGTTCCAAGAGTTGAGTACGGATGTGCAATTGAATATGTTCAGTTTAAGAAGTCATCTCTTGGGGGTGATCGCCTAATTTTAGGTGGAAGGGAGCTAGGGAGTCGTCACTGTGTGGGTGAAGGTGGGCTCTAGCCTCCCATTAAATATTCCCAACTCTTCCTTCTGTCGAACCAAATACCTTAGAGAAGAAATATTCAGAATTATTTAGAGTAAAGATTAAATAAGGTATAGGGTGAAAGTGATGGAGAAGCCGAAGAAGGATAAAAAGCGAGAGAAACAGGAAGAAACAAAGATAGAAAGAAGAGAAAAGAGAAAGTGATTCAAAGATAAAAGAAGGAAAAGGGAAGTAAAGAAACAGGAGGAAGACAAAGATAAATAAAGAAGAGGAGAAATCGGAGGAACAAATAAAGGGACGGGAAAAAGAAAAAAATGAGAAAGAAAGTGATTTAAAGATAGAGGAAGGAAACAGCGAGATAGGCAAAAGGAAGAGATAAAAGAAGGAAATTAAGAATGAGAGACAAAGAGGAAAGGAAGAGATGAAGAAAATATAGAAAGAAAGGAAGAAGAGAGAGATATGAAAGCAAATTAAGAATGAAAGAAAATGAAATATACAGAAAAACACAGGGAAAAGAGATAGAGAAAGCAAGTTAAGATGAGAGGAAAAGAAAGAAAATAGAAACAAGAAAGAGAAAGATGGAGGAAATCAATTATGGGCGAGAGGAAAAAGAAGAAAGAAGACATACAGGAACAGAGATAAAAGAGAGAATGCAAATTTCGGATGAGAGATAAAAGAAAGAGAGAGGAAAATAGAAGAAAGAAAGATTCGAGAGGATTTTAAATGGCAAAAATGTTTCGTCAGCGATTACATGTGTGGTGTGTGTATGGGAGGAGCCAGTCATATTTATTTGCACTTGGGATTGTTACCAACTTCTACTACAAGGTAATGTAGTCTTACCCCCAAATAAATCCTGGGCCTATTACTGACTGTAATCCAGACAGTGCGCACCGCGGCTACCTTGGACCTATACAGAGTGTCCAAAACTAGGGTTTACACTCTCTCAAAGTCAATAATAGGAACACTAATAAAAGCATGCACGAACTAATTTCGGTGTCATACCTTAAAGTTATAGATGTTCAAAATGACCATGTAACGCTATTCCTCGCTCGCAAAGGAACATAAATTAGATTGTGTGCAGTTCGATATTCATTTGTTTCCCTTGTTCGAAGAAGTAATACGTCACCAATCATGTGACTATGGAAAGGGAGGGCTCTCGCGTGGCTTGCGGAGTTCTCTTTTTCTCTCTCTCTCTCGCTTACTCTGGCAGCGGTAGGGGTTACCTGTCGTAGCTCTACCTTGGACTGGTGGAATCGGTTAGCTGAGATTGTCATCTGTGTAATGGTGGTATAATTAATATATATTTAAGTTTAATTTAAGAATTATAATACTTCATTTAGTTAATTAGTTTCATTTGTGCACTATTTAGTTATTCCATGTTTAATACTACCATTGCGCAGATGATCATTTCAGATTGGCCGATACTTACTAGTCTTGTTCATTTGGTATCTAATTAGATTTATGATCTCTCCATCCAAAATTGCTGACTAATACATTATATACGGAACAATAATATCGAATATTGAACACAATCTAAGTCCGGTACATTTATTTGGCCTTGTATGAAATGGGTTGGTTGGATTTGTGATTTAAATTAATGTAAATCGGATATGTATATATTATACTAAATTTGTTATTGGAAGATTTCTATTGTTGACGTTACTGCTGTTACATATGACCAATTTCTAATAGTTATTTCATCAATAAATTGTTAAATTTACCTTTTTAATTTTTGTACTTCCCACAAAGGCCTCTGAATTGGGCGAATAGTTCAATAATCAAGGTAGTCAAATTGTCAGCCATTAGTATATATAATTGTAGAGGGCTAATGACAGAATCCCAAATCTAAATTATATGTGAAAATACTAGGGTGGTGACAGAGAAGAGCATGGTTTTGTTCAATGTGGGAAGTACGTAACATTTTGCAAAGTAAATTTTAGGGAAAAAGGATGAACTTAAATGAATCAAATTCTCTATTGCAAACATTAGATCAAACTGGTTATTTAGATCCGTCTAGTGCATTAGGAATACAGCCGATTTCTTCCACGATGTATTGTGAAGGTCAGGAACAGGTGGCGATGAGTTCGTCACGGCCAGGTGTGTCTCGGCCGGAAGTGAAAGTTGAGGTTAAAAGATCGTATGATCGAATGCCTTGTAGGCATAAGTGGGTAAATAAACGTCCTTCTAAGAATTTAATTGACTTTTCTGATTCTAGTGATGATGAGATACATAATGGGGGGCATAATTCTCCAATTTTTGCTGGTAGTTGTATTAAGAAAATAACAAGTAATGTCGCTAGTCAAACTCTGTTAAGTTTGATTAACAATGTCCCCTTAGTAATGGATGAAAATCCTCTTAATCTGTTTGATTTTATATGGCATATAAACAGCATAATTGAAAAGGATATTTTTCCAGCAAGAGAAATACTTCTCTCTGCTTTACATAAGTTGCCATGTAAAATAAGTGACGTAATTTGGAAACTCATAGGTAGTGATCTATCTTGGTCTGCAATTGTTAAAAAAATAATGGATAAATTTGTAACAACGTTAGGAAAAGAACTCATTGTTAATAAGTTCATATTTCGTATCCAAGACAAAAATGAAGATGTAGTAGAATTTTTTGAAAATCGATGGAGGGCTGCAGTTTTAGTAGATTTGGGGTGGCCTGAAGAAGAGCTTATTCAGTGCTTAATTGAAAGAATGCTCCCTAACTATTCTGAACATTTTATTTTGAATGGTGTCCCTTCGTGTGTGTGTGATCTAAAAGCTAGATTACAATTATTGCAGAAACATCAGAGAATCGTTAAAGATTTCAGATCAGTTACTTCAAGTGACAAATTACGTAACACAGGGGAAAGTAAACCAATAATTTGCAGACAATGTTATAAGGTAGGACATGTAATGAAAAGTTGCCCCTATAGACAGAATAGAACCTTCATGCCAGCATTTGCAAATTCTTCGAAAGAAAGAGAAGAGCGTGGTTGCAGTGTTTGTCCCTATTGTTCTAGAAAATCAAACATTAAATGCTTGCATAGACACTGGCTGTACAGATTCAATTATCAGGAGAGATGTGATTCATAAACTAAATCTTAAGAGACAATTGAAGATCAATGAGTGCAATGATAAATTAAAAGTGGGGAACGGAACATACATATATTTTCACCAAAAAGTAACATTAAATGTGAAGTGCGATTATTTATCGTGGCCACAAACTTTTTATGTAAGTGACAATTTGCCTGTTGACTGTATACTGGGTGTGAAATTTCAAATAAAATCGAAAATGGCCATAAATATGCCGAAACAAGAAGTTAGTTTCAACAACGGCGGAGTGGTTTTGCCAATTAAATGGAACTGTTCAAGTTTTAATATTCAAAATGTATCTTTCCAGGAGAACTTTAGTAATGCACCTGTGTCTTTACCCCCTGTTAACAATGGTAATCTCCAACGACGAAGATACAACCAGCAGCAGCCAAGAACAAGTGGATTTTCAAGGAATGCTTCTCAATTCAGTCAGGCAAGACGTGGTCAACAGCGTGCTCCACAGCAAAGAAGAAGTGGACAAGTTCCAGGAAACCAATTCAGGAAACCCTTTACGTCAACTTCCAGTACTTCTGTTCCGGATGGATTTTGTGGAGTTATGAACGAGCTTTCGCAGGATTTTGAAGAAAAATTAGGTGAGCTTAAAAATCAATTTTCTGACGTTATTAGTGATTCTATTGGACACATTAAAGGTTTCGAATACCGTATTCAATTAACAGACAATATTCCAGTGAGAATGATGCCATATAATTTGGGTCCAAAGAAAGAAAAGGAAATGGAAGAAATTATTGATAATTTGTTAAAGCAAGGTGTTATTGAACCTACTAATGGAGCATATGCTTCTCCAGCATTTATTGTGTATGGAAAAAATGGATCTAAAAGAATGGTCATTGATTATAATAAGGTAAATGATCATATTTTATGGGATGGTTTTCCTCCAAATAACTTAGAAGACACCTTAAGTTTTTTGAGCAAGGGAAAAATTTATTCTGTTGTTGATATTAAATCTAGTTATCACCATATTTTACTTGCAGAAGAATCTCGAGACGTAACTAGTTTTGTAACAAAAACAGGCCATTTTAGGTATAAATTTCTGCCATTTGGTTTACGTGTAGGAAGTGCATGTCTAGCAAGAGCTATGGACATGGTCTTAGGAGATTTAAGGGGCACATTTCTTTCTTACTATTGTGATGATATTTTAATTGTATCAGATGATGAAGAATCTCATATAAATCATCTGAAGATAGTGTTTGAAAGATTCAGAAATTATGGAATAACAATATCACCTCAAAAAATGCAATTGGGCCAGACAAAAATAAAATTCTTAGGGTTTGAAGTGAGTAATGGAAATCTATGTATGGATCCTTCGCGGATCGAAGCAATTAGAAATTTGCCAGCTCCCAAATCCTTGAGAGGATTAAATAAATTGTTAGGGTTTATAAATTATTTTTCAAGATTTATTCCTGACTTTCAGAAAATAATTTCACCATTAAATGATGTAAAATCTGTGAAACAAAAATTTTATTGGGGTTCTTTACAGCAAAATGCGCTCGATACAATTAAGTTAGCATTTGAAGAAAATGTAATATTGAAATTACCAGATATGGACAAGCCATTTATAGTTCAGGCGGATGGGTCTTTATCAGGCTATGGTTCTATTTTATTGCAAGAAGATGAGGATAGGAATTTAAGACCTGTCTTCTTCTATTCTAAGCGAATGAAAGAAGCTGATAAAAATAAAACCATATATCAGGTAGAATTGGAGTCTTTAATGTTAGCTTTAGATAGATTTGATCCTTATTTGAGATGCCAACCATTTCTATTGCAAATAGACAATATGAGTGTTGCATGGATGATAAAAAGAGCATCCAAATACCCAAAATATGCTAGATATTTGGAAAAGCTATCCATGTATAAGTTTCAGATAGAGCATATACCTACCACAAGTAATAAGTTAGCAGATACTTTATCTAGAATGTTTGATGGTAAGGAGTTTAATACTGAAGAACTAGATGTAAGTGAATTAGATGGTATTAACTTGAGCATGTGGGCTCATCCCTTATTGTCAGTATCCATATCTGATGAACAACTAAAAGATAAAAAGCTAAAAGAAATCATTGATAAATTGAAAGCGAATGAAGTAGTACAGTATTACAAATTAGTAAAGAATGTCTTGTTCTATAGAACTAAATCAAATAGTATGCCATATAGAATTGTTGTTCCTGAACACTTGCGTAGATCTGTAATTACTTATTTTCATAGTAATGTTATACAAGGTGCTCACATGGGTTGGTTGAAGACACTAAAGAAAATACAAAAACATCTAACTTGGGTAAGGATGGCTAAAGATGTTAAAGATATGGTACAAGCCTGTGATGTTTGTCAACAAAGTAGAAGTAGAAATGTTGCAGTGGTAAATATATTGTCATCTGAAATTATTTCTGCTCCATGCCAAAAATATCATATTGATTGTGTCGGTCCACTGGTGCCATCAAAAGGATTTAAATTTATATTAGTTGTAGTCTGTGCATTTTCAAAATTTGTTATCTACGAACCATTAAAGATGTTGTCATCAAAGGTCATTGTACAGAAATTATATAATATATTCTTAACGTATGGATTTCCGAGTGAGATCACTTCTGATAATGCCTCATATTTTGTTTCGCAATTCTTTGAATCATTCTTGTTTAATTTGGGCATTAAACATACAACGATAAGTCCTTACAATAGTCAGGCAAATATGGCTGAAAAATATATATCTCACTTAAAGTATAGCTTGAGAGCATTGTTTGCTAAAGATCAAACCAAATGGGTAAATGCATTAAAAGAAATACAATATTCACATAATTCCTGCATCAGTTATGCTACAAAATTTACACCTGCCCAGCTTTTTCTTGGTAGAGATTTAAGCGATATGTTATGCATTAGATGGCAATTAAAAGATGAAAATGAGGTTATTTCTGACGATGAACAAAAAGAGAGGTTGTACCAGGCATTTCAAAACTTAAAGAAAGCTTGGAAAAAGAGGGAGGAACTTTATAAGAGGAAATTTAGTCCTGTAAATTTTGCTGTAGGTGACAAAGTAATTGTGCAAAACCAAGTTATATCAAAAAAAGTTGAGAATATAACACGTAAATTATCTTATAAATATACAGGGCCATATGAAATTGTGAAATTTTTAACTAATGTGTCCGTCTTAGTAAAACATTGCTCAGATCAAAATAAGTTTAAGAGAGTGCATGTCTCGAAGATAAAGAAGTTTTACGAAATGCCTGTTACTCTTCCATCCAGTAATAATATCAATAGCAATTCATTACCAGAGTAAGAGACCTAGAAAAATCAATTTGATTTATTTTTTCTTTGTTTTCATGTCTGTTACAATGGGTACCCTGTGTTGTTTTTGTTACGTATATCAAAAAATATATATTCTAATGTTGTTGAAATTGGAATTTTAAATGTTATATACGTACGTATGAAGGTATTGTTTCTTGGTATTTTTGTATATTACAGGTTTCGTTTAGAATGAAAAAGATCGATCAAATGTCAACTATTAATTAATAAATGAACCTGAGGACCGAAAGTACCAGGACACAAATGATTTGTGGATTTGAATGTATGGTGTTTTGTAAGTACCAAATGTTTCTTTGCGGGCGATGAAATGCTTCTTATTTATATTTAAAGGGGGAGAGGGAATTTTGTAACGCTATTCCTCGCTCGCAAAGGAACATAAATTAGATTGTGTGCAGTTCGATATTCATTTGTTTCCCTTGTTCGAAGAAGTAATACGTCACCAATCATGTGACTATGGAAAGGGAGGGCTCTCGCGTGGCTTGCGGAGTTCTCTCTTTCTCTCTCTCTCTCGCTTACTCTGGCAGCGGTAGGGGTTACCTGTCGTAGCTCTACCTTGGACTGGTGGAATCGGTTAGCTGAGATTGTCATCTGTGTAATGGTGGTATAATTAATATATATTTAAGTTTAATTTAAGAATTATAATACTTCATTTAGTTAATTAGTTTCATTTGTGCACTATTTAGTTATTCCATGTTTAATACTACCATTGCGCAGATGATCATTTCAGATTGGCCGATACTTACTAGTCTTGTTCATTTGGTATCTAATTAGATTTATGATCTCTCCATCCAAAATTGCTGACTAATACATTATATACGGAACAATAATATCGAATATTGAACACAATCTAAGTCCGGTACATTTATTTGGCCTTGTATGAAATGGGTTGGTTGGATTTGTGATTTAAATTAATGTAAATCGGATATGTATATATTATACTAAATTTGTTATTGGAAGATTTCTATTGTTGACGTTACTGCTGTTACATATGACCAATTTCTAATAGTTATTTCATCAATAAATTGTTAAATTTACCTTTTTAATTTTTGTACTTCCCACAAAGGCCTCTGAATTGGGCGAATAGTTCAATAATCAAGGTAGTCAAATTGTCAGCCATTAGTATATATAATTGTAGAGGGCTAATGACAGAATCCCAAATCTAAATTATATGTGAAAATACTAGGGTGGTGACAGAGAAGAGCATGGTTTTGTTCAATGTGGGAAGTACGTAACATTTTGCAAAGTAAATTTTAGGGAAAAAGGATGAACTTAAATGAATCAAATTCTCTATTGCAAACATTAGATCAAACTGGTTATTTAGATCCGTCTAGTGCATTAGGAATACAGCCGATTTCTTCCACGATGTATTGTGAAGGTCAGGAACAGGTGGCGATGAGTTCGTCACGGCCAGGTGTGTCTCGGCCGGAAGTGAAAGTTGAGGTTAAAAGATCGTATGATCGAATGCCTTGTAGGCATAAGTGGGTAAATAAACGTCCTTCTAAGAATTTAATTGACTTTTCTGATTCTAGTGATGATGAGATACATAATGGGGGGCATAATTCTCCAATTTTTGCTGGTAGTTGTATTAAGAAAATAACAAGTAATGTCGCTAGTCAAACTCTGTTAAGTTTGATTAACAATGTCCCCTTAGTAATGGATGAAAATCCTCTTAATCTGTTTGATTTTATATGGCATATAAACAGCATAATTGAAAAGGATATTTTTCCAGCAAGAGAAATACTTCTCTCTGCTTTACATAAGTTGCCATGTAAAATAAGTGACGTAATTTGGAAACTCATAGGTAGTGATCTATCTTGGTCTGCAATTGTTAAAAAAATAATGGATAAATTTGTAACAACGTTAGGAAAAGAACTCATTGTTAATAAGTTCATATTTCGTATCCAAGACAAAAATGAAGATGTAGTAGAATTTTTTGAAAATCGATGGAGGGCTGCAGTTTTAGTAGATTTGGGGTGGCCTGAAGAAGAGCTTATTCAGTGCTTAATTGAAAGAATGCTCCCTAACTATTCTGAACATTTTATTTTGAATGGTGTCCCTTCGTGTGTGTGTGATCTAAAAGCTAGATTACAATTATTGCAGAAACATCAGAGAATCGTTAAAGATTTCAGATCAGTTACTTCAAGTGACAAATTACGTAACACAGGGGAAAGTAAACCAATAATTTGCAGACAATGTTATAAGGTAGGACATGTAATGAAAAGTTGCCCCTATAGACAGAATAGAACCTTCATGCCAGCATTTGCAAATTCTTCGAAAGAAAGAGAAGAGCGTGGTTGCAGTGTTTGTCCCTATTGTTCTAGAAAATCAAACATTAAATGCTTGCATAGACACTGGCTGTACAGATTCAATTATCAGGAGAGATGTGATTCATAAACTAAATCTTAAGAGACAATTGAAGATCAATGAGTGCAATGATAAATTAAAAGTGGGGAACGGAACATACATATATTTTCACCAAAAAGTAACATTAAATGTGAAGTGCGATTATTTATCGTGGCCACAAACTTTTTATGTAAGTGACAATTTGCCTGTTGACTGTATACTGGGTGTGAAATTTCAAATAAAATCGAAAATGGCCATAAATATGCCGAAACAAGAAGTTAGTTTCAACAACGGCGGAGTGGTTTTGCCAATTAAATGGAACTGTTCAAGTTTTAATATTCAAAATGTATCTTTCCAGGAGAACTTTAGTAATGCACCTGTGTCTTTACCCCCTGTTAACAATGGTAATCTCCAACGACGAAGATACAACCAGCAGCAGCCAAGAACAAGTGGATTTTCAAGGAATGCTTCTCAATTCAGTCAGGCAAGACGTGG
Organism: Lepisma saccharinum; assembly: GCF_977018435.1. NCBI lineage: Eukaryota > Metazoa > Arthropoda > Insecta > Zygentoma > Lepismatidae > Lepisma > Lepisma saccharinum. Next base: position 29,236,447 of record NC_139251.1, on the reverse strand, counting down.
TCAACAGCGTGCTCCACAGCAAAGAAGAAGTGGACAAGTTCCAGGAAACCAATTCAGGAAACCCTTTACGTCAACTTCCAGTACTTCTGTTCCGGATGGATTTTGTGGAGTTATGAACGAGCTTTCGCAGGATTTTGAAGAAAAATTAGGTGAGCTTAAAAATCAATTTTCTGACGTTATTAGTGATTCTATTGGACACATTAAAGGTTTCGAATACCGTATTCAATTAACAGACAATATTCCAGTGAGAATGATGCCATATAATTTGGGTCCAAAGAAAGAAAAGGAAATGGAAGAAATTATTGATAATTTGTTAAAGCAAGGTGTTATTGAACCTACTAATGGAGCATATGCTTCTCCAGCATTTATTGTGTATGGAAAAAATGGATCTAAAAGAATGGTCATTGATTATAATAAGGTAAATGATCATATTTTATGGGATGGTTTTCCTCCAAATAACTTAGAAGACACCTTAAGTTTTTTGAGCAAGGGAAAAATTTATTCTGTTGTTGATATTAAATCTAGTTATCACCATATTTTACTTGCAGAAGAATCTCGAGACGTAACTAGTTTTGTAACAAAAACAGGCCATTTTAGGTATAAATTTCTGCCATTTGGTTTACGTGTAGGAAGTGCATGTCTAGCAAGAGCTATGGACATGGTCTTAGGAGATTTAAGGGGCACATTTCTTTCTTACTATTGTGATGATATTTTAATTGTATCAGATGATGAAGAATCTCATATAAATCATCTGAAGATAGTGTTTGAAAGATTCAGAAATTATGGAATAACAATATCACCTCAAAAAATGCAATTGGGCCAGACAAAAATAAAATTCTTAGGGTTTGAAGTGAGTAATGGAAATCTATGTATGGATCCTTCGCGGATCGAAGCAATTAGAAATTTGCCAGCTCCCAAATCCTTGAGAGGATTAAATAAATTGTTAGGGTTTATAAATTATTTTTCAAGATTTATTCCTGACTTTCAGAAAATAATTTCACCATTAAATGATGTAAAATCTGTGAAACAAAAATTTTATTGGGGTTCTTTACAGCAAAATGCGCTCGATACAATTAAGTTAGCATTTGAAGAAAATGTAATATTGAAATTACCAGATATGGACAAGCCATTTATAGTTCAGGCGGATGGGTCTTTATCAGGCTATGGTTCTATTTTATTGCAAGAAGATGAGGATAGGAATTTAAGACCTGTCTTCTTCTATTCTAAGCGAATGAAAGAAGCTGATAAAAATAAAACCATATATCAGGTAGAATTGGAGTCTTTAATGTTAGCTTTAGATAGATTTGATCCTTATTTGAGATGCCAACCATTTCTATTGCAAATAGACAATATGAGTGTTGCATGGATGATAAAAAGAGCATCCAAATACCCAAAATATGCTAGATATTTGGAAAAGCTATCCATGTATAAGTTTCAGATAGAGCATATACCTACCACAAGTAATAAGTTAGCAGATACTTTATCTAGAATGTTTGATGGTAAGGAGTTTAATACTGAAGAACTAGATGTAAGTGAATTAGATGGTATTAACTTGAGCATGTGGGCTCATCCCTTATTGTCAGTATCCATATCTGATGAACAACTAAAAGATAAAAAGCTAAAAGAAATCATTGATAAATTGAAAGCGAATGAAGTAGTACAGTATTACAAATTAGTAAAGAATGTCTTGTTCTATAGAACTAAATCAAATAGTATGCCATATAGAATTGTTGTTCCTGAACACTTGCGTAGATCTGTAATTACTTATTTTCATAGTAATGTTATACAAGGTGCTCACATGGGTTGGTTGAAGACACTAAAGAAAATACAAAAACATCTAACTTGGGTAAGGATGGCTAAAGATGTTAAAGATATGGTACAAGCCTGTGATGTTTGTCAACAAAGTAGAAGTAGAAATGTTGCAGTGGTAAATACATTGTCATCTGAAATTATTTCTGCTCCATGCCAAAAATATCATATTGATTGTGTCGGTCCACTGGTGCCATCAAAAGGATTTAAATTTATATTAGTTGTAGTCTGTGCATTTTCAAAATTTGTTATCTACGAACCATTAAAGATGTTGTCATCAAAGGTCATTGTACAGAAATTATATAATATATTCTTAACGTATGGATTTCCGAGTGAGATCACTTCTGATAATGCCTCATATTTTGTTTCGCAATTCTTTGAATCATTCTTGTTTAATTTGGGCATTAAACATACAACGATAAGTCCTTACAATAGTCAGGCAAATATGGCTGAAAAATATATATCTCACTTAAAGTATAGCTTGAGAGCATTGTTTGCTAAAGATCAAACCAAATGGGTAAATGCATTAAAAGAAATACAATATTCACATAATTCCTGCATCAGTTATGCTACAAAATTTACACCTGCCCAGCTTTTTCTTGGTAGAGATTTAAGCGATATGTTATGCATTAGATGGCAATTAAAAGATGAAAATGAGGTTATTTCTGACGATGAACAAAAAGAGAGGTTGTACCAGGCATTTCAAAACTTAAAGAAAGCTTGGAAAAAGAGGGAGGAACTTTATAAGAGGAAATTTAGTCCTGTAAATTTTGCTGTAGGTGACAAAGTAATTGTGCAAAACCAAGTTATATCAAAAAAAGTTGAGAATATAACACGTAAATTATCTTATAAATATACAGGGCCATATGAAATTGTGAAATTTTTAACTAATGTGTCCGTCTTAGTAAAACATTGCTCAGATCAAAATAAGTTTAAGAGAGTGCATGTCTCGAAGATAAAGAAGTTTTACGAAATGCCTGTTACTCTTCCATCCAGTAATAATATCAATAGCAATTCATTACCAGAGTAAGAGACCTAGAAAAATCAATTTGATTTATTTTTTCTTTGTTTTCATGTCTGTTACAATGGGTACCCTGTGTTGTTTTTGTTACGTATATCAAAAAATATATATTCTAATGTTGTTGAAATTGGAATTTTAAATGTTATATACGTACGTATGAAGGTATTGTTTCTTGGTATTTTTGTATATTACAGGTTTCGTTTAGAATGAAAAAGATCGATCAAATGTCAACTATTAATTAATAAATGAACCTGAGGACCGAAAGTACCAGGACACAAATGATTTGTGGATTTGAATGTATGGTGTTTTGTAAGTACCAAATGTTTCTTTGCGGGCGATGAAATGCTTCTTATTTATATTTAAAGGGGGAGAGGGAATTTTGTAACGCTATTCCTCGCTCGCAAAGGAACATAAATTAGATTGTGTGCAGTTCGATATTCATTTGTTTCCCTTGTTCGAAGAAGTAATACGTCACCAATCATGTGACTATGGAAAGGGAGGGCTCTCGCGTGGCTTGCGGAGTTCTCTTTTTCTCTCTCTCTCTCGCTTACTCTGGCAGCGGTAGGGGTTACCTGTCGTAGCTCTACCTTGGACTGGTGGAATCGGTTAGCTGAGATTGTCATCTGTGTAATGGTGGTATAATTAATATATATTTAAGTTTAATTTAAGAATTATAATACTTCATTTAGTTAATTAGTTTCATTTGTGCACTATTTAGTTATTCCATGTTTAATACTACCATTGCGCAGATGATCATTTCAGATTGGCCGATACTTACTAGTCTTGTTCATTTGGTATCTAATTAGATTTATGATCTCTCCATCCAAAATTGCTGACTAATACATTATATACGGAACAATAATATCGAATATTGAACACAATCTAAGTCCGGTACATTTATTTGGCCTTGTATGAAATGGGTTGGTTGGATTTGTGATTTAAATTAATGTAAATCGGATATGTATATATTATACTAAATTTGTTATTGGAAGATTTCTATTGTTGACGTTACTGCTGTTACATATGACCAATTTCTAATAGTTATTTCATCAATAAATTGTTAAATTTACCTTTTTAATTTTTGTACTTCCCACAAAGGCCTCTGAATTGGGCGAATAGTTCAATAATCAAGGTAGTCAAATTGTCAGCCATTAGTATATATAATTGTAGAGGGCTAATGACAGAATCCCAAATCTAAATTATATGTGAAAATACTAGGGTGGTGACAACCACCATTGGCAGTAATGCATTATTTGCAACCTGAACAGATCGATAAACAGCAGATACGGTTTCTGCGGCAGGGAAGTGTAGGTTGTCTCAATTGCACGTCCCACGGCGTCCACAGCATTCATCACAGTTCCCCACAGGTAGTAATTTAACTGGGTTAGATCAGTAGATTTGGATGGATATTCCACTCTTCTTACGTTTCTCGAAAGAAAAATTTCTTACCTCTGCCGTTTTGTGTACACTAATGACTACCGCTTAGCAGGCTGTGACGGGACTAAAAACAAAAGAAGGTCTATATGCTCTCGCACATGCTCAACGTAGATATTGGAGCTTCAAATGCAAAATGTCCAGTCACGTAATCTTTAATAGTTTCTCTGTTATTAAAGTTCAAAGAGTGTAAACATTATTTTGGGACACTCTGTATTAAGATAGGAGTACTGTTCTATTAATTCAAGATTTATTCCGCGAAATACCGGCAGCCTGGAACTAGAAATTAGGTTTCTCAGCCGTTTACAGAAATTCTTGAAGAACGGCCACAAATTTTCCCCAGACAGTGAAGGATGATTATTCCTCATTCCTGGACGCATGAAACAAGGTTAATGAGTCAGTCACGCTATCCTTGTTCCCTAATGGCTGGACAGGAGCAGAGGGAGGGGGGTGAAGAGACAAGTAGGGGGGTTTGAGGATGAGGCCGCAGTCGAAGGTGAACAAGGCTCCGATAGCGAAAGTGGTTATTGCGTCATATCTGTTTAGGAACTTGTGGTAGACCGACCTATACATGGTCCTGGGCAGGAATGGTGGCATGCGAGGATAGAGTGAACCATGTGAATCATTCTAGTTGATCTTGTCAACCTTTGTAGCTAACGTGTTGCCCAGTCAGAGAGCCTATCGACCTCCGTGGCGAGTGGTTAGCACATCGTGCTACAACGCCAGAGAACCCAGGTTCAAATCCCGGCGTGGGTGTTCCTTGTGTGTGTTCCTTCATCAATTTGATCATATCACCACTCATTATCATCGTCGCGAGCAGGCCTCCGCGCTACGACGCCAGAGGTCCTGGGTTCGAATCCTGGCATGGGTGTTTCGAATGTTTCTTCATCATATTCATCACTCATCCTCGTCTTTGCGATTAGCCAACCAAAAGTGGCAGAAATGCAAAGTAAAATAAATAAAAAACCAATCATCGTCGCGGTTAGCGAAAAGAGACAAAAATAGGAAGTAAAACAACCTAAATCAATCACTCAGAGAATCTATAGCCATAACATTTACACGGATTTAGCCAAAGGTACTCACAAGTACATATATTTCATATTTCCTCTACAGGCAGTTTCTCTCGACATTTTCTTACACATGCAGCTCCTTCCTTTAAATTCGGAGTACAACTTCCGACGTGATGGATATTCAGAAAACTTGATATGGAAATGTTCACACGAATAACATATTTGTGAAAGTGGAAAAAGCTCTCTGTCTTAAATGGAAGCCATTTATCTTTGCATACGTTTTAATTTTGAACAACCGGATTCCATTAAGTGTCAGTAATACACGTTTTAAATCAATCATGTGCTAGCCTTGTATATGCAGACACGTAGCACAGGCTTACAAGTGTCACAAGTGATTGACTTTGTATAGAATAATCATTAGTATATAGTCATTAGTAGGGAGCGGAAGTTGTTGACCTAAAAATATAGGTAAATGACCTATAGAATGGGCTATAAAATGGGAAAAAATGACGTAAAAAATGCAAAACAATGACCATTAAATTTGTTAGTTTCAGTTTAAAAATTGAAATAAAAAGGAAATTAAACAAAATGCAATCTTGCTTTTAAAAAAAGGCACCAAATGATACCATATGCACATTCAATTAAAATATGCAACGAGGATTTCCAATGGAAAAGACCGAATAATTTTAAAACAATTTAATGGAAAGGTCGTATACACTGAATGAATTGGTGTAAAATGCATTAATTTCCCAGTTTGCCCCAGACGGACACCTGCTGGTTTCCCCCGACACAACAAAGACTGTCACCAGTTCAGCATTTCTTTTGCTCGCAAATTGCAATCGTGCGAGATATAGGCCTACGTTCACCTTGGTGGAAATGTGCAGATACCTATCCATACAAGGAAGCCAAAAGGGACTTAACACCGACACCTCTAACCGTTTAGTATTTTGCAGGCGGTGTGGTCTGTGAGTGTGACACGGGTCTCAAATATTTACACGGGCTGTGGGTCGTCGAAAGCCCCCAGATATAGGCCTACGTTCACCTTGGTGAAAAGACTCAAGAATATTACCAAAATGAAAGAAGTGACAAAAAATGACGAAAGAATACACCGAATATTGCGAAAAATGACGGGACAATGCCGAAAATCGGGGAAAATGACCTAAAAACTGAAAATTGGCAAAAAATGCACTTTAAAATTACCTTTTTTTTGGGTTCTAGACGAAGAGTAATATTGTGTATATTTAATGGTCATTGTGTCCGAGATGTCAGAAGAAAGATGACATTTCATCAACTTCCGCTCCCTAGTCATTAGTATAGGCTAAACAAAATGTACCAATTAATCGTCTACATGTCAGTTTGGTATGTCCGAACAAGTGGAATACCATGAAAATTTGCTTCAGGTAAATTTTTCTACGACAACAAAAGTCTCCAAGATTGGTTGGTATGGTTTATTGTACTTCGCACTTCTGCCACGTTTTGGATAACGCAAGGATGAGGATGAATAATGATGAACACCTGGGCCTGGATTCGAACCCGGGACCCGTGTGTTAACCACTCCGAAACAGAGGTAGGCTAAAATCTCGAAGAAAATAGGTCGGTCTCGCCTTGACTTTATTACAGCTCTTTCTCGTCTCGATACTTCTAATTTCGTTTCTGCATTGTAATGAAAACAAAACACGATACATTATGAATTCAGCACGGTTGCGATCCTAATGTGGAAATGTGCAGATACCTATCCATACAAGGAAGCCAAAACGGACTTAACACCGACACCTCTAGCCGTTTAGTATTATGCAGGCGGTGTGGTCTGTGAGTGTGACACGGGTCTCAAATATTTACACGGGCTGTGGGTCGTCGAAAGCCCCCAGAAGAACTTAACAGGCCATCTTCGGCGCCCGAGACACTTCAAAGGCACTTGCGGAAGACGCTTCTTATAGATATTCAAGATGCGTTTCGTCCGAACCAACAAGATCAATGCTAGTTCCCACTGTTGCCGCATCTACGCTTAAAGGTGTCCTCTCATTGCTGTTCTTAAGGCGATGAGGGACAATTACGCACTAGTTGTGCATTTATTTCAATATCGTCGGATTGGACACTGCTATTTAAAAAAGGTTTTAGTATGCGAGAGGGTATGAATTTTTCTCCATGTTGCAAGTGTAAACTGTTTTTCAAGTTGATTAGTAAGCTAGACACGATGTTTGAAAAATATGATTAATAAGTATTTACAGAATCGCATGTATTCCTTATGGGAAATCAACTTGAACTTCAAATTACGGCTAATCAAATGCGAGTTTCGACTTAACCTTCTAGTATGACATAGTTCAACGTGTCCTTTTCCTTCCCTGTACTTTCCTACAACATTGGATGTTTGATATTTCCGAGAGAACGAATAAAATAATGGTCCCATAAACCTAATGCATTTCTTCTTGCCTCATACGGCCATCATGGCAGTGTTGCCAAACCTGACGTGCATAAAAGAGCTACATTTCACCATTAATAGAGCTAAAGATGACATTCAAGGAGCTAGATTAACGAAGGCTGCATAAAGTGCCTCCTAGGGTAATTTTAGGTGTCAGAGGGGTGGGGGCGCTGCTATTACCGTTAGCTTTAAAGTGATGACAATTTATTCTTAGTGTTCACCGCCTAGATTTGGAGGCATCGCCCATCTCAATAATTTAATGATGTTCATATGAAATCGAAAATAAAGGATTCCCGGATAACAATATTGTCATCTTCACCTTAGCCACAGCGCTATATATAAAAATACCTGGGGAGGAAAGAGGGTGTGGGTGACGCAGCCTATATTTGAATATCACGTCACGTGCAAAATGTACTCATGGCAAAGGTTGGTATTTATGGGCCGGGGTCAGTGGTGGGTGGCATCATGGTGGAGCAGAGGGCGGGTTCCACAGTTCACAGTCAAACGAGTGCACGAAAGAGCCAGATCTGGCTTCAATAGAGCGAAGTTGGCAACAGTGATCAGCAGCTGTCCAGCGAGAAAAACCTAGGGGAAATTGTCCCTCCTCGCCTTAACGTTTCTTCCTTGCTGAGTTGGCTTAATTCTACACCCGTCCTTCGATTTCTCCTCGTTTCGGTTCATTGAACTTCGTTATGATTGTTCCGGTTTCTTTTTCTATTCGATCTGATTCTTTTGATTCATTCCGGGTCAATTCACTTCGTTCTGATTGCTTCTGTTCGCTTTTTTAAAAATTCTTCGTTCATTCTTATTCGTTTCACTTCATTTGATTTCATTCTGATTTTTTTGGTTCGCTTTCTTTTCATTCTTTTCTCGTTCTTATTAGTTTCCTTTTACTTTGTTTTTTGTTTGTTACTTTCTTTTCATTCATTTCCCTCCACTTTTATTGCATTCACTCGCATCGGTTAATTTCACTTCGTTCTGATTACTTTCGTTTGCTTTTTAAATTATTTTTTCATTGTAATTCGTTTCACTCATTCCGGTTTATTTCACTTCGCTTTGATTGCATTTGTTCGCTTTCTTTTACTAGTTTCAATCTTATTCCTTTCACTCACTATCTGCTAATTTCAGTTTTTTTCTGATTACTTTTGTTCTCTCTCTTTGAATAAGTTTTCATTCTTATTAGTCTCTCTCATTCTGGTTATTTTCACTTAGTTGCATTTGTCCGCTTTCATTTAAGTTCTTTCCCATTATTAATCGTTTCTCTCAAGCCAGTTCAATTTGTTCTGATTTCTTTTGTTTGCTGTAGTCTATTTCATTTCATGTTTTTAGTTCCATTTCATTTCACTCATGTCGGTTCGTTTCACTTCGTTCTGATTGCTTTTGTTTGCTTTCTTTTAAGTATTTTTTCATTCTTATAAATTTCTTCCTAGTCCGGATTCTTTCACTTCATTTTGATTGAATTTGTTCACTTTCTTGTAATTAATTTTTCTCCCTATTTTTAGTCGTTTGCTCACTTCTGTTTATTTCACTTCGTTCTGATTACTTACTCTCGCTTTCTTAATTATTCTCCGATTTTATTTGTTCTGATTGCTTTTGTTGTCCTTTAAAATTATTTTTCATTCTTACTGGTTTTCATTAGTTCCGGTTCATTTCAATTCGTTCTGATTTCTTGTGCTTGCTTTTGTTAAATACCTTTTTCATCCTTATTCCTTTCATGCATTCTGGTTCGTTCCACTTCGCTCTGATTGCTTGTATTTGCTTTCCTTTAATCCCTTCTATTCATTCTTATTATACTTTCTTCCATTTAGGTTCATTTAACTTAGTTGCCTTTGCACTTGTTCACTTTCTTGTAATTCTCTTTTATCTCTTTTTTTGTTTCACCGTCTTCTGTTAAGGTCACTTCTTTCTGATTAACTTTGTTCGCTTTCTTAATTTTTATCGTTCTCATAGTTCCGGTTCATTTCACTTCATTCTGATTTATTTGCGATGGCTTATTTTTTCCTTAACCAGTTTCACTCATTTTCATTGCACTTCGCTCTAAATACTTGTGTGCACTTTTTAAAATATTATTTTCATTCTTATTCGCTTCACTCATTAGTTTCAAATCATATCATTTTCCCCGCGCATTTTACTTAATTCCATTTATCATTTAATTGCATCTGTTTCTTGGCAAAAGATGGCGCAAGTTAGTTAAATATGTAAACTGGTATAATTATCTAACTTCACACATCTTTATATTTATTGTTCTTTTTCGATCATTATCTACGTTTTTGACTAAACTAAATGCAAAACAAACACGGAATCATTTCAAAGAAGTAATAATTACCACGGTAATATTTTTTGCACACTTGCAAACATTGGGAACATGATAAAGAATATCCTTGATGTTTTCAATAAATGAAAAGATTTGAAGTCAACTTGAGTAGAGCATTTTTTTAATATACGTATTAATTAGTATTCATTATTTATAATAAATGTATAATCAACAAAATGTGTTTGTTCATAAAAATAATTTTTGCTGCAGGCTGTGATCGGTTGCTGTCGTGAAATAATGTTTTCCTACCTTTTCATCCAGGGAATCGAGAGAAACTGTTTCTTGCTCAAATACATATTCAACTCCTGTTTGCTTTCATCAACTTCATCTCGATGACTTCGTGGCCGAGCGGTTAGCACATCGCGCTGCAATGCCAAGGGTCCCGGGTTCGATTCCCGCTCGGGCTTGGTTGCTTGTGTATGTCCATTCATCAATTTCATCATTTCATCACTCATCCCCATCTTCGCAAATTAGCCAAGAGGCACAACACGCGAAGTAAAATAAACTAAATCAATCAATCATAGTCGCGATTAGCCAAAAGAGACGGAAAGGTGACGCTAAATAACCAGAATCGCACAAGGAACTGTTACAGCCGAAATAATTAATGATTTATCAATCATTTATACTAAGCAAATATTGAATTGATTTAAACTTCCCAATTCAATGCTGTTTATCTTAACCGGAAGTACTTATGCAAAAGTTCGATAATAGATTGCGCAACTCGATTTGTTTTTGTTACATTGAAACAGTCCTTCATTTAGAGACCTTTCCCATTCTTCCCTTGGAATTTAAAGACAAGATATCTGTCCAGAATAAGAAGCCTCTACTTATTACATTTAAATTTCCATATAGATGAATGTATTTTGTTGTTTACCAGTTGTTACAATGAATGAAGTAAATATATATATTATTCTACATCAATCTGGCTGCGTTTTAGGATAAACTACGTACTACGCCGTCAAGATTTGACAGAGATATGACGGTTTAAGACCGTAAATTTACATTGCCATCGAACTATACCGTAAAAAGGTTATTACCGTTTTTAAAGAATTAGCGGCTATTACATACTTAACCGTCATTGATGTAACATTAATGATTCTTAAAAGTATATAGACTATTTATGTTGCATTGATGAACAGAACTGGAATCTATAATCACTAGAGCCCGGAAGTTTGGCAAAATGCCTCTTTTTATCTACTGCATATATTGATAAAATTTTTCCGGATATACGTTTCTTATGTTGTTTCGAATGTTTTAGAAGCCTTTTCATTTTCCCTATTTTGCCTATTTGGGACCCCACTGCCTATTTTTAATTATAATGCCTTTTTTTTACCTTTTTCAATGAAATTTGACATTTTTTTTAAAAAAAATGTGTATATAAATTATTTTTCTCCCAAAAAACGTTGTTGTCATTTATTTTTCTTCCGTTTATTTTGTGAATAATTTTCACCTTATTTAAGTAATATTGAACTCACGCATGTTTCAACATTGCTGAAGGAGAAATGTGTGAGAAAAAAGTATTTCATGCTGAGTTAGGATATTGCCTTTCGGTTAACATTTCTTGTGCATGATTGACTGCTGAAGTGGACAGGTTGATTTCGAACACAAAGAAGATATTTCTGAAATCTCCCTCTCGAACCCGAAAATTTCAGGAAGTTGCGATTGAGCTTAGTTTACCTCAGCAACCAGTCTTGACGAGATGGGAACCTGGATATCAGCAGCTATATATTATGCTAACAACCTTGAAAAAATCAGTGAGATGATCGATGCTCTTCCAGAAAATGAAGCGGCTTCAATTCGCGAAGTGAAAAAAAAACCTGTGCTATTCAAATTTATTTTTGCACATTATGGTGCATTGCCAGAGAAAATTACAATTACAACATCCATGAAAATGTTCGAGGAATCTATGCAGCAGATGATGGAAGTGCCAGGAGAAAAGGGGTCAGCTGTTGCGGAAAAGTGCAAACGGGTAGTGAGTGCAAATGAGGACCTGAAACAATTGAAAACAATATGTGATATTCTAAAAGGTGAAAATTCTGTTACCGAAATGAGTCCACCTACATTAGCTTGTTTTATGTATGCTCCAATAACTTTTGTCGAAGTAGAAAGATCATTTTCTATTATGAAAAACATGCTCTCTGACAGACGACTATCAATGAATGTTGAGAACTTAAAAAGCACCTTGTAGTTATGTGCAATGAAGACGGAGAAAATTGAAATGCTCTTCCCAATTTAGATTTTAACATTTTGCCAGAAATTAGAGATAAACGTAAGCGACTTCCAAATGTGCCTTTTTTCGGTTTATTTTGCCTTTTTTCATTTTTAGTGCCTATTTTCCACATTATAAATGCCTTTTTGCCTGCCTATTTTAACGAAAATAATTGCCTGAACTTCCGGGCTCTAATAATCACTATAAAATAATTGCGTCCTAATTGCGAACAGTCCTAATTGTGAACAACGCCTAAATCGTCCTCATTGCGAACACATGAAAGCGATAAACAATGTCATGTCCTAATTTCGAACACATGGAACTGATAAACCTGTTTTAAAAAACAAATAATGATAGTGACCCAGGGAGACAGGTGGCTTGTCTAGCTCTAGTAACAATAGCCAAACTGATAAACTTATCATGGTCTTCTGCTTTGTAAATCGCTACAAGGTCATTTCACGTTTTCAATCTGTCAACATAATAACTAACTCTCTAGCCTTCTTAAACCAGAAGGTTCATGGCTGCAGCAACACAGAACCTTCCATCTGTCCCTATCCTGAGCAAGATCTATATACTCTTTTCCATCTCTAATACAGATTTCCTTTAGGTCCATCTCAACATTATCCCTCCAACTTCGTCTTGGCCTTCCTATAGGTCTCTTACCATCAGCTTTCCCAACAAGAATCCTGTAAACTCTTCTTTCCTCTCCCATTCATGCCACATGGCCTGCCCTCCTAAGTTTTCTTGACTTAATCATTCTAATAATATCTGGGCATGAATACAAATTATGCAGTTCTAAATTATGTAACCTTCTCCACTCACCTGTCTCCTCATCCCTTTTAGGCCCAAATATTTTCCTAAGGATCTTATTTTCAAATGCTCTTAATTTATGTTCCTCTTTCAATGCAAGGGACCAAGTTTTACATCCATATAATACTACAGGTAAAATTACTGTTTTGTATATTTTAACTTTTAGTTTCTTAGATATTAAACGAGAAGACAAGAGCTTATGAAGAGAAAAATAACATGCATTTCCTGAATTAAGCCTGCTTTTTATTTCCTCTTTAATATCATTTTCCTTTGTTAGTATTACTCCTAAGTACTTGAATTTGGAAACTGGTTCAAACGAGTTGTTATCAATAATTAGATTTTGATTATTACCTAACACGTGGTTTCGGCTTGTAAGCATATATTTAGTTTTCTCTTTGCTAACTTCCAAACCTAACTCTTTAGCTGCTTTGAAAAATATTTTAGCACTATTCTAAATTGTATTTATATCATCTCCCAGTAAGTCTACATCATCTACATATGCTAACAACTGAGTCACATAATAAGACTTTCATTTGTGTTGTTACGTGCCCGCATGAGTGGAACATACGGCGAACGATTGAAATAACGAATCATAGATGGCAGCACGCGGAAGAAATATTAGGATCGCAGATTAAAGCAACAATGTGCATGGGAATAAATTTAGAACTGAGATAACAATAGAGATGGATAAAGGCGAGATAGAGAAATGATTGACACGTGCAGCATACGTGATTGTATGTAAAGATTAATGAAGTTAAAGAGCGATTACAATTTTATATCTATATCGTCTTATAGGAACTTTTGGGTCCTTTTGGTCGTTTCCCCTGTGTGGCGCATATATTGCAGACCCGGATCAAGGTGAGCGCGAGACAGGCGGCGCCCCTTGATTAACCCCTCTCTCTGCTTGTATTAGGCGGTGGGGCTACAAGGCAGCGACCCTATGGAAGGCATACAGCTATTTGAGGTAGTAACGCATGCAGATATCCGGTTGTAATCCGAGAAGGACAGATATATATATTCAGATGATTGTAATCCCAGAGGAATATATATATGTATTGGTGATTAAAAGTACGAGAAAACTAGTGTTGCCCACGAGACGAGACGAGACGAGACTTTGGTCTGTCCCGTCCCGTCTCGTGAAAATGCTGTCTCGTCTCGAAAATATTCGTTTGTCCCGTCTCGTGTCCCGTCTCGAAGGGTTCTGTCTCGTCTCGTCTCGTAAAAGTGATCCAGGATATCATGCCAACAAAAGTCAAAAGTAGCAGAAACACGAAATATTTTTCCAGAAAGTGGGATAAAGCTCCAAATATTTTACCCATTGCGTGGTGAGAATAAATAAGGTTCGTTAATCATGAGGACATTAATATTAAAAATGCAGTTTGTTGGTTACTGATTGCTAGGTATCTTATGAAATCTACCATGTGTTTTTTCTCGCTTCCATACAACTGTCTATCCATCGTACATAAGTGAGTGCTCTTTTTCATTACTGCTATACCTTTTGGAAGTCTTCAAATGTATTCCACTAGACCTTCTTTCTTTCTGAATGTCGAACTTCCATGCACTATGAAAATGTACATTTTTTCTTTAAATTCTAAGCTTGGCGCTGGGAGCAACAAAAAAGTTTTTAAATGTGTAGTACGAACACAAAAGACTATTTAAAATTTCAAAAGTTAGCCTAAAATGTTTTAAAACTATTGTTTAATATAACACATGTCTGTATATGTATGTTCGGGAGGGGGGACAAATTCATGTCTACCAAGGTTTTTCTCTACAATATGCAAGGCTCCAGGTCAAGCCCCACCCCCTTTCCTGTCTCGTGTCCCGTCTCGAAGGGTTCTGTCTCGTCTCGTCTCGTCCCGTCTCATACTCTTTGTGATATTGTGCTGTTTCTTGTGCTCAGCTTATGACGCACATACTTCTTTGTTTTCCCTTTAGCCTCTAAGTCCGGTACCACCACCGTTTGATGTAATTTATTCTTCGGTAGCCACGCATCTAGAAATATATGTCGGGGAAGGTGTCCGAGCCAAGTGTTCAGAAAAAATAATAATAATAACATTAACGACAACAATTAAGCAAATGTTTAAATTAATACATTAATATAATTCATAGGTCTATTCACTTGAATATGTAAATTCATTAATTCTATTATTGTTATTACATGAAATGTTACAAAGATGGTAGAAGAATAGTAATATAACAGCACGAATATTAGCTAATATCTAGCTTACGTGTAGTTAAGATCGCCAAAATTTGCATAAAAACAGCTGTCCTGGCAAGAAAATTAATGTCAAAAAAGGTGATAAATTGAATATTTGCTGAATAACAAAAAAGGATGTTACATCCAGTTGACGAAAAATAAAGTTCCCGATTAATATTTGATGCTCATTATTATAAGTAGTAGTGTACATCATAAATCTTCATTGATACTGTCATTCAAAGCCGTATGATCCCAATGGAATCTTCTTTTCTAGTAAGTTCGGCAGGAATAAGTAACCCTCGATTATGCTAAACAAATATATTTTCTTGTTTAGCTAGAGCAAGGCCCCAGGAGGATAAAAGAAGCCGTACCTGCAAAATGTATGTTTTACGAAGCGAAGAAACGTGACAAAACCACCACGTATGGAAGGCAAACCTGCATTTAGTTCATATCACACATTTACAGAGCCATGCCTCCTGAAGTTATAAAAATCCCAACTTGAATGATTCTTTTAGACATGCTACAGTTGAAAAAAATATGTTTAGATGCACCAAAAGTGCATCATTATCAGATTATGCATATAACGTGTTACTGGAATCAACATATTTGTGTAAATTGGGTGCCTCCCCGATGGCGTAGTAATAAAGTTGAGGTCTTGTAATGAACGGTCCTTGCGTTCGATACCCAATGGAGTCAAAAAGTGGATCGGATCGCACATTAAACAGTAGATCGGTTCGTGATTTAGCCTATTTGTGAATCAAGTGGACTTAAAAAAAAAAATTATCAACCTTAAGAATATTAGAATCCACTAATTCACCCGCAGGTAAGTCAAATTTCACATATCCGTCTTCATCCTCGTTCATAGACTTCCTGCAATACCTTCTGAATGTGTGTTGCATCCTACCAGGTGCGAGAAATGTGCAGAGTTATTCTTTTCCTGTACTGCGTTATTTCTTTTCATAAGAGTAAGGCTAAATTCTCGTTTTATCTGAACTTTTAAAAAATGTGCAAAATACGTCTCTATCTTTAAACAACCACCCTTTCTCATGTATCTGTAAAATAATCTCACTCTGTCTCAGAAAACCTCTTCCCACGATGAAATGAAGGAAACAACAATCAAGTCTCAACAATTATAATTTTTTGCTTAAATTTCCTATCATTTATACAAACAGTAGCACACATCACGTCCTTTGGTGCAACACTGTCAACAGCTAATGTTACTTTCCTCGTCCTAATCAATTTACTTCCAACCAGTGACGGCGCCAGGGAAATGTGACTGGGGGGGGAAGGCTGGAAACAAAATATTGTAAGGGGGCAGTCACATTAACACGCCCGAAAACACTACACATATATATACATATATAATAATTATTATTATTATTATAATTATTATTATATTCATGTATGGTGTTTTGTGTTTGTCTTTTATTTAGTGGACGTTTACTGCCTAAATTTACTTCTTGATTACGAGTTTATCTCCACATGATTCGTTTTAATGAAGGCATTAATTCCTTTTTATTGTAAAGTTGCGTTGTCTCTAGTGGCCTATTTCAGTATTGGCATTCATAATTTTATAATTCATCGTCTTTCTTGAGATGAAACTACTGATATAAATATTTAAGTTATAAGATAATAATATAAATGACGAAAAAATGCTTCGAAGAGTTTAATTTTCTTGGAAAATAAACGTGACGTTGGAAGAAATTAATCTTCTTAAGTATTAGAAACAATGTGAGGCACTTAGTGAAGTGCAATTCTCCTGTAGGAGAAATCTCCTCTATGTACTTTGGAGAATACATTGCCCATCTTTGGTACGTCCAGGACTTGACATTTCTTCTCAATGGCAAGAACAGTCAAATGAGGCAGTTTGCATCCAGCATCCTGTTTCGAGCAAGCCTTTTCAAAGATTTTAAGGACAACCATCTTCGTAACGCTGAAGAGTTTTGGGCAAAATTTGTGTTTCACCTTTCAGGGAAATGTTATCACAGGATAAAAAATCAGACAAAGGTTTACTTATCTCATAATTCAAGAAATATTCTGACCCTGGCATTACTTACTCATACTCTACCATTCCAACGTATGTCTGTGCTACACAATTACAGGCACCTATGGAGTTCGTGGGAAGAAGTTCTTCGATTGTGATATTTACGAGAAAGAGCGAACCTGCATCTAATGATTGAAGAGTGGCAAATCATAATAAGAGTTCTTTTACCTGCCCGCGATATGTTTTGAATCGAATTTTAAGTGTAATTTGCATTTTAAGGTTCACGTTCAATACATTTCCAAATAATATCCCCTCATTAACTTCAAGAGTATCGAAGAAATCCCCTTTGTTAAGGTTTCCTCAGACTCATCATCTCGAAATTCAAGTCCCTGAATAGTAAGAAACCGCGATGAATCCACAACAACTGACATGTAGTGTTGGTTTTTCTTCGATCACTTTTGGTCCCGGGTTCGATACTCAGTGGAGGCACTTTAAACTGTAGGTCCAGTCCCGATTAGCCTTACTGTGCATAAAGTGGACTTAAAACATCAAATCAACCAACCAACCAAATCTTGAATCAACTTTGAATGTCTTTTACTAATTAGCGTTGTCACTAATGACCACGATTAGAATAATTTGCCCGTACTACAGATGATGTCTTGCGGTCCTCAAAATATTCGTGATGTTTTAAAACCATCCACATTCAACATTTTCCCCCAGTTCTTAAGACTGGTTAAAACTTAGGTTAATCTCGGCTATTACAGGACATACATGAATGAGAAATCACCTATGCCCAGGTCGGCGCTCGAATCTTGAAAGAAAGTCACACACACATAGCTATATACGTATATACTAAAACAAATCAATATTTGTTAATCAAGTTGGTATTATAAGCAGGAAAGTGATATCATGCAGAATACACCACTTTGAAAAGGTTAAAATCGTCATACTCTTATAATTCGATATTTCATTAACTTCAGTTGGGGGGGGGGGGGCCGGGGGGGCGAAGTGTCTAATGTCTAACATGGGGTGTCCTCCTGCCCCCCTCTGGCGTCGTTACTGCTTCCAACCCTCTAATAACTTTGCTGCTGATAGCCTCACCTTCGAAATGGAAGCTTGTGTGTCGGCGAATAATACAAAGAACTTGTGTTCACTGTCCCTCTTTCATTCAAAGTCTGCCGTTTTCCTTTTCAGTTTTTCCTGCAAAACTTCGTCAGCAAGCAAACCAAATTACAGAATTTTTATTGCCCCTCCCTTGCATCAACCTTCATTCCTAATTCAGGCCTGGATTTATGGCACTTACCCGCTACTGCAGGTCAACCTCGCCCCTATGTTTGGTCTTTGCCCCCTGAAGCAACGGTGTCCATTGTTCAAAGCGAAACCTCTGTCAGTGGGGAACGGCGAAAAATAGTCTCGGAATACACCTTGGCCACAAATAGGCTCCCGCCACCCTGACATTGCTGTCAGCTTCCCTCTGAAATTTGATAAAACTACTTTGTGAAATTTGTTTTGAAGGCTAAATTCATAGAATAAAAATAACAGCTACAACATTCCTTCATTTGATTTACAGAAAGGCTAATCGGGACTGGACCCACAGTTTAAAGTGGGATTCAAATCACTATGTGCCTTCACCGGGTATCAAACCCGGGACCCCTTGATTACAAGGCGACGACGCTAGCACTGTACCATCGGGGAGTACCCTCGTAGAACAACGTTTCCTTCTACGACGATTATACAGAACTTTGTGCACTTCTTCATTTGAAATCTATTCTATATCAGCCTTGGTATTTCGTTATTACAATCCAAGGAATAGTATTCTCCTTAAATAAGAAATAAATAAATAAAAAAAGCATTGGAAATAATCTTCAAACGGACGTAAAGAAATCGAATCCAACCACGTGTAGATTGCCTGAGGGAAACAACAAGAATTTTCTCAACAAAGACATTTCCGAAATTTCCATAACATTCTAATAATTTCGCAACCCGTGCAAATAATCATGTGGTAAAATCTTGTCATGGTTCCCTGTAAACACTAAAATCACCAAATTAGTAATTTCCATATTTCCCGTATTTTCTCCTCATCTTTAGCTCTCAGCTGTTCGGAGTGGGATAATGCAAGATAATTTGTACCTAATTATCTCCTTCTCTTAGTCTTGCTAATATCTTGAACTCCTTAATAACTTTCCCAACAACTCCTTATCAATTTGTACTGCCATGTTTCCTACAATGTTTTTCCTACATCCTAATAACATTCACTTCTGTACACCCTTTGATGTAAAAATTAAATAATAATAATAATAATAATGAACCCTATCCGTCGGCCCGTTTATCTTTCCAACCTATAGAGCTGAGACTATTTTTACAAGATAAATCTCGGACTCAGACACTCCACGATGTTTTGGCCCCTCCTTCCACCTTCTCTACCTGCCCTTTTACTTGATGTTATTCAGAATTGTATTAGTATCTGGAGTACTATCGTAACATAAAGTTATTAACCTGGAATAAATTCGAAAAAAATGGGTAGTAACGCTGTGTTTCGAAAGAGTATTGAAAATAAGTTTAGGTATTCAATTCATTCATTACTCTCTTTAGAATAGTCTTCTTTTGACTTAATACACGCTTATGAACGTATCTAATTGAAATACTTTATTCCAAGCAAACAAGTATTTGCAACTGATTAAATATTTTCCTTTTATTTTTTTTCGAGACATTCGAGACGAGACGAGACTTTTCAAAAGCCGTCCCGTCCCGTCTCGTGTCTCGTCTCGAAAACGAGACGAGAAAGGCATTCCGTCTCGTCCCGTCTCGAATTTCAAAAGGCTTGTCCCGTCTCGTGTCTCGTCTCGAAAACGAGACGAGACGGGACATGTCCCGTCCCGTGAGCAACACTAGAGAAAACTTCGTCAAGAGATTATTTTATGCTTGTTCATTCACTGGAATTGTCCGACCGCCGAGCAATCTCAAGAATGTGCACGCATCGTTATTTCCTCAGAACTTTGACTGAGAGGTAAATACGTGGATCTAATATGATCCAGAGTGTTCGAAAGGTGTAATAACCTTTCGAGGCAAGAGATTATAAAAGCAAGCTCACTCTCATTTCTCTTATTTTACTCATTGACTTTACAATGAACTGAACTACAACAACGGTGTACGAAGTTTACGGCTGCATAAGCCTTGCAGCCATTCGTGCGGGATTGCTCGGAAGAGTGAGCCAAGGGTCACGGTATCGAACCTTGGCGTCAGTTACAATACGGCCAGCAAGAAGCATCTGGACAAGAACCATCATTCATCTACCAGGTATGAACAAGCGTGAATAACCTAAATTCAAACATCCATATCTCCTTTCTCTTAGTCGGAGAAGGTTCAACCACAATATATTTAAGCTCTACCTAAATGTGTTATTGAAGCATGCCTGTGACCTCAGATCCCTGGTAAAAGAGGGAGTACAACAATATATATATATATATATATATATATATATATATATATATATATATACAAGGTGTACAACTTTGCTTCCGCCGCTTTCCGACAGGTGGCAACAACAGGAAGTAGCGGTCGAAAGAAGCAGATCGCAGACGTCACGCAGTTAGCTTGGACCTCTGTCAAAATAACCCCATTCAAACATTAGTCGAGTGGTGTGTGCATCGTGAAGTTGTTCGCGATTGAAAATGTCGTGTACGAGCCAAATTCTCGCCATTTGCGGGAGGTTCTACTTTTTGTTTCAATATGAAGAAAACTGCGGCTGAGGTTCATCGAATGCTCTCCACTACGTATGGTGAGGACGCTATAAGTGAGAGAACCTGTCGTGAGTGGTTTCAACGCTTCAAGAACGGTGACTTTAACGTCGAAGACCGGCATAATGGTGGAAGACAGAAAGTTTTCGAAGATGCAGAATTGGAGACATTGCTGAGTGAAGACTCGCGTCAAACTCAAGAAGAATTGGCACGATCATTGGGAGTGACACAGCAAGCCATTTCAAAACGTCTGAAAGCCATGGGTATGATTCAGCATGACAACGCACGACCCCACGTTGCCAAAGTGGTGAAAACGTACTTGGAAACATTAAGATGGGACGTCCTACCCCACCCGCCTTATTCTCCAGACATCGCTCCCTCTGATTATCACCTGTTTAGATCAATGGCTCATGAACTGGCTGACCAACACTTCCGATCTTATGAAGAAGTCAAAAAATGGATCGATTCGTGGATCGCCTCCAAAGATAAACAATTTTTTAGACGCGGCATTCGTACGCTGCCCGAAAGATGGGAGAAAGTAGTGGCCAGCGATGGACAATACTTTGAATAATGCCTGGGTAAGCAATGTTTTTCATTCCAACATCATATTTTTGGGGAAAAACGGCGGAAGCAAAGTTGTACACCTTGTATATATATATATATATATATATATATATATATATATATATCAGATAAAGAGTTGTAATCCCAGAAGAATATATATATGTGTGCAGATAAAGGGTTGTAATCCAGAAGAATATATATACAGATAAAGGGTTGTCATCCAATAAGAATACATGCATGTAGATGTAAGCCGAAAATCTTAAGCAGAAGAAGCCTCCAGAAGAAGAAGCTGAGTAGCCATCGGGCATAATGCAGTGGAGGAATGGAAGCACTCAAACAAAACAACAGTGAGCTAGGTAGACCACATCCAAGCTTAAATGCTGAGACAGAAAGTCTAATGACACAATTCTAAAGATGGAAATAAGCCTGGAAAGCGTAGAACGGAAGAAGAGATATGTTTTATTGGACGAAAAGGGAAAGGATAACTAACAAATATCAGGAAGATTGGTGATATTCCTAAATTTATAAGAACAGTGTCATACGTTTTGAAATTTAAATTTGAAGTAAAGTTACTATATTATTAATTTACGAAGTTAAGGCATTATTAAATCACAAAGTTCTTTTTAGTTAAGAATTGTGTAGTATATAGCCGTATAAAAATAGGCCTCACTTTCATTATTAAATTATATATAAATCAACGACGACTTTAAATCATGTTGAATTTTCTATGTACCAACTGGGACCCATAAGGCACTGACCAAGTGTGGAACTGAGTCACTTTAAAAATTCGTTAAAATGACACAGGAAGTGAGAATAGTTGTAGGAAGGCAGGAAAATGTGCTCGCAATTAGGACACAACCCTGCCAAGTTATTCCTGTATAGGCAACAAGTGTTCGCAATTAGGACTGTTCGCAATTAGGACGACACCCTATAAAATATTCTAATTCAAAGTTTATAAAAATTATTGTATCCCGTTTTTTGTTAGTTAACAGGCAGACATTTCAATTTTAATGGTAGGTTATTGTGAATTTTACAGTAACTTTGTTAACAAACTCGCGAACTAAAGTACACATTCATTTGCTTTCTTCTCTCATCCCTCTTGACAGTGCTGTACAATTTGTCAACGCAGGTGCATGGTAACAATGCAAGCAGCTGATTGCATCGCTCACGCCACCCCCCTACGCTTACGTTGAAAAAAATCGACAGTGGCATTCTTATCTTTGTCAAACTGAAACAGTGTACACGGTGCATAATGAATAATGCGATTGCCATAAATTGCCGTTACAAGGACGAACTGAAACTTGTGGGCATTCCTACATTAGATGTAAACTTTGTCCAACCCCCTTTTTACGGTATTGTTTGTGTTACTTGACTAGAGAGAGAATAAATCCAACACAGGCAAAGCCTCGAACGATCAAAACGGACGGAACTATATGTTGGTTGCGTAGGTTAAACACAGACTCGCATCTTGCATGCGTAAGCAAATTAGCCGCACAGCGTCGCATCATTGGCGTTCCAACTGCCGAGCCTATTCAATTACGCCTTAATTATCGTCCCCGACGCAGGAAATTGCTATCTAAATTACTGTTCGGGCATTTTTTTTATTGTTTCTTTTTGATGAAGCGTATCAGTGAACCGGAAGTAATATCCCTCAAACTGCCACAGTTGACGTGATAAAATATTAATAATAATTCGAAAACTTGACAGTTTTTTTTTTCGTGATATCTGTTTTCGAGAGCACGTAGAATTGAAGCAGTGACGGCGTCTGAGAGGGGTAAGGTGGGCAAACCCCCCTTAGTAAGTAAATAAGTAACTGCTATTTTTAGCCCAAATATTCACATTTTTATGGTATTGAGGGGTACCATGTTACAATGGACTCACCCCTAAGGAAATACACACCTCTATTTCTCCAGTCATTTTTTTCTGGCAACTTAACTGTCTCTGTGATCTATGGAGCAACGCTGTGCATAACGGTAGAGAAAGGGAGAAAGCGTGTGAGCGGAGTAAAGCAGTGCGCGCTGCTGTAAACGACTGGTAGGTGTATCCGCGTTTTCCCCTCTATGCACTCACGCCCCCTCTCACGCTGCTCCAGAGATTCCCGGGACAGGGTGTAATATCGCAGGACCTGTAAGCAGTGGCGGCGATTGGATTCCAAAACTGGGGGGGGGGGGGGGGCAGAATCGCCGCCACTGCCTGTAAGTTACAAAAATCTATACATACGTAAAATCGCAATTCAACGGCTTTATCTCAATGTAGTTTACCTTAATATAGGTTGTATATTTTGCATATTGTTGCAAGTATAACAAACACATGTAACATCTTCCACTTGTTTTACATCTTCACCATGGACGTCCGGAAGGGAGGGGGGGGTGAAGGTCCACCTAAAAAGTAAATATTTCCCACATACTTTCATTTCATCACAGTAATTAATCTTAAATATTATAAGGGTGTTGAAAGAACATAATTTCAGACTAAAGCAGTGTTTTTTGAGAGGGGCATCACTATTATGGGGTCAAATATGCCTCTTATGCCCCCCCTGGAAAACAATTACCTTGCTTGCCCCTCCCTGGAAAAGATCCTGCGGACGTCCATGATCTTCACCCTTTTGCTATAGACGGTAGATCTAGAGCTATTGCGGATTAAGCATAGACATGAGTAGAGCCCGGAAGTTCAGGCATTTATTTTCGTTAAAATAGGCAGGCAAAAAGGCATTTATAATGTGGTAAATAGGCACTAAAAATTTAAAAAAAGGCAAAATAAACCGAAAAAAGGCACATTTAGAAGTCGCTTACTTTTATCTATAATTTCTGGCAAAATGTTAAAATCTAAATTGGGAAGAGCATTTCAATTTTCTCCGTCTTGATTGCACATAACTACAAGGTGCTTTTTAAGTTCTAAACATTCATTGATAGTCGTCTGTCAGAGAGAATGTTTTTCATAATAGAAAATGATATTTCTACTTCGACAGAAGTTATTGGAGCATACATATAACAAGCTAATGTAGCTGGACTCATTTTGGTAACAGCATTTTCACCTTTTAGAATATCACAATTGTTTTCAATTGTTTCAAGTCCTCATTTGTACTCACTACCCGTTAGCACTTTTCCGCAACAGCTCAACCCTTTTCTCCTGCCACTTCCATCATCTGCTGCATAGATTCCTCGAAGATTTTCATGGATGCTATAATTGTAATTGTCTCTGGCAATGCACCATAATGTGCAAAAGTAAACTTGAATAGCACAGGAGTTTTTTCACTTCACGAATTGAAGCCGCTTCATTTTCTGGAAGAGCATCGATCACCTCACTGATTTTTTGAAGGTTGTTAGCATAATATTTAGCTGCTGATATCCAGGTTCCCCATCTCGTCAAGACTGGTTGCTGAGGTAAACTAAGCTCAATCGCAACTTCCTGAAATTTTCGGGTTCGAGAGGGAGATTTCAGAAATATCTTCTTTGTGTTCGAAATCAACCTGTCCACTTCAGCAGTCAATCATGCACAAGAAATGTTAACCGAAAGGCAATATCCTGACTCAGCATGAAATACTTTTTTCTCACACTTTTCTCCTTCAGCAATGTTGAAACATGCGTGAGTTCAATATTACTTAAATAAGGCGAAAATTATTCACATAATAAACGGAAGAAAAATAAATGCCAACAACGTTTTTTGGGAGAAAAATAATTTATATACACATCTTTTTTTGAAAAATGTCAAATTTCATTGAAAAGGGCAAAAAAAGGCATTATAATTAAAAATAGGCAGTGGGGTCCCAAATAGGCAAAATGAAAAGGCTTCCAAAACATTCGAAACAACATAAGAAACGTATATCCGGAAAAATTTTATCAATATATGCAGTAGATAAAAAGAGGCATTTTGCCAAACTTCCGGGCTCTAGACATGATCTTTCAAACTCAGGTACTCGAAGCACGTTATTAAATTTCAAACAACAGAAGATATCACTTAAAGTAGAAATAATTCACTCTCCATCGTAGTGACTCATTTAGTTTATGCAAATATGAATCCACCAGCGGCGGCGATTGGGTTCCAAAACTTGGGGGGGCAAGGACAGTTTACTCTCCATTGGTAAATAAGGTTTAGCACTGTGCGGGGGGGGGGGGGGGGTAAAGTGGTAAAAAGTGGCAGGGCAACCGCCTCTCACGCCCCCCTAATCGCCGCCAGTAGAATCCACAAAGGCGAATCCAGGGAGTGTCTAACACGACTACACCCCCTCTACGAATGCATGAACTAAAAAATTAAATTTTGAAATAGATTGAATGGGTTATGGCATGTTGTATAAAATATATACGAATATACAGGGTGCCCATAAAACAATCCTTGTATTTTATTTGGGGAAGTACCAATTTAACACTAAGATTTAAATTAATTAATACATAATACAAGACCCAAAAAAATGATAACATGAGCCTTCCTAATGGTGTAGTGGTAAGTATAAGAAATATTAGTATACATATTCGTCATTCCCAAAATGAAGTCCTGGTTCCGCCAGTGTCCATAAAGAACATTTCCAGAGATGTTCTCGTGTTCTTCTAGCCAGACGTAAACAACCACGATTTTTCGACGCTTTACCTTTACCAAGACGGATTCTTCCTCCTATCACTCGTCACGTGATGCTGAATGAGATGAGAGAGACATCTAGCGGCCTACTAAAAAAAGACATCTCCGCCAAAGTCAACATGGATGGGGAAACGTATACAGCACTTATCTCTTTCTAGCCCATAGTGACGTCATAGCTACGACCTCCAAGCTTAACGAAGGACGAAAGCTGGGTTTTAGCTCCTCAAATACATAACTCCGGTGACGTCATTCGTGTCCGAGCGAGGCAGTGAAAAAGAGCACAATGTATTCCAAGAGTTCTACATCTTGATATGGAACAGCTATGGGATGTTTTTTAGTTCTTGGATGATCACTAGTTCAGTTCATGTGTTACATAACAGGAAAAATAAGTTTGGAAAATGTTTCTCTTTACCATGAATACATTTTGCTTGCCTGAGTTCAAAGATAAGTATACCACAGTTATTCAACGTCATATTCATTCAGATTATTTTGGGTGCACTGCAGAGACAAGAATTTAAACGTTTTTCTTTTGCATTTTCCTTGTTTTATTGACAGTCATCCAGCCAGGATTCGAACCGGAAACCTTCAATGTCAGAGTCAACTGTTCTACGTGAGTGAACCCCTTGTCATGCAAATACAATGTAATGATGGACGTGTAAAAGTTCCTTCTTTATCGGGAATGGTCGTAAAGTTGAAAATGGGATACGAACGAACGTAGTACAAAGTGCCTGCACTGGAGCTCAAAAGTAGGACTCGTTGATTGCAAGGCGATAGCCTTACCACTACGCCATCTGGGAGGCAACTGTCTGATCCGAAATCTTCATAATCGGGCTCGTGAGTCGAACACTCAACCACCAATCGCAGTTATGGTAGGGTGGTGATCGAAAGTGAAACTGTAGGTCAAGTCCTGATTAGCCTCCCAATATCTAAAGATATTACTGACAGGCTGCTCGCAACAGTACAAGTATCGCTGTTGTGAAGAATAATGTCCTACGAGATGAAAAACCTGGGTTCGAATCATAGGAATGTCATGGCATATATGCTGTTCTGCTCTCATACAATATTATTGTAAAATAATAATAATAGTAATAATAATAACTAAACTAACTAACTCTCTAGCCTTCTTAAACCCGAAGGTTTATGGCTGCAGAAACACAAACCTTCGGGTTTAAGAAGCCTAGAGAGTTAGCTTGTTTAGTTATTATTTACAATAATATTGTAAAATAATAATAATAGTAAATTCACGACCAGGCACAGATGTGCGGTGGACCAGTTCTCTACCTGAAACACTGCTGCATTGAAATGCCAAATGTTTTTTTTTAAAGGACTACAAAGTGAAAAAAACAAAGAACGATATACGTGAAATGTGACAAAAATGCTAGAAATATTATTAACCATTTGACACAACTTTGCTCAAAGGTTTGCATTTTCATTCTTAATATTTCACCTCACTTTTCTGTCACTTTTGGCTAATCGCTACAATGAAGAGGAATGATGAAGGGGGATTCTGAAATTGGGAGAATTTCTCCGCGGGGGGAGGGGGGGAATTGCCCCAAGCTTCGAAGAAAACCAATTATACGGGTACAACTGCAAACATTGAAGTTCGAAGGAATGTTAACAAAATCTAAGAGGACGCACGAGGATACTCAAGATGAATTTAGCCGAGCTCCGTAGTTGAGGGGCGTTACGACGCCACGGGTCCCGGGTTCGAATCCCGGCCGGGGCATCGGTGTTCTTTGTGAGTGTTCCTTCATCAGTTTCATTATCACTCATCCACATCGTCGCGATTAGCCAAAAGTTGCAGAAACGCGACGCTAAATAAAGTCGTACGGCTGTGACTTGTGTGTTGTAAAAAATATCCAAATAAATGTTTAAGAAATTAATGTTCTCATTTTAGAGAAAGTATGCCGACGCAAAGATTTTTTAATTTTTACCAAAGTACAAAGTGCCCCCCCCCCGTCAAAAATTTACGGTTGCGCCTCTGGACGCACCCATTTCAGGGCTCCAATCTGTAACCCGAGACCATGAAACAGTACAGTTTCGATCCTTAAGCAGAGTTTTGTCTCAATATATTTATCAATGTTGGAGACGCTAATAAAGATTCGTTTTATTGAAAGGTGGCAAAAGATAATTGAATTGCTAGTGTAAGATGAGAGTGTGATAATATCCAGTCACGCACGGTGAAGGGGGAGGATATGAAACATTCATACCGCCATTTCACAACCGATGTTCAACTGTCTTAATCTGCAACTTCTCCTTACAGAATAGGGAAATGGCAAGTGGCATAACTCGAGTGTAGAATGTCAGCTTTTGCTGAAGATAAGACAAACTCAATTCGCATCGCAATCTCGTTTAGGAGATGGAAAAGGATGGTGAGGTTTGCGAATCATAGATTACGCCGCAACGTGGCGCTATAAATCTAGAAAGTTAATTATTTGGTGGGGCGGGAGAAACAAATTGCTTGAGGGTCACGTTAACGTTCGAATCTTCCACGGCGCGGCACTGCTGCTGCGGTGTGAAAATTATTCACAATTATGCCAGAGTGGGGTATCCTTCTTCGTAAAATTCTGGCTATATGAAAACGTAGGAACCACGTGATCATCTCGTGTTGAAACGATCAATATGTTCTATAGTGTGTGCTTTATGGCAACACGATATATCACCATTAAGTAATAAGGTATAACGAAAAGTAGCATGCAATAATCATGTGATCTATCAATATCTCTGGAACTATAGTAGCTAGAGATGAGAAAGATGCCTAAAAGTGCCTCAATCACGTGACTGATTGATTTGGTTTATTTTACTTTGCTTTTCTATCAGTTTTGGATAATCGCGAAGTGAGAATGAGTGATGATATGATGAAATTAGTGAAGCAACACTCACAAAGAACACTCATGCCCAGGGCCGGATTCGAGCCTGGGCCCCTTGGACTCAATCACATGAATCACGCGATCTGTCCTAAGATCTATTTCTTTGGAACTATAACAGCTAGAGACATATATGTTTTATGCATTGCCCGGAAGGTTCAAAACAACCGTGGCGAGTATTGCTGTGTGTTTTAAATATATTTTTTGTGTGCGAGACTTAGTAAGGTTTATTTAAACATATCCTTATCTGATTTCCCACAACCTGAGGGCTTCATAGTAGGCTGATAAGTCTCAATCTCGTCGTCGAGGAATAAAAGTAAGTAGAACAATTGAGAATAAACCGGGGAACGTAACAATTTGTAATGAAAAGGTATATATACGGTGAATGGTGGAAGTGTAAATAAATGTTGTATATAAAGAGATAAATCCGTGAGACGTCAATTCTTGTCAACAGTATAATCCTCTGTGGGGTCTGTTCTCAAAGCGGCTTTTTAATTGAATGACGCGTGGTCAGCTCATCGAATCCCATCGCCACTGTTTTCTTTTGGCATTCGAAACCGGAAGCCGCTACTTCTCTCCAAGTAGCTCCCCAACTGTCCTCACGGTGTTGGTTCAACACTGAAATTCCTTTAGATTTCACAGGGAATGTTGTTTGTTGATGTTTTTTGTCACATTTCAACTTTGCTTCAACAATCTTCCCCATACATCCGAAACCAAAATAGCAGTAGTAAATTCTCTTGCATAATCATTCAGATTGAATGGCATTGTGACAACATTTTGACTGAAACAGTGAATCGTAAAGAAACACACATCTTTATAGCTTCAGTCTTTTCCTCAATGGCCTATTTGGAAACAATCCAACACACACAATTCATCAGGAGTGAGACGGGTTTATGTTTATACAGTGGGGGAAGGGGGGCACTGGCTCTCTCCCTCTTTTCCCTTTCCTTCCAGGGCCGGAGAAGGGGGTTGGTGGGACCATAAATCTCGCCTGTTGTGGACTACATTTTCTTAGAAAAGAAGACTGTCGAATGCAGGAAAAGTTGCCAAAATATAGGATTAAGTGCTAAAAAAGTACCCTTTTACGATCACTCCCCCTCTCACAAAAGTCCTGGGCATGGGAAGAGGAAATATTTATTGTAAAAAATATAATAATAATAATAACTAAAAAGTTATGAATGACTATTTGATTAATTGATTGAATTGGTTTACTTTTCTTAGCTTTTCTACCACTTTTGTGCAATCGCGAAGATGAAGATGAGTGATGAAGGTACACGCGCAAAGAACACTCATGCCCAGACCGGGATTCGAACCTGGGACGCCTGGGGTTTTAACTCGTTGTGACAACCACTCCATTTATGGATGACGCATTTATTTGTTTATTGTCAACGAAAGTGGGAGACATTAGTTCTATTTTTCCCGCAGATTTACTTGCTCTGGGTTTCACTCATCTCTCATTAATGGGTATGATGTATCCAGAACTCTCCATCGGATGGGGGGGGGGTGTAAGGCCCACTCTATTCTCTCCAGTTTTCTGTCTTCTTTAATCTTTTCCTTTTCTCTATCTGGGGTTTCTGTTACAGTAAAACCTCGTTAATTCGGACTAGTGGGGGACAAGTTGACCGGATTAACTGAAATAACCTAAAAGAACAGTAGAAAGTGCATTAAAATTCTGTTGATAGCAACAAAACATGTTTATTATGGTGTATTTAAAGGGCATAGGCCTAAATACACTATACAGTACAGTAAAATGTAAAGCAGTACTGTACATACACGATACCCATATTACGATGATGTATCCGTATTAACGAGGTTTTACTGTATTTATCCCTTTCTCTCTCTCACTGTATTTATCCCTTTCTCTCTCTCTATCTTTCGTTGATTGTTTTACTACTCTATCCTCTTCTGTTTTCTGTCTTCCTTTCTTCCTTATTCTCGTCCACCTTTTTTTTTATCTCTTGAGTTTAATTTTCTCCCTTTCTTTTTCAAGAGCCTGGTTAGCACTCTTTCTCTCTCGCTCCTTTTCTTTCATTTTCAAATATTTTTACTTGCTTACTCCATCTCTCTCTGTTTTGTTATTTCTTGTACTACATTTTTATCTCTAGTTTATTCTTTTTTCGTCTCTCTATCTCAAGTTTTTGTTAATTCTTTCATCTTTCCTTTCATTCTTTCTCACTAGCTCTTAGTTCTGTTCCTCTCTAAATATCGTTCTATTATTTCATTTTTTTATTTCCCTTCAAACATTTCCAATTTCCATGACGTCTCACGATTTCTTCATCCCAATTTAGAACAACCTTTTTTTTATTTTGAGCACCTCTTGGAATCTTTTCTACGGACCCCAATGGTCCAGGGTCTCCCCGATGGCGCAGTGGTAGCGTCGTCGCCTTGTACTCGAGGAGTCCCGGGTTCGATACCCGGTGGTTCGTGATTAGCCTTTCTGCGCATGAGGTGACCTTAAATGTTGTCCATACCGACTCCAATAGATCCAAAAATATCACTGGTGTACGCATGGGGGATATGATGGGGCTACAACCCCTCCAGAAATTTTGAACAAATCAAAGTTTTCAAATGAAAGGAGTAAAGAATGAACTGGTGGTTAATGCAAACTCCCCTTAAAAGGTAATGATAAAATATTTTATAGTATATCTCACCCCTACCTAGAACGTGGCTATGTGACATCCATTTTTACAATTCCAGCCTCTTCCGAAAAGAAAATCCTGCTTACGCTAGTGAATAGGCAAATAGACTAGCCTGTCAAGTACCCTAATCTATTCTTTGGCTTGTAAAATGGCTACTTAGTACATAAGTACTACTGCTTTAGTACTAGTATTTTTATATTTATTATTTAGCGTCGCTTATTTGTTCCATCTGAGTGATGATATGATGAAGAGACATATAAAGAACTCCCATGGCCAGGCCGGGATTCGAACCCGGTACTCCTGGACTCTGGTACTATACATAAAATAAATTATCCCAGTATGGTCACGTTTTGTTTATGTCCTCCCATTACTTCTGGATGTATAAAAGTGTATCGCACAAAGTTGCCTCCAGATGGCAGTCTGCTCAGTCACTGGGATTTAGATCAAGATATTTCGTAGCTTTTATTGGCTCTAGGAACATTTTGTGTGCTTTGTGACTGAAAACGCTTCAGCGAAAGATGATTAGGTGACGGGTTGACCTAGAAAAGGCAGTTCCGAGAATCTCGTAAAAAGAACCGTAAAAACCGGTGGAAAAAGCATTCTACGTATACAGAATAAAGAAGAAAAGTTCACGTCTACAGAGGCCAAACAGAAAATGAAACGTCAACGTGCAAGATGTACCTACCGTACTAAGAGCTTATTTTTCACATCTTTTGGTAGTTATAATCTCTGTGTGTTGTATCTTTCGTTCTCTGCTTGGCTCTCTTTCCCCCTATCTCTCTATATATAATACAGGGTGCCTCAAAAGTTCCTGACCACCCCTTATAAAATGAAAGGGTCGTGGTAGTAATATGTTAGGCCTAGGGGGAAACTTTTTGGTGCATGTCATGACAACGTCCGCCATCTTGGATCCAACTTCATTCCTTTAAATGGGAAGGAGGCATGTGGGGTATGGTTTTGAGCTAGAATTTCACCAGGAATTCAGTGGTGAAGTCAGATTTATGAAGGGTGGTCAGGGACTTTTGACTCACCCTGTATACAGATATCCTGCGGACTCTGGTGCTGAGAGTCAAATTCAGTGGTGGAGGGATCTCGTGTTCGAATCCTGAACCAGGTAGGTTGGATGTTTATGTGATCTGAATGAGAAAGCAGAGAATTGAAAGATGAGAACGAGAAAAAGGAAACTCATTCTCCTCGTCGCGATAACTAGAGTAACCATAATATTTTGAACCAAAAACGGCACACCCCCCTCCGTGTAAAATCGGTTAATCCTAATTATAAAATTATTGTTATTATTACCGTATTGTTATTAATGTTATTTATTAAAGTATGGATCATATAAATGATACATCATAAACAGACACGTATCTAGAAATATATTTTGGGGGGGGGTTCCGAACCAAGTGTATCAATAATAATTATTATTAATAATAATGTTAAAATTAAAATACGTTATAATAAAATAAAATATTAATTATGTAAATTTATTAATATTGTATGATTATTATTATTATTACAGGAATACGTAAAAAGATGGTATTAGAATATAGACATAACATCATATATTTATTATCTAGCTTGCTTGTACTTAAGATTTGTATAAATACAAGGAAATTAATATCAAATAGATAAAGAATTGAATATTTATCAAAGTGTAATTAAAAATGGATGTTAGATTCAGTTGACGAAAAGTAAAGTTCCTGATTAATATTTTATGCATATTATCATTAGTAGTAGCTAGTGTGCATAAATCTTCTTTTGTACTGTCCTTCAAAGCAGTATGATGCGAATATAATAATAATAATAATAATAAATATAATAATAACAACCCTTGCCTTCTTGAGTTTATAGGAAATAAATACCAGTTATGTTGAAAAGTACATTTTATTTATTTTAGTATTTGGTAAGGCTCTCGGGGGGGGGGGGCAGAATTAGGCTTGGTACCTAATTGTGGGGGGGGGGCAGAATCAGGCTTGGGGCCTAAAATTAGGGAGTGGAATCAAACCTGCGACTAAACTTTGGTGGGAAGAGGCTCGAAAATTTTCCATCTCATAAAAATATCATCCAGAATTATTTGTTAATTAACTGTGACGTTTACGAAATCACAAATATTATTCTAAATTATTTACTTTGCTCCACAGGTCTTGTAAATTTTAATAAACCTGTACATTTGGGGGGCAAGAGCCCCCTCTTGCCCCAGCTAAGTTACGCCTATGGTCTGCTCGAACATTCTCGATGACCATGACGCAGTTTAAAAATTCAATCTACATTTTTTTAAAGCATGAAATGCCTCTAAAGTTTAGATTTGGTTTTCAAGCTAACTTCTAGACTTTTATAAAACGGGACAAATAGGTTGTTTTTTTAGAAAAAAAATATCGACAAGACTGTCCCTGTCAAAACGGGACGTATGGACGCCCTAGCGATAACCCAAAAGTGGGAGAAGAGCGACGCTAAATAACAAAAATACTAATTTATTTCTATTTTCTCTCTCTCTCTCTCTCTTCTTTTTATTCTTCCTCTATAATTCACTCCTTATCTCCTCCTCCTCCTCTATCTTTTTTATATTTCTGTTGTCTCTGTTTATCTACTTTTCCTTCCAATAACTTTCTATCAATATATCCTTCTTCTTTCACTTTCTATTTGTGTCTGTATTATCTTGTTACTAAAAAATATCATTTCTCATGCATTTGGGTGGGCTAAGATCATTTCATGGTGGGACTGTAGCCCACCGAACAAAAGTAACGAAAAAAATGCAGGTTCGTAGAAAAAGTGAACAAAGGCGACACGCAGCGGGAACTTTCGGAACTACGTGAGTTCGCTTCCTCGAATTAGTTCGTCAGCCGGCTACTGCTATTTCAGTGGCGCTGCGTCCTTAATCGTCAAAGCAATCGATATTTCAGAACACGTTGTTGCAAAATAAAATTACGCCCTGCCCTGGCCTACTTTCAAGAGGGCGATTGTGCGTAAAGCAGGGAAATTGTTTATTTTCCAAACTGCATTTCATTAAGCTCTTATTTCAATTCATAATGATGTACAGTCACCTCACGGACACTTCTGGCTTGTAACAACCTCGTTGAATTTTAATGCTATCATTACAACCCAGAACTGTCCGTGACGTACAATGACAACGAAACATTAAGTTTTAATTTGTACGCCTGTAACTGCTTCGGTTGGGTTGGTCGAAGTTGAATCATCATAAGTTAATCATACATCTCTAATTCTTCCCATCACTTTTTCTATCTAGTGTAAGGGGGTGATCCTTTGTGAAGACGTCAAAGGTCTGGAGTGCATTTTGCCGACAGAGAGACTGTCGCCTGGATTTCACAGCCAATGCAATCCCCTGTGTGGCTTGTGCTATGTCCTGTCCATGTTTGTTAGTGATGTTTTCATCCTGATCGTTTGAGATATGCATTTTAGGACATGAAATCAAGTAAAATGAACACACTTTGTTGCACCTTTTCTTAAGATTAGCACATGTATCCCCTTTTTACCACCTCTTTGATGCTTCAGCAACTTTTTCCTTCCCTTTTTTTCATGTTTTGTTAAAAATTTGGACAGAGAAATAAATGATTTTCACTCTTCTTGAGCAGCTACATAAAATCCTATAGTCTCATTTCGTAGAACAGAATGAGAGTCCTGGGCTCATATTTACATGCAGTTTGGAGGGAGCGC
The DNA here is from genome assembly GCF_977018435.1 of Lepisma saccharinum. NCBI lineage: Eukaryota > Metazoa > Arthropoda > Insecta > Zygentoma > Lepismatidae > Lepisma > Lepisma saccharinum. Next base: position 29,201,189 of record NC_139251.1, on the reverse strand, counting down.
AGGAATGCAAGGGGTCAGTGAAAGTTAAAGATACAGAACAGTGGATCAGGCATAGGCCGGGCGTGTAGTGCAGTGTTGTGAAGGTAGTGATAATGAACAATCTTAAATGTTAGAAGAGCCATATTGCCTTTTATGCATGTACATATATACAGAGCATTCCCTGACATTCGCTACGAGACTCGGCGAGAAGCGGCCCGGCATCAGAACTTGTCTTTCCCGGTGAACGGGGTCCGCGACAGTCGCACGCAACAGTCTGTTTTTTTCGCTCTCCCTGCCTTCGCTCTCTTTCCCTTTCTGTTGACGTTGCAGACTGACGCCAGTATAATCCTCCCTTGGAAGTTGTGTTGTGTCGTCTCCGTGTGTTGAAGATTTTGGCTTAATATGGCACCACAAAAGTTTACATCACAACAAAGGATTTATATTGTTGAGTGTTACTTCGGAAAGAGGAATTGTGGAGAAGTGCGACGACGTTTTGCAACGAAATTACCTGGTGTTCCCGTTCCACATAGGACCACTATATTAAACCTCGTAAAAAAGTTTAGAGTAACAGGGTCAGTTCTGAATGAAAGTGGAAAGAAAAATTGGGAAATCTTAAAAATAAAGTATACAAAGACAATCCGCACACCATCCGTGAGTTAAGAGAGAGTATTGTACGAGAAATAGGGAGAATTACAGTAGACGAACTTGCACGTGTAAATGCCAATTTCCTTCGAAGATGCCAGGAATATGTTGAAGCAAACTGTAATTTCCATAGCCGACTCTAGCGACTGTCGCGGACCCGTTCACTGGGAAAGACAAGCGCTGATGCCGGGCCGCTTGCCGCCGAGTCTCGTAGCGAATGTCAGGGAATGCTCTGTATATAAATGTCCCCTAAATGTTTCTGTTTCTAAATGTTTCTAAATGTATGATCAATGGGGTGTATGTTTAAGGCGGGGTATTTTTGTAGCACTATGGTAGGATACGCATAGCCCAAGGGTTTGTATCAATATCAATAAATATCATATCATATAAAATGGTATAATATAAATTATATATAGCTATTAATTAGTTATGTTATTTGCTACAGTGTTGAATAAAGAATGTTAATGGTTTAGATCTGAATAAATACATTTTATGAGCACCCTTTTGAAAACATTTTCAGTACCTTTTTTCCCTTTCCCGACCATAATTTTGAACCTTAAAATCCGTTCCCTAGTGATGATAGTTCTTCCATCGATTTCATCTCATCATCTTTCATCATCTTCGCGATTAGCCAAAAGTGGCAGAAAAGGGAAATAAAACATAACAAATTAACTGTGTATATCCTTCTCTACAGTGCATAATTTTGAATTTTTCGTGTCTGCAGTTTTGGTGGGCATGTGAGTGGGCTAGAGGCCCCTCCCCCCAGTGGATACGCTCATGTGTGTGTAGGGACCTGAAGTTCGCACACTGTCAATATCACCATTCAAAATTTTACTTGCAAGCTATATATTGTTGAGAAGCCTGTGTTCAGTAGATGTCAGCACAAAACAAAACTCCCTATAGTGATAATTGTATTCAAAGTAAGTTAAATACAATTTAGAAGAGCAGTCTATTAATAGATTTTGTACTGCTTTTTAAAGCTTTTCTTCTTCGTTTGAGCTTTGGCTACACATAATTAAATTTCGCCATCATCTTCCAACACTAGTTGCATAATAAATATAATAATAGTATTTCATAATAAACAGTACAAGTAAAAAATGTAAAATATAAATATTGACGAAGATAGCTCTATTTCTCATGAGTTGGCAGTTATAAATCGCCTGAAATTTGTATAAACAGCTTTATTACAAAATACAGAAGCACAGGGTCCCAGGGGGAGGGGACCCCCCAGTGAACCAGTTCGCCCACTAACAAAAACTGGACAAATGAATGCTCTCTTGGGAATATGCATTTTTTTGCATAAAATTTTACGATTAGCTAAATGTGTCTACCCCTTTCAAGAAATATTACCGCTACTCCTTTGCCTCAATTCTTTTCTGGCGCTGTCAGATAAAAAATGAAGGCGGAAGGATATAAAAAAAGGTTGATAGTGTTAGCTGATTGGCCTGTTTGCGGATGTGCTAAATTTCTTTGATGAAAATCGAAATGTGTTTTCAGTTTCCAGTTCTGGCAAGAACAAAAATTTCCCTGACATTTCCAGTTTTTGTTAAAATGCTTTTACAAAATTCCTTCACTCTTCCAAATCATTTTCCATGATTTACAGGTCAAAGGAGACCTTTAGTGAGGTCATCTTTTAACAAAGAAAGTTATTCTTAATCGTAATTGTGTGAAGTTTAGGACATACATTCAAGGTCATTCAAAGTAAGACTATTTTAGTGACAAATATGCCCAGTTGGCAACTCTGCTCCTGCGGTCTCGTTTTGAAATGCATAGGAGAAGTTAACATGTTCCCTGGCTCTCATTATCAGCGAACACTGCTTGTTCTCTGGAGAGCAGAATGGAGTTTATATTGACACGGCACTTCATCACAAATTCACCTCGAGTGAGACGAGGAGCAGTACGTACTGTTCAATAGCCACGAAAGGTTTTGCAATCAGAAGCACAATAATCGACCAGTGTTCGATACAGGAGGTCGGAAGTGAAGATGACAGACAATTTCATTTCGTTTCCTCAAGGGTGGACTGTTTCCACGGTGATCAAGACTCACTCTTTTCCTTCCTCGTCCCTATCTACCATTCATTCTTTCATTGTCTGTATTATTCTTCTTTCTTCATCTCTTCTTTTTCAATATTTCTCTCGTCCTCTTCCTATCTCTTCTCTCTATGTCTGTCATTCTTTTTCATATCTCTCTTTTCCCTAATTCAACCTCTTTCTCCTCTCTCTCTCCTCTTTCTTCATTACCTTTCCCCTCTTTACCTTTCACTGTGTATTATCTCGTTTATCTTCCTAGTTTATTTTTCTGTGTCCCCCCTACCTCTTTCTCTTCCTTCCTTTTCCTATGTCCCTACCTCTTTTTCTTCCTACTTTCTGTTTCTGTGTCCCTAACTATTCTTTTTTCCTTCCTTTTCCTATGTCCCTACGTCTTTTTCTTTCTACTTTATTTTTCTGTGTCTTCTTTGTTCCTTCTTTCTCCTCTGTCTCTACCTCCTTTCCTTCCTACTTTCTTTTTCTGTCCCTACCTCTTTTATCTACCTTCCTTTTCCTATGTCCCTACCTCTTTATCTTCCTACTTCCTTTTCCTGTCCCTACCTCCTTTCTCTTCCTTCCTTTTCCTATGTCCCTACCTTTCCCTAGGTACCTACCTTCTTTTCTTCCTCCTTCCTTTTCCTATGTCCCTACCTTTCCCTAGGTACCTACCTCCTTTTCTTCCTACTTTCTTTTTCTGTCCCTACCTCTTTATCTTCCTACTTCCTTTTCCTGTCCCTACCTCCTTCTCTTCCTTCCTTGTCCTATATCCCTACCTTTCCCTAGGTACCTACCTCCTTTTCCTCCTACTTTCTTTTTCTGTCCCTACCTCTTCTTTCTACCTTCCATTTCCTATGTTCCTACCTTTTTCTTTCTACTTTGTTTTTCTGTGTCCCTACCTCTTCTATCTTCCATCCTTTTTCTATGTTCCTACCAACTTTTTTCTTCCTTTCTTTTTCTGTGTTACTACATCTTCTTTCTTTCTTCCTTTTTCTGTCCCTAGCTCCTTTCTCTTCATTTCCTTCTTTTTGTGTCCCTACATCTACTTTCTTCCATCCATTTTCTATGTTCCTACCTCTCTTTCTTCCTACTTTCCTTTTCTGTGTCCCTACCTCTTGTTTTCCTGCCTCTCTTTTTCTGTCTACATCTGTTACCATTACTTTTCTGCCACTTTTGACTACTCCCGATGATGAGAATGAGATGACACGACACAAATCTCACCGAAGATCATGCTGGCTGCGAGTCCAGACGCCAGGGCCTCGTTTGTCTGCAACAATGCAGTCCGGGGTGCGTGGGTTCATTGATTCATTTGGTTTATTTTACTTCCATCATGGTTCGCAATTTTTGTTCATTTTTATTATACTCTAAACGCATTCTGTTAGTTGTAACGAAGTTCGGTAACAATTTATGTTCAATCCTTTTCCACGTCTGACTGAATATATTTTGCTTTCAGAATAAGAACAAAGTAATTATCCATATTTTATTCTCTATAAAATCTTATGTGCTAATGACTGACCGGGTTCTCCCAGCATTCAATTGACAAGTTAGATCAGCGCCATCTGTTGGCCCAATACAACATATTTGATCCCAGAGCACTGAAATAACAGACTACCATTGGTTGTGTGCCATTAGCCACGTCCACAGTTGCGATTTACACGTGGGTTTTGTAAACATGCTTGCTGGACATTCCTCTGTTGATAATCACCGTTAGTAGCAGGTTTAGAGTAACATAATTTTGAATGGCGCTTTTTACAATTTCGTATGAGTAAATAAGAAACATACTTGATACATCCGGAACGGAAATCCATTGATTTCAACACTGTTACGTTTGGAAGTGTAAACAAAATAACATTTCAATGAGCATGACGTCAGATTTTAACATGCCTGCCAACGAATGCTTACCAACCATGAATAAGCACTTATGATTCAAGAACAATGGAGACTTCAATTCGTTTTGGATTCAATGTTTCTGGTCCGCAGGGCATGGGATTAAAAATACAAGTATGGGGGTACTTACGGGGGAGTGAATAAGATGTAAAGTTACGCACAGAAGAGAGCAAGAAATATTGAGTGGAGATGGATGAGAGTGCAAGATTTTAAAAAAATGCATGGACCAGAAAGGGGAAAGAGAAAATTAAAATAAGCTAAAATTAATGTGGTAAAGTGACTTACCCATTTTGTACACAGCAGCCTTCTAAAACGTGCGTGATTTTCAAAAATGTCTACTTGGTTTGCTAAATTTTGGTATTGGCTTGGTGGAACAGGGAACGCTGAATCCTGAAGCTTCTGACAAGCGAAAACTTGAGTGCTTCCGGTTGTGCGAGGCGACACTCGAAAATGAATTTCCTGAAGAAGACGATCACTTTTGATGACGTCATTGGCTATTTTATGAAGGAATATAAGGTTTTAATATTTTCAGAGGGATGGGCTTTTGTAGGTGTTTTGTGGATGGAATTCGGTGCCGAACAATGACAAAGAATAAATTTAGAACGGGATTTAATTTATCTATACAGAGTGTCCCACAAAGGGGTTTACACTATTTGAATGGTAATAACAGAGAAAATATTACAGATAACCTGATGGAACTTTTTGTGTCTGGATCTGTCATGATTAGTGCTTGTTGCCGTTCATTTGTTTTTCTTTAATTTCAGTTCAGTTGCCAGTAGTGACAAGTAATTGACAAGATGGCTGGGAACCTTTCCTTTGAGCAACGGAAGTGGATTTTAAAGTGTTTTTGGAAATGTGAGAACATGAAAGAAGTGCAGAGGGCGGGCAGAATTTGATGTATAGACTTCTTGGGGGATCTTGTGAAAGTTTGTACCACTGCTTCCATCCCTCTTTCGTCCGATACTGATTTCTTCCTCCCACACCGTCCCAGATCACACACAGTTCCTTCCCTCTCAAACTTGTCGCGTAAATTCGTAATGGTTACACGTGACGGTGGTGCAGTATCAAATTCTGCCCGCCATCGTCTCTGCACTTTCCTTCCAACCTTTTCTCTCTCTCCCTTTCTCTCTTCTCCCTCTCTCTCTTCTTTCTTTACAAACTTTTCTCCCTCCCCCTCTCTCTTCTCCCTCCCCATCTCTCTCTCCTCTTCTTTCTCTCCATGAGAGAGAGAGAGAGAGAAACAAAAAATGTATTTTTTTTCTCCACCGGGTATCGAACCCGGGATCCCCAGTGGTTGAAAGAGAAAGAGGATGGAAAGAAGAGAGAGAGAGAGAAATGTGCATAGAAGAAGTGAAGGAGGAAAGGCGAGAACATTATCAAGAAAGATCTACTCTTAGAAACACGCCTCCCGATCCAAGCCACGTAATATACTCGTGACTAAGAAGTTAAAACACGACGCAATTATTTCTGGCAAAGCATGTCACGATTATTTTTAGCAGGTTTTATCCGTATCGTACTTTGAAAAACCAACACTTGGGTGGTGGGAAAAATTCCCTCGTTGCACCCTACATCCAATTTCCCTTTGGGTACTTTACGAAACTAAAATTCTTTATTTCTCCCTCAAAGATATGCGCTGCTTGCAATAAACAAGGTTATATTTAGTTCAATGCTTGGTTTCCAAGATGCACAGATACCCGGAAAAGCATAGAAAGGCCAGCGTGACCATCTTGGCAAACGCTTGAGGAAAGGGAAGCAAAGGGAAGAGACAGATATGCGTCAGTGAGTCATAAAGGAACTTCGAGAAAGGGGTGTGCTATATAAAGAAAGAAGAATAGAACATAATGAAATAGGAAAAGTTGTGACGTGGACTCCATGATCGAGTAATGACTAGTGTTGGGCGACATGTCGTCCAGACGACATATCGCGATATATATCGTGTCGGCGATATATCGTCACGATATTTGGCGATGTATAGCGTGTCGGCGATATATATCGTGTCGGCGACATATCGTCACCATATTTGGCGATATACTGTATATCGTGTCGGCGATATATCGTCTCGATATTTGGTGATATATATCGTGTCGGCGATATATATCACGATATTTGGCGATATATATCGTGTTGGCGATATATCGTTACGATATTTGGTGATATATATATTGTGTCAGCGATATATCCTCACGATATTTGGCGATATATAGTCACAATATTTGGTGATATATATCGTGTCGGCGATATATCGTCACGATGTTTGGCGATATATATCGTGTCGGCGATATATCGTCACGATATTTGGCGATTTACTGTATATCGTGTCGGCGATATATCGTCACGATATTTGGTGATATATATTGTGTCCGCGATATATCCTCACGATATTTGGCGATATATCGTCAAGATATTTGGCGATATATATCGTGTCGGCGATATATCGTCACGATATTTGGCGATATATATCGTGGAGACGATATATCGCCGTTTCACGATACGGAAAAAATATCGTGTCGTATCGTCTGTGACGATATTTTCTTGACGATATATCGCGATATCAAAATTTTGATATCCTCCATCCCTAGTAATAACTCCATGAATTCAAAGGGTCTCCAGTTTGTGTGTCTGTGTGTGTGTGTGTGGGTGTGTGTATGTGTGAGATGAAGCTAGAGATTTTTTAAAGTTTTTAAGTTCACTGTATGCACAGTAAAGCTAATCGAGACTGGACCTACAGCTTGAAGTGGAATCCAAACCAGACGGGTACCGAAAGCGGGGTCCGTTGATTATAAAGCGACTGACGAGGCTAGAGAATGTATGCGTATTCGTTAGGGATGGCACGCAGATAAAACAAGTTTCGAGAAGTATTGAAACTCGACAACATCCGTGTCTCGCACAAAATGTGTTTGATTTGATTTTTTTTCTCATTTAACGTCGCTTTTCTGTCGCTTTTGGCTAATGACGAAGGTGATGAAATTGATGAAAGGACACTCACAAAGAACACCAATACCAAGGCCGGCATTCGAACCCGGGACCCCTGGCGTCATGGCGCGCTGTGCTAACCACTCGGCCACGGAGAGGAAGTTTTCTGTTTTCACGTAAAAAAACAACAAAAAAAACAAAACAAGGGCTGTTTCTTTCTAAAACCTAAATTCAAGTGTGGTTTCAGGTCTCCTCGATAGCGTAGTGGTAACGTCATAGACTTGTAATCAAAGGGTACCGGGATCGATAACCAGAGGCACGTTTCATAGTGGTTGGAGTACTGTAGTAGGTTACAGCAACGAATTTGTAGCAGAAATCAGAGGTTTGTCGTATGTTCGATCCCACCACCTGAAGAGGAGAATAAAGGTGTTCTCTCCAAACGTAGTATTAGAATAAATATACTTTAAAGCGCTAGACAATGGATAATGTCCAGTTAACATTGTATGCTAATGTAGAGTCATTATCACTACACGTTCACAGAATTAGAAATTAAGGGATGTCTCATTTTTCTCAGTTTCGTAACAAGATAAAACGTATCGAGAATTTTAGTGTGTAGATCCAGTCCCGATTAGGATATCTGAGCATAAAGTGTACTTAAGACACAAAACTCCATTGGTGGTGACCGACCTCCGTGGCGGAGTGGTTAGCACGTCGCGGGTCCAGGGTTCGAATCCTGGCTTGGGCATGAGTGTTCTTTGTGAGTGACGCTTCATCAATTTCATCAGTCATCCTCATCGTCGCGAGACCTTCCCGCAGGCGCATTGGTTGCCTTGTAATCAAGGGGTCCCGGGTTCGACACGCGGTGGAGGCACATAGTGGTTCGGATCCCACTTTAAACTGTAGGTCCAGTCCCGCTTAGCCTTACTGTGCATAAAGGGGACTTAAAACACCAAATCAATCAATCAATCATCGTCGCGACTAGGTACAAATGGCAGAACAACGAAGTAAAATACACCAAATACATCCACGAAATCGAAGGAGAGGAACTTTGTTTTGAAATGCACTCCCTCCCCTCCTATTTCAGTCCCGCCGCTGCTTCAGTCGATGGCCGCTGCGGGCAGGGTCGGCGTGAGGGAGCTTCGAACCCGGAATTACGCAGCAGCCGGGGCTTGGGATCAATACCGAGTGCACAGCTGTCGAATGCGACCTTGACTGAGTGAGCGAAGGTCGCAGGGACGGAAGTTGGGAGAGGAAACCGTTCGCTTGGAGCACGCGACGATTTCACAATATGCGACTTCCGTCACCAGAAGTGGAAAAGTTCCTTCTGCGTCGATTCCTGTACTCATCTTTATTTGTTTTGCTTTTTTCTAATGTGTGTACACAAGGTTGATTGATTTTTTTTGATTTTTCATTGATCTAAGTCACTTTCAGATTAAATTGTTTGATTGATTGTTTTGCTTCATTTTACTAGATGACGATGAGTGATGATTAGGAAGCGGAAGTTGATGACCTAAGAAATATAGGTATATGACCTTTAGAATGTCCTAAAAAATGGGGAAAATGACGTAAAAAATGCAAAAAATGACCATTAAATTTGTTAGTTTCAGGTTAAAAATTGAAATGAAAAGGAAATTAAACAAAATGCAATATTGCTTTAAAAAAGAAGCACCAAATTCGATTAAAATATGCAACGAGGATTTCCAATGGAAACAACCGAATAATTTTACAACAATTAATGAAAAAAGTCGTAAACACTGAATAAATTGATGTAAAATGCATTAATTTCCCAGTTTGCCCCAGACGGGCACCTGCTGGTTTCCCCCGACACAACAAAGACTATCACCAGTTCAGTATTTCTTTTGCTCGTAAATTGAAATCCTGCGAGATATATATACCTTGGTGAAAAGATTCAAGAATATTACCAAAAAGAAAGAAGTGACAAAATATTATGAAACAATACACCGAATATTGCGTAAAATGACGGGAAAATGACCTAAAACCTGAAAATTGGCAAAAAATGCAAAAAAAATGCATTTTAAAATTAACTTTTTTGGATTCTAGACGAAGTGTAATATTGTGTATATTTAATGGGCATCGTATCCGAGATGTCAGAAGAAAGATGACATTTCATCAACTTCCGCTCCCTAGTGATGATATTATGAAATTGGTGAAGGGACACACAAAGAAAGCAGCCGCGTGGCGGAGTGGTTAGCACAGCGCGCTGCGACGCCAGGGGTCCCGGGTTCGAATCGCGAGTAAGACATTGCTATTTGTGTTTGTCCTAATGAGAAAGACCGAGAAACGTAAAAATTGAGAAAAAGTGAACAACCGCTTAGGGATATTCCTTTTTTTAAAAAAAGGCCGGTGTGGCGTCTGACTGCCACGCGGAAGACCCGGGTTCGATTCCACAGTGGTCGATGTAAGGTCGGAATTTTTCCGGCCTTGTCCCCGCATAAAGCGGCTCCTGGGGCTCACCCAGCCTCAAATCAATGAGTACCTAGGGGCAACCCTTGGGGGTAAAGGCGGCCGTAGCATGGTGCTGCTCACATCACCTCCAAAATGACCGATCGAGAATGTGTGGGGCTCTACACGCACATCCCCTAAATGTGCCCTTATGGCACGGTGCTCTATGCACGGGGAACTTCACTTTATACACTCACATAGAACACCCATGCTCAGGCTTGGATTCGAACACAGGATCTCTAGCGTCGCTGTGCTAACCACTCAGCCACAGAGGCCGGCTTATTATTATTATTAGTGTTATTATTATTATCCCGCACCGTGGCCGTGCGCTCTAAGGAGTCATGCTTCCGTCTCCGTCTACGGGACGCGCGCAGTTTCGAGTCTCCTGGGGAAAGCGTAACAAAGTTTCTCCTGAGATTTCGTTCGGCCTGTGTGTGGGATCGGTGGCCATCTACCATCGTCAGGAAATTGAAGAGCTACGAATGAGCAGCAGAACCTGGTCATGGAGACCTACAACAAAGACTGGGGATTCGTAGTGCTGACCACACGTCACCCCGTAACTCGGCAGGTGGAAGTGAGGCCTGCAGTCGGTAGAGGGCTGTTGCGCCACTGGCAATTAATATTATTTTGCTCATGGTTATTATTAAAAAATAATAACTATTATGAAGTAGTAAAAAAAAAAAATTATTGAAATTTATCATTTTTCTACTTATTATTATATCTTTGGAGAGACTTCTGCTTGATCCACCAAATGAGTGAATATCCAGTGCAACTGTTTTTCGATTTCCTTTTTTATACAGTGTACCGAAAAGCATAGTTATTCTATTTTGTTGTTAACTTTTATGCTCATCGGTGATAAAAATCTTTAAAAGTTACGAGGAAATTTTAGCCGCAGTGTCTGTGTTACGTGAACTCGCATAAAAAAAACTAATTTTTGGAATCTTGAAAACTGAATCAATTTATTCTTTGGTTTCAATGTAAAAGCATAAACTGATTCCTATTTTACATTATTTTTTTAAGATTTAAAGCGGCTCTTGGGCTCATCCAGCCTCAAATCAATGGATACCTGGGGCAACCCGAGTGGGGGTAAAGACGTCCGGAGCGTGGTACTGATCACATCACCTCCAAAATGGCTGAGATCGAGAATGTGTGGGGCGCTACCCGCAAATCCCCTAAATGTGCGTTCATGGCACGGTGTGTAAATGTTATTCTGTTGGCATAATAACTAACTGAACGTCATTTCTGCTATTAACAATAAAAGTAATAATCTTTTTTGTCTACATAATAGTGTTTCTCCCCTTGGAAAGTGCAATAAAAGGTTTTAAGGTCTTGCCGACTGAAGTAACGAGATACGAAGGTCATGGATAATGATCAGAGCGTGATTGCACAGACGTTGCGTGTTTAGGGCGAAAGAACATGGAAAGCTAATCCTGACGCTTGGTTGTGGTTGAAGAAAAAAGGTACGCAGAGATGCCAATGTATCGATCTGCATTCTTGGACAAGTACTGCACGCACTGTATACAGTACAGTATGCATTTCACCGATTAAAAGGTCTGCTTGGAAAAGCTCTATTCAAAAATTTCATGTGTGTGTAGACACACCAGTGGCGTCGACGAACAAAGTTCTGCGGATGGGCTGTGTCTGTCGTTAAAGCTGTCAAAATGGCATGCTTCTTCCTTCCATCTCTTCGTTCTCTATGTCATTCCTTTTCTCTTCTATCTACTGTTCGTATATATTCATTTCCGCTTTTTAAGGGAGCTGTAGCCAGTAAACACATCACAATAAAATTAATCGACTATTTCACAATTTTATTATTTCATCCCGTTCCGTTATAATAAAGAATGTAATAATTAGAGACCGGATGTTTAGGCACTAAAAACATATAAAATAGGCAGGCAAATAAGCACTTATAATTTTCAAAATAGGCAGCAAAATAGGCATTAAAATACAAATAGGCAATAAAAAAGGCAATGAAATGTAACTCAAAATAATTAAGATAAACATACAAAAAGAAATAGGTGTTTCAATAATATAGAAACATACCTGTACATTCTTTATAGTTGCTTAAAAAAAACCAGGAGCTCATCATTAGAGACAGCAGTCCAATATTGTACTTAATAAATCACTGCAAACATGAATCACGCCAGTCCAAAAATTTTCATTGTATAATGGCTACACACAATAGTCTGACAAAAGAAATTGTTGGCTACTTCCAACCAGTACGCAAATTATTTAAATACACACTTTATCACTGCACACAGGTTATTTCAGTTAAAAAATTTACACTATATATTCCACACAGCAGTTCAAACTAAGAAACTGTTTAAATGCATTTCAAGTTTGTACTGTATGGTTTGGCAGTCTCTGAATAAGAAGCACTAATTGTGGTTGCACATCACAACAAGGTATTTCTTCAGGTGATCAACCGACAAGTTATGTCTGCGATCGGTCAACACATTTTTTTTAGAATTGAAAAAGATCTTTCAACCTCCACAGATGTTACCGGAGCATATTTAAAGCACGCGAGAACATGTGGATCTAACTCAGTTTGTATATTTTTACCTTTCAGAACTTGTTGAATTGCCCTTAATTTGTCCAAGTCCTTATTAGCTGCAATAACTCGCTAATTGTTATTTTTTAAATTCCTTGGAAGCATCGGAAACTAATCCTGGGAACAGGAAATTGTATGCACAGAGTTCAGTCATGTCCCAATGTTAAAGTAAATGCCTAAAATAGGCAATATCTGGCATTTATGAAATAATATAGGCAATATCTGGCATTTATGAAATAATATAGGCAATATCGTATGAAATAGGCAAAATTAAATTGCCTTTAAATTAAGCTAATCCCTCCCCCCTGGCCTTCGCAACATTCGTTTTCATCATATCTCTAACAGGAAAGAATAGGCATTTTGCCTAACATCCGGTCTCTAGTAATAATATAACCCTTGGCTCGACAGCCCTTGAAGGGCCTAGGCCGATCTCCTGACTGCCCGTCTCCCGCCCACATTCCTACCGAGAGGTGTGGAGATCTTCAACCAGTAATGGGGTGACGTGAGGTCAAGACCCGAAGCCCAGCCGTTATTCGAGATTTCCGAGACCGGGTTACGCTACTCACTCGTAGCTCCCCAATTACCTCACGATGGTGGGTTGCCACCGGTCCTATACACAGGCTGAGAACCCAGATGGACTCGAACCCATGCCGTCGGAGCCCAAAGCACAGCCCCTTAGACCGCACGGCCACGGAAGAGAACGTTCCGTTATAATACACATTTAAAACAGCATATTTTGCTGTAAAAGAAAACGTTCTCAAAATTTTTTCTGTGTTAGCCATATTTATTGTAAATTTTAGCAGTCTGGTCCATAGTGATAGAGGCCGACACTCTTCTTAACTTACGCCACTGTAAATTGATTGATTGATTTGGCGTTTTAAGTCCACTTTATGCACAGCAAGGTTAATCGGGACTGGACCTACAGTTTAAACTGGGATCCGCCACCGGTTATCGAACCCGGGAACCCATGATTACAAGGCGACCGCTCTTACGCCACTGTAAAAAAAACCTCTGAAAGACAAAGCTACTGAGCGGACGATCACAGGGAAGCTTCGGCAATCATCCGCGAACAAAAGAACATCAGACAGTTCGAAGCTCCTCCAGAGGGCATTGCGTTCGTTTTTTTGTTCCCTTCCACCTGGCGCTTAGTCGAAAGTAAAAGAATAATAAAAAACACGTCTGCATTCGGGAATGCAGGAAATCCTACATCCGCCGTTCGAAACATATGAACGTGGAGATTTTACATTTCTTTCTTTTTCATGTTTCTTTTGCCGTTTTCACGACTTAATGAGATAATTAATGGCGCAATTAATAGGGTGAAAGAGGAAAACGATGGACAATTATGGATGCTGCGAGAGGAAGCGGACTAACAATGGGACTGGACAACAATCTTCAAGGATACGAGGTCTAGTTTCACTCAAAATGTACAGCAATTTATTACAATACTGTAGAAATAATGGCGACGCTATGGTGGGCGAATTTATTCTCTGTCGGCTATAAGAACGAGCTCAATGTAAATAAATACTTGTGACTTCTGAAAAATCCTATTGGTTGTCCCAATAACAGCTGTGTAGGAACCATGCGCATACATGCATGTAATGACTCCATACCACTCAACGTTGCTGCTATCATGAAGTTGTGGAACCTTATGAGCTGTACAGCTACGATCAATATATCCATGAGCAAAACAAGAACTTCAAAGGAAAGGAATTATTTGTCACGACCAAGGGAGCCTGCAGATTTTTTCTCAGGGGGAGCAGGATCACAAAAACGTTTATTATTATTATTATTATTATTGCTATTATTTTTGTTACTACTACTAACAGTGGCTTTGCTCCTTGGCGCCTTGCCCCCCCCCCTCCCGGTTTTGGAACCAATTGCCGCCACTGACTACTAATGTTTTTTTTTTTTAAATTACATACATTTGTAATTATCATATTCTGTATATCTATATATATATTAATTAAAATTATATTAAAGCGGAAATAAAAAGTAGGCTTAATTCAGGAAATGCATGTTACTTCTCTCTTCATAAACTTTTGTCTTCTCGTTTAATATCTAAGAAACTAAAAGTTAAAATATACAAAACAGTAATTTTGCCTGTAGTATTATATGGATGTGAAACTTGGTCCCTTACATTGAAAGAGGAACATAAATTGAGAGTATTTGAAAATAGGATCCTTAGGAAAATATTTGGACCTAAAAGGGATGAGGAGACAGGTGAGTGGAGAAGGTTACATAATTTAGAACTTCATAAGTTGTATTCATGTCCAGATATTATTAGAATAATTAAATCAAGAAGACTTAGGTGGGCAGGCCATGTCGCACGAATGAGAGAAGGACGAAGAGTTTACAGGATTCTTGTTGGGAAACCTGATGGTAAGAGACCTGTAGGAAGGCCAAGACGAAGATGGAGGGACAACGTTGAGATGGACCTAAAGGAAATCGGTAGGGATGGAAAAGAGTATATAGATCTTGCTCAGGATAGGGACAGATGGAAGGCCTGTGTTGCTGCAGCCATGAACCTTCGGGTTTAAGAAGGCTAGAAAGTTAGTTAGTTAGTATATCTATATATAATTTGCATAACTGTATACTGATAAAAGCTGTTTTTTTGTAGTTAGATAATAATCAGTGTAAAATAGACTGTAAGCTTAAATGTAACCCTATTTCAAATAGTAATTAATAATAATAATAATAATAGTTGCTATACGCCAAGGGTCCCGGGTTCGAATCCCGCTCGGGCTTGGTTGTTTGTGAGTGTCCATTCATCAATTTCATCATTTCATCACTCATCCCCATCTTCGCAACTTAGCCAAGAGGCACAAAACGCGAAGTAAAATAAACTAAATCAATCAATCAATCAATCAATAGTTGCTATAACTTATGGCCTGTAAGTCACAGAAAACAGCATTTCTTGTTATAGAATATCTCTACAATTTCACAATTCGAATTACGTTAACTATTTTCAGTCCCTCCCTGCGGGCGCCCTTGGTCGCGACCATATGATATCGTTTACATTAACTTCATTCTTGTCGTGGATGAATAGATAGATTTGTTGTTTTATGTCCACTTTATGCACAGTAAGGCTAATCGGGACTGGACCTACAGTTTAAAGTGGGATCCGAACCACTTGTGCCTCCACCGGGTATCGAGCCCGGGACCCCTTAATTACACAGCAATTACGCTACCACTGCGCCATCGGGGAGGCCCATTTGTAGGCCTAGTCGGGCTAGATTTAAGGCTTAACCTCAATCTGGGAACTTTTGCATAAACCTCCATTCCCAAGCCAAAACATAATTCTAATTGGTTATTTTTTCTTGACGTACTGACGAGCGGAATCGCAGTTGCTTTTTTTCAACGTTTCTTTGGCCACGTTGCCTTTCTTTAAATGTTTTTATGCCAGTCTGCAAACTGTTAATTTTAGAGTGGTACCGTTGTCTACGGCACCATTCCACTCCTCTTGACTTTATACGAGTCACACACACGAACTGAAGTAGGCATTTGAAGGGGCTTAAAGAATGCGACGCTATTTTTTTGTCTTCTTTTAGACTGGTCGTTATCATCTGCGTATTGAATAAATTCAAAACGGAGAATGGTAGGTCAGCACTCTGACGGTAACTGCTTGCAGACAGGAACAGGAGCGAAACTAGACCAACAGAATGAATCTTCGCATTTCTTGCGATCTTCATGTGAAGTTAAAGAGGGTTCTCCTTCCCCCAGCTTGACCACATGGCCTTTTTTTATCTCTCCGATCAGCAATGCGCGAGAACTGAGGAGCATTTCACGACCAGTGCAAACACGAATGCACATTCTAGTGGGCAGTTCGCGACGGGAGAATGGCTTTTTAAACATCGCAAACAGAAGAAGAAAGACTTTATGTTTTTATTACTTTCAAAAGCACGAAAGTTATCTTAGCTCACGCATGCAGAACTTCATCTGGATGCATCCTAGAAGAAGCAATTCCCTGTTCAGATCCTGCTTAAGACCGGGACATTTGTTCAGATACGATTAGGAATTCGTCCACTGAAAATGTAAATGTTCTATACCCGATTATTCCTTTTTTCAGGAGACACCTTTAAAGTTTGACATGATATACGGTAGTTACTGGACCATTGTCATCATTTAGCTGAAAGTTTGTATCATTGCAAAGATTCATTGCAAACAGTAGCGACGATTGGGTGATAAAACTGAGGGCGGCGGGGGACGGGGGGGGGGGGGACAGTTTACTTTTTCTTGGTAGATAATGCATAGCATTAAGAGGCCATGGTGCGGGGGCAAAAAGTGGGGGGAGAGGGCAACTGCCCCCTCTAATTACAAAGATTGTTGCAGCTGTAATGAATTATTGAAATTTCAGATTTTATGCAACACTAACTTTTATTTGAGAGTACCAGTCTCCTCGGTTCGAATCTCATCCTGGGCATGGGTGTTATTTGTGAGTGTCCCGTCATCAATTTCATCATATCATCACTCATCCTCATCTTCGCGATTAGCCAAAAGTGGGAGAAAAGCGAAGTAAAATGAACCAAATTACTCTCATCTATCGATTGATTTATTGAACTTCACTTTTCTGCAACTTTTGACTAATCGCGAAGATGACGATGAAAGATGATGAAATGGATGAAAGGACAATCACAAACATGAACGACACAAAAGGAGCCCTACAGAAGGCGCCAGAGCCTCGCTAATCTGCAAAATGCAGTCCAGGGTGTACGTGGAAAGGAGGTTGGTATTTGGGTGTGTCTACAAAGACCCTATCATTGATTCATTCGTATATATACAGGGAGAGTCAAATGAAGATCTACATTTGTTTTGGTTTCTTGTCTAGTAGATTTCTGTATGTAGGGTTACACAAGCTTGCTGCATTTTAGCAGCCCTATTGCTGGTCTACTGTACTTTCAACTTTGAGTGAGTGCCTGTATACCTTTAAGGAGAATAAGTATTTAGTAAGGAGAATAAGTATTTAGTGTCCATGTGATCAGATCACTTATGAGCCACTGAGAAGGCCTTTCCACCCATCTGCCTTCGAACTGAGGCCATTGTCGAACTTTCTCCTCCATTAGTAAACTTGCTGGTGTGGTAAGCATGCAGATATATTGAATTTTCATTTGCCGAGGAATTTCTGTAAGTTTTAGGTTGACAGAAGGCAAGAAACCACTCCTCCTCACTGGTGCAAATGTGTATAGGAGGCGCCGTCTTTCAAATAACAAACATGACGTTTTGAAGCTCACTTGGTTAGTGTTGCAGCCTTGAGGTTGTTTTATAAATAACAGTTGATGCCTCATATACATTTGAATGAAAGCACTATTTTCTATCTGCGAGATCGCGGATGGATATTGGAATGCAAACTGAGGTTATCCAACAGCAATCTTTCAACTGTGGAGAACTTAATGTAAGTACACACTACTTATGCAATAATTGATATTCTGGATCAACAAGGTTATACTCGCTTTCGAAACCAAGAATGCGATGAGATATGGCCTTGATATCGTTAAGTGTGCAATTGGAAAATTATGGCGGATTCTTCTGTGTTATAACTGCAATACCTACAGAGGAAGTTCCACTCCACTCGCGCGTGGAATTATGGGTGAATCATTGATGTAATAGTTTCTCTTTTGGATTGAAACAAAGAGTTAGTACACTGAGAAAAATACTGCTAAGTTGTGCAACTCCATGTTGTGACGGCAATCTACTTGTAGAAGAAATGGCTGTTTCAGCCCATTCGCTCAACAGCCGAATAAATCTATTGGCCGCCGGTACCAAATGTACTCTCCTAACTCCATATAAACAAATGCTTAGTTAACGCTTGGTTAACGATTGTAATCAAGGGTCCATGGTTTTGTTTCCCGGTGGATTTGAATAGAGAGGTGTTTCTCATAAATGCTTAGTTAAGTACCCTAACAAGAATTACGTGATCATAGATGGCGGCAGCTAATCACAAAACTACTAATATCTCAGGTGATATCTGTCCGATTTTCATGAAACTTGGATTTTTTATACTAAATTTGACCTTTAGGAAGGTATAAGGTCAAGGGTACAGGGTCAACGAAGTTAGTAGTAAGGTGTGTTTTATACAGCGTATATGGATACACTACTAGGTATGATTGTGTTTTCTGCAAATATGTTGTATAAAGAAACAAACTAGAACTACTAAGTGAGGTGAGTGTACAGTCACGGACACTGCCGCGCTGTAGGGATTCCATTGAAAGTCAATGTATTCATTACAACCCGGCAGTGTCTGTGACTGTACAAGTACTTAAAGTATCTAATTGTAAGATATTAGTTTTAAGTATAAGTATTAATTTTTGTTTTGAAGATTTCTTTTAAGTCCACTTAATTCGCAGATAGGCTCTGATAGATACGAACTTTTAAAACTGGGATACGACGAACCACTATGTGCTTTCACGGGGTGTCGATCCCGGTACCCCGTGATTACAGGGCGACGACATGATTACTACGCCACGGGGGGGGGGGGGCTAATGTTTATTTTGTTTAAACTTACTAGTTGCTTGAATGAAATGAAAATGGATTACGTAAAATGTTCTAGAGTGTCAAGGGGTACTTGTTTGTAAGAACATTTCAAGCTGAAAGTAACTGTATAAGTTACTCAGTTATATTTCTGGATTGAGTAACTGTATATCAGGTACTTTTTGAACCAAGTAACTGTGACTCGGTTATTTTATGAAGCAAGAAATTGCATCAATAACTTACCTACTTATTGAACCAAGCAACTGCAGCTGTAACTCAGTTACTAAATCTTGAACCAAGTAACTGCAACTATAACACGGTTACTTTCTGAACCAGGTAACTCAGTTACTTCCTGACCCAAGTATCTGTAACCCAGTTACTTTCTGAAGCAAGTAACATCAACTGAAACTTAGTTATTTTCTGAGCCACGTAATTATAACTCAGTTACTTTTGAACCAAGTAACAACCGAGCGAGTACAATTGTAACCCAATTACTTTCTGAACCAAGTAACTATAACTCACTTTAGAACCAAGCAACTGCAACTATAACCAAGTAACTAAGTCAGTTGCATTTAAAAGTAACTTTCCGAACACAGCTGGCTCTTTACTTTTTCCTTTTGGTTTTCCTGCTACAATGTTCATTGAATTTCTTTCTGTTATGGACTAACGAAATAATATCAATCCAGTGCTTACAGAATAGAATTATTTTTTTAAAACTCATGGTTTTCTTTGTTGTGTAAAATTTGTAAATGAAGTATTATTTACATGCGGTTTGTGGCAAATGAATAAGGAAGGATGGGAGATTTATTGGAGTATGTTTACCGGTTTATATGCATCCCGGGTAACATCGCCCACGCCTCAACAAAAACAGCAAATATTCACCAGTGTACCTTTCGCGTCTATATGGTCTGGGGGTTTGAATGCAGTGCGGAGGTTTAAGTTTCCTCCTGTAGATAGCACCGTTGTCATTGTCAACAATAACCAGGAAACTGAGCTGTTATATTGTTGTGCTGAAAAGTTGCGTTATTGTGATCAGGACACACAGTAAGAATGGTGTACTCCTTGCCGCGAAAAGTTTTTGGAAAACTGATTCTGTTGTTGCTACGCAAAGGGCATTTAGAAACAAATTTGCCTCACGTTCTGCAAACAGGAACACAATATTGTCGCTAGTGAAGAAATTGGAAGAAACAGGATCGCTTCTGAGTGAGACAGGGAAGCATCGGACCCCACGGACAGGTGTTGTGGAAGATGTCAGTGCTCTTGAGGTCGCCCAAGAAATCTCTTCGTCGTTTGTCACAAGAATACGGCTATAGTTATTCAACATGTCAAAAGGCAGCGAAAACTGCAAAACTAAGGGCGTACAAAATTACAGGTGTTCAAGAATTGAAGGATCCAGATAAAGTTAAACGTGTAGATTACTGTAATTGGTTTTTAATGTTTATTGTGCGTAATCCTGATATTCTGAAAATAACGTGGTTTTCTGATGTAGCCTGGTTTCATCTCTCTGGGTATGTTAATTCTCAGAATACACGGATATGGGCAGCTGAAAATCCACATAGTGTAATCGAAATTCCATTGCACTCACAGAAAGTTGGGGTATTGTGCGCTGTCTCAGCATCACGTATAGTGGGTCCAATCTTCTTCAATGCAACAGTGAACACAGAGCGGTACAGGGCAATATTCATGGAATTTTGTTGAAAGTTTGGACGACATTGAACTCACACAGGGTTATTTTCAACAGGATGGTGCTACATGCTATACATCGCATGACAGTATGGCACTGATTGAAAGTTTCTTTGCGAAAGGGTTATTTCAAAGGGATTGTGGCCTCCAGACTTGACTTCTTTCTGTGGGGCTTCCTAAAGGGACGTGTGTACACAAACAACCCTACATCCCTGGAAATGTTGAAGCAGAACATTATCACTGAAATTGCGAACATTAGAGCAGAAACACTGTCAGACAGCCCTTAACATGGAACGGCATGTTCGACTTTGTTTACAGGAAGGAGGTCGACACTTTCAGCACCTTCTTTAAAGGTGAGATGTTATGTCATATGTCTGTGCAATTTTATTTATGTTTGAGTGAATACAAAAAAAAACAACCTCATTTTCATTAATTCAGTTTAGCAAAAATCCAATACTTCAATGTTATTGTAGGGTATACTGGTGAATATTTGCTGTTTTTGTTGAGGCGTGGGCGATATTACCCGGGATGCATATAAACTGGTAAACATACTCCAATAAATCTCCCATCATTCCTTATTCATTTGCCACAAACCGCATGGAAATAATACTTCATTTACAAATTTTACACAACAAAGAAAACCATGAGTTTTAAAAAAATCACCCTGTACTTCTTTTTACAGGCAGTCGAAAGCTTTTGGGCTTTACCGTTCAAATCAAGGTCTCTCGTTACTATTGTTCTCGGAGCGGTTCTGGCAAGAAACCAGCTATCGAAAAGAAAGTATCCGATCGTACAGGTCGATGTTCGTCTCTTCCGATCCAGGGCCAGGTGAGAGTCGCTATCTTTGAGCCGTGACGGCCAAAAGGCATCGCCGCACGTATACACGTGAAAGAGCCACTTCTGCTCGGCTATTTTTACAGTGGACTCGGGAAGTCGGCGTTGCCAAATCGGCCATTTCGGAAACAAATCTGGGTCTTTTTGTTTAATCTTTTTTATTTGTACCAAAAGTGTGGGCAGCGAATGATTAGTTCAGTTGGACAGGTAATTAACTCCATTACGAGTTAATTGCTAGTAATTAACTTGGAACACACTTGAATTAACAAAACGCGTTTGGTTAAGTTAATTGGTTGATTGATTGCTTTGTTCTCTTCAGTCCACTTTATGCACAGAAAGGCTAATCGGGATTGAACATAAGAGTTAAAGTGGGATCCGAATAACTGTTCCATCTGCCTCTATCGAGTATGGAACCCGCGACCTTTTGATTACAAGGCGACGACGTTACCACTAGGGTCTTTTTTTAAAAGTAGGATCTCTACGCGGCGGCTTTCCCCACATACCAAACTCATTTCAAATTCTCTCAATTCTCTTTTTCAATCATGACAGACGAACACAAGAATCCATGTCCGAACCGGGATTCCAACCCGGGACACCTTCCGGACTCTCTCTCTCTCTCTCTCTCTCTCCCTCTCTCTCTGTCATACCCTCCCACCCCCCAGGTGTCTCTCTCTCTCTCTCTCTCTCAGAAAGAAAGAAGGAAAGAAAGAAAAATAAAGAGAGAGAGAGGGGGGGACAAAGAGGGGAAAAGGGTACAATAAACGTTAATTTTATGCTATTTCCGAACAACAATTTCGAAAATATTTCGGGAGACTATTAAACCCACAGCAGCCGCTCCCGAAATTTTAAGAAAAAATTCAAACTACGGATGAAAACCAACTGTATATGCAAGCACGTAGCCTATCCAGGGGGTGGGCTAAGCGGGCATAAGCCCCCTCCGAAACCCTACAAATATCTAATTTAAATAGTGTATAGTGGTAATTAATTTTACTTCCTTGGCAGGATTAAACATTAGATCGAAAAATGTTTAATGTTTAGAGGAACCAGGTTATATTTTTATAATTTGTTTGAGTTGGTGTTTATATTGTAACATTTAATCCAAACAATAAATGGATCGACAGCTCTCAAAATGTATAGATTTCTTTGTGATAGGTCATACAATATAAACTTTATGAATACAAGTTTGGTCCTAACTTTTAATGCCTCTTTTTTAACGGAATGTGTAAAAGTTAATAACAAAATACAATAATTATGAATTTCAGTACACAAATTGTACAAAATATAAGAGAAATAATGGACAACAATTGTGTTAGATATTCACTGATACGGCGGATTGAGTAGCAAGTCCCTCCATTTATATAATAATAACAACAACAATAATAACCATAAATTTGGATTGAAATGGGTTTATTTTTAATAACTTAGATATAATAGTTATTATTGTAAAATTACAATTATAACCGTGGTGATAATTATTATTATCATTATTACTATTTATACTAATCGTTTTAGCAGCGCCCAGCCCCCTCTACAAATATTTCTGGCGACGCCTGTGCTGGTAAGGGATGAGCCCCGAGAAATAAAATCCTTGCTACGGGCCTGGAGACCACGATTACTACTCTTGTCTTTCACAACTTTTAGTTAGGAAATATTTTATAGTGTACCTCTCCCCCCCTTACCCTAGTACGCAGCGCCTTTACAATTCCAACCCCCCCTCGGAGGAAAATCCTTGCCAACACTTGGGGGATAGCAAGATATAGATAGAGATATTGGGGGATAGCATAAACTGCTGGTGATGCATCTTCCAAAGCTTACGAAAGTTTAAGAGGGAAATTGAAACTTAGTTTCTTAATTAGATTTGACGTTATTTAACAATTCAGCCACATACTTTGTTTGTTCAGGTGAAAGAATTAATGCTAAGGACGAGTTCTTGCTACTTACTATCGTTAATTCTATACCTCATTTATATGTAATACGTGACTCATATGTTTTTTTTCCTTGGTTGTTTTGTTTTTCTATGATACTATTATTTTCATATCCTGAGTAAGATTTAACCTCACCTGTCAGGTTGCTATACTTTCTATTCCTTTTACATATCAATTTTTATATTACTTTAGCACATATTATCATGTTATTGTGCCTTATCGATTCTATTGAGTGAATATTCTGTGTAGTGTTGCCCACGAGACGAGACTTTGGCCTGTCTCGTCTCGTGGAAGTCTCGTGGAAATGCTGTCTCGTCTCGAAAATATTCGTTTGTCTCGGGACACATGATCAATCTCGTCTCGTCTCGAATTCTTAAAAGCCTGTCCCGTCTCGTCCCGTGGGCAACACTAATTCTGTGTAACAAACAATGTGATAATACAATAGTGTCATGTCTCTAAATAAATAAATAAATAAAAATAACCATGCACGGAGAGAGCTAATACCGAGAAATGCATCACGTGAACAGATCAAACCCGATTACTTAAAATACATCAAAATTACACATTCAATTGTACTAAGATGCACCAAAAATGCATAAAATTTTCTCTCATGCATTTCGAGTTATGTGCGTAGGTTCTTGAAAAAAAAAAACACCATTCAGAACCAATTTAGCTCTTTCTAACAACCCGATATGGCAACACTGTTTTCGACCCGATGCTTGTCTTGGATTCGTTAAGGAACGAGATAACTCCTTACCGCCTCGCATAGTAACTAAAAGGGACCTGATTTATTGAGATGCGTTTCTAAGCAATCGCGAACTTTTTATGTATCCCACCAAAACTTCAAGGGATTCGTGTCGGTCCCAATTTCCGTCTTATCTCTCTTGGCACCGCCTTCTGTTCACAGAGAACTTGTTTTTTCTCTTTTTTCTAGCACATCGTTCGCTTAAATCTCAGATAAATGACGTTTGTGAGTTGAAAAGGCTTAACCTTGGCGCTCTTCACTTGTTCTTTATCACGGATCGTTGATCAGTGCATAGTCGGAATCGTATGCACTGAGGGCGGGCCGCCCAGATGGCGCAGTGCTAAGCGTCGTCGCCTTGTAATCAAGGAGTCCCTGGTTCGATACCCGGTGGAGGCACATAGTGGTTCATGTAAATTGTAGGTCCAGTCCCGATTAGCCTTACTGTGCATAAAGTGAACTTAAAACATCAATTGAATTTGTATGCACTGAAGGGTGAATTTAGGCACTAACATGTTGGCCTTATTTAAGAATATTGAAACAATGGATTGCATTAGCATCTCACGGTGGCGATAAGATGCAGGCAGCTGCTCCACACTTTTCCACACTTTTTGCCCCCATATTACCGCCTACCTATTCTCGTAGCACTTCTTGAGAATCGCAGGGGACCAACTTCCTTACTTGGATTTTTACCTTTCAGGCTTAAACCACATACGCTAACTCATGAAAAATGTCAAAAACAAGTCTGGTGTTAGTAAATTCAGATTTTTATTAATTTTTACATGCAAACATGCTTGAAATTTGTTAGAAAACAATCCGATTAACATGCATCGCATAAACTTACAGCCACCGCTTCCATTAAGCTAAGCCACAGAATATCTCCACCCTGCTATTCCTCTATTTTATACAATGCGATTGCCAATATGACTTTTCTTTGCAGCGCTGTCAAAGTTATAATTTGTACAGCGTGATTGCCATTGTAGTTTTTTACACATTGCTGGCAAAGTTGTAATTTGTACAGCGTGATTATTTTTATATACAACATTGTCAACTAGAGAACTTATGATCTGTCATAAATTCCCCGGGGTTGGGAAATTTGACTTTCTTACTGAGAATCAAGAAGAAATGTCAAATACTTCATGCATTACTAAAATTATGACATTGTTTACATGCAAGAAGTTAGTTAGAAAACAAACACCACATAAACAAAGATATAACATGTAAGATTATGACAAAATATCAGATTCATATATTAAAGAACTTAACATGCATGAACACAAAACAGAATACACATATGTACAGTTTGTATGCATAATCGCAGAACCAAATTTGTACAATTTTCATGCATAAACACAAAACAACACACGTGCAGTTTACATGCATCAGTAAAAAAAAAAAGAAAACACATCATGTACAATTTGCATGCAGAGATAAAATCATAACATATGCATCTCGCATACATAAATTAGCATGCATACATTTAAAACATGCAATAGATAACGTATGCACAAACTCCACATATTACAAATATGGTACCACTAAAATTTACAATTGTTATCATGCTCTCATTAAATATAGTTACACAGCATCATACAACTGCTCCAAACCTAACTCATGAAGTTGTTAGAAACCTACATGTTTCTGCCAGAAGCAGCTTATTTTTCCACATCTCTACATCAGGAATGCGATCCGTTAGTACTTTTTTACAGATATTTTGAGGTTCAATATTTAGCCTGAGTTCTATAGGAGCATAACCTGTACTGGAACAAATTGAATTATTTAACAGATGTAAAATGGCAGCAACATGGCTAGACCATTGCTTATGTTTACCATTGCAAAATATACGCATCAATCTATTTATTTCCTGGTGATATCTCTCCACTAAGTTAGCACTTGGATGATAACTGGGTATGTAAAAATTTTTTACATTGAGAGCATGCATACCTTTTGTAAAATGTTCTGCACGAAATTGTGGACCATTGTCACATATAATGATTGTTGGTATTCCCAAATGGATGAAGTAAGAATGTGTTAGTTTTCTAGTTACGATGGAAGCTGTACTATTGCCAATAGGATATGCCACAAGATAACGGCTAGCAGAATCTAATACTGTTAGTAAATATTTTTCACCTTTGGAGGAACGTATGAATGGACCTTGTAAATCAATAAATAATATTTCACCTGGTTTTGAGGGTTTGTGCATGATTTCCAGATACTTAGGAGGATGTTTATCTGGTTTATTTTTCATGCAAATTTCACAATCAGTGATGTAAGACTTTGTGTCTCTTTTCATATGAGGCCAGTAAAATATTTGGTAAATTTTACCGAGTGTCTTGTCTGTACCAAAATGACCACCTTGATCATGATACTTGTGCAGTACAAGATTTACTAATGATTGAGGCACGCATATTCTTATCCGGTTTGGATTGTGAAAATCTTTGATGGTAAGTAGATCATTGTGAATAAGGTATATATTCTTCCAGTTTCGATGTTTGCTCTGTTGTGAACTTTCACAACCAGCGAGAACAGATTTAACACCACTGCAATACGGATCACTATTTTGTTCATTAACAAAATTGTTTTTATCACATATTAATGACTCATCAAGATACTCAAAGTTATTCATGAATATGAGTTCATTATCATGGTCATTAAAAGATCGGCTCAACAGGTCTGCCAAGAGTTTTCTTTACCTCTACAATACTCGACATGGAATGAGTACTGTTGTATTTGAATAAACCATCTAGTCAGCCTATTGTTCCAAGTGTGTGCAGATTCTAACCACGTGAGGGATTTATAATCTGTGATAACAGTAAATTTTCTACCTAACAACAGTGATTTAAATTTGTCCAGTGTAAAGAGTATTGCTAACACTTCTACTTCAGTGGACGTATATGATTTCTCAAAAGGTTTCAAAATTCTTGACACGAATCCAATCGGACACAAGTTGTTGTCTACCAGTTGAAAACAATATCCTGCAATGCCTATATTTGATCCATCAGTTTGAACAAAGAATGGTTTGTTCAAATCTGGATGGTAAAGCATTGTTTCTGCAATAATGGACTGTTTCAACAACTCAAAGGAGCATTGTGCACTTTCATCCCATTCCCACTTTTTGCCTTTTTTCAATAACTGGTACAAGGGATGTGCCATGATGGCATAATCTTTAACATATTTTGATAGCCAATTGAAACTTCCCAAGACTTTCTGCAGTTGCTTGATATTGCAAGGGACAGGTAAGTCTTTTATGGCTTGAACATACTTGGGAGATTTCTCATAACCCTGTGCACTGATAGAATGCCCTAAAAATTCCACCTTGACTTGACAAAACCTACATTTGTCCAGTCTCAGTGTCATGTTGGCATCTTGTAACTTGTCAAAAATAAGTCTTAAGTGAAAAAGATGTTGTTCGAAAGACGTGCTTTTGACAATTACGTCGTCTACATAACATACTGTAAAAGATTCCGTACCTTCCAAGGTTCGTGTCAGAGCATTAATGAATGCAGACGTTCCATTGATTGATCCGAACACTACCCTTGTGAACTGGTAAAGTTTTCCCTGAAAACTGAAAGCAGTATACTTTCTTGCTTTGGGGTGTAAGGGGACCTGCCAGAAAGCATTAACCAAATCTAGGGAGGACAAACATTGACATCCATGGAAACTCATTAAGAGTTTTTTTTGTTCATAGGATGTAATTGCTCAAGCTTGACATGTTTGTTGATATTTCTTTGATCTAAGCAGAGACGAATGCCTCCTCCGGGCTTGACTACAACTAGGAGAGGACATAGGTACTCTGACTCAGAATATTCAATAATGCCTAAGTTGAACATTTGTTCTATTTGCCTGCCAACTTCATCCCTATATGCTAATGGTATTGGATAGTTTTTGTTAACTATTGGTGTGGAAGTATCCAGTTCTATTGTGTGTGTATACTTGTTACAGAGACCTGGTAATTCAGAAAACAATGTTTTATATTGTTTTAACAACTGAAATAAAGCTATCCTTTGTGACTCATTTAAATGTTCACACTCTTTAACCCTTCTCCACAAGTCTTCATCAGAAGGATGAGAGGATGACCGTGGGGATATGTTAGATACAGAAGGTCTGAAATCTAACTCTTCTTCCGGACAACTTTCATTTGAGACAGCGATAAATTTGGAGAATTTGATTCCTTCGCTTGATTCCAAGAGTAAGCCTCGCTGGACAAAGTCTAAAGTACTATCAATATTGTATAGGACATCTAAACCGAGAATAATGTCTACTTTTAAATGTCTGACTACCAGGAATTTAATGTAAAAGGAAAGTCCACAAATTTCCACGTTCAAATGAGTGGAACCTATTAGCTTGTCTTTCCTTCCTGTATAGTCTACTAATTTTATACCCGTAACTGGCAATAGCCGTGGTTTAGAAGCCAGAGTACAAATAGACTTCCACAGGGTTTCCGAGAGAACACTGACCTCAGCGCCACTATCGAGTAAAGAAGTATATTCCTTATTGTTTATTCTTACTTTTATGTGAGCAGAAGGTTTACGCTTGCTATTAGTATTTATGGGTTGCTTACAATTTTTGATTTCTGCACTGCAATCTATTTCATCACATTCACTTAAGTTTATAAAATGAATAGCAGGATTTATCCCATCACTCACATCACCTGCTTTTTGACATGAGCTCGTAACTAGTTTAACGAGTTAAACTGGTGTATGTCTGCCTGGACTGTGATTTCATTTTGATTGAAATCATTGAACAGAGCTTTTTGATTCAAGAAATCAAAAACTACATTCATCCCAGACTTTGACCAATGAATTAAATCAATTCGGCCATTCCTTGGATTTCCTAAGTGTTTTTCAAATAGATCTAGTTTTATACTAGAATCTGCATTCAAAAACAGATCACTAATATTCACTACAATGAGATTCTCATCATTCCCTAACTCCATTAGAAAATTATTCCACTGACTCCACAAATCAGGATTGTCAGCAGTTAACAACTTTGGGATTGGTGGTAATGTGAGTAATATTAACTGATTCGTTAAAGGTAATAACTTGTGTATTAAACCTTTGAGGTCACTTTTCATTTTGTGTAGCTCAGTATATCTCAAAAAATCATTGGTGCCAATAAGCAACATCACTTTTTTACCAACTTTGGTATCTGGATGGATTTTTTGGGATAGGTTGGAAATAGTTTGGCCACTAGTACATAACCCTATGTTCAGTTTACCTAGTGAATCATATGAAACAGTGTAGTTTGCCAAGGTTTTTGCTATGCGGATCATCATGGAATCACCTAGCAAATGAACATTATTGTACAAGGGTTCAATGGCCTGTGCTTCGGTATTTGTTTTCACTGAATTGTAAAATTTTTTGTCTGTGTGATTAAGATTACTAGAGTTGGGTTGTTGCAAAGGAGGATTAGCAGGTACACTCATGACACCTCCCTCTCGACATGAGCGACTTACTCGTTTCCCGAAAAAGCAGACTTATTAGCATTGGTGATTACATTTCTTTTTGAGTTACGCTGTGTGCTGGAATGATCAACAACCTCGCACTTGAGTTTGTCACCTCTGTCTTTAGACTGATCGGTACATTTAGTTTGAATAATTGCTACGTTTCTATTACTATCAAAGTTTTTAGTTCTACTGTTAAATACTGCCTGTGGCCTTTCACGTAATGAAGTTTTGCTAAGGGCTTCGGAATTTTCTATTACCGTGATGGCTTCACTCAGCTCTGTAACAGGTTTCATAATGAAAATTTCCTTGATTTTGAAAGGCATCAAAGTAGCAATTTGAGCTAGCCTTTGTGCTTCGTCAGTGGTAGGTTGAACAATCTGCAAAATTTTCCATTGGTCCATGAAAAATGTTAGCAGTGACCCATGAACAGACTTTTGATACTGGGAATTCAAGATTTTGGTGAGCATTGTTGTTTTCCAATTAGAATTTTGATAATGATTCAGAAACTGAATCTTGAATGATTGGTAATCTGAAAATTTTTGCTTTGAGATCTTGTACCATTGCTTAGCATCCTTTGTTAGCAGCGTTGGTACATAAGTCATAAAATCTGTTTCTGCTATTTGAAATAACTCGAAATTCTCTTCGACATCATCTAAGAATTCAGATGGGATTAGTTCACTAGAAACTCCAGAGAATTTCGGAAACCTATTTAATTGATCTGACTTCAAGAAATTTCTTTTAGTAACATGTGAGGAAACTTGATTTTCTTTGCACCTAGAAACACTCTTACTTGTTCCATTAGGGAAAAGTGTTGTTACACTATCATTATTATTCACATTTACTAAGGGAGACTTTTCCTAGACCTATTCTTTTTTCTACTCTTAAGCCCAGATGAATGACAGCTAATTGTGCTGGGTGAACTATCTGAATCACTTTCCCGAAACCTGTGTAGCATGGTAGTAGTTGAATTCTGTAGAACTTTAACTTGTTGAGCTACACCTGACAAAACGGGCAACACTGTATTGTTCACAATACCCACTAAATGTTCTACCTCATGTGAAACATTACCATTTTGTAATTCACTAGTTTCGATGGGAATATTTTCACTTGTTTGGGATTTACCAGCAATAAAATTAAACCATTCTTCAGCTTCTGATGGCTCTTCAGTAGATTCCTGGTGACCTACAGGTGAAAATGCAGGCTTCTTTTTGACAGACTCTGGTACTTGTACTTGACGATGACACCATACCATACAGTCTTGGCTTGATTGTTTTCTATTCTTTCTTCCAGTTCAAAAAGTTTGTTTTTCACAACCACCAGTTCCTGACGCAATTCATCCTTTTCTTCTATCAATTTTCTCACTTCCATGTCAACTTTCTGGGTTTCACTCCTAACCTTCTCATTCCTAGAAATGCATTCTTGCCTGTATAGGGACACATCTTTCTGCATGACATTCAGTCGGATGTTCAGATCAGCTCTTATATTTTTTTCTAGATTCTTTAGATCACTCTTAAATTCTGCTTTCACTTGTCCTAACTCCTGTTTAAGTTCCTCTTGTGACTTCGAGATAGCTCGCAATTCAGCCAATATTTGCTCCATATTTCTTATTTTTCACATAAAACCACTTAAATTCACTTTGCACCAAACAAGAACTAGTTGAACACTATCACAATCGTGGAATCACATATTTCGTTTTTGCAAACTAGTTGCGATGATAATGTAAAATATTTCACATTATAATCATTAGACGAATAATCTTTGAGACAGCGTACTGAGTCTCATCAAATCTTTTTATGACCGCCTACCTATTCTCGTAGCACTTCTTGAGAATCGCAGGGGACCAACTTCCTTACTTGGATTTTTACCTTTCAGGCTTAAACCACATACGCTAACTCATGAAAAATGTCAAAAACAAGTCTGGTGTTAGTAAATTCAGATTTTTATTAATTTTTACATGCAAACATGCTTGAAATTTGTTAGAAAACAATCCGATTAACATGCATCGCATAAACTTACAGCCACCGCTTCCATTAAGCTAAGCCACAGAATATCTCCACCCTGCTATTCCTCTATTTTATACAATGCGATTGCCAATATGACTTTTCTTTGCAGCGCTGTCAAAGTTATAATTTGTACAGCGTGATTGCCATTGTAGTTTTTTACACATTGCTGGCAAAGTTGTAATTTGTACAGCGTGATTATTTTTATATACAACATTTTCAACTAGAGAACTTATGATCTGTCATACCCACACTATGACCTCGTAATGCTAAGTCTTGCTGCCAAGAGAAATTAAACTGTCCTTGCGCCCTCCCCCGAAGTTCTCAAAATTTGGCATCCAATCGCCGCCACTGGATTTTAATATAACTTCCATTATCTTTTCAATGAATGTAGTGTTTTTTACCAATCCTGAGATATTGTTTTTTGATTATATATACAATTAGTGCAAGAGGTTTACTAAATTAATGAACCCGTTAAAGGTAGTGGGCATTACATTGCCATCAGGAGGAAAACGAAAGTTTATATATATAAAAAGATAATTAAGTAATCTGAATTAGTAAAAAAAAGTGAAATTATTAGGAAAGCACTAAAAGGGAAATACAAGAAGCTGAAAATAACTTGAGCACTTGCCTAAGCACTTAGGGAGCTTCCACACCGACAAGTGTCGTTTCGGTCTGAAAGCTCCCTTAATGGCACCAAGAAAGGAAATAATAACTTGGTAACGCACTAATGGAAATAAATAGTCACTTATAATCACTATGGGATGGAAAACGGAAATAAACACTAACAAAGTGCAATTCAAAGAGAGAAAAAGAGAAAGAAGAGGAGAGCCATAGTAGGGTAATATAAGCTCATAGAACCAAGGTTGTTACAGGTTTAGGAAAATAAATTCAATTCCGGTCCGGGAGAGAATATTAACAAATGTAATTGGATTCTGGACCGTAAAGAATATTTTTATCTATAAAGAATTACAATGATGTCCAGGAAACTCCGGATCAATTTAAAAACGGTACAAGTGCGGCAATGAAAAGAAACAACACGCAACTTGGACCGAATTTAAATTGTGCGAGAAAAAATATTCCGGTCCTGTTACGGAAGCTTAGAATTTATAGGCTCCTGGACCTTTAACAACTCTGCTTAGAACTCTTAGACTGGCTTCAAAAGCGGACGACGCACAGATCAATAGACAAAATTCATGAAAATGAACGAATATGTAGAAATTATAAGAACTATTTAGTAATAATCCTAGTAGGCATGTGAGGATTGCTTTTTAAGCACAGTACCAAATGGGTTTGAAAAGAAAGTAGTTGAAGCAAAAATGGATACATTTTTTTAAAAAGACTTTTAATTCCAATCATTTATAGGAGAGCAAGAAATAGACAAAACCATATCTATTGCTAAACACCCCATCTCTGTTTGCTGAAATGAAACGTCTGAATTCCAATTCACAGCGTCCCAAAATTATCAGAAATGGTGCAAATAACATTTTGAACTGAATTATTAAGTTTTATACCAAAAGTGAATGAATTTATATTGTACATGGCAAAGTAGGCCAAATATAACACAAACTTTACATGATCTTTGAGCCCAAATTCCAATGTCTTCAGTCGTCTGACCCTGTATTCAAATATGAATGTGCTGGATACTCGATTGGTGATAGTTTCGCCTATTCACACCAACATGGAAAACAAGCTCAGCCCTTCTATAAATGGCGGCGAGTATACTAGCATTGTGCACGTTAAGAAAGTGATGATGTCGATATTCAGTGGCGTGTCCACGGGGGTTTGGTGAGGGTCATAACCCCCCCCCCTTTGGCCGAGCATCCCTAAAAAAAAGAACATCAAGTGCAGGAAAAGATGGCAAAATGAGGGTTGACTACCTCCTCCTTTCAAAAATCCTGGGCACGCAATATTTACATGTTTTTAAATAGATTAGGTTGGTTTTTGCTTATAGACATTTCCCGCTTTGTCTTTATAACGTAATAGGTGCTTGTGCTGAAACTTGGTGTGAATAGGAGAATCCTTTGTATTGGCGATGGCCATCAGTATCATATGTAGGCCGACGCGGTTCAGCAGTCAGAGCTGAGGGGCTAGTCACGAAATCTCATAACCTATATTTACTAATACTGTGTGGAGAAATTACGCTACTTGAAAGGTGCAAGGAAACAAGTTCTTCCCCATGGATGGGCTAGGGATAATTTTTAAATTACACAGTTGGATGGGTAAACACCAAAAATTCAAAAACAACCGAACAAAAATATGGTTAACACAGTTTTAAGCAGAAATGCGATAAAATATACTAACACAATCATTTTAATGATGTATTGGTTAGCAACACGCGCTGTGGCTTTGGATACAAATCCTAGCTGATGTATGGATAAGCCGCGAGAGGAGAGAAAGCAACGAACAATTGAAAATTTAGGTAAAGAAAAGTCGTGAACTGAAAAATAGGGAAAGAAGGGCGAAAATTGTTTGAGTCATTTATTTCGCTTTTTTGCCACTCCTGGCTGCTCGCGCAGATGAAGAATAGTGATGATATTATTAAATTGATGAAGGGACACTCACAAAGAACACGCAGGCACAGGACTTGGGTTTCGAACCTGAAACCTTTGTGATAACCACTTAGCCATGTCGGTCAGCAAGAAGGCCGAAAAGAAGGAATAGGAAATACACACACACACACACACATATATATATATATATATAGGGTGAACCATTTAAGTTGGTAACTCGACATGTCCTACAAACGAAACGTTATAGAAATAAATGTTTCAAATAAAAGCTATTTCACATTAAGGGAGAAAGCGAATGGCATTATGTATGTTTTAGTAGGGGGACCATTTTCAAGGTCACTCAATTTTTTTAAACGGAAACCTAACCGTTTAATATTCTGATTCATCTTACAAAAATAAACAACTTTCATAGAAAACATTGTTCTATTCAGCGCGTAGTTTCCACAGACATTTGGCAAGTCTAAAAATTGATAACAGAAATTCACACTATTTCATAAGATTCGACATTTTTATTTCAAAAACGAAATAAACGATACCCGGTGGACGCACATAGTATTTCGGATTGCACGTTAAACTGTAGGTCCACTCTCGTCTAGCCTATATGAATATAAAGTAGATTTAAAAACAATGAAAATTTCAATTCAGCGCAATACCTCAATAGCAACGAATAAGCAACATGTACCTGTAATTCTTATGCATTGGTGAACAATTGATGTCCACCCATATTCGACTAAGTTCAACTTGAGTGCATTCTCTTATCACATTCCCATAGAAATCTATTTTGACAAAGATTCAACGGTCTTATTTACATTGGACTTTGCTGCAAACTGTGAACTATCTGTCAGTTGATGTCTGTGAAGAGACATTTCTCTTCACACTCAAACGCGCATCAATCATCATCACCATAAACGCGAAACGGCGTCATCAACCGATGCAGACGACCCATTGTTGTCTCAATTCAAGTCAGAGGAAGGCATTGTTCCAAATTGATCTGAGTCATTGCTAATTTTCTTTAATCGCTGGAGTGCAGACGAATCGTAAAGTCTACATGTTTGTTTCTTATCCAGGAAGAAAATCCATTACGATTTCAGATCATGTTTCATAATGTTTAATCCACTGTGCTTACATTAGTGTAGTGACGTCATACTTTACGAAAACTAGGTAATGGATAAACAAACAGACGACGTTCAAACTTTTCACTGAAATTAATAAAGAGACCGCACACAAAAATTGCGAGAAAAGTTGATTCAGGATTGATTAATTGATTTGGTTCATTGTTCTACGCATTTCTGCCAACTTTTGGGTAATCGCGAAGATGAGGATGAATTGATTAAATTGATGAAGGGACACTCACGAAGAACACCCATGCCCAGGTCGGGATTCGAACCAGGGTCCACTGGTGTCGTATCGCGCTGTGCTAACCACTCTGCCACGGAGGCCGGCAAGTTGATTGAAGAGTTGCCTAAATGGTGAACCATTGTTTACCCCTTATAGACGTGTCGTTCATGAATATTTGTGAGTAAGCATGCGTCAATTTGCAGGAACATAGAGTAGCGCTCGAACAGGACTCGAATCCGGGTCTCTGGCTAAATGCGCGATTGCAATCTTTGCACAGGTAAAACCGTGTAAGCCGAAAATCAGGTGAAATCAAGGTTAACCTTTTGGTGCCCAAGCATCTCGAACGAGATACCCAAAAGTAACCCTCGGGGTATCAAGCGTCTCGATCGAGACGCTGTGTCAAGGTCGTAGTTTTTACGTTATAACTTTTCTATTTTTGGCTAGAATTTCGATTTTATTTTTTTATATTGTTCCTAACATATGTATTTAACGGAAATGGTTTTTTGCTTTTTTTTTTGTCTTCATGAAAATGGAGGGGGAAAGGCGGGAAAAGGGACTTCTCTTTTGCGTCTCTTTTCAAGGTCAATTTTTTGCCGACAAAGGAAGACCGACTTTGTTGTTCTAAAGCAATCCTTTTCACTCCTTCCTGTGAAGTCCAGTCGAAGGAAGCTTGTTTATCAGTATCCGATGTCAAAATGAAAGTTTTCCGTGAGGGTGCAAGCAGGGGGAGGGGAAGACTGGTTGTTGAATCTGCGTTGTGAGAATGGAATTTCGAAGCGCGCTGAAGGAAACATTTGTTTTTTTTTTAGCACAAGTGTCCACAAGTGGCAACAGGGGTTACCCAGCATTGTCTAAAAATAGAATTTCAAGCAGCTGCAAGAATTGGCGCTCATTTGTCACTACGTTCTAGCTTTTCGTCCGTGAATGTTGTGCGTAGGTGTCGTTTTGTGCCCAAGTGCGAGGACATTTTTTGGGTGGTGACAATTTTTTAAAATAATTTTTGGGGTTTTTCTCCCTTCCCCCTCCATATATACACCAAATTTGCATTAATTTTGCATTTTGTGCATTTTGACATTTTTTTTCGGGGCGGGTGGAAACACCATTTTTTTAAAGAAAAGTATTTTTGAGGGGATTTCCCCCTTTCCCCCTCCATATGTACGCCGAATGTGCATAAATTATATATCGTCTGAATCTGTGATTCATTCTGCGTACAACGGCATATCTTTCATATCTCTAGGGCATTTAGTTTCTGAGCTATTGCATTTTGAAGCTTGAATCAGTGGCGTCCCGACCATTCCTTTTGGGGGTACAACTCAAGTTACATTGGTCATACAACAATGATGCAAATATTTTTCTGTTTCTTACATGCCAACGATAATTTCTATGTGCATTTTGAACTTTTCATATCCTTTTTTTCGGGGGGCGGGGGGCGAAACCCCATTTTTTAAAAAAAAGTATTTTCAGGGGATTTCCCCCCTTTCCCCCTCTATATATACGCCGAATGTGCATAAATTATATATCGTCTAAATCTGTGATTCATTCTGCGTACAACGGTATATCTTTCATATCTCTAGGGCATTTAGTTTCTGAGCTATAGTCATTTCAAGGTACCGCTGCATTTTGAAGCTTGAATCAGTGGCGTTCCGACCATTCCTTTTGGGGGTACAACTCAAGTTACATTGGTCATATGATAATAATGCAAATATTTTTGTGTTCCTTACATGTCAGCGATCATTTCCATGTGCATGTCGACACTGTCATGTACTTTTTTCTTGGGAGGAGAGTGGGGGAACCAAAATTTTTTTCCCCGAAATTTTGGAATTTTGAGAGTTAGCCCCCTCCCCCCCCCGCCACATATACGCCGAACTTGCAAAAAATTCATATAGTCTGAATCTCTGGTTCTTTCCGCGTACAACGGTATATCACTCATCTCTCTAGGACAATTAGTCTCCGATCTACACTCATTTAATTGAAACTCTGCATTTTGCTCAAAATCGGCTCGGGAGAGAGAGGCTTACTTGTGAAAAAGGCCTTGGGCGGCAAAAGGTTAAACAGTAGCTCTGTAGGTAACGGTAATCTAAGAGATCTGGATTCGAATTCTGGTCGAGGTAGCAATTATTCCTACATCTCCTAAGTGTAGATCTCCCTATTAACCAGATCTGGCTCGACCATACACTCTTTCCTTGTATACATTTCTTATGCACAAATTCAAGATATGAATTCAAGTAAATTATGGAAACTTCCGTCAATACCAAGCAATCAGTGGCGGCGATTGGGTTCCAAAACCAGAGGGGCAAGGTGCCAAGACTGTGGGGGGGAGACAATATATTTCGCTTTGTAGATAAGGTTTAGCATAGTGCGGGGGCAAAAATGGCGAAAAGTGGGGGGCAAATGCCCCCCTCAACCCCTAATCGCCACCACTGCAAGCAATTCTAATTAATGATGACTAGTGTTATACATTTAATAACCTAAAAGTTGGTAAAACGCCAAATAAAAATGCACTTCCTGAAAATAATAAAATAAATTACCCAAAAATTTAAAAAAATCAATATTTAAAAAATGCGTTTATCAATTGTTAGTTCCTTAATAGTTCAGTAAATTTTAGAGAGAAATGGATGACAGTGTAAATTGTTAAAATTTGCTTAAACTCGTTCCAGAGAAGAGATATAGCAGCTATACCTAGATATGCCCTGTAAGAAATACTATTGCAGAACTGGCAGATGTATAGAAATCAAAATCAATTGTCAAAAAATAATTTTATGGTGTATGGTTTGTCATTGAAAGTAAATTGAGTCATCACAACCCAGAAGTGTCCATGACTGTACAGTCAGCGACAATAAAAATGGGATCCGTAGATCCTGAAATACGTATTGTCTTCACTGTAAGGAGCTATGTGTGTTGCCTAAATCTACGGCGGTAGTAGAATTTGCGATTGGAAATTTGCTATTAAAATCCACTTATCGCCGTCGAGTTAGTCAACACACATAACGTCTTGCAAGGAAGCGAGTATTTCAGGATCTAGGCGTTCCATTTTTATTGCCGGTGAGTGTACTTCCACTGAAACAATTGCAGCCACGCTGAAAGCAAGCAGTCTGCTGGTTTTAATTCATACTCAGCAAGAGACAAGTTTTCACGTGACAAAACTTGAAAAATAGAGCAGGAACTATTGCTATTGGTCTGATTTGTTTCCTGGGAATGTTTGCTTACATGTGAACAAGCATTAACAGGCATAAATATTCAATCATAGCTAAATAAAAGCTCGAAAAGGCCCAAAGAAATTGCCTTTATTTTTATTTCTGATGTAATAGCATTAGATCTGCATGACGTGTTTACTAGGGATCCTTCTTCAAACTATGCAAGCCTGAAGCACTCACTGGCATGTTATTGGGAGATGTATCCTGGAGCTCACTCCTGATAAATAACTAGAAAGAACATGAAACTAGGCAGGCCCGTACCCAGGGGAGGTAAGAAAATAACATAATCGATTTTTCAAATTTGTAAAAATTTCGATTTTGTTCTTGCATAAATGAATGTGTTTCTTGTGTAGAAGTCTCTAGTCTGCAATTTTGGGTAGTTTTAGCTTTATAATAATTAATGCAAGGCTACCAGACGTCCGATTCACCGATTTAGTTCAAACGGTCCATTACTTAAAATACCTGTCCCGACTTTTTTCGAACTGCAGCCTTGATGCAGTTCTTTTTGTTAACTCACATTTAGACATGTTCTTTATTGTAATAATAATTGCTAGTACGCAACATTGAATTTATAAATATACTATTTTCTAAACATTGAATTATCATGACTTTTCAATGGCACTCGCATAAGAAAATTGAAAACATTGTTAATTTGCAGAACACAGAACTATTTGAACTATTTTGTAATATATATACAGTAGAGCGTCGATTATCCGAACGTCGGTCAACAGAACGACCGCTTAACCGAACTGTGTACTCGCTCGCACCTGTTACTCTCCCACCCTACCGTCCATCATCCCCCTCACTCCCAAACCAAGTTTCCCACAGTAGTCGCCGCACTGAGACACCGCTGGCGGAACATTGCTTCTAATGGGGCCCTCATAAGGCGCTGCTGACCGGCCAAGCCGCCAGTCGCTGTGTTTCAACAATCAGCACACTTCTGTCGGTGTATGTATTGTTCATGCAAAATGCGTATGTAATATGTACATATTTTTGTTTAATAAACTGTACCACATACTATATATTCCTACTAAAGTTGCCTTTGTACGTTACTTTGTAATACTTAAAGAGATGCCTGTTTTTATGAATAAATTTACTGTACAGTACTTCTTTTTGGCAAATAAACATGTACAGTTCGATTATCCGAACAAACCAGTTTTCCGAACACCCATGTCCCCCAATTACTTCGGATAATCGACGCTCTACTGTATATATATACGAGGGTCATCAAGAAAATAAAGACCGTTTGGTTATACAAAATGAAAAACACAATATTTATTGAAAAAAACAATTGTTACATACCTGAAGCTTCCTTCACTTCTCTACATAATCACCTCCTACATTTAAACATTTGTCGTATCTGGGCACGAGCTTCAGAATTCCCATGTTATACTCTTCTGCAGCCAGTTCATTAAGCCAGGTGGTCACTGCATTCAAACAAAAGACCGCTCGTGCATTTCCGCCAAAAGGCACTACGATCAATGCAAATTGTTATTGTGAGACTCTAAGAAAACTACGGCGAGCCATCCGAAACAGGAGGCGAGGAATGCTTTCTGGAGGAATTGTGCTTCTGCACGACAATGCCCGCCCTCACACTTCTGCTGAAACTCAAGAATTGCTGGATCAATTCGGATGGGAAAATTTTGATCATCCACCCTATAGTCCGGACCTTGCTCCTAGCGATTTCCACCTTTTCCCTAAGCTGAAAGAGTTTCTGGGCGGTAAACGTTTTGGAAGTGATGAAGCGTTAGAGAATGCAGTGACCACCTGGCTTAATGAACTGACGGCAGAAGAGTATACCATAGGAGTTCTGAAGCTCGTGCCCAGATACGACAAATGTTTAAATGTAGGAGGTGGTTATGTAGAGAAGTGAAGGAAGCTTCAGGTATGTAACACAATTGTTTTTTTCCAATAAATATTGTGTTTTTCATTTTGTATAACCAAGCTGTCTTTATTTTCTGGATGACCCTCGTATACATTTATATATATGGGCCCTCCCTCAAAAAAAAAAAAATCCTGGGTACGGGCCTGCAAGCTTCTATCGACTGGTTATATAGAAAAGGGAAAGGACAATACTTGACTTCCAATCCTCGATGACACGCTCCGCTTCTAATGGTAAGATAACTGGCGCTGAGCTCTCTCTCCCGGGCTATTTAAACGGGATTCGAATCCTCGAACGTTGCCCGGCTGAGCCAGTACTATTCTCCTCCAACCGTCATTTCTGGTATCGCTGAATTAAAATTTCTCTTATTTTTATTCAACTCCCGTGCCTGCTGACTCCGGATTCTTTGAAGGTCGAGGCATTATAGAATCACCACCAAGATTTTAATTGCACTTGGAGAACCATTTCTATCTTTTGTAGATTTCAAAAATAAGTTGCATGTAATATTTCACACGGTTAGTAAACAAAAACAAAATTGCTGAGAAATATTTTAGTTTCTTAAAGAGTCGGAGACTGGTGTAATTATATGTAAAAATATTGCATTTCCCGTTGTGAAAAGCCTTGTGTGGCAGAAAAACAAAATAGTATCGAGTTCTGAAGTCTCAAGAGCCATCTAGCGAAGAAAAGTTCAACTTTCAAAACAGTAAAATCTTCTGGCACAGAAGTACCCTGATCATCTACGCAACAAATCATTAAGATTATTTAATCTGATAAACAGCGAATTAAGCGAAAATTTAATGGCAAGATTGTGAAAAAACTATAGCCGATACCACGTTGAACCGATACCTATACCGATAACGATACTCATCTCGATTGCCTCCGTTACCGATACTTGAAAATTGTTCAAAATATTACAGTAAAACCTCCAAACTAATGGGGGGGGATAAGTTGACCGGTTTAAGGAAAGTCCGGATTAACTGAAATAACACAAAAGAACAGTATAAAGTACATTAAAACTCCGTTTATAGGAACAAGACACGTTTATTATGGCGTATTTTAAGGGCATAGGCCTAAATACACTATAAAGTACAGTGCAAAGTCTGCGGGAAGCAGAATTTCGCCAGTGGTTGACTGCCTTTTCTTTGGGAAGTTCTCTTGTTGACTTCTAGCCACATTTAAAACCTTGCATTCTGCTTTTTTTCTGACCGGATTAAGCGAAGTCCGCTTATCGTGGTCTGAATTAACGAGGTTTTACTGTAATTTATTAGTGATTATTACACTCCAATTATAAGCATAAATTTAGCAGTGATTTGCTTTAAAATAATTTAAAATTAC
Source organism: Lepisma saccharinum (assembly GCF_977018435.1). NCBI lineage: Eukaryota > Metazoa > Arthropoda > Insecta > Zygentoma > Lepismatidae > Lepisma > Lepisma saccharinum. The sequence goes on along the minus strand of NC_139251.1, from coordinate 29,159,372 downwards.
ATCAGAATATAAAAATGGATATTGTGCAATTATAAAATACAGATTTTCAATTAGCCTAATATTTGTACAAAACCAATGGAAACGTAAAATTTTTGCATAGCTTCCAGGATAATTACACTCCGCGAACGTCTCCCGCTGCTTTTTTGCATACCCCCACGAATGACCGTAACGGTGGTAACGATGGTAACGGTAAATAAAACCCAACCGATACCTTCCGATACCGATACCACTGGTATCGATATGAGGCATGATTTAGACTCAGACGTGTCTTCAAGGAAGCTTTCGGACAGATCCGGCAGGTGGCAAGGGAAACGGGCCCCTTTAGTTTACAGCAAAACGTTCAACGTGGAAGTTGGCAAATAACAGACCGGGACGACACAATTGAAGTCTTATCCCACTTCAAACTGTAGGTCCAGTTTCGATTAGCTTATCTGCGCATAAAGTGAACTTAAAACAACAATTCACACAAACAAAAGTGCAGCTTGTCGTATCGAGGGTTGCAGTTATTATCGAGGGATCACTTCCAAGTTACACGTACAGGCCCCTTAGCGGAGTGGTTAGCACATCGTGCTGCGACGGCAGAGGTCCCGGGTTCGAATCCCGGCCTGGGCATGAATGTTTGTGAGTGTCCATTCATCAATTTCATCATGACGTCACTCATCCCCATCTTCACCAGAAGTGTCACAAAAATCGAAGTTAAATAATCAATCTATCAATCAAACCAAGCCACACGTGTCGCTTGTCAATGGGCACGAAAGCTCCCTGCTCCCTATGTCGCTTGTCGCTTGTCGTTTCCGCCTGAAATCTCCCTATAAGTCGAGACGAGAACAAGACATTGTAAAATCGGGACGAGACCGAGACTTGCTCACCGAGACTCTGGTTTTGTTCAAAATAGGTTGATATTAAAAAAAAGAAATACCTAAACCAAACTTACTTTACTATACAACTCATTCAGACGCACGAAATATATATATTTCTGACTATTTATGGGCATGTCATTATATTTTATTAATCGTAATACCAAATTTTAGCCATTAGTGACATCTGTGAACCTATGCAGCATAGTCAAACCTATTCAGGATAAAATTCCGTTTTTGAGTGCTCGAAGCGTCGAAGAGAGGCGTCAAAACAGAAAAACCATCAAGAGAAGTTGGTTGCTTTAATGATATCTATGCTCTGTGAAATTGGTGCGCTGACGCGCTGTATATGTTGTTATACTACATATTTTCAGACTCGAGACGAAACTTGCCCTATCGATACTGAAACGAGAACGAGGATGAGAAAGACAAGATCAAGTCTAAACTTGTCTCGTCCCGATATCACCGCCAAAAAATAGAATCCCTTAACAACCTGTAAACAATGTATATAACACACAAGATGATTCAAAACTATTGTTGGAAATATCAAGCTCTTTTTTTAAATTTAGTGACGTCATAAATCAGTAAAGCAGTAATCCCAAACCCTATGTAAAGTGGAGCGATGGGATTTGTCTTCATAATTTGGGCTTTAATGGAACTGTTTCTGTTTCACGTCAACACGGGATCAGGCCCAGATGAAGACATTCCCGTTGGCCCATATAAGACGGCCCACAAATAGAGAAGATGCGAGAAAAAAAAATCTTGAGAAATGACGTGTGGTCTTGAAGGAGCCACATGTTGACATGGATATTTATAAGTACTTTTCACACGTATTCGTCTCTGAACGCTCAGTGTTGCAAACTTCACCCTTTTCGAACCAGATCTGCCTCTTTCGATTTAGTGCGCGCCAAAAATTTTTTTGCAGCACTACAATGAAAAACTCTAGATCCAAATCTAGTCCTTGTAGTCCAATACCCACACGAAAATACACTATTAGAGGCAGTGACGGTGTATAATGGGGACAGGCCATGGTCTATATGTCCTCCATGCGAACAAGAAAAACAATATACAACGATATTATTATTTTAATAGTATTAACATTAAGGTATAGAGCAGGGACGTAGCTAGGTTATTCAGTTTTGGGGGGAACAAAATCTAAAGAACGCTATATATACTATCAACGGACAAAAGCGTAGATGTTAGTACTATTTTTGCCCGCTCCAAGTTAATTGATTCTTGTGTAAAAATTATCACAAAAAATAGGAATTTTTCCATTAGAAATGGGAAACGGACAAGAACACTTTTAGAACTCTTCCCACACACGAATGCACTTTGACCGCACCCATATCAGCTCGAGAGGATATACTGCACCATGGGCGTCCGCACGATTTTTTCCTGGGAGGGGCAAGCCAGCTATTTCTTTTTCGGGGATGTCCCCTCAAAAAACATTGCTTCAATTTGAATGTAATAATTAACATATATTATTGTGGCTGAAATGAAATTATATGGGTGAAATATATATTTTTTTCCAAAGGGGGCGTGGCCCCCTCTCTCCTTCCGGACGTCCATGTGCTGCAAGAACACAAAAATCTGAAGTTGAAGCAGAGATCAATTTTAAATCTCAGAACATTATCAGCCATCGAACACCATGTATCTCTCAACTCCCTATCAGGCCCGGATTAAGACGAAATTGGGCCTGATGCTTGAAATCTTCGGTGAACAATAAACACAACGACGTTATAGTTACGTCACAGCGCAAAGAATAATAGTAACTCTATAATAAGTAATGCTGCGTCTAAGCGTCCGAAATTGGGGGCTCCAAATTTCATTCTATTTATTTTCAGGTTAATATAGCAAAAGAAAACTGTTCAGCTTTCGGAAAATTCTCGTCTGTTTTCATCTAGGCCTATTTCAGGAATGGGCCTAATGCTGCAGCATCAATAACACTCACCTTAATCCGGCCCTGCCTCCTACTGTTGGCAGATCGGCGGAGATTTTTTTTCCATGCAAAGAGAAGAGTTATTTGCAACAAAAGATTCGAATATCTGGTTACTAGGTAATAACTTCAATGCAGGCAGATTATATGATTTTGGTTACAAACCGTTAAGCAACGAAAGGGTGGGAATTTTGGTGTCAAATATTCGCTTCTGACGATTTTTTTCAGAATAGCGAGTTTGTTCCCGTGCAGCTCTGCTACAAATTTACCGGGACCGTAGTATAATTTAGGATAATTTTTAATCGATCAAAATTTTGTTTGGGAGTGTTACAGTTGTAACTGGTGAGGTCATGGCACCCCTGGCCCCTCCCCTAACGACGTCCCTGCTATAGAGCGTTTCATTTGAAAAATATTAATGTTAATAATCAATTTGTTTACTAAATGTAACTGTCCTAAGAAAGGATTGCCCTTGCCCTGGTCACTGATTGGTTTCCGTCATGGTGGAAGTTGAGCCCCGACCCTTGTTGAGCACGAATATGTATGCCGTTTAAAATGGCCTTATTAACGATATACAGTAAAACCTCGTTAATCCGGACTAATGGGGGGATATGTTGACCGGTTTAACGAAAGTCCGGATTAACTGAAATAATCTAAAAGAACAGTAGAAAGTGCATTAAAACTCCTATTACAGCAACAAAACACGTTAATTATGGTGTATTTAAAGAGTATAGGCCTAAATACACTATACAGTACAGTACAAAGTCTGCGAGAAACAGAATTTCATCAGTGGTTGACTGCCTTTTCTTTGGGAAGTTCTGTTGTTGACTTCTAGCCACATTTAAAACCTTGCATTCTGCTTTTTGCCTTTTGCCTGTCCGGATTAAGCGAAGTCCGGCTTATCGGGATCAGGATTACCGAGGTTTTACTGTATATGTAGATATTTTGTACTCTTAAAGAAACAGAAACTCTCTGCAGACTTTTGGAGATTTTTTGGACGAAACTAATGGATGCGTTGTGGTGTACCTTGAATTTCAATTTTTTGTTCTCTGCCAATCAGAACTCGCCATTGCCTTTGAGATGGGGATTTGAACACTCGGTTACCACGTTCACAGCAGAGGGGAGGAGAAGCCAACTGACACGTAGGGAGCACGTATTTTAAAGGGCGTGCGAAATACCTACTCTTGCAAAAGCAAGCTCAGTCGCATGTTTCCACGGAACACACATTTGGCAACAACAGCCTGCAGACAACAAACCACTCAGTAGCGGGAAATGTACCGATAAGCCTTGTAGCAAAAAACCTGAAAATAGCAGGAGAGATATGTTGTTGCGTTACAGTTTCTTGAAAATAAAGTTTAGCTCCACTTTAGCTCTTTTATGTTTATCTGAGTTGGCAACATTGGCTAAGTTCAGATAGGTTACGTATCTATTGAGTTTTAATGCTAACCGCTCCCACGTTATACTCAACTAGAAAAGTGACGACCGTTCAATAACAAGCCTAAACTTACATGTATCTAGACTTTAGCTCTACCGAAACAGGAGTACGGGCAAATCGAAGTGACAGAAAACGTCACAAGATGTCACTACAGGAGTTCTAAATCATTTGAAGCTAAAAGAAGGCAAGAGACAAATGCCATCACCTCTCTTTAGATCATCGTAAATAATTCAGTAAATGTCGTGAAAGGAACGAGTGAGAAAGCTTGGGCCAGGTTTTAACATTTTCATGGCAAATGAGAATAATGCTTACATATGTTTTCCTTTTGTTCTTACATAATTGCCCCCCTCTCTACCTCCCGCCGGCCGATAGGTGATGAACTTGAAGTTGAACCGCATTGGGAGTGTCACAATTCATTATAGCGACCGCGAAAACTATGGATTCCACAGTAATATCGGTCGTTGTCGCAACACAAACTCATATCAGCCTGAATGTTAGACAACCAGAGAAACACTATCGTTGTGCGGGATTGCATAGAGTCACGGATGTTTGTTTGTGCGGAATTTAATATCGGTCGTTTTCCATTAGTTTTACATGTCACCCCCTTCCCACCCCACCCCTAGGGGTGCCAGGGGTATCTTACCCCACAGTATTTCTTTCGAGATTGCAAGAGACACGTGTACCAAGTTTGGTTGAAATTGCTCCAGGCGTTCGAGAGTTATGCCGGAACAAACACACCCACACACATACATCCATTTTTATATATATAGATTGCCACTTCCGGCTCATCGCGAAGATAAGTATGAATGATGGGAGCTGAAATTATGAAAGGGCAACCACAAACATGAACAGCACAAAGCACAAACCCCACAGAGGATTATACTGGCTGTGAGTCAAGGCGCCAGAGCCTCGCTAGTCTGCATAATGCAGCCAGGATGTGCTACGTAAAAGTGAGGTTGACATATAAGTGTCTTCAGGAAGAGACAACCTTACACCCCAAAGAAAATTTAACCGGACATCCCCAAAAATGTCGTTCACAATTACAAAATAATGCAAACATTTTACTTCGTGTGATTATTAAATGTTTATTGCGAATTTTAAAACAATTTGTACATAATCTATGGAAAAACGCGCCAAAAAATAGAAATTAAATGTGTTCAATAACATCTGGACAGAATATTTTATGATTTCATTAGTCAAAATTCACACACATAGCGGCAGGTACATTTAAAGCTCTTAATTCAGTATTATGTTCCCCTCAACAATTTCCCCCTCTAGAAAAAAACACCCTGGCTACGCCCCTGCTAACGAAAGACTTTCAATGCAGTTATAAATAAAGCGATTGAGTTAATTATGAATTAAGTTGTTTTTATTTTATATTACTTTTGTTCGGGGAAACGAGGTTCAAAGGGGAAAGAAAGAAAACAAGTTATATGAATAATCCTCCACATGTAAAACTAATAGAAAATGACCGATATTAAATTCCGCACAAACAAACATCCGTGACTCTATGCAATCCCGCACAACGATAGTGTTTCTCGGGTTGTCTAACATTCAGGCTGATATGAGTTTGTGTTGCGAAAACGACCGATATTAGTGTGGAATCCATAGTTTTCGCGGTCGCTAACATGAATAGTGACACTCCCAATGCGGTTCAATTCCAAGTTCATTGCCTATCGGCATGGGGGTAAGAGGAGGTGAAAAATGAAATCCCACAAATGACCTAGATTAGTGTCTAATCCATACTTTTCGGAGTCGCTAAGCTAATTGGTGACATTCACGATCACATTTAAAATTAGTTACATTTTACGCTATAGTTAGAATTCATTATTTTCCTGTCTTATGCAAGATTGGGATAAATAAATCCCCGGGCAACGCCGGGTAATCAGCCAGTGTACAATAAATCAAAACTGAATTTTGTCCTGAATATATGTGCAACCACGCACCACAGACTCCCAGTTGCCATATTTCTCTGTATGGTCACCGGCAATAAAAATGGGACACATATCCTGAAATACTTGATTCCCTGCAAGGCGTTAGGTGTGTTGCCTAACTCTACTGCGACAAATGGATTTTAATAGCAAATTTTCAATGGCATCTTTTACCACCGCCGTATGCAACACACATAACGCGTTGTAGGGAAGCGAGTATGTCAGGATCTAGGGTATCCGCTTGTTATATCCGAAGATATCCGCTTGATATATCCGAAGATATCAGCTTGGTATATCCGAAGATATCCGCTTGGTATATCCGAATATATCAGCTTGGTATATCAGAAGATATCCGCTTGGTATATCCGAGGATATCCGTTTGGTATATCCGAAGAAGTCACAGACAAAAGTAAATTTCATTTAGGTAAATATTTCAAATCCCATACCAAAGACCTCCGTTTCGTTCTCCGTCTCGTCTCTGTGCCATCGTGGCGGAGTGGTTATCACAGCATGCTACGATGCCATGGGTCCCGGGTCTCAATCCCGGCCTCGACATTGTTAGTGTCCCTTCGTGAATGGATTGTTGAAGTTGTGGACGCGTCAGCATTTAGGCTATTTGCACTCCTCATATTATACGGGCCATGCTCTTTACCGTAGCTAAAATCAATATGTGTCTGTGACCTCCTTACGCATCTTAAAAGATGAGGCTGTAAAGGGGCACTCAGCACATATATGGACGATACACAGGACAACACAAAACCCTACAGAGGAATACACCGGCCGTTGGTCCAGAGGCCAGAGCATTGTTGGCCTGGGGTGTGAAATTGAGGGTGATTTTTGGGTGCCTTCTCAAAATGTCACCTCTTACACACCTGCCCTACTCAGTTTCATCATATCGTCACTCATCTTCATCGTCGCGATTAGCCAAAAGTGGAAAAAATGCGACGCTAAGTAACAAAAATCAAACCAAAGACCTAACAAATAGGCACAGTAGCGTGATATACCTGATCGAGATGATGATCAGAGGCGTCAGTTTAAAATAAATTCGGGGGGGTAAGGATGGCATAAACAATATTTTATATATGTCATATATACAGGGTGTCATTTTAATGGCGCCCACGGACCACAGATTCATATAGAGGACATTAAAACAAACAACGTTTCTCAGTAACATTTTTCTCGTTGGTGCATCGTTTCGGCGCTACAGTCGTTCAAAAAAGACCGTTTTGTCGCCTGGATGCTGGCAACCCAACACAACATTTGATCGTATCTGTGACGTAATTTCCTGCGGCGAAACGGCGCACAGCATGGTTGCAAGTAACACACAAATTTTGTGAAAAATGATAAACTACCAACCACATTATTAGCTGTAAAACGAAGTGACAACGCGTCCAGTAGACCGAACATCATAGCCTACCAGCCAGAAGATCAGCAGTCATCTCAGGGGAAGGGGAAAGTGAACAAACGATTTGGTAAATGGTAAAAAAAGTATTCAAAATGAAGTGTTAATATCGGATTTTGTCCCAGCCTATATGTCAAATATCAACAAAGATAAATTTTATTGGACTTACAGCTTACATGTGGCTGTTTACGCCCAGTTACATGTCAAATATTTGCAAATCTCGTTGCAAGGTTGATATCTACAGGTTTGTGTCGAGATGCCTTGTGGTACTTTTGGGCTGATAACGGAAGTATCCGACGTTCACGTTGTTACATTACGGCTAAAACACGTACAACCACAGTAACACTGTAATGATGAATCACTAAGGAATATACTGCCCTGTTTACAGTTGAAAACTATTACATATGTATCCGGTGCATAGATAAACACAGTCGTCGGAGAGCTTGTATTACTACTACTTATATCCCTGTATTTTCAACCATTTTTGCCACTTTCCTCAAAATGCCCTGAATATACATTATATGTATTATGTGTTGCTTACCTTTGGAATTTTGAGTTCTTTCATTTCTATTTTGTCATCTGTTCCGATCTGTTCAGTATGTCACAGACAACTAGTATCAGAAGGACGAAGTGGATAGAGTAAATTGTAGATGCCAACTTAGTAACTAGATTTGCAAATATTTGACATATAAGCTGGGACAAAATAATATGACCACTTCCACTTGAATTCTATTTTCTTTCTACCATTTTTCGTATAGTTTGTTTACTTCCTGTTAGGTTACAGAACGTGTTCTCTCGTTTTGTTTTACGGTACATAATGTGGCTATGTCATTTTTCATAGAATGTGTGTTCCTGGCAACCCTGGAACGCATTGCTTCACGACGGGATATGACGTCACAAATGCAATTAAATGTTGTGTGTGGTTGCCAGCATTCAGGCGGCAAAACGGTCTTTTTTGAACGACTCTAGCGCCGAAATGATGCACCAACGAGAAAAATGTTACTGAGAAAAGTTGTTTATTTTGATGTGCTCTATACGTTTCCGTGGTCCGTGGGCGCCATTAAAATGACACCCTGTATATATACACATACATTAGGGCTGAGCTGACACCGATACCAGAAAGTATCGGTTGAAATTCATCTACCTATACCAGACGATACTTTTCCTGCATTGTGGTGTTTCGCGGGGTCCGCAAAAATGCCGCGTGTCATTTTCAAGGAGTGGAATTACCCTGAAAATTAAGAGAAATTCAAACTTTATTTTCATTTTGCACCAATATTGCACGAAAAACTGTATTTTGTGATTACATAACATATTCTGATATACTTCTTGAATATTGCAAAACAAAATTCTTGATAAATTGACATAGGCGTGCGCACGGGGGAGGCAAGGGGGGCAACTGCCCCCCTTAATCATGGACGTTCGCAGATTTTTTTTCCACGGAGAGACGAGCAAGGTATTTTCCATGGAGCAATATTACCCCGATAAGTGTTGCCCCTTCAAAAAACACCACTTGAATTTGCAATTATCGCATTCCTGCATCCCCATTACAATAATTATTTTTAATCCCCCCCCCACCAACCTTGGACGGTAATAAATTCTAGGGGGCAAAGGTGGCAAACGTTGAAGTAAAAGAAAGCAACACTAGCAGAATTTAAGAGTAGCTGGACAAAAGGATACTCAAGATGGTATTCCATTTCACGTCTTTCCTGCATTATTTCTTCCAGATGGCCAAGAGTACCTGCAGTGGGGCACAGAGGGGCAATTGACCCCTCGATTTCAAATTTTATCGGGAGTTGACCCTGGACGCCGAACGATCAAAATGAAAAAATAATAATGTAAAAATGGTGTCCCATGAAATGTATGGGGCCCTATTAAATCATTATTTTTATCAGTTTGTAAAAATTTGGATCTAAAAATTTTCTTGTTCGCTTCGCTCGCAATTTCGTTGGTTTCTGTAATGCATTCTAAATTACCACAGAGAGAAATAAGAACAACTGAGTACTCCAGTCTGTTGCTGCTAAACAGTTTTGTCTTAATTCCATGAACAATTGCTCGGAGGTGAAAAGAAGCCCGCACATTTCAGAGACAATTTTTCATTTATGCTGTTGGTTTGTTATGGTACGGATATATACACGCGCGTGCATCGATGCAATAAAACTAAAACAGATTGATAAAATGAGGTTTCTCTTTCCCGACTGAACTTTTATCTAGGCTTTTGCCCCCCTCCCTAATCAGAGTGTCTCCACACGCCTATGTAAATTGATGCATATAATTGGAGAAGAATATTTATTTCCACACCAATATTGATCGATATATTGAATAAATATTATTTATTGCAATTTTCAAGTACCCCCCGACGTCTGCGCCTATGGTAATAATTCTATGGGAGGGGCGGGAACCTCCCCCGCGAAAATGGACTCGCATCCCAGCCTCTTCACGGTATCTCTCGATGCAAGCATATGTGGAGTGACATTTAAAAGGAAAACGCGTTGCATTCGACTGCATAATAGATTACCGAGCCTTCAGCGAATCACGTGAAAGGTAAACAAGGCAGGACGAGATGTTGTTACGTCACGACTTATGTGCCACATTTTATCTTTGCATCGCTTGAAGGATGACTTTCCTTGCATCCTGACGCATGAGATATTTATGCACAATGTTGCCAAAGGTGTTCACATGTGCAGTGGCGCATTTACTGTGGGATATATGAAGCTTGAGCCCCTCGAAAAATTATGTATATTTCTTGTCTTAAAAGTCCTTATTATTATCAAGTACAAATTATAATGATTGTCCCTAGGTGGAGCTGTAGGCTAACACAATTTAAGAGCAAAGATTGGAGTCTCTATAGAAAGCTTTAAGGTTTCACTCATAGAAAAAATAGTTAGAAAAGAGAGGAAATACTACACAGATGAGGCAAAATTTCTCATAAACTGGGCACAAACTAGTGTTGGACAACACCGAAACGAAGAAAGTAGCACGAAAATATTTCATTATATTTTTAAAGAATTGGTTCATTAATTGTCAAAACATGATTTGCCCCCCTCCAGTCGTTGATTTTTATGAAATGTACTACTTTATTATTATAATTTAATTTTGTTCTACATAATGCCGACCTCTGTGCTGGAGTGAATATCACACCACGGATCTTCGGTTCGAATCTGTAAGTGTCCCTTCATCAATTTAATCATATCACTCACCCTCATCCTCGCGATTAGCCAAAATGCGCAGAAAAGCGACGTAAAATAACCTAATTCAACCAATTCAATAATGTATAGCCTAAATGAACAGCGGTGGTCCTGTTGATAGAGTGTTGTTACAGCCACGTACGTAGACCCAGGCTCGAAGTCTCAGATGTTGACTGCATCAACTAGCTCTGGGGCTCACTCCACCTCGTAATTTGCCTTGATTTGCTGGAGAGAAATAACGTAACGTTCGTCGGTGAATCTATCGAAATGTTCAACAAAATCACATGACAACATTCAAAGGTTGATAAAATAAGATTATGACAAGTCAAGCACTTACCTTTTGAGATTCCCATGTTTCGTCCCGTTCAAGAGCAATTTCGGCTTGGGTTTTTCATCCGTTCTCGGCGCCATGACGACACTGTTTTCGTTCGGTTTCGCGTTATTCACTATAGTGGTCTCTGGTTCGAGTTGCGGCGACTTTTCCACATCTAAATCCAACTGAATAGGGTCCTTTGTCACTCCGGGACACAACGCCTTATCCTCGACAGGAAGCATGTAGGAAAGCATTCCAAACAGAACACTATTTCAAGTATTTGAAAAACCACACACCTTCTTTCTTTAAAAAACGCACACTTCCCGTAAAACTAACACACCTTCTTATCTTGATACCATAACAGAGAACGTCAAAGATAAACGGATCAGCGCGATTGCAAGTCAACCGTTAAAAAAACACTTCGTAGCAATGTCATTTTTTTTCTCAAAAGAGGGGTGGAAACTGTAACGGTATTGATGGTGTAGGTCACGGATGGTGGACGCACTGCAATTGCACACAAACACACACACATACACACACTTTTCCTTTTCTTTAAAAAAGCACCCAGAATAGAAACACGACCTCAGCGCCCTCGCCACTGCGGCGGTGGAACCTGGAAGCACCTTGAGCGAATCAGCTGTTGTTTATCTTCGCGCATGTGTTCGCGACTGGTTGACACTGGACTTGGGTTTTCACGGTCGGCGGCGGCAAACAAACAGTGGAAGCTTTTCTTCTTGGCGGAGAAACGCACCTGGAAGACTGCGCCGGTGTAGGTACCAGGCGGAACGACGCGCTTTTAGCGTTTGCAAATCGGGAAGACCTCGACCGATCCGCACCTCGACTGCCGGTGCGAAGCTTGCCGCATCATGTCCCGGGCTTCGCCCACTCGCCGCTTGGAGCGCTGCCTGACGTCGCTTTTCCCCGTCAACTGTGCAGGAACACCCACTCCTTCACGTGTATGCAGGCTCACGTCTGAAATAAACGAGAAACACGCATCAGTATGCTGATTAGCTTCACAATTAGTATCAGCAGAGCTTATGCCAAATTGTTATTTTCTTTGGTCGAAAAACAGGGTTGCAAACTGAGAAACAATTATTTTACGCACTGCGAATTAAGCATATATATTGCTTTGGAAGGGGGATTGTGATTTCATTTTGCTAGGTAGGTTTTTTATGAACATTTGTATATGTTACCACACAGTTAGAACATTGGTTCTAACATAGGTAATTAAATCATAAGATAATATTTACAAGCAATTTATTTATACAGGGTGGCCCAAAAAAAAGATACCGAAATGTAGAACCGTTGTATTATGTGTCCGGTTACCTTTTTCTGGCCCACTCTGTAGAAACAGTATATTTACATTCTTCTTTGTAGCTAATCAGTGGTGATTTATTCATTCTAGTTTTTTGGACTTTTTACAACTGTTATTTTTTAAAAAAGAGATTTACCTACGTTTCGGAGGCTGAATCTGCCTCCGTCTTCAGGGTAGCGTGTAGTCGTTAGGTCACATAAATGGTTGCCTAGGAGGATTATTCTTGGTGGCCTAGGCTCCACCGCGTCTGTCGGTCGGCAATTTTCTGTATATAGAGGTCCTTGTCTTTTTTTAAAAATAACAGTTGTTAAAAGTCCAAAAAACTAGAAAGTATATTTACATTCTAAAAAAACCAAACTCATAGACAGAAGAGCTATCGAACAAGTAACACTAATTGATTGATTTGCTATATTGCATTTCGCCTTTGTTCCACTTTTGGCTAATTTGCAAAGATGTGGACGAGTGATGATGTTGAGGAGTGGACACCAGGCCCGTAGTCAGAATTTTATTTCGGGGGGGGAGTCGCCAGATATATTTGTAGAAGGGGTCAAGCCATAAATAAAACTTGATTAGTACAAATAATAATAATAATGTTATTTTATAATAATAACTATTATAATTTATTAAAATATACCAATTTCACTCCAAATGTATTGTTAATATTACATAAACGGAGAGGCTTTCCTTGCTACTTGATACACAGTATCAGTAAATATCTAACACAATTGTTGTCCATTATTTTTCTTAAATTTTGTATAGTTAGTGTACTGAATTTCATAGTTAGTGTATTTTATTAATAACTTTTACACAATCGTTCAAAAAAAGATTTTAACAGTTAGTGGTAAATTTTACTCATCAAGTTTATACTCTGTGACCTTTCCTCAAGAAAAATTTAAGCTTTGGAAGCTGTGGATCCATTTATTCTTTGGATTAAATGGTAGAATATAGAAATATAACCTGGATCCTCTATTATACACTAAACTTTTTCGATGTAATGCAGTTTTTACTGTGGTTATAACCTTTTCTCTTATTAACAATAAAAATAATATTTAAAATAAATATTTGCAGGATTTAGGGGGGAGGGTTTCAGCCCCTTTAGCCGATCTGGCTACGTTCCTGATGAACACACACAAACATCCATGCCCCGGTCGGGATTCGAACCGGGCACCCCTGGCTTCGTAGCGCGATGTGCTAACCACTCCGCAACGGTGGGCGGTCTACAGTACTGTTGTTGTCCCAGCCGGATGGCGTTGGGCAGTTATAGAATAGTGTCACTTAACCCAGAAGTCTGCATACTTTGAGGTGGGAAAATCTTTGATAAATGGACAGGATTATTTTTCAACTTTGCTAATTACATAGAAATGGTGTACTTATATGCTCTCAATTTAATTATATTTGAAGGGAATAAAAATACCGCTGGCAGGTATAACAATTTTCTTTTGTCGGGGATAATTTATTTGTGGGGGGGGGAAATCCCTGGCATTCCCCCATTAATTCACACACTGCTTTTACGTCACTTTTTCTACTTGTCAGAGAACGTGAATGAACAGCGAAATGATGAAATTCAAAATCATTTATTTTTGTTGCAAGAGAAAATTAAGGAACGAAAAAGAATAATTCAATGTTGTATCGGAATTATTGCCCTTTGCTAATCTACGATGGTAAGTCGAATTTGAACCTTACGAATCGGTATATTCCTCATAAAAGTGCTTACAAGTTAATATACAGTCTGTCTTTGCTTTTGATTAAGCCCTTTTATGTCAAAGAAGATAAAAGAGGTCCTCAGTTGGGGTATGCGTGGAGTTTCATATATTTTTCTCGATGACACCTTCCCTTGTATACCTGCATATTACAGGGATATAGACAAATTGATTATTTTGTAATCACCGTTAGATTGATATATGCAGGTTGGCCCAAACACTTGATATATCGAGTTAAAAGTGTGATGTCACAGGTAAGAGATTATGACGCAATTTGAAAACAGAATCCGAAATTGTTTACATAATTGATTTTCTTAAATACTTCTCTGACGTTTTGAATGAATACACGTTGAATTAACTTAAAATACCAAGACTATGAAACTCTTAATCAGGGTTGTTAAAGGTATAGTAACCCATACATTCTAATGGGTTCTATTGGGTTCCGCTGCAGAACCGCAACCTTTTTTCTCGCACAATTTAAATTCGGTCCAAGTTGCGTATTGTTTAATTGAAAAAATGTTCCTGGACCGTATTTAAATTGAGCCGGAAGAAAAGGTTCCTGGACCGAATTGAAATATTTTACGGATAGAAAGGTTCTTTACGGTCCAGAACCCATTTACGCTTGCTGATTTTCTCTCCTGGACCGGAAATGAATTTATTTAAAATTCCTGGACCTTTAACAACCCTGCTCTTAATTGTACTGTAATGCTCAAGGGTATTACCATGTCAAACGAATTTCCATTTTTAAGGGATACATTAATTGTATAAAATACTCATTCGTACATAGCCATTATACCCAATGGATTCTTCCACGTCATCTTGTATACCACCGGAATTACGCACAATTTTAAGTTGTCAGACTTCTTTTCTTGTTTTTTTGTTTACTTGCATACCTGCAATGATGTTTCATTTCTATTATATACAATAGATATGAATTGTTGTGGTAAACAGGGTCAAACTTTCAGAATACACCACCGGTGTGCAAGTTAACGGGGAGATGGTGGGGATTACCCCACACAAAAAAAAATTATCCCCGGCAAAATAAAATTATCTTTATCTCTGCTGGGGATGCTTTTAACCCCCTCAAAGAAAATGCTAGTGCTGATACTTTACATGTATTAAAATGTTCACAAGCAACTTGTAGGTAGGTTCATGGGCGTAGCTTGGGACCTAATTTTGAGGGGGCAGAATTAAACTGGGTCTAATTTTCAAAGAGCAGAATTAAAATTTGGCCTAATTTTGAGGGAGGAGAATCAAACTGAGCCTAATTTTGAGGGGCCAGAATAAAACTGGGCCTAATTTTTAGGGAGAAGAATCAAACGGCCTAATTTTGAGGGGACAGAATAAAACTGGGCCTAATTTTGAGGGGGTAGAATCAAATTGGGTTTGGGTCTAATTTTGAAAGAGCAGAATTAAAATTTGGCCTAATTCTGAGGGAGGAGAATCAAACGGCCTAATTTTGAGGGGCCAGAATCAAACTGGGCTTAATTTTGAGGGGAAAGAATCAAACTGGGCCTAATTTTGATGGGGCAGAATAAAACTGGGCCTAATTTTGAGGGTGTAGAATCAAATTGTGCTTGGGATCTAATTTTGAAAGAGCAGAATTAAAATTTGGCCTAATTTTGAGGGAGGAGAATCAAACTGGGCCTAATTTTGAGGGGGAAGAATCAAACTGGACCTAATTTTGAGGGGGCAGTATAAAACTGGGCCTAATTTTGAGGGGGTCAAATTGGGCTTGGGCCTAATTTTGAGGGGGAAGAATCAAACGGCCTAATTTTGAGGGGGCAAAATCAAACTGGGCCTAATTTTGAGGGGGTAGAATCAAATTGGGCTTGGACCTAATTTTGAGGGGGGAAGTATCAAACGGCCTAATTTTGAGGGGGCAGAATTAAACTTGGGTCTAATTTTGAGGGGGAAGAATCAAACTGGGCCTAATTTTGAAAGGGCAGAATTAAATTTGGGCCTAATTTTGAAATGGCAAAATTAAATTTCGGTCTAAGAATTTTGAGGGAGCAGAATTAGACTTGGGTCTAATTTTGAGGGGATTAAACCTTGGGAATAAGTTTGGGCGAAGAAACTCGAAAAGTTTTCCTCTCCAATAAAAACAGCGTACATGAATATTTGCTAATAAACTGTGACGTTTGGGAAATCACAAATAGTACTCTTTATTACTTTGCACATCAGGTCCCATAACTTGTTATTTTAATAAACTGAAATTTTGTGGGAGCAAGTACCCCCACCCCTTTGCTCCCGCCAAGTTACGCCTATCGGTAGAACTTGGTAATATAAGTTTGGTCAAGTTTTCGATGTTACTATTTCGATATATCTTGTACGAGTTTCGGATTTCTTAGAATGTACGTAAATGTATCTACTGTTTCTAAATTGCGTGTAAATGTTATCATAAGATTTAATGACTTCAGTTAAAACCAATATTCTAAGATACTGTAAACCGCAAGGCAACAGTTTAGTGGTAACGCATACAAACTTGCATACCCCCCCAAAAAAACTACCTCTGCATTAATTAGCAATATGCCATTATTGCCATCCCCCTCCCCCCCCAAAAGCAAAATGCTTATTTCGCACAGTGTACATCACTGTATTCTCAACAAAAGAAGTATCTTCCTTAATATTACAAATCATATTCACCAAGCTCTACTAATGTCTCCAAAACTAAAAACTCCCACCACTATTGTTGCTGTTATTATTATTTTGTTCTCAAATAATTAACATTAAGTCTAACTATGAGTGCTTTTACAATAATTTTAAAACTTTGATGATGGGAAAAGGTGTTTATTGTTCTCGCATACACTTAACAATTACCTGAATCGAGGGAAATTTCCCTCCATATGGCAACACTGCTGCGACGGCAATATCCAATGTCACATAACTTGGTGTTAACATGTACATTTTTCTGTTTATCCAGTGTTGTCAACCCCCCATATGAAAAAAAGTGGTTTGATCTGTGAAATGATGCTAAATGCCGATAAATTGTGCTAGGATCTATATAATAATAATAACAACAACAATGATGATGAATTATTGCTGTTATTGATAATTAGTAATAGTAATTTATGCCAATTATTTTTCGGATGATTATAAATTTAAGTTATGCATCTACTTTCAGAGACGAGTTCAACTTGAACTAGAGAAAGTTTAAAATGATTCGTCGACTACAAAGCGGAACACTTGTTTTAATTGTATCCCACAACTTTCTGTCGATTTCTTGCCATGACATGTACTCGGGAGGTAAACTGGGGAGAATATAGAAAAGATGAAGAGTGTGTGGTTGGAAATGCATGTCCCTGGACCGGAAATAAGATCTGGATGGAATCTAATTTTTTATTTCCCAAATTATCGTTCGCTGAAGTGAATTTCACCTTGCCAGAGAAGCAAATTTGCAAATTATGCTATACCATTATGCAAACAGACGGTGCTAGGTGCCAACGAAACTCAAATTGTGCTACATTTAGCATGAATATGCTAGGGTTGTCATCGTTCGTGTTATTTAAAATTTCAGCCGCCAGGTGGCATAGATGTACTCCTCTCTTGATATGGGAACTAGTACGACTAAAATTACAAGAAATACTTATTGGTTAATTTGATTATCTTCATTATACATTTATTTAAAAAAGTGTAATCTGTTCAATGTATTTTCTTGTCGCTGACGACTAATTATTCGATTAAATAAACTAGAGATGCCTTGAAAATTAGCAATGAAAACAATTATTAAATTTATCTTTTGCTACCTTGCTTCAAGTTCATGAGATAGCAGGAAGGTGCAATTTGTCAAAGGCCGGAGAGTAATCATAACAAGGCCACCACCGAAAAGGAGCAAAGTCAGCAATTAGTGGAGGAGATCAGGTTCCCATAATCACCCGCTGTCGGAGATGTTGACGTCGCTCTAGCCGGACACGGAGCTCCTCATTTGGCAGCCTCGTTAGCCGTAATGACGTCCTTTGGGTGTAGCAGGGACACTGTTTCCTATCACGCGACCGTGTTCGCCGAGTTACTGCAATTTGCCCCCCACGAGGATGTCTAGGTTTCCTCACAACCAGTGATGTGCGTCTAGGCGTAAACAACAATAATCTACATTCTACACGTAGACTATTTTATACACGTCGAGTACGTAATCTATGTAAATAACATGGCGAAGGGTGATAACTTAGCAAAGGGCGCCGTGGAATTAAAAGAAAATTATACTGCGTATCAGTTGCTGATGTGTGAAGAGAACTTTTCATACTCTTTCTTTCAAATTCGAACAATTTCTCACCTAGGAAGAAACCTAATATAAGAAATATTCTTGTGTTTTGTGGGAAAAATACCACTCTTGCCTCACGACTGCCATCTGTTGTTGTTTCTTGCATACTATTTATCTTCTTCCATAGTTGATAAAAGAAGAGAAGAGAAATTTTGTTGTAAATAGGAATCTTTTAATTTCGTTAGGAACCAATATGGCTAGACTCTACTTTACGTCCTTATCTGCATGGTGATTGCTTCTTTGCGTTCGCGGTGCGCGTTCGTGATGCGACAGCAGGCATCTCTTCGGGTAAATCCTTTTTCTTTTTACACTTTCTGTTCACGAAAGCCCCACTAACCATTCACGAGGACGAGGTATGCCTACGAGGTTAGGTTAGGCCTGTTAGGTTAGGTTCCATTAGCACTCATTTCGCCCCTAAATATGTGCTTCATCATCGAAAAAATTCCTCAGTACGTTCAATTACGCATATCCGGACAACATCGGTTTTTCTCGATTTACTCATCCAGGAAATTTTTCCTCGCTTTGGGATTTACGTTGTTGAATTCCTTACAAAATAAGCTTTCCAAAGATATATGACACGTATTCCTTAGGAAAAGGACGTAAACTAGAGACTTGCCACCAATATAGTTGAAAATGTCACTTTCCCTTCATGAAACCCTTGAAAATTAATTTTAATGCACTTTAGATTGTCTACGTAGTCTATGTAAACTACAACCCAATGTAATCTACGCGTAGATTACGTGTAGACAACGCATGTAGACGTAAACTTATAGTCTACTGCACATCACTGCTCACAACGCTTTGCTGAGGTTTGCTTCTTAATTTGATTCTTACGCGGGAACTCCATCTTCAATATTCCGAACTCCGTGGCTGGGTATATCTGGGGGTGCCAGCTGGTGCCAGCTGGGTATATCTGGGGGTGGGGGTGCCAGCTGGTTCCTCCGAGAGTATTGGTGTATGCAAAAAGAACCGCACACGTTGTGGATAGGACCTGGATATGTATGCCACGATAGAAACCCATTCTTGTCACAGTTGATATGATTTTTGTCTTTGATTTAGTTTATTTAACTTCGTTTTCTGCCACTTTTGGCTAACCGCGAAGATGAGGATGAGTGATGTTATGGCAATGATGAACGGACGCTCAGAACATCCATCCCTATGCTTGGATTCGAACCCGAGACCCCTGGCTTCGTAGCGGAGGTTCGCACAGTTGAAAGGAAATACGAGTACGTAAGAAAAATTAACAAGGGTTAGCTATTGATTAGAGGCTCAGTGTGTCCCAGAGCCGCTTATGCAGGGACATGGTCTGGAAAATTCCTACCTAACAACATCCGCAGCAGAAATCAAACCAAGGTTTCCCGTGTGTCACTAAGACGCCATACCCACTGTACTGATTATACCCTCACTGCCCTAAAAGAGGAAATTAAAAGCATATTTGTGTCAGGTACTGCACGTTACTTCTTCTATTCATAATCTTGAATCCTCTTTGTCTAATATCAAAGGATCTAAAGGTCAAACATAAGCGAAATAGGAAATTCGTCTGCATTATTACATGAATGTCTGTCTGAGCCTTGGTTTTAAGTCCAGTTTATGCATACATAGGTTAATCAGGACTGGAACTACAGTTTAAAGTGGTATCCAAATAACCATTCACAAATGAATGTGAAACGTGGTCCTTTGAACCAAAGGATAAAGTCATCTCATACCACGAAGGCACAGAGGGGGTGTGGGGTGTGGAGGTAGGGCCCCATATATTCTCGATCCCTGCCATAGTAGAGGTGGTGTGGTCTGCACCACGTTCCGCCAACTTCAGCTCCGAACGTTGCCCCAGATATACATTGGGTTCGAATTTCGACCTGGGCAGTCTTGAGTGTTCCTTCATCAATTTCATCATATCATCATTCATCCTCATCGTCGCGATTAACCAAAAGTGGCCGAAAGGCAAGTAAAATAAACCAAATCAATTAATAGAACCACCCCCTGTTTTTTTCTGTCATGATTCAATGCCACGCTGCACTGTCACTCGTGAATGGGTTGACGACAGGTTCCACACGAACGCGACCGACGAAGCCTCCTGCCTAGCTCATTCTGCTACATCCTCTCTTATGACGCAACAGTACCGCTGATCGCTCTGCAATCCACGCGTACAGTCCCCGGCAATAACAATTGGACACATGTATCCTGAAAGACTCGCTTCCCGCAAGGCGGTGGTAAAAGTTGTTATTGCTGTTAAGGCTACGAGGGACAGTGTCGCACCAGGTGGGCATTTATTTCAATGACGTCGAAATGTGAGCTGCTACTGATTGATTGATTGATTTAGTTTATTTTACTTCGCGTTTTGTGCCTCTTGGCTAATTTGCGAAGATGGGGATGAGTGATGAAATGATGAATTTTATGAATGGACATTCACAAACAACCAAGCCCGACCGGGATTCGAACCCGGGACCCTTGGCATCGCAGCGCATGAGCTGCTACTGAAAAGAAACGATAGAGGCGAAAGAGAGCATGAATTTTTCCCCATGTTGGAAGTTATTATCGTGTACTTTCACGTCAGTTTGCGCTATTACTTATGAGACACCCTGTATATATGTTTTTCAAGTTGATTATTAAGCCAGAAACGATTTGTGAAAAATATGATGAAGAAGTATTTACAGGATCCCATACAGGTTGTCTCAAAAGTAATAGCGCAAACTGACACAGGAAAAAGTACACGATAATAGAAGCAAAAAAGTCTCAGTAAACATGGGTCTGCAAACGAGACGTTTTCGAGATAATCGCGAATGTGCAATTACAAACCGCCACTGACTTCATTGTTTGTAAACGTCGTCCTAGTTGGTAACATGCTAATAATGTGTGTGAATGTTCTGTTTGATTGCAACGCCACCTCTCGGAAATGTTCTGTTTTGTAAACAAAGAGCAAACCTCGGACGGCGCAAGGAGTAAAGTACTCGGTGTTTACAAGATGCAATCAATGCCGGCTTGTAACCACACATTCGCACACATTATTAGCATTTTACCAACTAGGACGAAGTTTACAAACAATGAAGTCAGTGGTGGCTTGTAATCACACATTCGTGATTATCTCGAAAACGGCTCGTTTGCAGACCCATGCTTACTGAGACTTTTTTGCTTCTATTATCGTGTACCTTCACGTCAGTTTGCGCTATTACTTATGAGACACCCTGTATATTCTTTATGGAGAGGCAACTTAAAGTATCGTCTAATCAAATGGACATTTTGACATTTCCAACCGCAAAGAATCTTGAGCCTATTTCCTTTCCGTTCATATGTTTTTCTACGCCATCGGAAGTTTGATATTCCCAAGAGAAGAAGTAAAATAATACTCCCATAAGCGTAATGCTACGTTTTCTTCTCCTCCTACGAACATCCAGCGCACATACTTCTATTTTCCCAGCTTGCCGCGGAGGTCCAAGAAATTTAAATCAATTCAATTCCGGTCCAGGAGAGAAAATCAGCAAGCGTAAATGGGTTCTAGACCATAAAGAACATTTTTTTATGTTTAAAGTATTTCAATTAGGTCTAGGAACCTTTTTTTCCTGATGAATTTAAATTCGGTCCAGGAACATTTCTTCAATGAAACAATATGCAACTAGGACCGAATTTAAATTGTGCGAGAGCAAAGGAAATTCCTCGACCTTTAACAACACTGGTTAAGAGTCCTCGCGTCTGGCTAGACACAAACTGTTTCTCCTGGTCTTACAATCAACTTACGGCTGCAGAGTTAGGCAACACACATAGCGCCTTCCGGAAAGCCAGTATTCCAGGATATAGGTGTCCCATTTTTATTGTCGGGTGACTGTACATAAAAGAACGCTCTTTCACAAACACGGTGGGTTGGGCAGGCCCACTTGAAGATCACCTTCAAACTGAGGAAGAAGCTTCAACGAACACAGCTGTTTGGGCAGGCCCACTTGAAGATCACCTTCAAACTGAGGAAGAAGCTTCAACAAACACGCCAGGAAGGCCTGATTTAACTTTCCACAATCCCGAAAGGGGGAGGGAGAGTGGTCTGGAAATCAATTTCCGGCGCATCAATGCAAAGTCCTGCTTTTAAAGGAAAGGGCACAGCCTTCTCTGTGCGAGGCTATTTATAAGCGCGTCCAATTTCCGATCTGGTGTGCAAACGTGGAAATGCACTGCGTCGCGGTTTTAGCTGACCTTGATGCCTCTCTAGTTGGTGCCTGGTTAAGGATTCATGACAAACAACCATCTCGTCGGTTTTCTCCCCGTCTGGATATGAGACAGCCTTTTGATGGATTGCTTCTCCTGATGAAAGATCATCAAGGATAAATCATGTAATTTTTGTGGAGAGAAGCGATTTATTTGCGAAAACTTCATAAAATATGTTTAAACTTGCACAGATTTTTAAAGCAAATACGGTAATTTTATTTTTAATTCGAACTTGAATAATTCAAATTACTCGTTAATTGGAACAGATGTTTATTTCCCTTGAAATCATCTTCAAGACCTTCTCTCGTGAAGGAGGTCGCATGTCTCGTTCGCGGTCTCGTCCAGAGAGTATACGTCATCCTAGGCCCGTAGCTAGAATTGATCTCCAGAGGGAAGGGGGGGTCATACGTTATCAGAGGGCTTTGTAAACAGTCCATTTTTTTAAAAAAATAAATAACAGTGAATGAAGGCAATTTATGTTTGTGTGTGAGTGTGTGTGTTGGGAGAGGGGTCATTAACATATATAAAATTTCTACTTCTTTTAAACTTGAAGTGTTAATTGACTGGTACTGAAATCATCCCTTACACACTTCATACTACATTAGATGATACAGATATTTATATCACACACACAAAAAAAATGTTGAGTCCCCCCCCCCCCCTGGCCACGGGTCTGCCTTATCTTCATCCTCCAGAAGACATGTCTTTTGTTTCTTGTCTCTCACTCTCTTTCTTCTCTCATCCTTCTGCTTCTCTTTCTTTGTTAAGATATTTTTATTTTATCTCTATCTTCCTTTTTCTCCATTTGCTCCTTCTTTTCTCTCTCTTATACTCAATTCTCTATCAATATTGTTTCTCTTTTTTCTCGTCTATCTTCTCTCTGTCTATCCTTTATTTCTCTTTGTTTCATTCCGCTTTCCATCTTTCTTACCCTCTTTTCCTTAATTTATCTCAGTCTTTCCTTCTGCCCCTGATTCTCTTACTTTTCCTTCCAATCTTTCTTTCTCCCCTCACTTTTTATATCTGTCTTTCTTTTATGGCATTTTATCTTTCTTCACTCTTCTGTTCTGTCTTTCTACATCATTATTATCTCTCTCTATTCAGTTCTCTCTCTCTTATCTTCTTTTCCTTTTATATCTTACTTTCCTTCTTCTCCTTATTTTTCTTTCCTTCCTTTTATTCTTCCCCATTTCCTCTTTCCTCTCTCTTTCCTATTCTCTGTCTTTTTATCTGTCTCTCTTTCATTATCTCTTTCTCTTTCTGTTTATCTGTTCTCTCGTATTTTTTCTTCATTCTATCTATTTTGCCTCTCTTTTATCTTTCGTTCCTTCTCCCCTTATCCTACCCTCCTCCGTCTGTGTGTGTGTGTGGTTGTATCACCATTACATATGACTTTGCAAATTTCTCATGCAGGCTATTTCTTTGGGCACCCGGTGACGTTGCCAACGGGGGCGGGGAGACAATTAGGACCCCTCCTTAAATATAAACTTGAAGACAAATGAGACGAAATGAACCGCAGGATTTCAACTGGAATAGCACCCGCTTAGGCATCATGACACCCTCTAGAAAGAAAATTCTAGATAAATGCTCTGTGCATCGCTTAAAAATTCTGCCCCAGTGACCGCCATTCCTTGAAACATAATGTGCAGTTCCCAGTGCAAGCAGGACGCACAACACTTGATACTGTTCATCACGAACGAACAATAAAAGTTACCTTCATGATGCAGGTACTCTAAACTGCCTACACACGGCACGGTAATGCACTGTGTTTGTTCGCAGCGGCACAAGGTCACAGAATAAAGGCGGCGACGTTAATGAAACGAAAAAGAAGAAAGAAATAACTATCAAAACGTGGGAGGACCATTCGCTCATCGAGAGCTTCCGTCCAAAGCATTTGCGTCATCTTTCTTTATGGCAAAGAGGCTACGCTCCACATAGCACGGCATTGGGAACCGCAGTGTAATAATGAAAATACGCACGTATCTGGCACAAGGACTGCAAACAAACGATCTTCCTCTCTTGACAAGTGACGACTCTTTCATGGGTGTCTAAATAAACATTGTTTCTGTTTAATCTCATCTTCTCTCTCTCGGTCTGATCCTCTGAACTTTCTTCTTTGATTTGTCCAAGGATTTCTTTGCCTACGCTTATCTATCTTCGGTTTCGCAAGAGGAAACTTCTGTGTTAGAGAGGAATCTCAGTTGAGAAGTGTCTTCTTTTCATCCTGCAGAGGTAACACAATATTACAATGCCAGTTACCTTGTAGAGGCCAAATATCGCCATAAATGTCTCCTTTGTTACTGTGATCGGATCTCTATGCTTGATTGATTTGGTTTATTTTACATTGATTATCTGGCTTATTGGTGGAAGTGTATCTTTTAACCAAAAAAACAACTGAAAAATCCAAACAATTCGAAGCTTTGCCAACAAATTCAATAATTACGTCTTTTTCCTTTGTATTTTCCTTATTTTACGCATCTTTTCCTTTTACGTATTTTCCTTTGTATTTTTCTTATTTTCCGGCTCCTTACCTTTGTATTTTCCTTATTTTACGTCCCTTTTCCTTTGTATTTTTCCCATTTTACGTATTTTCATTTTCAATATTTTATTTATTTTTCCTTTGTGTTTTCCTTACTTTACGTCTCTTTCCTTTGTATTTTTCATATTTTACGTAACAGTTGGGCTGAAAAGTTCGTAGGCTAACATAGTAAAAAATATTTTTTTGACAAAATTCGATTTTATTATTCAATATAGTTGCCTTTGAGGGCGATACAACGATTATAGCGGTCATACAATTTTTCGATGCCATTTTTATAGTACGATTTCTCTTTAGCCTCAAAATAGGCCTCAGTTTCGGCGATTACCTCTTCATAAGTGCTAAATTTCTTTCCAGCGAGCATTCTTTTAAGGTCTGCAAACAGGAAAAAGTCACTGGGGGCCAGATCGGGAGAATATGGTGGATGGGGAAGCAATTCGTAGTCTAATTCATATAATTTTGCCATCGTTTTCATTGATTTGTGACACGGTGCATTGTCTTGATGAAACAGGACTTTTTTCTTCTTCAAATGGGGCCGTTTTTTCGTGATTTCATCCTTTAAACGCTCCAACAACGCTATGTAATAATCTCAGCTATCTCGATCAACTTCACTTTACGATCATTTAAAATTATTTTGTGAACTTTTTTGATGTTTTCGTCGGTAACAGCCTCTTTGGGGCGTCCACTGCGTGCATCGTCTTCGATGCTCATTTCGCCTCGTTTAAATTTAGCAAACCACTTCTCAACGGTTGATTTTCCTGGTGCAGAGTCCGAATAATGTTTATCAAGCCAAGCCTTGGCTTCAACAGTATTTTTTTTCGCCAAAAAGCAATGCTTTATTAACACACGAAATTCTTTTTTATCCATTTTTTCACAATAACAAAAGCTGCTTCACTCACAATGCTATATCTCACGAACTAATTATCCGGCAGCTGTGAAATTTATACACGTATCTTTTGAAGGTTAGTACTAAGTAAAAATCACATGGATTTAATTCTAGTAACGCCATCTATGAGTCAGCCTACGAACTTTTCAGCCCAACTGTTATATTTCCTTTGTATTTATCTTATTTTACATCTCCTTTTCTTTGTATTTTTTATTATTTTACGTGTCTTTCCCTTTGTATTAAATTTGTTGGCAAAGCCTAGAATTATTTGTATTTTATGTTGCTTAATTCTAGGCTGTTGTAGAAAAAGGACTTAAGTCAAAAAATGGAATTTACAGCAGACAGTTTCTCATGTTCATTATTTTAATAGCAAACATTACAGACATGACATACATAATGGATCATCATAGAATCTTTACAAATATCAATATAAAAATTTGAGAATATTTTTTAAAATTGATTCAGTGTGACTTATGAGAAAGCAACAAAAAAATAGCAGTTTGCGACTTACGTGCCTTTTCCAGAACACTCTAGAAAAATTGTTTCCATCCCTGGACTCTCGTGATATCGATAGAGATGACCAACATAAAAGTTCGCATTTTGAAACAATGTACATACCACACAACCTTGTAGTTTATGGATTGGGATGGGCAGTTACTTAACGTAGGTGAATTGTGATGACGTCACTGATCGGAGGCGTTGTCAGCGGAGCATCATGTTTCTAATGGAGCAAGTGTCGGTGCTAACAGATGATGTTGCACAAAACACCGCAACGCATCCTGCACAGATGTCTTCGGATGCTGGAATGACGTAATTCTACACCATGGTAAGAACGAGACTACACCCAACGTTGTGCAATTTCGACAGCTATTCCTTATACAGGGGACAGGTTCTTACTCTGAGATGCGCTGTGCGGGTGTTTGTGTATGTGAGTCATACGAGTATGTAATTTTCGTTAAATGTC
Organism: Lepisma saccharinum; assembly: GCF_977018435.1. Taxonomy (NCBI): domain Eukaryota; kingdom Metazoa; phylum Arthropoda; class Insecta; order Zygentoma; family Lepismatidae; genus Lepisma; species Lepisma saccharinum. Next base: position 29,132,463 of record NC_139251.1, on the reverse strand, counting down.
CTTGCTCAAAGGACTTTATTCTATTTAGGTTTGAAAACAGGAGCATGTTCCCCACATTTCAATGTCGTGAGACAGTAGGAAGATTTGAATTTGTATTTTTCTTATTTTTTGGTCTCGTTTCCTTTGTATTTTCTCATATTACGTCTCGTTTCCTTCATAATTTCCTTATTATACGTTTCCTTTCCTTTGTATTTTCCTTATTTTGCGTCTCTTCTCTTTTGTATTTTTCTTATTTTGCGTCTCTTTTCTTTTGTATTTTTTTCTTATTCTGCGTCTCTTTTCATTAACATTTTCCTTACTTTGCGTCTCTTTTCATTTGAATTTTTCTTATTTAGCGTCTCTTTTCTTTTGTATTTTCCTTATTTTGCATCTCTTTTCTTTTATATTCTTCTTATTTTGCGTCTCTTTTGTTTTTTATTTTCCTTATTTTGCGTCTCTTTTCTTTTGTATTTTCCTTATTTTGCGTCTCTTTTCTTTTGAATTTTCCTTATTTTGCGTCTCTTTTTTCTTTTGCATTTTCCTTATTTTGCGTCTCTCTTCTTTTGTATTTTCCTTATTTTGCATCTCTTTTCTTTTGAATTTTTCTTATTTTGCGTCTCTTTTCTTTTGCATTTTCCTTATTTTCCATCTCTTTTCTTTTGAATTTTCCTTATTTTGCGTCTCTTTTCTTTTGCATTTTCCTTATTTTGCATCTCTTTTCTTTTGTATTTTCCACATTTTGCGTCTCTTTTCTTTTGTATTTCTCTTATTTTGCGTCTCTTTTCTTTTGTATTTACCTTATTTTGCGTCTCTTTTCTCTTGGATTTTCCTTATCTTGCGTCTCTTTTCTTTTGCATTTTCCTTATTTTGCATCTCTTTTCTTTTATATTCTTCTTATTTTGCGTCTCTTTTCTTTGTATTTTCCTTATTTTGCGTCTCCTTTCTTTTGTGTTTTCCTTATTTTGCGTCTCTTTCCTTTTGCACTTTTCTAGGATTATTTTCCTTTGTATGTACATATATTTTATTTCTTATTCTGCTTTTCTTTTCCCTTGCATTTTCCTTAATTTACGTCTCCTTTCCTTCGCATTTATCTTATTTTATGTCTCTTTTCCTTTGTTTTTTTCCTTTTGTTACTTCTCTTTTATATTGTATTTTTTACTTATTTTACGTTTCTCTTACCTGGTATTTTCCATCTTTTACGTTTGTATATTTCTTGTATTTTTCCATATTTTATGCCTCTTCTCCAATGTATTTTCCTCACTTTATGTCTCTTTTTGCCGCCACTTTGGTTATTCGCGGCGATAAGAATTAATGATGATTATATTAAATTAATGTGATGCCCAGAGAGGAACGTCTCGTACCCGAAACCTTAGGTTGAGAATCGATTATTGAACGTGGTCCGCCAACCAAAACCTGTTTTTTAAGCAAGTAAAATCACAATTCTACATTACTTCTCAAGAAATGAATAGTTCGTGTACGAAATCGAAAAAATTCCCACCCCGTCCCAACTTACATAGCATCTATCCTACAGACTGATTAATAGCTATGTTTCACTTAGGTGTTACATACATATTTTGTAGATCAAGCAGTCCACTGAATTTCACATGTCTAGTTCTTGTGGTTTTTGACAATCAATACTTGATCCGGACAGACACTCGGGTTAGACAGTGATGAAATAATCACCACGTAAATATCTAAATATCAATTTTCTTCCCCCTTTTATTTTGTGGAATTACGTTTAGGAAATGTTCGGCCTAATACCAACAATTTTACTGCAACTGGCAATATTGGTTCTCTGCAGTTTCATATGTGAAATGTCCACGTTCCATTCGGACAAAACAAAGTAAAGGGAATGTTATCTGTCATGCAACCATGGAAGCCGAAACAACAGCACGTAAACATAAAATAAGTTTCGAGATAAAACCTTATCGCTATGTTTGGCCTACTAAGCCTACTAAAGGTGTAGGCATGACCCACAACAGCAGTGCTGTAAATAAGGGGTGTATTTTGACTTGCTTGCCTATTTCCCGTCCATTATCACTAGAACGGCGAAGGATCTTAGATACCCCAGAACAGCGGAAAGGTGTCAGAGAAAAGATAGAGAGGGAGACAGAATGGGAAAAGAAAATGACGGAGAGGGAATGATGGAGAGTAAGAGAAAAGGGGAACAGAGGAGAAGAAGGAATGGGAACAGAGAAAATGAAGGCGACGAAGAGATATCCATTATCTCTTCAGAGGAAATGAGAGAGATGGAATGGGAAGAGAGAAATTGAAGGGAGAGAGAATGGGAACAGAGAAAATAATGAGAAAGAGAGAATGCTAACAGAGGAAATGAAGGAGAGGGAAAGAGAATGGGAACAGAAAAGGAAGGAGAGGGACAGACAATGTTAACAGAGGAAATGAAGGAGAGGGAGAGAGAATGGGAACAGAAAAAGAAGGAGAGGGAGAGAGAATGTTAACAGAGGAAATGAAGGAGAGGGAAAGAGAATGGGAACAGAAAAAGAAGGAGAGGGAGAGAGAGAATGTTAACAGAGGAAATGAAGGAGAGGGAAAGAGAATGGGAACGGAGAAAAAGAAGGAGAGTAACAGAGAATGATAGCACAGGAAATGAAGGAGAGGGAGAGAGAATGGGAACAGAAAAAGAAGGAGAGGGAGAGAGAATGTTAACAGAGGAAATGAAGGAGAGGGAAAGAGAATGAGAACAGAAAAAGAAGGAGAGGGAGAGAGAATGGGAATAGAGGAAAGAAGGAGAGGGAGAGAGAATGTCAGCAGAGGAAATGAAGGAGAGGGAAAGAGAATGGGAACAGAGAAATTGCAGGAGAGGGAGAGAGAATGGGAACAGAGAAAAAGAAGGGTTCCGGGTTCGAATCCCGGTCTGGGCATGGATGTCCGTGAGTGTCCCTTCATCAATTTCATCATATCATCACTCATCCCCATCTTTGCAAATTAGCCAGAAGTGGCACAAAAAGCTACGTAAAATAACATAATTCAACAATAACAACACAGTGGTAGCGTCGTCGCCTTGTAATCAAGGTGTCCCGGGTTCGATACCCAGTGGAGGTACATAGTGGTTCGGATCCTACTTTAAACTGTAGGTCCAGTCCCGATTAGCCTTACTGTGTATAAAGTGGACTTAAAACACCAAAACAACAACAACAACAACAATAACAACAAAAAGCTTGCTTGAATCATATTTTCAGAAAGAAAACTTTACATGTTCTGCAATTTCAGAGAAAACTTCTGACCCCTCATAAGACATGCATTTAAATGCATCTAATTACCTTAACATGGAAACATATTTTAATTTATATAATTTTCTGTGCTTTATGTATTATAATAAAAGTGTTTTGGTGGTTTATGATACATTTTAATTGCAAATAAAAATTATAATAACATGGAACTGAACACTCCGGAATACGAAACACTTCACCACGGGAAACTGCTACTTCATGCGACATGTTCGGAGACGTCCTTCCCGATCCAAGAGCACTACCTACATGCAGTGTTGCCACAATCTGAGAACACAATTTCCCTTTCCAAGGGGCAAAATTTCCCTTTTTGGACCATTTTTCCCCTTCACCTAAACAAATATAATAATAATAATAATAATTATTATTATTAGAAGTGGTAGTAGTAAAAATTTGTTGGTCCATGTTCGTATGAATAAAAAATGTTACACAAATTTTTCACATACATGTCAGCTTTATCGCTTTCTGGTCAGATGTCCCAGGTTTGAATCATGGTCAGGAATCCATTAAATCGTTAATTCTCATCGTTAGAATTATCCGAAGATGAAGAAAAGCGACGTACAATAAACTTAAAAGAAATATAAAAGATAGAAGCTTATATTCAAGTGAGCACAAATAAGAAGGAACAGAAAAAATAAAAAATAATAATATGAAACTGGAACTTAACATAAACTGCAATAATGTAGAGTCAGAAGTCTCAAAATTTCCCTGAAATTGTGATATTTTTCATCGAAATTCCCTTTACCCTTTTGGCTAAAATTTCGGTCCGAATTTCCCTGCAAAAGGGAAATTTCCCTTCATGTGGCAACACTGCCTACATGACGACATGGAACCGCAACCTAACGATGATATTGCAGCACGCATAAATGAAACTTTACAGGGGTCATTTGGACCCCTCCCGCCGTTCTAGTGTTAAAGTGGTAATCAATTGCACAGTACAAAATGATACTTTCAATAAAATAAAATATCAATTTGTATTGTATATATTACATTGCATTGCTTAAGGTGTAGAAGCTTAAAAGTGTCCTTTCCATCTTTTGTACTATTATTTCGGGACGTGTAATTGTTATCTATTTACAATACTACATGTGCACCTATTGTAGCTCTGTTGTAAGTGATAGAGCTCGTAACTTGATGAACAATTAAGTTTTTTTTTCTTAGCCTTGAAAACAATGTTAAACTTAATATATGTTCGTGAACATAGAACAGAAAACATTATTTTTATTTTGTATTTTTTTTGGCATTTTTCAGCCTTTTGTTGCTTCTAGCACATATTTTCAGCTTTTTTGTCGTCTTTCTTGCATTTTTCTTCATTTTTGAGGCTTTGTCTCCTCTTTAGTTCTTCTTTTGTGAATTTCAAATATATTTGCTAACATAACTTACATATTTAAATTTCCTGACATGGTCCTTTTAGCAAGCTCGCCATTAAACAAAAGTACGGTCAATGGAAAAGTACAATATTATTTTAATGAAATGTTTCGCAATGCATTACATAATTTATTGTGCTAAATTTATTTGTCTTACAGCAAACTTAAGATACTTTGTGTGAAGCCTATATTGGGGTTCCATTAGCGACCTCTATTATCGCTTTAATCTGTGGTTTTAAAGTAAACTTAGTAACAATATTTAAAGGAATATAATTTGATGTACGTGAAACACAACCGTATTGTGAGATGCTGACCGACTACTGTCTTGTGAAAGGTTCACTCTGAAAGAAGATGAAAGACTTACACAGAAAAACCTTGAGATGTATTTTATGTAACCTCGACCCAGTGGCGGCGATTAGGGGGGGGCGAGGGGGCGCAGTTGCCCCCCCCACTTTTCGCCACTTTTGCCCCCACACTATGCTAAACCTTATCTACAAAGGGAAATATACTGTCTTTGGCCCCACCCCCAGTTTTGGCACCTTGCCCCCGGTCTTAACTGCTTTTATTCCTTTGCTTCAGTAGTTTAAACCACCAAACAATGGTTTTATCGAATTATTCAACTACTGCCGGCCCCCGTGGCGGAGTGGTTAGCACATCGCGCTACGACGCCAGGGGTTTCGGGTTCGAATCCTGGCCTGGGCATTGGTGTTCTTTGTGAGTGTCCATTCATCAATTTAATAATATCATCACTCATCCTCATCTTCACAAATTAGCCAAAAGTGGCACAAGAAGCGAAGTAAAATAAAGAAAATAAAAAAAACTGTAACAGTTTCATACATCGGAGAGACAACTTACAGAAATGAGTTTCTCCAAGGTTTACAACGTTCGTCGAGGTATTTTCTTTCATCGTGGAATATACTTGACCGGGAATTCATGTATTTTTCAAGAGAAATATATCACCGCACAATTGCCATTGCTTTCATTTGCTTGCCCTATGACAACCGGATGCTGCGTATGTTTGATGACGTAAGCCCCTGTCAGTGTTTCATACCCCTTTCTTTTTTTTTTTACTATGCTTGCCTAACGTAACCAAACCCAACCTTATCGGAAATGGTTCGTGGGGCTATCCGTGAATGGTTTGTGGGACTATCCGTCAGCTACCCGCCTATCCATCAGCTGCCCGTGCATAATGTATAATTTACACCGGTGACAAACACGATAGTAGGTATTTTTCGGTGAAGAAGGTTGAAACACTGCATACCCACAATGTGAGTCAAGATGTGCCCGTCATATTTTGTGTTCCGGAAACGAAGAAAGGAATAAAAAAAAGCACTCAGAATGTGAAAAATTGCGTTTGTTTTCGTGTAAAAAGCATAATGGTACCTTGAACTATGTTCCGCAATACACAATTGGTAAGTACGAACCATGCGAAATACAAAATATCCGATTTTAATGTGTCTCCGATCTATGAAACTGGTACCAAAAAAACAACTCTCTTGTAATATATGAAAAATTAGGCTTTCATCAACTTCCGAGCTCTAGTGATAAATAAATAAACGCTTGCTTTGATCTCGTCGCGATTAGCCAAAGTAGCAGAAAAGCGACGTAACATAACCTAATTCAACAACAACAACAACAACAACAAGCTTGCTTGAACTGTATTTCCAGAAAGAAAACTTACATGTTCTGCAGTTTGAGAGATTACTTCTGATGCCGATCTAAGAATGACGAACCTTTTTCTCCATTGTTGTTAGTCACTAGACAACGGCACCTGCAATTTAAGGAATGTATTGTATATTATCTCCACTGAATGTTAATAACAGAAGAATAGTATTAACTTAAATAGTACTGTAAATATCGTGCGTTTCTGTTTAGAAAATTAATGATATGAAGAAAACTTATAAGATTGGAAATTCAAGATCTTGCTTAATAACAGCTAGTGAAGAAAGTATTTCGAAAATTCCGTTGTCTGTTACATAAATGCTAACGTTCTTCTTCTCACCGGAATAAAAATCTATGATTTCTGCTATACAATGCAATGATTAGTGTATTCTCTTTTACTGACCAGCAATTCCACACAAAAGCCGAAGATGCTTAAATTATAATAATAACGAGACCTCTGATTTTTATGTAATATCAATCTTCAAAATATGTACATAAATATGTAACATAACAATAATTTATAAAATATGTACCTAAATATGTATTATCAAAAGGATATGTAGCTAAATATGTTGTATCAAAGAATATGTAATATTAATAACAATCAAGTATCCAAGCAATTTCAAGAATTCCGTTAGATATATATTTTATTTAAATATATTATACATAATTTTAGGATATAAGTTGTTCAAATTAAAATTTTGTTAACTATTAATTACTTTTCACATTGCAAATTATTGTATAATATGTAAATATGAAAGAGAGCTCTTTGTAACTTTCGAAACAAATTGTAAAAAGAAGCATCTACAGAAAGAACAGTCGGATGAAAATACATTTGTACTTTTTGTACAAGTGAAGGGAACATATTGTGTACTTTTTGTGCAAGTGAAGGGAACATATTGTGTACTTTTTGTGCAAGTGAAGGGAACATATTGTGTACTTTTTGTGCAAGTGAAGGGAACATATTGTGTACTTTTTGTGCAAGTGAAGGGAACATATTGTGTACTTTTTGTACAAGTGAAGGGAACATATTGTGTACTTTTTGTACAAGTGAAGGGAACATATTGTGTACTTTTTGTACAAGTGAAGGGAACATATTGTGTACTTTTTGTGCAAGTGAAGGGAACATATTGTGTACTTTTTGTGCAAGTGAAGGGAACATATTGTGTACTTTTTGTGCAAGTGAAGGGAACATATTGTGTACTTTTTGTGCAAGTGAAGGGAACATATTGTGTACTTTTTGTGCAAGTGAAGGGAACATATTGTGTACTTTTTGTGCAAGTGAAGGGAACATATTGTGTACTTTTTGTACAAGTGAAGGGAACATATTGTGTACTTTTTGTGCAAGTGAAGGGAACATATTGTGTACTTTTTGTGCAAGTGAAGGGAACATATTGTGTACTTTTTGTGCAAGTGAAGAGAACATATTGTGTACTTTTTGTGCAAGTGAAGGGAACATATTGTGTACTTTTTGTGCAAGTGAAGGGAACATATTGTGTACTTTTTGTGCAAGTGAAGGGAACATATTGTGTACTTTTTGTGCAAGTGAAGGGAACATATTGTGTACTTTTTGTACAAGTGAAGGGAACATATTGTGTACTTTTTGTGCAAGTGAAGGGAACATATTGTGTACTTTTTGTGCAAGTGAAGGGAACATATTGTGTACTTTTTGTGCAAGTGAAGGGAACATATTGTGTACTTTTTGTACAAGTGAAGGGAACATATTGTGTACTTTTTGTACAAGTGAAGGGAACATATTGTGTAACTCGCTACGTATAGGAAAGTAAGTATCTTGCCCACCGATGCCAAGTTTATTATAAGTTCTTTGCATAAACCTAAAAGCGAAACGAAAATATGTAACAGAAAGGAGGGGGGAGAGAAACTTTAGCATATTTCGATAAATAACACTCCCCGTATTCTTTTGTTCTTCAGCTTGTCTTTCGGATTTGTAGTCAATTGTAGGTGACCGTAAGCACTATGCATCTCATTGATTAGAAAATATGACATCAGATGAGGTAGACATTTTCTTCATCATGTTTCATAGATCGAAAACATAGGAAAAAGGGTCAAGAAAGGAAAGAAAAATACCGAAATATGTTGTTTTATGTAAAGTAAATTAGAAAATATGTATAATGTTTAATATTCTGGCAAATATGTGAAAATATGTAACATAAAACTTATGCAAAATCATGTCAGTTATATAATTCGTTGACATTTTCCAGTTCAAGGTATGTATCTAGAAAGGAATTACATAAAAATCCGAGCTCTATCTATTACATATTAATTAATGCAAGAAGTGCACAGAAGATGTCGGCTCAAACGAACGTCTGAATTCATGAACTTAAATATCCATTAAAAAATATATTATTGATGTCACATTGTCGGATATTTTAAAATAAATCGAGTATTGTATAAGCATTCTCAAATTGAAATAAGCTATTTTGAATTCCTGAAATATACGTATTAATCCAACCTGCTTAGAATATTATTTTCTTTTTATGAAACATTATAAATCTGGTTACTGTATATTGCGTAACGTATTGAATGATATTCTTAATTTCCTCTTTCGGCCTCCCCGATGGCGCAGAGGTAGCGTCATCACCTTGAAATCAAAGGATCCCGGGTTCGATACCCGGTAGAGGCACAAGTGGTTCGGATCCCACATTAGACTGTAGGTCCAGTTCCGATTAGCCTTACTGTGCATAAAGTGGACTTAAAACAATAAATCAATCAATCAATTTCCTCTTTCAAAGAAACTTTTCTTTCAGACTTTCAACAAATTAAGAAGAATGACATTAATAAAAATAACTGAAAATGCATGTGAACTAACGATGCAAAAGAACGTATAAACGCAAGAAAGTAAATAAAATTTTGATTCAAGTACAAAAAAATGTTTTCTATTTTCATGGATCAACTATCTTTTAGTTTCCTCGTGATGCATTGAAAATGTATTGGAACACAGCATTCGATCGTCGAACCAAGAAACAAACAATTACACGTACGGTTGTCCATGGGTAACTTGGCGGGGACAAGGGAGGCAATTCTTCCCCTCAAAACTTCCAGGTATATTAAAATATACAAATTAGGGGAAGTTTTTAACCTTCTGGACTTGCCCCCTTTCCATTATTTGTGATATTTACATTCTATAATTTTTGAAATGAGGAAACAAAGAAATTATATAGTTTGTATTTCTGATTTAAAAAAAAAGGTTAACATATTTGAGAATATTTCAATTATGTCTTAGTGTATCAAAAACACCTATTAAAACATACTATAACCAAAATTTTACGAAAAAGGAAATTCCAGCACTGTGTTATCAGAATATACTTCTGCACTTCCTCTGTTAACATTCTTTCTCCCTCTCCTTCTTTTTCTGTTCCCATTACCTTTCCCTCTCCTTCATTTCCTCTGTTAACATTCTCTGTTACTCTCCTTCTTTTTCTATGTTCCCATTCTCTTTCCCTCTCCTTCATTTCCTGTTAACATTCTTTCTCCCTCTCCTTCTTTTTCTGTTCCCATTCTCTTTCCCGCTCCTTCATTTCCTCTGTTAACATTCAATCTCCCTCTTATTCCTTTTCTGTTCCCATTATCTTTCCCTCTCCTTCATTTCCTCTGTTAACATTCTCTCTCCCTCTTCTTCCTTTTCTGTTCCCATTATCTTTCCCTCTCCTTCATTTCCTCTGTTAACATTCTCTCTCCCTCTCCTTCCTTTTCTGTTCCCATTATCTTTCCCTCTCCTTCATTTCCTCTGTTAACATTCTCTCTCCCTCTTCTTCCTTTTCTGTTCCCATTATCTTTCCCTCTCCTTCATTTCCTCTGTTAACATTCTTTCTCCCTCTCCTTCTTTTTCTGTTCGAATTATCTTTCCCTCTCCTTCATTTCCTCTGTTAACATTCTCTCTCCCTCTTCTTCCTTTTCTGCTCCCATTATCTTTCCCTCTCCTTCATTTCCTCTGTTAACATTCTCTCTCCCTCTTCTTCCTTTTCTGTTCCCATTACCTTTCCCTCTCCTTCATTTCCTCTGTTAACATTCTCTCTCCCTCTTCTTCCTTCTCTGTTCCCATTATCTTTCCCTCTCCTTCATTTCCTCTGTTAACATTCTCTCTCCCTCTCCTTCCTTTTCTGTTCCCATTATCTTTCCCTCTCCTTCATTTCCTCTGTTAACATTCTCTCTCCCTCTTCTTCCTTTTCTGTTCCCATTATCTTTCCCTCTCCTTCATTTCCTCTGTTAACATTCTTTTTCCCTCTCCTTCTTTTTCTGTTCCCATTATCTTTCCCTCTCCTTCATTTCCTCTGTTAACATTCTCTCTCCCTCTTCTTCCTTTTCTGTTCCCATTATCTTTCCCTCTCCTTCATTTCCTCTGTTAACATTCTCTCTCCCTCGTCTTCCTTTTCTGTTCCTATTATCTTTCCCTCTCCTTCATTTCCTCTGTTAACATTCTCTCTCCCTCTCCTTCCTTTTCTGTTCCCGTTATCTTTCCCTCTCCTTCATTTCCTCTGTTAACATTCTCTCTCCCTCTTCTTCCTTTTCTGTTCCCATTATCTTTCCCTCTCTCCTTCATTTCCTCTGTTAACATTCTCTCTCCCTCTCCTTCCTTTTCTGTTCCCATTCTCTTTCCCTCTCCTTCATTTCCTCTGTTGACAATCTCTCTCCCTCTCCTTCTTTTTCTGTTCTCATTCTCTTTCCCTCTCCTTCATTTCCTCTGTTAACATTCTCTGTTACTCTCCTTCTTTTTCTATGTTCCCATTCTCTTTCCCTCTCCTTCATTTCCTCTGTTAACATTCTCTCTCCCTCTCCTTTTTCTCCGTTCGCATTCTCTTTCCCTCTCCTTTATTTCCTGTGCTATCATTCTCTGTTACTCTCCTTCTTTTTCTCCGTTCCCATTCTCTTTCCCTCCCCTTCATTTCCTCTGTTAACATTCTCTCTCCTTCTCCTTCTTTTTCTGTTCCCATTATCTTTCCCTCTCCTTCATTTCCTCTGTTAACATTCTCTCTCCCTCTCCTTCTTTTTCTGTTACCATTTTCTTTCCCTCTCCTTCATTTCCTCTGTTAACATTCTCTTGCCTTCTCCTTATTTTTCTGTTCCCATTCTCTTTCCCTCTCCTGCATTTCCTGTGCTATCATTCTCTGTTACTCTCCTTCTTTTTCTCCGTTCCCATTCTCTTTTCCTCCTCTTCATTTCCTCTGTTACCATTCTCTCTCCTTCTCCTTATTATTCTGTTCCCATTCTCTTTCCCTCTCCTTCATTTCCTGTGCTAGCATTCTCTGTTACTCTCCTTGTTTTTCTATGTTCCCATTCTCTTTCCCTCTCCTTCATTTCCTCTGTTAACGTTCTCTCTCCCTTCCTTCCTTTTCTGTTCCCATTCTCTTTCCCTCTCCTTCATTTCCTCTGTTAACATTATCTCTCCCTCTCCTTCTTTTTCTGTTCCCATTCTCTTTCCCTCACCTTCATTTCCTGTTAACATTCTCTGTTACTCTCCTTCTTTTTCTGTTCCCATTCTCTTTCCCTCTCCTTCATTTCCTCGGTTAACATTCTCTGTTACTCTCCTTCTTTTTCTGTTCCCATTCTCTTTCCCTCTCCTTTATTTCCTCTCTTCCCTTCTCTCTTACTCTCCATCATTTTCTGTTTTCATTCCTCTCCGTCATTTTCTTCTCCCATTCTGTCTCCCTCTCCATCTTTTCTCTGTTCCCACTCTTTTTCACTCTTCTTCATTTCCTCTGTTCCCATTCTCTTCCTCCCTTTCCTTAATTATGAAAATGAAATTCTGGATATGTACCTCTTGTACGTATTACATCTTGGAATCTAAACTTCTACCAAATAAAATATCACAGAACTAAGTTTATTTTATGCAGCACGTAACCGGATCTGGTTTCCTATTTGTTGGTCTAAGCACAGCAGGTGTGCCAGCATCTTTCATCAATATTGATCGCTCGTGCGCACAATGGATATGGCTGAGGATACATTGTTCTTGAAGAGTAAATATTGAAATGTTTGACTTGACTCCCGAAATGCAAACACAAACGTGGATTGTTTGAGCTGACATGCGTCATCCAGTTTCTCGAAAGGGAAGGGTTACGATATATGCAACTCCTCGGATGAAGTAATCTTAGCAACGGAAATTTTATGGAAAAAAAAGTAAGTTGGTCACACTGTTATAGTAAAATTTACAATACGCTACTGTTAAAATGTAACAGTCTGCCTGTTAATTGACAAAAACAGAGTGCAACCTAACTTTTCGTGTGCGCATGTGCATTTATGTCATCTCTCCGCTGGGAATAGAGTAGAAAATATAGAGTAGAATATTAAATACAAACACTCGTGGAAGGAAGATAAATAGAAAGAATGGAGATTATAGAGAGACAGCAAGACAGACTAATGAAAACAGAGGGAGGGAGAACGAGATGCAGATCGAGGCATAGGAGAGAGAATGGGAACAGGGAATGTGAAGAAGAGGAAGAATGCGAACAGAGAAAATGAAGGAGAGGAAGAGAGAAAGAGAACAATGACAATGAAGAAGTGAGGGAGAGGAAATGGGAACAGAGAAACTGAAGACAGAATGAGAGCAGAAAATGAAGGAGAGGGAGAGAGAAAGGGAACAGAGAAAATGAAGAAGAGAGAGGGAGTGGGAACAGAAAAATAAGGAGGGGAAGAGAGAAAGAGAACAAAGGAAATGAGGAAGAGAGAGGGAGTGGAAACAGAGAAGATGAAAAGAGGAAAAGAGAAAGAGAACAAAGCAAATGAAGGTGAGGGAGAGGGAATGGGAACAGATGAACTGAAGGAGAGAATGAGAGCAGAAAATGAAAGAGAGGGAAAGAGAAAGGGAACAGAGAAAATAATGAAGAAGAGAGAGGGAGTGGGAACAGAGAAAATGAAGGAGATGGAGAGAGAAAGGGAACAGAGAAATTGAAGAAGAGAGAGGGAGTGGGAACAGAGAAAATGAAGGAGATGGAGAGAGAAAGTGAACAGAGAAAATGAAGAAGAGGGAGATCGAATTTGAACATAGAGAATGAAGGAGAGGCAGGCAGAGGAAATGAAGATGAAAAATGAGGTGTAGTTAGAGAAGGAGACAGCATCGCGTGTGGCAAATTGCGAAAAGAGGTCAGCGCCCTCTCACGGAAGAATCCTAATTGCAAATCGCACAGATCAAAAAGACAATAAAATTCCGATGCCTGCTCTTCGATCGAGATACACCTCCTCCCCCCCCTGAATCCTTTGCATCAATCCGCTGCTCTCTTCAAGTCTGTACACTCGTTTTCCCTTCATCCTGGAGGGTGTAATCATCCGCAACAAATCACTATAATCTCGGGGGACCTGCGAAGAGAAAACACTGCACTTCCGAGGCAGATCTCGTGAGCTGTTCTGAGCAAGCTCTTTGCATTTCCTTACCAGTCTCCTTGTTTTAAAATTTATGTTTTTCACGATTCTATCCGGAATGCAAGACCGCGGTGGCCCGCTCGGTGTTCGAAGTTTGTGGCGGAGTGGTTATAGTGTTGCGCTACGGCACCAGCGGTCCGGGTTCGAATCCCAGGGAAGACATGGATTCTCGTATTGTTCTTGATGAAAGCTGACTAGAATAGCAAGAAAAATAAAAAAAGTTAATGTGCGAAATGGCATAGGAAGACAGCGGCAAAGAGAAAATCAGCATAGGAATTGGCTTCTGAAAAGTCGGTAAGGTGTCTGTCATGCGGGAGACTCGGGTTCGTTCCCCGGAATGCATGACCTGAGGTGGATATTTTCTCACCTTCTCCCAGAATAAAGTGGCTCTGGGATTCACTCAGTCATAAGTAAGTGGGGTACCTGTGTGGGTAAGGGCGACTATAGCATGGTTTGATTGATTTGCTTTATTTTACTTCGCTTTTTGTGCCTCTTTTGGCTAATTTGGATGGGGATGAGTGATGATATGATGAAATTGATGAATGGACACTCACAAACATGTGCTAACCACTCCGCCACGGGGGGTATGAAGCTGATCACACCATCCCCCATATGCCACTTAGCATGTTGCAATGTGAAGGGGGTGGTATTATCGTTTACAATGTACAGTCACACGCAATAAAAATGGGTCACCTAGATCCTGAAATGTTCGCTTCCCTGCAAGGCGTTGTGTGTGTTGCCTAACTCTACGGCGTTAAGTGGATTTCAACAGCAATTTTTAATGGAATCTTCTTTAATCTTTAAAGTTAGGCAACACACATAACGCCTCGCACGGAAGCGAGAATTCCAAGATCTAGGCGCGCCATTTTTTTGCCGGTGACTGTACCTTAACAAGGTGTAGGATCCAGTAACCATGCTCTTCATTCCACATAGTCCCCTTTCAATTTGGTACTTTTGATAGAATTTTCCTTCATGTGGCAACACTGCTATATAAATTCTGAACCTATGTCAGGACGTACAGTTGGCAACACTGAAGTGGACAATTTACATGAAGGCAATGCGCTAGAGAAACCGTTGAATGCCGTTAAGGATTATTGAAGCATAACATTTGTTAGAAATTCGTTGTATATACCAAGAAGCTCGCCTCGGCTTATGTAACAGTTTTATTTGTGAACATAATTCAAGTACAGTTACCTCTGGCCTTGGAGGCACAAGTAAACTCAGCATGTGGGAGTTTTTATGGGGTGACAACATTGCTACAGAAGAGATTATTACACAACAACATTCTCCATAGAGTCTTCATAAAAATGGCTCCAAACTTACAATCAGCAAGCGATAATAGGAAGTGCACGTTTCTCTCTTCTTCTGTAACTGTCCACGGGTTGGAATCTATACATTTTTCTTCATGACTTCATTCCCGATCACCCTGTCGTGCTTTTTCCATTCTGGTCAGACAGGACTCTCTTTGATGGGAATAATACACTCTAACGTGAATTCGTGTTTTGTATTCAGACGTTCTGAATGCTCTGCTCGGGTAAATAACAGTGCACGCTAGGAATTATATTTTTATGAGGAAACTAATGTTCACTTTACGTCGCATTTCTGCCACTTTTTTGACTACTAATCGCGAAAATGAGTGACATTGATGAAGGGACACTCACAAAGAACAACCATGCCCAGATCAAGATTCGGACCCCGGACTTCTGGCGTTGTACTGCGGTGAGCTAACCACTCCACCACGGAGGCCGGTTTGATGCATTTCGAGTTTTGTATGACAATAAAAATGGGACACCTGGATCCTGATATACTCGCTTCTCTCTATGGAGTTATGTGTGTTGCCTAACTCCACAGTGATGAATGGATTTTAATGGCAAACTTTCAATCCATGTAATATGTGAGTGTGGTATTTAATTTAATTTATATTCATATGTACATTATTTATGTTCGAACATGTGTTCTGGGGTTACCAGCCTGATTAAATTGGAGTTAGCTTCCAACGTTTCGAGGGTATTGCTCTCGTCTTCAGGGAATGTAGAAATGTCAGAGTCTTGGCTTGGTTTGTGCAATATGATGTGGAGTACCACCGTCTGTGGTCAATTTGCCTCCTCTTTGAATTGTTTTTGATATGGCGTGCGATGTATAATTCCACTCCTGCAGCCGTCGCTTGGGGTGGGAAAGTGAGGGTGGCAGTGGTGTCCTGGCTGGTCGACTCAGGGTCTTGGTAGACGATGTGTGTATCTGTGCGGGTTGGCAGTACCAATGGCTCGTGCCGTTGGATTTGGGTTTTCCTGGAGTTTGACCCAGAACGTGGCGGTTGTCCGCTTGATCACGTCATCTAGCGTTGGAATGTCGAGGTCTTCGTGGAGTTGAACGGTTGTTGTATACCGCCCATGTCCGCTGATGATACGTAGGACCCTGTTCTTTATGACTTGGAGTCTGCGGAGGGTCGTCTTGGGTAGGTGTTGCCAGGAAGGGCAGGCGTAGAGCAGAGCTGGTCGGATGATTGCCTTGTGCAGTTGAAGTCTGGTTTCCAGCCGCAGTCCTGGCGATCGTAGCATCGGATAAAGTGCTCCCACGCGTTTCTTTCCTTGGTTGACGTGGTCTGAGATAGAGCCTTCTGTCTAGCAGCATGCCGAGATATGTTGTGGTTTGCTTGTGGGGAACAGGTTGTTCTTGTAGTCTGAGATGGTATTCGTGCGGACGGAGTCTACGAGAGAACACGATGGCGGTTCTCTTGTCGGGATTCACTCGTACTCTCCATTGTTTTGCCCAGTGGTCGTATTGTTGCAGTTGTTCTTGCATTCTAAGGTAGGAAACACGAATATCCTTGGCTGCTGCAAAGTATGCGGTGTCGTGTGCGAAAGTGGCTGGGAGGCAACCAAAGGCTGTTGGTACATCCGCTGTAAACAGGGCGTACGGCAGCGGCGAGAGGGAGGATCCTTGGGGTATTCCAGCCGTGGTTGATCGAATTGTGGGGATGGCTCCTTGAAACACTGCGAAGAAGGTGCGTTGATGGAGGTAGCTGTCCAGCAAGTGTACATAACAATCAGGTAAACCAAGTCTGTGTAGCTTGTATATGAGTCCTTCGAGCCAACCCTTGTCGAAGGCCTTCTGTATGTCGAGGAATATGGCTAGTATGTGGTGTTTCCAGTTGAAGCGTACCGAGAGATGGTCACCCAGCCTCACCAGCTGGGAGGTCGTGCTGTGGTGTTGCCTGTAGCCAAATTGGTGGTCCGGGAGTAGATCAAAGTGTTGGACGTGGTCTTGTAATCGGTACAGGAGGAGGCGCTCGAAGACCTTGCTGACGTGAGACAGTAAGCTTATTGGCCGATAGTTCTGTGGGTGTAGCAGGATTTTCTCGTTCTTCAGGACTGGACAGACTCTGGCGGTTTTCCAAGCTCTCGGATAGTAGCTAGTGAGAAGAATGACGTTATATATTTGGGCCTGTCCGGGCCTGGCGCTTTATTGTTTGGCAGCCGTCGTATGACTGTGTGAATCGCTCGAGGAGTAATTAGGTGTGGTATGTCTGCATGCGGCTGCTCTCTGAATGTGTCCAGAAAGTTGTCTACCGTCGCTATTTGTTCCTCGTCGCATGGTTCGGTATTGGGAGAAAACTGTTCTTCAAGCTTGTTTGCGATTGCTTCAACTTGTTCTTGTGGTTGAAATAGGAGATTGCCATGTGAGTCTTGGAGGACTGGCATCGTTCAGCTGGCGGTGTGTCCGCGGAAATTTCTTGCGAGCTTCCAGAATTCGTTGTTTGGCTTGTCGGAACTCTTCAGTTTTTCGTCCCAAAGGTGTTCCCTTGTTCTTTGATGGTGTCATCTCCCTCGACGTTTCAGGTTCTGGAGAAGCTGCCTGTATTGTGGATGTCGTGTCTGTTGATATTTGCGTCTGATCCATCGCTTTAGGTGCAACAGGATGTGTAACTTGTGGTCTGTTGTGTTTGCTTGTTCTTGGCGGTTTTGTTTGGTGATACTATTTCGAATTGCTGAAGTGATCTTGCCACCGATTTCCTCAACGGCCGTGTCGATATCTTCCGGGGTTGCAACGTGGAGAGGCAGCTGGATTGCTTCGTGAAGAGTTGTTTTGTACTGCTGCAACACATATAACCGGCTCATGGTCTGAGTCAAGATCGGCGACGACATACGCCGCTACGGTAAAGTTGATTCCTTTGTGTAGTATGATGTCTAGGACATCCAGCCTAGCTCCGTTTTTGGGGAAGTGCGTCGGATCCTTTGATGCTGTTCCCGCAAGGTTTATAAATGGTATGTGGTTGAACAGCTGTATTCCGTTTCGACTGGTGACCATAGAATTCCACTCTGGATGTTTGGAGTTCAAATCTCCAGCTATCAGTACTCTGGTGCCTAATGACTAGTGTTTGGAGGTCTTGAAGCTCTACCCTCGTTTCCGGTCTTCTGTATGCTGCAACAAGGACCAGCGGTTCAGTTGGTGTGATGATTTTGATGGCCAAGGCTTCAATGGTCTGCAGGTGTGGGATGGTGATTGTCTCTGTGGGAAAATCTCTCTTTATTGCTATCATTAGGCCGCCTTTTGGGGTAGGTCTGTCTTGTCTGTGTATGATGTAGTTTCGTAGGGTGAATCGGTTCTTGGGTTTCAGGTGGGTCTCGTTTATTAGAGCGACGTCTATCTTTTGATGCTGTAGGTAGTGTAGTAGTGGCAGTCTTTGGTTGAAAACTCCATCTGCATTCCAGTATAGGAGAGTCATGTGCCGGTGTACTTGGGCTCTCTTAGAAGCACCCATCGTTGAACATGGCGATGACTGTTTCAATGCACACCGTGATTTTGGTCGGAGTGTCGTCTGCTGATCGGAGTTTCTCGAATCCGGTTTTGATGTGCTGGAGAATTTTTTGGATATCCAGGCCTTTGATGAGAGTTAATATTTTCTTTATGTCATCGCCGAGGGTTCCTTTTGTAGACTTCGTTGCTGGTGTGGAGGCTACTGTATTCTGTTCAGCTTGTGTGGTGTTCTCCGCTGTGGAGACCAGTGTAGGTTAATATACATGGCTATAATGTGGTGGAGTTTGCACTCATGTCTTTCTATTGGCTCTCTCTGGATCCTGGTGTTCTCATTGGCTGGTGTCTGGTGGGTTCCAGATGTGACTGAGCTGGAGTTCCACGTCTCTGTTGAGATTGACTGGTAACGCGAGAAGACATGTTCGAATCACGTCGCTAGGAAAGCTACAATTGCTTTTATTTATGTTTTTTCAATGCCTCTATAATTGGAGATATTCAGTGGCGGCGAATAAGGAGGAGGCGAGGGGGCAGTTGCCACTTTTGCTCCCGCACTATATTAAACCTTATCTATCAAGGGAAAGTAAACTGTCCTTCACCCACACCCAGTTCTGGCACCTTTGCCTCCCCAGTTTAGGAATTCAATCGCCGCCACTGGATATATCTTATCTCTGTAGATGGCCAATAAATAAAATACATAAACACCAGTGGCGTATACTGAGTCCAAGGTCTGGGCTATCTCA
The DNA here is from genome assembly GCF_977018435.1 of Lepisma saccharinum. NCBI lineage: Eukaryota > Metazoa > Arthropoda > Insecta > Zygentoma > Lepismatidae > Lepisma > Lepisma saccharinum. The sequence goes on along the minus strand of NC_139251.1, from coordinate 29,113,338 downwards.
CTACGTCACATGGTCCTAGGCTATGAATAGAAATAAGTTTCCCAACTCTTAAGAAATCAGGTTGCCAACTCATAAGAAATCAGGTTGCCAACTCAAAGAAAATCTGGTTGCCAACTCATAGGAAATCAGGTTGCCAACTCATAGGAAATCAGGTTGCCAACTCATAGGAAATCAGGTTGCCAACTCATAGGAAATCAGGTTGCCAACTCACAAGAAATCAGGTTGCCAACTCCAGAATCACCATCATCATTTCACTGATATGAATAATTTTATTTACAATTTCTGATCGATTGTTCTCCGACTTCAGGCTGCGCAGATAGCCTAGCTAGCCTAGAATATACGCTCCTGATAAACACACATTGCAATGAGTGTACCTTAACTATCAACTTTAATGTCTCTTTTACCTTATCTATTACCACAAGGATCCGATGTTACTTTTTCACAGAATTCCCCTCTGAGGGATCCGCTCCTCTTTCCCCTTACTCATCATTCATAATGGGTAACGCTTTCATATTTCATGAACATATCAGGTTACCTCTCTGAGAAGATGATACCCCCTTTCGTGATTCATAACAGCCAGTTTTGTGAGGGGGTAAAACTCCTCTACTAACTAAACACTGTGTTTTGTTTCTGCCCTTCTCCCGAAAAACGACTCAGCTTGATTGAATCTGCGCCCCCCATCCCCTCCCCCTCCGCATCCGTGGAGGAGGGCGATGGTTGGCAACTGACAACCCCTGCGTCGGTTACCATGGCGACCAGCCATTGGATAGATCCGGAGGATGTCTTATTTTGGAACCGGAAGTAAAACTCGCTCCGGGGCACTTTGTATTGCAGGGGGTGGGCTTTCTTTCCTTCACCCCCTCGATAGACAAAGGTTGGCATCAAGCATGGATTGCCTTTGAGTTCATACCGGGTCCGTGAACTAACAAGAATCTAATGGGATCAATAATGCGACTATCTTTTGTTCGTTCTATTTCATCCATGATTGTCATAAGTATGCTTCCGATAGTTATGCACTAAAAAACCTTTAAATATGCATGCAAATATGCTCTTAAAATGCTCGAAATATGATCTTTAAAAGGTCAAAATATGCATTTAAAATTTTAAAAATTTACACCAAACTCAGAAAATTTAACCAAACCTTTTAACTATTTATTAATTCCACTGTTTACATAAGTAAAAAAAATATGGATTGGCTTACCTTATTGACAAGTGACCATATTTTACATATATTTTTTGTATATGTATATTTATCGTAAGTCCACTAACTGTTTCTGACTTCACTGAACCAGTGCCGGCGCTAGCCATTTCGCCTTGGGCAACTGCGGCAGATGCCGCTCCCTTTCGACCCTCCCCCCCCCCCCCGGTCATTACGCAGCAACGGGAAATTGAAAATCAAAATCAATATATTCCTAAGTAAAACATCAAACTATAAAATAATAAATAAAATAAATAACGTTACACTATTGAACATTGATAAGCCGCGGTAGCTCAGTCATTGTCGGCCCCCGTGACGAAGTGGTTAGCATATCGGGCTGCGACGCCAGGGGTCCCGGGTTCGAATCCCGGCTCGGACATGGATGTTTGTGATTGTCTGTCCTGAAAAGTGCTGAATAGATATTTGAGTGTCATGAAATGAGTGAATGAAGTGTGATGGGAGAAGCTTCCGCTTAGGAGCTTTCCTTAAAATTTTTTTTAAAAAAAATCGTTACGGCATATGACTACCATGCGAGAGATCCGTGTTCGATCCCCGGCGGGGGAGAACCGCGACTTTTTCAATCTGTTCAAGCGGCTCCGGCGCCCACCCAGTGTCGTATAAAGTGGGTACCTGGAGGAAACTCTGGGGGGTAAAGGAGGCCAGGGGCGTGGTGCTGATCACATCAACCCCCGCTCGGCCGAGATCGAGAAAGTGTGGGGCCCTAACCCTACACTCCTTCATGACGTGGTGCAATGTACAGGGGAGCACTTCACTTTTTATTTACACTATTGAACAAACGGATATCTCTACCACAGCAAACTTTAAAAAATGCAACACTCAATTATAATTTAATTATAGGTATCTTAAATGTAACAAGTATTAGAAAAGAAATGCCTTGAAGACTTGGGGTCATATTTTTACCATTCAAGGCCTATGATATGATTGGATTTTTTTTATAAAGAAAAATACATGTCATGTTATTTTTCGTATGGTCTCCTTTGGTGCACTATTCTGTCTTATGACAGCCTAAAGTACTTTCAATTCATCTTTTAAATCAGTAGGGTAAATATATTTGGAGCCTTCATGTGTTAATATAAAGGCACGTTTTGCACACTTTTGAGACAGAAGATCAGATGCATGGGCGTCGCCAGAAATTTTTATAGGGGCGGTCAGGCAATTGATAAAACGTAAATTGTAGAAATAACAATAATAATAATTACTATTATCATTGTCTTGATTATTATGATATAATAACTATTATAAAGCAATGAAAATAAACCCACTTTTTTTCCAAATGTATTATTATCGTATCATTCGTGAGAGACTTCTAATCGATCCACCGAAAAAAATATAAATATTTGGGAAAATTTTAGTAATAATGTTCTATTGTTTCGCCTCACCCCATAGAACTGATGGAACTCACGTTTTTTGGAATTTTAAAAACTGTAGGACCATTTATTAATTTAGTTTAAATGGTAAAATATGCAAACATAACCTGGTTACTGTATTTTACACTACTGTATTTTCGATCTATTGCTGTTTTTATTTTGGTTATTTTTTTCGAATATTAACTGGTCGTTAGTTCTTCAATTAAAAATAAAAGTAACGAGCTCCAGATGTGACAAAACTTCTTTTCGAACTTGAAATAAAGTATGACAATTTCTAGGAGTGATCGACGGACCGGTTCGAACCCCCTCCCGACACCCATGTTCAGATGGCATGTCTTTAAGCTTACTAATATCAAATAAGAACACGGCTTTGTACCGTGTCTGCGGATCTTCAACAAATTTCGTCATACTGGAACTATTGCTTCTTTCGATTTCGGACCTGTACAGTATTGCCTATCTTTGGATCGTCTATATCTAAATTTGATGCCATTCTCTCGCATCAACTAAGCACAGTGGTGCGATTAGAGGGGAAGCGAGGGGGCAGCCCCCCCCACTTCTCGCCACTTGTGCCTCCGCACTATGCTAAACCTTATCGGCAAAGGGAAACATACGAGGGTCACTATTTATATTTTGAGCCTTGGCAACACTGATTGAAGTTAGTTTGACGTTTGCACGGAATCGTCTGGCATTATTGACCATAACGTACTTCAAATGTTTTGTCAATAGCTTCATTTGTGTTGTTTATGTTGCCTTGGAGATTGCGCGACAACAATAAAATGGAATTAACTCGTGAACATTTTCGTGCGATGATTTTTTACGATTTTCGACGTGGATTATCAAGACAAGAGTGCATCGATCAACTTACTTCCACATTTGGCGATGAAGCCCCATCCTCTGCCACTGTGAAACGCTGGTATAACGAATTTAATCGTGGCCGCCATTCGTTCACCGACGAGATTCGCGAAGGTCGTCCAAAATCAGTTGTTGTTCAAGAAAACATTGATGCTGTGCAAAACCTAATACTGCAAGATCGTCATGTGACATACTGTGAGATTGAGGCAACCATAGGCATTAGTTCCACAAAAAGACGCTCGCGTCAATTGGTGCAAACAAATGCTCAATAAATACAATCGTGGTGCTTCAAAAGACGTATATAAGATTGTAACAGGTGACGAATCATGGATATATGCATATGAGCCGGAACGTAAACAGCAGTCGACTGTATGGGTGTTTCAAGATGAACCCAATCCAACATAGGTTGTTCGCGCTCGAAGCACATCGAAACAAATGGTCGCCTGTTTTTTTCGGGAAAACTGGTCATGTGGCAACTGTGCCTTTAGAGGAACGTAGAACGGTCAACTCTGAATGGTACACAACAATTTGTTTGCCAGAGGTCTTCGGTCAAATACGGAAAACAAACAAACGCCGTCGGATCATTCTTCATCCAGACAATGCCAGCTGTCACACATCTCGTCTAACAACCGACTTTATGAACAGTCAAAAAATCGAATCGATGGATCATCCGCCGTACAGTCCTGATTTGGCACCCAATGACTTCTTCTTGTTCCCGAATGTCAAGAATAAATAGCGTGGACAACGATTTTCGTCGGCGGATGACGCCGTTGATGCGTTCAAAAACCATGTTATGGAGGTGTCTCAAGAAGATTGGAAAAACTGCTTTGACAAATGGTTCGAACGAATGCAAAAGTGTATTGACCATAAAGGAGAATACTTCGAAAAACAATAAAGCAGTTTTCAATGCCAAATTCCTGCTTTTTCATTGTTAGGCTCAAAATATAAATATGACCCTCGTACTATCTTCCTCCCCACCAGTTTTGGCACCTTGCCCCCCCCCCCCCCACGGTTTTGGAACCCAACCGCCGCGACTGACAAGTTTTATAAGTAATATTATAACTTCCAAGCTTTCAATAGGCTTATTTTTTCTTCTCTTCCAATTTTGCTGCCCTGGGCGGGGCACGGTTCGCCCCTCCCCCCCTTTCCGCCGGCCCTGCACTGAACGTCACTATTAGCAGAAGGTGGAATTTCGCCGGCTGTCTCTCATTCTACTCAGCACGAAAGGTTACTATTGCACTTAATAACTACGTATTGTTTCAGATGCTCAAAAGTAAACTTATGCCTGTTATCGACGAGAATACTTTTATACTCTGATAACAATCTCTCCACATCACACGAAACAATAGGCGCATGTTGTAATTTCAACAAATCGGAAACGTGCAGTTCACTTGTAATACCGTCCACATTTTGTATCCCTTCTTTCGTTTAGTACCACTCGCATTCCATTAGGTTTCATAACCTTTTAGCAATGATGAATTGAAATGTGGGAGATTTGAACGGAACACGCTGTATTTCAGAGGAACCTCTGGCGGCCCGTTATGATTGATGTCTGACACTGGGCCGCGGCCCAGCGGTTGAGAAACACTGACTTCAAGGAGTGTAAAGTTATGGACCACGAACAGAGAGCATAGAAAAAACCACTGTTTCCGCCGGAAATCCTACCAAAATTGGCTCAGCTCAAGGAGAATCCTCTAACCAAGCAGAAAAATCTCCTCTGACCAAGAGGAACTACTTTATTTTTATTTTACGAGCGGAGCGAGCTGAACTTGACCTTCTGGTAACGAACCAGCATCCCCCAATTCCCTTCTCCGCACCATAAATCCTCCATTATCTTCTGGAAATTCTTCCTCTTATTGCCTCCACCTCTTTATGTGCCTTTCTTTGCTCGCGGAGAGATTCTCTCGTGCGAAGTGGAGCGTGAAGCGGCTCAAGAGATTTTTAACGAGTGCTCCTGGTCATTTAAGCCCTTGCCTCCTCCTCCCTCCTCTTCAACGGGAGCTGAGGGGACATTGGAGGTCATTACAAGAGGTGACGGACCTGCAGAAGCTAAGGATGTCATCCCGTTTGTCGCGGGGATTTCTCGATTTCAAGAGCCACAATCCTTCTTCCATTCCTACGACTAGATTGCTATCATTTGTAGTCAACGGATAATGTCCCATTAACACTGCATCCCAGTGAAGGTACTGTTTGCAGTAGGGATGGCAACAATATCCGGATTAAAATATCCGACTAATTCGGATATCCCAACAATACGGATAATCTGAATATCCTACTAATTCGGATATCCTAATAATACAGATAATCTGAATATCCTACTAATTCGGATATCCCAACAATACGGATATTCTGAATATCCTACTAATTCGGATATCCTAATAATACGGATAATCTGAATATCCTACTAATTCGGAAATCCCAACAATACGCATAATCTGAATATCCTACTAATTCGGATATCCCAACAATACGGATAATCTGAATATCCGACTAATTCGGATATCCCAACAATACGGATAATCTGAATATCCGACTAATTCGGATATCCCAACAATACGGATAATCTGAATATCCTAATAATACGGAAAATCTGAATATCCGACTAATTCGGATATCCAAACAATACGGATGTTCTGAATATCCTACTAATTCGGATATCCTAATAATACGGATAATCTGAATATCCTACTAATTCGGATATCCCAACAATACGGATAATGTGAATATCCTACTAATTCGGATATCCTAATAATACGAATAATTTGAATATCCGACTAATTCGGATATCCTAGCCATACGGATAATCTGAATATCCGACTAATTCGAATATCCAAACAATACGGATATTCTGAATATCCTACTAATTCGGATATCCTAATAATACGGATAATCTGAATATCCGACTAATTCAGATATCCTAACAAAACAGATAATCTAATTATCCGAATAATTCAAATATCCAAAAATCAGAACATCCGGATAATACTGATGATCGGGATATCATACTAATACGGTTACTCCTGATATCCGAGTATTCAGATAATCTGCGCATACAGATAGCTATTTACTTTTTCAAGTTCAGTAAGTTGTTCTCGTAACAATGGTGCCTGAAATTAAGGAATTACCAAGTAAAGGGTAGGAACACTGAACTGAGAATATTATATTCTAAACTGTATCTCATTGACGTTTTTTTTTTGTTACGACCGAAAACTTTGTTCATCTATAATGGAGTTAGTAAGGCAGAAATCTGTTTTAGGGAAGAAAAATAGAAGGTAAACATTTAAAAAAATATATGCAGAGAATCCGTAAAATGGATAAACGGACAGAGGGAATGAAGGATTAGAAGAAAATCTGTAGAGTAGAAAAACGAACATGATTAGTAAAAGAATATGCAGAGAGACTGTAAAACGGATAAATGATAAAACTGTCCGGATATCTGGACAATTCGGATATCCGAAGAGAAAATTATCCGATATTCGGATAACATTTTATCCGGATTGGACCATTCGTAGTTTTCAGATCTCTTTCAAGGGGGAAAATAACTTTCTCTAAATTTTACCCGAATTGTACCTGCATTTATTTTACTTCAACAGCGGACCTTTCTTTTCGCTTCAAAGCTCGAGGTTGAACAATCACAGGTTTCGTAAATTCATCTCATCCTCTTCGCCGCGATTAACCTAACCGACGTAAAATAACATTACAAAGACTTGGAAACCTACGTGGCAAAAACAACGAGAAACAAACACAATTGGGGGGAATGCCTCATTAGCCCCTTCTCCAATCCCCTCCATGCCGGAGGGCCACTCCTTCAATCGATCGCCCTTGGGGAAACGCCACGAGATGATTTAAAGTTCAAGGTCATACAAGGTTGCAGGGCAATCATTCAGAGAAGGTGTGGGGAAGAGGGGAGGCTGGTGATGTTTACGGCACCACAAACTCACGGATTAAGAAGCCGAGATGAACCGGAGCACACCAAAATGCTGCAATAACGCTAATTAATTTGTGACCTGCAAAACATTCTGAAACGCAATAGTTCCCGCATCGCCGATTGGACCTCGCGAGCTCCAGAAACGGTTTCCATGGCAACCGCTACGGGATGATCGATGGGAGCGATTCCAGGGAGCGGGGGGAGGGGTGTTTTCTACATCTGGCTGCTCGCGGGGGTCTCTCGTGTTGCCATCTCATGAAAGATTCAGGCGTTCTTGCGAGGAAACTGGAAACTACTGCGCAATATAGGGAACGTGACGGACGCAAACTTCTGAGGCAGTCACCATGGGTTTACCCCAGGGAACAGTAAGCACGGCACTTTTTCCAAAAACGCCTGCCCCCTTCTCACAGCTTGAAACTAATATTTTGATTTTTTCTTGATTTAGGCGAGTCCCCTACATATACAGCACAAATCTGCAGAGATGTCCATTGGATATCCACAATGTCCAAACTGCAAGAGATGTCCATTGGACATCCACAATGTCCAGACTGCAAGAGATGTCCATTTGATATCCACAATGTCCAAACTGCAAGAGATGTCCATTGGACATCCACAATGTCCATACTGCAAGAGATGTCCATTTGATATCCACAATGTCCAGACTGCAAGAGATGTCCATTGGACATCCACTATGTCCAGGTTGCAAGAGATGTCCATTTGATATCCACAATGTCCAGACTGCAAGAGATGTCAATTTGATATCCACAATGTCCAGACTGCAAGAGATGTCCATTGGATATCCACAATGTCCAGAATGCAAGAGATGTCCATTGGACATCCACAATGTCCAGACTGCAAGAGATGTCCATTTGATATCCACAATGTCCAGACTGCAAGAGATGTCCATTGGATATCCACAATGTCCAGAATGCAAGAGATGTCCATTGGATGTCCACAATGTCCAAACTGCAAGAGACGTCCATTGGATATCCACAATGTCTAGATCAGTTCCATGGATGTTATGGATAATGTTTTAATATAATCCGAAAAACCTTCCTGTTTTATCCAAATAATGCTAGAAAATTTACGTAGTTTCAATCTAGTCACCAAGAAACGTACTTCTTACATCCCAGTAACATCCAGAAAATGTTAAATACTAGTCCATAAAATGTTTTTTTTTACATATCTAAATAATGTCCAAATAACATTCGAATGTACATTTCTTATTCATACAGTATCCAAAGTACGTACAAAAAATGTCTATATCAAAGCATAACATCCAGATAATGTACAGAAAACGTCCCACTTGATATTTAAAACATTTCCGAGAGTGATCCTGAAAGGTCCAGAACATATCCGTTTCCGGATATCCGCTGGATATCACGTATTCGGAAAAATAAATATCCATTGGATACTCCTGGATATCCGGAACTTCCAACACGAATATTCAAGGAATATCCAATGGATTTTTACATTTGTACATTCGTGTGCTGTATGGGCACGCAAGAAAAGTAAATACATCAGGTGAAACAAAAAAATGCATTAAGTCCGTGCCTCAGACCAGGCGTTTATGAAATCAAATCCATCTAGGGGTGTAAGTGTAAATTTAAAGCCAAAGTGACCAAAAACCGGATCTTCGTGAACAATTTTAGGAGGCGTTGAGGAAATTTTGGGTGTATTACACGGTATTGGGGGTTATATAGCCCCCCTATATGCGAACTTACACACCCATAGATGGGGAATGCTGGATAAACCTCTGCAGTAGACACACCCGAATATAGCATTGAATGCAAGGCACTTTCCTCGGGGGCGAAATCAAACATACGAATCAAAGTACTAAAATAATAGTAATATTTTGATATTACTCCTTAAGTTTGATATGTAATTAAATAAAATGAAGTGCCAGTAGGTATAATTAAGTATCATTTTAAGAATGAAATCATGAGAAAAAACAAAATAATATTATAACATGTAATGACTTATTTACAGCAAAATAATTGGTCGACGTTCTTTTAAACCATATCTGTGGATAACATCATCAAAAGCAAAAGTGAACATAGTTGCCAAATTTCTTAGCTATTGTTCGAATGCTCTGCTAGGTTGTTGAAATTTCCGGGCAAGGGAGGGTGGACTTTTTGATTTCCGGGTGGAGTCCCCCTTTCCCCGGGTCACCCCTCAATTCACCACTGCCAGAATAATTTTATGGGAGTCGAAAGAACAAGTGAAGCTGTAGAAATTCTCTCGTCCGATAACTTAATGGAAATAAACACACGCACATACGTATACTTATCTTAGCAACCAACCCCCTAAGTTTTACACATCAAGAGAGCCCAATTATTATTATTACAATAAATAAAACAATGCACAACAGTTGTGATACTAAGGGAGTGGGGGGGTGCACAGGGGTGCATGACCCATTTAAAATCAGACGGGCCCACTTGTTGGACCACCACATCAAAATGTTTTTATATTTGAACATTTAGCCCACCCAAATCCTTGTGACCCTCCCACGTCAGGTCTGGCGCCGAAACTGACGCACAAGAAGGAATTAATCTTCATCAGCAATTTTTCACCAAAAAAAAAAAAAAAATCGAAGATCCCATCTTGCACCTTGTAAATCTTTTCAGAAGTTGCAAACTACATGTATTAAAAGTGATGTTATATGTTATTATTTTTATAAATTTATGCGCGAATTTTCCGGAGGGGTCTTCTAGGCTGAGTGCTGCTCCACCCACAAAAAATTTTAGTTCAATCGGTCACGATTACCCAGTTTTAATTTTAGAAATTTTCAAATCATAGTAGTTAGCAACACTGATTTCAGCTGCCGTGTTTATTAAAGCTAAAGTTCCCTTGCCACTTTCAGAAACGACTTCATTTCAGTAGCCCGCACGCTAATTTGCCACGATAAACATGACAATGGGGGCTTTCATCGGGCACGCGTCGCTTTTGAGAAACCGCCAACAGTCAACAAAAATGGCGCTGAAAGGGCTTCCGCTCTGGAGTGCCCGAGACTTACGGCGTAGTGAAGAGAGACAATGGAAGCATGAATTTGAATTTTCGTTATTGAACAGTTGTTTCTACGTTATGTAGTTGGTGAAACATAGATAGCGCCAGCATCATGGATCTAGGGGTACGATGTGTATTTCAGAGGAAAATCGAGGATATACAGGGCAATTCAAAATGAATGGTGCAACTTTAAACAGTTATATCCTGATGTAAAATGGATTTTTCTGTATTCAGGACTTTTCAAATAAATAAATAAATAAGTTATTACGACGTTACTACTTATGGTAGAAACTCAGACAAGGCATCACTACAAAGAAGAATTCTCGAAGTTTTACTCACATGACTCGCATTATAAAGATTCAGTACTATTATAGTATGGGTGAGAGACCTATCAATCATATATTTCGCACTTTTTTACATTGCTAACGTACTATTTTGGAATGCGGAACATTTCCTAAGATGAAATAATGCATTTCTGACTAAGATAATGTATATTTCTTACATTTACGAGTACTTACTGTTACTTGTTATTTCGATTTTGTAACACACATTATGGCGACAGTGTCCTGGTTCATCGCACGTTATGCTAGTGTTTTGTCGATTTATGCAGTGTTGCAACCTTGTCCACCGGAAAATACCTACTTTCGTGCCCGTATTTGAAATTATACTAATACTTCGCAAACCATTGATGTTAGCCTCTCAAACTATTGACGTTAGCCCCAAAAACCATTCGCGTTAGCCCGAAAAACCATTTTCCGTAAGGTTAGGTTAGATTAAGTTAGGTTAGGCAAGCATAGATAAAAAAATTAAAAAAATAAAAATACTAGACACGTCATGTTCTAGTGAAAACACGGCGAGTTTGAAACACTGACTACGGGGTTTACGTCATCTAACACACGGAACATTGTGCTCCCGTGCAGAAAGCAAATGGCGGCAGCAGAAACAGCGTGTCGGACAGAGATTTTCGCAGAATACAACATGTATTCGCATTAAAATGGATCAAAACTACATTCACGAACTTCCACAACGCTACAGAAAATGATTTCCGTAAGTACTTTCTCCTGTAAATTTGAAGAAATCCGTCTCACCTATACTATAATGTTACCAAAGATTCAACATGGGAACCACGTGTAAAGCGGAAAATGTCCAAACGATAATCAAGTACTTGCTATGCACGAGACAGCAAGCAAGTTTTTGTCAAGCGTTTTGAAGACACCAACAATTCGCAGTTGTAACTTTAGCAAATCTTTCATAAGGGTGAAACATGTGCATTACTACCGAAACGCATGTGGAAATGTCTTTGCACCATTGTGAGTGAATCAGTTCTTGACAGTTCCAACACACAATACACCTTCTATTGGTCACTAGCCATTTTGCAACACTGGCGATCCTGGTGGAACAGCGGCAAAGCAGCATGAGCCCACTTACAGAGAATAAAACTTCCAGTTTTTCTTTATATTCAGGCCTTGTTTGATTTTCTATCATAAATAGTAGCGTCATAATAACTGTGTAAAATTGCACCATTCATTTTGAATTACCCTGTATATTCGATCTAGTGCACAGCGAGTCATGGTACTGTACAACCATTAGTAAGCCATACATCGTTTGCAGCAGAGTGGTTCTTAAGCATACCAATTTGTTTTGTGGAAAACATAGTGACTTTGCGGTTCATAAAAATAGTGATAAAAACTTACAGAAAATAACTAAATATAGAAATATAAAGAATAATTAAACAATTTCATAGATTGTTTCATTGAAAAAAGGTTCCTGGACCGAATTTAAATTGATCAGGAAAAAAATTCCTGGACCGTATTTAAATTGAGCCAGAAAAAAGGTTCCTGGACCGAATTGAAATACTTTACAGATAGAAAGGTTCTTTCGGTCCAGAACCCATTTACTTGCTGATTTTCTCTCCTGGACCGGAATTGAATTTATTTAAAATTCCTGGACCTTCAACAACCCTGCCCGGCTCTAAACGTTGTGACTGAACCAAAGATCTAAATTGTATGTGTGTGCGAATTGTGTTCTCTGTATTCAGAATATAATCTTTTTCTAAAATGTTACGAAACACATTAATTTGCATAGGAGAAAATTTGATATTTTCAGGGTATTCCTGCAGAATGTAAAATTCGCCAGAAACACTAAAAAAAATGCATAAAGTTCTAAATTTGCGTTATTTCGCGATTTATGAATAAAAAAATGCAAATTCGGACAACAATTAACGTTCTTCGGCGTTAACAAAACAAATAGAAGCGAATCAACAACAGTTAATTCCATTTCTAAATCATCAGGAGAAAATGTCACTGTGAAAGTTTCATTTTAAAGCAGTGGAATTTGACAAAATTTCGGAAGGGGCTCAGGCCCCATAAGCCGATGGGTACGCCGATGCTCACCACGGATATCGAACCTAAACTGACTGGATAAAGAGCTGTAAAGATAAATTACTTTACGTGGGATTGCATAAACTGCCTAATTTCGGATTTTTGGGGGCTCTTAGTTTTTGAGTTATTGAGTTAATATATATTTTTTTAAAATATCACAGTCACGTTGCATTTCAAATTAAAGCTCATTAAAAGCAGAAGAGAATGGCACCAATTTGAGCTCTCTAGGTCAAATAGTCTACAGCTGTTTACATTTCAAAATGTCGTCAAATTTTGGTATTTTTCTTCTTGGAACTCAAAAACTAAGAGCCCAAGAAATCTCAAATTTGGTAGTTTTTGTCCTCTTGGTACGTACAATGAATAAACAACAAAAAATCTTAAAAGTCTGAATTCTAAAGGTTCAAAAATATTCTTTTATTGGTTGATTTGACATGAAATGACCCATATATATACGTACATACACTGAAAAAGGGGAATTAATTTATGGACAAAAACGGCCAAAACGCTGTCAGATTCAAAATAAATTAAGGAATGAATCATGACAAAGCCTGTTAGCGCTCTAGCCAGAGAGATTTTTGTTTCCAATGACTACTGGGACAGCAGGCCGTGGAGATTAACGTAAGGAACCATTAGAGGCATTTCAATCCCCCTACATCCACGATTCCCCCTTGTCCCAATAACTCCCGACGCATTTCGCTGAGTCATCCGCGTAAATTTCAGTAGCCTTTTGATTGTATTTGCATCACAATGCGAACGGTGACATCTCCGCCCCTGCTCGGCAATTAATGTCATTGTGGGGGCAGCTTCCAGCGCCGCTCTCAATGAAGTCAGGGCTGGAAATGCATAGCAAAGCACTGATGGCTGATGCTGGCTTTCAGGAAATGAAAACGGGAGCGTTTAATTCTGACCGGAAAGCAGTGGCGGATGCAGAAGTTACAGTTGGGAGGGGTGATTTTCAATCGGGTACATCACCTCACCGAGAATGAATTCTAACCTGCACTTGTTTTTTGTAAACAATATATGGTACTGTGAATAGGAAATAAGCTGACTTCCATGTTCTGGAGATATTGCAAAAATATGTTCGGAGCTGGAGTAGATGGTTATTCATGACTGGGATTAATATGTACTAACAAGTGGCTTTATATGTACATACATATGGACTAAAAAATGGCAAAATATGGACAAACATATGCGTAAAATGACCCAAAACGATGCAAAGAAGACTTTTTCAAACCATGACAATTTTAACTAAGAAAACAATATGCATAGCAGCAAAAATGACAGCCTCCTTCCTACAAGAACACTTGCCGGAGCAGAGAGTTGAGATGCTCAAGGAGCCATATAATTTCTTTCCTTTGAACAATTACAAAAATGATTAAATACAGTAAAAACTGCATATCCAGGAATCTCTATAAGAAGGAAACCTGTAAATACGGAAAAAAAGTCCCCAGAACGGACCGATTTTATACCTGAAAATGACCTGCTTAAGGCGGAAACCTCCTTAACGCGGAAACGGAACACCATTTAAAGACCAACGAGATGTTTCTATTCTCAGTAAGACTGAATTTCTTCCTTTATTTTTTTCGCTCCAAAGAAAACAATGCAATACTGTAAGTGGAACACGCCTCTGTTGCCACTCGCTTATCGTTAACATTGTCGATATGAAAGAATGCGCTACAATACTCATAGCTGTTACGATTCAGTTTCTTTCTTTCATCTCTTACCCTCTTTCTCCACCTTTCTTTGTCTATTTCTCCTCTGTTCTTTCGTCATCTTTCTATTTATCTTGTTATCTCTCTTCGTTTCTTCCTTTTTTTCTTCACTTTTATCTCAATCTTTCTTCACCTCTCTTATTCCATCTTTCTCTTTCCCTCTTTGCACATCGCGCTACGACGCCAGGGGTCCCGAGTTCGAAAAGATACATAAGTACGTACTGTACGTTCTTACAATACTGTAAAAAGTGTACCAACATGTTGTGTAGTTACATAATTGTAATCTCTGCTATGCTTATTGCGACTCTATCGCATTTTTATTCATGTACATGCATTAGTACTCTACATTATAAGTAATGCGAAATGTAAATCTGTCTTTCCATTATTTCCTGCAGCGCTCTATACTGTATTTAAAGTCAACCCTGTATAAGAAGAAAAACTGTTAAGACGGAAAATTTTGCTCGGAACCATCATGTTCCGGGATAGACAGGTTTTACTGTAAACCTGTTTAAATATGTAAAATGAATCCTTAAATATGTAAAAGTATGTGTTAAAGGTAGAAATATGGGAAAATATTGACAATAAAATTTGTCTTTAATCACTACAAACATTACTATTCGTAAAGATATTTCAGTAGTATTTCGTCAAACTAGAAGTATGTATTTATATATAAAACCTAGCCCTGGTTACTATTTAATGTCGTTATCATAATTCTTTCCATTGCTACGAAAAACTCAGCGCTCATATATGAGGAGTAAGTGAATAAAATAATAATAATAAAAAAAACTACAAGGGTTCTCAGGTCGACCCCCTTTGAAGGCACATTGCGCAGTGGTTCGGATCCAAATTTAACCTGTATATTCAGTCCCGATTAGCCTATCATGAGCATAAAGTGGAACTTAAAAAATATTCTCGAACCTGTTAAACAAAAGACAGACACAATAATGTATCCAAAAAAGACAGTTCGGAGGGGCGATGGCCCCTATCGCCCTCCCCATGGATCCGCGCCTATCGGAAAGACCGGGATGATGGAACAGCATGGTTGTGGGAGTGTATGGGAAATCAAAGGATTACAAGCTAAGGTCTTGTTCCGTCTGTCGTACTTGACAGAAACATTGTCGACAATATATGTCGTCAGTTTCACATAATCGAGCAAGTTGTCGGTGTTGTTTATGAGTTATTAATAGCTATACCGCGACGATTTGCCATTTTAAACCATCTTGAAATCAGAAGTAGCTGGATATGGTCCTTTTGCGGCGATTTGCAAATCAGTACAGCTAAAGTACAATTTCAGGCCATCTTCAGACCAGAACTAACTGAAAATGCCGTCCCAGACGATCTTCAAATCAGTACTAGCTGAATGTGCCTTTCGGGCGATCTTCAATTTATTATTACAGTAAAACCTCGTTAATTCGGACTCCGATAAGCCGGACTTCGCTTAATCCGGACAGGCAAAAGGAAAAGAAGAAGAAGAAAAAGCAGAATGCAAGGTTTTAAATGTGGCTAGAAGTCAACAAGATAACTTCCCAAAGAAAAGGAAGTCAACCACTGGTGAAATTCTGTTTCCCGTAGACTTTGTACTGTACTATATAGTGTATTTAGGCCTATACCCCTTAAACACACCATAATGAACGTGGTTTGTTGCTTTAAAAGGAGATTTAATGCACTTTCTACTGTTCTTTTAGGTTATTTCAGTTAATCCGGAGGGTCTCCCCGATGGTGCAGTGGTAGCGTCGTTGCCTTGTAATCAAGGTGTCCCGGGTTCGATACCCGGTGGAGGCACATGGCACAGTGGTTCGGATCCCACTTTAAACTGTAGGTCCAGTCCCAATTAGCCTTACTGTGCATAAAGTGGACTTAAAACACCAACTCAAACCAAACCAAAGTTAATCCGGACTTTCGTTAAACCGGTCAACTTATCCTTCCATTAGTCCGGATGAACGAGGTTTTACTGTACCTCAAAATGGATTGCACAAGATCTCCAAAACACTATTCGCTGATTGTGGCTTATTTCCGTACTAATTGCCGAAAGAGGTATACTCGCCGAGTTCACCATTTCGAGTAATCATTTACAAATCGGTAATGGCTGAAGTTACTTGATAGAGCACAGAGACGGACGGCAGCAAGGGGAACAATTTGTATGTTTGTTCTTGTAAAATGTCCACTTGCTTTCACTAGCCTAAACTTGGAATAAAAGAAATTTCAATTTTTTTTCTGATATAATAAAGGATTGAACTTGGATTGCCATTCTATTAATTAGCAATGACATCTATTGTTCATATTGGCAGCCAGCTGAAGAAAATATTAACTCCCTTATCAAGTTGATAAATAACTCGATTTCTCTTATCTTTGTATTCACCCAACAACAATTCAAGCACATGTTTTCAAGCCATGTAGTTTTCGAACATGTGTAAACTGATATCGGTTCATTAGAACATTGTACAGAGTAAATAGTTACAAGTTATTTTTTTTTTAAAAGAAAAGCAAACCTTTGAAGAAGTAATCAAGACAAGATTGTAACCAACATGGTCGTTGCCAGAAATTGTAATGGGGAGAGGGGTCAGACCATTGATAAAAAGTTGAATACACATAATAATTATTATGGTTCTTATTATACAAGAATAACTATTATAGACTAATAGAAATAAACCAATTTTATTCCAAACTTATCATTATTATTATGTCCCTGGGAAGGCTCATCTTCTCGATCCACCAGATGAATGAATATTTAGCACAATTGTTTCTTCATTATTTTTACATTCCATTCAATTAGTGTACTGAAATGCATTACTAATATTTACACAGTTAGGGGGAAATTTTAGCCATAAAGTTATCTTGTATGATCTCTCATACAAAAACTCTAATTTTTGGAATTTTGAAGACTGTGAAACTATTTGCTCTTTGAATTAAAAATGGTAAAATATGGAAATATAACCTGGTTTATGTATTTGACACTATTTTTTTTCGATCTAACGCAGTTTTAACTTTCTGTACAAATACTAACTGAACTTATTAACAATAAAAATAACAAGCTTTCTTCTTTTTGTAACAGTAATCGATCACAATTTCCAGACGCAAATGCTGGCCAATATTACTATCGTCAATTTTGCTGTTACTGTCGTTTTTTTCTTGAGTAGTGCGATGAAAGAAATGGTTGGTTGTTACGTGGACGTAGAAATGAAGAGTTCAGTTTTAGATCGTAACTAGAAATAACGGTGCAATTTCGAACGTGGAGTGAAGCACCAAAAGCATCTTTGTCCTCTACAACCTGGCAACATTGTCCAAATCAGCTCTGTCGATTTGCACCCTGTGCTCAGCAGAAATGGGTAGTTCGGTGCCGTTTTAGGAGCGACAGGGAAGAAATAGCAGACAAAAGCGCGGCCCTGGGATTGCATAGAGGAGGAATTATGAGTCATCCACCCCTGAATCATATTATACAGCATCTCCTCCTTTCAACAAAGGCCGGCGTATCAATAGTTATCGAAATATGCCTGCACATCCCCCGTTGCGATTAGGGCGCCCTCTCTGAACTGTCAAAATCTGAAGCCGGATGCCTCATCACGACCCTGGGGGCCATATGGGGTGGGGTGGGGTGGGGGGTGTCTTCGAGCTCATAATATAATGCCAGTATTTCCCAGCCACCTCTGTGTAGCTGACTCGCAGTGAAAGAATGAAATGATAAAAACATTAATAGGAGCCTAGGAGCTTAGGTAAGGACTCGAAGTTGTCAGTGTTGCCATATGTATCTCGTAGTTTGTTGGGAAACTAGTGTGAAGAACAGTGGCAGAACTAGAACTTACAGGTGGGAGGAGCGAATTTAAATAGGGTACTCACCAGTGATGTGCAGTAGACTATACGTTTACGTCTACATGCGTTGTCTACACGTAATCTACGCGTAGATTACATTGAGTTGTAGTTTACATAGCCTACGTAGACAATCTAAAGTGCATTAACATTAATTTTCAAGGGTTTCATGAAGGGAAAGTGACATTTTCAACTATATTGGTTCCTAACGAAATGAAAAGAATCCTATTTACAACAATCTCTCCTCTTTTATTATCAACTATGGAAGAAGATAAATAGTATGCAAATAACAACAACAGATGGCAGTCGTGACCCAAGAGTGGTCTTTTTCCCATAAAACACTAGAATATTTTTAATATTAGGTTTCTTCCTAGGTGAGAAATTTTTCGAATTTGGAGGCAAGAGTATGAAAAGTTCTCTTCACACATCAGCAACTGATACGCAGTATAATTTTCATTTAATTCCACGGCGCCCTTTGTTAGTTATCACCTTTCGCCATGTTGTTTACATAGATTATGTACTCTACGTGTATAAAATAGTCTGCGTGTAGAATGTAGACTATCGTTGTTTACGCGTAGACGCACATCACTGGTACTCACTTAACCGATAATCAATTCTAAGCTTGCACTGTTTTATATAAACAGTATAAGCTAATGTAAACAGGAACCAAGCCGACTTCCCAGTTTTAGATATTAGGGTATTATTTTGGAATAGATGGCCATTATTGTATGTAGTTATATAATTCTTTCTATTGTCACGGTAAACTGAACGATCAGCTATGATGAGTAAGTGGATGAAAATAAAAAAAATATATATTATCAAGGGATCTCTGGTTCGATCCTATTTTAAGGCACATTGCACAGTGGTTCGGAACCAAATTTAAACTTTAGGTCCAGTGCCGATTAGGCTATCTTGTCGGGTACACCGATAAACATCTGTGACGAAGAATCTACCAGTACAATTTTTTCCCTTGTAGAGTACAATTTCTCCCTTAGTGAATCTTCCAGTACCATTGTTTCCTTTAACAAATCTCCTTGCGTCACTCTTTCCACTTTAAGACAAAACAAGAAGACATAAACATTAATAGGAGACTTAGATCTTAGACAAGGACCCATAGATGTCAGTGTTGCCATGTATTTCTGGCTTACTAGGAAACTAGTGTGAAGAATCTCGTTCAGTACCTTGCTCCACTTGCTCTCCGAGTAATGATTTTCCCCTTGACGAGAATCAACCAGTACAATTTTCCCCTTAGCTACAATTTCCCAGTACCGTTGCCATTTTTTCCCCCAATATAAGCCAATCTTCTTGTTATTATCCTGTCGAGAGTACCATTTTTTTTTATTTTTTTTTTTGCCCTGACGAGAATCTTCCAGTACCATTATTTTCCTTAAGCGAATCTGCGGAAACAATTTTTATCTTGTCGAAAGTGTTTCTCCCTGTAAAATATATTATCTTCGAAGGCAATTTTCCAGAGCACTAATTTCTTGAGGAGAACGTCTCGCAATCATTTAAACTTGTCAAGATGACGAGAGAAATTGGCAAGGATGTCAAGAATAGGCAAGGGATCTTCTATTGGTATTTTTTGTTCCTTTCTGTCGCTTTTGGCTAATCGCGACAATGAGGATGAATGATGACTAGATTAAATTGATAAAGGGATATTACTATATTATATCTCTATATTACAGAAATATATGTAATTGTAATGACTATGTATCCTTCATATGGGCTCTGTAATTAGGTATGTACCTGTTGAGTTCAATAAATAAATAAATAAATAAATATTCACAAATAACACTCATGCCGGCGCCAGGATACACCTTATCCGTACACCTTAACATTCCTAAATTTTTTTCACAAAGCTGCAAATTATGGAAATTTTAGCTCTAAATTTATACGTACATAGATTATGTGTAGAACTCGACCCTGGATATGCCTATACAGAAGCTAAACGAGATGGGGACCGAAATAATCTTTGGCGGACATCCATTCTTATTTTTTCCAGATGGGAATTGAGTTTCTCGCCGGGAGAGGGCGACGACAATGCCAAACTAGAGGGGACGAGAGTGACATCCGTCTAGGAGTGATTTATGGCTGACGTCAGGCCAAGCTGTCGTCGGATGAGGGACTATCCATCTCGGACTGGGAATCGAATGTTGTCTGCGGAGGAAGCGCTTCATGGAGCGATCGGGCTCTTTCCGATTCGCCCGAGGCGGCAGCTGCTGGGGCTTCCATTCATTGGCGGCCTCGTCCCCTACTCGTAAAAGCTGCAGCGAAAACTGTTTGAATTCCTACGAGATCACGTGCTCTTCTATCTATCACAGTGGCGTATACTGAGTCCAAGATCTGGGCTATCTCACTATGTCACGTGGTCCTAGGCTATGAATAGTAATACATTTGCCAACTCATAGGAAATCAGGTTGCCAACTCATAGGAAATCAGGTTGCCAACCCATAGGAAATCAGGTTGCCAACCCATAGGAAATCAGGTTGCCAACCCATAGGAAATCAGGTTGCCAACCCATAGGAAATCAGGTTGCCAACTCATAGGAAATCAGGTTGCCAACCCATAGGAAATCAGGTTGCCAACCCATAGGAAATCAGATAGCCAACTCCAGAATCAGCATCATCATCTCACTGATATGAATTTTGTTCTCTAGACTTCAAGCTTCGCAGATAGTCTAGCTAGCCTGGAATATAAGCTCCTGATCTATCACTAACTCTCTCAGCCTCTTCCTCTCACTGTCTCTCTCTCTCCCTTTACTTCTCGTTCTCTCACTCACTTTCTCGCTGATTATTTATTTCTCTCTCTCTCTCTCTCTCTCTCTATATATATATATATATCGCGGATTCATAATATCAATATCTCCATCTCCATTATTCTCTCTCCTTTTCTGTGGGTGTATCTCGCTGATTCTCCCCCTCCGGTTATCTCGTTTCTTTATCTTTGTGCTGGCCCCCGTGGCGGATTGGTTAGCACATCGCGCTACGACGCCAGGGGTGTCCTGGGTTCCAATCCCGGCCTGGGCATGGATGTTTGTGAGTGTCCATTCATCAATTTCATCACATCATTGTCGTGTATGTCCACGCAGATGTTAAATGATTCACACATGTAGGTACTTTATAATATAAAGATTAACACGAGGATACAAAATAAGAACGATATAATACTAAAATAAGCGCCACATTTGAATGCGTGGCGACGCCATAATAGGAATTGTTTTTTCCATAGCTAACAATTGCTTAGCTGGCATTGAATCTGTCCATATTTCAAACGATCTACCTTGTACGTATTTTTGTAATTTCCTCACTGCATATATGATACATAAAGCTTCTATTTCATGCATAGGATACTTAACCTCGTGCTTTTTAACGTACATGAAATACATTAAATCGTACGCAATTCCCCTTCTACTTTATGGCATAATTGCGAACCTAATCCATTTTGATTTGTTTGTTTGATTTGGTGCTTTAATGTTAAGTCCACTTTATGCACAATAAGGATAATCGGGACTGGACCTACAGTTTAAAGTGGTATCCGAACTACTATGTGCCTCCACCGGGAATCGAACCCGGGACCCTTTGATTGTAATCCATTTTGAGATGCGTCACACTGTATAATAACTTCTTTATTCTGGTCGTATGGAACAAGGACCTTGGTATTTTGCAAAGCCAGTTTTTTGAAGAATGAACACTTGCCCCAATTAACCGTAACATTGTACTCATTCAAACGGTTTAAAACTTCAAGTGTTCTGGTAACTGCTTGTCAGTGATGTGCGTCTACGCGTAAACAACAATAGTCTACATTCTACACGTAGACTATTTTATGCACGTAGATTACGTAATCTATGTAAACAACATGGCGAAAGGTGATAACTTAGAAAAGGGCGCCGTGGAATTAAATGAAAATTATACTGCGTATCAGTTGCTGATGTGTAGGATAACTTTTCATATTCATTCTTCCAAATTCGAACAATTTCTCACCTAGGAAGAAAACTAATATTGGCAATATTCTAGTGTTTTATGGAAAAAAAAGACCACTCTTGGCTCACGACTGCCATCTGTTGTTGTTTTTTGCATAGTATTTATCTTCTTCCATAGTTGATAGAAGAGACGAGAAATTTTGTTGTAAATAGGGTTCTTTTCATTTCGTTAGGAACCAATATAGTTGAAAATGTCACTTTCCTTTCATGAAACCCTTGTAAATTAATTCTAATGCACTTTAAATTGTCTACGTAGTCTATGTAAACTACAACCCAATGTAATCTATGCGTAGATTACGTGTAGACAACGCATGTAGACATAAATGTATAGTCTACTGTTCATCAGTGCTGCTTGTTCTAAACCCTTGCTAACAATAAGTATGTCATCTTGCTATGGAATGACAAAATTTAATCCCTGTAGTATGCCTTCAATAGTTCTTTGAAATATTTGTGATGCGATCCGTACACCAAATGGCAATCTAGTATGTTGTACCAATCCCCATGGGGTATTCATTACTAGTAACTGTTTGGCTTGATCATCAAGTTTTATTTGAAGGTAAGCACTTCTCGTCGCCATGTATAAATCTCTGTCGTGTATGCCCACGCAGAGGTTAAATGATACACACACGTAGGCATGGGCGTCCGCAAGGGGGGGGGGGAAGGGGGGCCGTGCCCCCCCTGGAAAATGAAAGTCAACCAAAAATTATGTACGTATTTCACACATATAATTTCATTTTAGCCACAATAATATGTGTTAATTATTGCATGAACATCATAAATTCAAATTTAAGCAATGTTTTTTTTTAGGGGACAACACTATTTTTGGAGAAAATGTGTCTTGTTTGCCCCCTGGAAAAAATTACCTTCCTTGCCCCTCCCTGGAAAAAATCCTGCGGACGTCCATGCACGTATGTACTTGATAATATAAAGATTAACACGAGGATACAAAATAAGAACAATTTAATACTAAACTTACAATAACCATTTCTAAGATGGTTGAACACACAAAACTCTAAATCAATAACTTTACAAACAATTGAATATCGATTCAGATATTATGCACACTTAACAATCATCACTCATCCCCATCTTCGCAAATTAGCCAAAAGTGGCACAAAAAGCGAAAATAAAACAATTCAATCAATCAATCACTTTCTTTGTAGCTGTCTATGTATATCTTTTTACCGTTCTCTCTCTGTCTTCCTCGTGCCTTCTCTCCCCCCTCTCTCTCTGTGTCTTTGTCTTTCACGTCTCTCTGTTTTGCTCACTCTCTCTCTCTCGTTGTTCTCTCTGTGCCTTTCTCCCTGTTTTTATCCTTGTCTCTTTTTGTCCCCCTCTGTCTGTCTCTATTTCTATCCATTGCCGTCAACTTCTCGCAACAACAACCGATATCCTTCACAAGTCTTTCAGGGAAGACATTTGTTTTTTTTTGGTATTAGCGTCGCTTTTCTGTCTCTTTGGGAAAATCTCAACGACAATGGGGATGGGTGATGATTATGGCTCGGAAGTTGAGGAAAAATCCTTTTTTTTCCTAGTGTCCAAAGACGAGGCCCAACATAATATACTATGTTCATTATGGGTCATTGTAGGCCAGAAAAAGGTGGGTTTTATTTGCTCTCTTTTGCCTTTTTCTGCGTTTTTTTGGCTTATTGGTCCTTTTTTAGCCTATTTTTAGGTCTTCACCTTCTTTCGACTAGGTTTTTACTGACCATTCTCAATTCGAATCTTCATCAGTTCATCACCTCTTAAACATCCTTTCTGCAGTGAAGAAATAAAATGAATAAATAAATATATTTGAACCATACCTGAAACGAGACAAAAACATTTTTGAAGCTTTCAGCACGGTGTATACGACCAGACAGCACGCGCCTGAAAAAATCTCAATTCAGATAAGGAGGTGCCGCGCATATTCATTAAATATGTAATCAAAACTGAAGTTATTAATTAATTTGGATCACATTTATATGTTCTTTTTTCCGTATTAAGGTCCTTTTTTTGATATTTTTAGGTCTTTTTATAGGTCTTTTTTTGGCAATTTATAGGTCTTCAACTTCCGAGCCCTTGTGATGATTATATGAAATGGATGAAGGGGACACTCACAGAACACTCATTCCCAGGTCGGGTACGTTCGGCTACGTTTCCTCCTCTGTGTTTCTGCGCTCTCTCTAGCTCCTAGATCTCATAGACTTATATTTCCTGCTAAAATGATTTTGTATTTTAGGATTAAATGTTGTTAGTTTACATCTGCTTGAAGTAGAACGTAAACTTCTATGGCGGGAAGGTTCACATCCCTCCCCTCCCTTGCTGCTACCTATAGTCCACAGCATGTGAAACTGAGCCACGTGTCTTTTCTTCTTCCAAAACACAACTAAACTGGTCTTGTTGAAATACGGGGTGTCTGCCAAAATAACAAATCCAAAATTCTTGACTTCAGTTATGACTTTTTCTTGACCCCCCTTTTTTTAACATTTATTTAATCGCCCCCTGCTTAGGTACGGTTGGAAATTGAGAAAATATTTTTATTCAATGAAAACTCCCACCCCAACAGGAGCGTATATTCTAGGCTATCTGCGAAGCCTGAAGTCTAGAGAATAAAATAAAGAAAAAAATCGATCAGAAATTGTAAATAATATTATTCATATCAGTGAGATGATGATGCTGATTCTGGAGTTGGCAACCTGATTTCTTATGAGTTGGCAACCTGTTTTCTTACGAGTTGGCAACGTGATTTCCTATGAGTTGGTAACCTGATTTCCTATGAGTTGGCAACCTGATTTCTTAGGAGATGGTAAATTTATTTCTATTCATAGCATAGGACCACGGGACATTGTGAGATAGCCCAAATCTTGGAGACAGTATACGACACTGCACCCCAAGGCTGGTTAAGATGAAAACTGAAGCTGTAGTTTAACAAGAGATTTAGACTTGCTTTATTTCAATCCATGTAAAAATTAATGCTTCACGCATACAAGATTATAATTCTTAAGAAGCAAAGTGAACAAAATTTAACCACAACCCATACAATTTTAGATTTCCAAATATTCAATTTTATCAAATCCCAGTACAGATATATAACAATGTAAATTCACTATACTGTCAAAAATTGCAGAAATTCTTGACTTGCAGACACCTTGAAATATGAGCGACATCCACATGGAACTTTCCTTATCAGTAGCACCACATATGGTATTATTTTACCTCTGGACTCGAACTGGCAACGTTCTGTGACGAGGTCGTTTGTCGGCGACACAAAGCGCTTGGCCATCGCGTTTTGATGAAGGGGAAATGCGCGGGGTTAGGGGGGCGGCGTAGAACAGTTCCCTCCCCGCTTCGACACGCGTCAATCATTTCGCGTATGCGAAATGTACACTTGGAAACGCACACGCGCTTTTACGCATCTGCCGCATGGGTGCTGAGGATGTTCACGCTCCCCCTGCTGCGTCGGGCGCCTGAACTCAACCAGCTCGGCATCTGGACCAAAGCATTTGGCGGCCGAGGAGGAAAAGAATCATCTGCCGAGGTCGCAACCTTCCGCGGCTTTCATTTCCTTGGGCGTCAAGAAGAATGCCATACAGCAGACGTGGCGAAATCTTTGATCACCAAGCACATGAAGCACTTTGATATACAATACAATTAAGTGTACAGTTTCGGGGATATACAAGTACGTTCATAAGAAAAATAAATATTTATTTTTCAAACTATTACACGAAATGATTAACATTTTTATTCATCTTTAGCGTTTTATCCGTAGCGACGAACATTTTCAATAACTTTTGTATTTAATTTTTAGTTTTAGGCACAGGCATCCACGTACATCCCTGTGATGTGTTAACCTTATCAGACTGTCAGAGCATACCAGAGAGAGAGAGAGAGAGAGAGAGAGAGAGAGAGAGAGAGAGAGAGAGAGAGAGAGAGAGAGAGAGAGAAAGAGAGAGAGAGAGAAATGTAAAAACACGAAGAGACAAATGGGTATAAAAGCAACATAATTGAAGTCACAATAGGAACGAAACGGAAAGAAGAATAAAATGTAGGCAGAACAAGAGTAAAGCGAAATTAGAAGAAATTGAAGGCAGAATAGAAGTAAAATGAAGGCACAATGGGAAGATAATAAAATGAATCAAGGACAAATAGATATCGAAGACGTGGTTAAAAATGTGCTAGAACTCATATTTATGGAAAAATGTGAGAAAACTCAATTACAGTAGATGATGAAAGAATCGAAGAATGAAAGGATGAACACAAATGTAAGTCGACGAGTAGAAAAACTAAAAGAAACTAGTCTTAAAAAAAAAGAAGCAAGGAATATAATGAAATTCATTCAGTAGGGATGTTAGCGTCAAAATTTTGCCCGGCTGTTACACAAGTAACAAAGATGGCGCTGTCTTTCAAGATGGAGTTGGATCATGTCGGGCATAGGAGATTCGATTCTTCTGGATACGAAGATAAAATAGACAAAAGAAACTTATAGTTACTGATAATGAGATTATTTGATCGGCAGCATCTTTCGCATGTCAAATTATTCGAAGGAGTGCAAAAAGTAGAATTCGGATTAAAGTATGTAAGAGGCTACAATGTAATGTACCCTCCTTTCTGCACCACTGATAGAGGGGTAAAGGACATTAAAATAGATGAGCAGAAAGAATAAAAGGAATTAATGAGGTAAGATTGATTGATTGTTTTTGAAATTATGGAAGCGTCAGCACGTAGTCTATTTTGCACCCGTCACAGTATACGTGGTCCAGTCCATTACTATAACTAAAATATAACAAACCTTTAATGTCGAAGGAAAAAAATATTATTACTTGGGCTAAAAGCAGAGGCACAAGCACAAAGCACAGAACCAGGGTTGTTAAAGCTCCAGGAATTTTAAATAAATTCAATTCCGGTCCAGGAGAGAAAATCGGCAAGCGCAAATCGGTTCTGGACCGTAAAGAACCTTTTTATCTGTAGAGTATTTCAATTCGGTCCAGGAATATTTTCTCCGGATCTATTTAAATACGGTCCAAGAAACCCTTTTTCCGGATGAATTTAAATACGGTCCGGGAACCTTTTTTTTTTCCGGGAAGAATTTCAATTCGGTCCAGTAACCATTTTCCAGAATGAATTTAAATTCGGTCCAGGAACATTTTTTCCCGGATGAATTTAAATACGGTCCGGGAACCTTTTTTTTCCGGGAAGAATTTAAATTCGGTCCAGGAACCATTTTCCAGAATGAATTTAAATTCGGTCCAGGAACCTTTTTTCTGGGAAGAATTTAAATTCGGTCCAGGAACCATTTTCAGGAACAATTATAATACGGTCAAGGAACATTTTTTTCCGGATGAATTTAAATACGGTCCGGAAACCTTTTTTCAAAGTAACAATAGGCAACTTGTAGCGAATTTAAATTGTGCAAGAAAAGAAGGTTCCGCTCTTGCAGCGGAGCCCAATAGAACCCATTAGAATTTATGGGTTCCTGGAACTTTAACAACCCTGCACAGGACAACACTCACACAGCCCTACAGAGGTAAGAGGATTATACTGGCTGTAGGTTCAGACGCCATAGCCTCGTTAGTCTGCAAAATGCAGTCCAGGGTGTACTAAGTGGAAGTCAGGTTGACAATAATGTGGGAAGAACAGTTGAGATAATAAAAAAAATTTAAAAAACGAGAGTGTGAGAAAGGAGTAAAGAAAAATGATGTAAGAGGTTACAACGGTCAAAGAAATGACTGCAATGATGTTGGTGACAAAATGGAAACGAAACGCTTGCAAAATCTGCAGAATAGTCATTTGTTTTTATTGCAAGCAGTACATTCAAAACAAAGACAAGAAAAACATAAATAATGAGCTGTTTATCATCCACAATTTCACTTGCAAACAACTTTATCCTTCCATATTTGACCTCTTTAATCGCTCTTCCAAGCAAGGGCAAAGTGTAAGCACGTACGCTATAAATCTAACATTTCGTCGCTATGCAGTGGGACATCGTGTGGTTCTCGTTTCACGGTGAAAGAAGGGGGGAAAAACAGAAGACGTACGAAACTCGTGTTTTTCCAAGGAAAACCGAGAGAGTCGAGCTGGTTCAGATCTGGCTGGCTGCCAAGAAGAGACAAGCGGGCTGTGTATGGAAACCAAGTCATTCAGAATCCGTAAGGATACGTTTGAGAGTTTCCTCGATCGCTCTGAATGACTGTTCTTTGCAAAACAGATGCTTCGGCCCGTAAAGCACCAAGTCTCGCTCCAGGCAATGTGGCTCGTGAGCGGAATAAAAAACAGGAAGTCAAAGGACGATCTGGCAACTCTGTTGCCGTACGGAGCTTCTGAACTTTCCATCATTGAAGGCATTACCAGACCTAGCACTTTTTCAAAGGTGAGCTGGATAAGGAATTCTATACCGCGATTATGTATTCTAAAGGCTTATGCCAAGTGAGGCATTCTTTACCGTGTCTTCCCGTTTTGCCGAATAGCCCAGAGGCGCATTACATCAGATTTCCCACCTAAGTAAAATTTTAGGCGAAAGGGGAATTTCCGTTTCGCCGAATATTTTGAAGGGATTGAGCTGGGAAATTTAAGGTGTTCGAAACCAAAAAAAAAGTTACATGGCGAAAGATACCTAGAGAATAGAAGTACTATTTATATATTTTGTTGATCTGGAGAAAGCATTTATAGAGTGAATTGGATGAAACTACTGAAAAAAAGATTGGTGAATGGAAAGAGTGGGGACTCATAAGCAATCTGTAAATGAAACAATGAGTTAAACTGAGAGTAGAAGAAATGACAGATGGAAGTGAAACTGGAAGAGGAGTACGACAAGGACGCTGCCTATTACCTACATTTTAAAGAAGAATTAGGAAAGATCTGTTTCCAGATTAAGGGTGTGGTAATAATTAGAGGAATAAAAATAAGTTTTAAATTTTCGGACAACATGGCTTTGTTAGCAGAAGCCAGAGGACGGTGAATACTTAAATGCCCACTGTGAGCAAGAAAACAAATGTAAACAAGACAAAGGCTATGGTTGGGACAATTACTTTTGTCACCAGTCTTTTTGTAGTTTATGTGAGTGTATTTTAGAATTTCGTAAATACTCTTTAACAACTTTCTGTAGCCAGTTGTGCTTTTTGGCTTTTCTTGGATTTTGGGTTCTAGACGGCAAGGGTAGGAAAACAATACCGACTTGTGGAATTTTTGACACTAAGGGTGACTTTTACTTGATCAGCGAAAGGAAGAACGTCCGAGTTGCCGACCGAGGGGGAGTTCTTTCGCAACACGTGTGAGGACTGCTCTGTTTTTTTTCTTCACCCCCAAACCACCCAATTAGACAACGAGCCTGGAAGAAAGACCACCGTCCAGCATTTTTTCTAAGCTAACGAACTGCGAGGCGGTTGATTTTTGAAGTTTCAAGTTTTCCTTAAATACCCCTGGACTCCAGAGGACCGACACAGTTTAGCGCCATATTCAGACCGAACACCATCTCCGCGTCACTTTGCGCGAGTTACGGAACTTTGCTTTGTTTTAACCTTTCGACCGCGTCGTGTTAATTGCCGTGAGTGTGTGATCACAGTGACAGTGCCAGGAATTGAGGCCGTGTTAATTACGTGTTTCACATGCTCCTGTTGTGTTTTTCCCTTTTTTGGAAGGAGGGACATTGAATAACCATGGGCGGTTGAAAATTACGAGAGGGACGGGACCTTCGGGTTTCCGATTACTGCTGCCATGAAGCCAAGAGAAGAAGCCACGACGCCTGCTTAAGTATACGACGCCTTAAGTCAAGAGAACCGCACCACGACGCTTGCATAACGGCGTCTGAGATGAAAGCCACGCCGCAGCGACAACTCGCATTGCCAACCCAGGTGGGAGACGACAGTACAACAGTGAGACGGATGTTACGCCGAGAAAAGGAGAAGAGATAGAGAAAAGAGGGAGAGATGAAACGACGTCCGCCCTTAGACGACCCTGCGTATCCCCGAACGGCCATTGAAGCCATGATCGGATGCAACGCCCCGAGCAGACAGATGGAAGCGAGGTGCTTTTTCCGCCCATCTTCGTCGCCGCGATGGAAAATAGGAAGAAAAATGAATGTTACGTCTAAGTCGAAGAGACAGTTTTTGCCCGCCAGGAGGACAGACTGTCATAGCCACGAGTATCGTCGGGACGCCGCAACGAGGACCACGCCGCCATTGAGTCGGTATAGTATCCTCCAGTTATTTCTTTATGTGTGAGAGTGAACATTTGTCCACCTACGTCGCCACTGGTTCGTCATAACACAAAGCGAGATGAAATCGAACAATGTTGCCTGCAATTACTAATTATTTTGGCCAATCCAATCAAAAGTACTATAAATCTTAAAAAATTAAGAACCTATTTCGCTCACCCTTCGAAATTCTATAAACGTGAAAGACCTACTATTTGTTATTGTTTTCCTATTCTCGCGCCGAGTATTTATATGATTAATTATAGGAGTGTTTTAACTTTTTACCGAGCTCTTTGATATATATATATAGGTAGTAGAAAACTAGGTACTAAATAGTATAGCCGACTTAATCATTTTTAATATATATCCTAGTTTATATTACAGTCGTTTGTATTATCAGCACTCGTGTACTTGTAATCAAGTTAATTTCCTCTTGTCACTCATTTAGTGTATGCTTATTCTTTTTGCATAGTGCCTCAACAAGTGTAATGTCAATTATTATTTACTTTTGGTAACTATGACGCCTAGCTAATCGCGTCTCATACGTGACAGAGCGCTGGCCGCGCTTATTTACATTGAAAGCAAGCCTAAGGGGCTAATAGAAAATCTCAAATTCGAAGGTACACGGGAAATAAACCAAAGAGGCGGTTAGATATTTTATCATGTAATGGTATATTGTGTTCACCCCTGCAGCGTGTGTGTGTGTGTGAGTGCATGATGGAATGAGAGCGAGGGGATATGTACAAGTAATGTGTTATATTATCATTGTTGTGTTTATTTTTGCCGAATACACGTATATATTCGTTATCCTACAGGTGTTCTTGATTCATTTATATGTATGTATAGATGTATATCCTCGTATGGTCGATATTTTTGGTTTTAGTCCTGAGTTTGGAGCTGTATAGCTTGTCTCCATTGACCAGAAGATTTATAGTTTTCTATTATTACAATTATTATTATTATTATTGCTATAAAATGAATAACAGCACCACTTTATGCACGACGTGGCTTACCGCCGGAGGTGTAAATAACCGACCCGGTGACATGAACCTGGAATTAAACCGTTAGCTGGTGGTAGGATTCGTGTTTCCTTAACCGGAGACGCGAACCAAGGACCGGCGACCGTCCAATCGGGCGGCCGCGGAAACCTGAACCTACGGACCAGCGGTAGAGTAGTTTGGCACCTCGAACTGGGGACTTCGGTCTCCCGGACGAGTGGTCAAACCCTTTACATGGTTACTGGAAAGAAACCAAGGAAAATTAACGTGGCAGGGTTGTTAACGGTCCAGGAATTTTAAATAAATTCAATTCCGGTCCAGGAGAGAAAACCAGCAAGCGTAAATGGGTTTTAGACCGTATAGAACATTTTTATCTGTAAAGAATTTCAATTCGGTCCAGGATTTTTCCTGATGAGTTTAAATAGGGTCCAAGTTCCGCATTGAAACAATACGAAAGTTTGACCGAATTTAAATTGTGCGAGAAAAACAGGTTCCGATCCTTCAGTGGATCCCAATAGAACCCATTAGAATTTATGGGTTCCTAGACTTTTAACAACCTTGGATCAAAATATAGAACATCTTGAATGTAGAGTTTACTGTTAAGTTGAAGATGAGCTGTGCGCGAAGTGAAGAAGTTGAGATACGAGATTTTTGCCACAGTTATTGCATACTTTTTTCTTTTTCAAACAATTTTTAAGGAATTTTCCCCTGCAATTTGACTGTAATACTCGACACAGTATTGTATTAATATTTACATTACAAATCTTTCCTGTGACCATTTTCTTAGTCTTGTCAAGACAGAAAATTCCCTTCGTGTTGTGAAAAAATTAACAAGAAAAATTCCTCAAGAAAAAAGGTGGTCAGCAGATGGCACTTTGGAGGGGCGATTTCCCCTGTGCAAGTTCATTTTAACCAATATTTAAATAGTTTTTTTTTGTAAAAAAAAAACATATATAAGGGAGAGTCTTGTAATGGCGAACACTTAAGAGAGGTGCGCGTTTTGCATTACTTGCTAACAACCAAATATGAAATGAGACAATGTTCACCATTACCCAGTGTCAGAGGTGGTCATTTTCGTTCAACCTCCCTCACCCTCACCCTCACGGCTCGGCTTCGCCCTCACCCTCACACGCCCTCAACCTCACACGACCTTACCTCACAACTCGCCTTTCGTCCTCACCCTCATGGATTGGCATGGTCCTCACCCTCACACGCCTTCACCATCACAACTCACTTTTCGCCCTCACCCTCACACACCCTCACCTTCACAACTCGCCTTTTGTCCTCACCCTCAATCACCCTCACCCTGACGGATTGACATGGCCCTCACCCTCACGACTCACCTTTCGCCCTCACCCTCACACGCCATCACCCTCACTTCTCGCCTTTCGCCATCACCCTCACACGCCCTCAACCTCACGACTCGACTTCGCCCTCACCCTCACACGCCCTCACCCTCACGACTCGATTTTTACCCTCGCCCATCCTCACCTTCTCGACTTGACTTCGCCCTCACCCTCACAACTAGCCTTTCACCCTCACGACTAGCCTTTCACCCTCACGGATCGATCTCACTCTCACCCTCACAAGACTTCGGAGGGTGAGGGTGAGGTCTGCCCTCATGAGGGTCGCCCTCCTGAGGGTGACCATCTCTGCCCAGTATCGTGGGGTAATGGTGAACACATTTGATATTATACGTTTAATGTTATGTATGAAATTTGGTTACTTCTTAAGAAGTCGATTTAACTTAAAGTCCAAGAAAACATATGCACCATTTGTAAACAATAGTTTTGTAAACTTGAAGATAATATGAAACATATTATTTGTAAAAGCCAAAACATAGACACTGTCGGGCAATAGAACATAAAACTAACAGTTCAAACATAGTTTATACATCTCAATATGTTTACATCATCGTTAATGTCAATCAATGAACATGCTGTGTAATTATTGATTGTATGAAAAATGCACTCAGTGAAAATTTCGCTCAGCTTCGTGGAGGAAAGAAGCGCACCTGACTCACCGCTGAGAGCAATGCACCTCTTCGCCACCAACTATTTATTCCATTTCATTTCAGGTGTGACTTTTGTGTGGTCCACTATAAGAGATTCTTACAAAGGGCAAGCCTCGCGCGAACCATGAAGGCTAGGCGTACCGGCAGTACAGGAGTACAGCAAACGGCCTTAACTCTTGGCGATGTCTCCGGGAGCAATTGAAGAAGTGCCACGGGACAATGAAATGATTATTTTGTCGAGAGATGGCTGGAAAATGAAGAAATTCCTGACGAAGTTTGGACGTGCTACAAGAGACGGCACCGAACTACTGTTGAAGGATGGCATAATCTCCAAAACAACGACCAAATCCCAGTATCAGAGACGTAGTTCCTTGCTTGAAAAAAGAAGCGAAAAATTCAGACATCGCGTACATGAGATCGCAGTTAAATTTTGAGGGAAAGAGAAGAAAAACTGCATACCAAAAGCTGGATGCAAGAATCGAGAACACAGTAAAGAGGTACGAAGAAACAGGCAACATTAGATCGTGTCTCAGAGCGAAATAATTCTTACAAAAGTTGCAGTAAACTCGATAGACCGATGATATGAGAAAGCTCTCTAGCAAGAAAATAATCACGAAGCATAAAATGCATAAATAGTTGAAAGATATTTCAGTTACTTAGCCAGTCTACAGCCTGGAAAAAGTGTGATGTGAAACAAATATTAAAAAATATAATACATGAATATTTGATTTTTTTAGGGTGGAGGAGGGTCATTAATGGTTCTTAGAAGTGTGAGCGGATATTTAACTGAGCGGAACTTTCGCGACACCGTAATTATTGTATATTATTAATACAGAAATTGAGCGAGAACTTTCATTTAACAGCGCGAGATAATGGCGAACAGGAAAGTGTAATTTCGGGAAACACTGTGGTTGGCAACACTACTTCCCTACACAAGAGTTTGCAACACTGCTTCGCTTTGCATGTTTACCTCGGCAAGTAAATCCGGCCTCTATATGCTTCAAGATTTCTATCTTTTTTTTAACTTCCTCGTTCCATTGAAATGGATTCCAACCTCATGACCCATATCTATAAAAGTCCGCAAGGGACGGGTAAAATGTGAACCACGGGTTTATTTTTCCTTCATGCATTTTCTTTTGTGTATATGTGCAGCTGCAGGGTAATTCAAAATGAATGGTGCAATTTTACACAGTTATTATGACGCTACTATTTATGATAGAAAATCAAACAAGGCCTGAATATAAAGAAACACTCCAGAAGTTTTATTCTCTGTAAGTGGGCTTATGCTGCTTTGCCGCTGTTCCACCAGGATCGCCAGTGCTGCAAAATGGCTAGTGACCAGTAGACGGTGTATTGTGTGTTGGAGCTATCAAGAACTGATTCACTCACAATGGTGCAAAGACATTTCCACATGCGTTTCGGTAGTAATGCATATGTATCACCCTTCCGAAAGATTTGCCTAAGTTACAACTGCGAATTGTTGGTGCCTTCGAAACCGTTGACAACGACTTCAGGCTTGATTATCGTTTGGACCTTTTCCAAGTTACTCGTGGTTCCCATGTTGAATATTTATAATGTGAGTCATGTGAGTAAAACTTTCACAGCTTTTCTTCATGTTGATGCCTTGTCTGATTTTTTATCATAAATAGTAACGTCATAATGACTGTAAATTTGCACAATTTATTTTGAATTACCCCGTATTTGCTTCTTCTAAGATAGGGTATAAGCAGCAGCGTAACTTGGAACCTCAGGTTTCAAATTCCCCCTAACATGTACATTTTAATAAAACTGGTAATTTTGGAGAGCTAGTCTCCCCTTGCCCCTGCTAAGTTACGCCTAACATATTTCCAAATATGTGAAACTGTCTCACGCCTCCCAAACCATCTTCACATATTGATGCTGATCACAGCAAGAGAGGGAATCTCCCCATTCCCGCACCCAGGTGTGCAACTTCAAGGGGGAATGAAGTGCCAACCTCTGGCACGCGGAAGGCCAAAAAAATCTGAGCACCAAGCGTAAACGAGGCGCATCGTGATGTAACTTTATGGGTGTTCGTGCTCCCCGCTTCAGCCCCATGCTGAAGTGATTGGCGGAACGTCAGAAGGGGATCATGGGAGAATCACGCTTCCCGATCTTCATTCGTTTGCAGTTTTCCAGAGACATTTCGTTGGTCACGATCAAGGGTTACGAGGAGGGTCACAGCCTTATAAATAACTAATAATAATAAGCAAATATCGCTTGCTGCCTTGTAACACGGGTTTTATTTCCGCTGCAGTATTCGGAAAGTTCTAGCGGGCAGTGCGAGTCCAGCTGGCGAGCCTACTAACTGTGTAGAGCGTGAGCGGGAGAGTTAGCGATAGGGGCTCGCTTGAGATGACGTCAGCGGTTCGCTTGCTGATTGGTGGCTTCCGGAGTAACGACTCGCTTCCAAGCTGCAAATACATGATAGCCAGAGATGTTACCGTTACTTTAAAAAGTAAGCACAATTTAATTGTAAGTGTACTTTTCTCTAGATAAGCTGCAACTGGTAGACATGATGAACAAATGTCAAAATTGAACATCGTAAAGTAAAAGCATTTCTGGGGTACCCTGTGCTATAGAAAAAAATAGAAGCTTGCAAGCTTTACTCGTAATTTCATCCACTACCCAGTCTCCCGGATTTAGATATTAACAGATTGGACACATAACAAAGGGGTAATAAAGCTATATATTTTTTATTACTTTGAATACCAGCAGGGAGCAAGTCCAAGCACTTTAAATCATACCCTCCTGGTTAATCGCGACGAAACTAATGGTAATGACAGGCAAATAAATGAAAGTACAGTGACGTATGCCCAGAGCGGTACTAGAATCTTGAACGAGAGTCACTAGCACATTAAAACTAAGTCAATTCTTGTGAGTCATGTCGGGATTGTAAAAGATAAAAAGTGATAATAACATGGAGAACACGCTACTTAGAAAATATGTAAACAGCTCTTAGAAGCAGTGGCGTTCCCAAGATTTTCGAATGTGGATGGAACTTCACTTTTTAGTAGTCTGTCCTCATTTTGCCACCTTTTTCAAGTTTCTGGTGTTATTCTTTAAAGGATACTGGGTCAAAGGGGGTGTGGTTTTATGACCACCAACAATACTCCCTGGACACACCACAGCTTAGAAGGGGAGACCCTTATCATTTGATACCTCATTAACGCCCTCCCCCTCTTTGGCAAAGTCACTGCTATATGCTCCGAGTATGCTGACTTTGTTGTGAATTCCGCTGATCGCATAAGTTACCAAAAAAAGTAGAAACAGCGATTCTCTAGTAATCATCACATAACAAGTGATTGCTAAATCACAGATACGATATTATGTTAAACCAGGAACGATGGGACTCACAACTTCGTTCCGAGTGCATTGCAGCCACAGACTTCTAGATACAGACTGGAAACAATGCGCTTTGGTTTGAAGCCGCGTATTTTCTCTCGCACATAGCCAGGGGGATAGAAATTTGGTGAAGCTGCACATTATAGTCTGTTATTGAAATTATTTGTTCTCACTTGTGGAGTACGAGAATATATAGCGCTATATCCTAACTAACTAACTCTCTAGCCTTCTTAAACCCGAATGTTCATGGCTGCAGCAACACATGCCTTTCATCTGTCCCTGTCCTGAGCAAGATCTATATACTCTTTTCCATCCCTACCAATTTCCTTTAGGTCCATCTCAACATTATCCCTCCATCTTCGTCTTGGTCTTCCTACTGGTCTCTTACCATCAGGTTTCCCAACAAGAATCCTGTAAACTCTTCTTTCCTCTCCTATTCGTGCCACATGGCCTGTCTCATAGAGCCATGACAGGACAGCTTTGTAGATCTCAACAGAGCAAAATGTTGACCATTTCACTCTGTTGGTTGACTAACTGCAGTGAACAAGCCACTGGGCAATGGGGTCGTCACAATTATTATTAGGATTATATTCACAATTTTAAAACTAAAATGTCATTTTATATACCGTTTTTTCACCGCTATAATACCAAAATTTTATTTTATTTGCAGCTTTTGAACTCGAAATTGACTTGTTTTTGTACCGAATTTTGCTTTCTTATTTACCAAAAATATGTGCCTCTACCTATGGATCAGCACAGGCAATGATTGAGAGTTTGGGATGCCATAAAGTCTGTGCTTCGTGACATGAAATTCAAGGACCTACAGGAGACTACAACAGCTCAGAAACGGTGGGGCAAGGAGTGTTCTGTGGAACCTTTCCAAACTTTGTTTGAGGCCCGGGCAAAACGCTCGCTCAAATGCATCGAACATTATTGGTACCACGTTCAAGGGAAACTCCGAGTAGAGGACACCACAGGCAATCCCTCCATTATCAAACAAACCACTCTGCAACAGGCAAAACTTTTTGATGACCCCTCGTACATTACAGCAGATAATAACAGGCTGTAATCTGCAAAACAGTCATGAATGCATCTACAACTAAGATGAATCAGGAATCCCTCTGAACAATGGCCCACTGCAAGTAATGGCAAACAAAATCTCCTGTACAAAATTTCCTAGATTTCTTTACGTGGGGTTACGTGAAGAACATCGCCTACAGCAAGAAAGTCCAAGATTGATGAGGCTGTGGCGTCAACCACCGTGGATATGATCCGCACCACTCAGGGTGCCCATGAAGAGGTTTATTAACAATGAGAGCTATGTTCACTAAAATTCTTTGAGTCAATGAATGTAATTCTATGTCTGTTGTTTCCGAGAACCTTTTTACGGTACAGATATTTTGATCCTTTATGGGGATGAATTATTTGTGGACACCCTGTACATTTTTTTTTACATTTTCAAAACTGCACATAGATTGTCATAAATTATTTTGTTTATTCAAATCGGCTGTACGAGTAAAAATATATATTTTCAGAATCTGCTAAATCAAACCCCAAGCAATTTCAAATCTAAGGAAGACTTCTCATAGCCCTTGTAAACTATTTCAATGTCAACAATATTTCTACTTAATGGTGATTTCCTATTACAGTACACATGAATTGTTGAAGTTGCATTACCGTTTCTTAGCTTTTATTGTTTTTCTGAAAGCATGTACAGGAATATTTCAACATTATAACGTTTCGACTTTAGGATCTACTTTTAATGGTTCTATTTTAAAATATAGATTAAAATTGTCTATAACTATAATACTCAGCGACATCTACAGAGGTTTAAGGTTAATATTGAACTGTACATGTGTGGCGCGCGCGAGTGTGTGATTGTGTATGTATAAATAGCATATGTGACATAGCCTTGGTTGATAACTCTGTATTGTATGACAAGCGGTAGCTTAGATGAGTTTCACAATTAATATAATACTGGGATGGGCACATCAAATAATGCATTGTGTAATCATTGTTTTTACAATTATACTAAATTTATGGATGATTCGAGAGGAGATTTTTGCCTCACACTTTGTGCCATTCGTTATATTTTGTTGGTAAATAAAAGAAATGGCGCTTTTTTCAAGTTTCTTTTGTAGAAATGTTCGACCGTTTTTTAAAGATGGAAAGCTGAAGCTAATGATCACAGACCGATCGCAAATATTTTGTGTTTAGGACTACTTTCAATAATGTAACGTTTTATAAACATATATTTCTTCTGTTTACTGACCTTTTATTGTATGGCTGTTATGATGAGCTTATTTTCATAGAATTATATGCTTGTTTGAATAACATAATTTCTTTGTTGCAGGAATTCATGTCTTAATATCAAATTTTCTTAGGCAGTGGGATATTTTTATGTAGGATTTGGAAGAATGAATAGTAGGATACAAACAGAGCTCCATATTGTAATAGGAAAATAAATAAATAAGCATGTTCAAACATGAAAACATAAGTAAAGATGTGCCAATTTGTGAACGTATGACAGTACGGTTTCTTCGTTTTGCATCATAAGCCCTTATTTCTTTGAGGATCGCACTGGCCGTGCCGTTACAGTAAATAGCTATCGATATGTCAACATGATTGCGTTCTTCTATCAGAGATGTCCAAAATAATAATAATAGTAATAATAAACTACCCCAAATATGGTTCCAAAAGGATGGAGCAAAAGCTCATACGGCCTGCCAATTCATGGCGGTTTTGCAACCCGCTTTTCACGGCTGATTGATTTCCAGATTTGGTGACATCAATTGGCCAGCACGGTCACTTGATTTTTATCATCCGTAAATTCTTGTGTGGTTACCGGAGGGAATTCGTGCAATGCCGGTTTTATTTCGCCGCTTGAAGGTATTCATTCAACGCAATAGTAATCACATACCCGGCGTTATGCTCGAGGCAAAGTGATTGTAGTCTGTGATCACAAAATGGCACATATTTACCCATGTTTACGTAATATGTTTAAATATATTCTTCTGTTACTTACAATATACTGCCCTGATTACATCCCCCTAATTATTATCTGCCCAATCCTGTCTATCCTTTAGAATTTAGAATTAATTGTCCAGGTCTTATGATTATGTCTCTAACAATTGTGTGCCATCTTATGAAGAATATATTTTTATTAACATTTCATAATAATTTCATAATAAACTACAAGGTTTATAACCCAAAACTTGTAGTTTCAACTTTTGTCCCAAAATGTAAGTATGTCCCTTCTCCATAAAATTATATCTTAATTCGCAAGTGCATAATTGTTTATCTGACGTAGAGGCGTATGGGACATTTTCAAATTTTTATTGTTATCTAACGAAAGGCCGTAAGTATAGACCATGATTTGTAGCCTGTGGATTTCGGGCTCTATGATATGAAAATGTTTCATGTTAAATGTTGCATAATATTTTACTTTCTTTTTTATTTGCTTTATGATGCATATTTGATTTGTACACAATATTTCAACTGTTTAAGAATAGAAAATTTAAAAATTGCTATCTTGTGTGGTGCAATGACTCACAATCTTCAAAATAGTTGTTGGAAATATGAAGGTATGCTCGCATCCATGAAAGTATCACCCGGCTTTGAAATTTTTGGCTTCAAGTTGATCCACGTTTCCAGTCTGGAATCTAGAGGTCTGTGATTGCAGCTATGTTTTCAAGGTGTGTAACTGGAGAATCAATTATGATCGATTATGAGAAAGATTTCATGGTGGATGTATGTAGTGAAAACTGGCTAAATTCAAGGTAAATTTCGTTGAATAAACTTGTTTATTATAAAAAATTAAGTTGTTTTCGTACAATTTTCAAATACCATGAGCCTTTCCAAGTATAGTAAAATCATCTTTATTTCACATTATGTCGATGTTGAGTCATAAAATACACTATTGTGAAGGCTTGCGTGTTGGAAATGACGAAATAATGCAAAAGCAAGTCCCGTTTATTTTGTAAACTAGTTTTAATAAGACTAGGTGGAGAGCAAGTGAGTGGTTAATTTGGCTTGCAAAATATGTCAGAGTGTAGAGAAATATCAATAAGCATCTACAGTCCCGTATTTTCGTAAGAAATTCGGTAACAACTCGGAAGTTGAAAAGAGTGGTTTAATGTACAATGCTGAAATTATATTTTCCACGTAAGAGACAAAATTACAATAAACTAATCCCCTTTAAATGTTTTAAGAGCAAGTAAGTCTAAAAAAAAAAAAAGAGTTTTATCACGTGCACTTGCCGCCATATTGTACATATCGATATGATTGAAAATGCGACACGCGGCATTCTTTGAATACAAATTCAAGTGAGTTTCTGGTCTCCAAGAAACGTCGTCCCTCGTTAATGTAGTCGGCTTTCTTTCGTTTCTTCAGCGCCTCTTCTTGCACTTCGCAAACGAGAAGAGGCTTTAGATTTGATCAGAAGGGCTCAAAGAAGGATGAGAGCGGGAAGTGGAGGAGGCGTGTAAAGAAAATCTACAATGTTGTCAACTTCCATTATGGAGAATTGCCAAGAGTTTACCGCAAGGTCAGAATCAAGGACGCTCTCTTATCTGGAACGCTGGCGCCATCATGCAGAGAAAAACAAAGTCGTTTTGGCGCCAAAGGAATACACTTTCCGTGTTTTCGTTTTATTGTTGTTCTTCAACTGCAATATCACGTGGCAAGAAAACAGAATTATGTAATTGTAATGTAGTAAATAACGCTATCTCCTTGGTATCATCAGTTCTTGGGTTCGATCCCCTCTGGAGGCAGTGAGCAGATGTGTAACGTGAACAGGTGACGGAGTACTGAAGCAAAGAAGGAGGTTTTATTACAAATAATAATAATAATAATACAACAGGGATTCATCAAAGGTCCAAAGGATGACAAACTGACCAACACTTCCTTGGAGTTCTTTCTAGAGATGGCCAAATATTTTATCCGGATATCGGATAAGTTGGAATCCGAATTTCAAATATCCAGATATCTGATAATTTTCTATCCGGATATCAAAAATATCCAAATTTGTGCATTTTTCGGTCAATTTCATCGTTTAAATGTTTTAATACCTCTCTGCATATTCTTGTAATTGTCATGTTCGTCTTTCTTCCGTGCAGCAACAAATTCGTCATCCATTCTCATCTCAGCATATTCGTAAAATGCTTACCTTTTTTTTTCTAAAAGAGATCTCTGCAATACTAAGTTCAGTATTTATCACGCTTATTTATTTTTTGATGTAGGTCATCTGTTCAAGGAAAATCTGGGACCTTTATATAGTAATTTTTCCCTTACTTTACTTTATCTGAATATGCAGATATCCGAACTATCTGAATTATCCATACTATTCGGATTATCCGTTGCATCCAAAACGGATATCGGATAATTTTTAATCAGGATATCCATTACCCGATTTTGTGACCCTCACTCGATTTACAAAGGATTTTGAACTCATTGGCTTACATGAATGGACATACATATACCAGAAAAAAAATGGGGGGATGTTCAAAAGGCCCATATTCTCTTCTGTTACTTGGTGATTAGTAGAGCCCAGATATCTAGGCACTAAAAACTGACTAAATAGGCAAGCAAATGGTACTAAAAATAATGAATATAAGCACCTTCCTGTCCTCCCTGAATCCGTCTATGTAAAAACGTAACAAAAAAGACACAAAAATACACTATTTTCAGTTTGTCACTCTTTTGAAATATTTTAGGCACTAACCGTGGAAACAGACAATTAGCTATAGTGATGAATTCAAGGGGAATATCCTCTCCGAAAATAGAAACCCCCCCCCCCCTTAAAATTTCAATAACCAGGCAGAGCATTCGGATAATAGCTAAGAAGGCTTACTTTCATTAACTTTAATTTAACGAAGAATGTACTTTTTCTAGCTTTTCGAAATAATAAGCGCTGATTCACTACTGATAATAAAAAGTCAAGATAATGAACATATTTAAATTATCGTCCATTTTCTTAGTTAACTAGTAAGATACAATAATGCTGGTCACGTGCTTGTGCAATCTTATCGAAATGTACGCGTAATTTAATTTATTATTATTTATTTTATTTTATTTATAAATTTCTTAATTTAATTTAATCTTCCTCTGGTATGTAAGGCGCAATTTTAAAACATTAGTATTGTATGCCTACCCTCCCCTTCCTCCCCGTGAAGTTTCATATCCTCCTGGATAAAAGTGGCTGGATTCAACACTGGCTTTGCAAAACGTTAAGACCTTGACGAACATTTGAGCATTGTTCTCGTCAAGCCTGTGTAAGCTTACGGGATTAACTTTGGTCACGATTATATCGAGAACTGGTCGACAGAAAATTTTAAAATTTTACGTGAGCATTGAGAAAGGATGTTTCTAGATAATCACTTTTTGATATTTTCACTTACTGCATCGACGTCCAGAAAATTAATTAATTAATTATTTATGTTAGGCACTGTAGAAATAACGTATAGGCAATTGATTGTATTAACGAACCTGCAGCAGGACAACACGCACGTACGGCAATACCCAGGTTCTGTAGTGATGAAAGAATTCTAGACCATTTTAGCATGTTACATGATGATCTCCTTGACTCCAAGATGAGAGACATCAATATGGTCGTTCGTATCATACCCTAACATACAGAAGCCCGGTGAGCCCATGCGTGGCTACTCCAATGTCTTACATCCTAAAGTATATTGAAAATAATGTTAAAAAGAACATCACCAGAGGACATAACCTTTTCGATGTATTAATTTGCTATAAAAAAACAAAAAACAAAAAAACGCAATAGTGTATTTCCATATGGAAAATACACTACAGAAAAGTAACTGACCTATCTAGAAGCCAACCAACGAGATGAAAAAAGGAAAAATGGAAGTTTCTTGCAAAATAACTTCAAAGGGCGTCTCTTCAAAGACGCGACAAAAGTGTGACGAACGTGAAGAAGTGTGCCAGGTTCCGTGAAGTAACTGATATCCTGTTGCGACGTCATATCAATACGCACACAGCCACAGAGGTCGAATTGGCAAATTAGAAAACCTGATGAGCCTATTTGCGTACGACGATACTGGCAGTAACATAACAGAAACATGACCAACAAATTTGAACTTTAATTATTCCTGGAATTTCTATGCTATACCTGCTACAATTTCAATAAATCATTACGTTGCCGCCATTTAATGTAGAGCAATGGTGTATTTTACAATTTTTTGCAACTTTGAAAGCGTTTTCGTCGTTTAGCACCCCGCAGAATGTGTCCCACTTAGTGGCCCAAATTGACGATTGCAATATAGTTTGAACAATAAGCGACGACTTGAATCTAGTATAACAGTATGTCTTTAGTGGCCGTGCCATCTTTAGTCAGTTTCTGCAACTTAAAAAAATTCAGCTAGACGTGAGAAAATATTTTGCAAGTGACAGCACAGATTTGTCTCGTGCGATTGCAGAGTAAAGATTTATAAAAATTGATAACAGGACTTTATGCATACCCTGTGAAATTCATTTTACATTAATTTATCTATGGCACGCTTCAAATGGAGGGTGAGAGTTCATTTTCAGTTCAAATTCCCCAACTTTGTGCAACAATGCAATGATATCATCAGATATTTCAATTACTACTATTCATAACACGCTGCTTCGTTAAGTCAACCATCGTAAAGGAATTGCTAGTGTGTCGAGTTACAGAGTCAGATATCGCAGATACGATTGATTGATTGATTTAGTTTATTTTACTTCGCTTTTCTGCCACTTTTGGCTGATTGCAAAGATGAGGATGATTGATGATATGATGAAATTGATGAATGGACACTCACAAACATCCATGCCCGGGCCGTGATTCGAACCCGGGACCCCTGGCGTCGTAGCGCGATATGCAAACTACTC
This sequence comes from Lepisma saccharinum, assembly GCF_977018435.1. Taxonomy (NCBI): domain Eukaryota; kingdom Metazoa; phylum Arthropoda; class Insecta; order Zygentoma; family Lepismatidae; genus Lepisma; species Lepisma saccharinum. Next base: position 29,068,670 of record NC_139251.1, on the reverse strand, counting down.
CGCCACGGGGGTCGATACCAGATACGAATATCGAGTAACATTTCATTGCGTTTATTCCATAATCAATTTCATCATTCAACATCATCGTCGCGATATGTTAAACGTAAGAGAAATTTGACTCCAATAACTTTTTGATAACATCACAAGATAGAAGTTAACACGTAGGCTATACGACTTCTTAAGTGTATAACAAACGAATATCTACTTGATTATTCTGTAGATAAATCCCATATTTCGTTTTTAGTATTTATAACGTATTTGCATACATGTTTAGTATAAAGTTCTATTTTTCGTGGGCTCTTATAGTGTCGCAACGAGACGTCATTGTTATTGTTATTGATTTGATTTATTTTAATTCGCTTTTCTGCCACTTTTGGCTAATCGCGAAGATGAGAATGAGTGATATGATGAAATTTATGAAGGGACACTTACAAAGAACACCAATGCCCACGCCGAGATTCAAACCCGGGACCTCTGGTTCCGCAAAGGCTAAACCACTCCGCTACGGAGGTGGGCAAGAAAACGAGACGTGATACACATGAAAGATCATTCTGTGATGGCACGCTGTATATCTTGTTTCTTCGCTATATTTCCAGACTTTCACTCCCAGAACGAGACGGATGTTTTCAAAATAAGTTGTAAATGCTGCAAGACTGGTATTTGCAATCAAGCCTCGTCTCGATACTAACCTCAATTGACACGCATTTTGTTCGACACGACGTGTATATCGATAACATTCTTCGATTTCGGTGCATACTACCCGTTCTACTATCTACTATCACTCCAATACGATATCTCAACTTCGCCCCGATTATGTTTTATTATAATTTTTGAAGGTTTGGATAATGTTCTGCAAAGTCACGCTCATCTCCAATCTTTCTTAACTAGCGTCGCTTTTCTGACATTCATGGTTAATCGCGATGATGAGGATGCATTTATGATCAAATACAAGCGATGGACTGACACAAATCATTCGAACCCGGAACCTTTGACGACCTTTGCTTATTTTGGTTATTCAGCGCCGCTTTTCTGCTGTTTTTGGCTAGTCGGGACGACGAAGGTGAACGATGATTAGACGAAATTGGTAAAGGGACAATCACAATGTATACTCACGTCTAGGTCGGGACTCGAACCCGCAAACGTTGGTGGCAAGATTGTAAATCATCCACTTGAAGCGCTCCGCTGACTAGCCGGCAATTCTCCAATTGTACGCTTTTTTCACGATTAATTTTTCGCTTTCGATTGCAAGAGTGCAGAGATGAACCATAAAAACTGATCTAAGGGGTAAAAAAATCTATAACATACCTCATGCAAAATAAGAATAAACACTAGTCAAAAACTATGGACGTACTTTTATACAAATATCTGTTTAAAAAGTAATATTTATTTCATTCTTAATGTCTCTACGACTACTAGGTCCATCTATGATGCATCTATATCATGCTTCTAACCAATCATATGGACTTACAATTATAGCGGCCGATGAAATTCCGTTGACAGAAGGAACGCAGGTCAGTGGACAATCGTTTTCCCCCCACAGCTCTTTGCAAGACGCGACCAGACGTTCGATAAAACCTGCACTTTCCTATCACTCCTGCTGCAAATCCAATTCTATCCACGCGTAAACCAGCAGATTACACTATTTGACCACGAAGGTCGGATAAGTCCCGGGCGACGTGCGTAAATATGCGTACAACACGCAGACGTTACTGTGCGTGTTTCGTCGAGTGGATGGATATTTTTGAAAGGGGGTCGTAGTTGAAAGCACACGCAAAGGATGACCTAAGCTGTGGAACGGCGGAGAGGTGACTAAAGGGATATGCTTTTGCAGCGAGCAGTATTGCAAACTTTGTTTTGTTAAGAAATTCCCTCAAAATTTCCCTCTCTTCGTATTTTCTGGAAAAACTCCCATCGAATCAAACTCACAAGAAATCAATGTTAATAATGAAGAAACGAGTGGATTATGAAGGCCAATACGATGTGGGCTATTTATAGTATATTTTCTATCCCTCTAAGTTATGGCGACAATGAAGATGAATGATGAAACAGGTGTGGCGCTGCGGTCGCTCAAGAATATAAATTGACTGTATGGTACATAATACATTAGAGATAGTGTAGAGATAGTATAGTCGTGGATATCGTTTTGTTTTTATTATAAAGATGTTATAAAATTATAATTGCATTTTAGTTTGAGAAATAGATAATGCAAGATTACTTGATTGTTTTCCAATGTGAAGTGATCCGGATATAGCAAATATACAGGGTGAGCATAAAGTCTTTCCCTGATTACAAACTTTTATTGCTAAAGAACTATGCTAGATACAGATATGCGGTTTGTTGGAAATGGTAGCTTAACTCATAACGTTTTGTTATCAGTACACTTCGACATGTGCTCCCTTTGTTGCCCTTAGAACGTCTAGGCGATACTCAATTTCTCTCCACGCCTTTGCCAACATCTCTTCCGTCACCGTCTCTATAGCATCCCGTATTCGGGTCTGAAGAGTTTGCATATCAGGAACTGGTGAACTAAACACTGTGTCCTTAATGTAACCCCATAAGAAAAAGGCAAGAGGGGTTATGTCCGGCGAACGCGGTGGTCATGAAATGGGAATCAGAATAAGAATCAGACGAAACAAAGAAAAGGAAAAAGATTGATGTATTGCACTACTTATTGCCATAGGTTTTATTTGCCCTCTACCGTGGAAGTTGAGATATAAATATTCATAAATAGGGAAAGACTTTGTGCTCACCCTGTATAATCTCTATGTGTTTGGATACAAAACATTGCCTAGAATCGGAACGTAGCCTGTAAATACTTTGACGCCAAGTGTGACAGTATGAATGATGAGAATTGATGCTGGTAGTCTCGCTTTCGAAGGTTAAAATATCGGTTCATTAAATATACGAGGGAGGGTTAAATGAAAACCTTAAAAATCCGATAAAAATTATAGAACAAGCTGTATACAGCTCGAATTTACATGAGACATCAACTCTTATTTACAAAACGACCTCAAGGCTGCAACACTGATCAAATGAGCTTCAAAACGCCATTTTAAAGATGGTGTCCCCTCCACGCCCTATGGAAGCTTACAACTTACAGAAATCCTCCGACAAATGAAAATGCATTATCTCTATGATTGCTTACCACACCAGCAAGTTTACGAATGTATGAGGAAGTTCATGAACGGTCTCAGTTCGCAGGCAAATGGGTGGAAAGGCATTATCGGTGATTCTTCATCTTGAGGTGTGCAGGCACTAACTCAGACTTGAAAATATATTCAGATCAGCGATGGATCTGTTCTAAAATGCAGCACACTTATGCAAATCTAAATGCAGAAATTTATGAGACAGAACACGAAAACAAATTAAGATTTTCGTTTTAGTTTCCCACGTAATATCGTCACTAAATAATACTTTCACGAATTTACGAGGCGAATACTAATAATTTTCTTGTTTTTCTATTCACAATTTATTGTTCTCTCTTCTAACATCAAATAATCGAATTGTTCAAAACAGCATAGGTGTAACTTGACGGGGGCAAGGGGGGCACTTGTCCCCTCTCCAAATTTTCAGGTTTGTTTATTAAAATTCACAAGTTAAGAGACCTAAGGAGCAAAGTAATAAAGAGTAATATTTGTGATTTCGCAAACGTCACAGTTATTTAGCAAATAATACTGGACGCTATTTTTACGAGATGGAAAAATTTTCGAGTCTCTTCCCCCAAATTTAAGTCCCAGGTGTGATCTTGCCCCCCTCAAAATTAGGACCCAAGTCTGAATAAGTCCCCCTTAAAATTAGGCCGTTTGATTCTGCCCCCTCAAAATTAGGTCCAGTTTGATTCTGTTCCGTCAAAATTAGGCCCAGTTTGATTCTGCCCCCTCAAAATTACGCCCAGTTTGATTTTACCCTCTGAAAATTAGGCCCAGTTTGATTCTGTCCCCTCAAAATTAGGTCCAGTTTGATTCTGCCCCTCGAAATTAGGTCCAGCTTGATTCTGCCCCCTCAAAATTACGCCCAGTTTGATTCTGCTCCGTCAAAATTAGGCCCAGTTTGATTCTGCCCCCTCAAAATTACGCCCAGTTTGATTTTACCCTCTGAAAATTAGGCCCAGTTTGATTTAACCCCATCAAAATTAGGCCCAGTTTGATTCTGCCCCTCGAAATTAGGTCCAGCTTGATTCTGCGCCCTCAAAATTACGCCCAGTTTGATTCTGCCCCCTCAAAATTACGCCCAGTTTGATTCTGCCCCGTCAAAATTATGCCCAGTTTGATTCTGCCCCTCGAAATTAGGTCCAGCTTGATTCTGCCCCCTCAAAATTACGCCCAGTTTGATTCTGCCCCCTCAAAATTAGGTCCAGTTTGATTCTGCCCCCTCAAAATTAGGCCCAGTTTGATTCTGCCCCGTCAAAATTAGGTCCAGTTTGATTCTGCCACCTCAAAATTAGGCCCAGTTTGATTCTGCCCCGTCAAAAGAACGCTCAGTTTGATTCTACCCCGTCAAAATTATGCCCAGGTTGATTTTACCCTCTGAAAATTAGGCCCAGTTTGATTTTACCCCCTCAAAATTAGGCCCAGTTTGATTCTGCCCCCTCAAAATTAGGTCCAGTTTGATTCTGCCCCCTCAAAATTAGGCCCAGTTTGATTCTGCCCCGTCAAAAGAACGCTCAGTTTGATTCTACCCCGTCAAAATTATGCCCAGGTTGATTTTACCCTCTGAAAATTAGGCCCAGTTTGATTTTACCCCCTCAAAATTAGGCCCAGTTTGATTCTGCCCCCTCAAAATTAGATCCAGTTTGATTCTGCCACCTCAAAATTAGGCCCAGTTTGATTCTGCCACCTCAAAATTAGGCCCAGTTTGATTCTGCCCCGTCAAAAGTAAGCTCAGTTTGATACTACCCCGTCAAAATTAGGCCCAAGTTGATTTTACCCTTTAAAAATTAGGCCCAGTTTGATTTTACCCTCTGAAAATTAGGCCCTGTTTGATTTTACCCCCTCAAAATTAGGCCCAGTTTGATTCTGACCCCTCGAAATTAGGTCCAGCTTATTCTGCCCTCTCAAAATAAGGTCCCAAGTTACGCCCATGCAAAACAGTAATTTGGCGTCTGTAGTATGATATGGATGACCCCGTAGAAGAGGAATATACAATAACAATTGTTGACAATATATCTTAAGAAAAACATTTAGACTTAAAAGTGGATGAATGAAGGTTACATAACACTGAAGTGCATAATCTATGTTCATCTTCCAATGATATTACAACAATTAAGGAAAGACATCCATTGTTGGGCCATGTGGCATGTTTGCGAGATACTCACAGGAAGGCCAGGATGAATGTAAAAGTGCATTACCGAGACAGATCTCAAATAAATTGTTAAAGATGGTCGAGTGTGGATTGATGTTGCTAAGAAAAGCGACAGATGGCAGACTTGTACTGCTACGATAATAAACCTCCGTCATTAGGAATATCACAGAAATAGTTAGTTTTCTTACAAAGTATTATATTTGAATTTTATACTACTCGTTACATTTTAAGTTTGAAAATCTTTTCACGTGTTTCTTGCATAAAAGTGGTCGCACGTACTCTTTGATGACCACAATATAAATATTCTTTATTTTATTTTTATTCTGAGATGTCTCATACAGACCGAGCATATTAACTAACACTTTGGTAAGTGGGTTTAATTGAATGATTGATTTGGGTTATTTTTTCTTTGCTTTTCTGCCACCTTTGGCTAATCGCGAAGATATGCGTTGAAATTGATGAAGGGACACTCACAAAGAACACCAATGCCCAGGCCGGGATTCGAACCTGGGACTCTTGGTGTCGTAGCACGCTGTGCTAACCACTGCGCCACGGGAGCCGGCTGGCTTGGTACAGGTCTGGGTCGAGAATAGTTTGGTAGAGAAGCAATGTAAAATAATTCAATTCTTTCAAGATTAGGTCATGAATTAGTTGTTTTTTTTGTTTTTTTTAATCAAGTCCACTTTATGCGCAGAAAGGCTAATGGAGACTGGATCTGATCCTCTGTGCGCTTCCACCGGGTGTCGAACCCGAAACTCCTTGATTACAGGGATAGGACGTTACCACAACGCTAGCGAGAAGACCTACGGCCGTAAATGAAACACAACCTTAACTTCGCTCTCAGTTATAAATTGAAAGCAATACGTTGCAACGTCCCCCGGTTGTACACCAGTCGTCAGAAAGTTAGTCCGCTACTCCTTTAGCCGGGAACATGAGAATCTTTGCAAGTCATCAGGGCTTGCTGGGTAGAAAAGAAACACAACATTATTTTCAAAGTTAAACGCAGTTTTATAATGGCTTATATTTCATAATCACTTACCAAAAAAACACTAGAACATTCAATACTAACGTTGGGCAATTCACTCACATATAGCGAAAGTCAAATTGCATAATTAATTGCTTACTTTCAACATATCGGCAAAAAGAAAACTCGAAAATTGAAAATCTATTCTTGAATTCTCCCCGTTTCCCAGTTCTTATTTATTCTTCATCTTCACCTGTTTTCCAAACTCAGTCTGTCGTCAGGTGAGAAACATTCAGGTGGGTTCACTTCCTCTGCTGAGATGAGAAAGTGACGTCAACACGAACAGATTATGACGTATTTATAAACATCTATACAAGTTCCAAACACAACTGTATCAATCTAACTATAGTTGTCTGTGACAAATTGCACATTATTTGAAGTAACAAACATTTTAAAAATCTTAACTTCTTACAAATATAAAACTTTAAACTCTCAGGTTCTTTACAACGTTTTTTCCCATATTTTCCGTAAGAATAAATTTCCCCCTTTCTGCAAATTTTTCCACTCGTAGGGAAATTTCCCTCTGCCTTGGTCGTCCACCACCGCGCAACGCGTGCCACGCCGGTCCGGTATTGATGAACGCACACGGCAGGGTAGCCAACGTAGCGGTCGCAGAAACGGAATTTCATCCCACCCTCACACTTCCCCCGACTTTCTCCTCTCCCCGAGTCGAGGGGAGAGACGAAACGCCCCTCCAGCGTCAAAAATCGCATCGCACTTCCTCAAGGGCTTTGCAAAAACGACTCCCTTTTGTCCGAAGATCTTCGTTAATGGTAATATCTTCACTACAGATTTCCCCCCCTTGCCCAATTATTCATTTGTATATTCCAATATGTAATTTTGTTCATTGTATATGTATATTAGGGTTGAACGGATACCGTTTTGAACCAATAATCTTACCAATTCATTTATTTATTGAGAAAATTCCAGACACAGCACAAATGGTCATTTATTTTACACTGAAATTGTCAAAGGAAAAAGTGAAAAATAACAAATAAACAAAAAATAAATAAAATATATATCCCCTGAAGGTATGAGAGTGGCGTTAGCTCTCTAAAGCTCGGAAGCCTATCCGGAAATCACCTGGCTGATATCCCGTTAAAACTTCTTCAACATTCAAAGCCAGGAAAGCTTCAAGAATTTCTTCATATTTGATATTATTTACAATCATTTCTTCTGATGGAACATCGAAAGTCATACTCCGAGGAAAATATATCAATACCTCGTTGGAGTTCATTATATTGTGTGGAAAGTCTGTAGATAAGAGACCGTTTTTTAATTTCTATTCTAGTTTTCTTGTCTGTAAAATAAGCTTGTTTTTCGTGTTGTGCGCATGGGTACTCGAAAGCATGGGCGTACTTAACCCCCTCTTTTGGTTCAGTAAAATTACCAGATTACCTGTTTTATTTCCCTATAAATTCGAGACGGGATACAGATGGGATATAAATGGGATGGAAATTACGTAATTCCACACACGAGATGGGACTGCAGACCAAATGTCTGCAATGTCCTGAGAGTTTCGGAATTTCTACGTTAAGAAACTGCATTGGGACTGTGAAATCAGTTATAATTTTTTCCCCTCGAGTCTTCTTAAAGAAATTTGGTTCTTATAAACGCAGTGCATGAAAACCATGTGAACATCGTAACATTCTCAAGCTGTTTGACAGAAGATGAACAGAAAAGTATCAATACTAAGTAGCGTGACTTCGTGACTACATACCCACAACCCCCCTCCCCCATCCCGCTCCCCAACAGGCTTTCGGTCAGGAGTGCCCTGGATTTTCGCTTATGAACTAAAGCAACCCTAATCATACCAAAATTTGAACCCCTTCCTTACGTGAACTAAATATACGCCAGTGCTCGAAAGTGAATTTCCTCAAGGAGTGAGTTGCAGCGGATTTTGTCACTGACAATGTTGATTAAATAATTGAAATCATTCTGCAAACCGCGCTGATATGCATAGACGGAGTTCTGGAGGGGCCAGGGATGGCCTGGCCTCCCAACTTTAAAAAAAGACTAAAAAATAACACATGATTAAGTTCAGTTACTACATTTTTGTTATGAAGCCATACCGCAAATATTGACGTTTGGCATGATGGCATGTGCGGTAATTGCGCCGCAATAGCGGGTCTTAGACGATTTGATTGATGTGTACAGTTTGAAGAAAGAAAAACGTAAAAGGACTTTGTGTTAAGTCAATAGTTACTGCTGGTGCTTCAAAATAATATTTCAATTTAATTTTTCTAAAATCTCTGAACCTTACTATTGTACTGTAACTGTTTTATAGTAATACAAGTATTGTATCAATAAAAATTTAATGAAATGCAAAATACAATAATCGTACTGTTTTGCTTCTTTTAAAACTGACAACCAGTATACTAATTAATATTTGTTTACTTAAGCAAGGAAATTTAACATTTCCAAATCTAAAAGACCTCAAATTAAGTGTTTTTAAGTTGTTAAGGCCTCCGAACCCCTTATAAATTAGAGGATATTAAAAAACCCTCAGGTACATCATATGCTTCTCCCAGAGTCTGCCCCCCCACAAAGCAAAAGGTCAAACTCTGCCCATATATGCAGTCTGGAAGTTTACAAAAGACAAGAGATGCGGAGATGAAAAATTGCATAATGAGAGAACCCTGAAACGAACTATAGCTTCTATAGATACTAGGGCTGAGCCGATACCACTTTGAACCGATACCGATACCCACAGATACCTATACCTGAAAATTGCAATAATTAAAATGTGTTTAAAATATTGATCAATATTGGTGTGTGAATTTTCTTCTCTAATTATATGCATCAATTTACAAAGAAATTTACTTTAGAATATTAAAAAATTGCATCAGAATATTAAAACAGATATTATGTAATCACAAAATATAGTTTTTCGTGCAAAATTAGTGCAAAATAAAAAGGATGTTTGAATTTTCCATAAATTCCAGGATTATTAGACTACGCGAAAGTGTCGCGCGGCATTATTGCGGAGCCCGTGGAAGACCAAAATGCAGGAAAAGTATCGGCTGGTATGGGTAGATGAATTCCGACCGATACTTTCCGATACCGATACCACTGGTACATCGGTATCGGCTCAGCCCTAATTAGATACTGATGTCGGTGCTTGAATATTGTCACGTACACAAACTGCATTGCTATTCTTTGAAATAAAGGACCATAGATGGCAGCATGCAAAAGGAACAACGGTTACATGAGGTGATGCATAAAGCAGTCTAGAAAGTGGGTAAGAGATGGCACCACCCAGGAGAACTTATACGATTGTAAATAGAGACAACGGAAAGAGTAGATATGATGAAATAGTGATTGTATATATTAATACTAATTATGAGGAAATAAATAAATAAATTTAACATAATAACAGGATATAAATAAGGAGAAAAGGGGAATTATCATTCAGTAACGGCATAAGTGATTAATATACAAAAGTAATGAAGTCGAATTGTAATTTCGATTTTGTGTCTTTTTCGGTTCCCACGAACTTAAGAGTTTCGTGTGGCTTTTGGGTTGTTATTTCCCAGGTGTAGCGACATCTCACGGCAGCACCCAAGCACATTTGGAAGCGCATACACTGTAGCTCCAAGTTAAGGTTAGCACCGGCTAGGCGGCAATCTTTAACTAACCCCTTTCTCTTTGTTTGTCTGGGGAATTGATTTTATTTCCGTCAATTTGGATCGACAAAGAAAAGGAAGAAGAAATATTATTGATTACAAGAAAGAGAAGCCTTAGCGATTATAAGAAGAAGAAGCCTTATTAATTGCATGAAGAAGGCACCTTAAGAAGAAGATGATATATTAATTAAGAGGCTATAAGAAGAAGATGCCATATTAAGAAGAAGATGTCATATTAATTATAAGAAGAAGATGCCACATTAATTATAAGAAGAAGATGCCATATTAATTATAAGAAGAAGATGCCATATTAATTAAGAGGCCATAAGAAGAAGAGGCTATATTGATTACAAGAAGAAGAAGCATAAAGAAGATTAGCCACAATAGAAGAATAATATTGTATAAAAGGATTTACAAAGATATTAACACTTGTATATAATTATTCAAGAATATAGTACGAATTGTACCCTCCGTAGTGGGTTAAATCTGTTGTTTCTTTTCATATATTCTTAGCGTTAGTAACCTTGGTCTGTGCCCAGAGGTATCTCATTGTCTCTACCCTGTGCTAAGCTGGCAGATGCTCACGCGAGGAACGTGGAAATATTGAAACAAAAGTTCAAAGTATTGATTAATATTAGTGGGGGAATATTCCACTCCAATTAGGAAGCATCAATTTACCAGAGTTTTGCTTTAAAATGTTCCAAAATTGCATCACCATCAGTGATGTGCCGTAGACTATAAGTTTACGTCTACATGCGTTGTCTACACGTAATCTACGCGTAGATTACATTGGGTTGTCGTTTACTTAGACAATCTAAAGTGCATGAAAATTAATTTTCAAGGCTTTCATGAAATGAAAGTGACATTTTCAATTATATTGGTTCCTAACGAAATGAAAAGAACCCTATTTACAACAAAATTTCTCTTCTCTTCTATTATCAACTATGGAAGAAGATAAATAGTATGCAAAATCAACAACAGATGGCAGTCGTGAGGCAAGAGTGGTCTTTTCTCCATAAAACAGTAGAATATTTCCTATATTAGGTTTCTTCCTATGTGAAAAAATGTTCGAATTTGAAAGAAAGAGTATGGAAAGTTCTCCACACACATCAGCAATTGATCCGAAGTATAATTTTCTTTTAATTCCACGGCGCTCTTTGCTAAGTTATCACCTTTCGCCATGTTGTTTACATCGATTACGTAATCTACGTGTATAAAATAGTCTACGTGTAGAATGTAGACTATCGTTGTTTACGCGTAGACTCACATCACTGATCACCATATACAAAAGTCACAAAAGTTTTTTAACATCATATAGGTACAAAATCAATTGAAATTTCGAATTTTGCATAACTTCCAGGCATAGGCGTGCGCAGACCCTCCGATTAAGGAGGGGGGGTAGAAGCCTTGCTGAAAGTTCAGTCGGAAAAAGAAAAACGTCATTCCATCTCACTGTTTTATTGTATTGATGGGTACTAATCAGGGGCTATATAGTGTGTGTCCGGACCCACCGGAAACCCTTCTATTAGAAGAATTCCAGCTTTCGTGGCACAAAAGTTCTCCATTCTCCTCCCCTTTAATTTTCCTTCTCTGTTGTTCAGACTAATTTACATATAAACATGATTTGGTAAAGCAGGTTCAAAACAACTGCATATAATTTATTCACTTCCAATGAGTGACCAATTTATTCTCCAACCACATAGGTGTAACACAACTTGGATTACGAATAAAATGCACGAGTCTTAATAACAAGTCGGCCTCCCCGATGGCGCAATGGTAGCGTCGTAGCCTTGTAATCAAGGGATCCCGGGTTCGATTCCCGGTGGAGGCACATAGTGGTTCGGATTCCACTTTAAACTGTAGGTCCAGTCCCGATTAGCCTTACTGTGCATAAAGTGTACTTAAAGCACTAAATCAATCAATCAATCAATCTTAATAACAAGTAATTTGCTGGAGAACGAAGTGAGATAGTTCAATTACATAGGAAATAAACCTGTCGCAGTTGCTTGGAACTTTCGTCAGCCTAAAAATACTTTATTTTTTTTTAAAGAGAATAATAGATGTTTAATAACGGTAATAAGATTTCTCTACACTAAATTTATAAGTGAGAGTATTAGGAGGGGTAACTGCCTCCCTTGCCCCCCCCCCCTCCGTGCGCACGCCTATGCTTCCAGGACCATTAGACTCCGCGATAGTGTCTCGTGGCCGGAAAAGTATCGGCCGGATACCGATACCTAAAAAATAGAAAGTCTAGACTCTAGATCCTCACTGGAAATACCCACTTCTCTGCTTACTTCAACACCAAATTTCGAACGACAAGATTGCCAACCGCCTTGGAGGTAGGCAACACAACTAACGCCATGCTGGGTAGCGGGTATTTCAGGAACTAGGTGTCCAGCTTTTATTGCTGGTGACTGTAAACACTTTACATAACCAAAATTATACAACATTGTCTATTTCTTCTTTTTCGATATTTAAAATTTCATTGTTTTGTCGTATTTAACTTCGCCTTTCCACAACTTTGAGTTTTTGTTTAAGCCCACTTTATGCACAGTAAGGCTAATCGGGACTGGACCTTCAGTTTAAAGTGGGAACCTAACCACTATGCACCTCCACCGGGTTCTGAACCCGGTATCCCTTGATTACAGGGCGCGATGTCTTCCACTTATGAAAATCCGAAATCTGGTGCACAGTGATCATAATAATGGAAAACGCTTCGTGTGACCCTTAAGCTTCCAAAGGGTCATTCACATTTACAGGTCGCACATAATGAACACTGCTGTACAGACATAAAATCAAATTATTGGATGTTGTTACTTCAGCGCCACATTTCCACCTGGTGGTGAAAATTTGAAGTATTTTTCTCTTCAGCATTCGCTTCCCCATGTTCTCCATAGCCTCTGTACAAACTTTCAGTGGAATCAGTTGCTTCGAACGGGCACCAGAGTGCTCTGAGTGGAGCAAGTTTAAGTGTTGCCACCCAGTATGTGCATTCAATTCGCATGTATACTGAAACTTTTATTTTAAGAAGTTTTAGATTCGACTCTCCTTTGCCTGGAGTAAATATGAGTAATTTCTGCACCAGAGGTACAACAACGCCTAAAATTACACTAAGCACATACAAGGAACCACCCTAGGTACGCCACTGTTTTGTACACATAAAGAATTTGTAAAACAGTGAGAATGTATTCTCATTAAGGCTTTGCCCCCCCTCGCACTAATCAGAGGGTTCGCCCATGTACGCGATTTGCCGATCCACCCTCGCATATAGCACAACATGTGGACAGAATCCAATTTCCTCGCCGTGAGTGGCTGGGTTTCCTGCGAGGCACGAGGACACTCATAATCCCGTAAATCTTGTCCTAAAAAAAGAAAGCCCGCCGTATTTCCTACTTAGTGACGTAAGCTTTCTTTGTGCTCCTTCAAGAAAATGGCCCTCATGCTCCGCTCTCCCACGCCACACTAACGGCAGTGACCATAATCATGACGGTTCCCGCAACCCAAGAAAAGACTAGGGAAGATGTTCCCATGGGATGTGCAGGGCTCTCTATCTCTTCTCCAGAGATCAATACAGCATCCAGCGAACGTTAGAATCAAATCCCCATCCCTTTCTTCGTTGGCACAACAATGGAGCGTTTCTTCAGTACTTTCAGAGGTACTGAAAGAGCGGAAACTGAAGAAATGGCCTTTGTAGAATTGCCATGTCCATCTATCAGAGGCGGCGTCAAGGGTGGGTCGAAGTAGGCATTGGTCCATCCCAAATCAGGCTGTCAAATTATAATCGGTAGTTTTATAATAACAGTGTATAGATAATGATAAATATATTCTTGAAGATTCAAATCTAGGATCCTTAGTTTTGTAGCGCACTTTACTAACCCCCTATATCGTGGAGGTCTGTAGTATAACAGTATTTTTCCATATTTTCCATTACCACATTATAATTGATTGATTGATTGATTTGCATTATTTTACTTCTCCTCTTGTGCCACTTTTGGCTAATTTGCAATAGGTATGAGTGATGATATAATGAATGGACATTGACATCTATCGCTTTCTTTTGACCTCTGGCGTCGTAGCACGATTTGCTAACCACTCCGCTACAGGGGCCGGCACCACATTATAAGCTGTTAACGAATTGGTGTTAAAGAGGCACAGACAATGGTCCCAGGAGTTCCACATCACGTTCTGGTCAAAGTTTAACCTCAGATGTGTTAAAATAACACAATTGGTTGTAATCAACACCATTTAACACCACTGAGGTTAAACTTGGACCAGAATGTGATGTGGAATTCCTGGGATCATTGCCTGTTTAACAAAATTTCTATAATTGCTTGTAATGTTTCAATGGTTAAATGGTTAAACGATGTGACACTATAACGATAACGCTTTCAGTCAAATTTATATTTTTTTATATAATTTATGTCGTGAAAAGTGTTCGAAGCTAAACTTTTACATATTTTCGATGTTATATTTGGTGTTCTTATTCCAATATTTAAACTTCATGGCCAATATTTAAATTTCGAAGATGCGACCCAATCAAAATATTGACATCTGGCGTGATCTACTCACGCCAGATATCTAGCGCCGACACTGCCATCTGTCGCTTTCTTCTGGCTCTAAAAAGCAACAGGAAGTGTGAGGACTATTTTCAACCGCTAACAACCGCTATTTGTGAAGTTAAATTTAGCACTACATTTAATACAAATCAGGACTTCCTGAATGTGGAAGGATAAATAACTCATAAAGAACAAGACAAACACAAAACAGTAGCAGTACTAGTTTCTTTGTTTTAAACAGCGTTTAGTACAACACCAATTCTAAGTTTACAATGATTTATACGTTTTTGTCATAGATGGCATATACAGGGTGGGCACAAAGTCGCTTTCCCCAATAAATGAAGAAATCATGTTTTGGGGAAAGCGACTTTGTGCCCATCCTGTATTTATTAACTCATCATCATTATTAGAGTTGCTGTGAAATTTAATATCCTGCACTGCACATGGTTCAATTTTCTTGTAAAATAATCTCTATGAATAAAAAATAATAATAATAGCACTACCTATAATAATAATAATAATAATAATAATACTTTTAATTTCCTTTCTTTCACTTTAAAAAGGTGCGTTGATTCATATCAATGCATGTAGATACATGTTCAATTGTAAATTGTATGTTAATTTTAAATTTAACTCAGTTAAACCTAAGGTAATAGATGAATTTAAAACTAAATCAGAGATAGATTATTTTAAACAAAAGACTAATTTTGGAAGAACATATCACGCAAACAAATATGTATGAAGAGTTGAGAAAATTTGCTTACAAGTCCCTTGTTAGGAAACTGAACTGGAATGTATAAGTAGTTTCTATTTCTTAAAAAGTGAATTGGTATTTATATATTTTTTTTTAAATGTGAACTAGAGTTTCTTTTTATTATTTTCGGAGGAGCTTCAGGTTGAGAACAGTTTTAAAGGAATTTACAAAAAATGTCAATTTTTATGGAAATATTCATCACACAGAAGAATCGCCTAGTCTTCCTGTATCTCTAATGTAATTCTTGCTTGCTTGTTTACGTTATAGCGCTTCAAGGTTGACCTGGTTCTTCTTTGAAGCTAATCACTACATTAACTTTATTGATGCATGAATAGCGATGATGTGAACGAAATATCCACGCCCTAGTAAGTTTGAACCCTGTTTCTTTGGCCTGATAATAACGACAGAAAATGCCCGCTCTATTTAAGGTAAAGTTGCTTTTTTCTTTGAACTAGAAAGTGCCGTTTTAGACCACAGGAACAGATTCTTTCATCCCTTGTTTGCCGGCGCAGTCTCTACACACTACCGCCCTCTGCTTTCATTATCTGAAATGGAAGGTGGGAAGAAGTGTGATAAGAGGGAGGGGGTAGAGAAGAGAGAACAGCCAATTCATCTCTCTCCACCATGATCAACCTTTATCACCAAAAATGCCTCCAAGATGGCTTCTACTAAGAGGGAGCCGGTAGCAGAAAGAAAAGGCAATAAAAAGCGGGAACCAACCCTTAGAGAAAACAAGGAAGGTTGCTGGGCCATCAAGGAAGATCCTAGAAGGATCGCTACTTCGCTTCGCATAAAAACGGACATGATGATTTTGTCTTCATGAAACTATGGTCATTACAGAATGCTGCTAGCTTGAGCACGTGGCGCTAGATGGCAGTTTAAGTGGATAGAGAGAAAAAGGGTGCTGGTCTGATAGAATGACCATTACCAAGAGACAGTTCAGCTATTTCAAACCTGCGATACGATTTTACTGAGCGTAGCAAACTGCTGAGATAAGCATTAAACACACATTGCCACTGACAAGACGTAAACACCGTTATTCTTCACATGTGGAAGAGGAACGTAACGTTCTTAAGAAAAAAAATACAGGAATGTGTGAATATGGGATTCAAGTATAACACACTAATTCTGTTTAAAGAAAAAAATATCCCGAATTATAGCTTCATAGAAATGGATGTAGTGCGAGGTATATCCAGCAGCTAAGTCACTAAAACTAATTGGTAAGAGCTCTAAACCTTGCCCTCCTAACCTAGCCACAAATGGATTATTAGAACTAAGCAGATTTGAAGGTTAGGAATTGTTAGGAGCTACAGGTTTAGAGCTATTAGCAATTAGCTTTAGTGACTTAGTAGATGTGTGTGTCCCGCATCAGACCCAATAGAAATATGTTTTGATAGTTATTACTTGATTTCGTATGAATAGGAATGCTGAGAAAATTATTAAAAAAGTACACGTTGTGTAAGGAATGGGACAGGTGTTTAAATCAGGGTTGTTCAACGTCCAGGAATTTTAAATAAATTCCATTCCGGTCCAGGAGAGAAAATCAGCAAGCGTAAATGGGTTCTGGACCGTAAAGAACATTTTTATCTGTAAAATATTTCAATTCGGTACAGGAACCTTTTTTCCGGCTGAATTTAAATACGGTTCAGGAACATATTTTCCGTATCGGTTTAAATAGAGTCCAAGCTCCTTATTGAAATGAAACAATACGCAAATTGGATCGAATTTAAATTGTGCGAGAAAAATGTTTTCGGTTTTGTTACGGAACCAAATAGAACCCATTAGAATTTATAGGTTCCTGGAACTTTAACAACCTTGGTTTAAATATAGTCACACCTGGACAGTGGCGGCGATTGGGTTCCAAAACTGGGGGGGGGGGGAGGCAAGATGCCAAAACTTGGAGGGCAAAGACAGTACATTTCGCTTTGTAGATAAGGTTTAGCATAGTGCGGGGACAAAATGGGGAAGGGGCAACTTCCCCCGCCCCCCCTAATCGCCGCCACTGCACCTAGGCGCAAGTATATATGTGTATTGCCAGGCCATATAAGATGTTGCTGTATCTATGAGATGTCGCTAGGTTCGAAACTATATGGAGGAAGACTTTGTTCATAGGAGAATGGAGCAAAATCTCACGTGGAGAACGTGTTCACGAGCATCTATTCATTTTTATTAATACGATTCAACCTAACGCGGGTCTTAGAAATTTTCTGACTGTACAGTTAACACTATACACACATTATTCTCAAGTAATCTTTAATAAATAACATATTTTATTTTTTAAATTAAACAAAAATAGCAACACTGAGAATTACAACTTGCCGAAATCATCTTCCGTACTTCTTGCTAAGTTAAAATTTCAGTGGCGTGTTTAAGGAGGGTTGGAGGGCTTAAGCCCTTTGGAAATGAAATTGCAAATATGGCAAAGCTGTGTTTCAATTTTAGTAGGTAACTATGATAAAATTGTTGGAGAGAAAATTAATATTATTATTAGTAATGGCACTTCCTTTCCGTACGGTATGAAATATAAGTACAGTATTATTTGGCAAACTGTCCATAAATATTTTCATTAATATTTCTGTGTTTTAAGGAATCTTGTGTAGAGGTTTTTTCAATTCTTACAACCCTCGTTGTATGAAACAATGAGAATAAACGCAGTAATCTCTATTCTTATAATAATAACAACACAATATCAATTTACATATTTAATTAATATTATTTTAATTTAATTCAATATGTCCTCCTACGTGGCCGTGCGGTCTAAGGCGCTGTGCTTTGGACTCCGACTGCGGGACGGCATGGATTCGAGTCTGCCTGTGTTCTCGGCCTGTGTAGAGAAGCGATGCCAACCCACATCGTGAGGAAATTGGGTAGCTGCGAGTGAGTAGCGTAACACGGTCTGGGAAATCTCCAATAACAGCTGAGGGTTCGACGTGCTGACCCCATGTCACCCAATTACTAGTTGAAGATCTCCACACCTCTAGGTAGAATTGTGGGAGGGAGACTGGCAGTCGGGAGATAGGACAAGACCTTTCGTGGGCTGTCGAGTCATGGGTTATTGTATTATTGTTAATTTAATATGATTATTCAAATTGTATTATTATTAATTTAATATGATTATTCAAATTGTATTATTATTAATTTAATATGATTATTCAAATTGTATTAGGCTATTATTACTATTATTGAGACACTTCGTCGAATCCCCCAAAAATGTATTTCTACATACGTGCCAGGTTCTACACCCAGTGGAAGAACGTCGCATACTTGTCCGGATTCCGCTTTAAACTGTAGGCCCAGTCAGAATTAGCCTACTTGAGTATGAAGTGGGCTTAAACTAAACTATGAACGGTTTTGGCGAATACAAACGTGAAAAATATTGATTAGGTCTTCACATGAAATCAATGGTTTGACCAAATGGGAACTTAAAGAATTCATCTTTACAAAAGGATGCGAAGAAACAACCTGTCATTCTCAATACCATCAACTGTCACAAGAGAAGCAAAACGGACTCAGTTCTTCGAAAATATATGTATTTTCGATCAGCGGGTGGGAAAGCGAAAACAAGTCATCCTGCAGGGTGCTCACGGTGATGTCAACATGAGATCCCGAACCCTGTTGCTCCAGTCCTGAACAAATTGACGGATCAGCGCGGAGCTTTTCTGCCAAGGAAGGGAGAGGCGAAAACAATGGCATTCTGCAGTAAAAACAGTGTCCCTGTTTCCACTGGCAATGTAATTCCGCGAGAGAAGAATTGGACCATGTATTGGTTCACTAATACTCTTCACGTAGGCGTAACCTTGATAGGGCAAAGGGACACTTGACCCTCTAAAATTTCAGGTTTACTAAAATTTACACGTTAAGAGTATTTTTGTTAGGTGTACGTACAAGTTTGTCTTCTTGCACGATAATTTCAACTCTTTTCTATCATCTTTAAATAGATTGAATAACATAGGCAGTTATCGGACACGCCTACTACCCTCTGACATAACCAATGTTGCCAGCACACCTCGTAATTTCGAAAGAAAAAAAAATCCATGACTGTCGTAATTAACCCCATAAAGTTCCCCGTGCATATAGCACCGTACCATGAAGGCACATTTAGAGGATGTGGGGTTAGGGCCCCACATATTCTCGATCGCGGCAATTTCGAAGGTGATGTGATCAGCAACACGCTCCGGCCGCCTATACCCCCTCGGGTTGCCCCCAGGTACCCATTGATTTGAGGCAGGGCGAGCCAGGGAGCCGCTTCATAGGGGACAAGGAGGGAAAAATTCCGACCTTAGGTCACCCGCCCCGGGAATCGAACCCGGGTCTCCCGCGTGGCAGTCAGACGCCATACTGCCTAGACTACCGCGGATCCTATAAATCGTCTGATCAAGCAAATAAAATTTCTGTCTAAGCAATCAAATATACAATGAAAGTAGCAGACAGGCATTTGTTGAATATTTTAGACTTGAACACCGCTTATGTACCTATACCCGGTTGCACTAGCCTGGCACTGGAAGGCACTTACACTACACCTAGTGTAAAAAATGTAGCGAACTAGATGAAGCTTAAGACGTCAGGTTTTGGGCTACGGGACGCGCGCTGGTTCGAGTCTTCTGGAGGAAGCGTAACAGCTTTTCTGATGAGATTTCGGCCTGTGTATGGAACGGGAGGCCACCTACCGTCGTGAGGAAATTGGGAAGCTACGAAAACCTAGAACGACTAGGGGTTCGTCGTGCTGACCACACGTCACCCCGTAACTGGTTCGTAGGTAGGGCCTAGTCCTCACTGGCTGTTCCGTCACAGGTTAAGACAGATTGTTGTTTCAACTTATGCATATGGTACTTTTCTGTGTGTTTCACCCCAATTATAAGTGCATCAAAAATTGTACTACTCAACGACGACATTTAAAGGTGTGCCATAAAAATATGTTTTAAATAAGTAAAACTTCAATGGGTACATTATTTTATTGTTTATCAAGAGCGTTTCATCGCACTTCTTTAACCCTTAAGCGATTTTCATTGCTTCCGCCCCGGAGAAACGTGATGCGATCATAAAAAACGGAAGGTCGGAAGCTTATGGATGACGACGTTGGGAATCTCCGGGCGTGCAAGACGTGTGTCGAAACTATCAATGAAGAAGCGATCAGTCAGTGTTACGTGTGACGCGGATCAATGACCACATTGGTTGGAGGGAGGTCTTCTTGGCTGATCGCCGATTTACTGGAGAATTTTGGCGCCATGGGAAAAATTGGACACGCTCAGGCGACTTTCACGGAGGTGCTCGCTAAAACCGATTTCCGACAATGAAAGAAGCAGATATCTCCTTCAGCGAGGTAAGAACCTACCACCCAGTGAATTAATGGGGGGGGGAGTGCCAGCAATGCTTTTATCCCCCTTAATTTATTAAATATTTTCTGAAAAAAATTGAAACAAACTTACCCCTTGTCCAACGAGATGTATATGACTTCTGAAACTGCATAGAAGCACATGTACCAAATCTATTTTCGATGACAAAAGTTTTAAAGAAGCTCACCTGGAAATAGAAAAAAGTTTTTCATGAAACTTTCAATAAATTAATGTTATTAATTTGTCATTTACAATATAGGTAAGACGTGAAAAGTTTAAAATTTCCTAAAAGAACCAACTCTATAAGAGCATCTACAATAATCCACAATCAATGAAAATACCATAGGTTCGAATCACGCTCGGATGTATCGTACTGTACATGTAATTTATAATATTTTTCTACCCTTTTAATTTAACAAGTTATCCGAAGAAAACTTTTTTTTGTAGTTCGAAAGTAGTCTGTCTGAGTAGTCGCGGACAAGCAAGTGCACATGCGACAACTGGACAAGTCCATTGATATAATAGGGGTAACGAATGCATATGTAACGCGAAATTGTCATAATTCCACTTCGTAAAGGTTTGTTAGGAGTTGAAACAGTTATCACAAATCACGAACCTAAGAATTCGAGAGATAATAAACAACCGAACGCATACAAGTGAAACACCCATCTGAAATCAACAGCTAAGCTTCGTGGATATTTCTACCTACCTCCCCTTTACTATTTGGATTCGTCCAATGTCCGGGGATGGACATTTCGGCAGTGGAACAGGGTTTTGTAGACGGACGAATCCATTTTCAATGTTGTGTACGGGAAAATACGGAAAAAAGTCATTTGTCGGAAGGAGGAACAGAATGAAGCAAAATGTTATGCACGTCGGGTACAGAAATCTGCGTCAGTGATGGCATGGGGATGCATGACGGCATCTGCGGTAGGCCCACTACACGTCTGTGAGGGCATTGTGAATGCACACGCCTATACAGGCATACTGGAGCGGCATCTTCCCACAGTGCGAAGGCACCTGTTCCACAGGTGGCGTCTCATCTTTCAACACGACAATGCCAGGCCTCATACAGCGCGGCTGACAAGAGAATGGTTGACTCGCCATCACGTGCGAACTCTGCCATGGCCACCATCGAGTCCCGACCTCTCGCCCATTAAGAATGTGTGGCGTGTTCTTAAGCGACGTGTGCAACAGAGGGGACCCACGACAGTGGCTGCTCTTATCGCCTGCCTGCAGGGGGAATGGCACCGCATCGATGTGGAATACCTTGAACGACTCGTCCGCAGCATGCCCCGACGCATTGCCACAGTTATTCGCCGACGGGGCGGCGTCACACCATGGTAAACAGGATCCCCTCTAACAGTGGTCGAACTTCAATGTCACGTGTAGATGGACGAAAATGTTTATTTTGTGTGGACACCATACATTGCTGCGTTGCAGCGGAAATTTATGTTTTCCTTTGTTCCATGTAGTCTGCTGAATAAAATATGTTCAGCATATGCATGTGTTCTCCTTCTTTCACAACACACTCCTACATTTGTGACTGGTCGAACTTCATTGTCACTAAGGTTGTAAATTGTGAGGAACAAACTGGCTGGCAATATTAACGAAACCCACTGAACGTCGTTAATTCTTAACGAGCCCAAGTTGGCCTTTGCACCTCGTAAAGTTCATATAATTTTACAAGAGACAATGCTTTTATGAAATATAAAAGAGGGCAGCACATAGCTATAATGTTACATTGAATCAACTCTAAAAATAGCATCTCACAGGCTTATTAATTTCTTTTGAATAATATCAAAGTAAGTTAATACCTGACGTATTTTTGTGTAAAAGAATCTTTGTAATCATCACTGTAAAATGTACCCAATTGTATTTCTGGTTTTCTTGCATAAACATGATTGGCCAATATTAATTTATATGTTCTCATAGACACACTGAACAATTGAGATTGGAAGGTGATTTATAATGTTCGTGACGTTTCTTGTCGTCTGGTCCTTATTCTCTTGTGATTTTATGGAGATCGTATTGTACTTTCGGTGAGTCACATTCAAGTTAAATCATAGCCTTCATGTTATTTAAAGGTATGACATCTTCTTGTACCAAGTCATATTAAGTAACATACAGAACACAGGAGTATGAGAATGGGGTGCGACACCTCGAAAGTATTGTCGGAACAAAAAGACATTGTTGACAGTGCACTGGCTACCAGGCTAGAAATTATTGCCGCCACATTGGATTTAACGTTTAGTTGCAACTTGCTGCCTGTTCGATGCTGTGGTAACAACCAATCAGAACGAACGTTTGGTTATGTGGCAAAGGAAAGTAGGTTCTGTCCAAGGTAACTTAATATAAGGGTTTTGTCTATGGTTTTGGATGTTCTTTGTGCAACTTTCTGTTGTATGTTGCTCGATAAAAAAGTAGCTGAAATGAAGTACATTTATGTTTATTAAAATTTAGGAATTATTCCACAGAAATGAGATTTTTTACACAACTGATGTTATTACTCGATAATGAAAATCTTTATTATTACCAGCGCATAAAATGTTTGACATATTTAACGGAACAACAATCTTTTTTTGCGAATAAATCCTGAATCTCACGTATAGACATACTCGAGTTTGTTAAAAAGCATATTGAGTCTTCAAACTTCTGTAAGAACTGTTCTTTTTCTTCTTAAACCTTCAATTGGCAATTGCAAGGAATAAGCCGTAGTAGCTATTCTTCCTCAAGACAGTAATCAAGGGGTCACGGTTTCAATTCCCGGTGGAGGCACATAATGGTTCGGATCCCACTATAAACTGTAGGTCCAGTCCCGATTAGCCTTCCTGTGTATAAAGTGGACATAAATACCAAATCAATCAATCAATTCTATACTGCACAAGGGCATTACACATTTCAGCTTTCTAAGTACGAATGAATTAACGTGGCAGAACTTCAAGAATATAATGACAAACATAGGCGTGTGCAAGGGGGGGGGGGGCAAGTGCACACCGCAATACTTTCACTTTGAATTTTAGTGTAGAGGTATCTTGTCACAGTTATTAAACAATATTATATTATTCTTTAAAAATAAGTATCTTCAAGCCAAAGAAAATTCCAAGCAACTTTGGAGGGGGAGGAAGTTGTATGGTTTCCTATGAAAATGAACTAACGTTATCCCACTTTGTTCTCTAGCTTTTTCTTTATTTATTTTTTGTTATTAACCCTCCCACACACTTCATTCGTTAGTTCTGTTTGTTACCTCTATGCGTTTGCATAACTTGCCCATACATTGGAAATCACAAGCGGCGATTGGGTAGCAAAAGCGTGGAGGAAAGGGGGAGAGGGCATTTACTTTGTCTTTATAGACAAGCCCTAGCATTAAGAGGCCATAGTGTGGGGGGCAAGTGCCCCACACTCTCCCCTAATCATCATCCCTGTTGGAAACAAATAAAATATGCGTAGTTCTTTTGAATCTGCTGTACGAAAGCATGTTTACATGTACAAAAGTGTCATTAATGTCCCAAAGTTTAAATTCTTCTAATACTATTATTTTCGGCAGGTCCGGACACTGTATACGCCCCTGTTCCATACCCGTAAATGCAATAAAAAGTGAGATGAAATGAGGATTTTCTTTCTCCGATTGGCCTCCCCGATGGCGCAGTGGTAGCGTCGTCGCATTGTAATCAAGGGATCCCGGGTTCGATTCCCGGTGGAGGCACATAGTGGTTCGGATCTCACTTTAAACTGTAGGTCCAGTCCCGATTAGCCTTACTGTGCATAAAGTGGACTTAAAACAACAAATCAATCAATCAATCAATCTTTCTCCGATTGAACTTTCATCAAGGCTCCTGCCCCCCTAATCAGAGGGTCTGCATACGCTTATGATCAGGCCCGGATTAAGACGAAATTGGGCCTGATGCTTGAAATCTTCGGTGAACAATAAACACAACGACGTTATAGTTACGTCACAGCGCAAAGAATAATAGTAACTGTATAATAAGTAACGCTGTGTCTAGGCGTCCGAAATTGAGACTCCAAATTTCATTCTAAGATTTATTTTCAGGTTAATATAGCAAGAGAAAACTGTTCAGATTTCGGAAAATTCTCGTCTGTTTCCATCTGGGCCTATTTCAGTAATTGGCCTAATGCTGCAGCGTCAATAGCACCCACCTTAATCCAGCCCTGCTTATGATGACAAAGACAATGACACTGAGGTTTCAAATCTTACGGCCCATTGAAGGGATAGAAAAAAATAGCATCTAGATTGTTAGGGGAGAGAATCTTTATGGACAATTCTGGTGGTGCTTGTGTGATCAACGTCCAGAGCTAACGTTCTCCCGGCAAACAATGGGAAGACACGGATTTAACTTCCCGTGTCATTCTTTTGGTCAAGGTTTACGACTGACCTCGGCCGTCTAGAGCTTAAATGTTATTGCCAAGGACATTTCTGCTTACGACCATAGGTGGCTCTCTTTTTCATACAATATTACATGGGAAAAATATGCTCGATGCTGGGTCAAATGTTATAGCAGGTTTAATGTTTCTTCTTGAAATAATTGTTTTATGTGTACCTAGTAAATGAAACATGTCTAGTAATGCTATTATTAAGTACATTGGATTTTGGGTCCATGAATCCTGTAGTCTGAGAATTGATTAAATTATAAATAAAGATATTATCTGTATTTTCAACCAACATTTTTGAAACTTATGAGTGGATATTAAACTTCATCATGTGTACAGTGGAATGCTCAAGAATGTATTGGCAAATTGCCCAGGATCGTGTTCATTAATTTATCTGTTGCATTCTAAGTGGTTTTAAGTACTGGATTTTTACGTACGCTGTAGCAGAGGTTGTCAGCAGCTTCTTTGGCAATTTGTTTCACTTCTTGAAACTCTCATTGCGTAAGACAAAGCAGGTGGGATTTATAAAACTACGTTATTACTATTATAATTATTTTTAACCATTTTTGTTGTCACTTTTCGTTTATAAGCGCCACTTACATTATGCATTTCGCCACACAACACTAATACTGCACACGACCCAAAGGAAAACAAACCGACACTACATTACGGTAGCCACACTGGCTGCGAACTGAGAATCAAGGATGTTGATTTCAACCTTAAATATACCTCCACTTAACTTTCAATTGTTGGCATTCAAAGTGTTTACATTCTATTGTTCTTTTATTTATTTATGCGGCCCCCCTTTGACTTGTAGCCCCTAGTGGCAAATCCCCTCTGAAACAAAGAGTATAAACGTGGTGATACACAATTTGCTTAATAATACTTATGCATCCCACTGTACCACACAGACCAACTTAGTACATTTAGCGCGCTGAGAATAGATGCTTTGACACAAAACTATATAATGTTATTATTTATTATAATAATCATAGAAATACAAAATCATTAAATATTGGCATATAAAATCTTGAATTATAATATTTTATGTCGCCTTTTCTTCCACTTTTGGCTAATTGCGAAGATGGGGATGAGTGATGATATGATGAAATTGATGAATGGACAGATAAAAAAGGGGGAAACCCCGAAGCAGGACCGCCTCGAATCCCGGTCTGGGCAACGATGATTGTGAGTGTACATTCAATTTCATGATATCATCACTCATCCACATCGCAAACTAGTCAAAAGTGGCACAAAAGGCGAAGTAAAATAATGGGACTCAATCAATCATTCAACCTTTCTTTATTATTCTTTATTTATAATGCCTACACGTACATCAAACAAAAGAAATATATCTATATCTATATATATACATTTATATATAGGCTATAATAAGAATAGATAATTCAGTTACATATAGTATTTAGTTATAATCTCTCGCTCTCTTTATTATTATTTCTTTATAAGATTGTCCAGAATATTCTGGTGTCCAGAACGAGTCATTTTTATTAATTTATGACATTTGCAAATTGATATTATATATTTTTTATATATGGGGTGTATGTTATTTGCGTACATTTTCCATATTTTAAATAGATAAAATTATGATTAATATTGCAGAATGATGATACAAAGAATATAGTTACACTATTTAGTTATTATAATAACATGAATGAAATACAAGGTTGCTCAGTTTAATGATACATTTTCAATTAGATGAATGGACACTCATAAACATCCATGCCCAGGGCGGGATCTGAACCCGGGACCACTGGCGTCGTAGCTCGATGTGCTAACCACTCTGCCACGAGGTTGGAAATTAGCATCAGGTACACAAACAACCACCCCGCTTGACTTAAGGAAATACATTTATTCACGACGTAGTACAGGATTCAAATCCAGAACCGACCATTAACATTTCTGCCTTGTTAATATGCACCCCAAATGCTACGACGCAATGGAATGCATCTATTGAAGTGAAAGTGCAATTGAACGGATCATGTGACCTCAGACGAGACAGACGCATCGCTTTCAAAAGCAGTTATTGTATGCTAATAGTTTCCGGGTGACACTGTAGTTTCCCTCCACTTATCTTTCAACAATGAGTGTCATTACAGCAACTGTGATATGCCAAATAGCAGATTTTAAAGGTGGTGTGTTAATTGCTTCTTGATACTCAGATTTTAACGATACACACGTCACACAAACACACACACATATTTTGAAAAATAACAACAGTTTCCTTATCTTCTACAGTACGTACATCACAAATAACAACAATTCAACAAAGATGTGAAGTGGCAGAAATGCTAAGTTCGTAAAATAAATCAAATCAATAACAAAGATGAAAGCTGCCATACATGGCAACTCATTTGTTATGACAGCTGTACAGTGGGATCCATGAGTATTACCATGCAAATTGTCCATGACTATTTTCATTAATTTTTCTCTTACATCCTATGAGTTTTTAACAATGGATTTTTATGTATGCTGGTGCAGAAGTTGTCAACAGCTTGTTTTGAGTTTTCTCTTAATCCTTGAAGCTCTTATTGGGTCAAATAAAGTGCACGAACATGACGATGGACAATTTGCACGATAATACTCATGGATTCCACTATACCTATATGTGAATTTCGACAAAAAACACCGTGATACTCTGTTTTAAAACCTTCAATGTGCAGGAATCCTATTTCCCATCAACGTTAATCTCTGAACATCGTACTTCGGTCATGTGCATACTATGATACGCCCGAAAACAAAACACTGCAATGTAAATATACTCAACCCCCTAGAACAATACCTCGTAATATCGTAAGGACAACAAAAATCAAAAAGTGAAAATGAAGGACATAACTTCCCGAAGAAAGCGAACGATATGAATGTGTTGGAACACATGCTAATAATACTAGATCTCGGCACCTTTGGCTAGAAATCGCGAGGAATAGGCGGTGTGAGCCAACAAAATGAGGACGACGACTAGAATTCCGAGATTGTCAACAACGCTTATTTTAGATGGGAAATTTCTTACATAAGAAATATTCGAGACGCAGAATAAGCATAAGGGAATATACTATATATGAATAATAGTTTTGTAAATTAATCTTTCTATAAACATCCAGTAAAAAAAAACGGGATATTTTTTTTAATGTGAGTCTAATTGCACAAGGAATAGGTAGATAAATAGTAAGGAATGTTTTAACGATGCATGTAATTTAGATTGAAAAGTATAAGCAATCACCACAATATTTGTATATAATTCTGCTGTTGCTGTTGTGTTATTATCTTAATGTTTCATAGTATTTTGTAGTAATTACTGAATTAATTGGGATTCTGATTGTATATAACATAATTACATGTTTTTTTGCATCATGATTGATTGATTGGTTTATTTTATTTCGCTTTTTTGCCACTTTTGGCTAATCGCGAAGTGAGGATGAGTGATGATATGATGTATTTTCAGGGCCTCCCCGATGGCGCAGTGGTAGCGTCGTCGCCTTGTAATCAAGGGGTTCCGGGTTCAATTCCCGGTGGAGGCACATGGTGGTTCGGATCCCACTTTAAACTGTAGGTCTAGTCCCGATTAGCCTTACTGTGCATAAAGTGGACTTAAAACAACAAATCAATCCAATCGATATGATGTATTTGATGAAGGGACACTAACAAAGAACACCCATGTCCAGGAAGGAGTATTTTGAATTCGTAATATGTGTATAATAGTAATAACTATAATATGTGTATGTCTCTCTCAGAATACCATTTATAGTGTATATGTTTTTTTTTATCTCGTAACAAATTTATATTCTATTGTCACTTTAATTGGAATTTTTTTCCCTTTAAGTTCATGGCAAATAAGAAAAATATATATATATATACTAAGGAAGTGACGCGAAAGACAATATCGAACTGAGAGATCAAATTAGAGATTATGAACAAGCTTCTGGACATGATTAAGTCTAACAAATAATAGTAATAATCATAATCTTTTCAGATTTAAAAACTATGTATGCTCTGAAAACTGTATACGAGGGGGTGCTGATAAGTTCCTGACTTTGCTTCCTTCCCATCCTTTCCCATTCGCGATTCATATCTTATTTGAAAGTGTGTAATGTGAGTATTATGTTATGGTACAAAAATAATTTTGCTCCCGCAGTAGCTTCTTTCTATTTTTCAGGTTTGAAGTAGTCATGGCGGAGGCACAAGTCAGATTCACGACGCCGGAGGTTCGGGGTGTGATCAAGTTTCTGATCCTCCAAGGAAAGTCTGCGAAGGACATTCACGGTGAGATGTCACAAACACTTGGAGATAAGTGTCCTTCATACAGCACCATAAAAACCTGGAGAGCTCGATTCACGACTGGACATTTCAGCGTCGAAGACGAAGTCCGCAGTGGGTGACCTTCATCAGTGACGGATCCGGAAACATGTGATGCTGTGCATGACATGATTCTCATGGATCGGCGAATATCGGCCAAGAAGATTGCAGAGATAATGAACATCTCCCGAGAACGTGTAGGATTCATCATACATGATGCACTGGTCATGAGGAAACTTTCTGCCAAATTGGTTCCGAAATGCTTGAACAGTGATCAGAAACGGCAGAGAGTGAAGTCATCGGAGGCCATTTTGGCTCGGTTTCGTGCTGGTGAAGAGGATTTTTTGGGCAGATTAGTGTCCATGGATTGGCGCCAAAAGGGGTCACCCCGTCCGTCGTGAAACTGACTTGTGCCTCCGGCATGACTTCAAACCTGAAAAATAGGAAGAAGCT
Organism: Lepisma saccharinum; assembly: GCF_977018435.1. Classification (NCBI taxonomy): domain Eukaryota; kingdom Metazoa; phylum Arthropoda; class Insecta; order Zygentoma; family Lepismatidae; genus Lepisma; species Lepisma saccharinum. The sequence goes on along the minus strand of NC_139251.1, from coordinate 29,038,923 downwards.
ATTGCGGGAGGAATATTATTTTTGCGCCATAACATACTCATATCACACACTTTCAAATGAGATATGGATCGCAAATGGGAAACGATGGGAAGGGAGCAAAGCCAGGAACTTATTAGCACCCCCTCGTATAACCAGGACACAATGAAGAATATGTACAAATTGTTACTCAATATCTCTATTACACTACTACTATTTACATGTATATAAGCTGATTATCTCTGAAATTTATATTCAAATATAACTTTAACGTGCATTAATTCATGCAATGTAGCTATGAAATCAGTCATGTTTACAACTAGTAGATTGAAATGTCATATTTTTCACTTGATTTTATATTGTTCATATGTAAGTCTATACATTATTTTCTTGTTTACATAATTGCTTGTGAACACTGTAATTGGACATGTGCATGTGTGTTCGAAATAAATAAATAGTGACTCTAGTATCTGAAGCACGAATTTGCTTTATAAAACCATCGGGAATGGGGGGAAAAAATGACCGCCTCAATTTACCGCTTAACGACGTCGAAATGTTGGAAGGGTGAATTGGAAGAATTCACTCAATTAAATTCCCTTCCGTGGTCGAATGGGATTTTATCTGAACCCATTGATTAGGATTGATCTAAAGTCACGGAAGAGTGGCAGGGTGTTGCGGGGGAGTTGATACAAGGGTTGCGTGCGGAGTAAGGGCTACATAAATCTCCCGGGGTGAGTCATTGAAGACAGGGCCCCACCCTCGTGTCTTGACTCGCACGACACATCATCTGTGGCAGAAATTCCTCCCCGTTCCAAAAGGGTTTTTCCATCATTTCTCGCATCATAGCACTTAACAACAGTGGTGCTTAGCTCGTGAGGGATTAGGGTTTTCCTTGAAGATAGGCTCTCAACGTGGCTGAAAGTCCAAAAGCCTACGAACTTGAGAAACGGATGAATGAGTTTAAAATTTTGGTTGCGTCGGTACGTAGGGCCATTTTGCACCCTTCAAAAGATATTTATTTATTTATTTAGCAAAGATCCTTAACAGAACATATTGTTCCAATTATAAAGGATCATATTGAAAACATCCTCTTATCTAAAAACCTTACCTTAATTATAACACCATTAAGCCTTGTTTCCATGATATGAAAAACTCAATATGCTGACCTAGGCAGAAATTTATTTTATTATAAAACATAAACTAAACGTTTTGTTTACGTTTTATAATAAAATAAATTTCTGCCTTGGTCAGCATATTGAGTTTTTCTTACCTTAATGTTAAAATTTAAAATGTTCGAGTTAAATTCAAAATGGCTGCCAGCAATATGGCAGACCTCTCCTTGAAACACACAACTATGGTTTCCCTGGGCTTAACCTGTTTCTATCATGGCCAATTGTACAGTCATGGAAAAAAGTTCTTCCCCATAAGGCTTTAATAGGAGCAAGTAATGCAGGAGGGTAGGCAACACATATTGCACCCTTCGATGATCGGGTGATTTTGCCTGTCTTAACACCGAGAAATGTGTTCCACGCGAAGGTCAACATGACAGGAAAGCAAAGAGGGTCACGTGACTATTGGTTACGTGGAGTGTTGTGCTTCTCCACGTCCCCAGTTCTTGATCCACATTGCAGAAAAAGTAGAGCTGCATGCAATATATGAAAATAGGGTGTTTTCAACTACACGCTTAATTATGATTTTCCCAATTGTAAATCTATCAGACGTGTCTCCCGATTTAGTCGGGACAGTCTTTTACTTTGAATTCCTGTTTTTTCATAGGCGTAACTTGATGGGAGCAGAAAGGGCATTTGTAACCCCCCCAAAAAATCAGGTTTCTTAAAGCTGCTAAAACAGGAATTAAATACTATGATTTGACGCGTCCAAAAAAAGTATTATATTGAAAGATTGTTCCCAAATACGTAGATAGCAATTTAATACTTTGAAAGTGTCTCAGATTTGTTTATTATGTCACATCTTAGTGTGGCACAGGTCTACTACAAAAGTGGAATTTCGTAAAAGAAATATGAACCCACTCCTTTTATTTCGTAGCCGATTTCATCTTGAAACTGAAATTAAGAATATTAGTTAACAAGGTAAAAAGGTAAAGTGTTCCCCTGTGCATAGCACCACGCCATGAAGGCGTATAGGGGGTGTGGGGGTAACGCCCCACACTTTCTTGATCCGGTCGTGAGTGGGGGTGATGTGATCAGCATCACGCCCCTGACCGCCTTTACCCCCCAGGGTTTCCCCCAGGTACCCATGTTATTCGACGCTGGGTAGACGCCGGGACCGCTTCCACCGTTAACAAGGTCATTGGTAAACAATAAAAAAATGTGTTAGACCCAATTCTTTAATACCTTATCATAATCTTTATCGCAATTTTAAATTTTGTTGTAAGTCCACTTTATGCAAAAAAAAGGTAAAGTTCTCACCTGTGCTTAGCGCTACGCCATGAAGGCGTATAGGGGGTGTGGGGGTAACGCCCCACACTTTCTTGATTCGTTCGTGAGTGGGGGTGATGTGATCAGCATCACGCCGCCCCATACTTTCTTGATTCGTTCGTGAGTGGGGGGTGATGTGATCAGCATCACGCCCCTGACCGCCTTTACCCCCAGGGTTTCCCCCAGGTATCCACGTCATTCGACGCTGGGTGGGCGCCGGGGCCGCTTCCAACGTTAGAAAAGTTCCCGGGCTTGAACCGGCCGGGGATCGAACCCGGGGCCTATAGCATGGTAGTCAGACGCGTTACCGACTGAGTCACAGGCACAGATAGACTAATCTGAACTGCATACAGTTTAAAGTGGGATCCGAACCACTATGTGCGATCACCTGGTATCGTACCCGAGACCCCTTGATTACAAGGCCTTACCACTACGCGATCAGTGAGGCGCAAACAATCTTTGTATTTCGACCTTTTTGAACCTATATGTATCATATAAGAGGTTGTTTAACGTTGCTATGCCTCTATGGATTATATATAGCCAGTATTCGAGCACATAGCGTCAGGTTTCATAGAATATAAGCTTCTCTTGCATGTTTATGGTTTCCTGTCTGCAGTAGAAAAACTGGCAGGTTCCCTTAGCTTTTCTTTCAATAGTCTTCCAATGGTTGCATATCATATCACTCAATTTTGATTCATTCGTTGCGAACACAATCCCCGATGGCGGAGTGGGATCGTGGGCGCCTTGTAATTAAGGGATCCCGGGTTCGATACTCGGTGGAGGAACATAGTGGTTCGGATCCCCCTTTAAACTGTAGGTCCATTCACGATTAGCCTAACAGGACATAAAGTGAACTTAAGACACCAAATCAAGCAACCAACACAATCCCGTTATTGTCCAGATTATCGAATCCAGAGCCTTCGTCGCGAATAACATAAGCAGGAAGACAACATGAAATAACCGAACAGAAACAGAACCTAAAACCTACATCGGATAGATTGGATTAAGTCGACGATACAGCACGGGTTCTGAAATGAAACAGAATACGAAAGTTGAGGGACCTCTATACGCACCCACTTTTCCTCCACTCAATGGGGAAGATATCCTTCTAGCTGAGAAGCCTTTACGTAGGAGTGTCCTGAGGGAACTTCAAAGCCACGACGATAAAGTGTTCTACGTGCAGCGGCGTATACTCTGGGTCATCTAGGTAATCGCAGATGACCCGGCTGTATTTCTTTTTTTTAATATATATATATATACACATTTCCTCGCAATATTCTTCCAAACCAATTTCGATGCATACATTTCCTTGCTTCCAGCGCGCGAATACTTCCAATCGTTTGCCACCGAATGTCCGGGAACCTTTCTCCAGCCGGTGGAATGACTTCAGGGAATCTCACCCTGACGTCATTCCTCCCGCTTTCCTTACAACCCTTGGCGAGGAGGGAGGAGAAAGGAAAGAGGGGGAGGAAACACTGCTTTTCAGGCGCGGTGATTCCGTGCCCAGGGTAAGCTCCTTCTTGTGAGAGTCCACCGGTCGCACTCTCAACCTTGAGAGCCTTTTCCGTTCCCTCCGCTCAACTAGGGAAAACATACCCGGTAGAGTGCGAAGAACAGGAAAACTGAATAACATGGGCAAACCAATTCTACGCTAATTTTCACTTTACATTTGCTTCTGTCTTGCTGATTTCTGTTACTTGAACATAAATTTATCAAAAGGGAAAAGCTTAAATATTGAAGATGAAGCAAACTGAATTAAAATTCAAGGTTTAAGCAATTAAAGCACCTATTTGCTGACTCCCCCCATCCTTGTATTTACAAAAATAGTGATTGTTTCTCCTCTCTAATCTTCAAAAGCAGCGAGAATACTTATCTCACGGAACTGAATATTTTTTTAAAGGGAAACCCCCCTCCCCGAAATCCTACAAATATCTAATTTAAAAAGTGTATAGTGGTAATTCATTTTACTTCATTAGCAGGATTAAACACTTTGCTTAATACGTTGTAATAATCTGAGATTCATCTTCAGGACTTCTAACCCCACTGTTTCAAATTTATGTGGCGGCTGATAATAAGGGATGATCCCCATCCCGAAATAAAATTCTGACTCTGACCTGCAATGATTCGAACTTTTAAAAACCTGTCAATTCGAGCTCGGAAAGGGATTTTTTTTATTATTCATAGGGAATTTCATTCTGAGCCAGGAACACAACAACAGAAGTTTGGCGCGTGAAACTGAATGCGTGTAGTCGTTGGCTTCGTGCTGTGCTTCGTGTTTATTATTTATTTAGGTGTTAGTGTTTGTCGTGATAGTGCTGTGTTAAAGGGTAATGGATGTGATACAAGATTTGCTGGTGAAACCTTTTGGAACAAGATCTTTTCAGGAGAAGTTGCAAATTGTTAATACAGGTAGGCCAGTGTCATCGCTTGAACTTATTTCTACACACAAAGACAAAATCGGGAATATGTGAGGCATTTTCGCAAGCAAATTATGACAAAACACCATGGTTGACAGGAAGTATAAGTGTTAATAAGCTTTGCATTTTTGTTCGCCGTGCTTACTTTTCAGGGCTGAAAAGAATGTATGGACGCGTGACTGTAATCTTTGCAACACTTGTGCCAAACATGAAAAATCCAAAAGTCACATAACTTCCTTTGTTAAGCTGCAATCTTTCGCCCAGACACGTATTGACGTGCAACTGGACAAACAGCGTGCTTTGGATGTAGTACGGCACAAGTAATCGGGTCCTGGAGTAAGTTGAATTTTGCACTTAAATTAATATTGCGGGTTTTTATTTCACTAGTGCACGTCTTTCATTTTTATATTTCACAGGCTGTTTTTTTATAGCTTTATAATACTGTCTTGTTTTATTATTTGAAATTCTACGCGTATAGTAAACTGCAATAACGAGAATTAATTGATTGTGATCGTAGCAATAAGACAAACATTCCGACACAATATTCCTAAATCCAATATGGAGCGTGACATAAATTGCACGGAAACTTATGGAGTTTGAGGATCAAAAGGTCGGAGATTACCCACTCGTTAGAACCAGCATACGCCACTGTCTACGTGCAATGACGGGACCAAAACATACGTCAGATAGCTGTGTTCCTCCTTATTTCGTACGCCATTGATAACTGGAACACGTGACCTCGTCTTTGGTAGAGCACAAGCCTGCTTGCTTGCCACCACCCTTTAGTTCAGTGACCTTCGCCCGTAGTCAGCAAGAGTGAATGACTCACCAGATACTTGTTGTCTGTGAGGCTACACAAGAATAGATATTTCGTTAGTGGCTGTAAGTATTGTTTCATCTGCAGTTATATCAGTTAACATTTCAATAGTTTCCTAATGGTTACGTTAGTGATAAACATGTAAATTAGTTCTCGAGAGTGAACGTTTTATCTATTTGAACGGGGGATTTTTATAGAGCCTGCATGTATTATTTTTTCCTGAAACAAGAAGAAATTCGAAGACGCAAAAAGAGTTGTATAAGAGTAGTTAACAAAAGGTAAAAAGAAGAAGAAAACGAAAATGTAAATGCTGAAATAAATTATGGTAGAGATCGAGTGAATAACATTTTGTCATGGGGCCTCCTCGATGGAGTAGTGATAACGTCGTCGCCTTGTAATCAGTGGATCCCGGGTTTGATACACGATGGATGCACATAGTGGTTAGTATCCCACTTTAAACTGAAGGTCGAGTCCAGATTAGCATATCTGTGCACCAAACCAAAACTAAGAAAGAAATTGTCACAGTGTAAGAAAATTTCATGTTCAACCAGATACGAAACAAAAGGGAATAATATATTGCAGGTTGGAGTTCACATCTGTAGCATCTAACCAGCACAATTATGAATCGCAACATATCGTATGAGATCCATTTTTATTATACATGTATGATAATATAAGAGAAGTAGAGGAAATAGAAAACCAAGCGAAACACGGACGCCTTCTCCAGAATTTCAAATCTCGTTACATAAGGTTCTGGGTTGGAGTCCCGAACAGGCATGACTTTCTTGTTCTTGCCCTTTTATCTGCTTCATTTCATCATACTGTCTGGCTGCCTTAGCTGAGACCATGGACGGAAGTGCGCATGCGCCAACTGGACGTGTTCATTGGCAAAATAGGGGTGACGGCACTTTGTTCAGGAAGCGGGTTTCGTGAAAATCGTCTGCTGTGGAAACAACAAAGAAGTTTCAAACGTAGTAACATCGCCGCCAAAGTACATAGAGATGTTTACGAATTATGTAAGGGTACAGAATGAAAAAAACAACAACCATATACTATATAAGCAAACGGAACATGTCAGGAAAATATTCATTACGTCACATTAGGAGATAAACTTGTTTGTAAACCAGTAACTTTATTTTGGTTAATTCAATTAAATTGGTCTCCTTAGTAAATCGTATAATTAGCACAAATGTACACAGCAGTAATCAGGATAGTATTCACTAATAATAGTATTATTATGCAAAGTATTATAAATACAATAAAGAAAATGTAGTAACTGAATCGTTTTTGGCATTCTGTATTGTATCGAGGACGTTTTGTAGAATGTGCAACAAGGACCAAAACGTCACAGTTTTCTTTGTTCCACTTCAAAACGGTTTGTTACGAATTGTAAGAGACATCACAAACACAACACAGAAAGCAGTAATAAACACAGGAAGCGAGCCCTAGCAAGCAAAGCCACAGGGCTACCTGCTTCCCCTCTCGCGTTTGGAATCGTACTTTCCAGCTAGTTTCGTTTCCCTTGGCCGGACTGTAATTCATCGTTATGGTTTACCTGCAGGGGAAGAATAATGACAATAATTGCCAATACAAAGCCAATGACAAACAGAACAACTCGATTACGGAGGTGCCAAGAAGAAACGAGACTTGACAGTTTCTCCGTCTCTCGGTTTGTCGAATTGAAAATTGCTCTCCCGTTCTCGGTCTCGACTAGTTAAATATAGAAATCGAAAATGTATGTGAATGAATATACATGTATTTTATATATTCCGGTTTTGTAGGAGATTTCGTGAGAGATGAAATAAGTACTCTTCCATCGTATTTATTTTTATAATTTTTATTCCCTGTTCGATGATCGCGACGATAAGGACGAGTGACCATTACACGAAATTGATGACGAAATAGTCAAACACCCCCGACAAGGACGGTACTCAAAACCGGGAACTTTGGCGACGATATCGAATGTCAATCACTTAATGAGCTTGACCACCGAGCCTGCTTAATGTTGTTTCTCTCAGGAAATTCGTAATAACTGTCAATATCCCACATTCACTATCATTTTCTTCATAATTTATCTTATTGTTGTGATTAACCTGAATTCAAAGAATTAGTTGAAAGGCAAAAATGCAAGATTGAATGTCTCTGATGTTACTTCGTGCCGAATAATATGACGTGGTATTATGATATGAATTTATTAATCATATAATATGCCTATTCATTCCATTGATTGATCCCAATTGAGCACACAAAAAATGCTATAATGTCCACTCCATGGAGGAGTGGTTAGCACAGCGCGCTACGTTGCCATGGGTCCCTGGTTAGAATCTCGACTTGGGCGTGGGTGTCCTTGGTAAGTGTCCCTTCATCAATTTCATCATAGCATCACTCATCTTCATCGTCGCTATTTGCCAAAAGTGAAAGAATAGCAAATCTAAATAACAAACATCCAATCAAATCGAACATCTCTACCGATTTAATTCTATACGGTACCGAATTCCCACTTTATTACTGCATCTTAAGTCATTTTACAGCATCTCAATTGTTTTCCGATTCGAAAACATTTGGAATGTTGTCTTGTGCAGTTGATTGTGCATTGTTTCGTTGTTTGGATTGTTTAATTAACGTCGCATTAATTAGTTTTAGACCAATCGTGACGGGGGAAGCAAGAGCACAAAGAAAGCGAAAAAGACAAGGAAGAGACCACGGCTTTCTTTAAAGATAGCATCCCGTGAATACAACTCAAGTGACTGCAGAATATTATGAATAAAATTTATTTCGCTTTTTCCTTTTATTTCTGTTTCAGTTATTTTACTTCGCTTTTCTTCTACCACTCGCGTTACTCGTGTCGGTGAGGAAGAATTATAAACTCGTGAAATGGACGATGGTACAAAAAAATATATGCCTCTCCCACGGTTCGAAACTGTCAGTACAAAATATTGTCTTATATTTAAAATTTACGGGCAAATATGGTTTGTCAGGCAGCAATTTTCGCTTATCTCTTTCTCAAGGGGTTCCATTTCCTCTCTGATGTCGTAGTAGTAACGTCTTCGCCATGTAATGAAAGGCTTCCGAATTCAATACCAAGTAGAGAGGCTTTGGTTCGAATCCCATTTTAATCTGTAGGTCCAGTGCATGAACTAGACTTAAACAATTAACGTGTGGCATGTGGTCTGTGATGAGAACCATCATTTCAGCGAACCTTCTTGACAATGACTCTAATATCACTTGATAGAATAGTATTTCCTTACGAGTAGCTCTTGTCAAGAAACCAGTTCCTGAAATTTTCTTCTGGAGGCATCGTAGCACCCAGCTGTTTGTTGTGGCTGGGGCACGAGTCATGTGACTCATGCTATCAAAGCTCAATCCTTCCCGAGAAGTCAGAATCACCAGGCAAACTTAAGCGAATATTTTGTTATTTGGGTTGCATAAACAACAGGCTTTAAGACGTTACGAAATTCTACGTCCCGTGGCCCAGGTATTTTTTTCTCAGACTGTACACCGCATAACTCCTTTACATTATATAGAGGGGGTATAACAGGGGATGTTTTACTCACCCTGTATATTATTATTAACTTTTACACACATCGTTCAAGAACAAAATAATAGAATTTTTGGCCATAAAGTTTATGTTGTGTTTCCTCTTACATAAACTTTAATATTATTAAATTTTGTAACCTGTGAGACCATTTATTACTTGGTTTAAATCCTAGAAAATGAAAACATAGACTGGTTTCTGTATTTTCCACTCAATTTTTCGATCTAGGGCGGTTTCTACTTCAGTTAATATGTTAGAATACTAACTAACTTAATCTCATTTATGTTATTAACAATAAAAATAACAAGCTTTCTGACTTTTTGTACCTTGAAATTAACTATGACAGTTTCCGGTGGGGGGGGGGTGAGTCGACGGACACAACACATTACAAAGGTAAGATTAGTCCAAAAACTTACTCAGAAACAGCGTAAGAGGCTCGCTCTTCTCAAAAAGCTACCAATTTATAGAAACACTGTCATCTCCTCCAAAAATGGATGACAAACAGTTGGGAAGATTATAATTTTGTCTGAGGAAAATAAAATCGGCACATTCGAGAAGACTATGCCGAGCACTTAAAATGGCATTACAGACATAACACATTGGAGGGTCCAGCCCTTGCAGGTGACCATAAGTGAGACGGCTGTGTCCGATACGAAGCCGAGTTAAATTACCTCTTCTCGATTGGAGAAACGTCATGCACCAATGGTGGGCTTGATAGCACGAAGCTTGTTACCTCGTTTCACTCTTCCTGCCAAGTGCCAGGAAGGGAGTAACGAGAAGCATTCCGCAATTTCCTGGCTGGCAGAAGGTGGGCAAGAACATCGCTGTCTGCATCCATGAAATCAGGGAGCCACCTCGGTGACCGAGCTTGTTGAGTGTTCGACTCATGATCTGGCTACCGAAGGTATTAGGTTCAAACCATGTGAGTGCCCTTTCATCTCATTAGTAATCTTCGTGATTAGCCAAAAGTGGCAAAAAAGTTAACTAAAGTGTGGTGAAAATAAGGAAGCCTGCCACATTGTTGGTTAGCTCTCGTGTTCTCGTCTATGTTTCGAATCGAAAGTTCGATCTCATCCGTAAATAATGATTAAACAAAGTAAAAAAATAATAAAAATAATTCAAACAACATAAGTTAGTCACATAGAACAACAATACAAAATTAATAGGAAAAAGAGCCAGTCTCATCAAATTATATGCTGGATATGCGTCATAAAATATAATTTAATATGTGAACAATGAAACCAACAGAGACACTTGAAAATTTCTAGTGGGAGATTTCTTGCATTACTAAACTTCAAAAAAGTGCGCTAAAGATAATTTAGCGGCTAAACTTACAAATCTTACAATCTAGTAATATCTTGTGATGTCCTGTTGAATTGCACTAAATATACAGTGTTCTAATTTAACCAAAAGGTGACATCTATTAGTTATTTTAGTACTACGCGTGCAATTTTTAACTAAGTCTAACTTAATATGAATTGCAGTTAATCAATAATGGCACGGATTATCAAGAATGCTTTTTGCGAACCGGAGTCACCACCATTATAATTCAGAAGACACATGGTTCAGTTCATGCCACTGAGTGGTCTCTCGTCTGCAGCTGTTACCAAATGTACGTTTGATGTGAACATGGCGACTGGACTGTTGCACGAGTCTTTCGAACGAGCAATCAAAAATCACTGAGCTATTCAGGTCCTTGGAACGCAAATTATTTTCCAATTGCTATTTGAAATAGATACTCCCTGTGTATTCCCTCCAATGTAAATGGAGCAACCACGTGTTCACATTTCCCTCCCAAAAGAACGTAGAGCTCTGACTGGCAGAGAACAAAGCACGTGCTGTCTCCAGCGCTCCTGTCATTGGATGGAAGGAATCACGTGATAACTGGCAATATATTTCCACCTATGGGCGAGAACTGTACCATAATGAAACTTTTGGCTATAGCACGCCCTCTCCTCATGAACAATGAAAGTTTCGCCTGATGTATTCGCGCATGTACGGTCAGAAGCGAAAATGCGTTGTCCGATCAAAACGTTAGAAATACTAGTTTTTCCTTGGGAGTGCTTTGTGCTTCTTCATCAATTTAATCCAATCAACATTCATCCTTAACGTTGCAATTAGCCAAAATGGCAGAAAGCGACGTACAATAAGATAAATATAGAAGCAGATGAAGCACAAATGGTAGAGAGACAGCCTAGTTTACTTCGTTCCTGTTTTATTTCACATCGCACGCCGTAATAACGAAATGGAACGCTACTATAATAGAGAAAGGTGATTATACTTAAGAAAAACGACACTGGGGATAGAAATATGGAGGAGTAGAAGAATATAAGCGGCAAAAGAACAGTAAAAGTCGCTCGGAAGGACGGCATTGCTCAACGAAGAGAAGGGTTTAAAATTATCTCCCTCCCTCACCCCTCTCTATCTTTCAGAGAGGGGGAAGACTAAAATTGGTGGGTCTGAAAGGTGAAGAATGGTTTATTTGGGCTTCCAGAGGTAAGACATTTCCAGATGTTATCCTCCAGACTGTTTAAAGCTTTTACATGAGGAAAAATTTCTCCATGATTTCTTGGATTTAATTAACCAACCTCTTTTGAAAGGATTACTTGAAAGTGTTTGGTTTTATTATAGGAAGGTAGGATGATTTATTAAAGCAATTGCAAAGGTAAAGTTATATTTTTACAAAAAGGTCTGAAGGTAGTGCAAAAGAAAAACAAAACTTCCGTAAATGCAACCGCACTTAAATAATAGCAATAATGTTATTATTAGGTCTCGGAACTTGATGACCTAAAAAATCTTTTAAAAAGCCCTATAGAATAACCTTATAATTATTAAAAAAATAACTAAAAATAATTTCGATCTTAAAATGAAGGCTTATTTTTTTCATAAATTACAAGAGACTAGTTACATAATTTGATAAAATCTGTTGTTTGGTGGTTTAAACTATTGAAGCAAAAGCAAAAAAAAAAAAAAAAAAAAGCAATTACCGGTAAATGCCAATGCAGTATTCCAAATGTTTTACTTCAAGGTTACATAAAAAACACCGCAAGGTTTTTCTGTTCAAATTATTCATCTCCTTTTAGAGTGGGCCAGCATCTGAAAATACAGTTTTGTTTTGTGTGCATTGCATTATATTTCTTTTTAATGTTGTCACTAATTTTACTTTAAAATCACAGATTTGAGCGATAACAGTGGCCAACTCGGGGAAGTCTTCAATCAAAGTATTATAAACTTGCTTGAAGAAATTAAAATTTGCAACAATTAATTCCATAAAACCCATTGCCAAAGATTTCAGTTGAAAATAATATTGTGCTTTTGCGTTGACCAAATTTACGATCAATGGCGCACTTGCTAAAAAGACCATGTTATGGAATTTAAATATACAGGGTGATCCGTTTGAGATGTCAGAAAAGTAAACCGTTATATACAAGAGGTTAATTTACGTATCTCCGAGCAGCTTGTTGTAATATAAGCAGAAAGGATGTAAGTTTCGAGTGAGTTAGAGTTTACAGACTTCAGCCACATGGCGGCGCTAATGTGCATGGTAACAAAGGTGGTGTCACGTCACAACGCACACAGTATGTCGTATGGTATGGGAAATTTTCGAATATTACATGCATGCTACTGCCGCCACGCAGCTGAAGTCAGTAAACGTCCACTCACTCGAAACTTACATCCTTTCTGCTTATATTACAACAAGCTGCTCGGAGATACGTACATTAAGCTCTTGTGTATAAAGGTTTACTTTTCTGACATCTCAAACGGATCACCCTGTATAACTTATGCTAGCAAATGCATCTGAAATTCATGAAACTGGGAAGGAGAAAAAACAAAATGCCATAAGAACGGCAAAAATAGTGAAAAATGACCTAAAAACAAATAAAAAGCTGGAAACAATGTTTTCTGGTTCTAATTTAAGTAAAATGGTCTACTGCCAGGTCATCTGTCATCAAACTTCCGAAACAATGTAAATGGGCACAGATATCTTAACTCCAATAATACTTTAAACTGCCAATGATAAGCATTCTGTGTTTTAATCAGCTGCTGTTCCGTGTTATAAAACTAAAAGAATTTAGGGTAATCCTTGTAGAAGTGCCAGAGAAAAATATTATGTAATTTAAATGTACCGGGTGGCCAGAATTAGTTTCCCAACTCAAAGTTCAATTTTCTGCCACCAGGTTGAAATTACTTCCATGATGAGTTGTACAAATAATCAAGTTAAGTGATTTAGCTGAGTTATTAATTAGAAAGACATTTGTTAGTGGCTGGAAATTGCGAGAAAATAATCTCTCGTTTATTGCAAGATTGCAAGGTAAAGGCAAATCCATAACCAATTGGAGCAGTTTACGTCATTATTACAACCCATCATGGTTTGTTTGATTTGGTGTTTTAAGTCCACTTTATGCGCAGTAAGGCTAATCGGGACTGGACCTACAGTTTAAAGTGGGATCCGAACCACTTGTGCCTCCACCGGGTATCGAACCCGGGACCCCTTGATTACAAGGCAATGACGCTACCACTGCGCCATGGGGGAGGCCCACAACCCATCATGGAAGTGCAGCGCCACATTTCAACCTGGTGGCGGAAAATTGAACTTTTTTATTTATTTTCTATCGCCATCCTCTTCCCCATGGTCTGCATATGCATTCACCGAATTTCAGAGATCTACGATGCCTCAAACAGGCTACAGAGGGCTCTGAGTTGGGTAACTTTAATTCCTGGCCACCCGGTATTTTGATCTTGTTGACCAAGGTGCATTAAGTTAATTTTCTTTACGAGTATTAAAATTTGATCCTATTATTTTTGGATAATTTGTCATCCAACTGTGAGGCCAATGTCCTTCAGAAAATACTTTATTGTTTTATTTTTTAATCTCTAGGTCTTAAAAATTGGTTAGCTTGAAATGGCAATCATGTGTGGACTTAACCGACCTCCATGGCATGGTGGTTATCACAGTGCGCTAGAATGTCAGGGTTCCCGTGTTCGAATTCGAACATGGGCGTGGGTGTTTTTTTTTGTGAGGGTCCCTTCATTAATTTCATCCTCATCGTCGCCATTAGCCAAAAGTGGCAGGAAGAAGCGACTCTAAATAACAAAAAACAAATCTAATCAAATCAAATGTGTGGAACATCAGAGTGAACAAAATCAGATCCTTCTTTCCATTCCGTAGAATCATAGTTTGACGTCGAAACCAAATTTTCAAATTTTATCAGGTATTTTCAAATAACTTTACAGACTATTTCATAATTCTTTAATATATTAATATGTAAATGTTAAACCTTCAACTTTGCATGTTAGTCAAATGAATGAATTTAATTCAATACTCTAATACTCTTGAATAAATTAAGAAAAACAAAATATACAAGTTTATAGTAGCCCAATTAAAAGTAATTTGAAGTTGTCTCCAATAGTATTTCACATAAAATAGATTCAAATTCTCCACGACCGTTTCATTGCTAAGCCATTTTCATTGACTTTACACTGTTTTTCAAGTCAATTGTAACAATAGAAATAAAACTACTTTTGCAGAGCACATAGCCATTACTAATATCAAATTTAGAACTCCAGCTATTTGTTTTATATTACATAAATCCTAATCAAATATTAAGTGACATCTATTATTTTCCTTTACAACCACGAGTCAGCACAATACAAGAAATGTCTTCGCCTTTTATATTACTTCAAGACCTATTCTTTAATTATTTTCGCTTATACATGTTTGTATGCATAGTTTTAGTATTGCCTTTTCAGAGTAATAGCATCAGTGATAAGATGAAATTAGGGCTGGATTTGAACCTGAAACCTTCGATAGCGAGATCGTGAATACCACTAAAAGCACTCCACCACTAAGCCGCATATTTTCCATATTCGCGATTAAAATTACCACTGTGTTACTATAGTTGCTGAAAATGGGATACAGTGTTTGTTTTGATTCACTTATACAACGTGATGTGTGATAAATGACTTTGTTCAGAATAGATAGAACTGAATGTTTGAAATATGTTTCCTATGTTTTCTCTATTTATGTACTGATGCCAAAGCATTCTCACCCATACTAGTTCCAAAATCTCTCGCCAGATGTCATACCTGATAGCTGGAATGGCGAATAGTTAGGGACATTGATTTGTCGCACTCGCGACAACACCGACAAATACTAATTATTGCAAAAAAGTGTTTCTTTATGTACAGTGACCGAAATCGCGAATTAATGGAAATCGCTCAGGAAACTGAAATATACCACGAAAATTCAACACTATTTTGCTTTAGACTTCTTTTAAAAAATGTACCATGTTTAGGGGTGCACGTTACAATGTGCACGTTTTTATTTTTTTTTTTCACTTCACGAAGGACTATGGTGCGTGTTATACGTGGATCAAATCTCTGAGGGATACATGAAACCATATGTAAATGGATGTTTCCTGCGATTGTTCACATTCTATTGGAACGTTTAGCATCACCGAACAAAGTCTCTGGATTCTGGCGGAGATCGAGAGTGCATCTATCGTCACACGAGAGCAGTAACATCGGTCTCACTTTCCGATTTCTTTCTTTCTCTCATTCTCACTTCCCTATTTCTCTCTCTCTCTCTCTCTCTCTCTCTCTCTCTCTCTCTCTCTCTCTCTCTCTCTCTCTCTCTCTCTGTCATTTCCCGATTTCTTTCTTTCTCTCTTTCTCACTTCCCTATTTCTCTCTCTCTCTCTCTCACCTCCCTATTTCTCTGTCTCACTTCCAGATTTCTTTCTTTCTCTCATTCTCACTTCCCGATTTCTTTCTCTTTCTCATTTTCTGACTTCCCTATTTCTCTCTCTCTCACCTCCCTATTTCTCTGTCTCACTTCCAGATTTCTTTCTTTCTCTCATTCTCACTTCCCTATTTCTCTCTCTCGCTTCCCTATTTCTATCTGTCTCACTTCCAGATTTCTTTCTTTCTCTTTTTCTCACTTCCCTATTTCTCTCTCCCTCTCACTTACCTATTTATCTCATTCTCTTTCTCGTTTCCCTATTTCTTTCTTTCTTTCTCTCTCTCTCACTTACCTATTTCTACCAAAAAGTAGAAAAATAAGACCGATTTTGGAGAGAAAAAAATAACACCGAAATATCGAAGTCAAGTCGTCTTGTAGTCAAACAAAAGCAATGGAACTGACCTTGCGATCTTGCAAAGAGGACAGCGAGGGTCAAATTTGCTTTCCACGGTTCGTTGCGCGCAGGACAGCTATTCGAAATGGACTAAGAATAAAAATAAATGAAAAAAGAGATTACGACTCTTCCTCATATCGGTTTTTGTCTCATTTCCTCGTGTTCATTGTCTTCCTCATGATTCACTCTTCTGCCATGTTTCATAACAGACTTACGGTACTTGAAGCAAGGTGAAAAAAGGAGAAAAAGTACTTCGGGTTGGGGGGCGGTGAAAGGTAAAGTCTTAGGAATGATAGGATACTTGCAATTGGCGACCAAATGACTGTGATTGTCCTTTGGTACGTGACGTCACGAGCTCATGCCAATGGCCTTCACAATAGGATCTCCCCCACGTCTTTCTGTGCATATTATGGCAAAGAGGACAACGGTTTTACAGATGGTGTGCAATATTCACCACATATCATTGTCCTCTCATCAGTGGTACCAACTAAGCAGTGCTATAATGGGCAAGCCTTGGAGGAATTCAAAATGCACTGTTCTACAAATAAAACTTTTTACTGTTTACTGGAGAAAGAAGTTCTGATTCCTATTGCAAATTTTGCGCTGATTTTCAAATCTGTATTTAGATTTTCTGTCAGGGATTGTTTACGAGTAATCGTGATTTTATTTTTCTCTAACATTCTTGCGATTTTAAAGTGAATATTGAGTGAACTCATGTAAGGATCCTGTCCATATAAAAAGTAAAGGTAAAGTGCTCCCCTGTGCATAGCACCACGCCATGAAGGCGTATAGGGGTATAGGGGGTGTGGGGGTAACGCCCCACACTTTCTTGATCCGGTCGTGAGTGGGGGTGATGTGATCAGCATCACGCCCCTGACCGCCTTTACCCCCCAGGGTTTCCCCCCGGTACCCATGTTATTCGACGCTGGGTGGGCGCCGGGGCCGCTTCCAACCTTAGAAAAGTTCCCGGATTTGAACCGGCCGGGGATCGAACCCGGGACCTTGAGCATGGTAGTCAGACGCGTTACCGACTGAGCCACCGCGGCCAC
Organism: Lepisma saccharinum; assembly: GCF_977018435.1. Taxonomy (NCBI): domain Eukaryota; kingdom Metazoa; phylum Arthropoda; class Insecta; order Zygentoma; family Lepismatidae; genus Lepisma; species Lepisma saccharinum. The sequence goes on along the minus strand of NC_139251.1, from coordinate 29,021,555 downwards.
ATACCCAGTACATTAAGTTTAAAATTTATAAATGTGATAGGTTACACAATATTCACAAACATTATTGTCACGTAATACTTATTTACAAGAATATAATAAAATTATTGCATATAATGTTATACAGAGAATTCCCTGACATTCGCTACGAGACTCGGCGGCAAGCGGCCCGGCATCAGCGCTTGTCTTTCCCGGTCCGTGACAGTCGCTTATATTAAACCTCGTAAACCTCGTAAAAAGAAACAGGGTCAGTTCTGAATAAAAGTGGAAAGAAAAACGGGGAAATAAAGTATACAAAGACAATCCGCACACCATCCGTGAGTTAAAAGACAGTATTGTACGAAAAATTGGGAGAATTACAGTAGACGAACTTGCACGTGTAAATGCCAATTTCCTTCGGAGATGCCAGGAATGTGTTGCAGAAGAGGGACATAATTTTCAACACCTTCTGTAGTCAAGGTTAGTACACAATATGAAAAGTGTAATTTTAATAGCCGACTCTAGCGACTGTCGCGGACCCGTTCACCGGGAAAGACAAGCGCTGATGCCGGGCCGCTTGCCGCCGAGTCTCGTAGCGAATGTCAGGGAATGCTCTGTATATATGCTATTTTATTCTTTGTCTGTTAGACATACTTCAAACTCTGCATTTTGCTGAAGTTCTCTAATTTGAGGTCTCACAAAATGCCTTCCCTTTCCTTTGCTGGTGAAAGACGAGGCAATTTTTGTGTGAAAGACACTTAAATCCTCTCCCAGTTGTGTACACAGCCAGAAATTGTTTAATGAGTGTAGCTTGGTGTGACCAAGGATAAGATGGATTGTACACACTGCACATTTCTATTTTCTAATTTCGTTGAGACCAATTCTTCTTTGTGTAGTGGTTCTCCCTGTCTCCCACTCGCAGAGAAAGCAGGCTATACTTTGTGTAGCCCTGCTGCATCCCCAATATCACTGCAACTATCTTGAAGTCACCAAATATCTTCCACTTATGCTCCTTTCTTAATGGCTTCCTTGAGACATTAGAACAACATATGAGAGTTCATACAACCATTAACGTCATTGCCATAGGCGTAGCTAGAACTTTATATTTGGGTGTGCACAAAGAAACAAATGAGGTCTTGTGCCTTTTTAATAGCATATTTTGCAACACAATCACTTGGCTCTTTAACTGCACTGATGTTTGTAAAGAAATATAAATTCACTAAATGACAGTGTTGAAAATTTCTGAATATATGTAGTAGAAAAAATCAAATTGCATAGAAATTACACACACACAAAATGTTCATAAATGTTACAAACGAATACATCAAACTACACGTCATCTATAACAAGAAACGTCTGTGAAAAGGTACAATGTTCTTAAACTCATCAATAACTTCATTTACATCAATCGACTAAGCTTTTTCCTGTTCCACAAATAGCAAGAGCAGGGCTTCCAATCTATCCTGCTTCTGAGTTGCTCTTAATTTAGTTTTAACTTGGGTAAGCTTGGAGAAAGCTCTCTCACACGTGCAGCTTGTGACAGGCATAGAAGAAAATCGCTGTAGTACAGAGTAGAATGCAGTAGATATCTTCTTTCTCCAAAAAATCGAAAATCTATAGACACTCGTTTCATCAGCGATAATGCACACGTTTGTACCAAGTAATGACATTTTCAACTTCTTACAAACTGTCGTATTTTCTCTCTCATTGAAATATCTGTCTTTAATTCTCTTTGATAAAGCAGCTCATTAGGGTGTGCCTAGGCACACCCGGCACACCCCGTAACTACGCCTAAGACTCATTGCAGTCAGTCAGTAGGCAATAAAAACTTTTACACTTTGTCTAAATTTTGCAACGTTGGGCTTGGGTGGAGAAGGTTATATTCATGTAACTCATGTAACCTGAAACCCAGCAGTTCTGCCTTTGGTTTACGTAAGCTTAAGTCACTGGATTGATATATATATATATATATATATATATATATATATATATATATATATATATATATATTCTCTGATAATTAACCATATTTTCATGGAAAATTTATTCTTGTTCTGATTTTTTTTATTCGTATAACAACATACAGAAACTTTTGTTTCATTGTGCTCCATCTATCTTTGTCCATTTAAGTTTATTGCTCTTGTGGCTTGCAACACTGATAAACCTCAAAGCTGAAGTTTCAGTGGTTGAAAGAAAGCCAAGATGGAGTGCAGTTCCAGAAAAGCATTTGCTATGTTACTAGTCTATGGTGGCAAATTTAACTTGCTTAGAGAATAATACTAAAGGTTGGCAACCTTGACTCCAAAGGAAGTTCCATAGAACATTGCCTTCATATGCAACGTGAATGTGAATTATATCCTACCAGTCAAGTTAAAACCGCCCACGTTCCGTTTGTAACGAGTGTGAGTACAGGGAAACAAATATTGTCACTTTATTCATTCCCTTGTCGCAGCTTGTGTTCAATATTGTATTAACCGCGACGATGGGATGGAAATCTAAGACACACTAATGGTACCGAAACAAGACCTGGTAGAGTCGTGAATAAGTGTCTCGTCTCTAGTCTTGAAATAATAGACACAAAATCCACAAGAAAAATTCTTATCGTACAAATTACAAAAAAATTAGTTTAGTTTGAGCACATTCAACATCAGTCTCGTTTCGATTCTTTAGCTCGGTTATCGATCCGTTACGAGCTTTAAATATCGAAGTGAGAGCGAGACTAGATTCTTTGAGACTTTTTAAAATCGTGATTAAACCGAGACTTTGATAAAGAATAATGTGCGATATTTGGAACGAAATTTACTTTATTACGACGTCTTATTCAGACACACATGGCGGATATCTACTTGTCTCTAGAGAGAAAAGTCTTATATTTTGTACATCGTAATTGGAAAGTTAATTCATTATTATTGGCATCTATGAACCTGTGAAGCGTGGTTGTATACAATCAGGATAAAAAAAGCAGGGAAGACAGAGAGAGATGGGGGATAAGAAAGCGAGAGAGATAATAGCAAAAGGAAAGCTAGAGAGAGAGAGAGAGAGAGAAATAGGGAAGCCAGGGAGAAAGAGAGAATACGTAAGACAGAGAGCGGGAGAGACAGGGAAGCGAGAGAGGGAGAGAGAAATAGGGAAGCGAGGGAGAGAGAAAGAAATACGTAAGACAGACAGACAGAGAGAGAGAGAGAAATAGGGAAGCTAGAGAGAGAGAGAGAAATAGGGAAGCGAGGGAGAGAGAAAGAAATACGTAAGACAGACAGACAGAGAGAGAGAGAGAGAGAGAGGAATAGGGAAGCGAGGGAGAAAGAAAAATACGTAAGACAGAGAGAGAGAGAGAGACAGAAATACGTAAGACAGAGAGAGGGAGAGATAGGGAAAGAGAAATAGGAGGGAAGCGAGGGAGAAAGAAAGGAATACGTAAAACAGAGAGAGATAGGGATCCGAGAGAGAGAGAGAGAGAGAGAGAGAGAGAGAGAAATAGGGAAGCAAGGGAGAAAGAAAGAAATACGTAAGACAGAGAGAGAAAGAGTGGGAGAGAGAGGGAGAGAGAAATATAGGAAAGCGAGAGAAATAAAGAAATTGAAAAGCTAGAGAGACAGACAGGCAGAGAGAGTGAGAGAGAACCAAAGAAATATAGAAGCGAGATGGAAAAAATAACTAGAGAATCGAGAAAAATAAATAAATAAATATAGAATAAGACACGTAGAAAGGGACAGAGAAGGTAACATAATAACAGAAGATCGATAGAGAGAAAGAATGAAGATGAAACAGAAAATGTTTAGAAAACAGAAGAAGGATTATCAAGAAGAAAGGCACTAAAACTAAGAAAAGAAGATCGACAGCTAGAATGAAGATACAAGAAAAGGAATAAGCAAAGAAAGGCACACATAAGTGCGAGAAATAAAGAAGAAGTAGGTATTTTTACTTATTCCAAGGGGGTTAGGTGCCCCACCCCCATCCCTGCGGGTGCCCAAAAAGAGATCCACAGGTTTCTATTTGCTTCAGTTAGAACAGTAGAGGGGTAAATACCATATAAGGGCTATGGAGCACTCTATCATTGCTCATGCCATCTTCAGAGCGTATCATCAATCTCTGTTGTGTCCACTGGAGCTCTTTCTGTTTCCGGGTGAGAGAAGAGATACAACAGTGCAGTACAAGAGTACCGACAGTAGGGTACTTTTCAGAACAAACAAGTTTTGACAAAGAAACATGTCTTGTATTATCAATCATATAGTAAAGTTGCCGAGCGTGGAATAAAGTACTGAAGAACAGAATGTTAGCAGAAGACGTTAATGGCATGAAAAAAAGACGATGTCAGTGGAGAACAGACGCCAGCACACGAAATAATGAATTACTGGAACTATAATTCTGGAATTTGAAGCCAAGTGCGTCATGCAAAGATTGGTTGAGTTGATGTCCACTTTATGCACAGTAAGGTTAATCGGGACTGGGCCTACAGTTTAAAGTGGGATCCGAACCACTATATGCCTTCACCGGGAATCAAACCTGGGACCCCTTGATTACAAGGCGACGACGCTACCACTGCGCCAACGGGAAGGCCCCGTCATGCACAGAGGACGCCATTCAAAGTAGTTCTCTTTATCTATTTATTAAGACAACCAAGTCAGGATATGAGACACACTTGGCACGGGTAAGGATAACTTACGCTTTTGCTTCAATGAAAGCAAGAAAAGTTAAATTCTAATTATCTTGTTTCTGAGATATAACTTGGGATTTATCAATATTTGTAAATTTTACTTAAATGTGTAATACATAGGTTATAACGATTAAGTTCTCTCAATCAGAGTTGAACAATTTAAAATTACAGTTGATTCTACTGAGAAGTTACCGCACACTGTATTATTTATATTCATTATTCTTAATCCTATCTTCTTTTACTTGTATTGGGTTGGCAACTAAGTTCCAGCGGTTTTTTTTAATTGGAAAAATCTCTATGACATTAAATACGTTTGGCACGAAGGTGTACATCATGCGAAGAGAATATATTGTTCTACCTAAATTTATGTTTCTTTGTTACTAAGACACATTTTCTTGTTATTTACAGATCATTAAAATGGAATGTCAAGTTGAGAAGAATGAGCATTTTCGACACCTCCTCCTTTTTGCCTTTAATCAAGGTTCTAAGGCCGCAGAAGCTGCTCGCAACATTTTTGCTGTGTATGGAGTGGGTGCTATAGCTGAAAGAACCGCCCGTGATTGGTATGCGAAGTTCAAAAAAGGAAATTTTGACCTCAAAAGACGCATCTCGTTCTGGCCGTCCAGTTGAGTTCGATGAAGAGCGATTGAACCACCTGTTGCATGAAAATCCGCGTCAAACAACAAGGGATCTGGCAGAGACAATGGGTTGCTCCCACACTACTATAGAGAAGCATCTTCACTCGATGGGAAAGGTTCAGAAGTGTGGAGCATGGGTGCCTCACACTTTAAGTGTCACCAACAAAAATCAACGAGCCACAATCTCCGCTGGTTTGCTTGCTCGGCACCGTGCAACCCATGGATGGACACAAGGAACGATTTCTTCACCGAATCCTTACTGGCGATGAAAAATGGTGCCTTTACATGAATATGAAGCGGCGTAAGGAATGGCTGAGCCCCGGGAAACAAACGACCCCACGCGCGAAACAGGAACTTCATCCGCGTAAAACGATATTGTGCGTATGGTGGGACTGGGAAGGGAACCAAACGATCAACGCGGAACTCTATGTGCAACAAATGGAACGACTCAACACGGCTATTCAAGAGAAAAGACTGAATCGGCAGCATGGTGTTCTTTCGCTGCACGACAACGCCCGCCCTCATATCGCCAATATGACCAAGGACGCCATTCAAGCTCATGGTTGGGAAGTGCTGCCACACCCACCATACTCTCCAGATTTGGCACCAACCGATTTTCACCTCTTTCGATCTCTTTCAAATGCTATGCGGGGAGTTTCGTTCAATACTGATGCAGAATTGAGAGCTTGGTTGGATGACTTTTTCGAGTCTAAACCACGTGATTTTTACCGACGAGGTATTGAAAACCTTGTTGAACGTTGGCAAAACGTTGTAAACAACACAGGAGAATACATTATTGATTAACTACTTGTATCTGTTTATTGAAAACTAACCTTTCAACACCTTCCTTAAAAAACGGCGGGAACTTAGTTGCCAACCCATTAGATAAACGTTTTTAAAATCAGAAATGGTAACTACGATTCTTTAAATATGCCCTATATTATTTTTCTTTTGTTTCCTAATTGCAAATCATGGCATAAGAAGAAAATATCGAAGGATGAGCAAAAATTTCGACACTTGGGCGTCAAAATATCTAACTACGGGCACTGGCGTACGCAGGGGGTCTGATGGGGCTAGAGCCCCCTCTCCGAAATCTTGAGCAAATTAAAATTTTCTAATAAAAGCAGCGAAAAACCAGGGTGGTAAATGTAAACCCCCGTTGAAATGACCCCCGATTGGCATTTTTGAGAATATAAAGTTCTAAATATACGAAATATGTTATTGTGTATACCGCCCCTCTGGAAAGTGGTTGTGTACTATCGACCTTCATAATTACAGGCCCTCCCGAAATACAATCCTGCGTACGCCAGAGCCATTCGTTTAATGCTTTGGTGCAGTCTCTGTTCCCAATAAGCTACCCTGTGATTTTTTTTAAAAATGTATTTATCTTTGAAAGAACACCACAACTTAAACCCTCAATGGAAGCTTCACCGTGACACTCAAAATCTTTTCGTAATTCACTGCTGCAAAATGGCCAACTTGCGACTCCATATTTTCCTCCCAACAAGAGACCTATCCCACAAACAATTCTGCGGCTGATTCCGTAGGATTATTGCCCTCGTAATTTCCCAGCGAGCATGAACGGATGATGGAGGTGGAAACGTAGGGCTGAAAGGTTATTGCAATTGTGGGACTTTACGATGTCTAGTCGGCCTAGTTCTTGCTATTGCTTTTCGGCGTTTTCCTTTCTCTCCCTCTCTCACTGTCTCCTGCTCCTTCTATACTTCCCTCTATGTATCCATTTCTTTCTCTCTCCCCGAATCTCGTAGTTCTCTATCTTTCTTTAGTTCTCTCTCTCTCTCTCTCTCTCTCTACATGCTTCTTTATTTGTTTCCCTCTGTGTCACCCTCTCCCTCTTTCTTTTCACCCCTTCTCTGTGTTCCTTCTGCTCGTCTTTCTCTCCGTCTTTCTGTTTCCTGTCACTTCTGTTCTCGTCCCTCGCTCTTTTTCCCAATCTCAATGTCTTTCTACCTGATTCGACATATTTCTCCTTTCTCTTCTCCTTCTTTTTCTACTTCTCTCTCCCTCTCTTGTTTTCTGCATTCCTGTTTGTCCCTCACTCTTTTTTTCTCTATCTTTCTCTTTCTCTCTCTTTCTCTCTCTCTCTATCCAGCTCTCTGGCTATATCTTGCCCCTGATCTCTGATTTTCTCTCCTCTCTCTTTATTTCCTTATCTGCTCCTTCTATCTTTCCTTCTCTCTCTCCTCTTTCAATATTAGCTATCCCCCTTTCTTTCTCTCTGTCCACCAGACTCCCTCTCTTACTCCCTCTTTCTCTCCGTATTTCTCTTTGTCCTCCTTCTCTAACTCTCTCTCTATCTCTTTGTCACTCTGTCCGTCACTCTTTCTCTCCCTCTCTCTATCTGTCGTTAACAATCTCCCTTTCTCTCTATCCAGCTCTCTCACCAGGGGCGCCGACTTGTCAAAATTATTGGGGGGGGCTCTGCTCACTGAAATAAATTAATTAATGACTCACTCCCTCCCTTTTTTTAAGTTTTGGACTCAGTGTTCGGAATCTCATAAAAGCCCATGATTTACTCAAAAATATCAACATTTGTATTTACAGTTCGAATGCAGACTATTAATTGTCCACGGATGGATATGTCACAAGTTTCGTCAACCATAATAACAAAATATTCCCGACTTTTAATATCTGCTACCACGGAGCGCAAAACAGATCTCCCTAATAACAGTTGGGCTGAAAAGTTCGTAGGCTAACAAAGTAAAAAATATTTTTTTGACAAAATTCGATTTTATTATTCAATATAGTTGCCTTCGAGGGCGATACAACGATTATAGCGGTCATACAATTTTTCGATGCCATTTTTATAGTACGATTTCTCTTTAGCCTCAAAATAGGCCTCAGTTTCGGCGATTACCTCTTCATCAGTGCTAAATTTCTTTCCAGCGAGCATTCTTTTAAGGTCTGCAAACAGGAAAAAGTCACTGGGGGCCAGATCTGGAGAATATGGTGGATGGGGAAGCAATTCGTAGTCTAATTCATATAATTTTGCCATCGTTTTCATTGATTTGTGACACGGTGCATTGTCGATTGTGAGCACGCGCGGCACCCATTTTGCACACAGCTTTCGCATGTTCAAATATTCATGCACAATATGTCCAACACGTTCCTTTGATATTTTTAAAGTCTCAGCTATCTCGATCAACTTCACTTTACGATCATTTAAAATTATTTTGTGGACTTTTTTGATGTTTTCGTCGGTAACAGCCTCTTTGGGGCGTCCACTGCGTGCATCGTCTTCGATGCTCATTTCGCTTCGTTTAAATTTAGCAAACCACTTCTCAACGGTTGATTTTCCTGGTGCAGAGTCCGAATAATGTTTATCAAGCCAAGCCTTGGCTTCAACAGTATTTTTTTTCGCCAAAAAGCAATGCTTTATTAACACACGAAATTCTTTTTTATCCATTTTTTCACAATAACAAAAGCTGCTTCACTCACAATGCTATATCTCACGAACTAATTATCCGGCAGCTGTGAAATTTATACACGTATCTTTTGAAGGTTAGTACTAAGTAAAAATCACATGGATTTAATTCTAGTAACGCCATCTATGAGTCAGCCTACGAACTTTTCAGCCCAACTGTTATATCAATGATCTCGTTCTGAATGTCATGTTAGAGCCATTTGTAGCCCAAACGTCATATCCACTACCCTAGTTCATGCACACCGTCTTTTGAAACTCTTTTTACTAAAAATTTTAACAATACTCATAATTACATACTTAGTATAGAGTAATAAGTCATGTGTTTTGCTGTCTCTGGTCATACCCCCTCCCCCTCAAGTTGATGGTTTAGCGTTTCAGCTCCCAAACTTGATGTTCTAGAACATTTCAAATGTGTATTTAAAGTTAAGATCATTTCAGAGTAAACTTTACAAGAGAAGCAAAATAATACATTAGATCCTCTTAAGCATAATTGAGGACTAAGAGTGGTAAACGTTGTAAGTGCCAAAAGCGAAAGTGTTGGGAAATCGCATCGTTCAGAACATCAGCCCGTAAGAACGTTCACACTAGTGACCTCTTTACACGCCCTTTGAACTACTTAGAGGGCTACCAGCCACATTTCACGTTTACCACATTGTAAAGCATGGCACATTTCACAGTTTAACGTGGAAAACGGTGTTTGAATTATTGTGGCACTTACAGCGTTTACCAATTTCAGTCTTCAATTATTTGGGGGGCACGAGCCTCCCAAGCCCCAAGCTTCTCTTGCAGCAAAACAAAGGCAAATAAACTTTTGTCTTTGCCTTCTCAAGAAGCAACAGTGGTTGTCCACCAGACATCGATCAAGAACCATCGACTCTCTCAACGTGTATTCCCTTTGAGAACCCATGAACCGTAACGCCTTGCGAGAAATGCAACGGTCGCTGATCCTACGGGAGGAAATTTATTACAGAAATCCCGAAGCACGGAGATGACTCGATAGCTGAAAATCGTGATCCACCCTCCAAGTTCTTCACGGTGACCCTGTTTCCTCAAAGGTTTCTTGATTGCGGAGAGCATGGTCTAGCACCAGGCAGGTGCAGCAAGGTGTGTGTCCACGACTTCAGCCGCGAGACAATGCAATGGGGCTGCAGTCAGATGGACGCGCATGATAGCTGAACCAGTTCCCGATCACGATATCTGCCATGGATGATCTTCTCGTATGATGACTTGACAAAGATGTTAAGTCATGTGGAAAATATGGGTGTTGGTGCCTTGAAGACGAGAAATCCACGAACTGACACTTGGTTGGACCTAGATCATAATACTTTGCGAATCAATTTAAATAGGGTCCAGGAACCTTTATTCGGATGAATTTAAATACGGTTCAGGAACATATTTTCCGGATCAATTTAAATACTGTCCAAGTTTCGCATTGAAATGAAAGAATACGCGACATGGATCAGATTTAAATTGTGCTAGAAAAGAAGTTCCGGTCCCGTTACGGAACCCATTACAATGTATGGATTCCTGGATCTGGAACAACCCTGCCCTGAGGGATAAGGGTGTGGGTGGTCGATTTCATACACTCCTGGCATACAAACTTTAATAAAATTGATGGATTAATTTTGTTTGCGCTTTTTTTTTACCACTTTTGCCTAATCGCTAAGATGAGGATGAGTGATGATATGATGAAATTAGCTCAGACACGATTCGAACCCGGGACCACTGACGTTGCAGCGCACTATGCTAACCACTCCGGAGGTCGGCAACTTTGTTGCAATAATAGCGGTAAATGCATGAGATGTGAAATCTAAACTAACTAGCTTGTACCGTCTTGATACACATGCTACTTTAGGGTGTCTACCAAAATAAGAAGTTTAATGACATACTTTTTGTAAAATGCCTAAAAATAGGACAAGACTACAGGTTAGAAAGCTGATTTTATTGTAACTCATTCTTAAATTCTTTAGCTACAATATAAAAATAATTACAATGTAGAATGATATATGCTCAAAGAACAACTAGTAATATTCGTTTGAAGTGCAAGATGCAATTTTTCAAGCACTGAAATAGTACGCCTAAAATGACATAGTACGTGATGGTAAAATGACATGCTGTGTAATTTTGATTGAATTGTTATTTTAAGTCCACTTTATGCACAGAAGGGCTAGTCGGGACTGGATCTACAGTTTATGTGCCCCACTGGGTATCGAACCCGGGACCCCTTGATTTCAAGCCGACGACGGAAAGTATAAGATAAATGTATCCTCATTTTCTCTATTAGGGTAAGCCGGCCTCTGTGGCGGAGTGGTTAGCAGAGCGCGCTACAACGCCAGGGGTTCCGGGTTCGAGTCCCGGGTAAGGCATGGGTATTTGTGTTTGTCCAGATGATATGAAACTGAGAAACTGTAACAATTCAAGAGTGTAAAAGTGAGAAAAGTGTGAATGGTGGGAGATACCTGCGTGTAGGGGGTATTTCCTTGATATATATAAAAATAAGAGTGGTTAGTACATCGCATTACGACGTAAGGGGTCCCGGGTTCGAATCCTGGCCTGGGCATGGATATTTGTGAGTGTCCATTCAACAATTTCATCACATCATCACTCATCCCCATCTTCGTAAATTAGTCAAAAGTGGCACAAAAAATCGAAGTAAAATAAAGCAAATCAAATTACATACAGTAATTTTAGACGGATCAGACAACATGAAAAAAAGTTATAAAGTGTTTTTCTCAGACGCCAATAGAACATTCCACGAAACAGTACATTCTCGTTTAAGCCATTGAACACTATGCACAAAAAAAATCCTATTGTTAATCCGATAGTGTACAGTTTAAGATGTGCAAATACATTTCCCGCTACTTGCAAAATAAAACTTCACCATCTACTTTTTCACAAAATCACTTGCCAACAACAGCACGTTCGTCGTACACATTAGTCACTTCACAGGTTCCAGTTTTTTTTACATTGTGCATCGGAAGGACTGAATTGCCTTCGCCTGTAAACCTCCACATCCGAGAAACACGCAGTGCCGTAGAATGAGCATTTCGGATGGGAACGCCAAGTTAGGAGGAAGGGTAGGCCTTCTTTTTTTTTTGCTTAAGAGTTTACTTATGGAATTAGCCGACATATGTATTGTCTATTTAAAATCTCATTGTGTTCATTACATTAAGTCAGACGGGTTCCGATAAAACATGATCCATGCTTGTTTTATCTAGAAAATAAGATGCCTCAGTGTGCAATAAATGCTTGGAGCACTGGTGTTTTAAACCATTTTTAATTAAATTGCTCAAGTCAGAAACACCGTACACCATTCGGAGTATTTTGCTCCACACGTAACACATGTGTAGCAAAACAGTATTTTATAATCAAGGAAACCTTTCGGCATGACGCAAGTAATTAAAAAAACCTACCTGAATCACAAGCGCCTCTAGAACAACAGTAGACTTCATTGTTGTGGATGATACAACTATTGATTGATTTGGTTTATTTTACTTCACTTTCTACCACTTTTGGCTAATCGCAAATATGAATATGAGTGATGATATTGATGAAGAGACACTCACGTAGGCCGGGATTCGAACCGGAAACCTCTGGCGTCTTAGCGCGCTGTGCAAAACACTCTGACACGAAGGTGGGTGGATGATCCAACAATCGTACACTCTACTGACGTAACAGTGCCTATTATAGCTCTTTTCAGTTCTTACGGCGGGCGCTCTAGAAGCTGGCAGGGGAAGAGGGGAGCGGGGATTACGCAACAGACCAACCAGACAACAGCAGTGGCGCCGAGAGACACGACGCGGCCGGAAAAAGCACTACGTGAAACTCGTTCTACTGGCCGCTACGTTGCTTATCGCGCTGGATTGGTCGCTTCCTCACTCCCCACTTCCCCTGCCAGCTTCTAGAGCGCCCGCCGTAAGAACTGAAAAGAGCTATAGTAGTAATTCAGAGTTTCAGACCACTGTTTATTGTATCTTGAGAATGCTGATAAACATTTTAAAATAATTTTGTCAAGAGATCATACGATGTTAAGAGTTTTGAAACGAATGCTAAACATTTCCACTGGCACAATATTAGGCAGTTAGATACTAACGAAAAAATATTTTTTTTTAAATAAATAGTTTTGTGGGTTAGGTGGTAGAGCAGCTACAGGCTGAACTTCTACCACGAGGACTTTATCAACTTGTTTGACAAAAACTGTTTTGTTCTTTTAATTTTTAATGCACTTCACTGTTCTTGCGATAAATTACCCAATGCAGTGGTCATTAAAGATACGTCAGTCAATATTGCGTATTGTAGCATCACACAGCAGGAGCACGAGCACGAAAAACAGGGTAGAAATTCTACTTCTGTCGTCTGCATCGGAAGTACAGCGCCTTGAATCGGAAGGCAGGAAAGGTCACATGGCCCCTAGAACCAATCAGGTGCTCCGCTCCGTACGCCAGCGTATGGCGAGAGCATTTCGCCCATGCTGTAGAGATCCAAGCCACAAGCTTTCCCTCCTTCTCTCTGCCTACAGGCAGGCATGGTCCTGTACGCCAAACCTAGCCGGCGTCCGGCAAGCAAAGACATTAGAGAAATGCTACAAGGAGAGCTGTTAGTGGAGCGTTGTAGACGGATCGCGAAAAATAGCTTTTATAATGCCATTATGCTCAAACATGTATATAATTAGTCACGTTTTACTTTATATTTACAGCATTTACGCATTTTTAAAATTTGAAATCAGGGAACGCCGGGCGTATGGGCATATTAGGACGCTACGCTACTGCATTTTAGGTCAGTTTCCCCTATAGTTGGGCATTAAGAAAATATACATTTTTATTGAATGAAAAATTCCTACCACAAGACCAGTTTAGAAGTTAATATAAGAACTGTTGCTGTAATTTAACAAAAGATTTAGACTTGCTTTAATTATTAATTCATGAAAAAAGAAATGCATCAGACTTCATACTGGATGGGTAATGGCCACATTACCTTATTTTTACATGCACACAAGCATGTAATTCTTAAGAAGCAAAGTGAACAAACCTTAACCAAAACTCAATTCAATTTTAGATTTCCAAATATTTAATTTTATCAAATCCCAGAACAGGTACAGTGTCTCTAAAAAGTTTTAGGGCAACGACATTTTAAACTAGGCAACCCAATTTACACAAGACGTTCGTGGGTTGCGTGTAGAGTTATGCTCAATTTCAGGATTGCCACATGCACAATATATAATTATGAAATACGCGAAATAAATAAATCTAAGTACGAGTATTTATTGTATAAAACTAGAAAAAATATTAGTATTACATTTGTTGCAAATGAAAAATCCTTTCTGAAAGAAAGAAAATCGATTTTCTAGTACTTCATTGCTGATGAGTCTACACAAAGAAAAGAGAAGAGAGAAAACGAAAGGGGACAAAAGAGAGGAGAACAGAGAAAGGGGAAGAGGAAAAGTAAAGGAAGGGAAGAAAATAGAGGACAGAAGTGGATAGTAGAAGTAATGAGGGGAAAGGAAAAAGATTCGAGGAGAGATGAGGAAAATGGAGCAAGAGGAGATATGAGGAGGAAAACGAGATGAGAGAATAGGGGAAGAGTAGTTTGGAGAGGAGAGGAGGAGACAAGAAGAGGGGAGTGGAGAGTAGAGTAAAAGAGAAAAAGAGAAGAACGAAAATAAGAAGACAAGAGTGTAATGGAGTCGGAAATCGAAGAGAGGAGAGGAGATAAGATAAGTGGCGAAGAGTGGGATGGAGACAAGATACGAGATAAGTAGGGAAGGCGATATGAGATAGAAGCAGAGGAGAAGGCGGGGAAAGAAGAAGGAGAAGAGAACAACAGAAGGGACTGGAGTCGAGAGGAGAGAAGAGGTAGTTACAGAAAATATCGTCTCAGCGTCAAGAATAGATACATTGATCAAATTATCGACATGAAACAATCAATAACAATTTGAAATGTATTAGAGAATGTATTAGATCAGTGCGAAATGCCTTTTGGCTGAGTTCAGAGCAAGAAAAAATCTTCCACGTAAGATCTTTGATTTTACCTGCGATTATATCACTAAAAACATGAATGTAATTTTAATATTTATAAGAATTATTCAAATATTCTCACTTTTTGGGTTCGTTGAAATGGAGATTTTGTTATTTAATATTTCCCCTCCACATTACAATGAACACATAGGGACAATGAACACAATGGGATATGTCTAAAACTTACGAAACTTTTCTGCCACCAGAGTGGTTTGAACCTACGACCATCAGGTTGACAATCCTTAACGTTAACCACTACCCTACAAGCTTTCGCTTCTGAAAGCAGGTAGAAGGACCTGCCCAATGTGAAATGTAGATGCAACTCTCCTCCTACATGTAATGTGCAAAGAATAGTTGTTTGTAACAAAGCAAACGAAGGCACGCGTAGTACGAATCGGCGAAAACATTTAATGGAGAATTGCACATGATGGATACTTTTCAGTCGATATTTGTGGAGGTATCTTTGCATTGAACTCGAGTGGGAAAATGGGTAAAATTAGTATGTCCTGAATTGCCACAAATATAAATAGTTATTTCATTAATATTTGTCAATATCTTGGAAGCAGTGCACAATTATCGTTAGAGTATCATAATTTACGATCTTATACATGAAAATATCCCTTTGAACGTGTGTCAATTCATTTTTCTTAGATATATATAAATTCCATTACACTCTTGTCCTCTTATTTTCGTTCTTCTCTTTTTCTCTACTCTCCACTCCCCCACCTTTCGCTTCCTCCCCTCATGTTCTCTCCTCTCATTTTCCTCCTCTCTTCTCTTCTTTGCTCCATTTTCCTCATCTCTCCTCGAATCTCTTTCCTTTCTACACACTACTTCTCCTCTCTTCGTCTATCCTCTCTTTCTTCTCACCTCTACTTTTCCTCTTTTCCTATCGCTTTCACTCTCTTCTCTCCTTTGTCACCTTTGGTCTCCTCTCACCTCTTTTTCTTTCTGTAGACTCATCAGCAATGAAATACTAGAAATCCTATTTTTTTCCTTTCAGAAAGAATTTTGTCATTTGTGATGTAATAGTGATATTTTTATATTTTTATACAATAATATTTTTTTCTTTATTTCCTTCGCGTATTTCATAATTATATATTGTGCATGTGGCAACCTGAAATTGAGCATAACTCTACACGCAGCCCACCAAAGCCTTGCGTAAATTGGGTTGCCTAGTTTAAAATGTCGTTGTCCTAAGACTTTTGAGAGACACTGTACCTAATAATGTAAATTCACTATACTGTAAAAATAGCAAAAAATCTTCACCACAAGCATAATTTCTTGACTTTTCCTTGACTTTCTTGACCAGCCTGTTGATTTCCTGACTTTTTTTATTTTCTTGACCCAACTGTTAATTTCCTAACTTTTCCTTGACTTTCTTGACCTAACTTTTGATTTTCTGACTTTTCCTTGACTTTCTTGACCTCTACTGTTGATTTTCTGACTTTTCCTCGAACTTTTTGACCTAACTGGTGATCTGACTTTTCCTTGACTTTCTTGACCTAACTGTTGATCTCCTGACTTTTCCTTGACTTTCTTGACCTAACTATTAATCTCCTGACTTTTCCCTGACTTTCTTGACCTAAATGTTGATTTCCTGACTTTTCCTTGACTTTCATGACCTAACTGTGGATTTCCTGACTTTTTCTTGCCTTTCTTGGCCAACCTTTTGATTTCATGACTTCTCCTTGACCTAACTGTTGATCTCCTGACTTTTCCTTGACATTCTTGACCTAACTATTAATCTCCTGACTTTTCCCTGACTTTCTTGACCTAAATGTTGATTTCCTGACTTTTCCTTAACTTTCATGACCTAACTGTGGATTTCCTGACTTTTTCTTGCCTTTCTTGGCCAACCTTTTGATTTCATGACTTCTCCTTGACCTAACTGTTGATTTCCTGATTTTTCCTTAACCTAACTGTTCATTTCCTGACTTTTCATTGACTTTCCTAGAGGTGACGAAGGACCGGCAGTCGGTAGGTACACCTAGGCCCTTCATGGGCTGTTGCGCAAAGGATTAATTTTTTTTTATTATTATTATTATTATTAGTTATTGCATGAGCACCATAAATTCAAATTTAAGCAATGTTTTTTTTTTAGGGAACAACACTATTTTTGGGGAAAATGTGCCTTGTTTGCCCCCCTGCAAAAAAGATACCTTTCTTGCCCCTCCCTGGAAAAAATCCTGCGGACGTCTATGCTAAGAAGTTCGGAGGATTTCCTTTTCTCTCAAAGTCGCACCCAGTCCCTTGCTTGGCATGGCGAGAGGGAAAACCGCGCCCCTCAGGCAAGTTACACTGGCTAGGGTGTAACATTTCTTGTTTTTTCTTTTTATGTGTGTATTAGTGTGTGCGCGTTAGAGCCACTGGACAAAGTAGAAAACCGGCAACACTGCAAGGACACAAGCGAAGTTTTGGCGTCTTTGGGGGACGAAGGATACGACAAGATAGATGTAACAAACAGGAGTGAGGGTGTGTATTTCGAGGTGTCAATAAACTTTGCGTATTTGCATACACAGATGCAGGGGAACACTTTGGAAAACAAGTAAGAGTAAATTTCTTATATCGGACAAACGACTGAAATTTGCTAGTTCATTTAATTTGAATATTCGTACTTCCGTATTCTGCACTGAGAAACATTGCTGAAGGTGGCATTTCGCTTATTTCACGGAAATAAGCTCTATTTCCGACATATCGAGTAAGTTTCCTTCGTTTCTTTTTGCCTTCGCACAGTTTCACTACCGTACTCGGCATGCAGTGTTTCCACCCCATTGCACCCAAAAACACCTACGTAGCCCCACAAACCATTGACGCATAGCCACAAGGACCATTTCCGGTAAGGTTAGGTTAGGTTGGGTCACGTTAAGTAACTATAGTTAAAAATTGGTTTAGGAAAAAAATGCGTAGCCCCACACACCATTCTCGCATAGCCCCACGAACCATTGACACATAGCCCCACAAACCATTTGCGGGAACGTACCTTCTTCAGTTACAAAAACACGTGTTTGGAAACACTGACCGGCATTGACCGTGATTACGTCATCACACACAGGCAACATCCGGCTGGAAGGAAATGTATGCAACATCTTTCGTGCATCGGTCACACATTTATATCGAAAAATAGATGATTTACCGGCAAAATTCAATGAACGATGCGAGAAAACACTTTCCCGAACTTCCACAACTAAAGAACTAAAGAAATAAAGAAACTGCATTCGATAAGTAATTTCTCCTGTAAATTTGAAGAAATCCGTTTGTCCGATATAAGAAATTTACCCAAGTAAGTGAAGTGCAACTGGTGTGCAGGTGGCGATGGTGAGTGGGAGAGAGATATTGATACCACTCCACCCCGGCCGAGAGGACAAAAGGAGTTCCGAGTGTGGAAGCCGGAACATCAGCCAGCCTAGAGGAAGGTAAAAGGAAGCTGGGACCTGGAGCCGTGACCAGTGCCAATTCACCGCCCCCTTATCTCCTTCAACAACGGATCACAACCCCCCCCCCCCCCCTATCTAAAGGAAGAACAGTGCGTGAGTGAGTGCCATGTCTCTACCCTCAGAAAAGGTAAAGCACTTGCTTTGCCAAAATGTAGTTAAATTAATACATTTACGAACGAGGAGATTCGAATCTCGTAAGCGTTCGAGCTTACGGCCGCCTCAATTCCTGCGCCGCATCCCCAGCTGTTCTCTCACTTGCTCTGGGCCAGAATAGTCTGGCCTATGCGCAAAGGCATGCGCGGAGGCATAAAAGAGTCTCCGCAGGGAACGAGCGAGGAGGTGGTAGCCCATTGGTAGCCATAAGACAACCAGCCGTGTTCCTTTTCGGCTGGCACGACGCGAGAGCTTTCGCATTGTGTTGACATAGTTGCAAACTTCACAGAGAAGTGACTAATCCTGACCGATTTGTAATACTCGTTGGAGAAGTAATTCGCGATAAAGATACTTTCCTGCATACTTGACAAGAACGAACGTAATACCTTCCCTAAATTTATATAACCATTTAGATAGATGCGTCTGAAGAGCCATCCAGACTTTTTTGTTATAGATTTCTTCCTTAAGAAAAGATATATCCCTTGCTCTCGCGCACACAGACACTCATGTGTTGCAACTGACGTTGACAACATTGAAGACATTTTCTGTACAAAAGAATTGCCTAAATATCAAAGGGAATTCGCATCACCAGGGGATTATTTACTTTAATATTTGCAAAAAATCACACGGAAAATCAATCAGTATAAGAATTTCACTTGGAGATGTAATTCAATTTCTAGCATTGAATTCTAAAAAATTGTAGATCTACATTTCATTTAGCAGATAATCATATTTCAGTTGTTAGTGACACCGACTGTTGATGTACCGTCTGCCGTTCTGGGGTTGCAAATTATAAACAAAGCAAGTCGAGAATACCGTGATCGACTCGGTGTATCTAATTGTTCAGTGTTTTTCTTTTTAGTGAAGTGAAAGTGTCCGATGGTGTGTGAAAGGAAGGGTAGTTAGTAAAGACGAGTCAGATTAGAGCATTATTACATACACAGTTTTCCAAGGTACTATACGATATTAAATTAAAAGTTAAACAACTTGGCTGTCCCACACCAGATTTAAACATAAATTCTATTTAAAAATATTTAAAAAAAAAAAATGGTAAAGGAGACAGGCGTCGAAATTATAATAGTCGCATTTATTTCCTAGAATCTCTGGCCGACCTCCGCACAGCATGCTACGACGCCAGGGATTGCGGGTTCGAATCTCGGCCTGGGCATCGGTGTTCTTTGTGAGTGTTCACTCATCCTTATCTTCGCGATTAGCCAAAAGTAGTACAAATGAGAAGTAAAATAAGCCAAACTTAGGAACTCTGAATTTTTGTCTGCAATTTTAGTAAACAAAGTTCCATTAAAATTACCTCTTTCATTAGATTTCTATGACATATGCTAGCGAAAATTTTTCGATTTCTTGATCACGTTGGCACTATCCATCATACTAGCTGCCAGCCGCCACTGATTCTATGTACGGTGCTCCACATAAGTGACAAGTAGGGATCCCGTTAAACTTTACTTATGGCCATAATAGTTACTTATTTTTGTGTTGTATGTGCCATGCCGGGTTATTGTATATTTTTTATTATCAATAATAATCTATTTACATGTTCAGAACAAAATTTAAGTTCTTTACATATTACCCCCAATATACGAATTAGATATTTATGTGCTACATGCAAAAATTCGATTATATATCCCTTACAAAATATATATTATAAATCCTTTACGAGACTGTTAATTGAGGAAAGTTAAATTTAAAGTGCAAATTACAGTTACTGAAAAAATCACACGCCTAATCGTATAACTTGTTTTTTATATTAATTATTGTGAGTACAAAACAATGAATAACCTTTTAGCTTCTCATGTTCACAACGAAGAAAAGTAACACTTTGCTGCCATCTACACAAAAGTTTTAGATCTTTGGGGCAAAATAATTATTTTTATTTTAAATTTTATGCGAGTTTATGAATTATGTTTGAAGACAAAACATGTAATTATACAAAAGTGATGGCTAATATTTAAAAAAAAATCTAAATACATTCCTGTGTCGTCCTAGAAAGAGCAGAGCAGTGGCGCAAGAGCATTTTTTTTATTTTTGTAGGGGGAAAAGTTCAAACACATAACACGGGTCCTCATTTTGGAACAAGCCACGTAACACCCAATTTTTAAAATAAAATTTGCATAAACTTGTACTGCCAACAAAAAAGCAAGGTAAATTTGATTTTTTTTTTAAATATGTATCTAATGGCTATTCAAGAAAGTTTTTAACGGGATTTAAAAACATGGTTTCATTCTATCCGTTTGCACTCATTTTAAACAGTTCTCACTTCCTTATAAAGTTTCCGAGAGCACACATGAAGTGACGTAACTACAGGGTGTTCGAAAGTCACGCAATCAAGATTTGGAACTTACGTAACTTTTGTACAAAAAGTGATAGAGACATGAACATAGAATTGGATATTAACTTGGTCTACGTAGATATTTTTTTTTAAATATTAAACAATAAAATTATCCTTTACAAGATGGGGAAGCGAAGGTGGAAAAAAGTTTTGTACGAAGTAAAAGAGAAACATGGATAATATACAGTTATGGAGTGGCTTGCAATAATTTTTAATGTGTATCGATGGACTGTGTATGTGTTGATGGAAATGCAAAAAGAAGGATAATTTTTTACGCGTTTTAATGAATTCCGAACGATTTATGACGTTAATTATGGCATATTCATAAAAAATATGTTTTTTTATATATATTGCGAGGTGCACTGGCAATATTGGTCGTGTCAGAGGGCAGCACCAAGTGGATCTGGTTATGTTATTCAATAAAATAAAAGAGTTGAAACTTATCCTACAGGAAGATAAGAAGGTTCGGTAAGTTAGGTTTGTAATAAAAAAACATACTTCTTTACATTATAAAAATTTTAAACATTGGTTAGAATGGACTTCTGCTGGAAAATTGGCCCCCAATGCCATTCGTGGATCCGCCACTGCGCTGAAGCTATATGATTTGAACATCTGACCTCCTGAATAAAGGCAGAGTTCTTTTCCCCACCATATTTGTAATCTTTTTCCGGTTCAGTGGTGATCTTGAAACGAGGAGAGAAAATATATAACAGATTCCGTTCCTGTTCAGCATTTTCTAGTTCATGAATCACGAATTCCAAGAGTCTGGTAAGGTTGGCAAGAGATGGCGCTGCCCTGAGTCATCTCCTAGCTTTTATCTGTAGTCGAAAGTATTGTGCTATTCGATTCGGTTACGCTGTAATAAGCTCGCGTTAATGGATTTCATACAACTTTACAATGCAATGATTACCAGCGTTCAGGTGCAGGAAAAGACGATTTTTTAAAAAAAATATAAGGTTCTTCTTAATGGTACCTTTCTCGCGAAATTCATGGCCTGGGCATTTTATTTCTGTATTATGCCGCTTTCATCATACACCCTTATATCACTCTCTTTCGTTTCTATATCTTCCTCCTCTCTCTTCTTTTTCTCTCCTTTATCCCCTCTCCCTCTTATTTTGATTCTCTATCTCTGCCCTTCTCTCTCTTTTCTATTTCATTCGTTTATTTCTCTCTACCCCTATATATCTCTTTCTCTGTTTTTCCACTCCCCCCCTCTCTATTTCGTTTCTTCCTCAGTCTCCCTTTCCCACTACCCTTATCTTCCTGTCTCTCGCTTACTGTTCGACCACGGGATATCCGTTCTCCTGCCCCCCCTCTCATGTCTGCACCCACTCGACATACAGGGTGTCTACAAATAAATTCAACTTCGGAGTGTAATAAAAATAAAATGGTAATATATAGGAAATAACTTGTCGTGAGAAAATACTAACTGTGGAAGTGACCGGCAACATTGCCCTGGTTCAAAATACTGGCGAGTGGTGGCGCTAGCTGTATTTTTAACAGAAATGGTGTCTCAAAAGTAAAAAGCTGTGTGTGTGTCTTGGGGTTTGTAGAGACAAAATCTCGAAATCTAGTGCAACGAAAATTCAAGAGATTGTACAAAAGACAGCCGCTTACGACGCGAAAGAGCTTTGGTCAGTGGGTAAAGATTTAGAAGAAAAGGAATGGTTTTAAAGTGTTTGGGGGAATGACATATCTAAACATGTTGCAACCAACAGAGCTCATATGGAGGTTTACTGACCATGTTATATAAAACGTCCACAGTTTGTATGTATTGTAGAACTATAATTTCTTAATTCTCTCTTATAGTTTATTTCTATTACACTAGGAAATTGTATACCTCATTTTTGGACACCCTATATAATAAAAAATGCCAGAAATGTATGCTAAACACTTTTCCCTACACCACAAGTCCACAAGTGAATAGACATAGAGTAAGGCCTGTGGGTAGACACAACCCTCCCACATATCTAAAAATACAGCACCATTCCCAATTGCTTTTTTGACTGACGGTCGTTCCCCTAAAAAGCATGTCAATGTTGGTTTCCCTCCATTTCGATGGGAGAGCGGGTCTTTCACAGTGGAACAAATCAGCGCGTTAAGTCGTTGCTGGAGTTATATTTAGCTGAGATGCCGGAACTCCTATGTTATGTCACCGGTATTTGGAGCTGTCATGTGCAACCCCTCTGACGTTTGGCTTTGAAACTACGCCGCCCCGGATCCCCGTTCCCTAAACGACCTTCTCCTCACTTCCGGAAAAAAGTTTACGTCCAGAGGCGTCGCCATCGGAGGGTGAGGGGGACCCTAGCCACCGTTATATAGTTTTTGCCAACAAAAAGCCTACAAAATAAATTTTCAAAGTTTTCCACAATAAATCGAAATTGACAAGCACAGACGTAGAGAGAGATAGAAGAAATATACCGAAATAGAAGAAAAAGCAAGGCAAAAGAGTAACAAAGCAAGGCAGAAATATAAGAATAAGGAAAAAGAGGGAGAGAAAGATGAGATAAATATATGGAGAAACAGAGAGAGGAAGAAAGATAAGGAGAGAGAAGCAGAAGAAGGAAGACAGTAAATAAGAAACAAATGGAGAAAGAAAAGAGAGAGAAAACGGAGTAAGGAAGAAAGAAAAGGGGTATAGTCGACGCGCTAGCTACATTAACGACCGGCTGGCTTTGAATTCCACGGAGCTCGCCCACCAGCTGCAACAATCATATTCAACCCACAGTGTTGCCACACATCTACTCTACGCCACCTTGTCCCTCCGCGCACAAGCACCTTCCCACGGTCTCCACATTGAAGTTGCAAAGTACGGCAACAGCATATCCGCAGTCATGTGACTGAGACTCCACGTGGAGTAGACGAGCAGAATGCCAGCTGCGCCCATTGGCTGAGGGTTGAGTGTGATTGGACGAAAACAACTCGCCCGCTGTTTATCCCCACCCACGTTCGTGGTGGCGGCTTTCTTCAGTTCTTCGACGTTAAAGAAGTAAATGCGTGGACTATACAGGGTTCTCACATAACCTCTGAATGTATTTCCCTGAGATCTCCCCGAGTTTTCCAGAATCCTTATTTTTCCCCAGAGTACTTGATACACAGTTAATAATTATTATAAATTTATATTACAATAGCCTGTTCCACTTCCCCCACAGCCACACCATCCTCACCTCCCTTATCATTATTATTAGATTAGACACATTGATTGATACCAGCATATATATGCATATCAATGAATTGGTTTATAAGTAAAATTTCCAGTAATTTTACAGATCAGATGTATTTATAAAGTGCATGTAATTTAGTGCATTATTGTTGTTACTTTTAAATGAAAACATTATTCATATGTTATGGTTTTGTGTGGAGCGTTACCCCCACACCCCCTATACGCCTTCATGGCGTGGTGCTATGCACAGGGGAACACTTTACCTTTTTTTTTACCTTTTTATGGTTTTGTAAAGTATGTATTTCCTTTTCAAAGGTAAAACCTATTGTTGTCACATGGTTGCATCCAGTAACTAGGGAAGTGAATGACCCATTTAAGTTCTTCAAGGAAAATTTCCAATTTTATGATGGATCAGTTGAATATCGGTAATCCATATTACTCATGTCAATAGTTTATTGGTATTGACAAAAAATGTCATATTAGTTCATTATCAATTACTATTATTACATTCTAATAGCAATAACAAAACTATTGCAAGAATAAAATAGCATTTCTGCTTTTGATAAAGAAATGTTTACAAATTGACAGAATATTAATTAATGTGTAATGCAAAATAAACATTTATCTAAAGGTCATAGCTATTTCAAAGTAGCTTGTGTAGCAAGTTAATGCAGTTGTAATTATTAGTACGTATTGGAGGATTGTCACTGATATTTGTGTTATTTGGACCTAAAAGGGATGAGGAGACAGGTGAGTGGAGAAGGTTACATAATTTAGAACTACATAATTTGTATTCATGTCCAGATATTATTAGAATAATTAAATGAAGAAGACTTAGGTGGGCAGGCCATGTGGCACGAATGGGAGAGGAAAGAGGAGTTTACAGGATTCTTGTTGGGAAACCTGATGGTAAGAGACCTGTAGGAAGGCCAAGACGAAGATGGAGGGACAACGTTGAGATGGACCTAAGGGAAATCGGTAGAGATGGAAAAGAGTATATAGAACTTGCTCAAGATAGGGACAGATGGAAGGCCTGTGTTGCTACAGCCATGAACCTTCGGGTTTAAGAAGGCTAGAGAGTTAGTTTGTTAGTTAATTTGTGTTATTTCAAATTACCTGAGATTTCCAGGTTTTCAAGCTGTGTAGGAACCTTGGAGGTAAAAAAGAATGGAAAATGGAGAGAAACAGGGGAAGAAAAAAAATCAAATGGAAGCATAGGATGGAAGAAAGAGAAAAACAGAGAAAGGTAGAAAAAGAGAGAGAGGGAGAGAAAGAGAAACGACGGATTAAACAAAACGAGAAACAGTGGAAGAAGAAAAGGATGAAAGGAAAAGACAGAGATTATAGAGAGAACGAAAAAGAGATAGAAGAAGGGAAGGAAAAGGGCGAGAAGCCGGGAAGGATGAACGAAGAAGAGACAGGAACAAAGTGAGGAAAAAAGAGAAAACGGAAACAAAAGAAGATAGAATCAATGAAACACAGAATCAAGAAAAAGACAGGAAGAAGAGGAAAAAATCCGACGGGAGAAAATCAATCACCATGTTACACTATCGCTTTCTAACACCGACTGACAAAATAAGATTGACTCTCTGAGCAGACTGACTGACCCATATCACACGATCGTCTTACCTGCAATCTGATAAATGTTAAACGCTCATTACTTTGATTTTCAGGAGACTCATGCAAAACGTGCTAGATTCAAAGCACCAAATGGGTCTACTACAGGTTCCATTTTCACTGGGGGGATATAAATCACGTAAGATAAGCTCTACCGTCTCAAGAATTCGGTGAATGTTTACTCAATCCCAGTTGAATTATATTTTTCATTTGAGACCTCAAGTTTGGCATCTGTTCAAGATGTTTTCGGATCCTCCAGAGAGAGAGCGAGAGAGTTTGAAGGTACAACTGCCAACCCGGAAATGCACAAGATGCTCGTTTCTTTTCTTTTCTGATCCTTTCTGGATGCTGAGACAGAAATCGTATGTAAATCTCTGCTGATGAGGTGGGAAGGATTACCTTCCGAAGCCTCATGCTGCAGTGAGGATCTCTGGCGAAAGACAACAATGAAATTAAGCTTTGTTGAAGATCTGCTACGGCTGTAAACACAGACGTCCATTCGAGCTGGTAGGGTGTTTGTTTGTAGAGACTTTCTACAATTACATTGGTACGTAACCAGGATCTTTTGTGGTGTTATTCTCGGCCTTTTACGCAAACATCAGTTGGAGCTGTGGATATGGCACCAGGTGAGACCAGAGGGAGAGACCGATCATTGTGTTCCCTAGAATGAAAATTCTGGGTGCATCAGCACTTAGGTTATTTTGCATCCGTCACATTATACGGGGCCCACCCAGTGATGTGCCGTATACTATAAGTTTACGTCTACATGCGTTGTCTACAAGTAATCTACGCGTAGATTACATAGGGTTGTAGTTTACATAGACTACGTAGACAATCTAAATTGCACTAAAATTAATTTTCAAGGCTTTCATGAAAGGAAAGTGACATTTTCAACTATATTGGTTCCTAACGAAATGAAAAGAACCCTATTTACAACAAAATTGATCTTCTCTTCTATTACCAACTATGGAAGAAGATGAATAGTATGCAAAAAACAACAACAGATGGCAGTCGTGAGGCAAGAGTGGTCTTTTTCCCATAAAACACTAGAATATTTCCTATATTAGGTTTCTTCCTAGGTGAGAAATTGTTCGAATTTGGAAGAAATAGTATGAAAAGGTCTCCTTACACATCAGCAACAGATACACAGTATAATTTTTTTTAATTCCACGGCGCCCTTTGCTAAGTTATCAACTTTCGCCATGTTGTTTACATAGATTATGTAATCTACGTGTATAAAATAGTCTACGTGTAGAATGTAGACTATCGTTGTTTACGCGTAGACGCACATCACTGGGCCCAACCCTTTACCATATCTAAAATAAACATGTCTGTGAATATCCTTACCTGGGTTAAAAGCTGAGGCTGTAAAGGGGCACTCAGCACATATGAAGATAAAACGCAGGACAACACACACACGGCCCTACAGAGGATTCAGGAGCGTATATTCTATTCTAGCAAGTCTATCTGCGAAGAAGTCTAGAGAATAAAATACAGGAGAAAAATCGATCAGAAATTGTGATATTATTCATATCAGTGAGATGATGATGCTGATTCTGGAGTTGGCAACCTGATTTTTTATGAGTTGGCAACCTGATTTCTTATGAGTTGGCAACCTCATTTGTTATGAGTTGGCAACCTGATTTCTTATGAGTTGACAACCTGATTTCTTATGAGTTGGCAACCTGATTTCTTATGAGTTGGCAACCTGATTTCTTAGGAGTTGGTAAATTTATTTCTATTCATAGCGTAGGACCACGTGACATAGTGAGATAGCCCAGATTTTGGACTCAGTACACGCCACTGAGAGGATTATACTGGCCGTAGGTCCAGATGCCAAAGCCTCGTTAGTCTGCAAAATGCAATCTAGGGTGTATGTACTAGGGGGACGTGAGGTTGACATTGGGTGTAGGGCTACCACGTGGAAGTGGCACCCCTTACTTCCCAATGATTGAATAATTTTGATAATTTGCGCATTTCAGCATAGCATCAGTAGGGCAAGGTTCTCAAATGTCAGTTTCTCCGGAAACTGTTTTCTTGCAGGCTATCGTGGCTATGGCGTCTGTAACAATCAGGAATACAAATGTGGAGATTTGTATTCGGTGTCATCCTAGCGATATGTCCTTCATCAATTTCAGTAATCAACATTCAGCCTCATCGTCGCGATCAGCCAAACGTGGAAGAAAAGCGACGCAAAATATAAATTAAATACTGTTTTCTTGCAGGCTATCGTGGCTCTGGCGTCAGTAACAATCAGGAATACAAATGTGGAGATTTGTATTCGGTGTCCTCCTAGCGATATGTCCTTCATCAATTTCAGTAATCAACATTCAGCCTCATCGTCGCGATCGGCCAAACGTGGAAGAAAAGCGACGCAAAAATACAAACGGGCAACAAGAGACAGCTTTGAAATTTAAATATTACTAATTTCTCACATATTATTATTAGTGTTACTATTTCGAGGGGGATTAGAACCCTTCAAAGTCCCTAGGATATAAATGCACAAAAAATATGAACTTTGTCTACCACGTGAGAGTTTCCTCTATGAATTATCTGCATCTTAACACTGCACGTTCTGGCAACACTGGAGTTCTGCAAACGATTGTTTTAAAACTGGGATCTCGTTATCACGAAACAAGAATTAACACGTACTTGTACAACCACGCAAGGCAAAGCTATGGGCACTGGTAATTTCCAAGAGCAAAAAAAGAAAAATACTCGCACAATAAAATTCAAGCAGTTTTTCGGAGCTACGTAGGATATAATGAAATTCCCTGGAGAAATTTAAACAATGCCCCTTAGTTATACGATCTAATAAAAGAGCCACACGTGACTTAGGAATGCGTGGAATTTAACATTTATTCCAGCATTGCTGAATGTGTTATCAACGTTACGCGCTTAAGGAGGAATTCAAACGTTGTGCATATTCGAAGCGCCATCTAACTGTGTTAATGGCAAGCAAGTTGAAATTGAGCCAAAGAAAGACGAATGTTGTAATTTGTAAAATAATAATAATAATAGTTTATTTTAAGCGTTGAGCACAGTATACAACCTAATAGCTACAGCACTAAGTCAAGTAAAAAAGTACATAATTACAGTGTTAAAATATGTTGAGAGTAACATTACATTTCAAGTTATAGTTTTCTACTAGAACTGCTATACCTAATTAAATAATGCTGAGCACATCAATGGCCAGATACACCACCAATTCAAATTTCTACAATTCATAACATGTCATCATTTAAATTATCTTTTAGTGTTTTATTAAGTCACCACCGTTGTTACTGTTTACTGAAATAAATAGTGCTATATTTGGGAACCTTATAAACAATAGCTATCATGAAATATTAGCTATCGATCTTTGATGAGAGGGTATTATGTACGAATACACTTATTTTGTTAATAATAATAATGATAATAATAATAATGTAAAATATAAGTGTACTCTGCCCCCTGAGAAAAATCTTGCGGGTGTCCTTGTTTTTGAGGGCTCGTAGCGTCGAAACTGGGCGTCAAGCAAAAACATACATGATTTTTAAGAAGCTGTTTGCCTTAGTGCTCTTTATACGTTGTTAAAGTTCTTGCGGTGGCACATTGATTGACTTGGTTTACTTCACTTCCCTTTTCTGCCACTTTTGGTTAATCGCGAAGATGAGAATGAGTGATGAAGATACACTCACAAACACCCATGCCCAGGCCGGGATTCAAACCAGGGACCCCTGGCATCGTAGCGAGCTGTGCTAACCACTCCGGCACGAAGGTCGGCGGTGGCACGTTGTATATGAAGCTTAAACTTCATGACGAGAACGAGACAAGCATTTACAACTCGAGCCGAAACCGAGTATCTGCCAATTCTCGTCTCGATACCAACCAACAAAGTTCTGATTTCCTTAACTGATTGCCTCCCAGCATGCAACAAAAACAACGGAACGACGAGATCTTTAAAAAAAAAGTGACTCTGAAGGAAAACCACAGACGATTCGAGATGAGTCACTCTCCTTGCACAGAAACTGAAGTGCAAGCACAGTGGACGCTTTGCAGCCAACTTGTGCAAGCCAACCATTTCGTTCCGCTTCATGACACTTGTCCGAGGCCTCTCCCTCATCTCTTATCTTTCCTAAAGTCTGGATCGAATTAACGGATCAGAGGAATTTTCTGCCTTTGTGTGCAAGTTTAAAGCAGTCAAAGCTAACAATTACCTGCTTCATGCACTGTACGGCAGCAAAGAGTTAATTAAAGGAAACCAGATTTTCACTCTACGAATGTTCATGAAAACTCTTGTCTGTTCGAATCTTGGGGCGTCGTCAGACATTTTTGATGGGGGAGGAGGGATCAGGCCATTGAAAAAAATGAATGATACAAACTCTAACAATCATAATCTTTATTTTAATGATTATGATTCTTATTAACGATAAGAACTGTTAACAAGTAATATAAATGAACCTATTTATTCCAAATGTAATTATTATTACTACATTCTTTGGGAGACTTCGAATTGCTCCACCAGGGTGGGCGACAAACCAGCACAACTGATTTTCATTATTCTTTTATTATATTTCATACAGTTAGTGTACTAAAATGCATAGTTACTCTATTTTGTTATTATCTTTTACACACAGAAGGAAAAACTTTAAAAGTTAGGGCGAAATTTTAGTTATGAAGTTTATGTTGGTTATCTGTGACATAAAACTCTAATATTTGGACTTTGACAACTGTGGAGTTATTTAAATTGAAGAATATGAACAACGTGGTTCCTTTATTTTATGTTCATTTTTCTTTTATCTAACTCGGTTTTTACTTTGGTTATTCTGTTCTAACACTAACTAACCGAACTTTCTTTCTGTTATCAATAATGAAAATAACAAGCTCTCTTTTCGACACCCCTCCCGAGGCCCATGGATGTGAGTATCTAACTACAGGGTCAGGGTGTTCCAAACAAAAGTATACCCCAAAACAATTGTTGGTAACCTTTGGGTACATTTTTGTTTGAGACACGCGGTAGTTGAGAGATGCATCGGTAAATTTTGCTAGGAAGGAAGATGACGCCCTTGTTCCACTGTTCTACAGCATAGGAAAATTAATGTAACCAAAGTTAGACAATCAGAGAAAAAGGTCAATGAATACAGGTGAGACCGTCGCAGACGTCCAATGAACAACATTAGATGGCGACATATCAAAATTTGTGGATCGAAGAATTCTACTATAGTTTTATAAATTTCATGCAATTAGTTTCTTATGTGGGAAGTAAATTATTTTCGATTATCTTTGGATATCATTAATTTCGAAAAGAAAAAATACAACTGTATTTTCGTGAAATATTCCAAGCATCTCGAAGCTATGCCAAAATGAATATGCTAAAAATTGCTTAACACAAAAATAAACGTCGGGCTCATGGTGCAATCTTATCGTGTGAGTTATCAAGTTTTGCATTGATTAATATTAGTGTACCGTACACAAGATAATAGTGTTTTTGATTGAGAAACTAAAGTCTCCAATGTTCCCACATTTGAACAATTTTTTATATGCATGTAGTCCGTTTTATTATTATTATTATTATTATTTAGATTAGTTTTGAAGCAGCTAGGATTTCAGTCACACACAGATATTTCTTGTCTCGAGTTTCCCACTCACCTATCGATTAACGTAGTAGATGGGATACCGAGAGCTTGGTAATAATCGGGACGAAATCGAGACTTAGTGTCCGACTCTTGGTCTTGTTTAAGACATTGGAATGCTACTAAAAAATATCAAAAGCAATTTACGTAATTTAAATATACATATTGTACAATATTAGTAAAGTAAATTACTGTTCTATCTAGAAGAGAAAACCTCTCTGTGGCGCTGTCGTCGAATTTTCAACAATACGCGAGCGGAGGGAGAGTTGGTGATGAAATCCTGCCCCTGCGTTGCCAAATCATACTGCATCCTTAAACATATCGTGCCAAGTGATTGCATCTTCACGAAAGGGGGGGGGGCGTAAACAGCGAAAACAGAGACGTAATATCTAACGTTGTTGAATTTTTTGACAATGAAGCGAGGGAGGGAAGTGATAAATATGGCGACACTGATTGCAAGATGAGTTAACAAATAAATGACTTTCCACTTTAGTTTGCGAATTGACCACGGTCGTTCTCTGCTTGGATCTACTGTACGTACAAGATAACTTTTCATTTTATTGTAATAAATTAACAATGATATTATTTATGTAAATAGCACGACTAATATTTTTTTTCCTTCCCATGACGCAGTCAGGTCTGGACTACCGGGGGGGGTTAATTTTGATTTCTGTCATTTAGCGTCGCGTTTCTTCTTCTTCTTGGCTAATCGCGACAATGAGAATGAGTGATGATATCATGAAATTTATAAAGGGACACTCGGAAACATCACCCAGGTCGGGATTCGAATCCGAGGCCCAGCTGGCGTCGTAGCCCATGGCCTCAGTCTATAAATATCAATAACTAACTAACTAACTAACTCCCTAGCCCTCTTAAACCCGAAGGTTCATGGCTGCAGCAACACAGGCCTTCCATCTTTCCCTATCTTGAGCAAGATCTGTATACTCTTTTCCATCCCTACCGATTTCCCTTAGGTCCATCTCGACGTTGTCCCTCCATCTTCGTCTTGGCCTTCCTACAGGTCTCTTACCATCAGGTTTCCCAACAAGAATCCTGTAAACTCCTCTTTCCTCTCCCATTCGTGCCACATGGCCTGCCCACCTAAGTCTTCTTGATTTAATTATTCTAATAATATCTGGACATGAATACAAATTATGTAGTTCTAAATTATGTAACCTTCTCCATTCACCTGTCTCCTCATCCCTTTTAGGTCCAAAGATTTTCCTAAGGATCTTATTTTCAAATACTCTCAATTTATGTTCCTCATTCAATGTAAGGGACCAAGTTTCACATCCATATAATACTACAGGCAAAATTACTGTTTTGTATATTTTAACTTTTAGTTTCTTAGATATTAAACGAGAAGACAAAAGTTTATGAAGAGAGAAGTAACATGCATTTCCTGAATTAAGCCTACTTTTTATTTCCTCTTTAATATAATTTTCATTTGTTAATATTACTCCTAAGTATTTGAATTTGGAAACTGGTTCAAACGAGTTGTTATCAATAATTAGATTTTGATTATTATCTAACACTTGGTTTCGGCCTGTAAGCATATATTTAGTTTTCTCTTTGTTAACTTCCAAACCTATCTCTTTAGCAGTTTTGAAAAATATTTTAGCATTATTCTTAATTGTATTCACATCATCCCCCAGTAAGTCTACATCATCTGCATATGCTAACAACTGAGTCACACCATTTAATTTTAGTCCTTCATTAGTTTCTTTTACCTTCCTTACAGCATATTCTAAGGCAAAATTAAAGAGCAATGGAGATAATGCATCTCCTTGTTTTAACCCATCATGAATTGTAAATTTGTCAGACATATTAATACCCACACGAATTTTACTTTCTGTTTCACTGGTGCATATTTTTATCATACTAACAAACTTCTTAGGTATTCCAAACTCTACTAATATATTATATAATTTATCTCTTTTGACCGAATCATATGCTTTTTTGAAATCAATGAATAGCTGATGCACATTTTGATTATATTCCCACTTTTTTCAAGTGTCTGTCTGATGTGAAAAATTTGATCTGTAGTTGATCTGTTACGTTTAAATCCACGTTGATAATCACCTATAATTTCATTAGCATATGGGGTTAGTCTTGTTAAATGAATGTTAGATAATATTTTATATGTTGTTGAGAGTAGAGAAATTCCACGGTAATTATTGCAGTTCATTTTATCACCTTTTTTAAACACAGGAACAATTATGGATTCTTTCCACTGTTGAGGGATTTCTTCTTTATTCCATATTAAACAAATTAATTTATGAATTTGACATATTAATGAATTTCCACCATATTTAATTAACTCAGCTGGTATTAAATCAATCAATCCTATAACCGCATAGAGCCATGATACTTAAAATTGCTAAGGAAGGAGCGCCATGTGAATAGGTCCCGACCTGTGTGGATACCACAAAATCATTTAAAAATCAAACAAAGTAGATTGGTTCGTTGATTTGGTATTTTAAGTCCACTTTATGCCCAGTAAGGCTAATCGGGACTGGACCTACAGTTTAAAGTGGGATCCGAACCACTATGTGCATCCACTGGGTATCGAACGCGGGATCCCTTGGTTACCAGGAAAAGACGCTACCCTTGCGCCATCAGGGAGTCCTTAAGACACTAGACAATGCTGAAGCATGATAGCGTGAAATGGTGTCAATGTGTTTGAGTTTTTTGTTTTTAGTCCACTTTATCAGAGATAGGCTAATCGGGATTGGACCTACAGTTTAGAGTAGGATCCGATCCCCTATTTGCATCCACGGGGTATCGAACTTTGGACACCTTGATTACGAGGCAACGACGTTACCACTCTGCAAATCGGGGAGATGTGAAATGGTGTAAACACAACTTAAACAACACCGATACGTTTTTGTTTGCTTGTTTCAGTTTGTTTTTAAGTTCATTTTATGCGCAGAGAGGCTAATCGGAGGTGGACCTATAGTTTAAAGTAGTATCCAAACCATTAGGCGCCTCCACTGAGTATCGAACCCGGGATCCCTTGATTACAAGGTGACGACGTCACCACTACGTAAGGTTTTGATTCTCTCGGATCTTCGGATCTGCATGAATCACCAAACCGTAAGAGGTCGCTGTTGTTCATGTGGAACTCAATTGTCTCCTACATTCCACTTCACCTAAAAAAGAAGCTGATGCCTACACAATGAAGCCAGTAACCCTTTCGGAGGACGCAGCAAAAGGACCGTGACAGAATCCACATGACCAAGGAACAGCAACTGTACTGCGTCTCAAAAGATGTCGCTAACGTGCCGAGAAATGAGAAAAAGGAATGCTGAAGTTTCTTTGGCGATCGTGACAAGCGAAAATTGATCCTTTTAAAGCCCAATCAGTACCATTAGTACCAAACAATAAGGTCACCTTCCCGTTATTTGTGTGGTGTTTTATATTTTATACCTCTCGAGCACTTGATGAAGATGTTCTGCAATTGTCTAAGACAGAGGTTCTCAAACTGTGCGGAAAAGAAATGTCGAGAATACCCACAAGACAACATTTTTGCTGCAGCTGTGTAGAGCAGACTTCATTGTTTCATACTTGAAAGCATTAACACTCAACAGGAAAATTAGGCTGATTTTGTCACTGACACTCTTATATTTGTTCCACATATTTTTTAAATAAAATACTAATTAGAAATCTATAATAGACTAAATTTGGAGCCGATGCTCCGTTTGAATGTTTCAAGTGTACAACCAGACATCAAGAAACTGTGTTAGACACATTCTTCTCACTAGATACTCTGAGGATTTACAATTTTAAAAAATCCACAATTGTGCTTCACAGTTTGTTTACAAACTTATTTTTGTTCCTTAATTTTTTAACACCATTAAGCCTTGTTTCCATGGTATGAAAAACTCAATATGCTGACCAAGGCAGTAATTTATTTTATTATAAAACATAAACTAAACGTGACGTTTCAACCTTCTAGCAAGGTCTTCTTCACAATAGCGGGCATTACAACTTACAGGAAGGAAGGGGAAGCATCTTAAGAATAGCAAAGAATGCAAACAAGAAAAAGGAAAACAGAGAAGAAGAGGAGGAAGGGATTATCTACGAAGTGAAATGTAAAGAATGTCAGAGAAACGAAAAAGAGGCTGAAAAACAGGTTGAAACAACATAGGGATGATGTACGACTTAAGAGAGAGAGAGAGAGAGAGAGAGAAATGCGATATTTAACAGGACATGACATAGAGTGGGATGAGGCTAAGCAGATAGGAAGGGAGAAGAGAATACTAGTGAGAAAATGGAAGGAAGCCAAGGAAATAGAGAAGAAAGGTGAAGAAGACACAATGAACTGGAATGGGGGACTGAAGTTAAACAAAGAATGGAAGAAGGTGTTAGAAAGAGTGGAAATGACAAGAAAGAAAGAGGAGAGGAGAAGGAAGAAGAATGAAGGAAAAAGAGCGTTAGATAAAGAGTCCAACCACATTCTAGATGGAAGTAAATATGTTTAGCCTTTTAGGTGAAAGTACAGTTGACAAGGGAAAGCCACCTGCTAGAATGTTCCAGAACAACTTTTTAATAGTCTGGAGGGGAGTAATGTTTGTGTATATATATCGTCCTGTTTTTGTACCTTGTTACATTTGTACTTGGTGCAGTGTCTGAAGAAGACCTTGCTAGAAGGTGTTTCACATTTTTATTTCTATAACTATTCATAAAGATTTTAAACGTAGAAACATCCAATAAAACAATAAACGTAGGATTTACCATCTTTCCACATACAGCCCGAATGCCATTTCGTTCTCTTGCAGATACACGCCTCCAACATATCAAAAACGCCCCACCAATCAAGCAGCCAAAAAAAATCCCCAAAACCCACTATTTGGAGAAAACCTATGGTGGGGCAGGAGCGTATATCCCAGGCCAGCTAGGCTATCTGCGAAGCCTGAAGCCTAGAAAGTAAAATTCTGAAGAAAAATCGATTAGAAACTGCGTGATTAACCTGATTTCAAAATTAAGAAAATGGCGATTCTGAAGTTCGCAACCCGAATTCTTAGGAGTTGGCAACCTGAATTCTTAGAAGTTGGCAACCTGAATTCTTAGGAGTTGGCAACCTGAATTCTTAGGAGTTGGCAACCTGAATTCTTAGGAGTTGGCAACCCGAATTCTTAGGAGTTGGCAACCTGAATTCTTAGGAGTTGGCAACCTGAATTCTTATGAGTTGGCAACCTGAATTCTTAGAAGTTGGCAACCTGATTTTTTATAAGCTTGCAACCTGACTACCGCTGGGATGGCGACGTGGCTTCCTTGAAAACGTCAAGAATGAGTCTATCTTCTCCCTTCCTCCATAGCCTAGGACCAGGTGTCATAGCGAGCTAGTCCAGGTGTTAGATTCAGCATACGCCACTGTGGTGGGGGTACATTAGACGTTTAGTTACGACTAAAGGGGTACAATGAGAAAAAAAGGTTTGAGAACCGCTGGTCTAAGATATTTCCAACTTAATCGTGACAAAGTCAATGAGGAAAAGTTGTACAAATTAGTGTGAATTAGGTTCCTTCAGTATTTCAGGTATTCAGCATAGACGTGCGCAGACCCTCTGATTAGGGGAGGGGGTGGGGCAAAGCTGGATAAAGGTTCAACTGCAGAAAAAAACGCCATTTCATCTGTTTTATTGTATTGATGGGTACGGAACAGGGGCGTATATAGTGTGTGCCGGATCCGGGCCCACCAAAAACGACTATATTAGAAGAATTCAAACTTCCGTGGCACTAATGTTCTTTGCATCCCATTCCGCTCCTTTATTTCCCCTCTCTGTGGTTCAGAGACTAGTTTACATATAAACATGATTCCGTACAGCAGATTTAAAACAACTACGCGTATTCATTTCCAACAGGGCGGAGATTAAGGGAGTGTGGAGGGAGAAGCTAACCCCCCCCCCTTGCCCATTTTTGTCAACCAATCGCCGCTACTGATTTCCAATGTATGGGTAATTTATTCTGCAAACACATGGAGGTAACACAACTTACAAATAAAGTGTGTAGGATTGTAAATGACAAGAAATTTGCTAAAGAACGAAGTTCGATAGTTCAATTTCATACGAAATAATGCACTTTCCTTCCCCTCCTAAGTTACTTGGAACTTTCGTCGGCTGGAAAGTACTTAATTTTGTAAAGACATAATATTTAATAACGGTGATAAGATTCCTCTTGCCTCCCCCCCCCCCCCCCCGTTCCGTGCGCACGCCTATGGTACTCAGTGTCCTTTGCTATGTCCCCCGGAAGTCGCACGCTTCACACACAGCGAGAGAGGCATGCGCATAGTTAGGTAGACCCAGACATTAGCCAACCCCCAAAAAAAACATGCGAATGCGACATATGCACAAAATAATTAAGGAAAGAGAAACTGTCCCAAAAATTAGGAAATTCAGAATTAAATTTTATATCTGAGAATTAAGAAATTCATGTGTTACTCTTGTGGTGTGACATTAAATCTACCGGTTAAAATAAAGTCGCATTGGTATAAATTATATACTGAAGATGGCTCGGATCCTATTCTAAGTAAGCATAGCAGCAACAATAACGCAAGTTTCTGGCAGTAGATGGCAGAATGGGATATAATGATTTAATATCAACGGTGACGTAAATAAATAAAACATGAATATATAAATTCACAATGAAAAATATCTAGTTAATGAACACTAATAAACCAAATAGATACTTTAAGCTATTAAAATACTTATTAATGAGAATTTCCAATGAGAATTCAATATTATACATGTGAAATTGTTCCGTGTACACTTTTCTAATAGACTAATGACCACTATTGAAGAGGATCATTAATGTTTATCATTAGTGCTGTACCTAACTATAGCGCCTGTAGCATTTCTATCTTCTATGTAGTATTGTTATTGTAGCTGGTGCCCGATGTTCCCAAAATGGTAATGGTAGTGTACTGACGAAGAATGTTTCAAGAATTTATGAAGAAGAGCAAAAAAGAGCACTCATATTGAAGTTT
Source organism: Lepisma saccharinum (assembly GCF_977018435.1). Taxonomy (NCBI): domain Eukaryota; kingdom Metazoa; phylum Arthropoda; class Insecta; order Zygentoma; family Lepismatidae; genus Lepisma; species Lepisma saccharinum. Next base: position 28,983,514 of record NC_139251.1, on the reverse strand, counting down.
TAGATAAAGACCATTACATAATTGGTGCAATATCTTCAAGTTTTGTCACGGATATAATTACAAGTGGTTCTCAGTTGTAGTAAAATTAAGAAAATGTAAAGTTTCGTTGTAGAGAAATGAAAGAAATTTAAATTTGTTCTATTACATTACCTATGTAGATTGGGCTTTTAAATGTCTTGCAGCATTATAATTTGTTCATATTGCCCATTAATATAAATATTATAACATAGGGTAATTTTGGGTGAATCGGTTCAAAAACTAAAACAATGTAAATATTTCATATAATTTCATTCAAATTTCAAATTATAGGGAATATGGTATTAAAGCGATCCTTTAACTATAATTTACACTAACTAATAATTTGTTAAGTTCTCTTATTTTTTTGCCCGTAACATTTAGACTTCTCCTCTGCATGACCCTATTCATCTTTAAGAGTTTGGGTGAATCGGGTCACATCTAAGGGTTGAAACGAATCAGTTAACTACAATTGAAATATACATTATCAGTCTTTAATTTCCAATACAAACTTTATTTTTAGAGTGGAGGACCTTATCTCTTGCTCGCACATCTTCCACAAATAAACTTTATTCTCCCTTGTGTAGTCACACATTTCCTGTGTTAACCATCTTTAGATTTTCTTGCCACTGTACCTAATCAACCAATTTCACAGAAACAGGGATGTTATTTTAGCACTTCATATTACAGAACCCACAAAGAGTATTGTTTCCTTCATCACTGATATTTTCCGACTCTGAGTATGATGATGATGATAAGAGCGTGCTGGCAAATTAACGCAACCTTTCTCACCGAGATAAAAACCACACGAACATAATTTTAGTAGCTGCAATACCGGTACATCCTTCTGCTCCACGGTCAAAGTATCCCCTTTTTTCTCAGGGATTTGTCCTGGCCACTCTGTGTTATTCTTTGGAGATAAGAATAAGGAACTTTCTAGAGTTCTGCGGCATGTAGTTGGTTCCACCTTTCCCTAAAAGTCTTAATCGCTGTCTGCATTTTCTCCCCATTCCACGAAGTTAACGATTATTTTGTGTTTCCCCATCTGTAGGGACACATATTAATTTAGAAACCTCTTTCAGGGAAAATGGGCTTATCATATGTTGACCCTATTTGCCCAAAAGCGCAACATTTTTCTGTTCATCAGTTGGATACACTGTACCAATGACAAAGATGGCGGAAAATTTTATAATCTCTTCTACGACAACTAAACACCATGTTGTGCACAAATGCTCTTTGAATTATCGCATGTAGTACAGTACAACACCATGGGTGTCCGGAAGGGGGGCAAGAGGGGCCGTGTCCCCCCCGGAAAATGAAAACCAACCAAAAATTATATATTTTTCACATATAATTACATTTCAGCCATTCAAATTTAAGCAATGTTTTTGAGGGAACAACACTATTATTGGGGAAAATGTACCTTGTTTGCCCCCTGGAATAAAAATACCTTCCTTGCCCCTACCTAGAAAAAGTTCTGCGGACGTCCATGAACAACACTAATAAATACACGTAGCCATTTTTAAAACAGAGTTTTCCTTGTCTACTTACATCTAACACGAGTATTGTCTGTAGTTTCTGGCAGATCCAAATACACTACTTCTTGCTAGCTTCTACGTTCAACAAATACTACAAGTATCTGAGCGCAGTGGTTCGGATACACTTTAAACTCTAGGTCACATTAGAATTCTACGTTTCTTCAGAATTAATAGCCTTGGTAGAAAATATAAGAAAACAAGGGGCTTATAGAGCTTTCAGACCAAAGCGACAAGCGGCACGTGAAACGAACCATCAGTAATGAATGCAACCTTTCGAACCGAAGCGACGCGACTGCTGCCTCGGTCTGTTGCTCGCGAATGTCTGGTAAATGATTGCTTAGGCTCGTGTCGCTTGTTGCTTGTCACTTTGGTATGAACCGAAGGATTGGATTGGATTGAGTTGGTGTTTTAAGTCCACTTTATGCACAGTAAGGTTAAGCGGGACTGGACCTACACTTTAAAGTGGGATCCGAACCACTATGTGCCTCCACCGGGAATCGAACCCGGGACCTCTTGATTCCAAGGCTCACACCGAAGGGACAAGCGACACAGGCCCCTTGAGTCTAAAGCAAAACTTCCATGGTGAATGCGCGAACAACAGACCAAAGTGACACGATGCACACGCAATTGACAAAACAGCCCTGTCCTGGCGACAAGCGATACATACAGCTTGTGTCCCCTCGGTTAGAAAGGCTGCATTTATTATTAAGGTCGGTGGCACAGACACACGTCGCTTATCGATTCGGTCTGGAAGCTCAGTTATTCTCCCGCAGTCCATTGACGTCCGGGCACGCATCCCCTCCCCCCCCCCCGGGAAAAGAGTGTCCACCTAAGAATTATATATTTCACACATAATTTCATTTCAGTCACAGTAATTTAGTAATTTATGTTAATTATTATAAGTACATTGAAGGAACGTGATAATTTCAGACTGAAGCAGTGTATTTTGAGGGGCATCACTATTATGGGGGGAAATGCCTCCTTTGTCCCCCCCCCCTGGGAAAAATCCTGCCCACGCCCATCCCGCAATCTGGTCACTTTCAAGATATCTAAAGACAATCCTTATTCGTTATGAGGGTAATTCTAGTATATATCATCTGGCATCCAGTTCGGTGGGACAGTCATTTGTTTTCACTTTATCTCTGTATCATGGTGACGTGCTAGTGACGTTCACGGGTATGCCATAGCTCTGTAGAGTTCACACGGTATCAGCCTTCGTGGCGCAATCGGTTAGCGCGTTCGGCTGTTAACCGAAAGGTTGGTGGTTCGAGTCCACCCGGGGGCGTTATTTTTTTTCTTAATATTCACACAGAGCCATAAGGGGTAGGAAATTTTCCAACTGGGTCAAATTCAAAAAGTTGTGCTCTTAAGTTAGATATATTGATGTCATATTTAATTATAAGAAAGAAGTGTTTGAAGGGAAATAGAATAAAAATATGACAGAAAGAGAATTAATGAGCCAGACAGAAAGAGTTGCGTTGAATTGTTGTTTTAAGTCCACTTTATGCACAGATAGGCTACTCGGGACTGGACCTACAGTTTAAATTGGGAGTCGAACCAATGTGCAATGTGCCTCCACCGGGACCAGACAGAAAGAGAGAGACAGATAGAGATACATGAACAGGCGAGACATGCACAGAGGGGGGAAGGGAGAAAAGAAGTGAAATACAGAAACGAGACAAACACTCGGAGAGACAGAAGAAAAAGAAAGAAGCGGCAGAGGACAGAGGAGAAAGTAAAAAAGGAAGAGAATGAGTAAAAACGAGATAAAGAAGCGGGAGAGAGAAGGGAAAGAAAAAGCTAGAGAGAGAGAGATAGAAAGAAAGAAATAGAGAGAGAAAGAAAAATGGAGAAAGAAAGAGAAAGAAAGAAAAATTGAGAGAAAGAAAGAAATAGAAAGAAAAAGAAAGAAAAATAGGGAGAAAGAAAGGGAGAATGAAAGAAATAGAGAGAAAGAGAGAAATAGAGAGAGAGAGAAAGAAAGAAATAGAGATAAAGAGAAAGAAAGACATAGAGAGACAGAGAGAAAGAAAGACATAGAGAGACAGAGATAAAGAAAGACATAGAGAGACAGAGAAAGAAACAAATATAGAGAGAAAACGAGATAATCGTTTATACAGTCTAGATTAACTTGAACATTAGTAATGGTATTCTGGCCCAACTGTGTGAGCCATGTTCAATGTTGATTTTCAAGAACCTTATCATAACTCATGTACAATAGAGTACATAAGCAATTCAAGTCGAAAGTGTGACATCTCACGTGCTATGATTTTGACTTATGAAATACATACATAAGAATTTCGCTTGATAAATTTCACGTTGTTTGTCAATAATAAACACATATAATACTCACTTTTAACTTCCAAAAGATATTATCACCCAGTGTGTCTTATTTGTGCTCTAATCTGTAAGAATCTCTTCCAGGTGGGAGGCGTCACGTGCGTTCTGGACATAAGCTAAAACAGGTGTAAATACTTGAGTGCATATCTGATTGCATAACGACAAAGTATGGAAGTGGTGATGGGAACGTAAGAGGGTCATTTGTACATTTTGTCCGGTGTGTTTAATTTGCAAATCATCTAGAGTATCAAGTCTACGGACTTTATCTTGCAAATTCAAATATATCTCATGATGTGTGCCTATTTGTATGGCCTTGGTTCATAAATATTATAATGCACAAAGTTCCATAATAATTTGTGGAATATTCCGAGTATACGTATGAATGCCTCTCCTGTCTAAAGTGGGATAGGGTGTTCGAGTTTGGTCCCATCACATCCGAGCGAGGTGTTCACAGAATCTTCACATTTTATGCAAAATATAAGGTGAACGTTGTATTTCTTTAGGGGTGTATACTTATTTTGTTGTTCAATTCTGATTGATAGAGGTTTTGTCGTACTGTAAACCTCCTGTCATCATTGCCACTGTTACCAGGCATGTCATCCAATAAACCATTGGTGGTGAAGTTATGGAAATAGGGAAAGAATTAGGTCTGTGATATCAATTGTGGGGTTTCTTGGGAAGCACGTGGGTTCAGGTATCCTCACCAGATTGAACCCATTTTACCGGAGGGAATTATGGAACACCCTGTATATCGCCTACAAAAATGACAATAAAGTTGGCATGCGCAGAACGGAAAAGAGCAAAAAGAACATCGGTTATGGTTACTGATTTTTGTTGACACTGCTCATTATGTTTCTCGGTTAACGATGCAATATTAATTTACAAAGTCTATTTTCAAAAGTTTTACTAGAAAAGAATGGCTGTTTGAAATTAGCTGCATCCAGAAAAAAAATGTACAGTCACCAGCAATACAATGGGACACCTACATACAAAAATACTCACTTTCCTACATGGCGCTATGTGTGTTGCCTAACTCTACAGCGGTTGTACGACTTGTTATTGAAAATTTACTATTAAAATCAACTTATCGCCGTAGAGTTAGGCAACACACATAACGCCTTTCAAGGAAGCGAGTATTTTAGGATCTAGATGTCCCATTTGTATTGCCGGTGACTGTACCTTACTTGTGACCTTAAAAATTTACATTATTTCAGGTAGACTGCTAAGACTACGTATTTCGAAATAACCATTCATGGCTTTGCCCATTCTATATACATTATTGTATTTTATTTGTATTAGGTTAGGTACACAGGTTCGTTCTCTTACCCAACATGTATTTGTTTTGTCTCTTAACGAGACAAATAACGCTATCACGTTTCTTCACTTATGGAAAAATCATGTTCAGTAGTTACCTAACAGTTCCGTTACGTACACCCAACGGCAAAAGAAACAGTAGGTGAATTGTCCATCACAATTTTCATTCAGTCTGTTTCCCACAATGTGATAATGATGAATTCAAATTAAAACGTCGATAAAAAGAGGACAATATATGCTTCGAATCAACAGATATCCTTTCCTTAAAACAACGTAAGCTGTAGAATAAACAATAATGAAAATAGCGATGGACAATTTGCCTACTTTTATCTTTGCCGTTGACTGTACGAGCGCAATATAAACTTCCAACACCAGTATTGACACAAACTCAAACTTGCCCCCCCCCCATCTCCCCCACACGCACAACCTGGGCCCTAACTACGCCCCTGGTTAATATGCAAGCGTATAACTTTTGCTCGAGAAACCGGTTGTAAAAAGGAGTTGACTTTTACAAGATTTTGTGATCACAATTATCTGAATTTGAACTAGGCAAGAAACAGCATGGAAAAAGGGCGTATTTTGCTCTATGGAACATAGCCCCCCCCCCCGCAATCTCCAGAAAACAACACCTCAACACAATATCTCATATACAAGATTGAAACCTTTATCAAAATCAAAAAGAGAACAATAGGTGGCAGTCGCTTACTGGAACCCTTTCACGCTAGAACACAATGTAATCTTGGAAGTGATAACCAATAACCTTATCTTATGAAACATAATATATACAATCGAATTGTTAGTTACATTTATTTATGCATGAGACACGAGTTCAAAACAAACTTAATCTTGAAACTCTATCAAATCGAACACTGAAACAGCACAATAACTACATAAGCCTGTGCACACTAACAATGCAAGAATATAAGGCATACTCTAGCTTCTAGAAAGTGGATGTTTGGCTTTTGAAGTGAGTGATATTTTCAAATTTTAACAAATCCGAACATCATGAAAGGCGGGGGAGGGGGCAATGGACATTGCGAAACTTCCGCATGCTCCCCCAAAATGTTGTATGGTTTCTGGAGGAAATTTTACTTTAACATTACAAAAAACTCCCCCAATTTTTTTATTAAAACAACTTTGCATGGTCACAATTGGTTTAATTTTTTGCACATCTACATATGAATATATATACAATTTAAAACTAGTGTTATGTATTAAAAATTTAATAAATGATGTGACAAATCTGGCATCCCGATAGCATAGTGGTAACGCCGCCGTCTTGTAATCAAGGGGTGCCGGTTTCGATTCCCTGTTGAAGAACTTGGTGGTTCGAATCCTACTTAAACTGTAGGTCCAGTCCCGATTAGCCTATCTGTGCATATAGTGGACTTACATTTAAAAATCAAACACACCAGCCCAGCAAGGTCTCTTGTCAATACACAACTCTATAACATTTTGCTCGAGAAACCGGTTTTAAAAAGCAGTTGGGTTGTGCATCATGCACATGCACAACTGCAGTACAAATGAACAAATGCATAGTTATGATTGTAATGGTAACTTTCTGAACTCTAATCGAGTTCGATAGTTAGCTGTCAGTAATGTGCAACGATTATAGACACATATTACTTTCTGAAAATCTTTAAAATACACTAACTACAAGAAGGGTAGGATTTAAACTGGTCCTGGCCATAAGAATTGTCACGGGAACGTAGAACAACTGAACAAGTACAACAAAACACAATCGTCGACTCGTTCCTCAGTCTACAAACGTCTAATTTCTTATTAAAATAATGAAGTTACAACATACCTTGAAATCACAATATCCCAAATGGAGTTCACTGCTGGTTTTACACACAGTCATGTTGTTTTAACAGACATACGCTTATGCACTATCAAGTCGAAAGGTTTTCACCGTGATTGATGCATTAAATGACATGAAATCCGCACACCACAGTATGATAAATCTCACACGTACTTGCCACAGATCCGAACGAATGATGTTGGAAGGGGGAGGTACTGTTACGTGCAGTATGTGAAAGTGGGAGGAGTTCGACAATATCTTCCGGTTTCAGTCGAATAATTCGTCTTCTTTCCGCCTCGGTTAGGAAGGGTTGTTTTCCCTTCACTGGTCTTGTTCCTGTAAAGCCGAAAACCGTCGCACGTGGTGGTGGTGGCGCTGTTGTGCAGTCGGCCTGTGACGTCATCAAAACATTGTGCGGTTGACATACTACATCTGATGAGAAGGAGATTTAAAAGCCTTCGATCTCAGCTTTTTTTCAACCCGACTGCCTCTGAGGTCTGCATTCTAGAAATAGAATTGTTATTCAATTGTCTCGCAAACAAAGAAAAAGCTCCCCCTCCCTCTTTTCCTCAGAAGAGAATAGATAGACATCGTCAAGGCTTTGCCTCAACGCTTTACAAAAGAAACTTGTAGCATTCTTTAGTAGGGAAAAAGTGCAAGGGCAGTGTTTTCGTTTTCTGTCGCTGCAATGTCTACGTGGCTGAGAACTTTTGCGTCGATACTCATCTCAGCATAGATTTACGGCAATTCCATGTAAAGTGAGCCTGGGCCATAGGCGCCGACTCCATGGGGCTTGGGGGGGGGGGGGCTCGAGCCCCCCAATATTAACGATGCGGGGGCAGAGCCCCCCAAATAATTTTGCTTAAGAGGATCTGATGTATTATTTTGCTTCTCTTGTAAAGTTTACTCTGAATTGTGACACATGAAATTAACTTTAAGTACACATTTGAAATTTTCTAGACCATCAACTTTGGGGGGGCTGAGACCGATAAACCATCAACTTTGGGGAGGCTATAACCAGAGACAGCAAAACACATGACTTATTACTATATACTAAGTATGTAATTATGAGTATTGTTAAAATGTTTACTAAGAAGAGTTTCAAAAGACGATGTGCATGAACTAGGGTAGTGGATGGGACATTCTGGCTACAAATGGCTCTCACATGACATTCAGAACTAGATCATTGATATATTAGGGAGATGTTTTGCGCTCCGTGGTAGCAGATATTGAAAGTCGGGAATATTTTGCTATTATGGTTGACGAAACTTGTGACATATCCATCCGTGGACAATTAATATTCTGCATTCGAACTGTGAATATAAAATTTGATATTTTTGAGGAATTCATGGGCTTTTATTAGGGGTGTGCGGGACGGGAAAAATTTTCAATTTCCCGACTAAGTCGGGAAATTTTCGGGACGGGAAATGTTCGAAATTTCCCGAAGCTCTGAAAATCTCGAATTCTACACGTCATTTTCACTTTAAGTGATTTCTGGATTAAAAACTAACAATTTGCGATAAGTTCCAGAAATTGACAATGCAGAAAAAGTCGAGAAATAACGACATTTTAAAATGAGCACTCAGCATTTCCCGACTGCTCGGGATCCCGAAAAGTCGGGAAATCATTTCCCGAAGTCCAAATCGGGACGGAAATTTTTTTCCCGATCCCGGTCCCGACTTTTCGGGATCCCGCACACCCCTAGCTTTTATGAGATTCCGAACACTGATGCCAAAACTTAAAAAAGGGAGAGAGTGAGTCATTTATTAATTTATTTCAGTGATCAGAGCCCCCCAATAATTTTGACAAGTCGGCGCCCCTGGCCTGGGCCATCAACAATTGAATTAATGCTATTCCATTTTATTTTACGATTTCGTTATCCACACAATTCATACTTTCTAAACTAAGTAAGAAACATGTATTTATTTATCTTTTTTCTAAAAAAATCGTACTTGAAGTATGGCAACCCTGCATGCTTGCAAAATTTCAAATTTGCGCATTACATCTGGCAACATTTTCCAGCTATCAATGAAAGTAATAATAAGAAACCTGCAACAATAAGTAAACACATTACTTTGCAACATAAGTTATGTTTGTTTTACTAAAAAAGGAAAACATTTACGTTATTATCATATATGTAGTTGGAAGCTGTACTCATGTCGCACCCGAAACCCGAAACATCGATATGTTTTAATAACTTCGAATATTCTAACCTCAAAATGTCATCCTTGTATTTATTCTAAATATATTTAAAAACTAAACTATTCGCATCATTTTTGTTCATATTTGTTTGGTTTTTGTATATTTTTGGCGGTTTCGGGTGCAACATACCTCTGGTTACGAGCTCGAATGACTTTGGGTTCGGGTGTGACATTATCTATTGGCGATGTTTTTGACTTTTTTAAATATAATTTTATTTAATATCTAGCCCTGTAATATATTTGTACAATTTCGAAGCTAATTAACTTATGAATTACATATATTTTGTATTGACTTGTTCAAACTATGGACGGATAATGTACGAATCATAATAGGCTATCATATTAAAACACAAAGTTTGGTTAGATGTAAAGTCAAGACATGGAAACGTGAACACAGCTGAAGAGTTTTACAATTGTGCGAAAAAAAATCATTTCTGGAATAAATATTAAATACATGCCAATAGAAGAAATTTCAAAGTTTGAAGAAATGACGTCAAGGTGGGACGTATCAAACAAATACCTAGGCTTATCAATATTTTTTTTTGGTCCAACCCAGGACATATTCGCGATCAACTCGTTACTGCTGAATTTCAGTTTGTTCTACAAAAATAAATTGAAATTACTTAAAAGCCTTAACATTTTATTGGAACATTAAACTATAAATTGTACAAAAAAATATTAACATTATTTTCTAAAATCAATCAATAAATTTTCAAATGTTTAATTGAATAATACATTGTCTGATGTTTAGGAAGCCTCTCTGTTCTAGGTAGCATTATCTGTTAAGTTGACTCAGTTGTACTTTTCACGAGACATGACTTTTTTCAGAAATGGCTTGTTTGTTTTAATAACATCATAAAATTCACAACATGAAAGTTCTGAATTAATTTTAACATTCAGCAGATGTTTAACAGTGGATACTAGAAGTCTGCCGCTTTCTGCAGACCAAATATTCCCCGTAATTGAAAATACTCTCTCAACTGGAGCAGATGTTTCAGGCAAAGACATAGCAAACTCGACCATTTTAGAAATGTTGTTACGTGAAATATCAGTCTTTTCAAACACCTTAAAAATTGCTCGCCACTTCTCTTCAATAGTATCTGGTACTTTTTCAGAACGTGAACCACAACCTACCTTTTGGTTTTGAATTACCTTGTTCATCAAATAGGTCATCAATATTTACGGCATCTTTTACAATTGCATTAATAACTTGTGCACTCTCTTGTAAATCAGAAAAGGTATAATCGATCCTTGGCGGTCAAAGTTTTGGTCGTGAATATTCTATACCGGTAGCTATTTTCATGTTCAGATTCTCAAATCCCCGGACATTTTGCAATCCCGGACATCACCCCGGACGGCTCTAAAAAATCAGGACTGTCTGGACTAATCCCGGACGTATGGTAAGCCTACCAATACCCAATCTGCAATCGAGTCATTTTTTGGAGCCCGCAAAATTCACCAAAATCAGATATGGACGAACCCCTAATTCAGAATTCAGGATCAGGAATTCAGAGTTTAATACATTACCATCAGCCTCTATCTCATTGCTACCTAGACTGAGATATAATGATGTTTACTCAGACTCAGATACAAGTTTTGAAAGTAATGAGTGACATGACGAAGACCTAATTGAGGTAAATGCACAAAACGTTATGGAAGGTTCTTACCTACTTGTGGAATTCCCACCAGAGAGAAAGAAAACGAATGTGTACAGATATGCAGCAGTGGCGTTGAGCGACATGGATGGAAAAGATGGGGAGGTCAATGTTTGCTCAAAACAGCAAAATCTATTCGAAACTAACGAGAAAGACATTTCATATGTAAACTTTGAACAAATCAAAGAAATATTGCCTAAACCTATCGTAATAACGGAGAAAAAAGGATTTATTATAAATTTTCTATAAATATTGGTCTTCGAAAGTGCATAAATTTAAAAAAAATACGTTATATTCTTTAATATTTGTTTTACATTAATGATTCTAAAACTATGATTGTTATTAAAAAGTGATTATTGTATATTAAAGTGTGTTAAATGTAGGCTTAGAAGTTCAAATAATCACACGCTGTCGCACCCGAAACCAAGCACTTAGCACCCGTAACCTGCTAAATGTTTAATTTTTAAAATAAATGTGTAAGACTTTCCAAAAATAACATCAGTATATTTGTCATTTTTTTATACTCCTGTTCCTTGATATTTCATATTTTTTTGGCGTACTTTCACAGAGTTTTAAGAATTTGTAAATGCCCTCAAAAGGCACTTCCGAAAATTGTCGCACCCGAAACCACACATTCAAAAATTCATAATCAAATAAACTGATGTTGCATTATTTTTCTACATACTCTATTTAATTGCTAATTTTGAGTTGTATTTTTCTATTATTGTATAACCCATTTATCTTTCATTAATAAGTAATGAAACACTAAAATGTCTTATGAACTTGCTTCTAAATGTCGCACCCGTAACCATGGAATGGCCGTTTAGCAGGGGTGGGGGTGGAAAGCAGGCCTCACCTTCATTTTGGCACCATATTTGTGCTGTTTATCGCCTCTTGCAGAGCCATAGCCAGAATTTTATTTCGGGGGGGATCGTCCCTTATCAGCATGGGCGTCGTCAGAAATATTTGTACAGGGGCTCAAGCCATACATAAAACTTGATTAATACAAATAATAATAACTAACTAACTCTCTAGCCTTCTTAAACCCGAAGGTTCACGGCTGCAGCAACACAGGCCTTCCATCTGTCCCTATCCTGACCAAGATCTATATACTCTTTTCCATCGCTACCAATTTCCTTTAGGTCCATCTCAACATTATCCCTCCATTTTTGTCTTGGTCTTCCTACTGGTCTCTTACCATCAGGTTTCCCAACAAGAATCCTGTAAACTCTTCTTTCCTCTCCCATTCATGCCACATGGCCTTTCCACCTAAGTCTTCTTGATTTAATTATTCTAATAATATCTGGACATGAATACAATTTGTGTACTTCTAAATTATGTAACCTGACTCCTCATCCCTTTTATGCCCAAATATTTTACAAATAATAATGACAATAATAATTATTGTTATTTTACAATCTTATTATAAGTTATTAATTACCAATTTTAATCCATATTTATTGTAATTATTACATAAATTGACTTAGCTACTCAATCCGCCGTATCAGTGAATATCTAACACAATTGTTGTCCATTATTTTTCTTATATTTTGTACAGTTAGTGTACTGAAAATCATAGTTATTGTATTTTGGTATTAACTTTTACACTATCGTTCAAAATAAGGCTTTAACAGTTAGTGGTAAATTTTACTCATGAAGTTTATATTCTGTGACCTGTCACAAATAAAACTAAATGTGTGGATGCACGAGGACAATATTTCCAACAATTAACGTGCTTATTTTGAATGTAATCGTAACTGTAATTCTGAGAACTTGAAGTCATTTCGAAACTAGCTGTTTCCATAGCGGAGATATCACACGCGATTTGACGGGAGTTTCCGTCTGGCGGGCTGCCAAGCAGGCCGCCGTCAGGTGCACAAGGGACAGAGAAACGCACTGTTTAAATTTTCGAAGCTGTGGATCCAAAACCATAACCTGGTTCCTCTATTATACACTGCACTTTTTTTTGATGTAATGTAGCTTTTACTGTGGTTATAACTTTATATATGTTATTAACAATAAAAATAACATTTAAATTAGGTATTTGTAGGATTTCGGTGGGGGCTTCAGCCCCCTTAGCCCTCCGCTACGTGCCTGGTCTCTTGAGTAGAGAAAGAAAATAATTATCCTCGTACATGCACGTAAAGAAGTTATGTAGCCCAATCAGCCCCCTTCTGCGTACGCCAGTGAATATGGTAAACAAATACTGGTATATAATTAAAACATCCACTGTAAGTCCAGGTGTGTCAGAAATTCTAATCTGGAATAAATATTAATTGCGCTTAATTTTTCACGCCAAAATACTCTAGACACACGGAAGCCATGTTTAATTTAACCTAACAGATATTTCACTAATATCGTATACTTTAGAATCTAAAAATAATATATTCTACATTATAGATATTCTATAAATAAAAAAAACTTGTGGTCCAATCGGGATGAAATTTATATACAGTGCTGGTAGAAAGGTTTTAAATACATTTCTTAATGTTTCAAATTTCTCCTAAAAAAGAGAATGTCCAAGGCAGGAAAAGATGACAAAATGACGGTTAACTACTAAACAAAAGTATACGTAACCCCCCCCCCCCGTCAAAAATCCTGTGCACGCCACTGGACGGGGCACTCAGAAAGAACACCCATGCAGGCTGATTATGCCATATACTTCATAGTTCTAGATTTGCCTTCTTTTCTGCATTTTTATAAAGCTGGGTCAAAGGAGGCATGACCCCATCACACCCCTTCCGGGTACGCTGCTGCGGCAAAAAGTCTATCACATAGAAAACGTTCCACAAAAATACCATATTGTACCTGAATCAAAGCAGGATTGATTGAAAGGACGAGAAAAGAGGTAAACTGTGACGTAACAAAAGAATAACAACACAACAGAATGCAATGTAACACCGAAAGTTCAGGCTTTCACTTTTATAGGTGACGCCCTCTGTCTGCCCTGTGCAACTTCCTTACTGTTAACAATACCCTTGGACAGGAAACTCGATGAATGTATACAGATTCATATCCTTTCTGCTGCAAACTTTCCCCCCAACACATCATGCTCCAAATACGTACTGGACAAAGCAACTTGCAATAGCTTGTATCCCGACTGAAAGAGCATTCGATACGCATATCACATCTCGCAACGTGCCTTCTTCTTATCTGCGAACAGAATACAAAATGCTTGCTCCAAACTTACACGGCAGCTTGATGAAGTTGTAAAGGCAAGCAAAGACTACACGTGCGCTGAAACTGAACTATTTTCCAGGACAGAAAATACTGAGCTCTCTGTTTACGTACTTATAGAATTTTACACTATTTCTTTGGAAAGATTAAAGTATCTAATTTATAATTTAATTTTAATTTTAATTGCCTGAAAATTATTCTTCATTTCGTTTTCTTATAATGAAAAATTCACTATTTTTTTTTTTTACAGCTATTGTAGACATTTTAATTCAACTCTAATTTAGCGGCCAGTTCAAATAGGATATTGATTTGTGTGGTTCAAAGTTTTCTGAAACGGATCATTAAGGTTATTCATCATATTCACGTTTATCTGCAAGAGTTGACTTTTAAGAAGTAATTTTACTAATGTAAATAAAAGTGTTAATGCGTTTTCTTCACTGAAACTACTGATCTGAAACTACCCCACACATTGCATTATTTATTTTCAATTTAAATAAAGTATCGTTCAACTGGCCGATATTTTAAAATCAAGTAGTTAGTGTTTTGTTTGCCATGCATTTAACAGTCAGCAATCTAGTGTATTAAATGGGTCGGTGCCGAGGTGAGACAGGGTTTAGTAGGCTCGTCTTGCTTCGTGAATGGAGTGTCGTTCTTGGTCTCATTTCAATATATGAACTCTAATTTCATTCTCGTCTCGATCTCGAGGACAATGCTTCGATCTCACCTCTAAATAACATATACAAAAAATGTAAATATATCCTTACTATTAGAAAACAAATAATAAAAGCAGATTCTTGCACAACATATGTTCGTCACCAATTTTTTTTCTCGGGAGGTAGACCCTGAAAGTAACATTCGTAAAGTAGTAATATTAGTATAACAATATTATCATTATCATTACTGTAACTTAATCAGTAATAACTATTACAAACTAGTACTAAATCAGTATATTATTAGTATTATATTCTTCATAAGACCCTTCTATCCGATAGACCACATAAGCGAACATCTAGAAGAACTATTTTTCTATTTACTTTCTAAAACCATAATTGCAATGAAATACATAATAATTCTCCTATTTCGTTACAAATTTTATCCACCGCCCAGTCGTTTTTTTTAGGGGGGGGTTGTCAAGAAGTTTATGTTGTGGCACTTCTCACATAAAAATCTAAATTTTGAAATTTGCAAAACTTTCTAAAATTATTTATTCTTTAAATTATGTGGAGCATACATTTAATTGGAAGTAACTCATTACCTTCAAACGCGTCAGGCCTGATACATATTGATCCATGCACAGGTCAAAGTGCCTTAAATATGGACATCAAAAACTCGAGGGGAAGGGTTAACGGACAGGTAACTTTCGGATACCTTAACTGCTTGTCAGGTAGGGGTTATCCAACGCCAATCTTCGGACCGGATGTGACGCAGTTAAAACCTCCCACGTGGGCAAACATGGCGTGTCGAGATTGTCAGGACCCGATTTCCATAGTCATCACGGAATCACTCGGGTGAGGAGAAGAGGCCAACTTCTTGTGGATGCTGCAGATGGACTTTTTTAGCATGACAAAGTGTACAATAGTAACGGAACTTTGATGCAGCTGAACGTCTTGATTATCGTTTTGCTTCGAGTCGCTTCAATGCAGTGTAGCCAGTCCAGTTTCAGCACTTTTTTTCAAGGTCGGTATGGAGTCCAGTAGTGTGACGTCACAGCAGACGACGCGCCGGGACTGAGTCTTCAAACGAGAGAACGTGTTTTCTTCCTATCCAATTCAATGCATTTTCCCTTCAGAAGGGGTAGCTTTAATTATTGTGAAACAAAATTGTGATCTGCATCGTACATCAATGTAAAGATGAGATTTGGGAGAATACGTCTATATATAACATATACCTTACAGATGAGAATGTAAAGAATATAAATTTAACAACAATTTATGAACAACATTTTTAGTTCCACCTTCAATAGCAAGAAGACATAAATTGAACGGCATTGGGAGTGTCACTATTCATCTTAGCAACCCAGAAAACTATGGATTCCACACTAATATCGGTCGTTTTCGATTATTTTTACATGTCACCCCCTTCCAAAACCCACCCCTAGGGGTGCCAGAGGTGTCTTGGAGCTGAACGGCATTGAAAGTGTCACTATTCATCTTAGCGACCCAGAAAACTATGGCAACTATCCACACTAATATCGGTCTTTTTACATGTCACCCCCTTCCCAATCCACCCCTAGGGTGCCAGAGGTGTCTTTGTGTTGAACTGCATTGGGAGTGTCACTATTCATAATAGCGATCCCGAAAACTATGAATTCAACACTAATATCGGTCGTTTTACATGTCACCCCCTCTCCACTTCCACCCCCAGGGGTGTCTTGGAGTTGAACGGAATTGGGAGGGTCACTATTCATCTTAGCGACCCCGAAAACTACGGATTCCACTCTACTATCGGTCGTTTTTTATTATTTTTACACGTCACCCCTTCCCACCCCCACCCTAGGGGTGACAGGGGTATATTGGAGTTGAATGGCATTGAAAGTGCCACTATTCATCTTAGCGACCCCGAAAACTATGGATTCCACACTAATGTCGGTCGTTTTACATGTCACCCCCTTCCCACCCAACCCTAGGGGTGCCAGGAGTGTCTTGGAGTTGAACGGCATTGGGAGTGTCTCAATTCATTTTATCTACCCCGAGAACTATGGATTCCACACTAATATCGTTCGTTTTCTATTATTTTTACATGTCACCCCTTCCCACCCAAACCCTAGGGGTGCCAGGGGTGCCAGGGGTGCCAGGGGTGTCTTGGAG
This sequence comes from Lepisma saccharinum, assembly GCF_977018435.1. Lineage (NCBI taxonomy): Eukaryota > Metazoa > Arthropoda > Insecta > Zygentoma > Lepismatidae > Lepisma > Lepisma saccharinum. Next base: position 28,966,666 of record NC_139251.1, on the reverse strand, counting down.
TTGAATGGCATTGGGAGAGTCACTATTCATTTTATCGACCCCGAAAACTAGGATTCCACACTAATATCGTTCGTTTTCTATTATTTTTACATGTCACCCCTTCCCACCCCTCCCCTAGGGGTGCCAGGGGTGTCTTACCCCCACAGAATTTATTTCCAGATTGTGAGTCATATGCGTACCGAGTTTGGTCATCGTGAATATCACCATTTAGCTTAGCGACTCCAAAAACCATGGATTCGACACAATGTCATTTTTGACATTATAATTTTCACCCCTCTCACCCCCCCATCCCGATAGGTGATGAACGTGGAGTTGAACGGCATTGGGAGTGTCACTATTCATCTTAGCGACCCCGAATACTATTCATTCCACACTAATATCGGTCGTTTTCGATTTTTTTACATGTCACCCCCTCCCACCCCCACCCCTAGGGGTGCCAGGGGTGTCTTACCCCACAGTATTTCTTTCAAGAAGGCAAGTGATACGTGTTCCAAGTTTCGTTAAAATCGCTCCAGGCGCTCGAGAGTTATGCCGGTACAAACATACACACATACATCCATTTTTATATATTAGAAGATTATAACTTTCAAGTTTTCAGTAGGCATATTTCTTTCTTCTCTTCAAATTTTGCCGCCTTGAAAATTTGCCGCTCTGGGCGGCGGCACGGTTCGAGCCCCCCCCCCCTCTTCCCCTCCGCCGGCCCTTGGACTGCCTTCAAAAAGCTGTCGCTTTCAAATTTCCAAAATTGGCAGAAAAACGACGTAAAATAACATAATTCATTCAATCAATCAAATTTCCAAACATGTAGTTGTTGTGACATAATAAAGGTTGGTTGGTTGATTTGTTGTTTTAAGTCCACTTCATGCACAGTAAGGCTAATTGCGACTGGATCTACTGTTTTAAAGTGGGATCCGAACCAATTGTGACTCCACCGGGTATCGAACCCGGGACCCCTTGATTACAAGGAGAGGACGCTACCACTGCGCCATCGGGGAGGACGACATAATAAAGGGAAAATGAAGCAAGCCATTATAGTATTCTTCAGTTTCATTGGCATATTATCACAGATGCCTACTAACAGTTGATCCATATTTGATGTATTAGCTAAAGGTTGCTGCATATTTCATTTTCCTTTATTTTCAACATCGCACCCCTCAGCACCCCTAGATGATTAATCCTGGCGCCGCCGATGCTTGCAGCCCAAGCTGCCGACCATCTGGGGATTGGCGAGATCTAATAATTAAGATTCGGAATTTGAAATTCGAATCCAATAGAATTCGGTTAATTCGGATTCTGATTCTGTGATTCGTATGCCCATCCCAAATTTGTAGGGTCAGACAGTACAATATAGATTGATTACTTACGGGGAGTTCTGTACTCTCGATATACCGCGCGAGGCACCTAAAAGTACCACCTGAAATAGCGAAGAAACCAGAAACAGTAGCGATGTGAGGTTTGCGGGAAACAATAATATCAAATGGGGCTCGTAAATCGGAGGTATGGGGTGTGTCGAAAAATATCGACAAATGGGGCATCTGGAGCAAAGTCATATTTTTTTTAATGGAACGATATACAATAACATGCATAATATAAAAGAGCACACGCAGAGAAACACAACGCCGTTGGTCTCATGCATCTACTGCACATAGGAACGAAGATATGGCCATGTGAAAATATGTAAACAAACTAACAAATGGCCCACTTGACCGTCAGTACCACGGCATGTAAAACTTCTCAGGTGCCTCAGAGAACTGCCTTTACGCAGAGCAAGTTTTGATAGCAGGTCCACGAGATCGTGTTAGTTCATAGCAAGCAGTCGTAGTGGTAAGAGCGAAGATTATGGTGTTCACAAACATAGAAAAAGCGGACATGATCCTGATTTATGGGGAACGCCGAAGGAATGCCTCAGAAGCCTACCGTGTGTACGCAGAAAGATATCCGGACAGACGACAGCCATCTCGATGTCCGTTTGGTATGTTATTTATTAAATTAAGAGACACCGGAAGTGTAACACCACGAGCACGTGTGCGGAACAAGCTAACTACAGGTGAGGTAGGTGCAACAAATGTTCTCGCCGCTGTTGCTGTGAATCCGCACGTTAGCACCCGTGAAATTGCCAGGGATGCTGGGATGAGTCAGCGAAGTGTATTGCGGATTCTGCACACACACAAGTTTCACCCATATCATATCTCCCTCCATCAGGAACTTCACGGGAATGATTTTGTGGACCGTGTTCGGTTTTGCACATGGTTGTTACGACACGACACACCCGATTTGTCACGTATCCTCTTCACTGACGAGGCAACTTTTACCAATCATGGAAATGTCAACCTAAGGAACATGCACTATTGGTCGGTGACAAATCCCCATTGGCTTCGCCAAGTGGAACGCCAGCGCCCATGGAGTGTGAACGTGTGGTGTGGTATAGTGGGTGAACATCTCATTGGCCCTTTTTTATACAAGGGACACTGAATGCTGACCGATACATACAGTTTTTACAACATGAACTGCCTGTACTATTGGAGGACATACCACTTCAGACAAGGAGGGACATGTGGTACCAACATGACGGGTGCCCAGCTCACAGTGCAAGACGCGCTACAGCATGTGTGGAAAATACATTTCCAAATCGTTGGATTGGACGTGGAGGGTCTGTCAAATGGCCGGCTCGTTCCCCAGATTTGGTACCGTTAGACGTTTTCCTGTGAGGAAAGCTGAAGGACATTGTCTACCGGGATGTGCCAACAACTCAGTGGCGTGGCGTGGATTTTTAAAAGTGTTACCGGTTATCAGTAGGACATTTAAGGGAGACTTGGGCGCCTCCCCACCTCATGCCCCCCCCCCCCCAATGTCTTCCAAGTAGTTCATATAATATTAATCTGGTACGTATGCAATTCAATACTAGCTTTTGGTAAAGTTATTAATCAGGAAAAAAAATGTTGACATAAGGACTAAAGTGAAATAGCAAACATTGGTTGTTGACACAATAATACGTAATTTGATACTTAACAGTAACATCGAAGGCTACTTATAGAGCAGATCAATCCGACTTTGAAAATAGTTATATGATGTTGGGATCCCGGGTTCGAAACCTAGGTTGGGCATGGGCGTTTGTGAAGTCTATTCATCAATTTAATCATATCATCACTCATCCCCATCTTCGCAAATTAGCCAAAAGTGGCACAAGCGAAGCAAAATCAATCAAATCAAATCAAAAATCTTCTATGATGCTATCATAAAGAGAAGTTTTTCATTTGAATTTGAATTTTTGGGTGCGTCATGGTCATGGTCCATGTTATCCACATCTGAATTCGACACGTTTTTTTTTCACCCGAAAATAGAGTACATGGCCAACAAAAGAGTTTCGACAACTGCACACATCCACATAACCACGGATAGTCGTTATACCACGAAACATTGAAATGTCGGTCATATCCAGCAGACGACTTGGTTTTTAAATCGTTCAAAATAGGCTTTGGCCTCCCTTTCGCCATAATTTCGATTTTTCTGCAAAATAACGAACCGAAAGATTGCTTCAAAATATCTTCTATCGCACGATTACACACACTGTCCAGATAGGATGAACCCGCCACCTCGGAACTCGGAGCAAGTTCCATTAATTAATTGACAATGCCCGAAAACAACATAAAGACGAAAGACACCAGTCACAAAACTCCCACTGCACAGTCCCTCCCACAAACCGTTGTTTACTTTTGTAACACGTGAAGCACCCTCCTTGCCCTTCCCCAATATTTCCTCGGAACCTGCAAGAAGTCCAGTTCTACTAATGTTGCCATCTTAGTTCTTTTGAAACCAGATTTGCCCAAATCGCGAAACTTTTCGTTTCAAATAAGACGTATGTAGAGTAGATGTAGTCTTCATCTGTTTCCTAACTACTCCCACTCCCATGTATCGCTAAATCCACTGAATCTCATTTCTGACACCACTACTATTTCGTATATTTTACGTCCTTTGCTACCTTTAAGGCTTTCGCTTTATAGGATAATCGTGACGATGAGGATGCATGGTGAATTATTGAAATAAAATTATTATTACTTTGTGTATGTAATTATTAATTTTTATAATTATGTAAGTAAAATAATAACAACGAACATTGAAATAACCATTTCTTGCTGAGGATTCGAACCTGCGACACCTGACACTTCAGAGCATGCTAAGATAACAATCGGGAAATTATGCTTGTAAGCATTGTTTTCACCCGAAAACAGTTCTACCACCTCAAAAACATTGCTTCAATCCGAAATTATTGCATTCCTGCGACAACGTATGTCAATCTCAATCAGTATTATCAACAATTATCACAAATTCCTGTAACCGAAATAATATTATATGTGTGAAATATAGAATTTTAGGTTGACATTTTTAGAAGGACAGCGGACCCCTTGACCATACCCATCCCTCTCCTCTCCTTCTCGCCCATGATGTCGAAGAAGGACAAAGAGGACTTTCATAATCGCTGATATTTAGTGTAAATACAAAATATCACTTAGTAGCGTATCGTACCCAAGGTATTGGGTAGGATGTATAAATTCTTAGCATAGTAGGAAACAGAGATAGGAATGCTGAATAAGTAATCAGGCAAAGGTCGGGTGATTGACTTGGAAGTCGTATGTGGCATGAGTGCTGGAATTGTCAGGAGGTGTGATCAGTTGGCGAGAATACGAGAGAGAGTAAGGACTACGGATTGTGAGAGAGGAGCAAAGTGGGGAACGACTATTGGACGATGGTGTGTGACAAGAGACAAGTGATAGTTGAGAGGACAAGCTAGGAACAATCTCCATATATTTGTAAGGCAAGTGATATCCTTTCCTTAACCAATCCATATCGGTTCAGTCATGGAGAGTATAAAACCGATATTTAATCTAAGCTAATTTCTATCGCCATTCCTTTAAAAGGTAACCTCTTGCATTTATCACATTCAGGCCAAGCGAGTGATAACCATTTGAGAGATGAATGAGGAATAGCTACATCACCCAATTAAATCTAGAGGTTCTAGGTTCGATCCCAAACGCAGCATGGGAGTTGCGTTACGGTAGTTTGCTTTTGCCCCAGTGTGATTTGATTTTTTTAAATTTTGATTTAAGTCCACTTCATGAACAGTAATGCTAATCGGGACAGTTTAAAGTTGGATCCGAGCCACTTGTGCCTCCACCGGGTATCGAACCCGGAATCACTTGATTATAAGACGGCGACGCTATCACTGCGCCATCGTTCCCCAGTGTGACTGGACACCTTCAGAGTAAGATAGACCCGATTAGGCGACTTAGCTCTTTTCTGTCAATTGAATATGGCAACACTGGTATGTTTCCGGTAAGGATCACCGGCAACTGCGCCGGCTAAACAAGCATGATAAAAACCCGCCTCCTCCTCCCGCGGTCAGTCTTTGCCGCAACGCGAAGTCTTCCTTGCGTGGGCTCAGGGCCCTTTCCTCATGTTGCCTGTGGAGGGTACCGGATCAGTCCTCTTCGCTTTTGCCGGTGTCAGAAAAAATGTCAGTCTGCAATGTTTACTTTACGACAATATTACCAGTTTATGTACGTAATAATATATTAAGACGGGTTCTTCAATTCATATAGTTTGGTGTTACCTGCGGTAACAGCGGCTACGTGCACGCCACGCCTCTGCTTAATGGTGTTATCATTAGGCTATTATGGAATGAGTTCCAAAACAAGGGGGGCAAAGATAGTACATTTACCTTTCCGGATAAGGTTTAGCATAGTGCAGGGACAAAAGTGGCGAAAAACCAGTGGGGGGCGGCAACTGCGAATATGAATATGAGTGATGATATTTATGAAGTTGTTGAAGGGACACTCATAAAGAACACCCGTGCTAAGCCGGGATTCGATCGTCTTGGCGCGCTGTGCAAAACACTCTGACACGGAGGTGGGTGGATGATCCAACTATCCTACACTCTACTGACGTAACAGTGCTGATTAGTAATTCAGATCACTGTTTATTGCACCTTGGAATTGTAATAAACATTTTAAAATAATTTTGTCCACAGACGATTCGATGTTAAGAGTTTTCAAATGAATGCTAAACATTTCCATTGACACAATATTAAACAGTTAGATACTAACGAAAAAATAATAGTTTTGCATGTTAAGTGGTAGAGCCACAGGCTGAACTTCTACCACGAGGACTTCACCAACTTATTTGACAAAAACTGTGTTGATCTTTTAGTTTTTAATACACATCGCTGTTCGTGCGATAAATTGTACAATGCAATGGTCATTAAGAAATTGCATATTTGAGTTTGGTAAGTTACGTCAGTCAATATTGCGTATTGTAGCATCACATAGCACCAGTGGCACGAGCGCGAAGAACCGGGTAGGAATTCTACCGCTGTCGTCTGCTTCAGAAGGCAGGAAGGGTCACGTGAACCAATCACGTGCGCGCGTGTTGTAGAGATCCCCAAGCCTGTCCAAGCTTTCCCTCCAGATTGACAGCAAAGAATATAGAGTTCTTTACGCCGAACCTGCCCGGCGTCCAGGCAGGAAAGGCATAAAAAAAAAAAATGCTGGAACGGTGTTGTTAGTGGAGCGTTGCAAGCGGATCGCGAAAAAATAGCTATTATAATGCCATGAAGGTCAAACATATATGCAATTAGTCAAGATTTATTTTATATTTACAGCATTTACGTATTTTTGAAATTTTAAATCAGGGAACGCCGGGCGTATAGGCGTACTATAACGCTACGCCACTGTTAAATACATACTTTTATAGTGCGTAGCGACTGTATATAATGCTGTTTGGTAAGTATAAGAAGGATTGCAAACATCGGGGGGGGGGGGGATAAACAGAACCCCCTGAATTTGGCATCCTTTAATTCAAGTTACAAATTAGCAGAAAATTTGTTATTTTTATTGTTAATAAAAGAAATAAAGTTCAGTTAGTTAGTATTCATACAGAATAACCAAAGCAAAAACTGGTTTAGTCTACAACACAAAATCCAGTTTATGTATTTTTCATGTACTTCTTAATCGAAAGAATAAATGGTTCCACAGTTTCGAAAATTCCAATTTTTAAGTTTTATGAGAGAGGTCAAATAACAAACTTTATGACTAGATATTCATTTATCTGTTGGATTGAGTAGAAAAGCCTCCTCAAGGAATAACAATAATAATGATAAATTGAATAAAATTATTTTATTTTTATGATATTTAAATTACTATTGTATGATAATATTCATTACTAGTTTTGTTATTCCAATTTTATCAATGGCCTGATCAGTCTTAAAAATTTCTTACTGAAATAGTAAACACACTAAGTCCACATCTCCCTCTGATAAAATCACAAGTCAGACCCTGTTTAAATGTCTAGGAAACGTCGCAGCTGCATTTCAACTAGGAATGGTATCAAGATTAGACAAGTCGAGACTTGTCACAGCATCTTATACTCTCCTCTGTGATGAAGTCCTTCTTGTTCTTGTCTCGGTCTTTACCCAGAAGTTTGTCAAAACTTATTCTATATTCACTTTATGCTCAGATAGGCCATAAAAAAAATATAAACATGCAAATTTATCTGATAAAATGATATGTCAATTTGCAATGGATTTATGTATGCATAAAGTGGGGAAAATATTAATTCTGCTTATAGTGATAAAATATGAAAAGTTAAAATTTATATTATTTCATATGTAGTAAAAAACATCAATTTCTTTTGTGACAATTGTGGAAGAATTTATTTTTGGAAACTTCTTTTTGAAAAATTCGAAAGGAAAGAATAGTCGACCAATGGACTACTTCTTCAGAAAGCAGCATCAGCCTGTAGTGTGATATCTTGAAACTAAATTTCATTTTACTCCATTGTTTCACAAAACAACATTTTTAACAATTTTCATCTCCTTTCCAAGAGCACAGGTGACGTAACTAGTATCAAAATGTAGTACGTTTGTAAAGAAAAATAGCGACACTAGATTGCATGGTTTACTAAAGATATATTAATTAGAATGAAGGTTGACACGAATTTATGATGACTAGGGCTCGGAAGTTGAAGACCTATAAATTGCCAAAAAAGACCTAAAAATATAAAAAAAGGACCTAAAAATGAAAAAAAGGACGTGCAAATGTGATTCAAATTAATTAATAACTTCAGTTTTAATTACATATTTAATGAATATGCATGGCACCTTCTTATCTGACTTGAGATCTTTGCATTTCTTTACTACAGAAAGGATGTTTAAGAGGTGGTGAATTGAAAATGGGCAGTAAAAACATAGTCGAAAGAAGGTAAAGTTGCAAAAAAAGGACAAATAAGTCAAAAAACGCCAAAAAGGACAAATAAAACCCACATTTTTCTGACCTGCTATGACCCAAAATGAACATATATTATGTTGGGCCTCGTCTTCGGACACTAGGAAAGAAAAGGTTTTTCCTCAACTTCCGAGCAATAGTGATGACAATACAATGTATATTGTCAACGACCAATACATCCTCCTCGTTTATGCCACAATTGCAAACAATTGAGCATATCATATTGAATGTACATGCATATACACATAATTATGCATGTTGCCTATAATAATGTAATTATATGGTGTAAACATCAAAACATCAACTGAAAATCATCAGGAGTGACTTACTCATAATACACACGGTAAACTAACATTGACAGGTACAAAACAGTTCCCCAGTATTTGGTAGACCCTCCTTTGGCTTTCTCCAATGCAGCCAATAGTCGAGACATGCTTGCAACAAGGTTATGGCAAAGTTCAACCTCGATGCCATGGAACCATACCCGAACGATCTGTGCTGAGAGTTCCAGCCTACTTGAAAATGTCATGTTGCACAGTTTTCTACCCATAATGGCCCAGAGATTTTCAATTGGATTCATATCTGCGGAGTTAGGTGTCCAACTGAGTTTTGGAATATCCATGTCTGTGAACCACTTATTAAGCACTCGGGATCAATGACATGATGCACTGTCATCCTGGTAGATGTAGTAGTCAATATTTGGCCAAGAGAAGTGGTATCTCTCTGTTACCAGTACTTTGTGCTGTAGAATGTGCACATATTTTCGAGAATCAGCTGATCCTTCATATATCTCGATCCTTCCGAAAACCTTTAGCTATAAAGCAAGCCCATACTGTTACTCCCCCAGAGTATTTCTGCACCTCAGAAATATAATCGTTTTGAATCATTACAATGTACCCCACTGCAAGTGAGGTTTAAAATAAACTGAAGCAACAGTGACACCTGAAATGTTGTGCTGAGTCTGGCAAGATATGGACTATAGTGTCGATGTTTGTCACGTCACACACAATGCTCACATGAGGTTCTATAATGTAAGGTCAGGATTGTAAAACCTGAACATCTTGTACATCATGGAAGTCATAAAACATCACCTAGTATACCATGGTATTTGCATAATAAAGTGTTGAAAGTGAGGGACTCACTATACAGGATTATTGCAAATGATCTTCCCGATTTCAGACAGGTGTAAATCACGCTTAATGAAACTTAAATACAAAAGGTTATATCAATATAAAGAGTAACTCGCAAAGTTTTTTCAAACAGTTTGCTGATGTATTCCCAGTTCCCTGCTGCTTCAGATGGTGGATTTTGTTGGACTGTGTATGAAACTTGCACGGATCCATTCCACTCTTTCCCCACACTTCACACACTGCGATTTCTTCCTGTGGAGGTTTGTTAAAGATAGAGTCTACTAGGCACTATTTCCACATACCATGCTTGATCTGCAAACATGCATCACAGATTCCAGTGCAGAAATTGATCGTGATATGCTACAGCGTGTTTGGCAGGAACTTGACTACAAGCTAGATACATGTCGAGTTACCAAAAGGACTAACATTCAACACTTGTGAGGTAATGACGTAATGAAATAAAACATTATGAGTTACTCTTTATATTGATATAACCTTTTTGTATCTGAATTTCATTAAACGTGATTTACATGTCCGAAATTGGGAAGATAATTTGTAACAACCCTGTATTTATAATTGCACATTGCATAGCACACTACTGAAAAAAAATAATTCTTGTTTCCAAAAGAGTGCACACAGTTGTGGTGTAACATGTCAGATGAATTAGAAACTGCTCCTTGGAATGCAAAAACTTTAAAACTAATCGGGGAAACAGCATGGTAGTATGACATGCACCTGTAATGGGTTATAGATTTTTATTGTCTTTTAACCACACATCTTTTACCAATCCTATATCCTGTACCTATGGAGAGGTCGACGTGGTTATGATTTACACATAACCTAAACGTGAACAGCCTGAGGAAGGGAGCAGTTGCATCCCGAAACGTCGCAGGAGTTACCTAGATACATACTCGCGAAATGTAAGTTATTAATATATTTATACAAAAACAAGAGATGTAGATAATTCTAACCACTTATGCACAACATTTACTGGAACATAGTCTTCTCCTTCCTCCATAGCTTAGAAACCACAAGTCCAGTAGAAGTAAGGGGTGAGAGACTGGATGATTGTAACACAGCCCAGATCTTCACTCAGCATACACCACTGGTATAGATAGTTATGAACAGGAAACGGATTTATATGTAAATAGATATTTATGTATGAAGCCGAAATCAGTAATATTTTGGATTATCTTTGCGCATTATGGCAGGTAGACTCGAAAAATTCAGTTTTATTTCCATATTGGTTTTGGCTCATATTTTAGTTATTTTTACATATTATTTCCATATTTCAGAACATTTCTTAATATATAATCCATATTCACGTAATAACTACATGTCCCTGTGTGACCGAAAGAGTTGGATGAACTTCTTGCGAATAACTGACAAATTTGAAATACACTCCCATTACATCTTGCGATATTGAACGCAGTTTTAGTCAATAAAAATCCACCTTAAGAGACAAGAGAAGGAAATTCACATTCAAACACTTACAACAAAATTTTGTCATTCATTGTTTTGGAAACATAAAATGAAAACACATTTTGTGTTGTTTTACAATTAAGCCAATGTAAGCATACTGTATTTTATGTAGCTCGTGTAGTGTCTTTATTATTAAAAAAGTAAATTTTTACAATTTTAAGTACATATTAACTCCATGTTTTGGTGAAAGTAACTAAATATTTAGCACATTTTTACTACATATAAATTCATTCCCTGGTTATGAATATACATTTTTTGTTGAAGCGGTGGCCTACCTAATCTTGACATTCATCCAGTGGCCCACCCAAAGCAGGAAAGCTATTTTTTTTCATGTTTGATTTTAATGTTGAGGAAACCCTGAGGGGTAAAGGCGGTCAGGGTCATGATGCTGATCACATCACCCCACTCACGACCGGATCAATAAAGTGTGGGGCATTACCCTTACTCACCTTCATGGCGTGGTGCTATGCACAGGGGAGCACTTTACCTTTTTTTAGATGGTATGAAATCCCCTTTCCCCACTAGGCATGCCCTTGATATAACTTTGAACTGAATGCTCCAACCAATATCTGAATTCAATAACTGAATATTGGATCCACAATGTCGATTAAAAGAGAGAAAGAAGTGATGAAGAAAAGCGAGCGAGAGAGAAATAACATGCATGAAACATTCGGTGGGTTCCAAAAGTTGCGAACCTAGGGATGGTAAGATTTTGAAAAAATTACCTAAATTTACTTTACTATACAATGACTTCAGACATACTAAGTGAGCGTCCACCTGATTATTTACACAAGTTATATTTTGTTTATTGTAATTGCATACTCAATCCATTAGCAGTAATGAGCCTGTGCTAGGTGATTGCATTCACCGAAAAAAATCTGTTTTTCATATTATACAGTGGAACAGCAATTTTACATTGCTGAATTTTATATTTTCCCGCATTATACATTCAATCTTGATGGTCGCAACAAAGTAAAATGTTATAAAATTTTCATAGTTTCCCACATTGAAAGTTTTTTCAGTTTGGTCCCCTGAAAAACGTAAAATCGAGGTTCCATTGTATACGTATTTTAGCACTTGACACACAGCATGTCCTTCAACAATGATACAAGAATGAAAAGAATGTTAATAAATCAAGATGGATACACTAGCAAGTGTCATCTCATCTCTTCTCAATAGTAACCCTACACGTATCATAACATTTGATACATTCATAACTGTTAATAGCTATTTGCATTTTGTTTTTCTCCGTATGAAGTCTTGTCCACAGAGATATTTTTAATATTCTTGATTGCCAGTTCATTTCATACAGGAGATCTAGAAATCTATAAATGGCTCAAGTTCAAGTTATTTTTTCTTAAAGAATTCCCATTTGCAGGTTGCAATATAGTTATGTGAAGTAACAGGTGCGGCAGTGAAATGGGCGATTTGGCAACCCTGGAAATAGCAAGTTACGTAAGGAATCAGAAAACGGGAGTGGTGCTATCTGGACAACAAAACTTTGCCATTGACACTGATATCGGTGTTCAGTCGAAATGGCGTCGTGGACCCGTGAACAACGTGGTTTTGCCGTAAAGGCATTTTACAAAAACAACGGCAGCTACGACGCCGTGCAGCGTTTTTGTAAAACGCCTTTACGGCAAAACCACGTTGTTCACGGGTCCACGACACCATTTCGACTGAACACCGATATCAGTGTCAATGGCAAAGTTTTGTTGTCCAGATAGCACCACTCCCGTTTTCTGATTCCTTACGTAACTTGCTATTTCCAGGGTTGCCAAATTGCCCGTTTCACTGCCGCACCTGTTATTTAATGGACAAAAAGATGCTGAATAAGATGGCCCACCATATAAAGTAGGGCCCAGCTCATATATACTGGTATGAATTTGTGTTCCTTCGAAGTTAAATATCTAGCGATTACTAACTTGAATATCATAAACCTGGATTGTGTTGCCACCTGACATGTTTAGAAATTAGTATTTTCAGCCTCCCAAGATCAGTTTGCAACCCAATTACTGACTTCCCCTTGTATATTGTGCTAAGGTGGAATCTGGCAAAATAATCTGAAGTGTACTAAACACGATGCCAAACAGTTTGATTATTTGTGTAAGGCTGAGTTGATACTACTTTGAATCAATACCAATACTCTCACTGATTCCCACAAATACGAGGGTTGCTATTTATGTATCTGGAACTGGCAACACTAATGTTGGTAGGTAACATCTAATATATCAATCGTAAAGTTGGACATTTCCATGGTTTATGTACCAAGAACGTTGTGCTTACGGATGCTATTTTTGTTTGTTACAGCGACTTGAAAATTTCATCACAGGCCAACAATGGAATTAACTCTAGAACATTTTCGAGCAATGATTTTCTACGACTTTCGACGTGGATTATCTCAACAACAGTGAATCGCTCAACTCACTTTGCCTTTTGGCGATGAAGCACCATCTAAAAGCACTGTATATCACTGGTTTAGTGAATTCAATCGTGATCGTCCTTTGTTCGCAGACGAATCTAAAGAAGCGCGTCCAAAACCGGTTGTTGTGCCAGAAAACATTGATGCTGTGCGAGAACTGATAATGTAAGATCATCATGTGACATATCATGAGATTGAGGCATCCCTGGGCATTAGTATGACTACCATACATAAGATATTGCATGAACATTTAGCAGTGAAGAAGATTTGTTCACGTTGGATCCCGCATAATTTGACAATCCCTCAAAAAAAGGCTTGTGTCGATTGGTGCAAACAAATACTCACAAAATACAATCGTGGTACTTCAAAGCAGTGTAGAACATCTACACAGGTGACGAATCTTGGATCTATGCATTGGAGCCCGAAAGCGAACAGCAGTTGATGGTGTGGGTGTTCCAAGATGAGCCAAACCCAAAAAAGGTTGTTCGTGCAAGAAGCACTTCGAAGCAAATGGTCACCTGTTTTTTGTTTTTTTGGGAAAAATGGACATGTGGCTACAGTGGCACTATAGAATCGTAGAACCGTCAATTCTGAATGGTACATAACCATTTGTTTGCCAGAAGTCTTTGGGGAAATCAGAAAAAAACAACCAACGTCACCATGAAAATGAGAGTTCTCACAAATCGGTCCAAACAACTCTGTATTTGACCGGTGAAAACATTGAATTGATGGGTCATCCGCCGTATAGCCCTGCACCTAATGATTTCTTTTTGTTCCCGTACATGAAGAATAAGCTACGTGGTCAACGATTTTCTACGCCTGAAGAAGCGATTGATGCGTTCAAAATGCATGTTTTCGAGATACCTCAATGGACAAAGTGCTATGAGAATTGGTTCAAACGTATGCAAAAGTGCATCGGTCATTATGGAGAATATTTTGAAAAATAAAACCTTTATCAATTATACATATTTTTTTTGTTTGTTATTCCGGATACATAAATAGCAACCCTCGTACTTCAAATTGTAACAGTTCACAGTATTAATAAATTTTAATATATAAGACTTTGATTGGAACAATACTATATAAATTCAATCATTTAAACAAAGAATCTACTTCTCCCCATAATGTTGTTGCAAAAATAAAGAAACTAATGCATTTTGCATAATTTGCAGAGTATTTAGGCTCACAAAAAGTGCCACGTGGCATTCTTTCAGACCTCACAAAACACCGGACACTGGAAAATATTGGTGATTAATCTGCACTTGGTACTTTTCGAAAACTGCAAAATATTTGTTTGCTATTCCAAGTCACATCGAGACCTTTCGTTCACGTGAGTCACAATGGACTAATGTAAAAAATTACTTTTTTCATTGATTTTGTAAAAAGACTGACATTGGTTAAGTGCAATTTCTAAGATTCTATATACTTTGATCAACACTACAATTTTGAGAAAAAATGGACCTTTGGGGGAGTAATAAAAACACGTGTTATATGAGTTTGGAAATCTTGTACTCAAGGATTCATTTCAAAATTCATCATCATCATCATCATGAACTGTGTCAATTTCACATTTTCTTTTTAACTGTAAATGACTGTGTCCATATTCCATCTGGGAAGTGTAAGGGTACATTTACAGTCAAAATGACCATAACTTGGGTTTGTGAAAACTTTTAGGGCATTGTTAGTGGGAAAATGGGGGGGGGATTACTGACATGTCCTACTTTTTCCTATTCCACAGTTCAACACTGTGATCTGAAAGGAAAACAGAAAGTTAAAATAAATTTCCTTTTAAATTTCAAAAGAAAACAAGAATTGGCACATTAGTGCATTTTTATTTAATCAAAAAGTTAGTACAAAATTTCATAGTAACTTTTCATTACAAAGAACAATATCTATCACAAATAAACATTGTGATATTTGTTTTAATTATATATTTTAAATTGACAATTGCAATCGGATGTTGCCATTCCTGCTAAAAACTTACTGCAGTGTTTCTTTGATCACGAGTAGTTAAATATATAATTTGAAATTTTGGAATGATAGCATCTATGTACAAAATGCAATTATATTTTACATTAATACATAACGGGAAAGATAAACAAAGATTAGCTACGATATACAAATTTAAAAGCCTATGGTCCCAATGCTAGGCCAAATAACTGATGTAATACTGCAATAATATTAAAATACTAGACTTCTTTTTCTACAAATAGAATGAAGCAGAAAGGCTTGAAGGCAAAGAAATAATTAAGAATCTGTAAAAATTACACCTGTTACGTGTATGAAAAATATATAGTAACACGTTATGGCCCTCAACTTTTTAAGACATCACAGAACACCTCCGCTGCCCACTTGCTCTTCCTTATCTTTGGCACCATGTTTCAGGATTCTTGTGAATTCTATGTAGTCGAACATCCCAGTCTTGATTGGTGCTTCACGGTACATTTCATCAACCTGTGTAGAAAAATTATACAATTTTAGTTACACATATTTTAATAACCAGGATCCCTACTTGTTTTGCAACACCAAATTCCCTAACTATTTATATTAACATTTTTATTAATTGTTATAAGTACATTCCAGATAACTCTATATAATGATTTAAGATGCTAACAAATGTGCGTTGTGTATGCAGGTTTATTCAACACTGTTGACAATAAATTGCGACACAAGAGCATTTTTCATGATTGGGAAATGAGATAAATACCGAGAAAATAGTACTCACTTCTTCCGCGAAACTGTTTTATTTCTAGTTCTATTAATTTCAGTGGTCACTGCCATCATCCTCATTGTAACTTGTTGCACTGTGCACCAACGAGGATGGTGGTAGTGGCCACTGAAATTAATAGAACTAAGCCAAGCGTCAAGTCAACCTTGCAGCAGGTTTTCGCATATGTAGATCCAAACGTGCGCACCAGAATATAGTTCCACTGAGACGGGTTCTATTCCGACACAACTGCATACTTGCAAGAAAACAGTTATTTAATTTGTAATATACAGACAAAATAATACATCCATTAGCAGGTATGGACTTAATTGGTTGCAATCACCGTGCAGACGAACTTAGAACCGCAGATTCGCAAACTGCAATGTGTATTGCGTTGAAGACACTGAAACTTTAGAGCGAGTCGAGCGAGACTGAATGCGTTGCAGAACGCGTGGAATCGGTGATACCAGTGTTGCACATCCCACATAAACATAACCCTATGTTTATTGTAGAGCGGCGAGAATGGCTGAATCTCCTGTTCAGCGCACGGTTTTACCCGAATGTTATTTTGGGCTTCATCCGAAGGGAAATGCTCTTCAAAGTCAAGCAAGTTGTTTTAAATGCATAATCCTCCTTGCGGCAACAAGATCAAAGTAAAACAGGGCATGAGGTGAATGTGCGCATGAATTGTATCACGGGTCTTGAATGATTTGCGGTTTGAGTTTAGCAAGAGGAAATAATTGTTTGTTGTTTGGCGACAAAAGAATCTCCTCGGTATTAAAAGATATTGCAGTGAGAAGAAACATGTTTATTATTTGGACGAGACGTCCTTCAACTCGGTGGGTGGGGGAATAAAACATGGAAGGATACCACCATGCAAAACCCCCGCCAGGGCTGAAGAAACCGACGATGAGGGGAAGGGGGAGGCTTATTGTTTCACCCACTGGCGGCAATGAAAGCTTTGTTGAAGGTGCATATTTACTGTTCCGCGCAAAGAAAGGGTGATTATCAACAAGAAATGGACAGACCAAGATTTGAATCCTGGTTTAGTGAAGTGATTCATAAATTGAAACCAGAGTAATAGCAGCAGACAATGCACCTGATTGTATATATATCATCAATAACAAATCATGATTTTTTGGTGGTATAACTTGAATTGCGTGTGTCTTACAGGGACTGATGTATTGCAGACGAAGCAACCACGTTTTTCATAAATGTATTTCTTTCTAAACCAAAAACAATAATTTGTCATTAAATTCAAGAGGGGCCTATTGTTGTTTACTTTTATCTCAGTTTATTCTTAGTTTTGCATGCTCGAAATATACACACATGCTCTCATGTTTAGAAGTTATTTCGCTCTTATATTAAGTAATGACACATTTATTAAATAATATATGTGCAGAAAGTACTTTTAAAATTTTATGTTTCAGGAGACAAAGAGAAGCAAAAATACATTCCACTTGACATGCATGCGGGTTTTGATGTGTTGTGTGGTTGGCAATACTGTGGATTTTCTCAGTGTCTGCGATGTAAGCAGCTCGGCGGTTGAGGAAAGACTGTCACGGAAGATTCTGAGCTCAGTTCTCGCACGGATTGATACATAAAACCTGCTGCAAACTTAGCCTGACGAGCGGCTTACAAATAAAACAGTTTCGTGGAAAAGGTGAGTACTATTTTCTCGGTATTCAAGAGCATTTTTTGTGTCAAATATTTCCACAAAAGAATGAGTTTAGAGGAAAAAGTGAGATGTGTTTTCAGTTCTATTCCTGGAAAGAAAATATGAAAAAAATTGATATTTTTCAGATCTTCCAAGTGAGTGGGAACTCTGAAAAGTGTTTCAACATAACTCTCACGATTCTGATTTTGCATTTATCTGTATTCTTTAAAAGGATATCGACTGAAATATATTGTAAATATAATTCTTATGTAGGCTCTGTATGAGTCAATACTTAAAAAGTATATTGTGTTTTATTTTAAACATGACAATATTACATTTTGTTTTACATTCTTCCCCATTACATCTTCAATTATATAACATGTTCCTTTTACAATAACCACGAAAAAAAAATCTATTGGTATCGGCACCTGAAAGTATCAATTGGACTTCAATTACTAATACATACTGCCTGATACTTTTTTGTCATTTTAGTCATTTGTGAGTTCTGTAAAAATGGAACACAAAACTTTTGAAGAGTCAAATTATCCTGGAAGTTATTCAAAATTTCCAATTATTTTGCACCAAGCTTGTGCGAGAAATTCTATTTTGTGATTACGTAACAGGTATTTTAAAATTATGATGTACAGTTGAGACTGCTTTATATGTAACTCAGTTCTACGTAATTCTGTGTAGGTCCCGACAAAATATAATTTAAATATGTGTTAATTAAACCTTATTTGTATGTACTGCATTTATATGTACTAATTTCCATAAAATACAGTTGATTTGTATGTAACCAAGCTACAACAATGTCGGAGAAGTAATCATTTCTTGTAGTTACAAAAACACAAGGCAAGTTTTAAATACAAAACAGGATAGGCAGACATGGGGGGGGGGGGGGTGTCTTGAGTTGCGAGAAAACATACCAAAATGTCTGATTTCTTTAAACCAGTCAAGTAACATTAAAAGTTAAAAGATGTTTAAGTACAGTATGAAAAATTCAGTTCACTAAAACAACAGTGTCTACTGTAATACTTATTTCTGTATCAAAGTGTTTACTAATAAAGTGGCAAATGCAATGCATTTAAGAACAACTATTATTTATTATAATTTTCAAGCATCAATATTGGGGGGAATCTGTAAGATTGTCGATTGATTTTGTTTATTTTACTTCAGTTTTCTGCCACTTTTGGCTAATCGCGAAGATGAGGATGAGGGATGATACATTGAAACTGATGAAGCGACACTCACAAATAATAACAATGGCCAGGCTGTGAACCCTGGCATCGCAGTGCGATGTGATAACCACTCCACTACGATAAACGATAAAATTGTCTGGATATATTGAATAATGCACACATTTGGATAATCCAAATATCAATATCCAGATAATTTGGATAATCCATATATCAGGATATCAGAATATCCAATAAACGGATAAAACCTTATCCAGATTTGGCAATCCCTATTCTATACCTACAATTAAAGTGACTGTGAATTTGAACCAGCATGGGTACATTCAAATTCTGGATGATCAAGTGTTGCCCTTCATTCAGTATCTCAAACCAGAACACATTCTGGATATCCGAATTGTCCAGGATAGCAAATAGCAAGTGTATTGGGCTAGAATCATCTGGAAAGGTGCAATAAACTGGCCAGCAGTGTTTCATGAACTGAATTCTACCAAAAATCTTGGATTGATTGATTTAGTTTATTTTACTTCGCTTTTCTGCCACTCTTGGCTAATCGCAAAGATAAGGATGAATGGTGATAAGACGAGATAGATGAAGGGACAACACGAGCCCCCAACAGAAGATTGTACTGGCTGGGAGTCCAGATACCAGAGCCTAGGTAGCCTGCAGTCCAGGGTGTACTATTAGGAGGTTGACATTTGGGTGTGTGTACAAATAGGTAAACCCTTTACACCCCAAAACTCTTGGGAGTCAAAACCACAACAACCAAACTATGGGAGTGATTGACAAATGAATGTCACACTGAAAGTTGACAAAATGTAAAGCAGTAGATTTCCAAAGTTTGTAGTAGTGTCAAACAGTTTGATGTTATAGTAAAGAATTTAGGTAACTTTCCTATAGTGAAGAAGGATTTGTTCTTGCGTTGAGCTGTCCCTCTCATATAATAATTTTTCTTGCAGTGTAGAGTTCTTAAAAGTACATAAAGACAATTTTTGATGTAACGCATGGCGTTTCAAACTTTTTGCTGTCATGGCTCCCCCCTCCGCTGCCCAAATTTGCATGTGCCTCCCTTCAATAATAACTGATAATCGCAAAGTTATCACATATTGTACAATTATTGCACTTGTTTTGATCAGGTTTAAGTAGAGCCTTTTTCATTGATTTTTCAGCAAAAACCTGAGCATTTCGGCAATGTTTTTTCTCTCATTTTGTGTCTCTATCATCATTTTTCGGCAACAGTGTCACCGAGATCAGAATGAATGGTGATGTGGTGACATAAATGGAAGGAGACACACACAACAGGGACACCACAGAAGATTATACTGGCCGCAAGTCCAAACGCAAGAGCCTCGTTAGTCTGCAAGAATGGAGTCCATGGTGTACTATGTGGAAATGACATTGATATTTGGGTGCCTTCATAAAGAGCCATCCCTTACACCCTGGTACACATACAAGTAATGAAAATATAATGTGTGTGGCTAATACAGCTGGCATACATTTTCTGTTTATAAGCTGCTGTCAATTCATTCAGCGATATGATATTCACCAGATAAAAAGAATGAATATAGACAGTAAGAAAAGCTGGATAATAGATGTCAAAACAGGCACACAGCAATGTTTGGATTTCTTAATTTAATTGAAGTCCTGTTTCTTACAACATGTTCAATATAATCTCTCCTTTACAAAGCAGCAACTTCCTTTTGAAGGCTGACACCTCATCTGATACGTGCAGGATTCCTTTGTATTTTTGATTGATTGATTTAGTGTTTTAAGTCCACTTTATGCACAGTAAGGCTAATCGGGACTGGACCTACAGTTTAAAGTGGGATCCGAACTACTATGTGCCTCCACAGAGTTTGTGTTGAACCTGGGAACCCTAGATTACAGGCAACAACACTACCACTGCGCCAAGGCTCTTCCTTGTATCTTGTACACACACACACAATCAGTTTGTGGAAAATATCAAAAATGTATGCCAACTTCTGTACAAAGGCACTATCAATGAAGCATTTGGGATAGGCATGCTCCTTTCTACAAGATACGTGTGTAAAGTGTAAATCACCAACTCTGAGACCTTCTGTAAACAAACCGTCTCACCGATTTGATGTTATCACTGAACACTGAGACCTTCCCGCACGCATAGAACTCGCCATGTTGAAAGTGGCACTACAATGTTATGAAATATCATTATGTATACAAATCTCTAACAATGCATATTCCTACAAAATGTTCACACTTATCTTGCCTTGCCATGTCACCAAGTTATTTTACAAAGTGAACTATATTTGGCGGAACAAAAATCGTTATTAGGATGCTTGTCAAAGTTTCCAACCGCAATAAATTTACGAACTTTCTTTGTCTTGTTTTGATCATCATCAATATATTTATTGGACTTTCAGCATTGCATATGGCTGTTTATGCCCATTATATATTTTATTTACATAAAATCTACAAACAAATTTCAAATACACTCCTATCTATATCAAACCTTAGAAATATACATTACCATGTTATACCATTTTGTCTCAAAAAAATCAAGTAAAATATATTCAAATCGCATGCAAGAAAGAAGCCAAATTTATGGGAAATGATTACTGGTGCAAAGAGTTAACCATAAAGGTGAAGCAATAAGTAGAAAAGAAAGAGCATTGTGTTTAAAGTGAGACGTCATTTGCGGCAGAGTATCCCATACTACAAATTGGCCGTTGTTTTACCTTACGTAATGAATCCTGTAAGAATGCTGAATTTTCGTGTGGATTATTTTACATCTATGAGTTTGCAATGCTTTCTGCATGCACGTGGTTTTGTTTACAGAAGGTGTCAGGGCTTGTGATTTGAACTTTAGTTCCTGTCTCGGTTAAAAAACATGAGAGATGACATTGCCATGGGAAAACCTACATGAGTTGCAATACTACAGAAGAATATGTTGATATTTTTTTATTAACACATTTTGAACATACTTCTTCGGAAGTTCTCCAGATTCCTCAGGGAAGCACACTGCACAGTTTGAAAACCACTCTCTTCATCAGACATTTATTTTTAATTAGATTAATGTTACATCATCAAACAAAGAATAAATTTCTGATGAATAGAGCATGTGTTCTCCCAAAACATTACATCCAAAATTGTTTGTGCATGTAAGAACCATAAAATAGAAAAGGAAAAATTCTAAGATTCAAGAAATATGTGCATACAAGAAAAAATTCACATAATCGATCACATAATTTCATGTCACTCAAAATTCTATTTCAAATTTATTACTGTTGGAAAACTAATGTATCTGTGGTTAAGAAAATGACTCAGTAACTATGCAAATGAGGGCTTTCATTTACTGCACAACTGGCAAATACTGAATGGGTACCGATCAGAAACTAGCAATATGCACAGATTTACTATACTCACATCTTCATCTGAAAATCTATCTCCCATTGAGGTTAGAAGTTCCCGCAGGCGTTCTTCATTGATGTACCCTGTGTTATCTTCATCGAAACATCCGAAAGCATTCTTGATTACATCCTCGGGGTCAGTTCCTTGGAGCTTCTCTCCGAAGAGGGTGAGGAACATCGTGAAGTTGATGGGACCAGGAGCTTCGTTCATCATTCCCTCCAAGTAGTCATCGGTGGGATCTTTACCTGAGGAACAAATTAAATTTTAAGGATAAAAGAAACAAAGAACCATATATTTCTGTAGATTACATAGCTCCTTTCGAAGTAGAATGTACAAGAATAACTTTTTCTTAAGAGCAATCAAACAAAATGAAATGTTTTATTTGAAAACTAAAGTTGCATTTAATTTCTTCCCTTGTTTTGGGGGATAAAAGTTAGGAAATATCTTATAAATACTGGCATTAACATTGCTACCTTACTTTCAAAATACGTGATAGTTATCATTCAATTGTTTGAATTGCTGTTTTAACCTTTAGACCGCCGAGCGGTTTTTCGAAAGTAACCTCTCTCTGGCTGCCGCCTTTGCGTGCGATTTTTAAATTTTACACTTATTTCAGAAAAATGTTATATCTCTGAGACTATTTGACCAATCTACTTCGGGTAACTTTTGTTTTGCAGCTAGAACATCAGGGCATGCAACCTTGCGGAAACAAAACGCCAAAGCCAATAAGAGGGGTTAAGTGGGCCGCAGCCCCCAACTTTCAATGAAAAAAATCATGAAAATGGGGAGTTTTTTCACATATTCGATAATGTAATGCACCCAGGAACATGAAATGACTCATTTGGTTGAGAAAGGACCATTCTTTGAAAATAAGGCTTAAGTTTACCTCTCCTTCCCAAAATAGCAGGGAAAGAGGGGCAAACTCCCCATTTGTATTAATTTTTCATTGAAAGTTGGGGTCCGTGGCCCACCCAATCCCTCTTATTGGCTTTGGCGTTTTGATTCCTGCACGGTTGCATGCCCTTATGTTTTAGCTGCAAAACAAAAGTTACCCGAAGTAGATTGGTCAAATAGTCTACGAGTTATAACATTTTTTCGGTTTCGCCGAGGCCTTTTGGCGCGAATTTTAAATTCGTACACTTATTTGACAAAAAATGTTATAACTCGTAGACTATTTGACCAATCTACTTCGTGTAACTTTTGTTTTACAGCTATAACAACAGGGCATGCAACCGTGCAGAAATCAAAATGCCAAAGCCAATAAGAGGGGTTGGGTGGGCCGCACTCCCCAACTTTGAATGAAAAAATCATAAAAATGGGTTTTTTTTTTCACATATTCTATAATGTAATGCACCCAGGAACATGAAATAACTTTCATTGGGTTGAGAAAGGACTATTCTTTGAAAATAAGGCTAAAGTTTGCGTCCCCTTCCAAAAATAGCAGGGGAAGAGGTCCTGGGTGGGTGGGTTTTCTTCCACATGACATATGACATTTCAACCGAGTATAGGTTAAGTCCACTTTATGCACAGAAAAGCTAATTGGGACTAACAGTTTAAAGTGCGATCCGGACCACTGTGCCTCCACCGGGTATGAAGTCCTGGGCCCCTTGATTATAAGGCAACGATGTTACCACTATGCCAACGGGGAGGCCCTTCAAATACACAAACATACAATACACTTCAAAATTTCCTTCCACCACGTGATATTGTAGCCCAGGAAAAAAAAAACATGGAAGAAACTAAACACTTTGGAATTCTGATGGTTCCCATGTTTCTCAGATGCATTATCAAGGAAAAATTGGAGATTAAACACAAAATTAAAAAAAAAGTACGGCCAGCTGATACTCATACCCATACAGTTTAGTTACTATACTTACTACGTGAAATGTTAATTTTTAAATTTAGTTTTTCATAAAAATACATTTATGGTTTTTCATTTTGGATATTTCTTTTTTATATTACACCTTCAGTAGAGTCTGCATCTGCATATTGATTTTGTTTTGTTTACTTACAAATTGTGGTTGTTTTGATTAAGTTGATTCAATTTTATATTCATTGCAGCAAGATCACAAACAGATATTGGGGCCATTAGTCTTCCAGAGCATATTAATACAAAGTCTGTAAAGAAATCTATTTGTTCATTCCTTTAATATGTACAGTAGGAAAGCATCAAAAGACACAGACCAGACGTTGTGTATAAACTGTATAATTATTTCACTTTGGAAAATTAGAAAAACATGTGTTAATACAAATTGTTTCCTGCTATAATTGCATAATATTGATGAAAGCATCTGGAATCCTAAAGTTACTACGGCGATTCTTATAGAACCAGTCTGATGAATTTGCTAATATTGCTGCAGGTCATGCATATAACGGCTCACAACTATGACATAATAATCCGTGGGCAGTGATGGATCAAATGTTCTGCAGATGATCTGACAGCACTTAATGATGCAAGGTTAAAGGACACATAGTGATGCACGTACGAACGTGCTTGCCGTGTCCAGGCATCAGGCCCTCCAATCCTATCAGCCTGGATTTTTTCTCCTTGGGTTTACTGAAGGACAGTGTGTACAAACTTGGGTGAAGGCGTGCCTTCTTGAAAACGGCAGACATTTCAACACATGCTCTGATCACAATGAACAATCGACTGCACACTATCCAAGGTACGTCATGTATAAATTACGTTAATATGGTATATTTACAGCTCATAGTGTCAGGCCGGTTCTATAAGAATCACCCTGTAGTAGATGCTGAATTTGATAGTGCTGGTGAATTTGTTGAATATTTTGTAATTATTATATTTTTATTTTATGTCACCTTCTCCCACTTTAGCTAATAATGATGAGGGTGAAAGATGATTATATGAACATGCTTACCACCAGATTGAATGTTTTATTTAACATTACAAAAATATAACTGAAAATACTGAGACCTTTTCACTTTGAACATTATAAAGTAAATCAAACACTAAGGACTGAAATTTATAAAACCAAAATAGAAGTGACGCTATTGTTATAAGCATTAGATTAATTGGGTTAATAATTTTACACTGTTAGACTACGTGTGTTCAATATTTCGGCATTGTTAGGTTTGGAGTGCAAAGTTTGGTAGTATTATGATTTACATGTATTTTTTTTCATTATTTGAGTGTACATATAACTAGTTTACAAATAAAAAAAAATCAGGAAATTACTTCAAGAGGGCCATACTTTAGGATCAAATTTCTCAGTTATTTGTGATTTCCGTGCAACAGCTATTGTGTTAACGCCGGAGTGCAGGCGCAGACAGAACAAATTGTGATATTATTGCAAGTTTTTGTTGGATGGATGAGTCCTTCCAGGAATTCTTTCGCACAAGTGCTATCTCGAACTCCTCACAATACCCAGTTGCCTCCACCTGTGCTACTGTCAAAACGTCTTAGCTCTTTTTGCATGCAGCTCGGCATGCATTCTTGTTTCTGACGTACAGTGCCGAGGTTTCCCATCAGAGTTGTAGCTGTGAAAATGGATTGTAAGGCAGAGGATAGGCAAATTTTGGACCCGATAAACAAGCTGAGTAACCAAGCAAACAAATAGTCGTACATGTATTGCTGAAAATTAATATTTTTTTTAAGCAAAATATTTCAGTGAGCATCATGCCGCATGCACATGTAATGATGTTACGGAAAAAAGCAGGCACAGTGGTACAAAATCATGCGACATTCATTTCATTAGCATTTTATAGGTTTGTCGCGTGTTACTCACAAATCCAGAATATAGAAAAGGAAAGTTAAAAATTGTACTTACGTATGTGAGTATAGTGCTCTTATTGTAGAACAACGTTTCAGAGATTGACTATCTCTTTCCTCAGGTTCGTATAAAAACTAAGTACTTGGCATAGTACTGCGTCAAAAATGTAATATGAGGATTGTGGTTAAGGGTTGGTTAGGGTACATTTAAAATATTAAGTTTTTGCTATTAGAAGTACGTAAAAACCAAGCCGTTCCCTAATAAAATTGTACAGTAGACCTATTCACAGGTAAAAAAGTTAAAAAAGTTAAAATTCTAAAAAAACCTGCATAAATCACAATGCAACCTGCAGGTTTGGCCTTTCCTACCCAACTGTGCTTATTCATTTCATTGACAAAACAAAGGTAATTATTAAAAATATATAAATCAATCACCGGGTGGGGACTACTTTGGGAGGTCCCTGGACTAAGGATAAGATCTACGTTAGGAATAAGGATATTAAATTAGGCACCTGGAATGTTCTGAGCCTTTACCGGCCTGGGGCATTTCAGTGTACAGTTAATGAGATAGTGAAGTATAAATTAGATGTAGTAGCTGTCCAGGAAGTTAGGTGGCCAGGAGAAGGGAATTGTAAAACTAAAAATTATACTTTTTTCTATGGTGGTACTGAAAATCATAATTTTGGAACAGGCTTTTTCATAAATAATAGAATTATCTCGGCTCTTAAAACAGTAGAATTTATTAATGATAGGATATCATATGCAGTTTTACAGGGTAGGTGGTGTAAAATTATTTTAATAAACATACATGCACCAACGGAAGATAAAGATGATAATACTAAAGATGATTTTTATACAGAGTTAGAACAGGTCTTTGATAAATTTTCTCAGTATGATATGAAAATTCTGTTAGGTGACTGTAATGCACAGATTGGCAAAGAAGAGACATTTAAACCCACGATTGGTAAAGAAAGTCTTCATGAATTAAGTAATGATAATGGGATAAGATTGATTACTTTTGCAACCTCAAAGAATTTAATTGTGAAAAGTACCACTTTTAAACATAAAGATATCCATAAATATACCTGGTCTTCTCCAGATGGTAAAACTCATAATCAGATAGACCATATTCTCATTGATAAGAGAAGGCATACTAGTATAATTGACGTTCGTACACATAGAGGTGCTGACTGTGCCAGTGACCATTATTTAGTAATTGCTAAATTAAGAGAAAGACTCTCAGTGATAAATCATAAGCAACAAAATCTAAAAGTTATAAAATTTGATACAGGAAAGTTTGCTGATGAAAGAATTAAGAAAGATTACCAAATTAAACTGTCAAATAGATTTGATGTTTTGCAGGATTTAAATGATGATGAAAATATAAATGAAACAGACGTAAATAAGAATTGGGAGCACATACGTAATGCAATAGAATCAGCAGCTAAAGAAACTATAGGATACCATAAACCAAGAAAAAGTAAGCCATGGTTTGATAATGAATGTCATAATCTAATAGAAATAAGAAATCAGGCTAGACTTAGGTGGTTAAATAACTCGGATGATACAAATCTAAGCAATTATAATACAATAAAGCGAGAAGTTAACCGCACGTTTAGAAGTAAAAAAAGAGATTACTTGAAAAGCAAAATTAACGAAATTGAAACAAACAGCAAAAATAAAAATATCAGAGATTTATATAAAGGTGTAAATGAATTTAGAAAGGGGTGGCAACCTAAAGTAAACTTGATAAAAGATAAAGACGGTGATTTTCTAGCTGACCCAAGCGATATTCTAAATAGATGGAAGAACTACTTTAATGACCTTTTAAATGTCCATGTAGGAGATAAATCAGAAGTGAATGAAGTACACACAGCAGAACCTTTAGTTCCAGAACCTAATTTGACTGAAGTTAAAGATGCTATTAAAAGGCTTAAGAATAACAAAGCACCTGGCATTGATTCAATACCAGCTGAGTTAATTAAATATGGTGGAAATTCATTAATATGTCAAATTCATAAATTAATTTGTTTAATATGGAATAAAGAAGAAATCCCTCAACAGTGGAAAGAATCCATAATTGTTCCTGTGTTTAAAAAAGGTGATAAAATGAACTGCAATAATTACCGTGGAATTTCTCTACTCTCAACAACATACAAAATATTGTCTAACATTCTTTTAACAAGACTAACCCCATATGCTAATGAAATTATAGGTGATTATCAATGTGGATTTAAACGTAACAGATCAACTACAGATCAAATTTTTCACATCAGACAGACACTTGAAAAAAAGTGGGAATATAATCAAAATGTCCATCAGCTATTCATTGATTTCAAAAAAGCATATGATTCGGTCAAAAGAGATAAATTATATAATATATTAGTAGAGTTTGGAATACCTAAGAAGCTTGTTAGTATGATAAAAATATGCACCAGTGAAACAGAAAGTAAAATTCGTGTGGGTAATAATATGTCTGACAAATTTATAATTCATGATGGGTTAAAACAAGGAGATGCATTATCTCCATTGCTCTTTAATTTTGCCTTAGAATATGCTGTTCGGAAGGTAAAAGAAACTAAAGAAGGACTAAAATTAAATGGTGTGACTCAGTTGTTAGCATATGCAGATGATGTAGACTTACTGGGGGATGATATAAATACGATTAAGAATAATGCTAAAATATTTTTCAAAACTGCTAAAGAGATAGGTTTGGAAGTTAACAAAGAGAAAACTAAATATATGCTTACAGGCCGAAACCAAGTGTTAGGTAATAATCAAAATCTAATTATTGATAACAACTCGTTTGAACCAGTTTCCAAATTCAAATACTTAGGAGTAATATTAACAAATGAAAATTATATTAAAGAAGAAATAAAAAGTAGGCTTAATTCAGGAAATGCATGTTACTTCTCTCTTCATAAACTTTTGTCTTCTCGTTTAATATCTAAGAAACTAAAAGTTAAAATATACAAAACAGTAATTTTGCCTGTAGTATTATACGGGTGTGAAACTTGGTCCCTTACATTAAAAGAGGAACATAAATTGAGAGTATTTGAAAATAAGATCCTTAGGAAAATATTTGGACCTAAAAGGGATGAGGAGACAGGTGAGTGGAGAAGGTTACATAATTTAGAACTACATAATTTGTATTCATGTCCAGATATTATTAGAATAATTAAATCAAGAAGACTTAGGTGGGCAGGCCATGTGGCACGAATGGGAGAGGAAAGAGGAGTTTACAGGATTCTTGTTGGGAAACCAGATGGTAAGAGACCTGTAGGAAGGCCAAGACGAAGATGGAGGGACAACGTTGAGATGGACCTAAAGGAAATCGGTAGGGATGGAAAAGAGTATATAGATCTTGCTCAAGATAGGGACAGATGGAAGGCCTGTGTTGCTGCAGCCATGAACCTTCGGGTTTAAGAAGGCTAGAGAGTTAGTTAGTTAAATCAATCATTTCACACATTTAGCCAATCTTCAGCGGTGTGTAAAAATAAAATATTGTTACAGAATCATTAACACATTATTTGTGGAAGAGGAAGGGAATAACTACGAAGTGAAATGTAAAGAATGTCAGAGTGTGTACATAGGAGAAACGAAGAAAAGGCTGAAAGACAGGTTGAAACAACATAGGGATGATGTACGACTTAAGAGAGAGAGAAATGCAATATTTAAACACACGAGAGAAACAGGACATGACATAGAGTGGGATGAGGCTAAGCAGATAGGAAGGGAGAAGAGAATGCTAGTGAGAAAATAGAAGGAAGCCAAGGAAATAGAGAAGAAAGGTGAAGAAGACACAATGAACTGGAATGGGGGACTGAAGTTAAACAAAGAATGGAAGAAGGTGTTAGAAAGAGTGGAAAGGACAAGAGAGAAAGAGGAGAGGAGAAGGAAGAAAAATGAAGGAAAAAGAGTGTGAGATAAAAAGTCCAACTACATTCTATATGAAAGTAATTATGTTTAGCCTTTTAGGTGAAAGTACAGTTGGCAAGTGAAAGCCACCTGCTAGAAAGTTCCTAACAACTTTCGAATAGTCTGGAGGGAGTAAAGTTTGTGTATATATATGCTCCTTTTTGTGTATCTTGTTACTTTTGTACTTGATACAGAGTCTGATGAAGACCTTGCTAGAAGGTTGAAACGTTACGTTTAGTTTATGTTTTTAATAAAATAAATTACTGCCTTGGTCAGCATACTTAGTTTTTCTTAATCATGGAAACAAGGCTTAATGGTGTTATACATTATTTGTGTTTATATGACAGTGAGTGCAACACCACCTGCGTGTAATTATGTTTTGCAAAAAGAGCATTGTGCACTGCAGTATTTAATAAAACATCGAAATCTACTCATAAATAAA
Source organism: Lepisma saccharinum (assembly GCF_977018435.1). NCBI lineage: Eukaryota > Metazoa > Arthropoda > Insecta > Zygentoma > Lepismatidae > Lepisma > Lepisma saccharinum. The sequence continues at coordinate 28,936,322 of NC_139251.1, read as the reverse complement.
ATTGACATAATACTTGATGGGGTAGAGTGAAGGGCCCTACAGATTTTAAGATGCTTAGTTAACGGTTAAAATAAAATATAACAAAATAAACAGAATTACCTAATGATGCCAACATATCATGGAGGTCCTCTTTATCTACAAAGCCATCCCGATTTTGATCAATCATATTGAAGGCTTCTTTAAATTCAGAAATTTGGGCCTGATCAAACATGGCAAACACATTGGACGTTGCACGTTGTGCACGCTTCTTGGTTGTGCCTCTGCGACCGGTCTTTCGTGATGACATTTTGGCTGTTAGACAAGTTCCTGAAAATGAGAGAAAAAACATTAAAATATACCCTTAATTTTAGCATACATGCTATAACTCTCAGAAAAAGATAAATTCACACATCAGGGTGTCTACCAAAATAACAAATCCAAAATTCTTGATTTTTCATGACTTTATCTTGACCTTTTTTTTTTCTTAACATTTATTTAATCACCCCTACTTAGGAATAGTAGGAAATTAAGAAAACAGATATGTTTATTCAATGAAAAACCCATACCACCGAGCCGGTTAAGATGAAAACTAAAGCTGCACTTTAAGAAGAGATTTAGACTTGCTTTAATTATTAATGCACGTAAAAATTAATGCTTTAGACTTCATCCTGAGTGGGGAATGGCCACATTATTTTATTTAATATTTTTACAAAACAAATGCAATTCTTAAGAAACAAAGTGAACAAATCTTAACAACTCAATACAAATTTAGATTTCCAAATATTCAATTTTATCATATCCCAGTATACACAGGTATATAACAATGTAAATTCACTACTGTAAAAAAATAGCAAAAATTCTTGACCACAAGCATAATTTCTTGACCAGTACACACCCTGCACATAATCATTGAATTATAATGTTTATGACATTAGTGACATCGACAGAGGCTGGTATGCTGACAGTTTTCATCAAAGTACAACAATGTAAATTTTGCATAATGGAGGACTCCTGAGTAGGCATACATTAAACTAGCTATATTATTACAAGATATTAAAATTCATTTTAAAAAATCATTAAATTAATGAAATAGTGAGTCCAGACGCCAGAGCCTCGCTAGCCTAGTCTGTAAAATACAGTCCGGGGGTACTACGTTGAAAAGAGGTTGACAGTAAATGTCTACGGAAAGGTTAGTGTAATTAATACAAATTTTGAATTGAAAATATTGATGCTGCCATTCATAATTATATATTTTCATTGACAATGAAAATGTCAAAACTGAACATAAATAGCTTTCACAGCCGTTGTACTCAATTTTATGGACTTTTACTGAAAAACAAACAAAGTGTTGACACACCCCTACAAGTAATCAAAGAGTTCAAATGATATTTACGTGTAAATATCATTTCTACCCTCCTCAGTGCAATTTTTACTAATACAGCAATTGTTTTTTGAATTCTACAATTAAAAAATTATGTATAAAAAGTGCAAACCTCTTATCAAAAAAACAACTGGCTTCAACGTTTCACAAGGTTGGCAAGTGACGGATGTAAATGATTCACCTCAGAGACACGTTACCCACAGATTACTAACGTTACCAGTTACCACACTCACAGATTGTTTCTCTTCTTCTATCAAACCACACCCGGTACGGTGCTGCCATCTATTCCGGCAAGAGAGAAACCGATACGTTATGTTACAACTTCTGGGAGCAATGACACACCATATGCAGGGGCGCCGACTTGTGAAAATTATTGGGGGGGGGGGGGGTTTCTGATCACTGAAATAAATGAATGAATGACTCACTCCCTCCCTTTTTTAAAAATAAAAATTACGTCTTCGTATATTATATTCCTCATGCAAATGAAATGTAACATGAAAAACGTTTAGAAAATGTTTCAAAGTCTCTTTATGTCTTTTGTGTCTGCTCAATTGCTTTTTTAGATAACAATTAACATTTTTATTGAAAAGTAGGATATGTATTTACATTAAGAGGCCAACCTAACAGTTTTATGCCGGCCTCGGTAGCCGAGTATGTTGGGTGGTCGACTCAACTCGCTTTGATCCGGAGGTCTCGGGTTCGAGTCCCGGCGAAAACATGGGTGTGATTTATCCCTCCGCCATCCGCGCCCTTATAGTAGCACAAATGTCCCGCGCGCAGGACTCAGTGCCACCCTATCAAAACCAACTTTATTTAGATGAACTATTGATGCAAATTGAAGTTGAAATACCCTAGCGCTTATTGGAAATCAGACGATATATATATATGAACGCAAACAGTCCGTTTCGGACATTTTTATTAGCTATACTAAAACTAAAACTATAAACTAAAAACATTAGAGGAAATGACACAGAAGTACACGCTTAGACTCTTGAAGCAAATGCACCAAAATATTATTCCCAAAATACACGTAATTAAAATTTTGCCATATAATAAAGGAACTAAAAAATGAGCTCATCATTCACAAAATTTTCAACGTAGTTTTCAAGAACGTTCAACATATTTTTCAAAACAAATTGAAATCATACAACTTATATGGGCTTAGAAAGGAACAATTTGTTCCAAAATTTTCAGTCAAACTCTTGACTCGCTGAAAAAGCAATCAAATCAGTAAAATACAACTCGAAGATACTTACAAAATATTAAAATTTTCAAATCTCAATATGTTTCTTCTTGTTTTACAAGATATGAAATGAGATATACAAACTCAAATAAAACGGACCCAATATTGTCACTTTTCAATATATTTTGACAACTCCGACATTTCGTATGGGTACTGCAATGGTTTCTGCATTCAATTAATTTGCATTCCGAACAACGTACCGTCGTTTTATTTTTCTTATATCCGCCAAATTCATGGCTGGAGTGCTATGATTAAAGATAGGAAACCTTCCCGCGCGCGGTAGTGAGTGCCGCCTAAGGGTAACCGGTCACTTTTGAGGCATGTAAACAACTGAAAAACGCCAGAAAAAAGGTTGGAACGCCTCTATGTTTACGTGGTAATAGTGTAGATAAGTTTCCTAGTGCTCTCCAGATCATTCTTGAACTGATAAGGAGAATAATTCAAAATTTTAGAAAAGGCGGCAGAGTGCTGCCTCGCGGGTTACGGATGGTTAATGTCCGCAAGAGACTTGTACAGAAAGGTCATGTGACAGGTGCAAATAACTTTAGTGTTGATGTACCCATAAAAATAACGAATATTTAATAGTTTTATTTAATTATTTACATAAATGCTAACACAAATCGCAGAAAAATAGTTTTACTTTTTTGTTCTTGCTACAATATTTTACTTTTTAAATTTAATTTAGCAATAAGAAAAAGCACATAGCACGCCGTGCTTTAGCAATAATGCATTTGATCATAGCCGTTCCTGCTTTCGCAATACAGACTTTTCATAAGCTTTCCTTGCGTACTTTACTGCAAGCCTGTGTTAAATAAACTCAAAGGCTTTAGAATTAATTTCCCCTTATTCTTTGGACTAGAGGAAGAGATTTCGAGGATAACTAAATATCGTACATATCAACATTGCCTGAAAGTCGTGTTTACGACCTCAAATTGTTCAGAATTCACTAAACAATAAACATACTGGTATAATTGTCATATCACCTCGTTATTTTGAAACTCTTTTTAATAAAAATGTTAACAATACGCATAATTATCCTACATAGTAATAAGTCATGTGTTTTGCTGTCTCCGGTCATACCCTCCCCCAAAGTTGATGGTTTAGAACATTTCAAATGTGTATTTAAAGTTAAGTTCATGTGGCACAATTCAGAGTAAACTTTACAAGAGAAGCAAAATAATACATTAGATCCTCTTAAGCAAAATTATTTGAGGGGCTCTGCCCCAACATCATTAACATTGGGGGCTCGAGCCCCCCCAAGCCCCATGGAGTCGGCGCTTATGACCATATGTCCAAGAAATAAAGAAAAGAACAACCGACAAACTCTAGAACAGACACATAGAACGAAAACAAAGTCGTATTGTCTGCTGCATCGTCTAGAACAGGGGTTTCCAACTGGCGGCCCGCGGGCCGCATGCGGCCCCCGTTGCCTTTTTTGCGGCCCGCGAAGCCAGATTGCAAAAAAACATTAATTTTATTTATTTTTATTAAAATACGTTCTATTTTTACTGAAGGAACGAAAGCTCTGTGAAGAAAGACAATATCACAGGTAGAATTGATTTGGCAGTCAATAATGATCATCAGAAGAATCTAAAGTGACGTAACTTTCTCTTCACACCATGCATTCCACCCCTTCGCTATGCGGAATGAACTCCACAGCTTCCGCGAATGCTTCATTCACTCTTTGTGTTTAGAAACAAACTGCAGAGCGGCGCTATAGAGATCTGTTTTACTACGCACAAAGTACGAAGAGATTTCCAGTGTTCCAACTCGGATTGTACTGTGACTGATTGTTAAAGTTTGTGCAAATATCGAAATGAGCAATATCTCCAAAAAACGTAAGATTGAAAATGAAAATAGCTTCTCTCCAATTTGAATTGTGTGATTTGCAAGGCGATGTGTTCCTTCAAACTAGGCAAGAAAAGGGGACAGATATTTTCAAATACCTTTCAAAGGAACGCTTTGCAAACCTTCGTAGATTTGGACAAAAAATGACATCGATGTTCGGCAGCACATACACGTGTGGAAGTGTTTTTTCCTTCAATGAAGTTCATCAAGAACCGCTACAGAAGCCGACTGGCAGATTCTTCACTGATTCACCTTCTGAGACTTTGAAGTGGACATTCCAACTTTAATAAAAGAAGCACATCGACCACAATTTTCACATTGAACACTTACTATGAAGGATTCTTATTTGTATGGTGTGTTTTTCATTTCTTTCAATTCATCCATAAGTATTGCGTTTTTGTGAAATAAATTGTAATTATACAATTTTGAATTGTGATTCCATTGTTTTTAATGCATGATTTTAGAAATTTAGGTCATGCGGAAGTACTACATTTTCAGTTCAGTACTTATGATTTTTGTAATTTTTAGTCCCCCCCCCCAAAAAAAAGCGGCCCGCCAATCAACTGCTGGATATAATTTTGGCCCTCGGACCTTTTGAAGTTGGAAACCACTGGTCTAGAATACTTTTGAAACAATGCAAAATAAGGAAACAAGCCAGGGTGAGGATTGAGGACTCAGGGAGTTGAAACGTTCCCCGAAACCCTACCAATATTTTATTTAAAGAGTGTATGGTGGTAATTAATTTTACTTCATTTGGTAGTGATTGCTGCTACAACCTTTTCAAGCATTTCCGTCGGCGTTGTCGCCTTATAATGAAGGGGTCCCGGGTTCGATACCCGGTGAAGGTACTTGACACAGTGATTCGGATCCCACTTTAAACTGTAGGTCCAGTCCCGATTAACCTTACTGCGCATGAAGTGGACTTAAAACACCAAATCAATAACAATCAAGCATTCTCATTGGCTGGTGGCTTTTTGGGGTACTAAATAATCTGTGGTGGTTAGGTTTGGTTAGTTGGGTATCGTTCTCTTACAAGAAGACGAAAAAAATGGTTGTAGCTGCAATACCGACCTTAAGTACATGGCGGCTGCTGATTAGGGATGATTGGTATTGAGTAGATGTTTTTAAGTCCACTTTATGCACAGTAAGGCTAATCTGGACTGGACCTACTGTTTAAAGTGGGATCCAAACCACTAAGTGCCTCCACTGGGTATCGAACCCGGGACCTCTTGACTACAAGGCTACTACGTTACCACTGCGCCATCGAGGAGGCCCTGATTAGGGATGAGTCCAGGGGCGCCAACGAGCATAAACAATACTTTATATGTAAATATACATAAAATGTTTCCTCCTTCTTGAATTTTGGGGAGCAGAAATGCCCCCACCCCCAAAGTCGGCGCCTATGGATGAGTCCCCCTTAAATAAAGTTCTCGCTACGGGCCTGAAACAAGCATTTAAACAATACTTTATATGTAAATATATATAAAATGTTTCCTCCTTCTTGAATTTTGGGGGGTAGAAATGCCCCCACCCCCAAAGTCGGCGCCTATGGATGAGTCCCCTGAAATAAAGTTCTCGCTACGGGCCTGAAACAAGCATTTAAATTAAAATTCACTTTTACAACACACACGATATAAAACTAGAACATAATTAAATAAAATATAAATTTGCCTTATGTGCTACACCAATTACGTCATTCCAAACAAAAGGCAAGGAGATAACTTGCGCAAATCTGTTCACACTCCTAAATTAAAATTAGAACGAAACGAAAATTAAGTTTAGTCCAACAGTGGTATCACTTATTTTCATAGAAGTTCGTTTGAAAAATGCACTGTAACACATATGATGCATGAATTTGACAATAATTTCTGACAGTTTCTTCTGTTAAGCTTTGTTGTTAAACCCACCTTCTACCAGAATCTAATAGGACTTAGTGACAAGCACTAGTGTACGCAGGATTTTTTTCGGGAAGGGGGGTGGGGGCTGAAATAGCTGTGTTCTAGGGGGACGAGATACATTATAAAACATTTCGAAATCGCCATTTTTAGCCTTAAATTTGTTCAAAGACAAAAATTGTAATGGATTCACTTTTAAGGGCAGTTTGCTTTTGGTTTTTCTCGAGTTCTTTACCCTTTCATTCAAAAATTTTGCTTTTCTCAAAATGTTAAAGGGGATTGTGGCCAAGCAGCTCGATAGACCACGAATTTTTGTCTTGGGGGGGGGCAAGTACCAGGATAAACATACTAATAATAATAATTTTAATAATAATAATGCCAGGCACGTCGCCTGATAATGTTCGCATGAGCGCGTGAACATCATGTATATATATCTTAAATTACGTACATATTAAATGCACGCACACATACTATGTGTTACTACACACACGACTTCTTTCACGTCTGATAACTTTTCAAGATAGTTGGTAACACTGACTCCCACGGTGTTCTACAAAGGGCGTTGAACACAATTGCTGTGCGTGTTGCATAGGGCTGACAGCTAAGGGGCTGTTGGCCACTATACCCCTAAGATGTTCACTTCCCTGTGCGAACACTGATGCAAGCGGCAATACTTCTTACATTTGGCACCAGAGTGCAGCATATACAAGGCATGTCTAGGGGGACTCGAAAACGTCTGTGCTACATAGTTGCAAACTTTAGCGATAATTCGCTAAACTTGGAGGATTTTAAGAGGGAGAGGGACAATTTCCCCTAGGTCCTTCTTGTATTACTTCAAATAGCGTGATCTTGGGGGAAATTGTTGAAAATAATTTGAACTGCCATTCTCACTTTTTCAATTGAAGGAAGAGAAGTAAATCTACACACAGTACAAAAACATTACTGTGAACACTCATATGCGAACCGCACGCGACGCCACTGAATAATGTTAAAATAATAATAATAATAATAATAATAATGTTATTATTATAACATTATTATTATTATTATTATTGATTTGCTTTATTTAAGTTCGCTTTTTGTGCCACTTTTGGCTAATTTGCGAAGATGGGGATGAGTGATGATATGATGAAATTGATGAATGGACACTCATTAACATCCATGACAAAGCCGTGATTCGAACGCGGACCAACATTATTACTATTATTATTATTATTAGTAGTAGTAGTAGTAGTAGTAGTAGTAGTATCAAAGACGTTATTACCCTCGTAAATTATGCAAAAGAGGGTAGAAGTTGATGCTAAAGCATTTGTGTTCGAACAAACTATTTGAATTATTTTTTCAACACGTTCAATTTCACATTAATAATGGAAAACAAGCACACAAACTATATTTGAAAGACAGAAAATGGTTGATAAATGCATTCCAAATATAATTCCTCTTTACATTAACATGTACAACTTTCATGCATGATATATGTTTCACACATATGCAACATGAAGCGACGTGGACACTAAATTGTGTACGTATTCCAAGTTTCTTTATTATATATTATATACAACATATATTATTTAAATCCATTACACATCCAATTCATCCATCTCACAATAAACCAACAGCAAAAATTACATAAATTGTCTCTGAAATGTGCACGCTCCCTTTCCTCAAAACAATTGTTCATGCATTTAAAACAAAATAAATTAAGACAAGTCTTATTTCTCTGTCTGGAAATCTACGATGCATTGCAGAGAACAAAGAAATATCGCGAGCGAAGCGAGCAAGAAAATTTTTGGATCCACTGTTTTTGCAGGCTGTGATCAATATTGATTTAATAGGGCGCAAATAATTTCACGCGACGCCAATGCAGTCTCTCTTTTACAACTTTTGTGCCTTCCCGATGGTGCAGTGGTAACATCGTCGTCTTGTGGTCAAGGGGTCCCAGGTACGATACCCGGTGGAGGCACATGTCACAGTGGTTCGGATACCACTTTAAACTGTAGGTCCAGTCCTGATTAGCCTTTCTGTGCGTAAAGTGGACTTAAAACAAAAAATAAATAAATCTTACAACTAATTTTCATTTAGATCGTTCGGTGCCCAGGGCCGACTCTCGCCGGTCGCTAGCTATGGTTCTGAACTTGATACGACTAAGAAAAGCAGGTATTGCGAGAGAAGCGAGAAAGAAAATTTTACGAAAAGTATTTTTATTACCATAAAATTTGAAGTTGTGGGCGATAATTGCTCCCTGCAGGTACACTTGCCTGTCAATGTTTGCCCCCCTTGCCCCCCTAACTCATTTCAGTCCAAGGTTGGGGGGCAATGCCCCCCTGCAGTTGCGCCACTGTATATAACCAACCTTTGCCAATAAGAAAGTGAAATAAGAAAGAAATATACGGGAAGTGAAGATAATAAAAATCTACATTTTTTACACCCTTCAAGGAAAGGATCTTCTTTCATAATTCTCATTACGAATTCTTCCTTTCAAATGACGTTAAAATAATTTGATGCCAATTTAGTGTGTTTAGAAAATGATTTTATAGATCCTTCGCTGCATTCCTTCATCTGTAACACGTGTGATTCCATCTAGTGGCCAGTCTGAACTGTGCATGCTGAATGTTGATCAACCTACTTTCTGAAGAACGAAGCCATATAAGGCGCTGAACGTCACTACGAAGCAAGACAGAGAAAGCAACGTTCCAAATTAGGAAGGTTCGCTCGAGTTCACTGCCAAGGCAGGGAAGTAAATCATTTGCAAGCGGAGCAAGCACATAAGCGAACGAATAGTGCATATGCTCTAAATCTCTCGGCTCGTAAGGGCAGTGGCGTGCCCAAAGAGGGGTTGTTGGGGGGTCAGTATTTCTAAAACAGACAACGTCAAAGGCAGGAAAAGATGGCAAATTAAGGCTCACTACTAAAAATAAGAATGCGTAACCCCCGTTTCGAAAATCCTGACACGCCACTGCGTGGAATAGGCGTAGTTTTAGGAGGGAGGGGATATTCCAGTGTACAGATTCTCTTTGCATGTGGGCGTGTGTTAGCAGGGCCGGACTGGGACTGCCAAGAGAGCGGTGACAATTTTCCTCAATGGGGCGCCAATTGTGAGTAGTTTGCAGAAAAGGGCGCCGAATGTGTGTTTTCGGAAGGGACTGAGAGGGCGTACCGGGATTTTGCCCAGTGTCCCGGTGGGTCAGTCCGGCCACAGATTAGATAGGAGTCCGGCCTGTTTGTTCGCTATTATCGTTTTAAAAGTGTGTTTAAATTTAAAACTAATTGCATAAGTTTATTGTTATATAAATAAAGTTTTGTCAGGAAAATTTTGGTGTGGAGTTTAGACCCTTGCAACGCGTTGGTGCCAAAGCCAAAGGGGAGGGGGGGACTTTGTGTGGGTCATTTGATCCGGCATCCTCAAAAGAATGAATGTTAAATGCCCTCTCCTTACTGTTTTGTAAACCCCTTTCGAAAATCCTGGCCACACACCACTGGTTGGTGAGAGGAGAAACTCCACGTAGTTGTACTTGCTACCTCTTGGGTGCAGCACTAGCTACCAAGAAGTATCTTTACCTTGGTCAGAGCTGACACCACACAACAGCGAGAGGAACTACAAGAGCGTATATTCGGCTTGGACTATCGCGCGCGCAGCAATATAGAAAAAAACAAGGAATATTTGTTCCTTCCTGATGGTGTTGCCTTTTCAGTCAATTAGTGTATCCACGAATTTTTCAAATTCAAAGTACGCCATCGGTGTCTTTACCTTTCATTTTAGCTAGGTGCACGCCGTATAATACGCTAATATCCTAATCATTTTTGCAGATTATTGTGGAGACGTGTCCCCCCGGTAACGACGCGCGTCCGGCTTTTAACGAGGGGTTAGACTTACAACATTTTGATAAGCTGTCAGTCATGAGTCCAATTTCTCCATAAACTCTTGGAATGTGTTGAGATAATCCGAATTTTTTATTTGCTCTTTTACATAATTTACTTCTTTGTAGGCTCGATGTTAAACTGCACAATTCTTTTTTCAACAATTTTGTGGGCGATACAATGGCACGCACTGTTATGAAATATATTGTATTTGTATTCTTTAATAATAATAATAATAATAATAATAATAAGGTAAAGCTCCCCATGCTTGCGCCGTGCAATGAAGCAGTGGCGGCTCGTTGTCTGGCTCTGTGGGTGTGCACTTTCTTCTCGCGTCCAGAAGTGTTATACCACTCGTGTCAAATACTCGCACCCGTTTTTGCGTACATAATAATGCTTAATATATTGGCAACCCAAGTTTCTATCACCTTTCACTGAAAATGAGGCTACGACAGAGTTATATCATTTTTTAACTGATTTTTTACAAATTTCAAATATTTCGGAAATTATCCAGCCAATCACGAGAAGAGCAATTTTATCGTGCAATTTGTAATTCAGCATTGATAATCTGACAAAATCACTCAAAACATAGAAATACTGATCTACAATATCAATACTGTTGTCGATTTGCAAAATATTTCATAAAAACTTCCTCCTCCGCTCCGCTGATATTAATGAACAAGGAGAATAATAACATTGGCGTACACCAAAGAAGCCGGTCCAACTATCACATAGAGGAAATCAATTGTAATCTATCTAGCTGTTGTTTATTTCTAATGACAGACTGACCGAACCAAGGAAATCAAGCAAAATCAAGAGAATAATAAATCTTAAAGAAAATTACAGTACTCACTCAGTTCACACTGTCCTGCTTCGTACTTCAGAATTTTTTCGCCGTATCTATATATTGCTGCAGTTGCTACAGGCTTTGTATACCCGGTGGAGGCACATAGTGGTTCGGATTCCACTTTAAACTGTAGGTCCAGTCCCGATTAGCCTTACTGTGCATAAAGTGTACTTATAACACCAACACAATCAATCAATCAAAAGCTACAGGCTTTGTAGCTAACTTCCCTCCAAAAATTCAACAACGATAAATATTAAGTCTCTGCTTTCGCTATGTACCTAGGTACAGTTTCCCTAATCATCATGAAATCAAACACTTTGAAACAGGAACGACCTTTTGACAGTGCTAAACAATTTTGCAACGCAGTGACAATGCAAAACAGCTGACTGATTGATGTATGCTCCCTCCGCGCGAGTTGATAATTCGGCTACTGCGCCACAGAGACCGTTTATTTTGGCCAAGATGCACTAAGCAAAGGCTATATCAGGCATGTTAAAAACACCCGTTTCGCTTTCAGTTGTCCTCCTCCCCTACCCCCCTTTTCTTCCTCTGTCATACTAGGGACAGAATTGGAGTAACAATATACCATCGAAATTTCCCTTTTCTAAAAAAAAATCTCTCAAATTTGCAATGATGTATGGGTTGCCTCGACTGTGTCACACGAATGGGTTTGCAACACTACATTTGTTAACACACCGATCGCTGCGTTCATGGCTTTCCTAAATGATGCAACCTCTCCTAGCACGGCGCCCAAGCCAAAAGACCCAATCAGCGTCCTCTACGCGACTGCTGCAACAGCGTCAGAGGGAACGAAACTAACATTGTGTTCAAGCCCCGAGCGCTGCTCGGTCTACGCGGGTTGATATCACTGATCGCAGGCTTCTCCGCCATTTCTCTTGGTGGAGCGGCGTGGGAACACTTGATGTTTCGAAGGAAATAGAGTTAAATAAATAATTATAATAATAATGATTTGCATTACAGATATATTTGGGTGTGCACGTGCGAATGTGCGAATAGGCAGAAGCCGCTACTGCCGTGAAGGCACATTTAGGGGATGTGGAGGTAGGACCCAAAACATTCTCGATCTCGGTCATTTTGGAGGAGATGTGATCAACACCACTCTCCGGCCGCCTTTACTTCCTTAGGTTGCCCCCAGCTACCCATTGATTTGAGGCTGGGTGAGCCCCAGATCCGCTTTATACGGGGACAAGGCCGGAGAAATTTCGGCCTTGGATAACCCATCCCGGGAATCGAACCCGGCTCTCTCGCGTGATAGACGCCATACCGACTAGACCGCCGCGGCTCTTGTAATAATAATAATAATAATATATAACATTTCTCTTTTACTTTTATAGCAGTGTTCAAGCGTCAGCGTAAGTATTATTGTTTTTTTTTTTTTTTGCAAGTTATGCGTTTCATACTTTCATGAAATGAAGGGTATAATATCGATTTCAACATATCGTGTGATATAGATAAGATCATTGATGACTTGTACTGTACGAAGAGATAGATAGATGAATGCATTTGAAGGGCCAGGGGGAAAAACGATGAATGTCGATTTTTTGCCCATTTTGAGATCGCAACGCCATCTGATAGTTCAGAAGCTGTACTATAAGAATGAGAACGGCCTTGGTTGGGAAACGATGGGAAGTGCCTGAAAAACACATTATTATTTTGGCATATATTAACGTACTTATGAAAAGAAATACTTTGTTTTTCATTTCCTGGCAAATCGTCTCGAATGAACATTCATCGTTTTTCCCCCTGGCCCTTCATTTGATTTAGTGATATGTCACATCGAATGTAATATTTGGTACGTACGCATTTTAGTGTCTCATATTTCCTAATTCTTTGCATTTTTCATTTTACCTAGGTTATTATCTTCTCTTTCGACGTTAGCTTGCTTTACTCTCTTTTGCTGAGACAAGTTTAACCAGGTTTTCTTCATTTTTGTTATTTTTGAAATTACAGGAAACAATGCATTTTACTTGGGTGCTTTACCCGATGCTATTGACAGCTCAGAAGTTTCTCATTTGAAACTCTCTGCTAGATGGCGGGTCAATCGTTTAAACGAATCTTAATACATACCTTACATTAATATCAAGTTTCATCTTGAAGCAATTATTTTACTATAAAATCTTACACTCGGCGTCATGTTGGAAAATTAGTTCCTTTGAATTATGACAATATCTGTAAGTTTATTGTTTATTTGCTTCGTATTTCGTAATAAAATAGTTGTCCTATTAATATTTCTAATACAAAAAAAACGTGTTTGTTACGTCTGTGACGCTTAAAAAATGTGGCGAATTTTGACTTAATTTGTCTGTGAAGTATAGTAATTTTTATTGGTGAAATGAACAAATTATATGCATTCACAAACATCTAAACCTTAATGCAATTAAAAACAATAATAATTTCCATATTAATTAATTTTGTTATTGACATGGAGAGGATTACTTTTAGTGGAATGTTGATCTAAATATTCCGAAATGCATGAAAATTTGTAGCTAGTTTTTTGCACACGGGAAACAGAAATTCGCAGTGTTTCAAATCCCACTTTAAACTGTAGATCCGGTCCTGCTTAACTGTGACGAAGTGTACAACCTCTGAGACAGAAAATGTACTTGAAGTGTTAAAGTTGTAATTTGTGGTGAAATCTTGGAGGAAGGTAGATATTAATAGTGTAAGAGCACACATGAAATCTTTATTCTAGTAGGAAGGGAAAGTTTACTGTGGTAAACTTTGTTATTTCAATTAACATTGTTCTTTTTCGTTTCTTACATATTTATTCAGTTCTTTGCGATTCTTTCCAAATTAATCTTTCAATTTCATACTTTTACTATCCCTTTATCACAGTTAAATTCTTTCAGATTTATACTGTTTTCTTCTATCGCTCAACGTAATATTACATTTTCTTTCTATTTTGTCGAATAAGTTTGCCCTTGCACAACTTTTACTCGTTATGACTTTTCTATTCCTTCTTTTCAGGACCGTAGGTTCGTTTCGTGATGTTTCTTTCTCAGTTTTATGATGAATCGTAAGTCATCAAGTGATTGATTGATTGATTGATTTAGTGTTTTAAGTCCACTTTATGCACAGTAAGGCTAATTGGGACTGGACCTACAGTTTTAAGTGGGATCCGAACCACTATGTGCCTCCACTTGGTATCGAACCCGGGACCCCTTGATTACAAGGCAACGACGCTACCACTGCGCCATCGGCGAGGCCCTAAAAAGTCATCAAGTGGGACAGAGGAAAATATTCTTGTATTTCGAAAAGAAAAGAATTGATATAATTCAATTGATGATGCTTGTTGTAAGTTGAATAGTGTTAGTCGAGCACTTGTTATACCCTCTCAAGTAATAAAAAATATAATAACTACCGCTGTAAATGATAAGATTGATCCTAATCTTGAGATAATATTTCATATTGTGTATGCGTCCGGTATTCCTCTCAGCCCTAGGAAATGTTGCGGAAAGAAGGTTAAGTTGACTCCAATAAATATGGAAATAAATTGAATTTTTAATCAATCTGGATTTATTATTACTCCTGTGAATAGTGGAAATCAATGTACTAGCCCTGCTATAAAAGCAAATACTGCTCCTATAGATAACACATAATGAAAATGTGCTACAACATATGTGTCATGTAATACAATGTCTAATGGTTGTACGTATTATCAGGTTGACAGATATGAGGAATTTTATGATACATTTACTTTTTAAACTATGGAACGCGTTTTTACTTGACTTTAAAATATACAATCAGAGTAGTAACTATGATACTCAGTTCCAAATTGAAACATCATGAAGCATTTTCAGAGCTTTTGTTTATTAGATTCGGATTACTGTTTGAACTCCGATTGAAAAGTTGATTTCCTGCGCCTCCTGTGGAGGGGGAGGGGAAAGGATGATGCAAGATCACCATAAAGATCAGCTCCCCCCACAAACGCAGACACATGGAAATCAGGGGCGATATAATAAAAGTAATGTACATGCAGTGGCGGCGATTAGGGGAGGCGAGGGGGCATTTGCCCACACTTTGAATTATTTTCAAAATTATTGCAGGAATTAAATATAGTTTCGAGTACCGATTCTGAAAATATTTATGTTGAATTCGAAAAATTAATTTTTACAGGTGTCCTAATGCCACCTCCCCTCTCAGGGTACGGAAAACTACAAGAAAATATTTCCAGCTGGGGATATTGGATCAGAGATGAAGGGTTTTCTTTGGTCCAAGAAGTTGAATTTGACATTATTGAGACATGTAAGATAAGTTTCCTCCAGCCGTACTTAGCATGCAATTGTCCAAGAGGGACACAACCTCGATTGCAAAATCCACTGAGGGAAGCTAGTCCCTCGATCCGTTGTGTAGAGAATAATATTATTATTGAAATAAGGACCCTGAGTAACTTTATCCGTTCAACTTTACGATGAAGTTTTCATTTGGAAAACAACTTGAATATGTTTCCTACATAGTAAAAGTTTAAATGAATGCAATGATTGAAATATCAGTTTAACCACAGAAGGGAGCTAGGGCATATTTCTTAGTCCAATGTATTCTTCCAACAGTCGCTTCTTCTTAACAATAACAATAAATTAAATTACTTTAAAATACCTTACATTGTCACTAACGATGTCATTCGGTGTAGGTGGTAGACGAGAAATATCGTCGCCCTTGTGCCTAGGAAAGCGTATGTACAATCACGGACAATTCTGGGTTGTAACGTTCCCATTGAAAGGTTATGGAAGTGTTACAACCCAGAAGTGTCCGTGACTGTACATAATTCATGTTTTGAGAAAACAATTTAAAAATTCAATTTGTAATGACTTGCTATGATAAAGTTTCAGTTTTGATCAGAATCTAATTTATGCCTTTGATACGATAACAACAACAAAAAAATGAACATACGTGCCTTAGAATAATCATCCTGATAAGTTTGGGAACCGCTGGATTAGAATAGATGTCATAATGTTGTACGTACACAAAGGCGTCGGGGTTTTAGTCCCGGAATGTGCACTGTTGTTACGTTATCATTGTCAACATTCATATAATTTAAACAGTGTTACATTTCACTGTTTGTAATAATTCAATGCATGTACTATAGCTTCATCGAGTCCTCCTCCGTGGCCGTGAGGTCTAAGGCGCTGTGCTTTGGGCTCCGACTGCGGGACGGCATGGGTTCGAGTCCGTCTGGGTTCTCGGCCTGTGTATAGGACCGGTGGCACTCCACCATCGTGAGGAAATTGGGGAGCTACGGGTGAGTAGCGTAACCCGTAACCCGGTCACGGATATCTCCTACAACGGCTGTGGGTTCGACGTGCTGACCCCCACGTCACTCCATTACCGGTTGAAAACTCCACACCTCTAGGTAGGATTGTGGGAGGGAGACTGACATTCGGGAGATCGGCCTAGGCCCTTCAATGGCTGTCGAGCCATGGGTTATTATTATTATTCATCGAAAGTAGCCCAACTACTACAGCGTGTTCAAAAAGTGACGCAACCTTATGGGAAATCTCATGAATTGTTCTTGTTTCGTTACAGGTGCTGAAAAACTGAGCAGCCATGGGCTATACGTTGCAACAGCGTATATTCATTGTGACAGACTACATCCGCACCAGCAGTTATGCTTTGACCCAGAGGGCCTACGCAGAGAAGTACGGAACAGATGCTCCAAACAAATCCTCCATCAAGCGGCTGTACGACAAGTTCCAGGTGAAGGGAAGTCTAGTGGATGGACCGTAGTGTCCACTTGTGTGAAAAACAAAACGACAGTCACTTCCAGCACTTAATGTAAAAAATTTAATAAGAAATGTTTTCCCATAAGGTTGCGTAACTTTTTGAACACCCTGTAGTAGCAGGATAGAAAATTCTTGCTTTAAAGTCCCTTGCAGTAAGAAGATGGGCTTGCCATGCTGATGTTGTGACCGTTATAAAATCCGTAAATATTTGCAGCAACAATTGAAGAAATAGCCCCAAACAAAAATTAATTACAATAAGTGTGTGTGTGTGTCTAAAGTTACTTCTTACACACTGCAACATGTCATGGAGACACATGTGTGATGTGGAGGTAGGGGGCCACACATTCACAAGTTCGGATATTTGTGGAGGTGATATGTTCAGCACCACGCTCCGGCCAGTGGAGAAGCGAATTATAATTTCCTTTTAGATTCTTCTGTACCTCCACGGTTGTCCCAGAAATGTGCCCATTTATCAGAGTCTGGGCGAACCCAGAGCCGTTTCAGGCAGGGACAATAGTTGAAAAATTCCGTACTGAGAGATCACCCACCTCGGGAATCGAACTCGAATCTCCCACCACGGTTCATTCTGTCAATTCTTCCCCACCACTACATGAAATTGGCGCCACTAGTTCACATCATACATACATTTGCTGTAACAAAAGGAACATGCTTGTACTTACAGAACTCTCGCAGCTGCGACGAAATGAACACTCCCACTTGCCGGTTATCTGGGGAACTCAATCCGGAATGGCGCTAGATTGGCAGAGTGCGACCTTCTAATCTATTAAAAGGTCAGCCTGTTAAAAGTCTCGCTTTGCTGCCGTCTGATGTCTCAGCAGAACTGGATGAAATGTAGGAGTAAATTAACCACCTGATACTTCCGCAGAAGCTAGCTTAGCACTTGCAAGCAGAACTAACACTTGCACGTAGTCGAAATATATGGCCGAGTGGGCAAGGCGCCGGCTGTGCCTTTAGACAGTGTTTCAAGTCTTCTAGTGAAGTTTCGCATGAAGGCCTTGGTTGCTCGGTGTGTGCCCCAGCGTCCGTTTTAGGAATGCGTAGAGGTGACTGGTAGAACGAGATGCTTACTGGGTCGACCATATGTTCAGTATTAGGTAATGTTCTGGCCGCGTCTGAGTACAGTGACTCTATTGTGCTCCAATCTAACGTCCATCTGTCGCATAGACTATCTAAGAATGTGCTGGTTCTCAAGGCACGAGGTTACGGGGCCCGGGTCCTTACCGGAATTTTGCCAAATTAAACTGTTATACAATGCAATTACTACGGAAACAAAGGTAGCCACTTTAAAATTGATATTGCAGTATTGAATTCGAAAAATATTAATTTGATATGATTTCTGTTATTTGGCGTCGCTTTTTCTTCCACTTTTGGCTAATCGCGACGACGAGGATGACTGATGAAATTGATGAAGGGACACTCCCAAAGAACATTCATGGCCTAGCCGGCCAGGATTCTAGATGTAGGCCTAAGTGTAAAAAGTTATAAGTCCTGATGATCGGAAATTTAGTCAGATGATTTGCCTCCCCTATGGCGTAGTGATAACGACCTCGCCTCGGGCTCGATACCCAGTGGAGGCACATAGTGGTTCGGATCCATCCTACTTTAAACTATAGGTCCAGTCCCGATTAGCCTATCTGTGCATAAAGGTCTATAAGCCCTAGGGTTCGATTCCCAGTAGGGCTACATTTCAGTAGTTTGTACAGAACTTGAAATGTAAATCAGTCCAAGAGAGGCTAACTGTATACAAAGTGGATTTAAAACAAAGTTTGTTTACAAAATAATGTTAATTACAGAAATCTATCACAACATTCTTGCTATCTTGTAAATTGCAGAAGTTAGCGACGTATTCGATCCAATTTCAACTAATACATATTATCGAGAATATACAGTATGTAAATACAGTAAACTATTCCAAGTGTTAGATATAACTCACAGTATGTAGAATCCAGCGTATGTGCAGTGCATCATTAATTTCATCAGTGCATCTTTCGCGATAAATATAGCGAGGCAGTAAAGTGACGTAAATTAATAAAAATCCAAATCCAAAATAATATTAATAATAATATAATAATGTAAACGGCTGTTCGTAAATAAATCAGCTATTGGCCTAAAATTTATATGTATGTATATGTGTGTATATACAGAATGTAACATTGTTATCCGTACATATAGAATTTCCGAGGAAAAACTGTCATATCTACTAGAAAATATAATCATTTTCATATGTACCTGGAAATTAATGTTAATGAAGGTTTCACCAACAAATGTCAATAAAAATGTATGTTCAAAGTGTATCAGCAGAGCATATAATTTGTGTGAAAAGAGAAAAACACGCTGTTTCTTGCAACATTGTTATTCGTAGAAACAAGAGTTTCAATCTTCCTCGCATACAGCGCCACCGCTATTCGGGCGATTTTGTGCAGTTTGCAACTTCGTAAGAAGTTTGAACATGCAGGCGCGCTCCCCGTCAAGCGGAATGCTGGCGTAGGTATTGTTGTGGGCCTATCGTCTATCTATCAGCGTGTTCGAAATGGGCAAAGTGAAGGAACTTAGTTCCGATCTGAAGGATGTTTATAAATTTGGCCCTTAGAGGTTATTCGTTAAGAAAAATTGGACAAACAGTCAATAAATCACACTCCACAGTTCAATACATAGTAAACAAATTTAGAGAGGAAGGTTCAACACAGAATTTGCCGAGAAAACCAAAAGAGAGACGGTTGAATAAACGTGATGAACGCTTTATTTTAAAAAGAGTGCGAGAAAAAAACCCTCGACTAACAAGGGAGGTCATCTAAGTGTCCCCATCCGATTTCCATGAAACGTGGCAGGTGTATAGAGCAGCCCAAAGGAAGAAATGCGTATTTTTTGATTCGGTTAAAAAACTGTTTTAGGGGGCAAACCCCCCCTAAACCATCCAGTTTATTGATGGTATCATGGATGCATATGTCTATTTGGACATATTGAAGAACAATGTAAAGCAGAGTGCCAAAAAAATGGACGTGCCGCGCCTATCTACAGATTCCAACAAGACAATGATAGTAAGCATAAGGCGCGAGTTAACATGAATTGGCTAATATGGAATGTACCCAAACTACTACAAACACCAGCTCAAAGCCCAGACTTAAATCCCATTGAGCATTTATGGACAATTTTGATGAGGCGAGTCCATAAAGCAGGCGTCGAGTCCAAACAAGAGTTGAAAACTGTTGAGCAAGCCGAGTGGAATAAAATAAGCTCTGAAACTGGTTAATTCTATGAAGAACAGGTGTCAAGCAGTAATTAAAGCCAAAGGATACGCATCAAAGTATTAGAACTGTCAGTCAATTTGCTCTGAATATACTTTTTTCTTTTACATTATTAAGTGTACGAATAGAAAAGTTGTACAAAAAATGGCATGTTTTTCTTTCAGTTTCATTTAATTTATTATTGTCATTGGTTATACAGAATTTGGGTAAGATTTTATGTTCCTAATGATATTAGTTATTGAATTGTAAAGAAACAATTTCAAAAGAGTGTATTTCCTTTTAGATATTAAAGCATTTTCTTTGAAAATCCGTATGTACGAATAAGAATGTTACATACTGTATATATAATAAACCTATAGTATAATTGTCGCGATTAGCCAAAAGTGGCAGAAAAAGGCTGTAATATAACCTAATTCAATTAAACAATTTAATTGTATATTTTGTATGCACATTACACATATTGTCTTTTGTTATATCGGATAATTATATTTGAACGAAGCGCAAAGAAGGTGTTGTCAATATTTTGTTTCGTTTTGTCTAGTGGACGATATTCAACTTGACGTCATCACGCAGTGCACTTTGGAAAACACAAGGCAAACAGATTCGCACGTGTTAAGGAAAGCGTGTTAAAAGCCTTCTTATACAGCCAGAAATTTGCCATAATTTATACTTACACATTCCTCATATTATCATGATAATCGTACCTTGAATCACTTCGGCAAAGATTTTCAATGCAAGATCTGATCTGTTTGCCCAAATATGGCGGTCGATTTCGCGCAATCAATTGTGGGGAGAAGTGTTCGTTTAATATCATCCACTGTGGTTCCTCATCTCTTCAGAAGAATATAACAAATACACTACCGGAAACTTAGCTTCAAGGTAACTTTGTAAATTATATTCCCATAAATAAAGGTTGTTGTGCAAAAGAACTTGTAAAATAGTACAAATTATCGTCGGAAGAGTTTAAACTGAGCTATCTTTGATTTACGGTTTATGTACATATTTAATTGAATCGTAGACAACACAGAAAATACATAACAGCCAGTTACACAACTTACTGTTTTATTACCAATCAATCAAGCAAACTATTAACTCCAAATATTATAACAGAAAAAGAATGCGTAAACTTAATATTTGAGATCCAAGTAGATCTGATAACGAACGCACACGATAACAGAAACATTTCAATCTGTTTAGAAGAAACGGTGTACGTACAGGCAGTGATTCACTAAACAAGAAAGAAAGTTAATTTATACAAGATTCAGCCAAACTATACACATCTATCAATTTAGTTTTTTCCTTTATCGTTAACATAAAATAAACGAAGATAGGGAAATCAACAAGAAAATGATAACAGAAGGTTTAAATTATTCATTCGCTCAATTGTAATCTCCAATAAGTTGATAATGTACAAGTTGGGTTGAGGCATGTCAGTTGAATTCAGTCGAGGCTTTCACTGGCCAAGATCTAGATAGTGTGACTCTCTCATCAATAGTCAGTTAGGCTTCGACTTGAACAATGCCTTTGTACACATAAAAATACATGTCGTAAAGGAGATTACAATTTGGCTTCTGAAAACTTAAACTACTGCATCGTGGCAACTACATTCGTTGCAAATAATCAACTGAAGAGTGCTTCAGCAATTCCATTAGAATTATTTTTCTACGAATGGGCCTGTGCAGTTTTTTTTTAAAAATGGTGTACATACTAACATAACATGACAACACAACTAGTTACAAAGAAAACAAACAACTATTGGCGATGATAAAACATTGTTCAGGATGATCGAATAATGATGGAATAATATATGATCTCTAGATTGCTTTATTATCATCGTCGGCATCAACCCTACTTCTTGTAAGTGAGTTAACATAGTTCGTTGTCTAAATGATGTGAAAAATTCGATCGTAGTAAACGAGCTACAATAACAAATGAACTCATTTGAAGACCTAAGATTGTGTATGATCCAGATGTAGATGTTCTTAAGGATAAAAAAGGTACATTAGTTGGTGTAACTTGAGTCATTGCCTTCACCGACGACTGCCATGATCTTTTTCTTCCGTGTTGCATCCCCGCCAACCACCGTCCTTCGCAAAACAAGGGTTGGTATGCAAAAGGAGGGAGCTTTGACGTGGTGCAACGGTTCTTGCAAAAGTTTTCTGGGTTATGGCGCACTTAGAGAATGAAAGAAGAGAATCTCTTCTCTGAATATCTTCTGACGTTGTAGCGGTAGTTGTTTTCACTGGCACGAATGCTGTGCAGCAGTTCGGCGTCCTTGGAGGTGAAGATGTTAGACTGGGTCCTGTAGCGATCGGAGTATGTGCGCAAGGAACGTTCGGCCCAGGTTTGCGGACGAGGGATGTCAGGCTTGTATCCCCTGGACCTTTGGTCTAGATAGTTGATTACGTCATTATAGTAGTTGTGGCGATAATCATAAAGGTACCCGTACTGGAGAAACGTTGGCCGCTTCCAGTGAGT
This sequence comes from Lepisma saccharinum, assembly GCF_977018435.1. Classification (NCBI taxonomy): domain Eukaryota; kingdom Metazoa; phylum Arthropoda; class Insecta; order Zygentoma; family Lepismatidae; genus Lepisma; species Lepisma saccharinum. The sequence goes on along the minus strand of NC_139251.1, from coordinate 28,913,786 downwards.
GAAGAGGCGAGGTCCTCTGGACACGTCACCCCTGGAAAGGGGCGTAGCTGGGGGTGGTTCTGCAGTCTGGGCAGCTTCGGCCGGGGGAGGTGCCTCTTCACCCATATTATTCCTCTGGAAAGAAGCAAAGACAATAATGAAAGTCAGAATATAATCTTAATGTATGTGCGTCCGGAAGGTTTATGTCAATTATTATAAGGGCGTTGCAGAAACCCAATAACTTCAAATTGGAGTGTTTTTAAGGGGGCAACACTATTATGGGGGAAATGTGACTCGTTTGGCCCCTTCCTGGAAAAAATGTAGCTTTCTCCTCCCTGGGAAAGATCCCGCAGACGTCCATGACATAATGTGATACAGGCCCGTAGCTAAAATTGATCTCCAGGGGGGGCTCACTGGTTATCAGGGCAGAGGGGCTTTGTAGACCAAGTCCATTTTTGAAAGTTTAACAGTATTAAATGAAGGTAAATCATGTGTGTTGGGGGGGGGGGTCATCAAGTTAATGTAAAACATAAGATTTAGAAATATCATACTAATACTACCGTTTCTTTCTATATCTTCTAAATCATCTCTTGAAGTGATAATTGACTTCTACTGACATTATCCCTTAATACACACTCCATACTACTTTTGATGATACAGATATTTATATCATACAAAAAATACACAATATTCAATCATAGTGTCTACAGTACATTCCTCCCCTGCCCGAAGCAATAAAACTCCCCTTCGTTCCCAAAAACTGGGAGCTGTTGACCTTTGAATCTTCTACCTAGACTACGGCTCATAAACAAGATGAATAAATGTAATAGCTGCTGTCTGCATTTTCACTACAAACAAATTATACAAGAAATAGTTTTACCTAATGACCTAATGTCAAGGGTGGCTGAGCCTCCCCTGACCCCTGCCTGGTTACGGGCCTGATGCGATATCATCTTTACTATACCTCGTATTATTGAAGTTATGATACATGTAGTTTGCAATATTGGTTACTAATTCACATTAAATTCAACAAGAATAGTTCAAATGAAATATTGTTAACATATATAATACGAATTTAGTATAATTACTCAAACAGAGTATGCTATGAGTAAAAGCCGTTAGTTTTGTTCATAGCTTTCTGCTTAGCATGAGTGTTTACAATATGTAGAAATATATCGATGATGCACACACACACATACATACATATACATAGTATACACAATAGGATATATAACCCTAATTAAAATACGGTTCTCCAAATTCCATTTAATATGAAAAACCTTAGTCAATGATATTCTAATGTGACATACAAAAAAATCCGTAAAGATAAATTAGATTACACATTGAGTGAGTGGCTATGATCACTATTGTCTACAATAGTCCGTTTAATACACGAAACGAAATCCAAATAACATTAAGTAATGTGATGTAATCTAATATATAAATATAATATTTAAGTGTATAAGGCAATACAATTGATACATTACGGAAATATTATAATGGTTAACATGTTAATTGAATTTAAAGAACAATCAAGGCTAGTCGAATCTGAATGAGCTGAAAAATCAAGTAATTCCTTATGGCGCCATCTGTTACGTTGATTATAGGTGTGTTTCACCTACGTCACAAACTGTTGCATTGTGGTTTCCAGCAGCCACGATTGAGGCCAGTTCTTGTAAGCATACGGAATTGAAACGGACGGGCAGCAAATACTAAGACAGACATTCTTGATTTAAAACAAACGTGCAGTTGGTGCAGATGTAACGTGGTGGACATGTCCTTGCAAACGACAAATAAAATTGACCGCTAACGTGGCAGTTGTGCGTATCCTGACGTCACACGAAACCCACCTATACTTGACGGACGTACACGATCCAGAGTTGAGGGTGAATGTCCACGCTCTTGTGGGGAGTCAAAACGTTTCTTTCCTCAAGAATTCAGAAATCTCTGCTCGCACCTGCAGGAAGGAATGTACACCGTAATTCACGACACGAGCAGGGCTGTTCCAGTTTGCTGATTCGTCGCCTGTCTATTTTAGAACTTGCGCCGCAATGACGCATAACCCTAACATTTATACTTGATTACAACTAATTCGTTGTGCTTGTCCAAGACACGGTTTATCAAATTTGGCTTCATTATGCTGTCAGTTCAATAACCTGTGCAAGCTACAATTCATTTTTCTTGGGCGATATGCCAATTAACTTAAAGCTATGTGCGTTTCGTAACTACATAGGCCTACTGTTAGACTTAGGAATTAAAATATAGTACACGTACATGAATCCTAATCTTATAAAAAGAGAAAACAATGGTAACATAGAAGAGCTTAGTTAACAATATACGTAATGGAGCAGGTACCAATTGTTAAGTAAACTATAAAGAAATGAACATCTGTAAGATATTAATAATATGTTGCCAAATGTTTGTCAATTTTTGGAGTAAGTTTTGAATATTTGAACACATAATATATATTCGTAACCTCGTTCATAATATAGATGAATGCCCTTCTATGTGCAAAAGTTTGTTTAATTTCGTCATTAAAATCACAAGCATCCATGTATAGAAACTCAGTGAATACACACACACACGTGGACAATGACTCTTTTATTACATACACCTGCACAAATCTAGGGATATTCAACGAAACTGATACATGACAAATTCCTAAATGATAATAATGTGAATTTTTTTTCAGTGTCATATAACTTTTTCCCCATCTTGAGAACTTATGTTGAACTTACCTAGGACAATATTAGTTTTTCAAAAAAAGAAAAAAAAACATTTGCAGAACTATTGCTTTGTAAAAATTTGTTAATGTATCCAACCTAGGTCAAACTTGAAATATTTCACCTTGGAGAAATCAAGTAAATGTAAAATAGAAATATAGTATTAATCCTTGCCCAGGTAACAAGAAGCATGTTTTTTAAAAAAATGCTGAAATTCAACCTCTGTTTCCGTCAATGCAAGATTATATCGACTGAATCATCTGTGGTGTTTCAGTTTTTCTATATTAACCTTAATTTTTTTCTTCCACTATGGGTTTGTGCACTCTACTGGCAAAATATTGAAATATGGAATGAATATGCACAGAAAGGTGAATTCGAAATAGTGTTTTTCCTATGATAGTAAGTCCAGGCTTTACACTTATGTATAGAATAATTTACGTTACGACCTGGAAGTTATGTATACATTTCGAGATTGGGGAAGTGTTCATGTATTTTCGGTCTTAATACTTAAAGTTTGTCACTAGACATATATTTAATACTCGTTCTCTAACCTGTATCATAGGCTTTGCTGAACGACATTTTTCTGTACAGTGGGATGCATAAGTATTAACAAGCAAATTGTCCATGACCATGTCAAGCACTTCGTTTTACCCTATGAGAGTTTGCCCAACCGGCAAACAAGCTACTGAAAGCCTCTGCGTTAGCATACTAAAAAATATATTCCCTAATGCAAGAGAAAAATTATAGAAAGCAGTCACGGACAATTTGCGGATCAATACTTGTGAATCTCATTGTACAACGTCCTCATTATTTGTAACACCAATTAAACTGAAATTTTTAAATTACTTTTTCAGAACCAGAGGTTCTACAATTCTTGAAGGAAACAGGCAACAAAAGATTGTGAGTAGTATTGCATTTTGTTCTCATTCATCAGTAGATGGAACTTTATTATACTTAAGTATACATCTTGTGTAGGATATGTGAGATTTACAATTCCTCCTTTCTTGAACACAGAGGCGTGTCCATCTAACCTATCTTGATTGAACTCTATATTTAATTTCTTCGTAGTCATTGTTGGACAACGAGTTCCATCTGAAAAACATCTACAAAAGCTCTTACTCTTGAAAATATTAAGCTACATCTTCTTCTTCTGTCATTTTCGGTTTGGTTGGAATTAGTACCACAAAACTCTTTCTTCTTCTTCTTCTTCTATCTAACCAACCCAGCCTAACCTAACCTAGCATCACTAATGACGTCACGTCAGCCAATCGGAACACGGCAGCCAATCGGATTGCTTAAAACTGTAGTGGCAGCAATCACTACCTTTCGGTTTGGCGTTTCGCCTTGGTTTATTGTCGAACTTCTGGCCAAAAGTGGCAGAAAAGCGACGTAAAATAAACCAGTTAATTCCATAGGCTTGATTTTTGTTATTTATCGTCGCTTTTGCTACTCGCGACGATGAGGATGAGTGATGATATTAAGAAACTGCTGAATGGACACACCAAGAACACCCATGCGCGTTGTGCTAACCACGGAGTTCGGCTCCACAGGCTTGAGTGTGTTAATGGGTCAAGGACTCCAAGTTTGATAACCTACCACCTTTAGGCGCTTGCCAAGGTATGAATGAGCTCCTGGGAAAACTTTCTACTCAAAATATGTACGGAAAACATGTAATGCTTCATGCCCTTGCACTCGTTCTCAGTAAACTGTCCCAAAAATTCAGTTCCTGTGTAACCGTGCAGGCATATGCAATCTATAATTTAAGCCATTTTCATAATTCTCTCTCCACTGAATCTTCAACCGGTTGTTTTCCGTTCTGCCAGCGAAGCATTCTTGAGGTTGTCCCTTTGCCAGTTGCCAGACTCTAGGCTCATCCGGACGTGAAGAATCTCCTTTGGCACATTTCTACGCCGACGGACATATTTATGTGGAGGGAGTAGAGTCAGCTGGTATTTCCAAACCCATCCATATTGGCCAGGGTTACATTCTTCTGTGTAAACTGACCGCGTGCTTCCCAGCTGGCAACACTGCATGTTGACGTTCTGTTGCGTCATCGGTTTGTATTTTTCTCGTTTGAGGATGAATGGTGATTGGATGAAGGCAATGAAAAATTAAAGTTTGTAATTCCCAATGTTTTGTGATCCCAAAACGAGACAACTGAGACCCCCCCTCTTTTTCTGAAATATCGGTTAGGCCTAATTATAAAATTATTGTTATTGTTTTATTAAATGATCTATTACAAAAATCATACATAATAAACAATAAATGAAACATGATCTCCCGTTTTCAAAAGGTATTAATTATCCCGGTATGATTTACATAGCATTTCTTGTCCTTTCTGATCAACCTTTGGTGATAGTCCTTTGCTGAAGTTGAGAAATGCCAGAAGTATTAGCAGAACCAAATCTTCTTGAGAGCAGCTCTATTCTTTATTTATCGTTTATAAATCTCCCGAAAAACTTACCCCACATATCAGACACACAACTCTAGATTTTTCTTTTGAGTTTATGTCAAAACACAGGAATTTTAATGCTTATTTACATGCTTTTTTGCCCTATAAATAACGGAACATGAAATGTCTCTCAAATTTAGACTTGGTTTTCAAGATAACTCCTAGACTTTTATAAAACGGGAGGGTGGTCACCCTAACAGTTTAAAGTGGGATCCAAACCAGTGACGCCAACTTATATGGGCCTGGGCATGAGCCCTCCTCATAATTTGCCTGTCTGTTGTATTTCAGAAGAAATTCCCTGAGCTTCAGAAAACAAAATGTTTCATCATTCACACTTAACGAATTCTCATGACTTAATTACTGACTGTTATCAAATTAATTCATAATGATTTGTTACATCTCCAACAGGATACTTTTCGGTCTCCTATACTATTTACACTATCTGTGCCCACATCGTTATTAGGAAACTAAAGGAGGGTAAGGGCTTATAATCAGGATGAGGATAAATAGGCACTAAAAACTTAAAATGGGCAAGCAAAAACACAAAAATAATACAAAATGCGCACCAAAATTGATGAACAGTGATATATTTTTCATCATCTTCCCAAAGTAGGCACTCAAAAAGCCGTTATCTTTGAAATAGGCACTTGTGGCTAAAATAGGCCAAAACAGCCATTATAAAATTCATATTTTTCTCAGAAATGGCCTGAAACTGTTTTCAAACGTAAAAGCCTACATTTACTAGCCAAGAATCAAGAAAGGTATTTCAGAGCAAACAAATCCTTAGCCTCCTTGTAGCATATATTATTGCATAAATATATGCATATTGCATGACGCACTACGATTTTTCGAAATGTTTCCGGCCAAAAAATATTCCACTTGTCACTTGCTGACTGTAAATCAATACGTAAAATTTTAATTTTTAGTTATATACAACAATGCACACGAATTTCTTGCAAAGCCAGTCCGTCACCATGTTTGCAAATTAGAGCTTCACGTATTGAAACAACACGCCAAACTAAAATAATATTAGGAGAAATAATTTAAAATATTACAGACCCTACAAACAACAAAACCAAAATAATAAACCGATTAATAATTTTAGCAGGATTGTTGTTAAAGCTTGGGAGGTATGGTGTCCTGTGGATAATTCCTAATTTTTAAAAAATGCACTTTAATATTTTAACAGCACAAATTAATTAAAATAATAATTGCCATGGGTGCTCGTAACAGAAGCCAAAGCGGAAAGTCATAAGGAAGCTCCTGACAAATTCTGAACCGGCATATGTAAAAATCCAGTGTTTAAAAACAAGCAGGATGCTGGAGAAAATTCATGAATATAGTCATGGACAATTTGTCGAACAATACTTGTGCATTCCACTGTACAATGACAATGAGATCATCGAAGGCATGGACTGTAAATAAACGTTAATCTGTCCCGCTCCCCCCAAAAGAAACAAAATCGTAAATAACCAGTTATTTGCTGAGTCAAGTGAAGGTATGTGGGGATCAGTTTCACTTAGTTCAGTACAGAGGTTCCAGAATACATATCGACCAAAAACAATCTGCTGCTAAATTATTAAAATACATTAAGAGTAAGTCTTCTATTGTTAGTCTATTATTTCTCGTCAGCGAAATACTAAAAATAGAAGATAATTTGACCAATGCAATCAAATAACCATAAAACACAAGTTTTAACAGCTTCCCCTATTAACCTTATAACGGGAGGTTATTTCAGTCGTTCACCGCCAGAGTGACGGCCGTTCCGCGGACTCTTCATGCAACAGGTCCCGGCAAATTGCGTTCAGGAAGTCCGTAACAGAAACCGCTTGTTTTGTAATGTTTCCACTTTTCACAATTACAGTTACAATTACAATTGAAATAAGCACGTACCTTGTCGCAAGGATGCTTGAAAAGGTGCCCTCCCAAATACAAATATTTCTGGCACCTTATTTCTGACATCTAATCTTAGATTAGTCATCGCTACTTTATTCTCAGTTGTCGCGACAGCGCCTGCAGCTTATCGGGGGTTGGGTGAGTTGTCAGCCGCGAGAGGGCGCTTCATACTGCACGTGTCGGCAGTGATGCCAACCGTAGGGACATGTCCCTACGCATAGGGACTTTTCACTAAATTTCGCCCGCGTAGGAACGTAGGGACAGATTTTGCCAAATGAGGGAAAACGTAGGTACTTTTTTCAATCTTGGGAAATTACATTTTATGTATTAGTTTATCTGGATACTTTAGCGAGGAGGAAAAAAAAGAACTAACTGACAAGTCTCCATCAGAATTTTGGAACATGTTATCGGTTACCAAAAACTTTCAAGGCAAGTTCCTTAAAGTTCCTTTTTGAAAACATTTCCACTCTCGCGAAAATAGTGCTAACATTGCCGCATTCTAACGCGGAAACGGAAAGAATATTTTCAATGTTAAGTGATACAAAAACAAAAAAGGGAAATAAAATGGGACCAAAATTGTTAAAGAATGCAGGAAATACAGCATCACCAACCAACATCTATCTCTTCACAGCAGCAGCATGTATGACTTCAAATAACATAATCAACAGTAAACGACTCAACGTTATTCATTAGGGGTGTGCTGGATTCTTTACTTTAAAAAGTCGTTAATTCTCGACGTTTTCTGCCTTGTAAGTTTCTGGAACTTATCGAAAGTTGTAAGTTTTTATTCTAGAAATGCAAAAACAATCACTTAAAGTGAAAATGACTTGTAAAATTCGAGATTTCCAGTGCTTCGGGAAATTTCGAACATTTCCCGTCCAGAAAATTTTCCGACTTGGTCGGGAAATTGCAAATTTTTCAGTCCCGAATGTCGGGATTTAAAAAAATTACCGTCCCGATCCCGTCCCGACCCAAAAAATTCTGTCCAGCACACCCCTATTATTCATTAAGGCAAGAATTTACAATACCGGACCCTTCTGTAATTTCTATGCTACGTCTTATACTCACGAAATAATTATTCGTGGTTATTTATCTCAAGTTAACATGTTGGGGTGAGGGGGAAAAAATGTTCATTAACGTGTAGAAGTTGTAAAATAAGCTTTTCAATTCTCGCAATGATTCTCCGTATACAAGTATGGTAGCCATATTTGTTGATATGAACAAATTAAAATTAGTTACGCTGTCTACAGCGTTGCCACACTGTTGATTTCATACTTGGAGAGCATGGATCGTGTAAGAATGGCGGAAGAGAACAGTAAAAAAGTTGTTAATGTTGTACAGATTGTTAGGTGGAGTGTGCAGGAGGATGGCTGTGGGCTAATTAATAAACTTATGGATTTCAGTATATTGCCCAAAGAACGTGCTTACATGTGACAGCGACAATCACGATGTAGAAGAACTGATTTGATTACAGGTAAATTTGGCAACAGTACATCAATCATAAAATTGCAGGATACGAAAATGGCGTCTTCGATGATGAACGTTTGCCGTTAAAGTGCTACGAAAATAATATTTTTTATCGGTTCGTAATCACAATTACCGCAAAACCATTCAGGAATAGCCCCACTGACCATTCTCGGTAAGTTTAGGTTAGGTTAGGCAAACATAGTTAAAATTTGGGCTCGAAAAAAACATGCACGGGTAGCCCAACAAACCATTGACGGATAGCCCCACGAACCATTCAGGTACGGTTAGGTTAGGTTAGGATAGGCAAACATAGTTAAAATTTGGGGTCGTAGTAATATCAGGAATGTATATTTCGTTTTTTAAGTATTGGAAACACAAAATCTTCCGGTAAATAATAAGCAATCGTGCCGATCGCGGACCACTCAATGTCACTTATTTTGCAATTTCTACACGTGACCCCCCAAATTTTAACTTCAAATTCGTGATTAGGAGGCCTCAATTAGTGAGTATGCGAAATATTACAAAAAATCGGGGAGAGGTCCTGTATTGTAAATTCGCTCCTTCATTAATTGTGGAAGCACCGAGCAGAAAGATTTGGTAAGTAAATGTGTATATTTTATCTTCTGTTTGCATGCTCATGAGGTGTTTTTTTTTTAGTCACTTTACTTGGCGTAGGGACATTTGGTCAGTTGTAGGGACATTTTGACTACGTCTGTAGGGACACTGCCGAAAAATGGTTAGCAACACTGTCGGCTACCAGACGTCAGTGTACGTTCACGTTCACTTCTGTTCATTTATCAGTACGCGTGTTGCTTATACTGTGTTATTGTAATGTGCTTACTCGTGGCCAGTGCTTTATTGTGTGTTAATTGTTATTCATTCATTACTTATGTCGTTAAACAAATATAGTCTTGAACATAGAGTTTTTATGTACGATAATTACGTGAAAACGAATTCTTGCAGAAAAGTGGTCAGGGATTACGATAGACAGGATCTCTTGAACCTAAGAAACGTGTTGTATTGCTGTTGAAGGAAGTCATTTTCAACATCTCTTATAACACAGGAGGTTAGTGATCATCATTATTATTACTTTTAAATATCATTTTACGCTTTCGGTTTGCTTTATGCGCCGGGATGCTGTCTTCCCTTTCTGTCAACTGAGGATAAAGTAGCGATGTCTAATCTAAGATTAGATGTCAGAAATAAGGTGCCGGAAATATTTGTATTTGGGAGGACACCTTTTCCTGCATCCGTGCGACAAGGTACGTGCTTATTTCAATTGTAATTGTAACTGCAATTGTGAAAAGTGGAAACATTACAAAACAAGCGGTTTCTGTTACGGACTTCCTGAACGCAATTTACCGGGACCTGTTGCATGAAGAGTCCGCGGAACGGCCGTCACGCTGGCGGTGAACGACTGAAATAACCTCCCTGTCCATGTCCGTGAATTTACTTTCAATTATACCTTGGGATTTTGTATTTAAAACAACACTGAAAACTATCCCTTTATTTACTAGTTGATATTAATATATTCAACCAGACAATAGGAGCAAATCAAACTTGGATTTACAGCATACATCTTTCAATTTTGTTTAAACTATGCCGCTACATCTGGTTTTCATAAGGTCTGAGATTTCTTACATCAATTATAAACAATATAAAGACTGAACAAGCCTCGAAACTATGAGTCACTTGACATTCTTATGTGCGCACACTAAATAAGAATCGAAACCATGATTACAAATTTTGTGCATAATAAAGGACAATTTTGTACTGCACTAGAGGATTTTATAAATTATTTACATGTTCCTGTGAGACTGAGACACACGTAAGAGGTACAACATAATTTAATAATCTAAAGGTACTTACAATAATTTTCCCGTCTGAAAAATTTTCTGCTTTCACTTTCAAAAGGCAAGTGGGTCCCGGGTTCGAATCCCGGCATGGGCATGGGTGTCCAATTTCATCATATCATCACTCATCCTCATCTTCGAACCAAAAGTGGGAGAAAGATGAAGTAAAATAAACCAAATTTAATGAAAGGGCATGAAACTATTGCATCCTCGGACTTATATAACCCACACAACGATATCTGTAGTTTTAACCTCGATCTTGTGCACTGAATTATTATGGTTTACTGTTAAATTTTGTTGTAACCGCGAAATGAAACACGAAATCAACAACGGTTTCATCCATTTAAGCCTACGAACGCTTCTAAATTCTAACCTTTAAACTGATTATCAAATTTGAACATGCTTTTCGACATTATGATCGATGCCAGGACTTACACAAGCTTTCAAAATTGCTGACAGTTTGTTTGAAAATTTGTAGTTTGAACCTCATTTAGACTGGGAAAATCTTCCAATCGTATTGAACGATAAGAATTTGTTCTTATTTCGCTATGATATAACTCAGCCACTTCTGAAAATTCGAAATCCTAAACTGTACAATTTGATGCACAACAGAGAAGACAAAACTCACGAATAAAACAAATATATTTGTGAAGTTTTGCGGTTACAGGTTAAAAATGTGTGATTATTTATCCTAGTTGGAGATTTTCTATATTACTACTCGAAAGCAGCCCCATCTATTATCCATTGTGATGGTTATTTTACGTTTTCATGGACATGCTTACACACACGTGCGAACATAATGTTATGATAATGCGAGGGGAACGAACAGTCTAAGAATGAATAGAGTGTTTATCAGAGGTCACCTTCATAATCAATGGGTCACGAGTAATACTGTCTTGGACTCAAATTCGACTCAAAGTTTGTGTGATATAATGTTGAGCCTCTACGCAACGTGAGGCTTGTCCAGTATGAACAATTGATTTCTTTAGTATTAGTGTCCGAACATTAACGCACAATCGAATATATTAATCGCACAGAAAATTATATTTTAACGTGGGTTTACCAGACGCCGTGAATTCTACAAATGTTTTTTTTTGCCCTACAATGTTTATATTATATATATTGTTTTAAGATATTATAACGTGTACTGAAACATAAAATTTTTCACGGTGGATTTTACACTCCCGTCCAGTGTGAATGTGGCCTGTATTTTCCAAGAAGAAATATTGCAGTGGCAAGGTATTTTAACGGCAAGCATATTTGCTGCATTGCAAGCTCAATGTATGCCTAAAATATGCACAAACATAGCGGCATTCCACATAGCATGAGTCCCAAGATATTCACTTTTTATATACTTCAATTCACTTGCATTTCTTTGGTTACGTCCTGGTAATCTTCCACCATTTCATATTGCTCATTTTGCACTGAATGAAATCCGTAATGATTCAGTTTGTCAGTACCTCTGTACTTTTTCCAACTAGTCTTGATCGCACGGTAATGTAAAATTATAACATATAAAAATCGCACTTTAAGATCACAGGGCGATAAAATGTCCACCTCTTTTTTGTTCCTGCCTACCTGATTGAATCGCTGCCTGCTTAGCCACCGGTTGAGAACAGAGCACTTGTTGGTTCCCAACTGAGCACCTAGCGTCTACGCCAAACAGCACGATTCAACCCCCCCCCCTTTCCGACGCCTTTATTCTTTTTTTACTTGTGGGTTTCCATTTTACGTTTTCCGTCCATCCACTGCCGTCGTCCTGTTGCTCTATTTTGCTCCCCCCACTACTTCTATACCTTCCCTTTAACCTCCCCCTCCTTTCGAGGCCTAGAAACCACGGTCCCTTCTTATCTCAGGCACGCGTACAAGAGCATTGTAATGCGGTGTTGCCTTGCCGTGCGTTTAGCGCCGGCCGGCCAGCGAGTTTGGGATTCTTGTGCGTTGTGCCACTTCTCCATGGGCAGAAGCCGTAACTTTTCCGCGCGCGAGGCAGAACGAAAACAGAAATTACTAACCTGTCATGAGGATGACGCTTTTTCGTTGTTTTTTTCATCCCCGCACCAGCTGAAAAACTTCAGTCTGTCGCTTGTCTGGGTCGTGGACGCGCGAGTTGATGTGTGCCTCGCCGACGAAACTTATATTTTTCGTGACACAATCTTTCTCAGTGGAGTTTTCCTTGCGGTTCCTAATTTATGCTTATGAGTGCCACACGGTGCCAAATCGTTGTGTTAAACGAGTCAGCTGCAGTTGCAGTAATTTGCAATCTCTTGGATTGATATGTTCGCAGAAATTTGCACAAATACAATTTGGATCATGCACCCCTCTTTTTTTGTTCTCCTGTTCTCTCCCCCCCAAAAAAAGGGGACGTAAGGGGGTGAGCTTTTCTGAAAACACCCAAATGTCACCCCCTTTCACGTATGCATTTTTCAGACCAAGGAAACTCTGGCACAGACCCATGTCCAGTATAATCCTGTATGAGACTTTTGTGACGTCCACATATGTTTGTGGCTACCCCTTCATCTATTTCACGTTATATTATCCTAATCTTAGCAATTAGCCAAAAAGCAGCAGAAACGCGAGTTAAAATTATCCATTCATTCTTTCTTCTAAAATGTTTTTACGTCGTTATCTCCATTTTATTACCGTCGGAGCCCCTCTATCTCATTACATTTTCTTGATCCCGGGTTCGGATCTCGGTCTGGCCATGGGTATTCTTTGTGTGTGTCCCTTCAGGAATTTCATCATATCATCACCCATCTTCGCGATTAGCCAAAAGTGGCAGAAAAGCGGAGTTAAATAAGCCAAATCAATAGATCGATCTTTCTATTTCAATACGTTTCCTCAACCCTTTTTTTTTTGTCAATCAATTGTTTTTTATTTTCGTGTACTATCTCTCTCTGGATACAGTTCTCTTGTTTTCTTTCCATTCTCGCTTTTCTACTCTCCCCATATCTATCTCAGTTCTCTCTTTCTGTCTTCACATATTTTTTTCAATTAAATACTCCTTTTCTATGAACTGCGAGCACGGAGGTGTAGTCGTAGACCTGTGATGGGTTGATTCGGGTGGAAATTTTTCCATCGCTGTCCCTGCATGAAGCAGCTCTGCGGTTCACCCAGCCTCTATTACAGGAGGGAGATAAAGTTGGCCGGAGCGTGGTGTTGATCACGTCACCACCACAAATGATTGACTGATCCAACAAATTTCGTCGTGGCAATTATTTACTGTGAGTGATTCACTGAGCTAACAAATTTCCTCGTTCTATATTATTTATTGTGATTTACTATATCAAAAATATTTCCTCGTTTATATTATTTCCAGGAATGATTGACTAAGCCAATGCATTTTACCTTATATACTGTGAATGATTGACTGAGGCAAGAAATGTCCTATTATAATATTATTTACTGTGCATGACTCCTGGGTTTGATCTCCGACAGGGGAGAACCGGGATTTTTTCCACCTGTTCAAGCGGCTCCGGCGCCCATCTAGCAGTCGTATAAAGTGGAGCTGGAGGAAACTCTACGAGATAAAGGCGGCCAGGGGCGTGGTGATGTTCACATCACCCCCACCTTTGGCCGTGATCAAAAAAGTGTGGGGGTCCTAACTCCACATCCCCTATACGCCTTCATGGGGTGGTGCAAAGCACAGGGAAGCACACACACACACACGCACTGTGAATGACTAAGTCAGACATTTCCTAGTACATATTTTTCATTCATTCATTGTTTTCTGCCTAATTGGCAGGTTTTTCACTGCAATCTCCAGCTTTCCCTATTCTCTGCCTTACGCTTCGTAATAGCATACGACCCAGTTAATTTAATATCATCCATAAGATGATATCTCTTTCTTCCACGGACTTTTTCTCCTTCAACCATTCCCTCCAAGGCATCCCTTAGGAGGCAGTTCCTTCTTAAACAGTGTCCTAACAAGTTTCTTTTCCTCTTCTTGATGGTCTCCAATATAGATTTTTTTTCACCAACTCTTTTCAGTACGGCTTCGTTTCTTTCCTTGTCCATCCATTTTACATGCTCAATTTTCCGCCATGTCCACATTTCAAAAGCTTCGAGTTGTTTTTCTTCATTTCTTCTCAACGTCCTGGTTTCTACACCATATAATGCTACACTCCACATTAAACATTTCACTAATCTCTTCCTTAGACCTATGTCCATGGGTCCACAAAAAACATTTTTCTTCTATTGGGAGCTTCTTTTGCTATTGAGATTCTCATTTTATTTACTGTAAATTAATGACTAAGCCTGTTCTCCTCTTATATTGCTTTCGTAATCATAATCAGTAATCATTAATATTAAATAAAATATTCCTGAGAAACCTTAAGGATCATTGTGATGCAAGAAGTAGTTCTCTATTGGTACGAAAATCCAAAATGTCTTTACACCGTCACAGAAAAATAGGAGGCATTACTTTTCAGCAAGCCCTCGTACGTAATTTTAATAATAATGAACTAAAGCTAAGTATTGCTAAGGTTTCTTTAGGCGTTCTTTATTTAGTTTGGCGCCTCGTCTAGGACTATTGCTCCGCACCTACGTCCACTTGTGAAAGCGCCGCCCGTGAAAAATGGTTGTTGTTAATATTGTTGGCCCACCGAACGTCATTCCTTTGTCGCAAACGGCAACGTTGTGCGAGCGTCGGAGGAACGTGAGGGAGCCTTGGTTGGAACTATTTTGGCGTGTGTATCTTTAGAGTACGTTTTTGTAGCCAGGATCTCGGGGGAGAAATTCGAAACTAAAGTTGTTCACTGGATGTAGGTCCGATCTTTGTTGGTTCAATGCACCGTTTAAAAGCTAGGCGGCGCGTATTGTGGAAAAGCGTCAGACTTGTCGCCCATCAGCACCGACCGTGGGTGATAAGGTAATTTGAAACAAGATGATGCTTCAGTTATAGCAACATTTGGACAGGTTTCATGTCAAATTCGTCTAGTGGGTGAAACGGGAAACAGCGGCGGTCATTTCGTTACGTTTCCTCTCATTGCTGTATTGTTTATCTCCATTTAACACTCTTCTTCCTCTGTCCTCTCTTTTCCTCTCCTCTTCATACTTCATAAATGTTGAAAATATGTGATAAACACAGGAAAATATGTGACAAAAAAACATTTGGCAACAAAAACAAAATATTACATGCATTTTTAACACCTGAAATCAGTTTCTAAATGCTTACCTCTTAGTGAGCTATTTTTTAGCATAGTTGCAGTGAATCAAAATAGTTTTTCCAAATTCTCCATTGTAAATCTATGACGATTATCTCTAAAAAGCATCTTATATTGCATAAAGATCGCTCCACGTCACAAGAAACAATTCTTGCATATTTGAAGCACGAAATGTCACCAACGCTGAAGTTTTCCAAAGCTTCCTCTTCCTCTACTTCACCTTCGAAACAACGTGCAATTTGGCAGAAAGTTTGAAAACCTTGGTTTTTCCCCAAACATTTCTGTACATTTAGATATTAGCACTTGTGCGTTAGATCCAGTGGGGGTGATATTTTCCCCCAATAGGATCGTAGGCGAGGTGTTCAAAGACAAAACAAACCTAACACTCTCGATATAAAAGAGGTGCGGAGAATAAACATTTTTCCTTCGAGGATCTCGAGGTAGCTGAAGTCAATAAGGGATTCTATGTATATAAAATGAAAATTCGCAAAATATGTATTTACATACGGAAAACTGGAAAATATGTGTTTTTATGTAAAATAAAATTTGCTGTGTTGACATATAAGGCTATGATCAGAATTTTGGCAAAAACGAGGGTCTCTGTCTGAGCGCAGAAAAAGTTCCGTTCCCTATTTATTGCACTCTTCCCTCTATATTTCTCGCTCCCTATTCTCGTCATGTCTTACTTTTATCTCTAGCTACCACTCCTTCTTTTCCTCTATGTCTCCTTCTTCCCTCCCTGTTCTACAATTTGAATCTTTCACCTCTTCTTCTTTTTCCCTTTCTTGTTTTATTACTTGCATATACATTTTTATTTCACTCTTTCCTCTCTCTGCCTTCCTGTCTGTCTTTGTCTCTTTCCACCAATCTTGTTATTTCGTCTACGTGCCTTTCTCTTTCGTTTCCTGTTTTACCTTTTTTCAGCTATTCTTTCCTATGTTTCTCTTTTTTCCCCTCCTTGTCTTAGCTTATCTTTCTACATTCCTTCCAATTTTATCTCCTTCTCTGCTCGTGTGTACCTCCTTTCTTTCTCCCTGTCTCTCTCTCGCTCACTCTGTTCCAACATTTTCCCGATTCTCTATTCCGTAATCTTCATTTTCTACTCATCCCTGACATTTTTTTTAACGGTTATCTTAGCGCTGACTTTACATGAGTTATTCAAACCAGTTCCTTTTCACTTTTTAGTCCGGTACAGACAGACTGATCGGAACTGGACCTACAGTTTCAAGTGGAATTAAAAACACTATGCACTTCCACCGGGTATCGAACCCGGGTCCCCTTGATAGCAAGGCGGCGACGTATCGTAACATCATCAGGCTATTATCCAAACCTGTGAATTTGAGTTCGGCAGGTGGCAAGATAACTGCATTACTTCTGGATTCGCGTATCTTTAAGAACATTGTGTTTGCTCGCGATTAACCTAGGGAAATTAACCAAATACAAATACAATAACGCAAATGATATTGACAATGATATAAAACTGAAATGTCTAATTTACCTATTAATTACATTTAATTACCAGTGAAAGTCTAATTCTTGCCGTGCACAGGGGTTATTCTTGGCTTGTAACGTTTCTTTATCTGAATTTCAACGTGGTTAACTTGGGTTCAGAAATATTTCCTAGATCCTTTAGATCCGCTGTTCTCGCAACTTCTTCAGTACTCAACTTTAGTGTTGGGTATATTTAGGCATATATTTTTACATGTTATTCTGTGGAGTGTCGACATATCTTTATACTTAAAATCCTTGCAGGTAAACGTGGCTGTGCCCCCTAGCCTGTTGTGTTGTTGGTGCTCTGTGATTTGTCCACTGTGTCCATTCAAACACCACCTTATCGTCACGTTCAACCAAAAATTGGAAGAAAAGCGACAGAAAATAACACAAATACCTAGGTACAACTATATTCTTGTGTGATATTAACTTTTTTGTTATTTAGCGTAGCTTTTGTGCCATTTTTGGCTAATCGCGACGATGAGACTGATTGGATGAAATTGGAGAAGGGACACTCACAAACAACAGATTCGAGCACGTGACCCCTGGCGTCGTCGTCTGACTACCATGCGAGAGACCCGGGTTCGATTCCTGCTGGGAGAACCGGGATTTTTTCCCACATTTTCAAACGGCTCCGGCGTCCACCCAGCGACGTATAAAGTGGGTACCTGGAGGAAACTCTGGGGGTAAAGGCGGCCAGGGGCGTGGTGCTGATAACATCACCCCCGACCTTCGCCCGTGATCAAGAAAGTAGGGTGTCCTAACTCCACACACCCTATACGCATTCATTGCGTGGTGAAAATAACAGGGAAGCACTTTACTTTTTTGGACTTCCCTGACGTCGTAGCGATTTGTGATAACCACTACGCCACAGAGGTCGGCATTATGCCATTAACACTTTAAGGGAAAGTCCTGAGTAATCTATTTGAATTATGTTTTTCAGGTTAATTTACGCTTAGGATTTCCATTATGCAGTATCTAATTACATATTACACCCAACCAAACACGCCCAATGCATTTAATGTATATAAATCTCTTCATAAGTCGGTAACGTAATGTGAAGTGTAAATTAACACCTTACACAAACGTTTACACAGCAATTCAAAGAGGCATCTGGAATTATCCTTGGTTGTAAACCTATCAGTGATAATGGACCCTCTTTAAGAATGACGCTATTCTTCTGCATTCAAGAGTATAATATGTCTGCGTATGTGTGTGAGGATTTATGTATCACAGACCTAACTTCTCAAACGCGTACAATGGATAATGGAGCGCCCAATTTACGCGCAACTCCGCAACTAATAGTGTACACCTGATACCCTAAGTTCGCTACAAATTGGTTCCTTGTTCAGCAGCCAATGCAGTATTTTTCACCGCAAATTAGCGCTTTTCTGATTTATGGTTCATTTCAGGCGTCTTTTCTTCTTTCCTGGAACACAGCCATCCATATTCACCAAGTGCAGGCGCGCGTTCCAGGCCCTCCCGTGAGCACCGACAAAAGAAACACTGTTGAGTAGATCCAGGCGCTTTATGTTCTGCACTTAATGAGTCGGTTTGGATGCATCAATTACTATTTTCCTGGCGAATCGGGTGGGGTTTGTATGCTCAAAAGGTTTGTGCGAGTTCCTCCCCTTGTGGGCAAGTTGGCAGATACTCTGTGTTCGGATGGTTACAACTCATTTCCAAGATGATGTTGAGCGAGTGTTTTCGCTTGTCTTGAAATTGGACGGTTCCCGGTTTCGAAGTAAGGAAATGAGTGCTTGCACGTGGTTACGTCACCTTGGCGACTTTTTAGTTACTTCACAATTTTTGTTTTCCGTTACAATGAATGAATCCCTTTTCGGTTTGGCGAAGGCACACATTTGAATTTGAATTTAAAATTTTGGGTGTGTCAGCACTTAGGCTATTTTGCACCCTTCACATTATACGGGGGCCAGCCCCTTATCACTACAAATAACAACTCTAACATTGTCACGTACACAAACTGCATTGTTGTTGTTTGAGGTAGAGGATCATAGATGGCAGCATGCAAAAAGAACGACGCATATATTTGATGATGCATAAAGCAGTTTAGAAAGTGGGTCATAGATGGCAGCACTCAAGAAAACGTATACAATTCTAAAAGGAGAAGGAGCAAAGCGATGATGTGGTGAAATAATGATTATAGATATTAATACTAATTATAATGAAATAAATAAATCATCTTAGTACAATAACAGGATATAAATAAGGTGAAAAGGTTAATTAATATTCAGTAATAGCATAAGTGATCATTATACAAAAGTAAAGAAGTCGAATTGTAATTACGATTCTGGGTGTATTACGGTTCCCACGAACTGAGAGTTTCGTGCGAATTTTGGGTTGTTGTTCCCAGATGTAGCGCCATTACACGGCAGGCACATGTATTGCAGCTCCAAGTTAAGGTTAGCGCCGGCCAGGCGGCGATCTTTAACTAACCCCTTTCTCTTTGTTTGTCTGGGAGATCGATTTTCTTAATATTTCCGTCAATTTGGATTGACAAAGAAAAGAAAGAATAAAAAATACACAATATGTAATAATTATAAGAAGAAGATGCCTTAATTATTAGAAGAAGAAGCCTTAGTAATTATAAGAAGATGCCTTAATAGAAGAAGAAGCCTTAGTAATTACAAGAAGATGAAGCCTTAACAATTATAAGAAGAAGAAGCCTTAGTAATTACAAGAACATGAAGCCTTAACAATTATAAGAAGAAGAAGCATCAGCGATTACAAGAAGAAGCAGCAGTTATAAGAAGATTGGTTACAATTAATAAGAAATAAAAATAGAAGAAAAATATTGTATGAAAATATTTCCCAAGTTATCTAATATTTGTACATGATTATTCAAGAATATATTACGAAATGTACCCTCCGTAGTGGGTTAAATCTATTGTTTTTTTCCATATATTCGTAGTGTTAGTCACCCTGATCTGTACCCAGAGGTATCTCATTGTTTCTACCCTGTGCTAAGCTGGCAGATGCTCACGTGAGAGGACGTGGCAACATTGCATAACTAAAAATCTCTTAAATCTTCTGACTTCTGTTAAAAGCTGAGGCTGTAAACGGGCACTCAGCACACACAAGAACAAAAAACAGGACAACACAAAAAAATTATACTGGCCATAGTGCCAGTCGCCAGAGCCTCGTTAGTCTTCAGTCCAGGGTATACTACATGGAAGTGAGGTTGACTTTTGGGTTCCTACGTGGAAGGTACCCCTTACACCCCGAAGGCACACATGAATATGCTCAGTTCGACAGGAACAAAGCGGGCACATGCCTCACAATATTTTCAGGTTTATTAAAAATTTAAGAGTTAGGGGTATATTTTGACCGGCTGGAACGTGAGGAACAAACAAAAAGGTCTAAAGATTATTTTTTGATTTCTCAAATGTAACACTTATTTAGCAAAATAGTCCTGAGCACTGTTTTTATGAGATGGGTAACTTTCGATTCTGACCCCTCCCCCACGTTAAATCACAAGTTACGTCCATGCACACACATACACACACACACAGTAACTACAAGCAAGGTGTTATTTGAATCAAGTTGCTACCCGATCGCAATGAGCTCCTGCGTGGCATTTGTTAAAAGCCGTATCAAGGCAGGAAGTGAAAGTGAATTTTTTGAGTTTGTTAACTTATGTCATTTTAAATGTGCACAGTTAATTCGTTTGGTTTATTTTACTTCGCTTCTTGTGCCACTTTTGGCAATTTACGAAGATGGGGATGAGTGATGACATGATGAAATTGATGAATGGACATTCACAAACACCCATCGTAGCGCGATGTGCTAACCACTCAGCCACGGAGGCCGGCGTGTGTGCACAGTTAAAAGAAACAGACATAAAATATATGAAATCCACAGGTGAAACATGGCGTTGTTCACATCATACAATTAACAGTTGGGCTGAAAAGTTCGTAGGCTGACTCATAGATGGCGTTACTAGAATTAAATCCATGTGATTTTTACTTAGTACTAACCTTCAGAAGATAAGTGTATAAATTTCACAGCTGCCGGATAATTAGTTCGTGAGATATAGCATTGTGAGTGAAGCAGCTTTTGTTATTGTGAAAAAATGGATAAAAAAGAATTTCGTGTGTTAATAAAGCATTGGTTTTTGGCGAAAAAAAATACTGTTGAAGCCAAGGCTTGGCTTGATAAACATTATTCGGACTCTGCACCAGGAAAATCAACCGTTGAGAAGTGGTTTGTTAAATTTAAACGAGGCGAAATGAGCATCGAAGACGATGCACGCAGTGGACGCCCCAAAGAGGCTGTTACCGACGAAAACATCAAAAAAGTCCACAAAATAATTTTAAATGATCGTAAAGTGAAGTTGATCGAGATAGCTGAGACTTTAAAAATATCAAAGGAACGTGTTGGACATATTGTGCATGAATATTTGAACATGCGAAAGCTGTGTGCAAAATGGGTGCCGCGCGTGCTCACAATCGATCAAAAGCAACAACGTTTTGATGATTCGGAGCAATGTTTAGCGATATTCAACCGTAATAAAACTGCTTCCCCATCCACCATATTCTCCAGATCTGGCCCCCAGTGACTTTTTCCTGTTTGCAGACCTTAAAAGAATGCTCGCTGGAAAGAAATTTAGCACTGATGAAGAGGTAATCGCCGAAACTGAGGCCTATTTTGAGGCTAAAGAGAAATCGTACTATAAAAATGGGATCGAAAAATTGTATGACCGCTATAATCGTTGTATCGCCCTCGAAGGCAACTATAATGAATAATAAAATCGAATTTTGTCAAAAAAATATTTTTTTACTATGTTAGCCTACGAACTTTTCAGCCCAACTGTTACATTCCTTAAAACGACACAGATTGTAGAATAAAATATAATAAAAATAGCAGTACAATTCCTATTATACTTAGAAAGAAAGATAAATAAAAGTAGCGTGAGATGGTCAAGAAAACGGCAAATAGATAATAGGAGAGAATAGATAGAAAAAGACACGGTCTCTGTTTCTCTATAACAAGAATAAAGGAAATGGAGAACTTGAGTTTTCTTCATCATGTAAAACTGATCCTTAAAATCGTTCAAGGAGTTACACAGTAACTTCATACATGAATATCATGAAAATATTCTCCCCAGCTTTTGATCTATACTTGCTACTGTTATAATTAGCTGGAGGTGCCTCTGTATAGCAATTCATCATGGGGTGAACGTCAGACTCTGTGCCAAGATCCTTGATGTCTGTTGTGTTCCACTCCAACTAAAGATACATACCGAACACTGCAAAACAAAACAGGAGCCTAAATCTGATAATAAACTGCTGTGTAACTAATTTCGGGTACATTATATAGGGGGATGTATGTGTGTGTGTGTGTAGGGACAGAAATGGCTAAACAATGGAATTGTACATTATTTTCCGAATTCATGAAGTTTAACCTACAAGCTAGAAGGATGTGAGCGATATCTGGTGGTACGTACAAAGCGAAATTACTTATAAAGTGTACAGCATGGATTTCACAGACGTCTAATGCCAGACTGGAAGATGGGGGTCCGCAGTTAAAGTTACACATAGCAATAGCCCTGCATCTCCACCACGTAACGTACCCGCAGGCACGGGGATCAAACCTGGAACGTTTGTCTTCCTGGTGGGTGATGTACCTCAAGGTATCATTCATCCTCTGTAGTACGAGCGCTCTCCTCTCTCCGATAACCTGACGGTAGAGTGCGAGAGGTGTAACACACACAAAAGAATGGTAAGACACAATTACTGGGATTTTATACTTTCTAATCCGGATCACACATGGTTAGATATAAGGATATTTTACCTATCAATAGTTGACAAGATCTCGTCGTGGAGCAACTGAAACGTACAACTCTGCAAACGTTCTCCAAGCTTCTTCTCTTTCTCCCTTCTCTCCCAGGCCAAGACTGACTCGAGAACTCGCCGATGATTTTTCAATGATCAGCAACATGACCACTTGTATGCAATTTCAGGAAGATTGATTAACTACTGATGTAGCATTCTTGAAATACCTTGGAGTACAACGGCTAGTGATAAGGTTTAACAAACTCTTATGCTTGATGAAGAATCTTTGATTTATAGCATACTGTTACGATAGATAGATGTCGACAATACGCAATACGAATTAACAAAAATATTGATGTAAATAAAATATTATCAGTGGATATCTGTTTGGTCCGTCCGAAGAAGTTGCACAGTAAAGTAACGGATGTTCCATTTACAACGCAACCCGGAGTTGGGGATATTACAACTTTTGAACCGGAAGTGGTACACATATAATCCTTATACCAAATTGAAGCCTTGTTCATGCATATATTTTTAAACAGGGGAATAATGATTGGATTTCATTAGTGCCCACGCAGTGTTGCCAGATGTAACGGGAAGTGTAAATGATTTTTTTTTGCAAAGTATGAAAAATGGTACATAACACACATGTACGGACATCCCGTCGGTAATTTTCAGTTTGGTTTTCACCTGGCAACCATGCGATGAGATTACATTTTCCCCCCGCTTGGAAAGAAACAGAGGAAAGGCCAGTCGTGTTCCATTCCTGATGCATCGCATGGTTGCCAGGTGCATGTAAGTAACACTATTTTCATGAATATTTCCAAGTTTATTTTTTATTGTTTTCAGTAATTGCATGATGTATACAGTTTTGAAACACACCTTTCGTGGCATGGAAACACCAGCAGTGTTGCCAATGCACAGTCTTAATTTCTAAGAACAACGATTTTCCTAGTTCTCCATTAAAGACGCCTCATCCGATTGGCTATTGGTAGAAATGAACATTTCTTTTTTCACTGTCATAGATGCCGAGCTCAAACTGAAAATTACCGACGACATGTCCGTACATGTGTGTTATGTGCCATTTTTCATGCTTTGTAAAAAAAATCATTTACACTTCCCGTTACATCTGGCAACACTGCGGGGACACTAATAAAATCCAATCATTGTTCCCCGGTTTAAAAATATATGCATGAACAAGGTTTTAATTTGATATAAGGATTATATGTGTACCACTTCCGGTTCAAAAGTTGTACTATCCCCAACTCCGGGTTTGCGTTACACTGATTTGATGTAGGTATATTTTTCAATAGCATAGCACAGAAGAGAATTAGAGAAAACGTATAGAAAATATGCTCGATGCTTGAGTATTCGGTGACTTCAATTAGAACAACGTGAAGCATAGTTTTGTCGGTCTACGATTTGATATATGTTATGATCTACTACGAGTATGGTCCAAGAAAAACATGAATCACCTCGATAGTATGTGCAGTGCTATTGTACTGTTAGTAATATAAATATGTTGTTACTTTATATTTAATTTCATTTTAGACCTATTCTTAGGCTTGTATGATTTTGGTTACTTCTTTAAAATGTTGCTTTGCTTTTACATTTATCTTAGTAGTACAGGGGGATGCAAAAGTATTGCCCAGCAAATTGTCGATGCCTATTTTATTATTTTTTCTCTTGCATCCTACTTGTTCTTAAAGAATATATTTTTTCGGCTGATACAGTTGGCAGCAGCTTGTTTGGTGTTTGGTTTCAATAAATGAATAGCGGTGATGAGCAATTTGCTTGGTCATACTATGCATACCATTGATAGTAATCGGAGTAGCGGATATAGGCTTTTGAATTTCTTATAATTGTGGGTACAGTTCTTCAGATTACACTTTTAATTGTATCTCCAGTCTCGATTAACTTATATGTGCATAAAAAGGTGAGATGAAAGAAAATATGCAAAAAATTTTGTAGTGTCAGATTTCCATTCCCTCCTCTAAAATATCCAGAACATGCCCTGTTTTGATGTCACAGATAGACCATACTCGTAAGTCTATTGGCCAACACAGGCGTAGCATGGGGTAAGCGAAGTAGGCCAATGCCCAAGGTCTCGCGCCTGAAGGAGTCTCGCGTCCCATGATGCTTATAAAATAATAATAATATATGTAAAAATAGAAGTGAGAAACCTAGACGATAAAGCTATTTTTGTGGCGAAAGAACTACAATATTCTGTTTTTATGCGGTTATAAATTCTAGTTCAATGTTAGAATTTGAATGAATACGTCAAATATTTAGTTGTTTCTTTTTTAATAAACCGGGCGGCTAAAATAAAAAGAAATAGCAAATCAGAATAAAAGTTTAGGTGAGCCACTGAACTGATAAAATATTTGAAAACGATTACAAGGGAAAATGTTGTAACTAACGTTAATATACAGGCAGAGTAGGCACCTTACTATGGGCCCCACACCTTTTTGGGGTCCCTCGACAAAGAATCAAAATGATAATGATTTGAACTTTAAAAAAAGAAAACAAAAACGAAAATTTTACATTAAAGACTTTATAGGGAAAACACTGTGTTAATTCTAACATTAATTTATAGAATGGATGGGGGCCTCACATTCTAACCTCACCCAGGGTCGATATGTAACTACGCAAATGTAACGGCCAATAGGGATGCAGCATTTGCTTTCAGCGTCCATGCTTCTTTTTTACTGGCAAGATAACTCGAGTGAGGAAAATCATAAGTGTATGTTCTTGATAAAATGAGCTGCATTGCTGAAAGTCACCAACTGCGGCGAGAGGCAGTAAAAGTTTCAACCGGACAATCAACAGTTTTGGAGAACGTTCCCTCGAACAACTTTAGCCCACTCTGGCGTCACGTAGCTCCCAAAAACCCATCCTCCAGCATCGCCAATGACGTCACAACTGCGCAAAAGGAAGCACGTCAAAGCGGCAGATCTTTTCCACGCTATGCGCTCATATCATGCGGATCTGTACAATTTGCAGGCAATTGATGTCGCCGAGAGAACAATGTCTGGTGTCCCGTGCGGTCCGTCAAGCGAGGCAATATCCCTCCGCGGTTTTATTGTTAGTCCGCTCTTCAGCCAGGTTTATTTTCGATTCCTGCTAGGCGTTTCGTCCGCTCTCCCGGCCATGGTGGAACGGTGCCAAGTTCACGGAGGCTTAACTGCTCAAACAATCGGCAAACATCTCTTTCGTCCTCTTCTTCCTCTCGCAACCCATATCAATTACCTTCAATGGGTCTTCTCTAGTTTCTCATTACTTTTTTTAGCGGCCGCGCGATAACGTTAGGCGTCTTGCTGTAATCTTTTATGCAGAGTCAGCATCTTAGCTAGTGGCTCAGGAAGAGTACAGTGGATATTGCAACCCCTCATTTTTTTTTACAGGTAGTACAGTACCCCACTAACCTACACTGTGCTCCCTGAAAATTTGACAAGTGCAAATAGTTATTGTGAGTATAGAAGAATAATTTAGTAAAATATGTATTTGTTCACTCACATTATGGGTGATTCCACAATTATTAATTTTCATATTAGTTTCATAGAGGGAAATTTTTATATGCTCTTTACGTTATGAGAAAAGATTCCTTAATGACTGTGATACGATACCAACTCCTTAACCCCACCCCCAGAATATCCTCGCGCCGCGGGATCTGGGAGCCCTTATAACTCCTACTTAGCAGATGAGGATGTATATATATATATATATATAAAAATAAAAATACAACATATATTCTGACTAATGTATCCATTTGTATATAAGACTATAGTACGTACCAGGACGACGCCTAAGGTTCAAACCCCATCAGTTGAACACCAAAACTACTAATACCAACCTATAAGTTTCTTTTCAGACCCATCCTGAAGACGACCCAGCAATGAACAAAGGACCGCGATAATTAATATATACCTTAAATAATCAAATTTAGAGTCACATTAAAAATAATGCATAACTTTTGCATCCACATCCCACTAACAACCCCATAGCTTGTACCAAAAACTTAGTAATTCTCTTCATACGTCACAAACTCCACCCAAATTTAGTAATACTCTTACGCTTGCAGTCCCATAACAACCCATACCCAGTCACAGAAATTAAAACACACATACCAAACCTTAATAAAATTGACTAGTTGGTTTTCTACTGCCCCTCAGGCAGGTTTTTTCTCCTTCATACGTTAAAAATATTTTTTCTTCTTTTTTCTTCGCATTTTCTGCAACTTCCTTCCTTTTCCTTCTTCTCATTCATACTACCCGAAAAGTGCCGAAAGGCAGAAGTCGGAGATTGCAACTCACACTAGGTGTGCTTTCCATGTAGTTTACACCCTAACCGCATGAAGCATGCTACACACAAGGAGGGCGCTCTAGAGCTCTACTGTACCCGCATCACGGGTGGTCGGGTTCAAGAGTGGCTGCCATTATATCGCAGCGCCGCAGATCTGGCTGGGCCCCACTTAATGCGGCGGAGAACTTTGGGGGCCGTATTAATAATAATAATAATTAAGCCTATAGAACCTCGTCTTCTATCCTAAATATCAGGGTTTATCAGCAGGGTCGCCAGAACAACCGCGAAAGGGATTAAGCAAATAAAATTTCCACGGTTGTTCCTTTTGCGCGTGTTTTCCTGTGTTCAATTTTGGTTTCGGAATAAATCCGTTTCGCGCTTATTCCGTTCGCGCTTTTTTCGTTTCGCCCTTGTTCCTTTCGCGTTTAATCCTGTGTTACGTCTCGCGGTTGTGCTCTTTCGCGCTTAATTCCTTTCGCGGTTATTCCACCACCCCTTTCTGAAACAGATATAGATTCTGTCAGTCACACCATGCGATATAAATAGGAGAATCAGCTTTTCAGCACAAGAATTGATAGAATTTTTGTCAAAAAGTAAGATTGTGCATGCCTGAAGTCAGTGGCGTACGCAAGGGGGGATTACGGGGTTTAACCCCCCTTGAGCTTGTGAAATATTATGGAAAATGCTGTGGGAAAAATTCAAAATGGCCAATTTATCACAGTCAAAGATCTGCGACAATACTATTACTATTGCTGCTACTACTACTACTACTACTACTACTAATAATAATAAAAATAATAATAATAATTTGAATTATTATTTCTATACAGTACGGAGAAAAGCACTGCATTCCAAACACACGCGTCTTTCAGAGTGAATGCCTTGAAAATAAACACGAATTCTTGAAAATAAAATATAAGGGTAACTATGATTTAAAAGAGGAAAAAAGTTGTTTTGTATCTCAGTTGCAACAATGTTCAATACACTGGTATACGCAGGATTTTTTTCGGGAGGGGCTGGAATAGTAAATGTGGATGTGTGTGTACACAAAACGGTATTTGTACATGACTTCGTTTTGAGGGCAGGATGGATAATAAAATATTTCGTATTTTTGGAGCTTTTCAGTCTATTAAAATTGTATTCAAAGACAAAAATGGTAATCGGGACTCACTTAAAAGAAGTTTCACATTTACACATTTTGATATTTTAAAGTTCTTCATGGATTTTATCTGAAAATTCTGATTTTCTCAAAATTTCGGTAGGGGCTGTAATTCCATCAACCACCCTTCTACGTAAGCCAGTGTTCAATGAACATGTATTTTTATTGTGTGTGAACAATGAGAATTAACGAAAGAAGGTTCTTCGTTCATTGTACGCGGCTAATGTATAGGCAAAGGCTAGGTGGACAGTCACCAGTCCGCCATCCCATTGTTTACCGCGGCACATTTGAATGTGTCTCTTTAAAATGTCTCACCTTGTTGACTAGACAATTTTTCAAACGACAATAAGCTTAACTATTGGAAAATGTTTTGTTGGTAAGAACAGCGAGACAATCCAGATGTGAATTATCGGGGACATTCATGCGGGGAAGAAGCCGGAAAAATTCCAACCAATTCCGGGATTCGAACCCAGATCTCCAACGTGGTTGTCAAACGCTCTACCACCGCAGCTCCTTAGATGAGTTTCATACTTTGATTATTTCAATTTATTTTAATATATTTTCTTGTTTTTTATGGATTTTCTTCACACCTAAAATGTCTCACCTCGTTGACCAGACAATTATTTCGTAACAAAGAAACAAAAAAATGCTCCCAGAATTTGATAAAAATAGAATGACTAGAAAGTAATTTCGTTCTATTGCTTTCATAAATACTATATTTATGTAGATCTCTACTACTTAATAGTCGTAGCGGTATTAGTAGTAATTCAGATAATTAATTATAAGTATTATTAATTAATTATGAGCATTATTATTTAATTAAAGTATAATAAAACAATGGTAATGTAAATTTGGAGAAAGTTTTAGAAATAAACCCCCCCTTGATAAAATCCTGCGTCCGCTACTGCCTGAAGTACTTTCAACAGTCTCCCCCTCCACAAGATACACAGTGTAATATGAACATAAGAAAATGAGCACAATAGAATTTAAGATAATCTGTCAATCGGAATTTATTTTAATGCAAGTTTTTGTTACTTGTACTCGTAATTGTGTTGAACATAAGTGCACAGCTCCTACAACCTTCACAGTGTTTCTCAACCGCCGGACCGCGACCAGGTACCGGGCCCTGGCGTCAATTATACCGGGTCGGGAGAGGTTCTTCTGAAGTTTGCGAATTGCAGAAGAGAAAGATGGAAAGATGGCATTTCGTTCGTGTTTCGAGTTGGATTGCGATAACAGGAAATTGTTTCACGACAGTGGCGGTGGACGATCAAACGCTTTAACCAGTGGGTGCGTTGCTTCCCACCTCCAAATTTTGAGATTGACGTATGGACACCACGGTCAAGTTAGTATGCTCAGCAGTTTACATTAACAAATGTATTCAAGTGGAATATTCTGATTAATTAAAATTTGTTGATGTCCGAAATGGAACATTCCAATGAAAGTCAGCACTTGCAACTTATTATAATGATATTGGCCAGAGGAAACTAAAAGAGTTCATCAGATCCAGCCGTTGTCAAATTTAAACCAAATTTTATCAACAATCCTAGACATAATCGAACTACTGTAATACTCTATGATTATTCCCTAATTTATATTTTAATATTAAATTTCAAGGGTACATAAAGTTTAAAAAAATAGAAAGGTATTTACGAGTGCAATTGTTGGGATCGGAGCATCGACTTTTAAGAAACGAATTTACCGGACCGCGGCCTCACGAAGGGTGAAAACTTCTTCATTAGAATACACCAAATCTTTACGCAAAGAAGCCAAATCGGCTCTGGTGAAATTTCAACAAGATATTACTATTTTATGTAATACGAGGGGAGAGTGAAAAGTTTCACAGTTTCACATTATGATTTCTCTACATAATCACATAATCTCTATAATCACCCCCCAGAACAATGCACTTATGCATTCTGTGCTGCAATTTGTTTACAGTCATCTTGTAGAATGATTTGTCCTGAGTCTCACGCCACCGAATGACCGCCTTCGTCCGTGTGGAAGTGACGTTCTCGAAGTGAATTCTTCATAGCAGGGAAAAGATGAAAATCTGAGGGGACAGGTCGGGGAAATAAGGTGGACGGGGAAGTGTGGTGAAGCCACACTCGACCAAGGCAGCCTGTGCAGTGAGGCCTTGCCGACAGAGGTACCGAATCGCGGCCCTGTCGGCCACTCTCTTCTCTGACACTTCATTCACTTTCAACCTGACAAAAAAAAAATAGAAGAAAACATGTGAATTTCATAAACGGTCGCACAGAGTGTCCTAAAACTCAAACCTTACATCCTCCAAAATTTTAACTACCTAGCTTCACTCCTTCCATGTGAGACTCAAAACTTTTCACTCTCCCCTCGTATGTTCTCAAGATTATATAATAGCAGCCAAAAACGTCCGATAGTGATACGTGGCTGCGAGCTGTAAGTCTATATCGAATATAGCGCTTCAGTTGCCAAAATGATTCGTTCTGCAACTTGAATTTGTTTGGCAGGCTCCCAGTTGCTCTTCATCTTACACTGATTCTTTTCTTTTTAATTCCTCTAACTCGAGACAGGACAAAAGATTGTAGAGAAAGAGGCATCCAAATATCATTCGGTATTCAAGCAAGGCTAGTTCCAAGAGTACTCACCAGGTAGAGCTGTCGTTCACAAGAAGTAATTCACTTGTTTGATTAAAAAGACAGCACGTTAATGTGACATGCTGGCGATTGTCATTTGTTCTGAAACGAAAGACAGAAAATTTGGAAACAATTGGCTAATATTAATGCTTGCCAAAGAGGCAATTAATATAATTTCTTAATTTGCATAAAATCGGTATACTTCATTGACAAAGCTATTGAGTTAGGTAAATCAGTAATATTGATTTGATTTTTGTTCATGTTTTACAAAATTATTTTTAGACCAATATATACCAATGAACTGATTAATATTTATGCTAAGCAAATAGGATTGTGGTACTACATGGTTCCAAAAACGATAATGAAGTAGAAGCAACATTCATAATACTAAATGCAAAATATTCAGAAAAGTTTAAACTACCAGAAAATGTTTAATTTTCATATCTGAAGGCACTGATCATATAATCATTTGTTAGGAGAGACGTTCTGACAGATAAAGCTTCATCCTCGTAGCTAGATATTTTGGCGCCCAAGGCAACATTATGGTTTGGTGCCCTCCCCACACTTACCAAGCACTGGCATTTTATATGCGTCCTTCGATAATTTCTTCTCATGGCTTGGTTTTGATATTTATATCCCATAAATTTTGAAATGATGAAACAAAGAAAACTAATTATAGATAATAGATTATTTGAAAGTTTTATAGTTTGCATTTCTGATTTTAAAAAAAAGTTTAGGATATTTCATAATATTTCAGTTATGTCTTAATACCTGAAGAACATATTTAAAAACGTACTACTGTTACTACTTTGGAAAACCGGAAATTCCAGCAGTGTTACTGGAATATAGTACCTCTGCCCAGTGGTAGTAGCGCGCTACTGTAGCTAGCTAAAAAAAATGTAGCTGTAGCGAAAATTTCGCTACAGCTACATTTCTTCTCAACATTTTGAGGTAAATTTGATGTGGAAAGATCGTCAAAAGAAAATTGGACAACAACGCTTACTTTTGCAGGAGGTTCATAACGACAAAGTCTATTACATGGATATATCTTTATATCGCAATTATATATATCCGCGTAATTTATTTCATTAGCATCTGAATAATTCTAATATCCAGATAACTAACTGACATATATAGGTTATTTGAAAGATTTATAGTTTGCATTTCTGATTTTTTTTTTAAAAAAGTAAGAGTTATGTTTTTTTAGCTACATCATTATTTTGGTGAGAAACATGCCTGCTTTGCGCCACCTGTGGAACAAATCCCGTGGATATCTATGGTGTATCATTTTTACGTTATTCCCCATTTGCACAACATTATAGTTAATTTCGATACATATGATAAATTCCAATTCATTTTTAAAAATAGCCAGTAACAGAAATATTCCCATTGCAATGATAATTATAAAGCATAGTTTACACTCCAATTATTACTCCTTCCATTATTTCATTATTAAAATCTGTGCAGATGGTAAAACTGCCCCAAACGTTGTCTCTATGTACTAGACATAGTATAATGAACACTGGATGAGCAGACGATAAAACAACCAGGGACCAATGATGTATCAACATGGTCGATCGTGTTTGGATGTCCCACTGGCCTCGCAACTTTGGATGTCTCGTTTTTTTTTCCCTAAATTGCAAGAACACGCATGGGTGATATTTCTATGGTTTGGTGTAGTTTTTAAAATTGTTGTACATAATTTTTTTAGTGGAACCTTAATTATGGATATCAGTCATAATTATCTAGTTATTCAGAAAATTTGGTTATCCATCCTGTTCACAACAATTATCATCCTTGAAAGAGTGGGATATATATTTCCTTCAAGATACTGCCTTTACATCATCGATTAAAAAATGAAATATTCATTCTCAAGAAAAATATGTTCATATATAAACATAAATAATCATATCAAATTTTATTTGTATGTAGTTGTAATCATTAATTAGGTAATATCCTAATTGCAATACTCATGTATCAAATTTCAATCGATATGTCACTTACATAGGTATGTTATTCTCAAACACTATAGTAAAAATAAGTAACTGAAGTATCACTGCTAAATTATTGAATGACGGGAATCATGATAATAAATAACATAATATATTTTCCAGGAAGTACAACTATCATCATAGGGGCTTCTTTTGAATATTCATATGGTTGTTTCAATTTTTTGTAGTGCTGAAGTAGCGCAGAAGTAGCGAAGTAGCGAATAGCGAGCAGGATTAGTTTAGCTAGCAATAGAGAGGCTAATTTTAAAATGTAGCGTTCTGATCACTGCCTCTGCCAAGTGTAAATTTCTCTGTCTCATATTCTGACTTTGTTCCATTGATGGATTTAGCGGGAGGGACACGTACCTCTCCTAAAAGGGGATGACCAAGTACCAAAAATAATGATATTATTGTTACCCAATACAACGAATGATCGAGGAACATAAAATTTAATCCTTCAACAACTTCCTTCGGTAATATCATTTTCTAGAGACAAAGAATTAAAAAAAACGTTTGCACAAGTAAGGCAATTGGAACTGGATTTGTTGTTCACTGAAATCAGTAGCACCGGAAACTGAATCCAGGACAAAACAATTACGTTAAAACTACGCGATTGTGGAGACCGTCAAAGGGAAGAGATTACACGTAAGAAGTATTCTAGTCAGTGGCGTGCCCAGGATATTCGAAAGGGAGGGGTAATGTAGAGTTTTTCTGGTAGTGAGCCATCATTTTGCCATCTTTTCCTACTTTTGACGTTCTTTCTTTAGGTATACTGGGCCAAAATGGGGGGTTATAACCCCACCAACCCCCCCCCCCTTGAGCACGCCACAGATTCTAGTTCAAAAACGTTTCATGTTTGTGACAGCTACATCCCTCCCAGAAAGTGAATTCTCAACTGTAATTCTTTTATTTTTTCGATCAATGGCAATACAAGTACGTAAGACTGCTTCTATGTCACAAAAACTGCTAACGATGTCACCTTGAAATCAAGGTTTTCATATCCGGTAGAGGTACACTGCGCCGTTGATTGTGTTGTCCTATTTCAAAACTGTAGGTCCGGTTCTGATCACAAATGGGACCTAAAACAGTCAAACTTTTTTCACTGAAAAATCTCACGATACATAATAGTTCATGTCTACATTTAATATGTAATAGATTTACACATTATATTTGCAATGCGACATCCGATGATATTCTTATTATGTTTATACATGTTCTGTGCCCCTTCCCCGAAAAAGCTCTGGATTCGCATTATGTGCCCTCCCCCCCTGAGATTTCTGGAAAGAGTTAATGTAATTCGAATAGTAAAATTGTAGAGATATTTTCTAACAAAAAGTATTGTTTTCTGTGACTTACAGGCCGTAAGTTACAGAAACTATTAATATTATTATTAACTAACTAACTCTCTAGCCTTCTTGAACCCGAAGGTTCATGGCTGCAGCAACACAGGCCTTCCATTTGTCCCTATCTTGAGCAAGATCTATATACTCTTTTCCATCCCTACCGATTTCCTTTAGGTCCATCTCAACGTTGTCCTTCCATCTTCGTCTTGGCCTTCCTACAGGTCTCTTATCATCAGGTTTTCCAACAAGAATGCTGAAAAATCCTCCTTATAATCAAGGGGTCCCGGGTTCGATTCCCGGTGGAGGCACATAGTGGTTCGGAACTCACTTTAAACTGTAGGTCCAGTCCCGATTAACCTTACTGTGCATAAAGTGGACTTAAAACACCAACTCAATCAACCAATCGTGCCACATGGCCTGCCCACCTAAGTCTTCTTGATTTAATCATTCTAATAATATCTGGACTGAATACAAATTATGTACATCTAATTATGTAACCTTCTCCACTCACCTGTCTCCTCATCCCTTTTAGGCCCAAATATTTTTCTAAGGGTCTTAGTTTCAACTATTATTATTATTATTTGAAATAGGGTTACATTTAAGCTTGCAGGCTATTTTACACTGATTATTATCTAACTATAAAAAACAGCTTCTTGTCCTACATGAATTAATATATTAAGTATACAGTTATGCAAAATGTACATAGATACACAGAATATGAAAATTACGAATGTATGTAATTTAAAAAAAAACATAAGTAGTAGTAGTAGTAGTAGTAATGTAGTAGTAATAATCATAATAACAACAACAAAAAATAAAATAAAAAAGTAATAGATATAATAATAATAAGAATAAAAAAGTTTATGTGACTGCCCCTCCCGAGAGAAAAAAATGCGGGAGCCCTTGATTCGCATTGTTGTTCTCTCCTTTAAAAAGCAAAGAAACAACAACAACAACCTTGAATGACCCCCTAGACTTCAGCTCTACTAGCCTACCCCTCTACGGGTTACTGACGCGAGAATAATGACGTGCCGTGTGATAACAAGTACCTGCACAAAGAAGAAAGAGAATCCCTAATGAAATTTTTTAATAAAATTCCCAACTTCAGCTTGTGTGTGTGTGGTTGTGTCTGTTTTGATCAACAGCATTCATGGTTTTAAGTGCTTTAAAAAACAGACCTGTACCAAATTATAAATCATCCTGGACCACAAATTGAGCTATAGTGTTTTTATGTCTGGAAGTCTGCCACTGGTTCACTGGCTTCCTAATTCACTACTTCTCGTTCCGGTGTTAAATCTCTCGAGGTTTAGTTGTTTCCAAGACTAGAAAGGAAGAGAATGGAGAGAAGCGCATTTCATAAATATCATTTTGGTTCAGAAGAAGATTCATGATCTTCACACCTGTTCCTTGCAACATTTGTCAACCTTATTTTGAAGACCAAGACACGATTAATATACGATTATGTTCCTACGCTACAAGGTGGCTCAAAAAGTCACTTAACACACCCGGTACAAGGCCACTGCAGCGCGCAACATGGAAATGCTGATGACCAATCGTTGCCAGGCCAAGTGGGAACCACACTGACGCCACCCGCGTGGTCGGCGGCCATCTTGATGTCCGCCATCTTGAATTCAACTTCAGAATTTTAAATGGGAAGGGGGTGATATGATATATCACATCAGGCTAGAATTTCAAGAGAAATGCAATGGTGAATTTTTTCTCGATGTATCTTTAACCAGTAAAAAGTTATGACTGAATTCTTGTACCAACTTGCTCCTCTTCGAGGTGTTAGAAAAAATGCCTTAAAATTTGTTTAGCGCATCGGTAATGCATCGAGATCAAAGTGATATCTAGGGAGAGAAGTTCGCATGCCATTGCACACGATTTTAATCGGATACATCCACGAAGAGCTGCGCATTATGAATGGTTGTCGCGAACAATTTACAGTGTGACGCTTCCATTGAATTAAAAGTGCGGGTGGCGTCAATGTGGTCCCCCCTTGGCCTGGCAACGATTGGTCATCACCATTTCCATGTTGCACGCTGCAGTGGCCTTGTACCGGGGGTGTTAAGTGACTTTTTGAGCCGCCCTGTACAGTAAACCTTCGTTATTTCAAGGGAGCGGATATTTAGGTAAATACATATTTCTTTTGTTGCTTCTAAAGTTGCCCATATTCGGTAGAACTGTTGACCATCCTACTTCAAACTGTAGATCCAGTCCCGATTAGCCTTTCTGTGCATAAAGTGGACTTAAATCAACAATTCAATCAATGAGTGTTGACCATACAGCTGCAATGTATTCTGCGAGTATCATTTCACATAAAATACATAATTTTAACCTTTATCTCATAAAACACACATTGCCAGAGAAAGAACATAGACATTCCAGACAAAATAAAGTTTCCAAATTCTTTGTGTACATGCATATTTTGGGATTAATGCATAAAATAGGCAAAATATGCCGTATATTAGTGAATTACTATCCTATTCGGAACTCCACAACACACCGGTCATTATTGCCCCCTACCGGAGTGCAACTGAAGTGTGTAAGGTTTATTTGGTTAGTAGATTGTGTGCACCTCAGAAAACATTGTTTCTAATTTGCATTTTTTTGCATTTTAGGACAGTTCTCAGTATTTTTGCCGTTTTTACTGCATCTTTCTTCATTTTGGAGGTTTATTTTCCTTCTCCCCTGTTGTTTCGTGAATTTTAAATGCATCTGCTATCATAATTTATGTATTAAAATTTCCTGACATGGTCCTTTTAGCAAGTACGCCATGGAAATGCACAATATTATTTTTAACTGAAAGTTTGCCAATACGTATTAATCTATAAGATTATATTTTATTTAAACTCTCTCTGGATGCTTCATGTTGACCAGAGCATTCACTTGTTTACTTCAGTTGTCTCAACCTCTGAGGCATGTACATAATGCACAGTGTTGTGTTATGCAAACTTCCTGATGTATTCAGGATATAGGAAGTTCCATCAGCCTATGGAGTCAGCTGTTTGCAGTACATTTAGTAAAAATCACGATTCGGCATGGAGGAAGGTCTCCATGGCCTGGGTGATATAGAGGTGGGACAGACTGGGAAGGGACGGACTTTGGTTTTGGATTGAGGAGAGAGAGGAGCTTGGAGAAAGGACTTGAGGGAAAGTGAGGAGAGTCCTGGCCAACCTGCATCGAAGCCTACAGAGGACTTAGTTTATTTTATTCGACGTTATTTTGAATTTATCATCACTCTTCAGATAGACAGGTAATTATCCTAACCCAGCCATGATTCAGGTTCGAAGGTTAAAAAAACCGAATGAGTGACCATTGTCTTTTCTAGTTGTTAAGCTGTTTAGTTTTAGTTGTGCCTTTCGCAATGCCAAGCATTTGACTTGTCATGTCAATGACGAGTGCTCTCATCATTGAGGATGAATGATGAATAAGTTACATCACCCATTGACTTATTGTAGGAGTGACTGGTTTTGATCGCCATCATTCTGTAGAAAGATATGTGGTAGAGGTGCTGGGATTTTCATTTATTTCACCAGGAAGTAAATGAAAATTGAAAGGATAGTTTCAATGACCAGTTTAAAATTAACCCCACCCCAAAAGTTTCGCTAACTTGTCTAGTTTTTTTTATTACTATGTCATTGCAACAATTATTTTCAGAATACACAAGGTTTAAAGGCTTTTTTTTTCCTTTTTAACATTAATGGGTGGAGAAAATTTTTATATATGCCATGATAGATGTCGAGCTTTCATCTTGCTGATGAACTTGACGAAACTTTGGACCAGTTGTTAGACATAGCGCGAGGGACTGCGAGTATTAATTTAGATGGTAGCGGTCCAACTGCAAGTTCAACCCCCAAGTTTAAACGTAGCCCAATTTTAAATAGACGCCTTCAGCGACAATTATTAGAGAAACAGGAACATGAAAAGCAATTAGAGGAAAGATAATTAGAGCAACATTTTCAGGATTTTAGAGATTTAGGCCCAACATAGTTTGCAGTCTCAGTTTGTTCTAATGAAAAAAAATAATTATGGTGGATTTACTTTTCCTCCAGCCCTTAAAATACTTTGTGTGAAGCCTACCTTGAGCAAAAGTAAAGAAAACTACATTAGCACTTAATTACTTGTGTCTTCCTTTTAAACAGTAACACTAAACAACGGGTCTTGTATAATTATTCAACTACTCCTCTGTAATTTATGAAGAAATCAAGCTTTCATTTTAAGAGCGAAAATTATTTTTAGTTTTTTTAAAACTAATATTATGGTCATTCTGTTAGTATTTTTTAAAACATTTTTTAGGTCACCAACTTCCGAGCTCTAGTTATGACTGTTAAAACCCCTGCCCAAATTTTGTTCTGGGCATACCCCTGTCCCAACCCCTCCTCAGGATGTGCAGCCAGTAATTAGTAGGGACGAGAAGATTTTTTTAATTTTTCCCTAAATTTCGATGTAATTTTTTACTTCAATTCGGTGTTATTTTTCGTGGTTTAGAACAATATTCAGTATTATTAATTTTAAATCGATGGTATTTTTACTGTTTCTTCTATGCTTAAGATTTTCACATTGTTTTAGTTCTGGAAAATTGAGAGAAATTTTAGTTTTAATGACAAAAAATAATGACGGCTTACCTTTGTGAGAAATTACCAAATTTCTTCCATTTGGAAAATTATTTCATCTCATCAGCCACTGAAATGTTTTTTGAATGATAACACCCAAATTCTTGAACACAATCGTACACATCACCTTTCCCTAACAATGCCAATATATCTCTCTCCAACGTCAAAATACCGTTTTGTGTACACACACATACACGAAACACAACGGTGCTTCTACCTGAGAATATTCCCATCCGTACTATATTCCTCTTCTGGGAAGATCTCCCCGAGAGAATTCTATTTCAGGACGAGGTTCAAGACTGTTAGTCATGTCTGTGCCAAACTGCAATAAATGAAGCGTGACAATCTCTTTTCAATCGAACTATCACCAGCTAAACTACAAATGACACATCTAATAGAGCTTCAGGTAGTTCTTTTTTAACAGAAAAAGCGTTATCTCCGTATGTATTGCATATCTCGCGGTGTTTTTCGCGTTAAAGTGCTTGTAAAATTTGCGTTAAAGTGCTTGTAAAATTCGCGTTAAAATGCTTGTAAAATTCGCGTTAAAGTGCTTGTAAAATTCCCGTTAAAGTGCTCGTAAAATTCGCGTTAAAGTGCTTGTAAAATTCGCGATAAAGTGCTTGTAAAAGTCTCTTTAAAGTGCTTGCAAAATTCGCGTGAAAGTGCTTGTAAAATTCGCGTTAAAGTGCTTGTAAAATTCGCGTTAAAGTGCTTGTCAAATTCGCGTTAAAGTGCTTGCGAAATTCGCGTGAAAGTGCTTGTAAAATTTCCGTCAAAGTGCTTGTAAAATTCGCGTTAAAGTGCTTGTAAAATTCGCGTTAAAGTGCTTGCAAAATTCGCGTGAAAGTGCTTGTAAAATTTGCGTCAAAGTGCTTGTAAAATTTGCGTCAAAGTGCTTGTAAAATTCGCGTTAAAGTGCTTGTAAAATTCGCGTTAAAGTGCTTGTAAAATTCGCGTTAAAGTGCTTGTAAAATTCGCGTTATTTCGCGATTCCGAAACACCGAAAACTTGCCTCCTTTACCTACCCAAACACTTTATTTTGCTTTCCTCAACTTTTCGGTGTTATCGTTAAAACGTAAACATCACGTATCTTGTAATTAGGAATCTCCACATCGCCTGCAATTTAGGCTTCCCGAATAGCGTAGAGGCCACACTCTCCGAGAATGCCTAGCGGGGGAAAGAGAAGAGAAATCGAGGCTTGAAATCGAATCTATTCTTAAGACAGAGCGGCCAGCTTCCTGGGGTCTGTCTATAATTACTGTTTCTGAGTTGTGTGACGAGCAACGGTTCTCGAAGAGACACAATGCCGAATGACAGCGGTCGGGGTGACCTTAGAAGAAACCGATGGGGTGGCAACGCGAGGGAAATGTTCTCCTGGCAGATGGCGATGTTATGTATTCAAAGCTTTCACAGCTGCTGACGCGAGAATAATAGCGTGCGGTGAGCAGTGACATAACGAATAGCTGCACAGGAATGAGTTTCATATCCAGAAGTTAATTTTGTCAACGGAAATGGCTTGTTTCCTTGATAATGTAATATAATATAGCGATTCTTACATATAGATTGAAGAGAGTTATGTATTTAATGAGCTAACATAAAAAATGGAAGTAATTACTAATTACTCATTCTCGTCGATTTCTGTAAAATCATGGTATCGCATTACATAGAACAGATATTAAGATTGTTGATTGATTACTTAGCTTTGTGTCACTTTTGCCTAATTTGCGAAGATGAGGATGAGTGATGATGTGATGAAATTGATGAATGGACACTCACAAACATCCATGCCCAGGCCAGGATTCGAACCCTGGATCCCTTGCGTCGTTGCGCGATGTGATAACCACTCTCTTTTATTTATTTATTTTTTTATTTTAAAAAGGAAATACCCGGAAATACTACACGGAGGTATCCCCCACCATTCACACTTTTTCTCACTTTTACACTTTTCAATTCTTACAGTTTCTCAGTTTCTTATCATCTGGACAAACACAAATACCCATGCCTTACCCGGGACTCGAACCCGGAACACCTGGCGTTGTAGCGCGCTCTGCTAACCACTCCGCCACGGAGGTAGACACCACTCCGCCACGGGGCTCGGCTGTACGGAATTCATGGTTGATTGATTGAGTTTGTTTATTTTACTTAGCTTTTCTGTTGCTTTTGGCTAATCGCGACGATAAGGATGACTGAGGATATGAAATTCATGAAGGAACACTCACAAAGAACAACCAGGCCGGGATTCGAATTCGGGACCCCTGGCGTCGTAGAGAACTGAGCTAACTACTACACTACGGAGGTCGGCTGTGTGGGATTTGTGCTGTTGCCAGCTGTCACAGCTAGGAGTTCATTTTCCGGATGGAAAATCGGGTGATCGATTCTTATGTACAAAGTATTTGTGTATTTTAATTGAGAACTAAAAAGAGGAAGTTCCAAGCCCCCTTCATTAGTTTAGCCTACGTGCTGGCACATCCTGACCTCTACGCCCGTATTCGGTATCATGGGCGTACCCACCTATTTTCGGGGGTGGGGTAGAAACATACTTAAGACAGGCATTTTTAAAGATTTACAAATTTTAAAATGTCGATTTTTATTTCTATCCAGAAGCAAAGCTACAATGTTAATGTTTACGGAAAAATTAGCTTTCAAAGGAGTTGTCAAAATCCTGGAAGAGGAATTAAAACTTTTGCAATTGCACGCATGGGCGTCCGGAAGGGGGGCAAGGGGGCACGCCCCCCCCTCTGGAAAATGAATCTGTACCTAAACATTATATATTTCACATATAGTTTCATTTCAATCACAGTAATTTATGTTAATTATTATAAATTCGTTGAAGATACATGATCATTTCAGACTGAAATAGTATTTTTTGAGAGGGCACCACTATTTTGGAGGAAAATATGTGTCCTTTGCCCCCCTGGAAAAAATTACCTTGCTTGCCCCTCCCTGGAAAAAATCCTGCGGACGTCCATGATTGCTCGAAATTTTGTGCAACTAATTTTCCGAGGAGGGTGCAAATGCCTCGCCGCTATTGCTACGTCCTGGATGCTCCAATGTTGGCTATCATGTGAAAACAGTAATGACAATTTTAATGATAATATCTATGCATTTCACATGTCGCAGTAGTAAGAAATTTTTGAATGAGGGAGGGGGTAGTAAGGGTTATATCCTGATCTTCGGTTAGCTTCTAAAACATATAAAGAATGTATTGAATAGTGTTGGGCGATATATCATCTGGACGATATATCGCGATATTGAAAAAATATCGTCCAGGCGATATCAACTAGACGATATACCGTCACAATATTTTGGCGTTATATATAGAGTTGGCAATATATCGTCACGATATTTGGTGATTTATATCGTGTTGGCGACATATCGTATAGTGGCGGCGATTGGGTTCCAAAACCGGGGGGTCAAAGACAGTAGCCCTATATTTCCCTTTGTATGTAAGGTTTAACATAGTGCGGGGGCAAAATTGGCGAAAAGTGGGAGGGGGCAACTGCCACCCCTCGTCCCCCTAATCGCCGCTATTGAATCGTCACGATATTTGGCGATATATATCGTGGAGACGATATATCGCTGATATCACGATACGTAAAAGTATCATATCGTATCGTCTGTGACGATGTTTTCTTGACGATATATCGCGATATCAAATTTCCGATATCGTCCATCCCTACGGATGAAAAATAGTAAAATGTGTATCAGAGATTACTAAAAAATAAGCGGGAATCACCTCTCTCTATTACGAAATAATAGGATACTCCACTGTATGCAACCCTGTGTACGATTTGTAATGCACTTTACTGGCTATGGAGGTACAGACTGAGACACTTGATGGCATACGTACTCTACACCCGCTCCCCCTCTCTCGCCTCTCCTCTTTCTCTCTGTATTTCTTCCCCATCTCTTCTATGTTTTAAAGTACACTTTTCTTTCCCCTCCTTTTGTACTTCTCCTTTTTCTTCATTCGTTGTTCTTTCTGTTTACTTCTATATCTACTTTTCTCCCTATTTCTTTTATTAGTCTCTTTCTTACTTCCTATTCCTTTCCGTTTCTTTCTATTTCTCTCTCTCTCTCTCTCTCTTTCTCTCTCTCTCTCTCTCTCTCTCCCTCTTCGATTCCATCTTCACTTCTCGATTTCCCTGTCTCCTTTTTTCGCTTTTTCATTCTTTCTATCTTCTTTTGCTTCTTTTCATTTTTCTTTCTATTTCTTTCTTTATTTATCCTTCTCCCTATTTTTTCTCTCTCTTTGCTCCTTCCAGTTTCTTTCTATTTCTCTCCCCCCTTTGTTTCCATCCTCACTCTATATTTTCCTTGTTCTTTACTTTCCCTCTTTCAATCCCTTCCATTCCATATTCTCTATTTCCGTGTCCTCTTTTCTCGATTTTTCTTACTTTCTCTCTCTCTATTCTCTTCCCTTTCTATCGACCACTATATCATTACGTGCAGTATTAAAACTTCATCGGAGTTCCTTTTTTAATATCCCATGTAGACTTCGATGCTCAACAGCTACTCTTTCTTTCTCAATTTCATGGTGGGCAACAGCCCACCCAGGCCCATACAGTGGCGACGCTGCTGTAGTAGTCGCAGCGACATAACGTACTACACTCGCCCTCTGCAGGAGCCAACACAAGACAGAACGAATCGAATTAATCCTATTCAATCTTCTTGTTTTCTTTTCCTGATACATGAATAAAAATAGACCAGCGTTCTGAATAACGTGGGCCAATGGAGAGACTTCACAACACCTGGTTTTGTGTTGTAACAGATTAAAATAAACTTTTCATCATCCTGTGTTGTTGGATTTCGTTGCAATCTTGATTGAAGAGGGAATCTGCAGTCTATTTTTTTATTATTATGTGTAGTTTTTATACTCTCAGGATAACAGAAGCGATTATAATTAGGGAGTGGAAGTTGATGAAATATCATCCTTTTTCTGACATCTCGGACATGATGCCCATTAAATCTACACAATATTGCACTTCGTCTAGAACCCAAAATAGGTAATTTTATAGTGCATTGTTTTGCAATTTTTTGCCAATTTTTAGGTTATA
The DNA here is from genome assembly GCF_977018435.1 of Lepisma saccharinum. NCBI lineage: Eukaryota > Metazoa > Arthropoda > Insecta > Zygentoma > Lepismatidae > Lepisma > Lepisma saccharinum. The sequence goes on along the minus strand of NC_139251.1, from coordinate 28,869,882 downwards.
GGTCATTTTCCCCGATTTTCGACATTTTCCCGTCATTTTTTTGTGTTTAACGATGTATTGCTTCGTCATATTTTATCACTTCTTTCATTTTCGTAATATTCTTGAGTCTTTTCACCAACGTAAACATAGGCCTATTTTTATTATCTCGCATGATTTATTTTTCTTTACAGTGCCACAGAAACACACCACACTACATCACCAGGCAAAGATGCGGGAAATTAATGCATTTTACACAAATTCATTCATTGTGTACCACTTTTTCATTAAATTGTTTTAAAATTATCCCGTTGTTTCCATTGGAAATCCTCGTTGCATATTTTGATTGAATGTGCATGTGGTATCATTTGGTGCCTTTTTTTCAGTCAAGATTGCATTTTGTTTAATTTCCTTTTCATTTCAATTTAATGGTAATTTTTTACGTAATTTTTTCCCATTTTTTAGAACATTCTTTAGGTCATATACCTATATTTTTTAGGTCATGAACTTCCGCTCCCTAATTATAATGAATGATGAATTGATTAAATAATGAATAAACAATGAAACGTCGTGAAATATTAAGTTCATCTTGTTTTTGTGTCTTGTATAATATAGCAACTACAGAAACGTTCAAAGTGTATGGAGCTCATTAAGGCAAAATACCATTTATTAATAATATTTTCTCTGCTTGACGCCTCGTTTCGATGCTACGAACCCTCGAGAAACATAATTATAATCTGAATATTTGCAACTACTGTGTACAGAGGTTCACAGATGTCTCTAATATTTTAACTTTGCGATAAGCAAAATCTGAAGGCACAAACTGAGTCTCTTTTCATTCAACTCGATGACGTTAACAACAGCTTTATGTGTCTGTCTTTTCTCTTGCTATTCTCTCTCTTTTTCTTTCTCACAAACATTTGATTTTATATCTCTCTTTCTCGTTCTTTATTTGTTACTTTTCGTTTCTATCTCACATTCTCTCTTTCTCTCACCCTCTTACTCTTTCTTAATCTCTCTCTCTCTTTCGGTTCTGTCTCTCTCTTTCCTACCCTTCCTTCGACTTTCTCTCACTCTCTCTTTCTCCCTTTCCTACTCTTCTTTCGACTCTATCTCTCTCTTTCCTACTCTTATCTCTTTCGATTATCTCTCTCTTTCCTACTCTTATCTCTTTCGATTATCTCTCTCTTTCCTACTCTTATCTCTTTCGATTATCTCTCTCTTTCCTACTCTTATCTCTTTCGATTATCTCTCTCTTTCCTACTCTTATCTCTTTCGATTATCTCTCTCTTTCCTACTCTTATCTCTTTCGATTATCTCTCTCTTTCCTACTCTTATCTCTTTCGATTATCTCTCTCTTTCCTACTCTTATCTCTTTCGATTATATCTCTCTTTCCTACTCTTATCTCTTTCGATTATCTCTCTCTTTCCTTCTCTTATCTCTTTCGATTATCTCTCTCTTTCCTACTCTTATCTCTTTCGATTATCTCTCTTTCCTACTCTTATCTCTTTCGATTATATCTCTCTTTCCTACTCTTATCTCTTTCGATTATCTCTCTCTTTCCTACTCTTATCTCTTTCGATTATCTCTCTCTTTCCTACTCTTATCTCTTTCGATTATCTCTCTCTTTCCTACTCTTATCTCTTTCGATTATCTCTCTCTTTCCTACTCTTATCTCTTTCGATTATCTCTCTCTTTCCTATTCTTATCTCTTTCGATTATCTTTCTCTTTCCTACTCTTATCTCTTTCGATTATCTCTCTCTTTCCTACTCTTATCTCTTTCGATTATATCTCTCTTTCCTGCTCTTATCTCTTTCGATTATCTCTCTCTTTCCTACTCTTATCTCTTTCGATTATCTCTCTCTTTCCTACTCTTATCTCTTTCGATTATATCTCTCTTTCCTACTCTTATCTCTTTCGATTATCTCTCTCTATCCTACTCTTATCTCTTTCGATTATCTCTCTCTTTCCTACTCTTATCTCTTTCGATTATCTCTCTCTTTCCTACTCTTATCTCTTTCGATTATCTCTCTCTTTCCTACTCTTATCTCTTTCGATTATCTCTCTCTTTCCTACTCTTATCTCTTTCGATTATCTCTCTCTTTCCTACTCTTATCTCTTTCGATTATCTCTCTCTTTCCTACTCTTATCTCTTTCGATTATCTCTCTCTTTCCTACTCTTATCTCTTTCGATTATCTCTCTCTTTCCTACTCTTATCTCTTTCGATTATATCTCTCTTTCCTACTCTTATCTCTTTCGATTATCTCTCTCTTTCCTTCTCTTATCTCTTTCGATTATCTCTCTCTTTCCTACTCTTATCTCTTTCGATTATCTCTCTTTCCTACTCTTATCTCTTTCGATTATATCTCTCTTTCCTACTCTTATCTCTTTCGATTATCTCTCTCTTTCCTACTCTTATCTCTTTCGATTATCTCTCTCTTTCCTACTCTTATCTCTTTCGATTATCTCTCTCTTTCCTACTCTTATCTCTTTCGATTATCTCTCTCTTTCCTACTCTTATCTCTTTCGATTATCTCTCTCTTTCCTATTCTTATCTCTTTCGATTATCTTTCTCTTTCCTACTCTTATCTCTTTCGATTATCTCTCTCTTTCCTACTCTTATCTCTTTCGATTATATCTCTCTTTCCTACTCTTATCTCTTTCGATTATATCTCTCTTTCCTACTCTTATCTCTTTCGATTATCTCTCTCTTTCCTACTCTTATCTCTTTCGATTATCTCTCTCTTTCCTACTCTTATCTCTTTCGATTATCTCTCTCTTTCCTACTCTTATCTCTTTCGATTATCTCTCTCTTTCCTACTCTTATCTCTTTCGATTATCTCTCTCTTTCCTACTCTTATCTCTTTCGATTATCTCTCTCTTTCCTATTCTTATCTCTTTCGATTATCTTTCTCTTTCCTACTCTTATCTCTTTCGATTATCTCTCTCTTTCCTACTCTTATCTCTTTCGATTATATCTCTCTTTCCTACTCTTATCTCTTTCGATTATCTCTCTCTTTCCTACTCTTATCTCTTTCGATTATCTCTCTCTTTCCTACTCTTATCTCTTTCGATTATATCTCTATTTCCTACTCTTATCTCTTTCGATTATCTCTCTCTATCCTACTCTTATCTCTTTCGATTATCTCTCTCTTTCCTACTCTTATCTCTTTCGATTATCTCTCTCTTTCCTACTCTTATCTCTTTCGATTATCTCTCTCTTTCCTACTCTTATCTCTTTCGATTATCTCTCTCTTTCCTACTCTTATCTCTTTCGATTATCTCTCTCTTTCCTACTCCTATCTCTTTCGATTATCTCTCTCTTCCCTACTCTTATCTCTTTCGATTATATCTCTCTTTCCTATTCCTATCTCTTTCGATTATCTCTCTCTTCCCTACTCTTATCTCTTTCGATTATATCTCTCTTTCCTATTCCTATCTCTTTCGATTATCTCTCTCTTTCCTACTCTTATCTCTTTCGATTATCTCTCTCTTTCCTACTCTTATCTCTTTCGATTATATATCTCTTTCCTACTCTTATCTCTTTCGATTATATCTCTCTTTCCTACTCTTATCTCTTTCGATTATCTCTCTCTTTCCTACTCTTATCTCTTTCGATTATCTTTCTCTTTCCTACTCTTATCTCTTTCGATTATCTCTCTCTTTCCTACTCTTATCTCTTTCGATTATATCTCTCTTTCCTACTCTTATCTCTTTCGATTATCTCTCTCTTTCCTTCTCTTATCTCTTTCGATTATCTCTCTCTTTCCTACTCTTATCTCTTTCGATTATATCTCTCTTTCCTACTCTTATCTCTTTCGATTATCTCTTTCTTTCCTACTCTTATCTCTTTCGATTATATCTCTCTTTCCTACACTTATCTCTTTCGATTATCTCTCTCTTTCCTTCTCTTATCTCTTTCGATTATCTCTCTCTTTCCTACTCTTATCTCTTTCGATTATATCTCTCTTTCCTACTCTTATCTCTTTCGATTATCTCTCTCTTTCCTTCTCTTATCTCTTTCGATTATCTCTCTCTTTCCTACTCTTATCTCTTTCGATTATCTCTCTTTCCTACTCTTATCTCTTTCGATTATATCTCTCTTTCCTACTCTTATCTCTTTCGATTATCTCTCTCTTTCCTACTCTTATCTCTTTCGATTATCTCTCTCTTTCCTACTCTTATCTCTTTCGATTATCTCTCTCTTTCCTACTCTTATCTCTTTCGATTATCTCTCTCTTTCCTACTCTTATCTCTTTCGATTATCTCTCTCTTTCCTATTCTTATCTCTTTCGATTATCTTTCTCTTTCCTACTCTTATCTCTTTCGATTATCTCTCTCTTTCCTACTCTTATCTCTTTCGATTATATCTCTCTTTCCTACTCTTATCTCTTTCGATTATATCTCTCTTTCCTACTCTTATCTCTTTCGATTATCTCTCTCTTTCCTACTCTTATCTCTTTCGATTATCTCTCTCTTTCCTACTCTTATCTCTTTTGATTATCTCTCTCTTTCCTACTCTTATCTCTTTCGATTATCTCTCTCTTTCCTACTCTTATCTCTTTCGATTATCTCTCTCTTTCCTACTCTTATCTCTTTCGATTATCTCTCTCTTTCCTACTCTTATCTCTTTCGATTATCTCTCTCTTTCCTACTCTTATCTCTTTCGATTATCTCTCTCTTTCCTACTCTTATCTCTTTCGATTATCTCTCTCTTTCCTACTCTTGTCTCTTTCGATTATCTCTCTCTTTCCTACTCTTATCTCTTTCGATTATATCTCTCTTTCCTACTCTTATCTCTTTCGATTATCTCTCTCTTTCCTACTCTTATCTCTTTCGATTATCTCTCTCTTTCCTACTCTTATCTCTTTCGATTATCTCTCTCTTTCCTACTCCTATCTCTTTCGATTATCTCTCTCTTCCCTAGTCTTATCTCTTTCGATTATATCTCTCTTTCCTATTCCTATCTCTTTCGATTATCTCTCTCTTCCCTACTCTTATCTCTTTCGATTATATCTCTCTTTCCTATTCCTATCTCTTTCGATTATCTCTCTCTTTCCTACTCTTATCTCTTTCGATTATCTCTCTCTTTCCTACTCTTATCTCTTTCGATTATATATCTCTTTCCTACTCTTATCTCTTTCGATTATATCTCTCTTTCCTACTCTTATCTCTTTCGATTATCTCTCTCTTTCCTACTCTTATCTCTTTCGATTATCTTTCTCTTTCCTACTCTTATCTCTTTCGATTATCTCTCTCTTTCCTACTCTTATCTCTTTCGATTATATCTCTCTTTCCTACTCTTATCTCTTTCGATTATATCTCTCTTTCCTTCTCTTATCTCTTTCGATTATCTCTCTCTTTCCTACTCTTATCTCTTTCGATTATCTCTCTCTTTCCTACTCTTATCTCTTTCGATTATCTCTCTCCTTCCTACTCTTATCTCTTTCGATTATCTCTCTCTTTCCTACTCTTATCTCTTTCGATTATCTCTCTCTTTCCTATTCTTATCTCTTTCGATTATCTTTCTCTTTCCTACTCTTATCTCTTTCGATTATCTCTCTCTTTCCTACTCTTATCTCTTTCGATTATATCTCTCTTTCCTGCTCTTATCTCTTTCGATTATCTCTCTCTTTCCTACTCTTATCTCTTTCGATTATCTCTCTCTTTCCTACTCTTATCTCTTTCGATTATATCTCTCTTTCCTACTCTTATCTCTTTCGATTATCTCTCTCTATCCTACTCTTATCTCTTTCGATTATCTCTCTCTTTCCTACTCTTATCTCTTTCGATTATCTCTCTCTTTCCTACTCTTATCTCTTTCGATTATCTCTCTCTTTCCTACTCTTATCTCTTTCGATTATCTCTCTCTTTCCTACTCTTATCTCTTTCGATTATCTCTCTCTTTCCTACTCCTATCTCTTTCGATTATCTCTCTCTTCCCTAGTCTTATCTCTTTCGATTATATCTCTCTTTCCTATTCCTATCTCTTTCGATTATCTCTCTCTTCCCTACTCTTATCTCTTTCGATTATATCTCTCTTTCCTATTCCTATCTCTTTCGATTATCTCTCTCTTTCCTACTCTTATCTCTTTCGATTATCTCTCTCTTTCCTACTCTTATCTCTTTCGATTATATATCTCTTTCCTACTCTTATCTCTTTCGATTATATCTCTCTTTCCTACTCTTATCTCTTTCGATTATCTCTCTCTTTCCTACTCTTATCTCTTTCGATTATATCTCTCTTTCCTACTCTTATCTCTTTCGATTATCTCTCTCTTTCCTACTCTTATCTCTTTCGATTATATCTCTCTTTCCTACTCTTATCTCTTTCGATTATCTCTCTCTTTCCTTCTCTTATCTCTTTCGATTATCTCTCTCTTTCCTACTCTTATCTCTTTCGATTATATCTCTCTTTCCTACTCTTATCTCTTTCGATTATCTCTCTCTTTCCTACTCTTATCTCTTTCGATTATATCTCTCTTTCCTACTCTTATCTCTTTCGATTATATCTCTCTTTCCTACTCTTATCTCTTTCGATTATCTCTCTCTTTCCTATTCCTATCTCTTTCGATTATCTCTCTCTTTCCTACTCTTATCTCTTTCGATTATCTCTCCCTTTCCTATTCCTATCTCTTTCGATTATCTCTCTCTTTCCTACTCTTATCTCTTTCGATTATCTCTCTCTTTCCTACTCTTATCTCTTTCGATTATATCTCTCTTTCCTATTCCTATCTCTTTCGATTATCTCTCTCTTTCCTACTCTTATCTCTTTCGATTATCTCTCTCTTTCCTACTCTTATCTCTTTCGATTATATATCTCTTTCCTACTCTTATCTCTTTCGATTATATCTCTCTTTCCTACTCTTATCTCTTTCGATTATCTCTCTCTTTCCTACTCTTATCTCTTTCGATTATCTTTCTCTTTCCTACTCTTATCTCTTTCGATTATCTCTCTCTTTCCTACTCTTATCTCTTTCGATTATCTCTCTCTTTCCTACTCTTATCTCTTTCGATTATATTTCTCTTTCCTACTCTTATCTCTTTCGATTATCTCTCTCTTTCCTTCTCTTATCTCTTTCGATTATCTCTCTCTTTCCTACTCTTATCTCTTTCGATTATATCTCTCTTTCCTACTCTTATCTCTTTCGATTATCTCTCTCTTTCCTACTCTTATCTCTTTCGATTATCTTTCTCTTTCCTACTCTTATCTCTTTCGATTATCTCTCTCTTTCCTACTCTTATCTCTTTCGATTATATCTCTCTTTCCTACTCTTATCTCTTTCGATTATATCTCTCTTTCCTTCTCTTATCTCTTTCGATTATCTCTCTCTTTCCTACTCTTATCTCTTTCGATTATCTCTCTCTTTCCTACTCTTATCTCTTTCGATTATCTCTCTCTTTCCTACTCTTATCTCTTTCGATTATCTCTCTCTTTCCTACTCTTATCTCTTTCGATTATCTCTCTCTTTCCTATTCTTATCTCTTTCGATTATCTTTCTCTTTCCTACTCTTATCTCTTTCGATTATCTCTCTCTTTCCTACTCTTATCTCTTTCGATTATATCTCTCTTTCCTACTCTTATCTCTTTCGATTATCTCTCTCTTTCCTACTCTTATCTCTTTCGATTATCTCTCTCTTTCCTACTCTTATCTCTTTCGATTATATCTCTCTTTCCTACTCTTATCTCTTTCGATTATCTCTCTCTATCCTACTCTTATCTCTTTCGATTATCTCTCTCTTTCCTACTCTTATCTCTTTCGATTATCTCTCTCTTTCCTACTCTTATCTCTTTCGATTATCTCTCTCTTTCCTACTCTTACCTCTTTCGATTATCTCTCTCTTTCCTACTCTTATCTCTTTCGATTATCTCTCTCTTTCCTACTCCTATCTCTTTCGATTATCTCTCTCTTCCCTAGTCTTATCTCTTTCGATTATATCTCTCTTTCCTATTCCTATCTCTTTCGATTATCTCTCTCTTCCCTACTCTTATCTCTTTCGATTATATCTCTCTTTCCTATTCCTATCTCTTTCGATTATCTCTCTCTTTCCTACTCTTATCTCTTTCGATTATCTCTCTCTTTCCTACTCTTATCTCTTTCGATTATATATCTCTTTCCTACTCTTATCTCTTTCGATTATATCTCTCTTTCCTACTCTTATCTCTTTCGATTATCTCTCTCTTTCCTACTCTTATCTCTTTCGATTATCTTTCTCTTTCCTACTCTTATCTCTTTCGATTATCTCTCTCTTTCCTACTCTTATCTCTTTCGATTATATCTCTCTTTCCTACTCTTATCTCTTTCGATTATCTCTCTCTTTCCTTCTCTTATCTCTTTCGATTATCTCTCTCTTTCCTACTCTTATCTCTTTCGATTATATCTCTCTTTCCTACTCTTATCTCTTTCGATTATATCTCTCTTTCCTACTCTTATCTCTTTCGATTATATCTCTCTTTCCTACTCTTATCTCTTTCGATTATCTCTCTCTTTCCTATTCCTATCTCTTTCGATTATCTCTCTCTTTCCTACTCTTATCTCTTTCGATTATCTCTCTCTTTCCTATTCCTATCTCTTTCGATTATCTCTCTCTTTCCTACTCTTATCTCTTTCGATTATCTCTCTCTTTCCTACTCTTATCTCTTTCGATTATATCTCTCTTTCCTATTCCTATCTCTTTCGATTATCTCTCTCTTTCCTACTCTTATCTCTTTCGATTATCTCTCTCTTTCCTACTCTTATCTCTTTCGATTATATATCTCTTTCCTACTCTTATCTCTTTCGATTATATCTCTCTTTCCTACTCTTATCTCTTTCGATTATCTCTCTCTTTCCTACTCTTATCTCTTTCGATTATCTTTCTCTTTCCTACTCTTATCTCTTTCGATTATCTCTCTCTTTCCTACTCTTATCTCTTTCGATTATATTTCTCTTTCCTACTCTTATCTCTTTCGATTATCTCTCTCTTTCCTTCTCTTATCTCTTTCGATTATCTCTCTCTTTCCTACTCTTATCTCTTTCGATTATATCTCTCTTTCCTACTCTTATCTCTTTCGATTATCTCTCTCTTTCCTACTCTTATCTCTTTCGATTATATCTCTCTTTCCTACTCTTATCTCTTTCGATTATATCTCTCTTTCCTACTCTTATCTCTTTCGATTATCTCTCTCTTTCCTATTCCTATCTCTTTCGATTATCTCTCTCTTTCCTACTCTTATCTCTTTCGATTATCTCTCTCTTTCCTACTCTTATCTCTTTCGATTATATATCTCTTTCCTACTCTTATCTCTTTCGATTATATCTCTCTTTCCTACTCTTATCTCTTTCGATTATCTCTCTCTTTCCTACTCTTATCTCTTTCGATTATCTCTCTCTTTCCTACTCTTATCTCTTTCGATTATCTCTCTCTTTCCTACTCTTATCTCTTTCGATTATCTCTCTCTTTCGTGTCACGCAGACCTCCGCGGCGGAGTGATTAGCACAGCGTGCTACAACGACGGGGATCCCGGGTTCGAATTCCGCCCTATAAATAGGCGTTTCTTGTAAATATCTCTTAGTCCAGTGGTTCCCATAGTGTGCGCCGTGGCGTCCGGGAAATGTTCGAATATTTTCACTGAAATTACACTTATTCCAATGTATGTGCTTATTTAGTTTCTGAATTTGAAATATATGTTTATTTTTTTATCTTAAGGCAAGCAACCTAACCACACTAACTAAGCGTTGCAAGTGTTAGATTGGCCTACATTTTGACTTGGGCGCCGCAAGTACAATCTTGAAACACTGAGGGCGCTGTGAAACGAAAACGTTTGAGAACTAATCAATTACATCACTCATACTTATCTTTGGGACTTTGGGGCCTCCCCGATGGCGTAGTGGTTACGTCGTCACTTTGTAATCAAGGGTTCCCGGGGTCGACGGGTGCAATGCATTTGCGCCAAAATCGCGTGTTTTGCGCCAATGAACAAATTGTAAATATTAGTGCCACAGTATCTTTTGCGCCAAGAATGTTTTCCGCCACTCTTGAATGTCTAGCCGAGCTAAGAATTGTATAGGTTGGCAATCCTGTCTCTCAAGGGCAACGATTGATCGTGGCTTTCGTCTACCTCCCTGTGTTTCACCTCAACGTTACACTTTTCATTACACCGGGGTCCGGTCGACCATGGAACTGCTCGCAGAGGCATCGAATAGAGGTAAGGATCTAATAAGTAAGGACAATTATAAATTCAGGAAAGCTTACGCATATTCAGATGGACGTGTTCGGTGGCGTTGCACAAACAAGTCGTGTACAGCAATAATAATTACGAACAGTGACATGATAGTTGAAAGTGAGAAGATAATTCATAATCACGATAGCAATGAACGCAGTTTAATACTTCAACAAATTCGTGGTTCACGTAAACGGAAGGCGTCAAGTGCATTACATGAACAACCCTCAAGCATTGTGTACGCGGCGCTGAACGAAGAAAGGCTTACAAGTATCAATCAGCTACATTTCACAGATAAGAAACTTTTGCGAGAGGCTGTGTATAGAACACGGCGAAATATGCTCCCTCCATTGCCTAAATCAGTGAGCGATGTTCGTGAAGCAGTCGAAAACCAGACCATAAGGACTGTTCGTGGTGAGAATTTCGTACTAATTAATGACAGCGTAAAGAACATAATAGTATTCGGTTGTGAATCAAATCTAAATATCTTTGCGATGCTGATTGTCTTTATATGGATGGGACCTTCAGCTACTGTACAAAACATTTCACTCAGTTGTTCACGATTCATATTCTGGAAAAAGGCCATTATGTGGCCCTGTTATTCTGCGTAAAAAGTACGTATACTTCGTTGTTCAATGCTGTGAAATTAAAGTGTGAGCAAGTTTGCGGCAGTAGTCTTGAACCGAAAAGAATATGCGTTGACTTTGAACAAGGGATTAACAGTGCCATTAATGAAGTATGGTGTGGGAGATGTGTTATAGTAGGATGTAGGTTTCACCTATGCCAAGCCTGGTGGCGAAAAATGAAAAACCTAGGCCTATCGCACAACAAATGCATGTGAAGCCTTTCACAGTAAAATGAATGCCATGTTTTACACCAACCATCCTGATATTTTCAAATTTGTACATGCATTGATTAACCTCCAGACCGACACTTACCTCAAAATAAATGGCCTCGAAAAACCCGCTCGTAAGAGGAGCGTTTTAAGATAAAAATACCTCAAAATTGAATCTTACATTGATCAATATAATCGCAAAGCAATTTCACGCATGCATTACGTGAAATTGATCTCACATGCCACAAAGGTTCCATTGTAAGAGACTGCAGTTTGACAAGTGCAATTTTGTATACTTATGGTTGGTGGTGCATAATTTTTAACCACGCCATCTCGGTAACAGTCCGCAGCCTGTTTAAGTGGGACGGAAAATCATGCTTGCCAACCTAAGTCATTGAATTACGATTTTCTGTAGTGGCGCAAAACCATGTACGGAAAGATAAGGATCCGGTAATTATTGGCGCAAAACCAAACCATTTTACAGAGTGATTGGCGCAAAGCCGTGCACCCCGGGTCGACACCCGGTGGAGGCACGTAGGCAGGATTTTATTTCGAGGGGGCCTCATCCCTTATAAGCAAGGGGGTCGCCATAAATATTTGTAGAGGGGGGCCAGGCCGTTGATAGAACTTGATTAGTAGAATTTCTATTTTATAATAATAACTATTATAAGTTATTTAAAATAAACCAATTTTCTTCCAAATTTATTATTATTGTTATTATTATAAGCTACTCAATCCACTATATGAGTGAATATTCAACACAACTGGTGTCCATTATTTTTCCTACATTTTGTACAGTTAGTGTACTGAAATTCATAGTTATTGTATTTTGTCCTTAACTTTTACACATTACGTTAAAAAAGGACTAAAAGTTATGGGCAAATTTTACTCAAAGTTTACAACCGCTCACAAAGAAAACTATAATTTTTGGAAGCTGTGGATCCATTTTTTATTTGGATTAAATGGTAGAATATAGATAATCTTGTTCCTCTATTATACACTAAACTTTTTCGATCTAATGTTTAATCCTGCTGAAGAAGTAAAATTTATATATAAATACTATTTTAATTAGATATTTGTAGAATTTCGGGGAGGCTTCAGCTCCCTTAGCCCTCCCCCTGGCTACGTGCCTGGGTGGAGGCACATATCACAGTGGTTCGGATCCCACTATAAACTGTAGGTCCAGTCCCGATTAGCCTTTCTGTGCATAAGGTGGACTTAAAACAAGTATTCAATTCAATACATCTTTGCGACTAGTCAAAAGTGAAAAAAAAGCGACGCTACATAACAAATGGAAAATCACATCAAATTAATGACTTCTATTCTGCTGTGTAGGCTATGTGTTGTTTGTGTATATATTTCGAGATTCGGACCGAGACATCTTTCGAGAACGAGACGAGACCAAGAAAAATACACTTACAAGTCGAGACGCAAACGAGAACGAGACGGGTATATGACTCTGTCAAGTCTCGTACTGTCACGTCTCGAGTTAAAGTCAACTTTATGCACAGACAGGCTATTCGGAACTGGACCTGCAGTTTTAAAGCAGGATCCGAACAACTACATATCTACAAAGGGTATCGACACCACTAGGCTATCAGGAAGGCCCTGAAACGTTCATAGCCTGTATTATTATACTATTAAACGTATTATTATATTTATTAATAACTTAATAATACTCAGCGGTGAACGATGAGACTCGGTGAAGTACACAGACTCCTCTCAGGTACAGGGATATTGTTAGGCAAAGACAATATTCACAGCGCAGAGAAATAAAACCACATTGCTGCAGTATGTATAAACTGAAAGGTTTTATTCTTTATTTATTGCAATTATAATGCAAATATACTTGAGACGAAGGCAAGGATTTCGCTTTGTCGATAAATTGACTCAACTAAAACGCATAAACTCAATGTGTGGCTATTGGCATGCGTATGATCACATAGGCCTAGCTTGCGCCCCGAACTACCACACCAAGAGATATGCAATAATAACTGAGCCAATATTTTCTCTTTAGCATTTTATTTCCAAATTAATCCTTAGGCTAGCTTTATTATTTAACGTATATAGAATGGTTGCAGTATTGTGCCTAGCTTGCGCCCGAACTATTCATACCAAGATTTATGCACAACACCGAGGAGTTCTTTTTAAATTTAAAAGCTTCGTCGATTCGTGGCGAAAGTGTGATATTTCTTACGCGATATCCTCGCTTTTATACTATTTTCGAGAACACAGACTCAAGTACAGATGAATCACTCACTATCTACAAAAGGATACTATCAACAAAACTGACATCTATACATGTTTAGAAATACAAATTCACATAGTGCACTCTCGCAAACATGAAGACACATTAAACAACTCATAATAGAGCATAAACTAAAATAAGCATTAAACAAAATATATACATTACAATCAAGGTGCAATATTACATATAATAGCACGGAAATTACGCTTTCTTTGCTCAAATAAATATATTAGTGACATATTTTAAAGTTGTGACGTCACATAAAAATATGGATCATATCAGCCCTATGCTTCAATAACATAGGGGTCTACAACCTTAAGGCCACCCCGATGACGCAGTAGTAATGTCGTCGCCTTGTAAGCAAGGGGTCCTGGATTCGATACCTAATTCGAAACCCACTTTAAACTACAGATCGCCGTCCCGATTAGCCTCTCTATGCATAACGTGCACATAAAACAACAATCCAAAGGATCAAACCCAGGACGCCTCTGTGAGGGAACCTCCATTAGGGAAAGCATGTTTTGAAAAGAGCCACCTAATGAGAAAAAATAGATATTTAAAATGTGGTCAAATATTTTTTAAATAGTGTCCCAGAATAATATTTACACTCTTTGAACGTTAATAACAGAGACACTACTAAAGAAAACTTATCTGGACTTCTTGTATTTGAAGCTGCAATGTCCATGTTGAGTGTGTTTGAGCGCGTGTAGACATTCTGTTGTTTTTAGTTCCGTCACAGCGGAACTAAACGGCATTAGTGTACACAAAATGGCAAAGGTGAGCAATTTTTCTTTCGAGCAACGTAACAAGTATCGAACATCTACCTAGATCTCCCAATTTAACACCGTTAGATTTTCACCTGTGGAGAAGTGTGAAGATCGATGTGTATGGCAACAAGTCACTGACACTGGATGGTATAGGACATTCGATTGAGACTACCTGTGCTTCCCTTTCCGTGGAAACCACATCTGCTTTGTTGATGTAGATCTCTGCTACAGCGTTGCAGAATATGCATTGCTGCCAGGTATGTAACACTGAAGAAAGTTCATATTTGCTGTTATTAGTGCTCCTGTTATTAGAGTTCAAAGAGTGTAAACACTATTCTGGGACACTCTGTATAACTAACCATGTGACATAACTTAGTCTAAAGTTCCAACTGAAATTGTACATAGGCTGAGCTCACAATATTGTTTATCACAGGCCTCTATATAAACGTGAGCTTGCCTCCCAAGGTTTTGTGTTGACACGTACCCACATTTGTTTTCCTAAAACAAACGACAGGCGATGCTTTCAGGAACATACATTGTGCATTGGATCCTCTCCTGCTACGTACGCTAACGCCACATCTCTTATGTAAACAACGTAATTCAAGGCGTATCTTGGCACCAGCGCACCATTGCAAAGTGCCTCGTTGTAAATGAGCCCGTCTTGCAATACAAGCGAAAATAATGGCAACTGTTTGTCACGTAGATGGCGCTATGTGAGAATGTGCTGGGGAAAGCCGCTAATTATATTCTTTCTCCTGATATGTAGGGTTTAGAAACTTAAGTTTTGTTCTTTTTTAGGTTATATTACATTTCGTACTGAGAGGGCGTATTGGTGGGGGCGCTGGGGGGTGCCCACTGGGGAACGAGGAGGAGACACTGGTGCGAATTAAACTTTTTGGTATGGGGGGAATTCCCACTCTGTGGCGTAATTGTGATTTCATTTTGGATGTTGGTATGGTATTCTGTGTATGCAAACTTGTTATCAGTCAGTAAAAAACTATTGCGGTTCTAGATTCTAAGTATCTTAGAATCGTAAGTTATTAAATCTTAATTAATACATTTACACGTAATTTAGAAACATCTACTGAATTAGTAACACCGAAAACGTATCCAAATTTCCATTGTTAGGTTCAAACTTAATGAGCATTTAACCTACCTATACTCTGTCCCAGCTAACTGTGGAGCAGACGAAAAAAAAAGTCTCTGCGCAAGTAGTGACGCGAGACGGTTCCACCAATGAACACGCGAGAGGGAACGGTGTTGCGTGAAGGAGGGGAGAGTGACTGCAATTACCAGCCTTTGAGCAGCGTGTACAGCTGAGCTCTTGTCACTCCATGACGCTATGCGCGGCCTTGCTCCACAGTTAGCTGGAACAGGGTATACAAGTTTCTTGTGAACACTTTAACACGTGTTAGGCAAGCTTGGTCAGTTGGAAAATGGTGTTCTCTATTAATCCACAAGACTGCATACTTTTTGCATAAGTCTAGAATAAGCGTATTGTAGGATGTACCTTTGGAAATATGTGTGTAGCATTTTGTATGAATTAAATGCGGTGTCCCGACAGAACGTACCAGCGTCAAAACGTACCACTTGGGTTTTCGCGACGAAACGTATACCACTCAGATAAACACCTACCTTCAAAATATTTACTCCGCAACAAAACGTACCACTTCAAGGAAAACGCTTGAACTTAAAATCAAAAGAGAATAAAGTGGTTAGTGGCCTGTCGAGTGATCACGTTTGTGGAGTCCCGAATGATGTTTAGTTAGATGTGAAGAAGCGTATGCAAGAGACGAAGAAAAGGGTTCGAGAGGAAGACACGCCAATTACCAAGATTTACAACGATACTCTAGGTAACCTACACGACAAAGGTTAGGTTAGGTTAGGTTTGGTTTGAGTTTGTGTTTTAAGTCCACTTTATGCACAGTAAGGCTAATTGGGACTTGACCTACAGTTTAAAGTGGGATCCGAACCACTTGTGCCTCCACCGGGTATTGAACCCGGGACCCCCTTGATTACAAGGCGACGACGCTACCACTGCGCCATCTGGGAGGCCCAGGTTAGGTTAGGATAGGTTAAGTTAGGTTAGGTTAGGTTAAGTTAGGCTAGGTTAGTTTAGGTTAGGCTCGTTTAGGTTAAGTTAGGCTAGGTTAGGTTAAGTTAGGTTAAGTTAGGCTAGGTTAGGTTAGGTTAAGTTAGGCTAGGTTAGGTTAAGTTAGGCTAGGTTAGGTTAGGTTAAGTTAGGCTAGGTTAGGTTAAGTTAGGCTAAGTTACGTTAAGTTAGGCTAGGTTAGTTTAGGTTAGGCTAGTTTAGGTTAGGTTAAGTTAGGCTAGGTTAGGTTAAGTTAGGCTAGGTTAGGTTAGGTTAGGTTAAGTTAGGTTAAGTTAGGCTAGGTTAGGTTAAGTTAGGCTAGGTTAAGTTAGGTTAAGTTAGGGTAGGTTAGTTTAGGTTAGGCTAGTTTAGGTTAGGTTAAGTTAGGCTAGGTTAGGTTAGGTTAGGTTAAGTTAGGTTAAGTTAGGCTAGGTTAGGTTAAGTTAGGTTAAGTTAGGCTAGGTTAGTTTAGGTTAGGCTAGTTTAGGTTAGGTTAAGTTAGGCTAGGTTAGGTTAGGTTAGGTTAGGCTAGTTTAGGTTAGGTTAAGTTAGGCTAGGTTAGGTTAAGTTAGGTTAAGTTAGGCTAGGTTAAGTTAGGTTAAGTTAGGCTAGGTTAGTTTAGGTTAGGCTAGTTTAGGTTAGGTTAAGTTAGGCTAGGTTAGGTTAGGTTAAGTTAGGTTAAGTTAGGCTAGGTTAGGTTAAGTTAGGTTAAGTTAGGCTAGGTTAGGTTAAGTTAGGCTAGGTTAGGTTAGGTTAAGTTAGGCTAGGTTAGGTTAGGTTAGGTTTAGTTAGGTTAGGTTAGGTTCGGTTAGGTTAGGCTAGTTTAGGTTAGGTTAAGTTAGGCTAGGTTAGGTTAAGTAAGGTTAAGTTAGGCTAGGTTAGGTTAGGTTAAGTTAGGCTAGGTTAGGTTAGGTTTAGTTAGGTTTAGTTAGGTTAGGTTAGGTTAGGTTAGGCTAGTTTAGGTTAGAACTGACATAACTAAAACGAAAATCGAAAAAGACGAAAAGAAAAAAATGTGGACGACAGCTTAACCACAGCTGATTTTAAACACGCCAAAATAGCTATATATGCATTATACAAGTATGTAGTAATTTAGCTCGTCTAAAGCGTGGATACAGTGTGATGGAAATCAGCAAAACGATCAAGTGGTACGTTTTGTTGCATCACAAATACTTTTAGACTCATTAGAAGACACTTCGCAGGTAGCCGGTCAGGTGGTCGGTACGTTTAGTCGGGGTTACGTTCGGTCGCGTATTCATTAAATGCATCCATACTATGCTAAATGGCATTTTTTTTTTTAATTTTCTTTTGCGAAGAAAGTTTTGCAAAGTTTGTTTCAGGTTCACTTTTGCGTCCAGATAATGTAATCGAGACTGGGCCTACAGTTTAAAGTTGGAACCAGTCAACCGTACAATACACTTTCGAAACTGGGGCCTCTTGATCACAAGGGGATAGCGTTATCATTCATTCTACAATACTTGTTTAACAATGATTTCAAAAATAAAGAATGAAGGTTGAGAATTCACTTACAGGGCAAAAGTGTCACATACATCGGAAAGGCTTGTGTGTTTGTGTCACTGTGCGAATTAAGCTTTGGGGGGGGATGCTCATTCAGTGACGTATTTGCGATTTCATTTCGGGAGGATCTTTTTTTTTTAAAAAAAATTGTATATGTTACCAGTCGGTTATTAAACTATTGCCTTGATGTTCTAAGTACCCCTGAACATTGGTTCTAATCTAGGCTATTAAATCTTCCGTAATTTAGAAACGGTAAATTCACTAAGAAAACCAAAACTGATACATAATAAGATTGATTTGATTGATTGATTTTGAAATTGATGAATGGACACTCACAAACACCCACGTTGCGTTTCGAACTTGGGACCCCTGGCGTCGTAGCGCGATGTGATAACCACTCCGCCACGGAGGCCGGGCAATACATTAGAAGAGCTATCGATCTAGTGACACCGAAAAATTGACTAAATTTCTATTGCCAAGTTCAAACTTAATGTTCACATATCCTATCTACTTTAATACATGTAAAACACCAGCACTATGTTATGAAACTTTAAGTGGGAAACAATCTGTTGCTGTCTTGGCTCGGTGAGGGTGGTCAGTTGCAGAAAGGTGTCTTCATCGGAATACTCTTCGGTAGAGAAATATTTGACAATGAACCATTAGTGATGGTTTTTCAATTGTGATTGTTATATAGTTAAGAAATATTACACTCTATACGTTCAATTTAATTTTATTTGAAGTGGATAAGATATCCCATGCAGGCATATATGTGTATATGTGCGTGTATGTTTGTTCCGGCATAACTCTCGAACGCCTGGAGCGATTTCAACCAAACTTGGTACACGTATCATTCGCAATCTGGAAAGAAATACTGTAGGCATCCCTAAAGGTGGGGGTGAGAAGGGGTGACGTAAAAATAATCGAGAACCACCGATATTAAATTCCGCACAAACAGACATCCGTGACTCTATGCAATCCGCACAACGATAGTGTTTATCGGGTTGTCTAACATTCAGGCTGTGTTGCGAATGGAATCCATAATTTTCGTGACACTCCCAATGCGGTTCAACTCCAAGTTGATCACCTATCGGCATGGGGGGTGAGAGGGGATGAAAAATAAAATGCCACAAATGACCTAGATTAGTGTAGAATCCATAGTTTTCGGAGTCGCTAAGCTAATTGGTGACATTCACGATCACATTTAAAATTAGTTACATTTTACACTATAGTTAGAATTCATTAAGGTAGACGAACCAAATGTGGCCCTAGTTAAGCTTCTGGGACAATTTACAAATCTCTAATGACAGATAAATTTCTAAAATTAAAAGAAATAACTCCTGTAACTAATTAACGACGTGTACCAAATGGATATTTTGTAACATTGCTTGTACGTTTTTTTCAAAAATAGAATTACAAAACCGTTACATCTGTTTCCAAAGTGGACCATGGATCCCGAAGGTAGTCCATGACTTATGGTTAGCTTAGAAAATGATGCTTATGCTCAAGAAAATATATTTATTCAACTTCGTTCACGTTCCTACATCTTATTAGAGAAAATTATTGGTGTCAAACTTTTGATTGTTGACATGCATTATATACAGCAACGAACAATAGCTGACCTCCGTGGAGGACAGGTCTGCACAGACCCTACGACGCCAGGGGTTACACAAGAACTTAAATAAAATGGCTGCGGCCCCCCGAGACAGTTAGTTTTCTGCATGGTGCACCTGAGGGAAACTGGGTATATTAATGTAGTGTCATTTGTTAGCTGTGTTGAATACTAATATGATTTTTGTAACGTGGGCCACCTTGGGAACACCTTTGGCTCACCTACCTTATAATGATATAATTTATATAATAATATAAAATAAATATAAAAATAATTATCTTTTGCCGGGGGTTATTTTTGTTGTGGTGGGGGGAAATCCCCAGCATCTCCCCCGTTAATTAGCACACTGGTGTGTGTGTGTGTGTGTGTGTGTGTGTGAGAGAGAGAGAGAGAGAGAGAGAAGGGGCTTCCAGATACTTCTCTATCACCACTAGTGTCAATTTATGTATAATCTCTCTTCATACTATGCTATTTGAGGACCTCAAAAATGGCGCAGTATTAAAGTGATCTTTCTGTAATCAAGACGTTCTAGATACGATTGCCAGTGGCTCACATTACAATGTCCACAAATGAGACAGCCTTTCCTTATGCACATTAAAAGGAATCTACGTTTATTTCGGAAAGAAAACTCATTTAAGTTATTATTGGGAAAAGGAAGTAGATAATTGTCTACAAAATTTGGTATTTGACTGTTTACTTGGCAGCATTAACCGAATTATTTTATGTTGACATTTTTTGTCAAATTTATGTATTTTACTGTATTATGACTACTGATCATCAGGAAATCAAAACTAATGGAAAATCGTTTTGTGTTCAGGCTAGGGGAGGGTGGGTCAAAAACGACACAATGGGAATACCGATGCTAACTGCATCGTTTTCGACCCAATGGGAAAGTAGGGATAAAATTCGTAACAATATAGGCACTGGCAATACATGCAATCACTCACTCACTCACTCACTCACTCACTCACACACACACACTTATTCACTCACTATCCAACTTTGATACCAATAAATAAAGAAAACACTTATATTTGATGTCCACAGTTTTTCGCTTTGTTATGCAGGTTTATGTTCTGTTGGCAGCATATCACAAGAAAATAAAACATAACAATACTTATTTGATTATACACAAAATCAATCAATCAATATCAAAATATCTATTGTAGTATCACACATCTTTTCTCACTTCTTGAGTACATTACTTCTTGTGAAAATTTTTAGAACATTTATCGTAGAGAAATGCATTGCACTGGCTGCAATACCTATTGCTTTTGTTTTTGCAGCTGGCACATCTTTACCTATATTCCTTCTCTTTGATCGTGTGATTTTTTCCGAAGCACTTTATGCTATACTGGATCCGCGCTTAAAAGGAACTGTACGGTAAACAAATGCACGTGTATGAATACAGTGTTGCCAACCAATAACTGCATAATATAGCGAAAAGCGAATTCTCACAGTGTGTAGTGTTCTACATTATATTGTAGAAATGCTTTTTATTGATAATCACCATAATCACAATGTGGACATGTCATACCCTATTTGTTGCTAGTTTTCATAGAATAAAGAATACAAATTTTCCTCCTCACTTCCCTCACAAGAAAAGCCATTTTTTGAATGGCCAGTTCTTTCCGAGTGTTATATTTGTATATCCGTAGGTTTATTAAATACATATATGTAGTATAAACATATTCACATAACTAGAGTAGTTTTGCATACATTTTTAGAGTTTTCCAAATTTCACGCAAATTGGACAAAAATTGTGAGAGAATTTGAAAAAAAATCCAATATCGTGGATCCGCGATTTTCTTTTTTTATGCTATCAAAAAATGAAGTAGAGTCTGTCTTGCAATGGACGTAGAGAATAGATGTGCAGAATTTCGTCTAATTTACTCAAAAATCGTAAGAGGTTTGACGAATCGAAAATTACCAACGAAATGGAACTTCAGCCACTTTATTTCTCCTATTTTTCAAAATTTTTAAAATCTAGCATCATATTTACAAACAGCGACGTAGAGAACGTTCGAATAGGAACATCTGCAACAATACCACAAGGATTAATACTGCTGTTAAAGAAAATAAATAAACAAACGAAAAATAGGTCACTTCCGTGTCTATTTTTGAATGAAGTCAAATAAGTATGATACTACTGTGCAAATATCTGAAAGCCATTATTGTCACCAATGCAGGACCAAAAAGTTCAAAACAGCTAATTTTAGCAAAAGAATAGGCGGATTGGCAACACTTCTTGTTGAGTCTGCTTGAACAACAGACCCTGCCACGCGCAACAAAATATAGTCCACTTTCTAACTTGCAAGAATAGAACATTCCTTCAACACAATTGTAATTATCGTACTCTAGAATTATCATAACCAATATTTAGTATGTAAATGAACTCCAGGTTGGCATAAATACACAAGACGTGACAATTTTTAGTCTGGGTACAACACGCATGCGTAAAGGCTGGGCAGGCGGGAGGGAATTTCAATTTGTGCGAGATGGATGTTCGCTTTGGCTACGTTAAACACTGCAGCGGGGAAACCGTTGAAAAGCGCCGAGAAGCAAATTGTATTGAATGTGTTCGCAAAGTCTTGCGAGAAATATCCAACTATGGTTATCCAGGACGTGATGAAATTGACATCTAAGTTTACTGGTGTCTCTGTTAAGAGTGTAAAATCTGCGCGCAGCGAGGTTCTAAATAAGGGCATTTTAACAACACCAGGGAAAAAGCGTCAACGTCAAAAGACTGTGTTACAAGTTCAGTGCGATGAGTTTGCGAGGATCCGTCGTAAGGTTCATCACTTTTTGGAGAGGAACGAAGCGCCAACAATAAATAAAGTGTTGGTGAGTGTGAATAGTGATCCGGATCTGCCGAACCTTAAGAAAACAAGTTTCCACACACTTCTGAAAGAAATCAGCTTCGAGTTAGTGCAACGCAACAGAAAAAATATTATTGTTGACCGAGAAGACATATTGTTGTGGCACCGGAACTACCTGAGGAAAATACGCGAATACAGGAGGGAGGGGCGAAAGTTATATTTCCTTGATGAAACGTGGGTGAATGAAGGTCATACTGTTTCTAAGGTGTGGGTAGATTCTGCCGTAAAATCTAAAAAACAGGCTTTCCTCTCAGGATTAACCACAGGGCTAAGAAACCCGACCGGCAAAGGCAGACGCCTTATTGTATTGCATATTGGAGAAAGAAGAGGAACGCTTCTGGGAATCGGATTACATGTGCGACACGATTGTTGACCGACTTGTTATCAATCCAGCTGATAGCAGTAGCGGCGGCACCAACAGTGAAGGGGAGGAATCGACTTTCTATCTGACTCTGCTTAGGCAAGTAAAACACTTTTAAATCTTCAAATTAAATTCTTAAGTACAAAAGTTCAGCTTATCTTGTGAATAGTTATAGTTTTCCTTTTTATTTAATTTCTCGTAGCTTGTAACATTGCTTTCGCGCCAACTTTCTCTCACACGTGGTGGAAGCAGCAGAAGCTTTACGATCATCCAATCGCAGAAGCCTGGCGGAGTAATACCTTTGCCGTTGTGTTTACAGTGCAGTCCCTTCTAAGCGCGGAAAAGGTATAGATGGTGGTTCTCGGGATGTGCTTACAGAGGAAAGCCTACTCGAAGAATCTCTTGTTATTCCATATCCTGCCAAAGTCACTGTAGCAACACTTCTTCTAAACTATAACATATCTCCATTGTAGCCTGCATGTTGAGCTAGCAACTAAGAATTTACAACAGCCACATTTACCACCTAAGAAATCAATGGAATGTACAACATTTTACCTCTTATTGAGGTACATATAGTTCATATGTAGTATATAGAGTACTCCAAGTTGAGGTCTAATCGATCAACACCACCTATGTTGGTATTTTTCAATCCAATAACATCATGCATTTCGATTTGTACTCTCCCTCCAGCAGCAAAGGTCTACTTGTCAGTTTGGGAGGCGAGACAAATTATCAGTTTCCACTCTTGCGTCAAGAGGACAAAGAAAAATAGTATTTTCTCTACGTTGTGGTTCCGCTTCAAAGTGATCAAGTATCTCAGCTAGCTTAGCGACAGAGGTCTGTCAGTAAAGAGAAACACATGTTCTTGTACAAGTGAGTAACATGATTTTTTCTTCATGATAACGATGGTGGATGGCCACTGGTCCCATGCACAGTCCGAAATCTCAGGAGAAAAGTTGTTACACTCCCCCAGGAGTCTTGAACCAGAGCCCAAAGCATTACGCATTAGACTGCACGGTCTATTATGCATAAATTGATATAATGTATGAAGTATTCATGCCTTACAAACCTAAAAAATAGTAGAATATAGTGAAGAACTCCAGAAGACAAGACATAAAATGTGCTTATTCCCATTGGGTCAAAAACGACCCGCCTGATGAAAACACATAATTGTTTGAGATAATGAACACATGTCACAGAACTGTAATTTAAAACAACAACTAGCATTATTTAGGAATCATATTGTAAAAAGAATTTGATAAATTATGAGAAAATAAAACTGCACTTAATTCTCTTTTGACAATGGTATTATAGCTTTCCCCACGATCAGTGTGCTCCCAAATTCAACGCCAACTGCATACGTCATAATTTTGAAAAATCAGCATCCACTTTGAACAATTATGAAAATTATAGTATGAACATTAATTCCAACTCATACATAAGAGAGATAAATTAGTAACAAAATAAACAGTTAACAAAACAATCTTGAACTGTGCAATGGGTCGAAAACGACCCAATGGGAATATATGGGTTAAGTAGTAGAGATTGCGGCGTTTAATCATTAAGGAGAGTGCAGTAGGTCGGGATCGAAGCCAGTACCTGTCATCACAAAACCCTGGATCTCACCTGATGGGCAACGTAGAGCCATTTAACCAGGAATTCAGCCACGCGCGGTTTTTTTGGCAGAGTGGCGAAAACCGAGTTGGAACGAGATTCGTGAAGCCCAGCAACCAGGGACATCTGCCGGTGAAAATTATAAGTTAAATACATGCTTCATTGCAGACGCTCAAGGTACTATCAAATGAGGAAATTTGTTACTATAGCAGCGTTTGTCTTCTCTGTGGATAATTGGGCAGGTTTCAACTTGATGGGTTTGTGTGAGGCTGTCTTCTTAGCATTTAAGTCTGTCAGTCGAACACCTTCGCCCGGACAGATTCGCGAGCTAAATTTGTATGGGCTCCCGTAAGACCACCTCCCCCCTTTCTCCATTTACAGTTCCCCTAAAAATACCTGGATGTCTTTTTTCGCAAAAGCAAGGTGGAAAGACGTTCGTTAATTGGGCAGAACTGTTTAGGAGAATTTTCCTCGCGTGAATTTGCTCGAGAAAAAGCTGTAAACATGCCGAGCAGGAGGTGATGACACCATTTTGTTATGATCATGTGGCAGAGGCCACGATTCTATACCTCTACACCTACAACTGTCGAATACAATAACTTTTTCAGAGAGATTTCAGTCACGCCCTGAAAGCTATGGTTCACAGTCTCTGTTTCTGTGAAACACATTCAAATTATATATACAGAGTGACCACGAATTAAGGAGGCACCTTTTGATCATCAATTACTTTAACAATGAGAACATATTTATAATATTGGCAACTTTTTATTTTCTGAAGATAGTAACTTGGACATTACAATGGCTATTTTATCTGTTTTCCACACAATTATCAATTTGAACTCCATTTACAATAAATCAATGCAAGCTTGGAGACGTAATTTGCTTCTGTTCGTGGCTTACCAGATTTTTAAGGTCTGAAACACATCCGGTTGCATGAAATAACTTATTGATTCTTGAGAGAGTGTCACTTTTACGTGCTCGAGATCCCCGTTCCTGCAGCATTCGTCGCTGAAATTAAGTTACACGTTATTGGTAATGAAAATACACGTACACATTTTAAACGCTGCTCAATACTTAGGCGACTTGCTGCCATTATAAGCAACATCTACTTCTTCCGCTATGTCAGTCCGATTTTACATACGTGTAAAGAAAGATAAAAAAAGAATTAATATAAAAGTTAGTGACAAAAGATTCCCTCTTATTTCGTGGCCACTCTGTATATTACATATAATGTAACCATATATGGTACGATTTACCGACATCTTTCTATAGGTGACATTAAAACTAATAGCATTTTATTTTAACGGGAAGAAGTGTGTATGTGTGTAACTACACGGATGCATGATCATTTACGAGCATATAAAAATATTTTGAGCAGTTCTTCTGATAAACACAATAGCAAATCAACTTGAAGGGTAACCGAACCTTGCTTCCCACAAGAAAAGCAATGTGTATGTGTGTGTGTAATGGAATTCTCTCCAATATTAACCTCAACCCTGTTTTAATTCTGTTAATTACATGAGATGCCAATAAATATTGTGGCATATTTTGAAAGCGTGAAACCCAGGGTGCGAAATTAAGATGTGGTGAGGGGAACCACGTCCACACACACACACACACACATATATATATATATAACACTACTACATAAATAAGGGTAAAGTAAGAAAATTGGAATCATTAGAGATACAACTTACTCTGAAGCTCACTCTTCTAACCATCCAGCGTTGAAGCTATTTCTTATTCACTATGTTTCTGTATCTATGAACGCTTGAACTGTGACAGAATATTAGACTATACCCTTCAGTAGTCCAGTTTAGAGAGTTCTGCGCCCTCTTGTGGTGAGCTGAAGTGGTGAGCTCGCCTTAATGGATTTCTCTCGTAAGGCATGAGCTCTATTTGATGGCGCAGTATTGCTAGCTCCTTACTTGAAAAAATCACCAAGGTTTTTGGGGTAACCTAACCTAAAACAAGGAGCTGGCAACCTTTTTCTCGCAGTGTTACCAGCTTCTCACTCAAAAAAAATCACCAAGGTTTTTGGGGTAACGTAACCTAAAGCAAGAAGCAGGCAATTTTTTTCTCGCAGTGTTGGCAACACTACACCCGAAAGTAAAGCTCGGTGGGGCTTGTTTTGATGGTTTGCTCTTGTAAGGCATAACCCCCCCCCCTATTTTCGGACACAGTATTACCAACATCTTACTCGAAAAAAATCACCAAGGTTTTTGGTCTAACGTAACCTAAAGCAAGGTTGCCAACCTACTGGTACTTTTGCCATAGCTTTTTACAAAAAAGAGAGAGAAGAGAGAGAGGGAAGAGTTAAACAGCCGACAGCCTACCTACAGCTTTTCTTGTCTAACCTAACCTAAAGCAAGGGGCTGGCAATTTTGCTTGAGGCTTGAGTTACAGTGCATCAAGCAATTTTTGGTAACCTACATATACTAAACAAAGAGAGCCGGCACTGCCGTAAAAGAGAGAAAGATGGATGGGTGGGAACACTGCACGGGTTCAACGTCATCAAATAAAAATCGCCTTAATGGTTTTTTTCTTGTAAGGCATGATCTCTATTTTCTCGCGGTGTTACCAACTCCTACCTACACTTTTTTTTTAGTTGGCAAGGGGCTAGAGAGAGAGAGAAAAACTTATAGCTGGGAACAGTAATGAGCGAATGCGCCATATCGTAATTTTCCAACTCCCGGGGGGCCAATGTTTGTATATCGTAGCCTTTGTAAACCTCTCTCTCTCGGGGGGGAACGATGTGCCGCACACACACGCACACACACGCACACACACACGCACGCACGCACGCGCGCGCGCGCGGACCAAAATTTTTGAATTTACGGTTGGAAAAATGTTTTTCTATGACATGTTTTTGTTCGAGGCAAATTCGTAGGTAGATATTGTTAAATAAATATTAATATTGTAAATATATATATACTTATTGTATTTAGTTTTTCGGTATTGAAAAGCGACTGTCATATTGTATTTGAAAAAATATTACGCTTTTGCCTGTGGATATCTAGAAAAACGACAATTTCGTTCCCTCTCTCTGACTAGGGCGGAAATGGGTTTTCCGGTGACAGAAAATACGTTGCTCTGTTTCTATACAAATAACCAGAAATCGCCACATTATTTCGCAACTATGCTTGGCAGCAGAGAAAAAATACAGTTCCATGTACACAACCAACTCGCTCTTGCAATATATTATCTGATGCGACATTGTGAAAGGTTCTCGTATGTTCGCGAAACAGGAAATACACGTCCGGTTTAAATCCAATTTCAATGAGCATGTATTGAAGATAGATTCAAAACAGTATTCAACAGGCGAAATGAAAACACGAAGTAGCGTCCGCTCTCGTGGGTGCAGAGGCGAGGTCAAGAGCTATGAAATAAATAACCGGAACTGTATTTTTTCTCTGCCGCCAAGCATAGTTGCGAAATAATGTGGCTGAAATGTAGAGAAGAGAAGAGAAGAAAGAAGGGGGGAGAAAGAGGGAGGAATGTTCTAGAGAATTTGGTTCTTGGATTTCTATTGGTCCACGTTGCGTTGGCTAACATATCATTTTTGACGTTATTAGAAAACCGTATAAAACTTAAAGCGCTGGTGTAGAAAGTTGTGTTTTATTTTCAGTGTTAGTAAAGAGCATTTCTGCAGAATTTCTAAAAGTAAGTAATTTTGTTTCTTAGCTCGCATAAGTTGGTTTTGATTTATAAGTATTTTATGTCTCTCTCTGCTTTTTATATATTTGAAGCATGCATCTTGGTAGCTAGAATATTTTTTTCTTCCGTGTGCTGTTGTTGGTAGGTAGGAAATATGTGTGCGGGGCATATTTCAAAAAAAATAAATGTGTTAAATTGTTAGAAAAAGACAGAAAAAATAGAAAAGAGTTGCGTGTTTTTGATATCTAGTGGAAGTACTGATTAATTAATTGAGTTGGCGTTTTTTGAAGCCTATTTTATGCACAGTAAGGCTAATCGGGACTGGACCTACAGTTTCAAGAACCACTTATACGGGTATTGAACCCTTGATTACAAGACAACGACGTTATCGCTACGTTATCACAAAGGTTAGTGGAAGTACTGATTGATTTGATGTACAGTAAGGCTAATCGGGACTGGACCTACAGTTTCAAGAACCACTTGTACGGGTATCGAACCCTTGAATACAAGCCTACTGCTGTGCTAACGCAGAGACTAGTGGAAGTACTGATTGAGTTAACGTTTTTTTTTGTTTGTTTAAGTCTATTTTATGTACAGTAAGGCTAATCGGGACTGGACCTACAGTTTCAAGAACCACTTGTACGGGTACCGAACCCTTGAATACAAGCCTACCGCTGTGCTAACGCAGAGGCTAGTGGAAGTACTGATTGATTTGATGTTTTAAGTCTATTTTATGCACAGTAAAACTAATCGGGACCGGACCTACAGTTTCAAGAACCACTTGCACGGGTATCGAACCCTTGAATACAAGGCTACCGCTGCGCCATCACAAAGACTAGTGGAAGTACATAGTTATTCGAATCTTATTTATTTAAAATATTTAGTTGTTTTTTTTTATGCACGCTTATTGATTTTAAACCTAAAATTAAATAAAATCTGGCAATTATATCCAATTATACTTATGGCTACAACGAGCATTGAGATTTTTTTTGCTACGTAAACAAAATGGCTGACATGCCAAATATGAACAGGCTATATAGATTTGAGAGAGAGATGGATAAAAGAAGTTAATTAAAATTTAATTTCATGATTGCAACACGGAACTTAATGATTGATTTAGTTTATTTTATTTTACGTTTTGTACCTCTTGGCTAATTTGCGAAGATTGGGGATGAGTGATGAAATGGACATTCACAAACAACCAAGCCCGACCAGGATTCGAACCCGAGACCCTTGGCGTCGCAGCGCGATGTGCTAACCACTCGGTCACAGGGTCGGGCAAGTGTTGGTATATATATAGACCAAAGTTACATGGTTCTAGGCCCCATAGGAACCGAGAAAATCAATGTCTTGGAAAATGTCTTAAGACAAATATCTTAATCTTTAAGAAAGTCGACTTCCGGTATCTCAAGATGTTACTTCCGGTCTGTCAAGAAAATTTTCTTAAGACAAAAATCTTAAGACGTTTTCCAAGACATTGATTTTCTCGGCTCCTAATTGAGCTAGGATGATGATTTTAGGTTTGTTGGATAGGATTCGACGAGAACTATTCGACTAGCAAATAAAATCGATTCTACCCCCTCAAGTTTCGGAAATACAGACAATTTTTTATTTTTTTTGAGAAACTTGATTTGCAGGCTTAGTTTTTGCCCTAATTCGAAAATTTTAATAGCATTCGATACAAAATTAGAAGTACTCTACAACTTATTGGAGGGGTGATGACTACTGCCTGCTGTTTTCGAGTTATTTTGGATTAAAATTTCAAGATGCAATTTCTAAGATGTTTTGTAATTCATCAACAATGGGTTGTAGGAAAACGATTCTTGCTCTATCTGCTATCGCTCGACGAATACTATAAACATAAATAATGCTTATGGTTTGATTTTTAAAATGGCGAGCGGAAAATAACTATGTTTTCTGAAATTATAATTTATACTTCATACGCCAAAAGGGCTGAGGGTTAGAAAAAAAAAGATTGTTTGGTAGAATTATGCACACATAATATTTTTGTGTTTTCTATACACA
The DNA here is from genome assembly GCF_977018435.1 of Lepisma saccharinum. Classification (NCBI taxonomy): domain Eukaryota; kingdom Metazoa; phylum Arthropoda; class Insecta; order Zygentoma; family Lepismatidae; genus Lepisma; species Lepisma saccharinum. The sequence continues at coordinate 28,840,094 of NC_139251.1, read as the reverse complement.
AACTTAATTATTTTTTTTCAATTATTTACAGGATTTATTAAGAAGCAAGAAGTAGCATAAATAGCACACTCCCACCAAACCCAACACTATTGTGAATTATTGCACAGTATTTATTTTGTAGCACTCCACTATATATATAATAACATACCCCACAAATATTTTCAACAAAATGCAATCTGAGAAAAGTTGCCCTGTGTGCAAGATAACCATATCAAGCGCACATTTTGCAAGACATTGTCGTACCTGCGCACCTGGTAAGCGTGTAACCGCTAAAAAACCATGTCCCAGGTGCGGTATACATATTACCATTAATAATTTGAAGAGGCATATAACATCATGCAAAGTTGTCGTCGGAGCACCTGTTCCCCAACCGTCGACCAGCTCGACCAAGAGGAAAGCGGAAGCCGACTCGCTACCATCCGCCAAACGCGTCAAGCCTGTGGCGAAAGCGAACCAGGCTGCTTTCGAGCGGTTGTTAGAGGACTTTGTCATCACTTCGGAGGGCTCATGCGACGTACGTAGCTTTTTGGAGAACGTGCAAGCCGAAATCATTTCCATCCTCGGCGATGCGCTTGCAACGCACTCTACTAAATTCTACGCATCGCTACGTTGCCAGTACAAGAAGCCGTCTGACGAAATTTACAGCTTCTGCCACAACACCAAGGCGAAGACGCTGCATCTGGCGGATGTCGACAACCTCGAGGTCATCTACAACCAGTTTACCGAGGAGCTGGTGGCAAAACAGGAGGAACATCAAGCTAAAGGCTCGGGGGGTTCGCTGTGTGGCGAGCCTCACGAACTGTGCGTCAAATTTTGTAAGTTCATACCTCTCTCCGCCTCCAGCTACGTCCCCTTACCACCTACCATTGCGGCAAAGAAGGCCGTCCTGAACATTCAGAACAATGACGCCAAGTGCTTTCTCTGGTCGGTGCTTGCAGCATTACACCCTGTTCACCGGAAAAACCATCCACACCGAGTTAACCACTACCTACCCTATGAGGCAGAGCTGGAAGTTGCGATGGCTGGGATCGACTACCCGGTAGAGGTCACGGACATTCGAAAGTTTGAGGCTCGTGCGCGGCTGGCCATCAACGTTTACGGTCTCACTGACGAAAATGCGGTGTACCCCATCAGGGTGAGCGACGTAAAGGACGATGGTGCGCAGGAAATTCACCTTCTGCTCATCAAGGACGAGACCCATCACCACTACACCCTTATCCGTTCCCTCTCCCGGTTGGTGTCGAGCCAAACAAGCAAGCATCATGGTAGCATAGAAGTTTGTCGCAGGTGCTTGTCAATGTTCGACGGACAGGATCAACACAATTACCAACATGTTCGAGGCTCCAACATCGCTGCAGAGAAGCTTGCCAGCCACAAGATCTACTGCAATGCCAACGAGCCAGGTGTGGCAGTCTTGCCCAAACCTGGCACCGTGGAGCGTTTCCACATGCACGGTGCCATGGTAGAACATCCCGCTATCATCATCGCGGATTTCGAAGCCTTCCTCAAACCCCTGTCCACTTGCGATCCCGACCCCGAAGTTTCTTCCACCACCCCTTACCAACTCCACGAGGCTTCGAGTTATGCATACGTTGTGGTGCGACGAGACCAGCACATCGCCCCCGAGCCCTACGTGTACCGCGGTCCCGACGCAGCCAAACACTTCCTCGAGAGGATGGTTGTCGAGGCCAACGAGATAGGGAAGGTACTGTTGGCCCCCAAGTCTATGCTCCCACTGCCCCCCGACGATCAGCGTAGACACGACGAGTCCATCGCTTGCCCTGTCTGCGTCAAGGAGTACACCGCCAACAACCGTAAAGTCCAACACCACGATCACTTTGACGGTAGGTATGTTGGTCCTTGGTGCAACGGATGCAACCTCATGGCCCGGGACCCGCGCTTCATCCCTGTGTTTTTCACAATGGCTCGGGATACGACTTCCACCACCTCGTCAAGCATCTTGGGTACGACGACATGCGAATCAACGTCCTGGCGCAGAACGAGGAGCGTTACATTAGCTTGAGCAAGTGGGTGCGAATCCCAGGATCACACTCTACCGTCGAGCTTCGCTTCCTCGACTCCCTGAGGTTCCTCCCGGCCAGCCTCGATGCTCTCGCAGGGAAGCTTAGCGACGAGCAAATGCTCATCACCTCCGGAAACTTTCCGAACTTGGACGCCAGCCTCTTCAAGCGTAAGGGAGTCTATCCCTACGAATACATCACAGACCCTTCCAAGTTCGCAGAGACGTCGCTACCTCCTCGAGCAAACTTCTACAGTCAGCTGCGAGGGTCGAACATCACCGACGAGGAATATCACCACGCCCAGTCCATGTGGCGCGAGCTGGGCTGTCGAACTCTCGGGGACTATCACGACGCCTACCTCAGACTTGATGTGACGCTCCTCGCCGACGTGTTCCAGACGTTCCGTGCGACTGCGAAGACCATCTACCAGCTGGACCCTGCCTACTTCTACAGTCTTCCTGGACTGGCGTGGTCAGCCATGTTTCTGGTGACGAAGATCGAGCTGGAGCTTCTTTCGGACGTGGACATGATGCTGTTTGTGGAACGTGCCGTGCGGGGTGGAATGGTCCAGGTGTCGCAGCGACACTCGCACGCCAACAATCACCACATGGCCACCGGTTACGACCCCTCACAACCGTCCAGCTACATCATGTACACGGACGTCAATAACCTCTACGGACACTCCATGATGCAGCCACTCCCCTTTAGAGGCTTCGAGTGGGCTGACCCTTCCAACTTCGACATCGAAAGCTTCGACGATTCGGAACATGGGTTCTTCGCCGAGGTGGACCTTGAGTTCTCCGAGAAGCTGCAGGATTTGTTCTGCGATCTTCCCCCTGCACCCGAGCTCAAGTGTCCACCCGATTCCAACCAGAAGAAGCTCGTCATGGACTTCGAGCCCAAGAAGAATTACGTCCTACACTACCAGAATCTCCGGTGGTTGATGAAGCGAGGGGTCACGGTCTGCGCAGTTCACCACATCCTCAAGTTCGAGCATTCTCCATGGTTGAAGCCATACATCGAGCTCAACACCGAACATCGCACCGCAGCCACTTCTGATTTCGATCGCGATTTCTTCAAGTTAATGAATAATGCGGTGTTTGGCAAAACTATGGAGAATGTACGGAAACGCATGGACATAAAATTGGTAACGAGGAAAGCACAATGTCGCAGGCTCGTAGCAAACCCATTATTTAAATCGAGGACTATTTATAATGAGCAGCTTGCGCTGGTGCATATGAGGAAGGGTGAGGTGAGGCTCGACAAGCCAATTTAAGTAGTTGTATTTACGGTGGGATAAACTCGAGAAAGTATGAACCCCCCCTCAAGCAGATTTGCTATACTTAAAACAAGCTTAACATGAGCATATGAGCTTTTTGCTCAAGTGTGGAGTCTTGTCTAATTCAAGATTTTTGTGAAAATGCCCTCATGGATTCCATGAGAAAGTATGACCCCCTCAGATTGATGAGGCTACACTTATAAAAGGCACTTTTGTGAGATTGTTGTCCATAAATTTGTTAAAAATATGCCCCTCTTGTGGCCACACTTAAAACTAGGCCACACACACACACATATACACATACACACACACATATTTATTTCTGGTTTAAGTTCAATTGGGCACCAGGCTCAATTTGTTTATCTAATATTAAAACAATGTAATTCTTCTAGAATTGCTCTGTTGTTACAGAGCCATCTATGTGCAAATGCCCGAACTCGGTGAAGACTTGGGAACAAGTCAATTTTTTTCATTATGTCAATATTTTTAACTTCTTTTGCCAGTAATAGGGAATGGTAGTAAGTGTTAGACAAAGTACTTTGGAGCTGAATATGCCTTTCTTAAGACGTCGTATATTGCTAAAATATCTTTAATTTACATATTTCTCATACCGCCGTATCTTGTTCTATTAGGCCTCTTCAAGAAAATTGCCAATTAGTGAAAATTAATTGAGCGCAACAGCAAAAGAGGCTAATAGGCAAGCATACAATGATATGGGGATATGTGAATTGTCGGTTTCTTCAATCCAGATAAATGGATTGAATCGAAACTGGGATATTTTGCATTTGTTATATTCAATTTGCTTGTTGTAATCTATTCATATATAAAATCAAGCACCGAGAGGGTATAAGATCAATACTTGAACAATATGTGCGCATGACGGCCCCAAAGCAAAGGGATCGATACTTGGCACGGCGCGGTGCGAGCAGTTCATTTCGAGCCCAGCACCGGCGTGTCGATCAATATTTGGAGCAGCGATCCTTTACAAAATTAATTAGTTCCGGACAATTCCGCTCGCCTCAGCGGAGAGGCGCTGCTAGTAGGGATGGATTGCATGTATGTTCAGCAGAAAAATGGGATGTGCATTCAGAAGAAAGTACTTCGGCAAAAATGTTAGAGAATAGCTCATGTTTCTGAATGCACTCCCACAGTGTTTCTATTGGCTCTGTAAATCTATATAAGCCAGGGCACAGTGCAGATTCTTCACCACTGCTGGATCGGCAGTGGAAACTACATCGCGGGGGATAGAACCTGAACAGGTTCCGCCAAATTATAGGAGACTTGAAGCATATAATTTGGCGGAATAAGCCAAGTAAAGTCATAGAGACAATATACACTGATACAATTTGGCAGGGGGGGCCAAAGTGGTTCCTAAATACAAAATCTCAAGAACTAATTGACATAGAGCTATGCAGTTTTTTTGTCTGCACTGAATTCAATTGATCCAGTATAAAGTTTTGATTTGAATCCCAGGAAATTATATATAAATACCAAAACCAAAAATATTAAGTGTATACACACATAAATACATACACACACATACAAAGCACAGTGCTGAACCCAACTGATATTTTTATCCAGTATAAAGTTTTGATTTGAATCCCAGGAAATTATATATAAATACCAAAACCAAAAATATTAAGTGTATACACACATAAATACATACACACACATACAAAGCACAGTGCTGAACCCAACTGATATTTTTATCCAGCATAGAATTTTGAATTGAATCCCGGGAAATTGTATATAATAAACAACAACAAAAATGCCGAATCAAAAACATTGCAATCAGTGCAATAAGAATATATCTAGCCCTAATTGGGCCAAACATCAAAAGATTTGTAACCCAGACAAATACAGAACTCCCACAAAAATTTGCCCCAAATGCAATAGAAAATACAACATGGAATATTTCACATATAAACATAAAAATACTTGCTCTGCACAACCATCTACATCTGGTCTGAAAAGAAAGCACGAAGCACCTGTTAATGCCAGAGCAGCAAAGCAGCCACGCTATGAACCTATCCGTAGCAGTTTTAATGCCCAACTTAGGGATTACCAGTTTGTATCAGAGCCAAGATGTGGCATTGAGAATTTCTTGAACAGTATAAATTCTGATCTGCAGGCAATTCTTAATGCACAAAATGGCTCTTATAAGCTCTCCCTCAAATTGTTTGTACAATATAAGAAACCAAATGGCACAAAATTTACACAGCCCCACATAACAGAAACTGTACCGGTATATTCAAACGCAAATTCAGATACAATAATAAGCAGTTTGATAAATCAACTGAATATCAAACACACTGAATTTGCGGCAAAAGAATCAGGATGGAGCCTATGCGGTTCATTACACAAGTTATATGTTAATATTTCTGAATTTACTCCATTACAAGGTTCTACATATCTGCCATTACCTGCTAATATCAAAAACAAAAGAGCCGTGGTTAATATTGAAAATACCGACCAGAAATGCTTTCTGTGGTGTATATTAGCTGCTTTGTATCCAGTTTCAAGGAATCCTCAGAGAATAAGTTATTACAAACAGCATGAACATGATTTTGACGATGCAATGGGGGGTTTAGAATATCCAATGCTTGTTCAGAATATTGATAAATTTGAAAAAAAGGCCAGGCACATCAATGGCAAACAATTATCTATTAATGTATTTATTTGTTCCACTGGCAATTGCCCGATAGCACCTCTCAGAATCAGTACAATTGATGATGAATCTGCTATTCCGATTGATCTGCTCTTAATTGAAGGGGATGATACATACCATTACACTCTGATACAAAATCTTCAAGCTTTAGTGAGAACACAACTAGACAAATATAAAAAAATATTCAAGTTGTGCAGAAGATGTTTAACTGTATTTGATGGTCAAAAAATGGTGAAGGGGGTTCGGGAAGAGAATGCAGAAATTGCAAAAAACAAGTTAATTGAGCATCTGAAATACTGTGGGAACCATAAACCTGTTCATATGGTGATGCCCAATCCAAGTGAAAATTGCAAATTCAAAAAGTATGAAGCCTTGTTGGAACACCCAGCATATATTGTCTGTGATTTCGAATCGAACCTCAAACCTATTGCATTCTGCAATCCAGATCCCGAAGAATCTTCAAGTACACCATACCAGCAACATGAGCCTTCCAGCTTTTGTTGTGTGGTTATACAGGATGGTGTTGTTATTAAAGAATATTCATACAAGGGACCAAATGCCATCAAAATATTTGCATATATAATAGAAAATGTGTGCCGTGACATAGCATCTAACATCTTATTAATATCAAAACCTATGTTGCCTTTAACAGAGAAACAGATTGAAGATTTCAACAATGCAGAAAAATGCCCGGTATGTGATTCTGAATTTTCAGATACAAATATCAAGGTGAAACACCATTCTCATACAGATGGTAAATTCTTAATGGCCCTGTGTAAAAGCTGCAATATTCAGATCAAGAGACCAAGATTTATCCCCATATTTTGCCATGGAGCATCCAATTATGATTTCCATCATCTGATCAGGTACGAGGGGTTTGACAAGCAGAATTTAAATATTTTAGCTGAAAATGATGAAAAATATATATCTATTGCCAAGATAATTAAAGTTGATGGTGTTCCTATTCACATAAGATTTCTTGATTCTTACAGATTTTTATCTGCTAGCCTGGCTACACTGGCCTCTCAATTATCTGATGATGACTTGAAAATCACACGTGCTTCTTTTCCAAATCAGGACCTGAAATTAATTAGGCGGAAGGGTGTATATCCATATGACTATGTTACAGATTTTTCTAAATTTGATGAGTGTTCCCTGCCACCACAACAAGCATTTTACAGCAAAATCAGAGGATCTGGAATCAGTGATGAAGATTATCACCATGCCCAATTGATGTGGAACAATTTAAATTGCCAGACATTTGGTGATTATCACATGGCATATTTAAAACTTGATGTCACCCTCTTAGCTGATATATTGCAAGCATTCAGAAAATCTTCCATGCAAAATTATGGACTGGACCCAGTGTATTTTTTCAGTGCCCCGGGCCTAGCATGGTCTGCAATGTTTTTCAACACCAAAAAGCCATTGGATCTGATCCACGATCAAGATAAGTATCTGTTTATGGAGAAATGTATAAGAGGAGGGATGGTGCAATGTTCCCAGAGATATGCCAGAGCAAATAACAAGCATATGCCTGATTATGATCCAACACGGCCATCAAATTTTATACTGTATGTAGATGCCAACAACCTCTATGGTCACGCTATGATGCAAAAACTGCCATATGCAGAGCTTGAGTGGGTTGAAAATTACAATATTGAGGATCTTCAGGACTTTGATGACAGTGAATATGGCCTCTTCCTAGAGGTTGATTTGATAATTCCTGATCATTTGCACAATAAATTTTCTGATCTGCCCCCAATTCCCGAGGTTCAGTGTTCACCTGGTTCTAAACAGAAGAAGCTCATGATGACCCTGGAGCCGAAACAGGGTTGTGTCATATATTACAAAAACCTACAGTTCCTGATGAAACATGGTGTCCAAGTGACCAAAGTTGGAAAAGTTTTGAGGTTCAGGCACTCAGAATGGTTGAAACCATACATTGATACAAATACAGAGCTTCGAACATCTGCAAAAAGCGAATTTGATAAGGGCTTGTTTAAATTGATGGTTAATTCTGTGTATGGCAAAACAATTGAAAATGTCAGGAAACATACCGATGTTAAAATAATTACTGACCCCAGCCGGAGCAAAAAATTGGTTGCAAAGCCCAACTTCAATTATAGAAGAATTTATGATGAGAATATGGCACTTTTCAACATGATGAAAACAAAGATCAAGTTTGATAAACCTATTTATGTAGGGGCTGTGATATTGGAATTGTCCAAATTACATATGTTAATATTGTATTATGATGTGCTGAAACCTTTTTATGGTGATCGTGTAAAATTATTGTACATGGACACGGATAGTTTTATTCTTGATATTCAAACAGAAGATGTTTATCAAGATATTGCACAGCCTGAATTGTTTCAATACTTTGATACCAGTGAACATACAAGAATTCAACCCCACAACAAAAAGGTGCCTGGCAAGTTAAAAGATGAGACACTTGGTGATGTTATTGTGGAATTTGCTGGGTTAAGTGCCAAGATGTACAGTTTTAAAACATGTAGTGCTGTTGTCAAAAAGGCCAAGGGCATTGGCAGAGTAACTGTTGAAAAAGATCTCCAATTTGAAGATTATGAAAATTGCATCAAATCCCAGAGTTCAATCAGAACATCAGAAAATAGAATTCAGAGTGAGAATCACTTGCTGACTTCAAATATTGTAACAAAAGTGGCTCTGGATCCACATGATGACAAGAGATGCATTTTGTCATGTAACATACATACTCTACCTTGGGGGCATTGTGATTTGAAAAGTGGCAAACAATGCCCAATTACAGAGCATGATTTGAAATAAATAAACATGCCTATGAACTTATTTGGGTTCAAGAAACAGGCTGTTATGGAGCTGCCCACACCACAACCCTCTTCTGATATGCTGTCTAAACTGAGTGGCTTGTTAATTATTCATCTGAACAGCATATTTACAGATAATGATGATGAAACAGGCAAAACATTGTACATATTTAACAATAATTTAAATCATTACCAATTACCTGTAGGTGGGCAATTGCAATTTATTACAACCCCTGAGGGTGATGTCAAGATTTCAGTAGGGAGAAATATTTACAGAATTAAGCACTCAAACATGATTTCTGGCACTGTATATACTGTTTCTGCTGGTGACTGCTTGTATATTGAGGTCCCTGGATCCTATGACAAGCTTATACCCTTTTTTATAGAATTAAGAATCAGATATTCAATAATAAATAACCACTAAAACAAAAATGCCTAATGATATATTTGGCCATACAAGGCACGAAGATCACAGTGATGAGATTCTGATGCTTGATGTCAGAGTCAAGAAATTAAGAAGTGATTTACAAGCTTTGCAGACCACACTCAATGCCAGTCTTCAATTAGAAATTACAAATTTGCAATCACAATGCATGGACCCTCTTCTTAAAATTGATTCTGAACTCAAAGTGTTGCTTCAAAAATATACTGATTTGGCCACATTGGATAATTTTCAAAGTTTAGAAGAGGCTGTAGCAGCTCTTCAAGCCAAATTTAAGACCCAGGCCACTAATTCTGAGCAATTGAAACAACAATTGGAAGAGCAGATAAATAATGTCCAGACACAGCTCCAAACAATTGTCAAAAGCATAAAGTCACAAGAAGATTTTGATCTAGTGATTTCTACTCTAAAAGAACAGATTCAGTCACTCCAGATACCTAATCTGGACCCTCTGAACAATGCCATAGCCGAGGTTAAAGAAAAAATTGAGACACTTGAAAATTTTATGAACAACTTGCCATCTTCTGATGCTTTGAATGCAATAACTCGGAGTGTTGCGAACATTAAGCTGCAACTTGAGACATATGAAGATTTTGGAAAAATTCAAAGTTCCATAACCCATCTTGAAGGTACAATAGCAGCAGTGCAAAGTGATTTGGCAAATGTACTAGAATCCAGATTGCCTGGGATTGTAGATACTCTTGTCAGTGTCCAGCAACAAATCACAAAGCTTGAAAACCTCAACACTGAATCTGAATTATCTCATTTTCATCACTTGATAGATGATATCCAAACAAAACTTGAAATTTTACAACAATCAACACCCTCTCAGGCAGATATAGCCCTGCTCCAAAATGCTATGCAAAATGTGGCTGATGCCTCTGAATTACACAGTGTAAAATTGGCACTTGAATTTTTGCAGAATACTGTTTCAAATCTCCCTACATCACAGGAACTTAAAAATATTAAGAGGGCAGTGAATAGGATATTGAAATCAGAAGATATCAAGAATATCCAGGCAGAGATCAAACAACTTACTCAGACAGTGGCCACTCTGCCAACCAATCAACATATTAATGAACTGCATGCCCTGTTTGAGGATATCAGAAGACAGGTCCATGATCTTACTGCTCAAAATTCAAAATTGGCAGTTGTTGAAAATTTGCAACAAATTGTAGCCAATATCAAGCAACAGCTAGGGACCATGGAATCCAATCAAGCAAATGCTCTCTCTGTTTTTGCCACCCAGCTTCAAGAGATTGTGCAACAATACAAGAAACTTATTGTGGACATAAAAATCAAGCCAGGCCATGATGATGTTGTTAGAACGATCAATGAGCACCTTGAATCTGTAACAAGCAGATTGCTTACAGCAGAAAAAGAAATAACAGGCATAATCGAGAATCCAAAACATACAGTAATTCTTGAATTGTACAGCATCCCCAACAAAGAATATGATTCTCCATTTACACCAGGTGGCAAAATATATATGCTGTCCCCTGCACAATTTTATTACCAGTTTTTTGTTGGGGGCACATTGAGACCAATCAAGATCAAATATTGGCATCAGCCACAGGCACACCACTACCCTACATTATCAATAACAAATGCTGAGAACAAAGTAAAAATCACCAGTGTAGAATTGGAGGATTTTACAGATCCCAATACATTAGAAACAGCCTATACTGAAGATGATGGCACTTTGGAATTTAAAATACAAATAGGGGATAAATTATATTTAGAAAATCCTGCAGTCTCAGCTGCTGAACACCCCATAGTTGCAATATTCTTGTTTTCATATTATGTCTAGACAAATTATTGTTGATGAATTACACAGACAAGCCCGACATAATTTTAAGAGACTCCCAGTAGTCACAAAGGGCATAGATGATTTATGGCAGAGCGACTTGATTGAGTTGGCAAGTGGGCAGTTGAAAAACTTAGACAAAATCAACAAGGGCTACAAGTATCTACTCACTGTCATAGACACATTTTCAAAATTTGCCTGGGCTGTGCCACTCAAATCCAAGACTGGAAAATGTGTTACAGAAGCCTTCAGGACAATCATCAATCATACTGGAAGATCACCGCGCTATTTGCAAACAGATAATGGCAAAGAATTTTATAATTCAGTGTTTCAACAATTTATTAAAAGCCAGGCAATAAAACATTACTCGAGTTACAGTGATCTCAAAGCCTCAATTGTAGAGAGATTCAACAGAACCCTAAAAAATCTTATGTATAAACAATTTACACTTCAAGGTAATTATAAATGGCTTAATATTCTCCCAGAACTTCTACATAAATATAACAACTCGGTCCATTCCACAATCAACATGAAACCCTCCGAAGTAACTTCATCTGACGAGCAAAAATTGATCAGGACTGTTTATTATCCTAGATACCAGGCAACAACAAAAAGGGCCAAATTCAGGGTGGGTGATCAAGTAAGAATCAGCAAATATAAGCACTTATTCAAGAGAGGCTTTACAAGAAACTGGAGCACCGAATTATTTACAGTGGTTCAAGTTAAACCCGGGACCCTTAACACATATATAATAAAAGATCACCGAGGAGAAATTCTCAAAGGCAGGTTCTATGAACAAGAGCTCAGCAAAACTAAACAGCCTGACACATATCTCATAGAAAAAATCATCCGCAGAAAAGGCAACAAGTTACTTGTCAAATGGCTGGGTCATCCGGAAAACAGCTGGATCGATGCAAACAAAATAATAATATGAGCACCTGGGATGTTATAAAAAGGCTGCCAGAACCTGAACAACAGAATAAGATAAATGGAGTGCTGCTACCTGATAATATTAGGTGTCTTATTGTCGGGCCATCTGCTTGTGGTAAAACTACACTAATGGTTGATAATTTTTTATTGGCACCCAACTGGTTAGACTGGAAAAACAGGCACTTGTATATCTTCTCTAAGAGCTTGGAACAATTAAAATATCAGCAGCTGATGAAGCTATATGATGGATTGGATATAGCCACTTTTGAACCAGATGTTAAGCCACTTCATGAATGTCTCGATAATTCTGTTGTTGTGTTTGATGACGTTATACTGGATAATCAAAACAAGGTTAGAAATTTCTTTACACAGGGCCGGCACAAAAATATTGATTGCTTCTACCTGGCACAGACTTTTTCTAAAATACCGAAGCAGCTGATCCGAGACAACAGCAATTTTATATGTGTGTTTCATCAGGATCATACCAACCTCAAACACATACATGATGAATATGTAGGTGGGGACTTGAGCTACAATGATTTTTCCAAGTTTTGCAGCAGGTGCTGGAACCAGGACAGTTATGGGTTTGTCACAATTGATATGACAAGAACACCCAATAGTGGCAAATACAGAAATAAAATCAACGATTTTCTAGACGTTGAAACATATATAAATAACCATGAAACGACCAGTCATTGATGATCTTAAGTTAAGAGATTATCTTGTAAAAAGATTTAAGGGATGGAAATCAGAAAACCGTGGAATTTATGAAAAACACAAACAAGCAGAACAGCCTGTAATTGATGCTATTAATAATTTAGGTAAGAATATCAAAACTGTTACAGAGCAGAATCAAGATTTGATCACAGAGCTTGTGCCTGTAGCTGCTAGAAACATATTAGATTATCCATTCACCCCACTTTCTAGTATTCATACACCTAGTCCTGTTGCTCCTAGAAGAATTGAAGCTACTCAGGATCCTATTGAATTGGGTCTTCTTGCTCAAAAATATTTAACCACACCTAAAGACAATAAAGATGAGGTGTTTGGCTTATATGCCGACACAGAGCTTGATGGCAGCATTATTCATAGAATTGGCAATTTCAGAGTAACATTTATGGGAGATGATATAATTGTATATTCAGAATCTCGTCTCGGAGAAAAAGGTGGTTTTGTTAAATATCCCGGCACACCTGGGTTGTGGGAATTGATGACTAGGAAAAGGCCTGGCAGCTATACAGATCAAGATTATGAGGATTACAAAGAAATATTAATAAAATCAGATGCTCTATACCAGAACAATGATCCCACGCAAAAAAGAGTGAAGTCTAGCAGTGGAGCAAAATACAATAATTTAATCAAGCCCATATGGTCACAGATCAAGACTGGCAGTGGAATCAAACAATACAACACCCTGCCTAAAGAATTTGTGTGGGTTGATGATGTCAGGAAACTTGTAGACAGGTTATTGGTGATAGCTGGGGAGGAAAATGCTGGGAACCACAATTTTTACAATGAAAAGGTTGGAATTATGGACATGATAAGCACAAAATTGTCTAATTTTATAGTGAATGACCCTAAGGGGATTGGATATCTCATAAAAATTATTAATACTCTACCCCCCAAATTTTGGAATATTTCTGAGGGCCGGGGACTGGTTAATGACATTATAAACAAGCTGCCATTTGAACTACATATTCCAGGCTATCAGTATTGTGGTCCAGGCACAAAATTGGATCATAGATTAAACAGAGGGGATCCTGGTATTAATCTCCTAGATGCTGCTTGTAGAGACCATGACATAGCATACAACACACATTCTGATCTTGACAAGAGACATGTTGCAGACAAGAAATTAGAAGAGGCTGCATTTGGTAGATTTGTAAGCAAAGATGCTTCTTTGAGTGAGAGAATATCAGCGTTGGGAACCACCATAGCTATGAGCACCAAACAAAAACTGGGGTGGGGGTTGTGAACGTGTATATAATAAACCTACAATGAAGGCCAAGGGTGTTATGTATCAAATACCTTATGCAGGTCTCAAATCTCTTAAAACTATTGACAGTCTTTTAACCAAAAAGCAGCGGAAGAAAAAAAGCTCTTGTCTTGCAAAGGGACATGGTATGAAATTGTTGCTTAGTACCCCCCAATTAAAAAAATTACAGCAATCAAGAAAAAAATCACATGTGGGGGGATTCATATTTACCATCCCTGCCATCTTAGCTGCTCTCGGGGCAGTTGGGAGCTTGGCTGGGGGATCAGCTGCCATAGCAAAAACAGTAATAGATGCCAAGAAAAATAGGGCAGAATTAGATGAGCAGAGGCGCCATAACCTTGCCATGGAGAAAAAAGGCAAAGGTGTTATGAATAAGTTTAAAAAAAACAAGATCCGCTTACAAACCAAGATATTAAAGCTTTAATCAAGCCACTGGGCATCAAACATTTTAGAGGTGTGTACATGTCTGATTCTTTACCAGAACAACTACTCAACAAAGAGTGTGGCATTGTTAATTTGGATGAGTACAAAAATCAGGGTACTCACTGGATCTGTTATCTTAAATATTTAAACAATGAGGCATTTGTGTTTGATTCATTTGGAGGTGTTCCACCTGAAAATTTAGTAAAATATCTAAAATCAGCTAATCTTTATTACAATAATGCCCGTGTTCAAAACTTCAAAGATGTTAATTGCGGACATTTGTGTTTATCTGTTCTCAGATACATGTCTCAAATAAATAAACCATCAATTGAAAATTTTCAAAAAGCCTTGTGGTATTTAAAACATCATGGGGGTATTCCATCTCACCAGCCAAAATTCAATATTGAAACTCAAATTGCATGATGACATAGTGTATCCCAAAACAATAGCTCTCAGAGCATTTTATGGCATGTACTTAATCCCTAATATTACACACCACAACAACAAAATTGCAGTAGGGGATCAAAAAATTGTCATCACTCCAGGGCAATATAATCTGTCCACTCTAAATGCTCAATTACCCAGAGGTGTAGTGTTAAGTCAAAATTCTGTCACTCACAGAGTAGAAATTGTATCTGCTACAGAAACAGTGGATCTGGGTACTATAGGAGAGCTGCTAGGATTTGAGAACAACACAAAACTTGAAGCGGCCATCAAACATACTGCTATTAATATACCTAAATTCTTAGCCATAGAGACTCTGAATATTCACTGTAATGTGGCTGAGGGTATGATCACCAAATCAAATGGCATAGGCACTCACAAACAAACTGGCATTATTGCAACATTCAAACCTAATTCCGAATTCATGGAACCCATCATCTACAATCCATCCCCAACATTATATTTTCCTGTGTGCCATAATAGAATAGATAACATTGAATTGATGGTCACTAATGAAAAAGAAGAATTAGTTGATTTTGCTGGAGCCACAACAACTGCTATCATAGAGATTAACATTTAAATAAAAATACATACAATGGAAAATATTGAGAGTTATGAGCTACAATCATTCCCCCCAAACAGGAGGACATTTGCAAATTTAAATCAACCCAACACAGAGATAGAGGTTGATCTTGATGTAGGGGACGGCTTTATACACCCCCACAGAGCAGATCTATACATCAAATTTGATGTTGTAAAGCTCGATGGTACAGATTACCCTGCAAATTCAAATATAAGACTTGTAGATAATTTTGTACCGCATTTGTTCTCTGAAATTGAGATCAGAAAGCATGGTGTTGTTATAAACAGAATAGATTATCCCGGCATTACCTCCACAGCTTTGGCCACTCTAAAATTATCCAAAACCGAAGCTTCTTACTACAAAATAGGGGGATTTGAGGCTGGTGATAAAATATTATCCAAAAGCCACACTGTATTGTTCCCCATGCGCCTGTTGCCAGGATTCTTCTCAGATTACAAAGATATTATGTGGAAGGGTGGGTTAAGAATTACATTTAGAAGAGCTGCCAATGATAATAATGCTTTGATGAGGTATAGCACATTAAACTCTACAGGGGAAGCTCTGCCTAATACCTTACCTGATGCAGGCAAATGCATTATTCAGACTATGGAGCTAAGAATCCCTGTTGTTGAATATGAGGCCAGTTATGCTCTTAAATACAAAGCAGATATCCTAAAAAATCCCCAAATTCCTCTGCAATTTTACACATATCAATCTGTACAGAAGCCTGCCTCTGGCACATATTATGAATTTGATGCCACAAATTCATTCTCCAGCATACAATACGACATGCCTGATTTTGTAGTGGTACTGTTTCAGACTGGGAGACACAACAATCAGGAAAAAGATTCAAGTAAATTTGATAGCTGCAACATCAAGAACATATATCTTAAAAATGGCAGAAATGAGGTATTTCCTAGAGAAAATTATAATTTAGACATGTCCAAGGATGATTTTCTTAAATTATATGAAGCTTTTTCGGCTTTCAAGCGTGTCACTACTGGCAATACTGACATGTATTACACACCAGATGAATTCAAAGCACGGAGACCCATGTTTGTCATCAATGCTTCAAAAAGGAAACAAGTTGTGGTGAATGACAGGACAAACATTAAAATTATCTGTGAATTCCATGAGGCTTTACCTGAAGACACCATTTGTAGCGTTATTCTCATAGGTGAAAAATCATATGTTTATGATGTAAGAAATGAGAGGGTCACGGAGCAATTCTAGAAGAATTACATTGTTTTAATATTAGATAAACAAATTGAGCCTGGTGCCCAATTGAACTTAAACCAGAAATAAATATGTGTGTGTGTATGTGTATATGTGTGTGTGTGTGGCCTAGTTTTAAGTGTGGCCACAAGAGGGGCATATTTTTAACAAATTTATGGACAACAATCTCACAAAAGTGCCTTTTATAAGTGTAGCCTCATCAATCTGAGGGGGTCATACTTTCTCATGGAATCCATGAGGGCATTTTCACAAAAATCTTGAATTAGACAAGACTCCACACTTGAGCAAAAAGCTCATATGCTCATGTTAAGCTTGTTTTAAGTATAGCAAATCTGCTTGAGGGGGGGTTCATACTTTCTCGAGTTTATCCCACCGTAAATACAACTACTAATTTATGTTGGTGCCTCAGTATTAGACCTGAGCAAGCTGCACATGTTCGAGACGTACTACGACATATTACGTCCACA
Source organism: Lepisma saccharinum (assembly GCF_977018435.1). Lineage (NCBI taxonomy): Eukaryota > Metazoa > Arthropoda > Insecta > Zygentoma > Lepismatidae > Lepisma > Lepisma saccharinum. The sequence goes on along the minus strand of NC_139251.1, from coordinate 28,822,991 downwards.
TTATAGCCACAACATCTCGCTTCTCTACACGGACACGGACAGCTTGGTGTACCACGTCCACTCAGCCGATGCATACAGGGATATAGTCACGGAACCAGCTTTGCTTAACCTCTTCGACACCTCGGGCTATCCCCAGCCGAACCAGTACGGCATCCTGCCCCGCAACAAAAAAGTGCCTGGCAAACTCAAAGACGAGAAGGACGGTGATGTAATTCTCGAGTTTGCAGGTCTTCGCGCCAAGGCCTATGCCATCAAAGCCGAGGGCAGCGTTACCAAGAAGGCCAAGGGTGTCGGCAGACAGGTGGTTCGGGGGCATCTCGCATTCGAGGACTTTGTCGATTGCCTCAAGACCAGGTCGTCGGTTCTAAGAGCAGAACAGCGCATCCAGAGCGTCGACCATGTGTTGACCACAAACAAAGTTAGAAAAATTGCCCTGGATCCCAACGACGACAAGAGGTGCGTCCTCGAGTGTGGTATTCACACATTGCCGTGGGGGCACTATCGCTTAGCAGAAAGCAAAACCTGCAACATATGTCCATCTTCAACAGAAGATTCATAAAAACAAAACAAAACAAAAAAAAAAACACTTTGACTGTCATTACAAGAAACTTTGACCGTATTCTTAAATAACCAGCATGCCTATGAATTTGTTCGGTTTCAAAAAACAGATCATTATGGAAACCATACCAGATCATGAAGTCTTACCTTCCGTGTTACCTAAACTCAACGGTCTGTTGATCATTCACCTCAACAGCATTTGGACGAAACTGAATGACGATGTGGGCAAGATGTTTTATGTTTTTAATAACAATTTACATTTCTACGAAATTCCGATCGACGGGAAACTTCAAATCACCGTGAATCCGGAAAACGCAGGCGAAATCAAAATTTCTACCGGCAAGAACATTTTTCGAATCAAGCATGACAAGATGCTTTCTAACATTACGTACGATGTGTCTGCAGGAGATTACCTGTACGTGGAACTGCTCGGAGATTACGACAAACTTATTCCTCTCTTCGTAGAATTACGAATCGTCTATCCTATTATAAATAACCGTTAACCAAAAATGCCTAACGATATTTTCGGCAACACCAAGCGTGTAGACCATGCAGAAGAGATTCTCATGTTGGACATTCGAGTTAAGAAGTTGAGGACCGATTTGATCGCTTTGCAGGAAACCTTAAACAAAAGTTTAGAGTCGGAAATCGCTACGCTCCAAACGCAATGTCTCGACCCCATTCTGAAAATCGATTCCGAACTGAAGACGCTGATAAAAAATTATGTCGACGTACCTTCTTACGACAGCGTTCAAAATATACAGTTGAGCGTGGATTCGCTTCAAAATGATTTGGCCAAATTACAGCAATTTCAATCGAAAAATGAAGATTTGGAAAAATTGAAACTCGAAATCGAAGAACGAACTTCCGCAATAGAAAAGAATTTCTCCGAACTTCAAACCGTGGTGAACGATATAGACGCAGAACGCTTGCATGTCGTCGTTTCCAAATTACAAGAAGAATTCACCAGCACGTTGGAAGAAATTAAATCCAAGTTGCAGACTTTGGAAGATACCATGACGAACCTACCATCGTCGGACGAACTGCTGGTCATCGGTAAAAGCGTCGCGAACATAAAAATTCAATTGGAGGCCTATCAAGATTTCGAACACATTCAAACCACCATCGCTACGCTTCAGGCGTCCTTGGAATTGATCAACGAAGAAATTAAAAATATTCACGCTGAAGCGAGAGCGTTGACGAGCATTCAAGACACGTTAAGCACGGTTCAGCAGAAGATCGAATATTTAGAAAATTTAAACGTCGAAACGAATCTCGCTCATTTTCATCACGTACTGGACAACATACAGGGTGACTTGGAATCGTTACGGACGAGCGTGCCTTCGAGCGAAGATTTGGAAAAATTGAAAACGGCGGTGACGGCACTATCCGAATCGAGCGACATCAAAAGTTCATTGAGCGATCTCGAGAGTAGGGTGGCCAATCTCCCCACCTCCAAAGAATTGCACGCTTTGAAAAGAAACATATCTCGAATGCTGAAACGACTGGAAACGGAAACGGCGAACGTGGAAGAGATTCGAGACGAAATTAGTTCGCTGGTGTCGACGCTGCCCACTTCGCAGAGCGTTGCCGACCTTCACACGCAGTTTACAGAGATGCGAAGCATCGTGAACGATCTTACCGAGAAGAGCTCGAAATTGAATCAAATCGAGAACCTTCAGAACATCGTCGTCAACATCAGAGATCAAGTCGGAGTGCAGGAATCAACGCAGGAATCGACGCTGGCCTCTTTCGGTGCCAAGTTGCAAGAACTCAACGAAAACTACAAGCAGTTGAACGTGGAAGTGAAAATCAAACCGTCGTTTTCTGCCGTAACGGATGCCATAATCGAGCATTTGCTGCCCATCGAAAATAAACTCGGACAAGTTCACAGTAATCTGCTCGGCGTCGACACTAAATTCGCTAAACTGCATTCTCTGCAAGCCATCGAAATCAACAGCATTCCCAATCAACAAAGAATCTCCACCTTCGTCGAAGGTAACAAACTGTACATGTTACATCCTTATCATCCGTACTACAAGTTTCTCCTCGATGGCACGATTCAGATAAACGAATTTTCGTACTGGTCTCACGGTAGAAAAGCTAGCGTTCCCACCATGACCTTGATATCGAATCGTGGTGTCCAGAAAGCAGGAAACATTCCTCTGGCACGTTGGAACGAAACGCGCAACATATATGAAATACACGAAGACGAAGATCTCACCGTTTTCGACGTGAGTGCCGGCGATAAGCTGATCATTCAAAACACGAGCGAAGTGCCACCCTCTTTGAATCCCATCACGCTTGTGCTTCTCTTGAAACGTAATCTCTAAAAAAATGTCTAGGCAAGCCATCGTCGAAGAATTGCATAAACCTGCACGCCGTAACTACGAACGTTTGGCTGTGGTAACCAAGGGCATCGACGACCTCTGGCAAAGTGACCTCGTCGAAATGAGTAGCGGCAATTTGAAAAACGTGCATAAATTGAACAAGGGCAACAAGTACCTTCTCACCGTCATAGACACGTTTTCGAAATTCGCATGGGCTCTACCTTTGAAGGCGAAAACAGGAACATGCGTCACGGAAGCATTCAAATTAATTTTTCACGAAAGCGGTGGCAGACGACCACGGTTTCTGCAAACGGACAACGGTAAAGAATTTTACAACGCCGTATTCCAAAAGTTTATTCAAAAACACAAGATTCGACATTATTCGAGCTTCAGTCACATCAAAGCCAGCATCGTGGAAAGATTTAATCGAACCTTGAAAACACACATGTGGAAACGATTCACGCTTCGGGGAAATTACAAATGGGTCGACATCCTGCCGGAACTCGTCAACACCTATAATGATACGGTACACAAAACAATAGGCATGAAGCCAGCCGACGTTACCAAGTCCGACGAGCAGCGTTTAATTTCTACAGTTTACTGTCCAAAGTACACACCCACGACAAAAAAAGCTAAATACAAAATTGGAGACCGGGTGAGGATCAGCAAATTCAAACGCACCTTCGAGAAGGGATTCACAAAAAATTGGAGCACGGAACTCTTTACGGTGGTTCGAGTTTTACCTGGAAACCGACACACGTATATAATAAAAGATAGTAGCGGCGAGATTTTGAAAGGAAGATTTTACGAAGAGGAACTCTCTAAAACGAAACACCCCGACACGTACCTCATCGAGAAAGTATTGCGTAGGAAAGGTGACAAACTGTTTGTCAAATGGCTGGGACTTCCGGAAAAAAGTTGGATCGACGCGGACGAAGTGATCTTGTGAGTGCGTGGAAGGTGGTGAAGCGTCTACCGGATCCAGAAAGTCAAACGAGAAAAAAAAAGAACGGCGAGTTGCTTCCCGACAGCATCCGCTGTCTGATCGTAGGTCCTTCGGGGTGTGGGAAAACGACACTGCTCGTGGACAATTTTCTCCTCGCACCGAATTGGTTAGATTGGAAGAACAGGCACCTGTACGTGTTCTCGAAAAGTTTGGAGCAATCCAAATATCAGCAACTGATGAAACTGTACGATGGTCTGGACATTGCAACGTTCGCTTCGGAAATAAAACCACTCGACGATTGTCGTGAAAATTCAGTCGTCGTGTTCGACGACGCCATCCTGGAAAATCAAAATGAAATTCGCAACTTTTTCACGCAAGGTCGTCACAAAGGAATGGATTGTTTCTACCTAGCTCAAACGTTTTCCAAAATTCCAAAACAGTTAGTGCGCGACAACGCTAATTTCATATGTTTGTTTCGTCAAGATCACACCAACCTCAAGCACGCGTACGATGACTACGTAGGCGGAGACATGAACTACAATCAATTTTCGGAACGCTGCTGCTCTACTTGCTGGAACGGTGACGATTTCGGATTTGTGACGATCGACATGACGAGGAAACCCAACGACGGAAAATACAGAAACAAAATCAACGACTTTCTAAACGTTGCAACGTTGTGAGAAACGACGTATATAAATAACATCATGACGAAACGAAAAATCGAAGACGAAAATCTCAAGTTGCGAAAATACCTCGCGAAACGCTTCAAAGGTTGGAAATCCGAGAATCGCGGATTCTACGAAGAGAAGAAACGTCAGGATCAACCCGTGATCGATGCCATCAGCGGTCTAGGTAAAGAAATTAAAAGTGTCACGGAACAAAATAAAAATTTGATTAATGAACTCGTACCGCTCGCAGCTAAAAGTTACGCCGTACCCACGCCCATTTCGAGCATTCCTTCGACGCCGTTCGAACTGAAGGATGCACCGGCACGACGTCGAGCCATAGGCAGCACGTCGTCTTCGGATAAAATCGAGTTGGGACCTTTGGCACGAGACTACCTGAGTACGGGGAAATTCGACAAGGATGAAGTGTTCGGATTGTATCCCAGCATGGAAACCAGCGAAGGCGGCGGTGTGGTGTGGAAGATTGGGAAATCGAAGGTGACCTTCGAAGGCAACGACATTAAAGTCAATTTAGGCGACAAGGATAGTTGGACCAGGTATCCGGGTACGGTGGGACTGTGGGAACTCGTCGCCAAAAAGCAGCCGAAAGATTACACCGACGAAGATTATCAGAGTTACAAGGAAATTCTGATCATGACGGATGCCTTGTACCAGAACAACGACGCCTCGCAGAATAGGGTGAAATCGAGCAGCGGCGAGAAGTACAGGAATCTCATCAAACCGATTTGGAACCAGGTCAAAACAGGCAGCGGCGTCAAACGCTACAACACGTTACCCAAAGAATTCGTTTGGGTGGACGACGTTAGGAAACTCGTGGACCCATTGTTGGTGATAGCCGGCGAAGAGAATGCAGGCAACCGTAATTTCTACAACGAGAAGGTTGGCATCGTGGACATGATCAGCACGAAACTTTCCAACTTCATCGTGAACGACGACAAGGGCATAGGTTACCTGATCAAAATCATCAACACGCTGCCTCCGAAATTTTGGAACGTGGCCGAAGGAAAGGGACTCGTGAACGACATCATCAACAAGTTACCTTTCGAGATGCATCTACCTGGCTACCAGTACTGTGGACCGGGTACCAAACTCGAGAAAAGATTGGAGAGAGGAGACAAGGGTGTGAATCCGTTGGACGCGGCATGCAAAGATCACGACATCGCCTACAACACCACGCAGACGGATCTGAATGCACGTCACGAAGCAGACAGAAAGTTAGAGCACGCAGCTTTCGAAAGGTTCGTGAGCAGAGACGCATCGCTGGGTGAACGGGTCGCCGCACTAGGCACCACCATCGCCATGAACACGAAACAAAAATTGGGGTGGGGTATATAAATAACATACAGTAAAAAAAAAAACAACATGGCTTGCATAACCGATTTGCCACCCGAGCTACTATCTAAAATATTCAAGAAAGTAGTTAACGGAGATGTTAATAAACTTGTAATCATAGCAAGAACGACGCCGGAATTTCGCATCCCTTGTGAAATGGTTCTCAAGGACCTTCTTCGGGAGATCAGCGGCCTGAGGTGCGGTGATCTCAACATTCTGTTTTCGGCTGCAGGGGAGAAATTGAACGATAGGTCGGACGAACTGTACGAGGCAAGGCAGGGAAGAAGACGGTATACTGATGATTGGTACAAGTCTATGCAGGAGACGGAAGATATCACTACGCACATCCTCGCGTTTTCCGAAGTACGAACTTTCTTCCTCTGTTAAAAAAATAATAATATATATACGTGTCAAAAAAAAAAACTTGATATATAAATAACACACATCGTGAAAAAAATAATCTTCGGTATATATAAATAACACACATCGTGAAAAACAATTAAATTTCTCTCTAACACTCTGAAATTTTTTTTGATATGACGACCGAAAAAATAAGTGATCTCCAAGCATTAAAACAAATGCTAAATTTGTCAGTCGAGTATGTAAAAATTCAGGAATTGGAAGTCGACAAACCTTACACGATAACTTCCGGTTCAATCGTTTCTACCCAGTATGGTCCCAAGATACGCCTGTTGCTCAACGCACAATACAGTCTATTTTTACCAGATCGATACGCTAACATGTTATCCGACGAGAAGCTATCTATTTTAATCGAGAACAAAACTCGAATCGTGTACAAGGGGACAAAGGAACTTCTTGGCAAGAAAACAAAGCACGTAATAGAATTTGTGTAACGACTGCGAGGCCTTGAAAATATATAAATAACATACCGTAAAAAAACTACACAAGAAAAAATCTCAGAATATATATATATAAATAACATACCGTGAAAATAACACATAGAGCATCAACATGAAGCCCAAGGGTGTCGTGTACCAGATACCATACTCCAATCTAAAAAATCTAGGTGCCCTCGATGGGTTACTCACCAAGAAACAACGCGAGAAGAAACGTTCTTGCTTGTCGAAAGGACACGGAATGAAATTACTTCTCAGCACACCTCAATTGAAAAGATTGCAGCGTTCGCGGAAACAGCAAAAGATCGGAGGTTTCATATTCAGCATCCCGGCCATCCTGGCAGCATTGGGGGCCGTTGGAAGTTTGGCCGGCGGAAGCGCCGCCATCGCGAAAACCGTCATCGACTCAAAGAAGAACAAGGCCGAGTTGGAAGAACAGAAACGTCACAACCTGGCCATGGAGAAGAAGGGGAAGGGCGTGATGAGAAAGTTTAAAAAAAAGAAACAGAAGCACTCACCAACCGAGACATTGAATCTCTGATCGAACCGTTACAAATCAAACACTTCAGAGGAGTTTTCATGTCCGACTCGTTACCTTCAACCGTCAAAAGAAGAGAATGCGGAGTAGTCAACTTGGACGGTCAAGAAAATCCAGGCACGCATTGGATATGTTACCACAAAAATAATGATAAAGCATTCGTTTTCGATTCTTTCGGAGGTGTTCCACCTGCAAATTTAATTCATTATCTGAAAACGAACAAAACCTCTATATACTACAACGACGAACGCATTCAAGATTTCGGAGACGTGAACTGCGGTCATCTCTGCCTCTCCGTGCTCGCGTTTCTCTCTAAAATAAATAACCCTACGATCGAGGATTTCCAGAAAGCATTGTGGAACCTCAAACAGCATCACTAGGATGGGCGTGTTCCATCTTACGAGCGAATCTTCGATCTTGAAACTCACGCTGCACGACGACATCGTCTATCCTAAATCCGTGGCTCTGCGTGCATTCTACAGCATGTACCTCATACCCAATGTTACGCAGCACAACAACAAAATTAGCGTCGGAAGCGAACACATCGTCGTCACGCCAGGACAATACAATCTTTCCACTTTGCAAGCTCAATTACCCAAAGGCACATACCTTTCTCAAAATTCGGTCACGCACAGAGTGGAAATCCTATCCGCGACGGAGACCGTGGACCTGGGCACCATGGGAGAACTTTTAGGTTTCGAGAACGACACCAAACTCGAAGCTGGCATCAAGCACGTGGCAACCAACATTCCTAAATTTTTGGCCATAGAGACTTTGAACGTACACTGTAACGTGGCCGAAGGTATGATCACGAAATCCTCGGACGGATTATTAGGAAGTCACAAGCAGACGGGAATCATAGCCACTTTCAAACCAAGTTCCGAGTTCATGGAACCGATCATCTACACGCCCTCTTCGCCGATCTATTTTCCAGTATGTCGCAACCGCATAGACGACATAGAGTTGGTGGTGACGAACGAGAAAGGAGACGTGGTGGATTTCGCAGGTGCCACTACGACGGCCATCGTGGAGATCAACGTATAATAAATAACCATACATGTAAAATGGAGCAAATCGAAAGTTACGAATTGCAATCTTTCCCTCCCAACCGTCGCACGTTCGCCAATCTCAACGAGGCGAACAGGGAGATCGAATACGATGTGGACGTAGGCGATGGGTTCGTTCATCCTCACAGAGCGGACCTCTACCTTCAATTCGACGTGGTGAAGAAGGAAAGCGGAGACGCGTTTCCACCCAATGCCAATTTGAAACTCGTGGACAACTTCGTGCCTCACCTGTTCTCGCAGGTGGAGGTGAGGAAACACAACACCGTCATCGACAGAATAGATTATCCAGGCATCACGTCGACGGCAGTGGGAACGTTGAAATTATCCAAAACGGACGCAGCATACTATCAAGCGGGAGGATTCGAAGCCGGGACCAAAATATCGACGAGAAGTCACACGGTGCTCTTTCCCATGCGTCTGCTGCCCGGTTTCTTCTCCGACTACAAGGAGATCATGTGGAAGGGAGGACTGCGTGTTACGTTTCGAAGAGCTGCCAACGACAACGACGCACTGATGCGATACACCAACTTGAACGCCGACGGCACGCCGATAGCCAACACTTTACCCGAAGCAGCCAAGTGCGTCATCCGGAGCATGGAATTGAGAATGCCGGTGGTGGAATACGAAACAAACTACGCCCTCAAGTACAAAGCGGAGATCTTGAAAAGTCCGCAGGTGGCGATTCACTTTCACGGTTACCAGTGCGTGCAGAAGATGGCGTCGGGAAGTCACATGGAATTCGACGTGACGACGCAGTTCAACAACATACAGTTCGACATGCCAGATTTCGTCGTAGTGCTCTTTCAGACCGGGCGCGATAAAAATCAGGAAAAAGATTCCAGCAAGTTCGACGACTGCAAGATCAAGAACGTTCACCTCAAAAATGGACGCAACGAAGTGTTCCCGCGCGAGAATTACAACCTCGACGTGACCAAAGACGATTACCTCAAACTTTACGAAGCTTACACAGCTTACAAACGCGTGACCGAGGGAAGCGTGGACATGTACTACACGCCCAGCGAGTTCAAAATCCGCAGGCCGATGTTCGTCATCAACACATCTAAGAGAAAGAAGGTTGTGGTCAACGATCGAACCAACATCAAGATCGTCTGCGAGTTCCACGATGCCTTGCCCGAGGATACCCTATGCAGTGTCATCCTGATTGCAGAGAAGTCCTTCGCCTACGACGTGAAGAACGAGAGGGTTACAGAGCAGTTTTAACAAGTTTTTAACATCTTTTCTTGCACAATAAGAAATTTTCTGCACTAGCACAATCAGTTACAATGGCACAATACGAATTTCACTAGTTCAGATCAGTTACAATATCTTTTTGCACTATAGCACGAGACAATCAGAAAATTTGCACAAAAAAAAAATTTGTTGTTGTTTTTACACGTGAAAATTAACAATAAAAATTTTTTTATCGTTTCAGATGCTGTCGAAACATCAAAAACACATACACACACTAAAAAAATAAGCATGCAACTTTATTTGTAACACACACATACATTCTCCATCTTCATCAAGAAAATATTATAATAAACATAATTATTTTTATCTATCTCACAATAAAACTCTATATCCAAAAATATCACAACATCAAATAACACTAGAGTCGTTAGTACACGTTGCATGCATTACGGAGGTCCTCTGTAGGGTTTCATGGAAGTTTGGGGGGAAAAAAAAACACGTGAAACTCTACAGAGGTGCGGTAATCTATAACCGCAGCCATTAGAAAACTTTTACATTTTTGGTTGGGCACCACGCACCCTGGCGAGGTTATAGGGGCCAGGCATCCTAAAAACAACAATTATTATTTTGTTTGTTTGTTTGTGTTACAATACATATGCCCGCGCGCGCGCGTGTGTGTGTGTGTGTGTGTGCGTGTGTGTGTGTGTGCGTGTATGTGGTACATCGTTCCCCCCGAGAGAGAGAGGTTTACAAAGGTTACGATATACAAACATTGGCCCCCCGGGAGTTGGAAAATTACGATATGGCGCATTCGCTCATTACTGTTGTCAGCTATAAGTTTTTCTCTCTCTCTAGCCTCTTGCCAACTAAAAAAAAGTGTAGGTAGGAGTTGGTAACACCGCGAGAAAATAGAGATCATGCCTTACAAGAAAAAACCATTAAGGCGATTTTTATTTGATGACGTTGAACCCGTGCAGTGTTCCCACCCATCCATCTTTCTCTCTTTTACGGCAGTGCCGGCTCTCTTTGTTTAGTATATGTAGGTTACCAAAAATTGCTTGATGCACTGTAACTCAAGCCTCAAGCAAAATTGCCAGCCCCTTGCTTTAGGTTAGGTTAGACAAGAAAAGCTGTAGGTAGGCTGTCGGCTGTTTAACTCTTCCCTCTCTCTCTTCTCTCTCTTTTTTGTAAAAAGCTATGGCAAAAGTACCAGTAGGTTGGCAACCTTGCTTTAGGTTACGTTAGACCAAAAACCTTGGTGATTTTTTTCGAGTAAGATGTTGGTAATACTGTGTCCGAAAATAGGGGGGGGGGTTATGCCTTACAAGAGCAAACCATCAAAACAAGCCCCACCGAGCTTTACTTTCGGGTGTAGTGTTGCCAACACTGCGAGAAAAAAATTGCCTGCTTCTTGCTTTAGGTTACGTTACCCCAAAAACCTTGGTGATTTTTTTTGAGTGAGAAGCTGGTAACACTGCGAGAAAAAGGTTGCCAGCTCCTTGTTTTAGGTTAGGTTACCCCAAAAACCTTGGTGATTTTTTCAAGTAAGGAGCTAGCAATACTGCGCCATCAAATAGAGCTCATGCCTTACGAGAGAAATCCATTAAGGCGAGCTCACCACTTCAGCTCACCACAAGAGGGCGCAGAACTCTCTAAACTGGACTACTCCCTTCTGCTGAAATAAACTCTCAAGTACCACCTCAGGTTTTCGTTTTAATAGAAAAAGAAATTTATCACATAGTTCTAAGACATTTTATATTAAAGAACAAAATCAAATATTTCGTTTAAATTATTTAACAACCTGCGCCATCTCTCCTCACGCGTTTAAACTAATTAGAATATTCTTATAATGTGTATCAGCAGCAGGGGCGTCGCCACTGGGTGGGCGAAGGTGGGCTCTAGCTGACCTTAAAATAGTCAGAGCCCACCCACAAGCTCGACTGCGGGGCGGCATGGGTTCGAGTCCTTCTGGGTTCAGTCTCTGGGTTCTCGGCCTGTGTATAGGACCGATGGCAACCCACCATCGTGAGGAAATTGGGGAGCTACGAGTGAGTAGCGTAACACGGTCTGAGGATTGACCCCACGTCACCCCATTACTGGTTAAAGATCTCCACACCTCTAGATAGGATTGTGCGAGGGAGACTGGCAGTCTGGAATAGACTAAAGCCCTTTTAGGGCTGTCGAGCCACGAATTATTAGTATTATCTTAAAGTAACAAACTAGTAAATAATTATAGTATAACGAACACAAAGCTGCCTTAACAATTGACTAACATAACTCAGTTTCACTTCAAAAGTGAAGAACGTTTCTAGATTCTCCACTAGGTTGGTTTCCTTTTATTACGTGCGTTAAAATAATCAAATTAAACTTTTAGCACATGTAAAAATAATGAGTAAACCTACAAAAATAGGAAAAATTTATTGGATAAATTTGTTCAAAGTGGTTATTCCAGAATTCCTTCCGGTAACTGTGACAAAATGAGTTGTTTTTTTTAATGTTATCAGTTGAATAAAATTTTTCAATTATTACGTGTACTAATAGAAAAAAACGGAACGTTAAGACAAAACTTGCATAAAAGAAAGTCTGGATAAGAAATGAAATGAAAGAACTGTTAGGTTTACACGGGATGTTTATCACTTTTACTGGTAGGAGTGGGACAACGCACTTTCTGCAAATAAAATAATTTAGTTCTGAGTGGCTACTTACTAGAAATTCAACTGTTTTTATATATTATTCCATATTTTCTATATTTTGGAGACGCCCGTAATTGCCGTAAATCACAGGCATGCGCAGACCTTCTGATTAAGGGGGCAAAAGCCTTGATGAAAGTTCAGTCGGAGAAAGAAAACCTCATTCTATCTCACTGTTTTATTGTATTGATGGGTACTAATCAGGGGCGTTTGTAGTGTGTGTCCGGACCCACCGAACATCACTCTATTAGAACAACTCCAGCTTCCGTGACACAAAAGTTCTCTGTTTTAATCCCCCTAAATTTTTCTTCTCTGTGGTTCAGACTAATTTACATATAAACATGATTTCGTACAGTAGGTTCAAAACAACTGCACATAATTTATTAATTTCCAATGTGACCAATTTATTCCACATGCGTGTAACACAACCAGGCTAACTAATAGAATGCGTGAGTCTTAATAACAAGTAATTTGCTGCAGAACGAAGTGAGATAGTCTAATTGCATAGGAAATAGACCCGCCGTAGTTGCTTGGAAGTTTCGATAGCTTAATACACTTTATTTTCTAAAGAAAATAATATTGTTTAATAACAGTAATAACATTTATCTACACTAAATTTCTAAGTGAGAGTATTAGCAGGGGCAACTGCCCCCTTGCCCCCCGTGCGCACGCATATGCCGTAAATCCATCTATGATTGGTGGGCGTCTTGCCTGACGTGCGCAGGATTTTCTTTCGGAGAGGGGGCTGGACAGGAGCGGCAAAAGATTTTTGGCGCCCTCTACTTTCAACCCTGCCCTCATCTTTCTACCTTGGTCCTCCTACTATCCACTTTCCTCCAATAAAAAACATGATCATGTTACATATTGACTGCTTTAATAACAAAAAACAGTAGTCTCATTTTTAAAATACTGAGTGTTACTGTTACAGAACACGTCTGTTGTAGGTATGTGCTTATTCAATACCTACATAATGACATCAAAATAACAGTAATCTCAGCTTAAATTGCTACATGATATTTGCAATATACTTATTATGTTATGCAGAAGTAACTTAATTAGTTCTTGTCAACAATAAATACAAGTCCTTTCAGAAGAAATAGCCATGTACCCGGTGAAGGCACATAGTGGTGTAGGTACAGTCCCGATTAGCCTTTCTGTGCATAAAGTGGACTTACAAATACATTCAAATAAACAAACAAGTAGCCATGCTTATGTAATCACAAATAAGGTTTTTGGTGCTAATCAAGGGGTCCGGTTTGGCGCCCTCTGATTTCTCAAATGTAATAGTCATTTAGAAAAATAGTTCTGAACACTTTTTTGGGGGGGCTTTTCGATTCTGCCCTCCACCAAAAGTTAGACCCCAAATTACGTCCATGTTAATTTGGCCCCGAAAATTTTAGTCAACAAAGATGTTTGCAAGCTAATAATGCTGTATTTTTAGTGTTTCTGAAAGTTTTTAGCACATCTTGCAAGGTAGGAAGATAGGACACGTAGAAAGTAAAAATTCAGTAGCATGCAATGTTCATTGGTTTCAAAATCTGCACTCGCCTCCCCTCATATTAATACATGAGATGTAAGATGAACGCAAAATCTCTTCATGTGTTTATTTACTGTTGGTACGCATACAAACATAGGCGTAACTTTGCGGGGGCAAGGGAGGCGCTTGCCCCCCAACATTTTCAGGCTACTAAATTTAAAAGTTAATGATACTTTGGAACTTGAGTAGCAAAGTATTGAAGTGTATTTTTTATGATTGTGCTAATGTAAGCTATGCAGAAAAATAGCTCTGGACGCTATTTTAATGGGATGGAAAACTTATTAATTCTGCCCCTCTCCAAGTTAAGTTCCAAGTATGATTATGCCCCCCCTTAAAGTCAAGTCTCTAGTTTGATTCTGCCCCCTCAAAAGTTAAGTCCCAAGTTTGATTCTGCCCCGCAAGTTAAGTCCCAAGTTGGATTTTGTCTCATCCCCACAAAGTTAAGACCCAAGTTCGATTTTGCCACCCCCCAAAGTTACGCCCATGCATACAAGTAATGAAAATATAATGTGTGTGATTAATGTAGGTGATCCATACGTGTCCAGAACAATTCAGCGACACGACATTCATGAGATATACGTAGGTAAAGAAAAATTGCAGACAGTAAGAAAAGCTGGATAATAGATGTTAAAAGCAGGCATACAGCAAAGTTTGGATTTCCCCATTTCCTAACATATACAGAAGCAAACAACAATTATTGTACCTTTAATCTTCCTCTTACAAAGAAGTAGGAATTTCCTTTTGAAGTATGTCACCTTGTCTGATAGTTGCAGGATTTCCTTCTACCTTATATAGATACATACAGTCTGTGTAAAATATCAGAAAAGTATGCCAATTTCTGTACAATGGCACTATCAAATAGGGTTTTTAGAATTTCGCAAGGATTTCTTCTACAAGGTACAGTACCAGTGCAGATTCTGTCTCAGTACAAAAGCACGGGGAATTGCATTGCCGATGGACAACCAAAGTGAGTTGGAGTAATACAGAAGACGATATTGATTTTTTTATGGTATAAACACATTTCAAGCTTTCAGAAAGAAGCAATATTTTTTGGGATGTGCTCGCGCCTCCCCGCCGAAAGTTCGGCACCTCCCCAAGGAGGCGCGCCTCACAGTTTGAACACCACTGGTCTAGTGCTTTTATCTATTACTTATTCTAATTTCTAACACTACGTTAGTGCGTATCCAGAGTACACTTCTTCTCTCGTCTTCAGGTAAACATTTTTTTCTTACGGTGGTAAGGATCGAATCTGTATCAGACTTGTGATCCAGGACGCTAACCAACTACTCCACGGATCCTGATTTGATGGCGGGGGGAGGGTGTGTAAGGTCAGTTTTAGGGGGACATGACAGGCTGAATTTACGAGTAAAATTACTTTAAATTGGGACCCCATTCTCTGTTCCCTTCACGATTATAGATCAACGCCGGAATTTGAAATCTTACACAGGAATCGTACACACGAATTACTAAATGCAAATAAAGACCTAGTTAATTAACTGTGCGAATTAAGCCTTTTGCTTTCGGGGGGAGGGGACGTCCGCTCAGTGATTTTATTTTGGGAGGTAGGCTTTTTCTTGGGGGGTGCAAATTTGTATATGTTACCAGTCAGTAACTAATCTATTGCCTGCCGGTTCTACGTATCTTAGAACATTGGTTCTAACCTAGGGCATTAAATCTTGTGATAACATTTAAATAGTGGCGGTGATTGGATGCCCAAAATGGGGGGCGGGGGGCAGTTTACTTTCTCTTGATAGACAAGGCTCAGCATTAAGAAGCCACAATGCAGGGCCAAAAGATGGCAAAAAATGGGGGGATTGACAAGTCCTCCCCGCGCCCTCCTAATCGTCGCCACTGCATTTAAACGTAATTTAGAGACACTTATCTACATATATTTACATTCTAAAAAAACCAAACTCTTTCACAATAGGAGCCAGTACACCGAAAACTGTACCAAATTGCTATAGCCAAGTTCATATTTAATGTCTATCTAATCTAGCTACAGGTTTCTTGTGAATACTCGTTAATATCAGCAACATGCCATAAAAACAAGTGGAAAACAGCCTGCTGTTATCCCGGCTCGGTGAGATTTGCCAGTTGCGGAATGGTGTCCTTTTTTAATCCACAAGGCTGCATACTTTTAGGCAGGGGAATCTGTGATGGCTGGATCATCAATTAATTTTCATTGAGAAGGATATAAACATCCCATCCCTGGCAGAAAATGAAAATAATTTTCTTTTGTCGGGGATAATGTTTGTTTGTGGTGGGGAAATCTGCGGTATCCCTCTCGTTAATTCGCACACTTAGTTTATCAGCAAAACCAGGCCCGTAGCCAGAACTTTATTTGGGGAGAGGGGCCTCATCCCTTATCAGCGCAGGGATCGCCACAAATATTTTTAGAGGATTTCAGGCCGTAGATAAAAGTTCATTAGAACAAATAATAATGACAACAATAGATAATTGTTATTTTACATTACAAGTTATTACTAATGTACCAATTTCAATCCAAATTTATTGTTACTATTATATAAATGGAGAGATTTTGCTACTCGATCCACCGTATCAGTGAATATCTAACACAATTGTACATTATTTTTCTTATAATTTTAGCGTTGTTGCCTTGTAATCAAGAGGTGGAGGCACATGACACAGTGGTTCTGATCCCATTTTAGACTGTAGGTCCAGTCCCCATTAGCTTTTCTGTGCATGAAGTGGACTTAAAATACAAATCAATTCAATTAAATTTTCTTATATTTTGCACAGTTGGTGTACTGAAAATCATAGTTATTGTATTTTGTTATTGACTTTTACGTGAAAAAAGGCTTCAACAGTTAATGGAAAATTTTACTCAAAGTTTATATTCTGTGACCTCTCACAAATAAAACTATAAGTTTTGGTGAGCTGTAGATCCATTTATTCTTTGGATTAAAGGGTAGAATATAAATATATAACAGGATTCCTCTATTCTACACTAAACGTTTTTCAATATAATGCAGTTTTTACTGTGGTTATAACTTTATTTCTGTCATTAACAATAAAAATAACATTTAATTTAAAAATTTGTAGGATTTCGGGGGGGGCTTCAGCCCCCTTAGCCCTCCCCCTGGCTACGTGCCTGAGCAAAACTAAATGTCTCAACTTGAGAGTTGAAACCAGATTTATAATATTCAACCACAAGTTTCATTACAAAGTATGAAAATATACAATGTTATCCCTCTATATTCTCTATCCGTTTGGCAGTTGTTTGTTGTAGAGACTGCCAATTTCTTCACTTATGCACGTCACGCGTCAGCGACATCTGTCTTTATCCTTTGGAAAGTCACCATCCTGCAATTCTGTTACGAAACTGGGTCACGGAGACCTTTTCAGCTTTCTTTTATTTCCACCGAGCATTTTGTTGCTAGCTGTGACGTCAGCGCGACGGTTACGAAATTAACCTTTCCTTCTTCCATCCACATTTGAATTGCGGTGGAGGTGGTTCTCTCTACTCACAATAGAGCGCAGCACTGAACTCTCTGACGCAACGGCAACTTTGGAAGATAGCTCCTCTGCTGGAAGCAGCTTGAAGTTTAGAGCAAATATGGTTAGTTTTCTGAACTTCGACTGGGAGGTATATACAGTTGAGAGCTGAGAAGACTGCGAGTGCGGGGTGAGGTTCGGGGGTGAACGGGGAGGAAGTTTGGGGAGGGAAGCTTCGACTTGGTGTTCAATTTTTCAGTGTTGCCAGACATACAGAAATTCCTGTAGGAAAGGGTGAGAATCTAATAATGGAATCGGGACTCTCCGGTTGCTCACATCTTTCCCGAGGGACGAGCGTGTTAGGTGCTCTCGCGAAGAAGCATTAACAAGACGCTAGGAAATACACAAAAAGCACACACCCTTACTTTCTTAGTCACGTTGGAAGCAGATTGCTTTAATTTGTGAAGTTTTACTAATTGTTGCCTCAACGTTTATTGCTAATTTGAACATTCTTCACTTTATGTAATAAACGATTGCATTGTTTCTTTACTTGTTCTTCAGCACATTTTAATTTCTTTTTCACAGTTTCAACTCACTATTATTCTTGGAGATTGGGTATATTGAGTATATTTCCAGTACTCAAAGTCTCTGAATTATTGTGTGCCATGCAAATTCTTTTGCAAGAAGATAACTCTTCAAGTTTTCCACTGCTCGCTTTCAAATCTTGACGTTTATTGTCACGTTCACTTCGATGAATTATGTAATTTGGCTGTTGCACACTACAATTCACCGCACAACCAGGTAAGTTTAAACTTGGTTCAGCGTTTTTATTAAGCTGCGTTCTACAGGCATTGCTCAGCAGTTCTGCTTTTAAGTTTCGTTCGTAATCGGCATCCAGAAAATGCGATGAGCACACTGTGGCTGTTTTGATATTAACAGGATCTAATCTCTTACACTTTGAAACCCACATCTTGCACATAATCGGATCCTTTGGGACGGTGTCGGGAAAAATGCGCCCGGGAAAATTGCGCTCTCGCAATAAAAGTGGGAAAAATGCGCCCTCTCAATAGTAACCACAATGAAGAGTGGGAAAAATGCGCCCAGCACACACAACCTTCACCAACATTATAATATGTTGATTAAAACAACCTTTACGCAGCTTCCCCTCACACTTAACACAGGCTTGGGACTGTCAGGAAAGATAATTTTGTTTTTAAAGTACAGTAAAAATATTAATTTTTCTGGCGTGTTTAGAAGCTGGAGATGATGTCTGTTGTCATAATTTTTTTTAAATTTTACTTATGTAATTTTTATTAAATATGTTGTAATTTTTATTTTATTTCATTAAAGTTTTTATTTACATTTGTATTTCCATTTCTTGTGACGATCTTTTACTCCATTTTTTGGGTGTACGCCAGACTTCTCAGGCACTTGGTAAGGTCCTTGGGTGTGCTTGTTTTGTGAGTATGTAAAATTTTGGTAATCTGTTCATCCAGTTTTATGTACGTTCGTTTCCTCTTCGTTCCTTCCAAACCGATGCTAGCCCTGTCATATTTGTATCCGCTGTATTCCGCTTCCTGCTTCAGCGTCTTCAGAAGGGTGTAGAAGTTGGGATGAAGTCGAACTTTCTCCTGCAGCTTATTGTTCCACCCTTCGACAGCATTGTTCGTGCGGTGCTTTGCATCTCCACAGTGCCACACATCAACTGGTAGATTTGGGTTTTGCAGCCATTGTTGCACAAAGTAGTCAAGAAACGCTGTCAGTTTCTCTCCTGCTGACTGGTCATATGTGCTGGGCGCATTTTTCCCACTTTCTAATGTGGTTACTCTTGGGAGGGCGCATTTTTCCCACTTTTATTGCGAGAGCGCATTTTTCCCGGGCGCAATTTTCCCTGATTCTTTGGGACATGGCCACAGGCAGGAAAAATGTTGGGGAGGGGGTTCACTCTTAATTTTTTCCATGGGCGTCGCATAATCTTTAGTCATAAAAATTATGTTGTTTGACCATTCATATGAAACTTAATTTTTGGAATTTTGAAAACTGTGGAAAGCAGTAATTCTTTGGTTTAAATGGTACCTGCATTGTAACCTCAATTTTTATATCTAACGCTGTTTTTCTTCGGAACAGCACTGGAAAGAGGACAGCAGAAGTGAAAATGAAGGGGTCGCGGGTGGGCTGTGATTCTGAGAATGAAACCCGTTTCGCTCAAATTTCAGAATTCAAAATGTTTGAAAATTTCAACTCGATCATTTCAGAATTGTGTCTCTGTTGTATTTTGTGCAACTGCGAATATTTTTTTAAAAATATGTTACAAATTTTAGTTTCTGAACTCGCATTAATCCAACATGCCAGAAGTTTCGGTAGGGGGATGGGGCTTGAACCCTAACCCCCCCCCCCCTAAATACGGTCATCCTTTGGGAGCAAATAGCGTACACCTACTGTATTTCTTGCGTTGTTCGGGCACAAAGCAACAGCACAATTGCGCGGCATCTTCCTGAAGTGTTACCTTTGTTACAAAAAAAATCCCCACTATCACACAAGCTACAGAAAAGGAAACACAAGGCACAGATCCTATAACAAGCGGAAAGGTCAGTGACAGCGTCACGCCCTGTCCCGTGATTGACGTCAGGGTTGGAACCTCCCAGGACCCTCTTTTTTCAGCTTCGGGAGGGAAGACTGCGCTACTTTCTCAACTATATTATATACTATTTTGGATCTGTGTGTGTGCGTCTTGCTAACTTCAGTGCTCTTGTTCCATTGTTGCAGTGCGAGTATGTTGTCTTCGCGAAGAATGGGACAGACAATTCACAGTGAAGCTAGGGAGATAATAAGAAACGTGATACAGCAGTGTGATGAAGAGGGCAAAGAAGGAAAATTAAAGTACTTGCTACAGCAATCAAATTTGCGTGTGTCTAATTACACGGGCGTATCTGTGCGGAGTGTATCAAAAATAAGGAAAGAGGCCCATGAAGCGGGCGAGACGTCACTGTCTACACCGGGTAAGAAACGACGACGAGCCGAGCAATACAGATTCCATTGCGACGAATTCGATCGAAGGGTCATCAGAGACGTAATACAAGAATTTTACCTTGTGAAAAATACAATACCAACGGCACCGAAACTTCTTTCAGCCATTCGCGAAAAAATTAATTTTCCGTGGAAAGTGCATAGTTTACGTCGTCTGCTTCATGATATGGGTTTCAGTTGGAAAAAATGCAGAAGCAACAGAAAAATTCTCATAGAACGTCCAAATATTGTTCATTGGCGTGCCAAATATCTAAGGGCAATTAAAAAATTCAGATCGGAGAATCGTGTGATAGTATATATCGACGAGTCATGGGTCGACAACAATCTCACCTTTGGGAAATGCTGGCAAAGTGACTCAGTACAAGGAGTGTCAACCAACACCAGTTCCTCCAATAGGTTAATTTTAGTTCATGCTGGTTCAAGGCACGGCTTCATAAATGTAGCAAACTTGATATTTAGGGCAGGAAAGGCAACCGGAGACTATCATGGACAGATGAATTCCGTTAACTTCGAGAAATGGGTGAGGGAAAAACTTCTGCCAGCCCTCCCGAGTGCATGTGTTTGTGTATTGGATAACGCTCCCTACCACAACATACAGGTGAATAAGCCTCCGACTAAATATTCTGTGAAGCAAGAGATGATAGACTGGTTAAGACTAAACGAAGTGCCATTTTCAGAAAGCATGAAAAAATTTGAATTATTCCAATTGATCGAAAAGTACAGGCCGCCAGATAAGATTTTTCGTGTGGACGAACTTTTGAAGACGAATGGCCATTCAGTGCTTCGGTTGCCTCCTTACATGTGCGAATTGAATGCCATTGAACTAGCGTGGGCTAAAGTAAAACGACTTGTGAGGGAGGAAAATATAACAGGAGATTTGACGTTGTCAAGGTTGGAGGAAGTGACAAAGAGTGCGGTGGAATCTGTGACGCCAGCTGACTGGGAAGGATATGACAGGCATGTCATCACTGTCGAACAGGACTACTGGCAGAAAGATGGTCTGATGGAGGACACTGTGGATAGAATCGTTATTTCACTAGGTGGTATTGACAGTGATGAAGACGACAACATCAGTGACAGCGATTCATCTTCGGGATCGGAATTGGCACAAACCTTATCAGATAGTGACGATGACTGATGAAAGGTTAGTGGAAAGCATGTTATTGTACAAATACTTTAATCATCAAAATAAAATTCCTCCATTATTAGTATTGCTTTCACTTGTTGCTATGTAATATCTTCCATTCATTTGCAATGCGTTTTCGTACCATGCCTTTTTCATTTATGCCGCTGCCACCCTGAAAGGAAGACGAGCTGGCTGCACACGGCGACAACAGTTTCGCATTCCTCAGCCTTGCAGTCTTCTCAGCTCCGTATTCTTGTATTTCAACTCGCGATGATGAGATGAATGATGATCAGTAGAGCCCGGAAGTTTGGCAAAATGCCTCTTTTTATCTACTGCATATAGTGATAAAAATTTTCCGGATATACGTTTTTTATGTTGTTTCGAATGTTTTAGAAGCCTTTTCATTTTGCCTATTTTGCCTATTTGGGACCCCACTGCCTATTTTTAATTATAATGCCTTTTTTTGCCTTTTTCAATGAAATGTGACCATTTTTTTCAAAAATATGTTGGCATTTATTTTTCTTCCGTTTATTATGTGAATAATTTTCGCTTTATTTAAGTAATATTGAACTCACGCATGTTTCAAAATTGCTGAAGGAGAAAAGTGTGAGAAAAAAGTATTTCATGCTGAGTTAGGATATTGCCTTTCGGTTAACATTTCCTTGTGCATGATTGACTGCTGAAGTGGAGAGGTTGATTTCGAACACAAAGAAGATATTTCTGAACTCTCCCTCTCGAACCCGAACATTTCAGGAAGTTGCGCCTGAGCTTAGTTTACCTCCGCAACCAGTCTTGACAAGATGGGGAACCTGGATATCAGCAGCTATATATTATGCTAACAACCTTGAAAAAATCAGTGAGGTGATCGATGCTCTTCCAGAAAATGAAGCGGCTTCAATTCGTGAATTGAAAAACTCCTGTGCTATTCAGAACTGAAGAATGAACTGTCGTTTATTTTTGCACATTATTGTGCATTGCCAGAGACAATTACAAAGCTAGAAAAAAGAGGTGAGACTCTTGTAGCATCCATGAAAATCTTCGAGGAATCTATGCAGCAGATGATGGAAGTGCCAGGAGAAAAGGGGTCAGCTGTTGCGGAAAAGTGCAAACGTGTAGTGAGTGCAAATAAGGACTTGAAACAATTGAAAACAATTTGTGATATTCTACGAGGGCCACTATTTATATTTTGAGCCTTGGCAACACTGATTGAAGTTAGGCGCGATTTGACGTTTGCACGGAATCGTCTGGCATTATTGACCATAACGTACTTCAAATGTTTTGTCAATAGCTTCATTTGTGTTGTTTATGTTGCCTTGGAGATTGCGCGACAACAATAAAATGGAATTAACTCGTGAACATTTTCGTGCGATGATTTTTTACGATTTTCGACGTGGATTATCAAGACAAGAGTGCATCGATCAACTTACTTCCACATTTGGCGATGAAGCCCCATCCTTTGCCACTGTGAAACGCTGGTATAACGAATTTAATCGTGGCCGCCATTCGCTCACCGACGAGATTCGCGAAGGTCGTCCAAAATCAGTTGTTGTTGAAGAAAACATTGATGCTGTGCAAAACCTAATACTGCAAGATCGTCTTGTGACATACTGTGAGACTGAGGCAACCATAGGCATTAGTTCCACCAGCATATATAAAATATTACATGATCATTTAGCTGTGAGAAATATTTTAATTTGGTGCAACCATGGTCTATCTTGAAGGGGGAGGCTTGATGCAGCCAAATATTTTGTGAAATCTTTTGTGTCTTTTGCTTGATACAATTTATCAATTAAATTAAGTTACATTACATACACAGGCATTCCAAAAATTCTTCTTTATGGAATTGCTTAAATATGTTTATACACTCCTCTTTTAAACTTTGAGTTAGGCGGGGCTTCAGCCCCAAAAGTCACCTCCTTGGCTGCGCCAGCACAAGAACCAACTGAAAATTCCCTCACAGTTAGTGCACCTTTTGTATTTTAACATTTTGTGTTAACCTCACTTAGTAATACTGATATTGAATAGTATATTCATTCAAACTTACCATTTCATTTTTGGGATTGAACTGGACCTGTAGATTGTCGGTGTTAATCCAGCATCACAAAGTAAATTGGAATATACTAGGTACTAAGGCAAAAATAGAGCGGCGATGGGATTCGATTCATTGATCACGTGCCACTTAATGAAAAGCCGACTGGATGGATTTGACCTTCAAAACGTTGTTGCCACACGATCACGGAGCTTACTTTTAATGTTAGTTTGGGTTTGAGCTTGAGTTTTGGTTTTATGTCCATCTTATGCATACATAGAAGGGCTAATCGGGACTGGACCTACAGTTTAAAATGCGATCCAAACCACTTGTGTCCCCACCGGATATCGAACCCAGGATCCCTTGATTACAAGGCACTTTTAATGGTAGTGGGCCTCGATTTTATTAATCATAACTTGATCCACCACTGAGTGTACAGAGTCTAACTTTTGGCGGGACAGAACATGAACCTCAGGTTCCACAAGATTAAAAAAAATACCCCTGACATGAAAATTTTATAAACCTGGAACTTGGGGAGGGAGGGAGTTTCCCTTTGCCCCAGCCATGTTACGCCTATGAAACGAATTACTTTTTTTGAGCAATTGGCTTAAGCCTATTCAGAGCAAACATTAATTTGCAAGTGGTAAGGGTTTCTTTTCCGAGATTTTCTGTAAAAGAAACAACGTGTTTGCAAATAGGGAACATCTTAATTAAGAAATAATGTTCATACATGTTACTGGTACATCAATTGTGACTACTGATATCCTACAATGTTCATACATGTTACTGGTACATCAATTGTAACTACTGATATCCTACAATGATCATGCATGTTACTGGTACATCAATTGTAACTACTGATATCCTACAATGATCATGCATGTTACTGGTAACATACTAGAGTACTGCATTGGACCACTTTCGCTCGAAAATACTCGATCGAATTTCCCACGCTCGAGCGTAATTCGCTCGAATATATAGAATATCAAATATCTTTTTAATGGGACAATAATCGTACAAACAAATATATGCGTAAAAATCCGTCCTGGTAGTTTCAGCCCATAATCATCTATTCATTTTCATACATTGCTATGTGTTGTAAAGATGGACTAAATTACATTTTAACATGAAAATGATGACTATGTTCACTTCAGTTTTAATTTCACTTCGTCTTTCACTTCACGATTCTTGTTTGAAGGCCCAATACTACAGAAAAATTACGGTTACACGTGAACTACTGGGTTTCGAGCGTATACTGATCGTTTTGCCTGTTCGAGCGAAATTCGCTCGTGACGTCATGGTGATCGAAGAGTTGTCAGTTCCTAACGCTATCTAGCGTCGTCCGTGCGAACTATTTGCAGGTCGAGCAAAAAACGCTCTTGCAGAACTTTAGTTCAAACATGTTACTGGTACATCAATTGTGGCTACTGATATCCTACAGTGATCATACATGTTACTGGTAAATCAATTGTGACTACTGATATCCAACAATGTTCATACATGTTATTGGTACATCAATTGAGACTACTGATAATCTACAATGATCATACATGTTATTGGTACATCAATTGTGACTACTGATATCCTACAATGATCATACATGTTACTGGTAAATCAATTGTGACTACTGATATCCTACAATGTTCATACATGTTATTGGTACATCAATTGAGACTACTGATAATCTACAATGATCATACATGCTACTAGTACATCAATTGTGACTACTGATATCCTACAATGATCATACATGTTACTGGTAAATCAATTGTGACTACTGATATCCTACAATCTTCATACATGTTACTGGTACATCAATTGTGACTAGTGATATCCCACAATGAAACTTTAGAACTAACGTGAATATAGTTCTTCATTTGTTATTTTACGTTGCCTTTCTACCTCTTGGGTTGATCGCGATCATGAGGATGAACATGAGCTGACGAAATGGACAACGAGACAAATACACTGTCATATCCATGCAATACTCGGGAATCGAAACACAGACCTCGAGTGCAGTGGTTTACAACCTTCGTGCGCCCGCAAAATTCGTTTTTTAAAAGTCGATGCCCCAATGATAACAATTTTACTCGTAAATAGCTTTCTATTTTTTAAAACTTGTTACGTTTATTAATATGTACCACCCTTAATATTAATAACTAAATTTTGGCATAATCAAATATTAATTCGATTATGTCTAGGCTTGTTGACAAATATAACATTTGGTTTAGTTTAAATGATAATGGAAGGTTCGAGGGTTGTTCTGTAAGCCGAGGCAAGGAGGGCGCTGAACGAGCAAGAAAGAGTTAACTTCTATGGACCGTAGTCCATATAAGTAGACCTATAAGGCGGAAATTTCCACTGCGCGCTTTCTAAAGGTTTGTATGCATTAAACAATCCAGTTTAACGTGCATACTTCGCATCGTCCTGTGAATGTATTTGCGACTAATTAAAATAAAATTGGATTTCAGTTTGCAAAGGAAAGGACGTAAATATTATCTACTTCACATCACTCGCAATGGTTCCATTTTCGTAACAGTCACATCAAGCTTATAGGCCTACTTGTTGCTTAAAAATACTAGATTGGATTCTTTCATGATGGTGTGATATAAGAGTAGGGCAGAGCCGATACCGATACCACTGGTAAGGAAAGTATAGGTTGGAATTTATTTACCGGTACTTTTCCGGCATTTTGGTCTTTTACGGACTCCGCAAAAATGACACGAGACACTTTCGATGAGTATAATTATCCTGGAAATTATGCAAAATTCGAAATTTCTTTTCATTTTGCACCAATTCTGTGTGAAAAAACTGAATTTTGTGATAACGAAACATGTAATTTAATATTATGATGTAATTCTCAAATATTTAAAGCAAAAATCCTGGTAAATTGGTGCATAAAATCAGAGTGGAATACCTAAACACTAATATTTTTCTATTTTTTTGAACAAACTTTAATTATTACAGTTTTCAAGCATCGGTATCGGTGGGAATCGGTGAGAGTATCGCAATCGGTCGGAAGCTGCGAGAGTATGGTAGTAATGTGCCGAAGCCGATTACAGATGTATGAAAATCGGCAGAAATTGACACATCAGCATCGGTATCGGAATCGGCAAAAATCCGATATTTAAACCGGTACAGATTATACTAGAGTTTTTACCTTCTAATAAGTTTTATATTCTAGTTTTGTAAGATTTATTGAAAATTTGGTTATGATTCGTCATTATTGTAGAGTTTTTGCAATAAAATTATTGCAAACTCTCATTCAGAGGATCAACCTAACTATAAATCGGAAATAAAACAGTACATTGCTGAACCAGGATCTGCTGTTGTATTGGAAATTCAAAAATGAATATTCAAACCTGAAGCAAGTCCTGAGAAAATACTTGGGCATACCTGCTGCATCAGTATTCAGTGATTGAGTGTTCAGTGTTGCTGAACAGATTTGAGATAAGAGAAGAAGTAGGTTACTTCCTGAAGTGCTTCCAAATCTCGTGTTTCTGAAGTTGAATCTGGCAGAACAGGAATCCATTTTGGATTTCAAAGAACTGGTTGTGTACTAATGTTTAATCTCTTGAGAATCCATGTTCTTCTTAAAGGTTCACATAACATTTTGTAGATGCAAATGTACATTCGCATCTCTTGAGAATATATATGTATATACATATGATATGCAATAGAAATGTACATAGCAAATTTATTTTTGTCATGCTGAAAATAACATCCCATTTCTGTTTAATAATCTTATGTATCGGAATCGGTTAAATATCGGCATCGGTATCGGTTCCAAAAATTATCGGTGAGTACATCGGCATCGGTAAATTTTCAGCTTCGTCACATCCCTAGAGTATGGGTATCGGTGGAATCGGTGAGAGTATCGGTATCGGTGAGAGTATCGGTATCGGAATCGGTGAGAGTATCGGAATCGGTGGCAGTCGGTGAGAGTATCGGTATCAGTGGGAATCGGTGAGAGTATCGGTATCGGTGGGAATCGGTGAGATTATCGGTATCAGTGGGAATCGGTGAGATTATCGGTATCAGTGGGAATCGGTGAGAGTATCGGTATCGGTGGGAATCGGTGAGAGTATCGGAATCAGTGGGAATCGGTGAGAGTATCGTTATCGGTATCGGTATCGGCTTAGCTCTATATACAACTGAGCAGTGACGGCTTAAGAAAATAGTGGTAAGTATAGGATATTTTCTTGGGAGCATTCACATACCACAAAATAACATACAAAAATGTATTTGTAGCTAAAAAGGAGCAATTATTTATGTAGTATTTCTTGTCTGTTGGTGGGGGGTGTGCAAGGGGGTGTGCATTTCTGATACTTTTAACCCATCGCGACGATGCAGAAGAATGATGATTGGATAGGGTGACTATAATATTTTCACCCAAAAGCGGGACATCCCAAGGAGGTCAGTTTGCACCTTCCTGAAAAATCAGTTAGGCCTAAGTTAAAACAATAAATAGAATATGATCTCCCGTTGTCATTAGGTATTAATTTTTATAAAAGTCGGTATGTCTTAGCATACGTATTGTTTCTGGTCTCTTGTGATCAACCTTTGATGTCAGTCCTACGGTGAAGTTAATGAATGACTTTTCAGAAGAATTAAACTTCTTGAGAACAGTTTTATTCTTCACCAATTGTTCACAGATCTCCCCGAAAAACTTACCTCACATATCTACCTCACAACGCGAAATTTGTCTTTTGAGATTCTGTCAAGACACAGAAATTTAAATTCCTGTTATAAAGGGCTTCAAAGTTCGCAGTCCAGCTGTTTTACCACATTGTTTTCATGATTCTAGTTTAAAAATTGCATGAACATGTTCTTTAGCATGAACTCTCGCTCAAATTTAGATTCGGTTTTCAAGCTAACTTAGACTTTTATAAAACGGGACAAATAATATTTTTATATCAACGGGACGACCGGGACACACATCTGAAACGGGACTGTCCCGGTCAAATCGGGACGTGTGGTCGCCCTATGATTGGATGAAATTGATGAAGGTGAAGGGATTCACCGGCCGTGATTCGAATCCCGGAACTCCGGGTGCTAGATCGAGTACACTACTTAACCCGTTCGGTCATTTTCCGACATGGGGGCATCTTCCTCCTTGTCTCCCCATCGGTGCAATCTAAAAAAAAAACTAAATGTGTGTGCAGGGATGTTTTGAAAATCGAGAATAGTTAAAAATTGACGAAAACGTGTTTGTCGATTTATTGAAGTGATTATGAAGATAGAAGCTGGATTACGAACGAAAATATTGTCAGTATTTACTATTTCGTAAACAGTAAATTCAGAGCACATGTGCACAATTGTTACAATGTACTTCTATTAGAATACTAGACCTATTCTACCAGGTGTGCCGGTTAATAATTCTTAATTTCGTCGCTGGATGGCGCTGGAAGCAAGGGTTGGTGCACAGTCTCAACTGTTACGTCAGTGTGTTGCCAGGACAGTACCTGTCAAAACGCCGTGGATGTGCAACCGAGTGCAAGTGATCGTGATATTGGGTTTGAGTGGCAAACATGTCGACCTTCAAACCAAATAAAGAGCATGTGCGGCACGTCCTGCTTTTCTTGTTCAATCAAAAGAAAAACGCCAGTGAAAGCCATCGTATCCTTGTGGAAACGTACGGTGACAATGTCCTAACGCAAGACGCGTGTGTGCGTTGGTTTCGACGATTCAAAAGTGGTGATTTCGACTTCAAAGACAAAGATCGCCCGGGCCAATTGCAAGCACTGTTGGACGAAGACGATACGCAAACGCAACAACAACTGGCAGAGAAGTTAAATGTTGGTCGCCAAACCATATCTGAACGTTTTCATGCCATGGGAAAGATCCATATTGGGCGACAAGACACGGAAAAGTGATTTTGCAGCACGACAACGCCTCATCGCACACAGCGAAAGGCGTCAGACACACCACTTCTGCATTTGGCTGGGAATTCTTGACCCACCCGCCATACGCACCAGACTTAGCCCATTCGGACTACCACTTATATTTCAGGTCAAGGTGCAGCTTATTAATGGGTGGAGATGGGTTACATTGTGTCGATTTGGATGGTATTTTGAAAATATATTTGAAATTGGATTTAATTGTAATTTTATTTTAGAAAAATATTTTGGTTCATCGATGTCTCACTCTTGCTGACTGGATCACCTCAAAATGTGAACGATTTTTCTGGTAGGACATCCACAATTTGACGGGACAGATGGGCAAAATGTATAGCTAGCGATGGCGCATATTTTGAATAAAGCATTTGTTACCTTTCTCCCCAGATACACTTGTTTTCTTTCGGATCAATTAAGAATTATTAACCGGCACACCTGGTATGTATACTGAAGAACCTGTACTCAATACACCGCATAGTAACGCATTGTAAATTATTTTAATTTTAAGAGGATCAGTAAATAATGCCAAATGCATTTCGAACATTTTTGTCTTAGTGAACTTTACTACAGTGAAGAAACAAAATGTTGTTGCAGAAAGCTTGTTGAAGTGTAAGTTAGGAGAAAATATTTTTTCAAAGAACGGAGATGTTAGGGGGAAGGGTTCGAATTCCGCGCATGGGAATCTTTAGCTCTGTGCACTACTTTAAGCAGTGGCGTAGCAACATATCGCGAGGCCCTGGACGAAATTAGAATGCAAGACCTCATCCGTTTTTAAATATGAAATCTCAATATGAATAGATAGAAAATTTTCAGGGATACGTCAGCAAATTATCATATTTAAATAATAATAAAATACTGAAGTAAATTATATTTTATAATTTCACTCACACTAAAAATGCCTTTGTTTGAAGCTGTAAGAAGGAAGTAAGAACTGCTTATATTATCCTTTGGCTTCTTGAGTTGAAAACAACCCAAGCATTTAAATGCCTCGCACTTGCTTCTTGGCAGTTGTTTATGTACGATTCGTATCTGATTACAAATTCTTGAAGGGATGTTCGTAGACGATTTTCAACAGAATTCCCAGGTGTGTCTGTTCCACTCAGAAATACCGTGTGAAACCTTGTGAAGAAATTGATTTAATGGTTGATTGATGTTTTAAGTCCATTTTATGCACTGTACGGTTAATCGGGACTGGACCTACAGTTTAAAGTGGAATCCGATTCACTATGTGCCTCCACCGGGATGTGAAGAAATTGAGAACGAGAGTCGGTTAAATTTCTGTAAATGAATTATAGGGAATGTTAGTGGTGTGGTAATTGATCCACGTTTAATATTCTTCTCTAACGAAGCAAGGTTACATTTACAAGGAACAATGGAACCTTACTTCCGTTGTTGAAAATCATTTTAAATAAGGATATTTAGACTTTTTTCTAAATTTAATTTTATCTGAAAAAAACTATTCTCTTATCACATTTTGATAAAAAATTGTGACTTTATCTCTTTTCCCAGCAACAATGGGACCTATCGTCCATTGTTGAACTCATTTTGAAAAGAAGGATATCTAGACTTTTCTAAATTTAATTTTCCTTGAAAAAAAACTCACTATCCTGCAATATTTTTATCAAATTTTGATCACATACTGTGGCTTTATCTCTCCTATCCCAGCAACAATGGGACCTTTCGTTCATTGTTGAACTCGTTATGAAAAAGGATATCTAGCCTTTTCCAAATTTAATTTTCTTTGAAGAAAAACTCACTATCCTGCAATATTTTTATCAAATTTTGATCACACACTGTGACTTTATCTCTCCTATCCCAGCAACATTGGGACCTTTCGTTCATTGTTGAACTCGTTATGAAAAATGATATCTAGCCTTTTCCAAATTTAATTTTATTTTAAAGTAACTCACTATCCTACAGTACTTTTATCACATTTTGATCACAAGAAGTGTCTTCCTTCATCTGTCCTTTTTCATCAACAATGAGAGAGAGCTTTTGTTCCATTGTTGTACTTTCTACGTTTCAGATTTGCAGCCTTGTTTAAATTTAAATTTCTTTAAGAATCTCGCATTTCTGCAATGTTTCTTTCACATTTTTATCGCATGTTGTGCCATTTCCCAGTTTACCAACAAATTTAGCGAAATCAATCTATTCAGTGCGCATGGCTACATGGGCGTAAGTGTTTGGCGCTCATCTCGTGACTCGAACCCGCGACATCTCAATCTCTAAACTAACGTGGCTTCCTCTCCATTTCCTCTCTTGTCACCCTGACTTATCGGTTAGTGTCAGTAAAGTGTTTATCTATGGGGGGAATTGTAAAATAAAGTCTATGCGACAAACCTTCACACATTAGAAGAACTGAAGGAGAATATTAGGAGAGAAACTGTAGCAGTTTCAGAAGCTGAACTGTTGCGTGTAAATGGATATTTCCGAAAAACATGCCAAAAACGTGTGGATGCACGAGGACATTTCCAACATCCCCTGTGACAAGGTAATACGTGCTTATTTTGATTGTATTTGTAACTGTAATTCTGAGAATTTGAAGTAATTTCGAACGGTTTCCATAGCTGATATATCACACGCGATTTGACGGGAGTAGCCGCCTGGGCGGCAATGAAGCCGACTGCAGAAATAAAGTCTGCAGGGCAGAAATAAAGTCTCTGCGATTAAGAAAAGATTTCATCATTACAGACTGAAAGAATTCTCGCAAGTTTAATTACTAACTGTTTTCAAAATGTTACATAATTTTTATATGAGACTTTTCAGTGTCCTATATTATGACTATCCACGGACATCACTATTACAAATCTAAGGGAGATTAAATAAGGGCTTATAAGCAGGCAAATAAGAACAAAATACAAAATAGGTACTAACCGTTCTGCACATCGCCCTACGACGCCAGGGGTCCCAGGTTCGATTCCTGGGCATCAATTTCATCATAAATATCACTCATCTCCATCTTCGCAAATTAGCCAAAAGTGGCATAAAAAGCGAAGTAAAATAAATGAAATCAAATGAAACTAAACGTGCTGAACATTTTTCATAATTTTCATGAATTAGGCACTGAAAAAACTGTTATCTTCGAAAGAAGCACTTGTTACTAAAACAGTCACAAAAGAACACTATACCTTTGAAACATGAATACCACTCACTCAGGCCTATAGTGGTTCTGGTAAATTACAATACATTAAGAGAACAACGATATATTGCAAGCGAAGCGATCAAGAAAATTTTTGGATCCAATTTTTTTGCAGGCTCTAATGAATATTGATTTAAATAAGGGGCAAATAATTTCACGGGACGCCAATGCATTCTCTCCTTTACAACTTTTGTGCCTCCCCGATGGAGTAGTGGTAACATCGTCGCCTTGTGATCAAGAGGTTCCATACCCGGTGAAGGCACAGTGGTTTGGATCCAACTTTAAACTGTAGGTCCAGTCCCGATTAGCCTTACTGTGCATAAAGTGGACTTAAAACACCAACTCAATCAACCAATCAATGAATACCACTCAGAAATGTCGGCTTATAAACATAAACGCCTACATTATCTTGCCAAGGAACAAGAAAAGGCATTTTATGGCAAATCGTTAGCCTATTATTGCATAAAATTTAAAACAAATCTCCGGAATCAGCCCACAAATTTCCTAAAACCGTGCCAAAAACGAGTGGATGCACGAGGACAACATTTCCAACACCCCCCGTGACAATTAACGTGCTTATTTTGAATGTAATTGTAACTATAATTCTGAGAACTTGAAGTCGAAGCTAGCGGCTTCCATAGCGGATATATCGCTCATGATTTGACGGGAGTTGGTTTCCGGGCGGCCGTCAAGCGTGTCGCCGTTAGGCGCACAAAGGGGAAAGAAAGACCCTGTAGTTAACATATTAAAATCGGGAGTGCAAGGTCGAGAGAAAGAAGAAAGGACAAGACAAATTGCTTTTTATTCGACAAAATAATAAGTGGGTAAATATGTCCATGCAAGTTACCGTGAATTTTTGCGTAATTCACATGAGAAATATGACAATAATTTTTACATTTTCCTGGCCCCCTTAGGCTTAGCGCCAGCCTGCCTGTATGTTACGCCCCTGATTTGACGTGTTATAACGTTTAACTAGAATTTAAAGTCAGATAAAATCAGAAGGTTTTAATTTTATTGCCTACAAAAAATAGACTTTTCCATCTTTTTTCCCTTCACTTATATTTAATACATGATTTGTATCAATCCCATGAGACCGGAGGCCCATTCAGCAGCGAGGCCCCTGGTGGTGGCCCACTTTGCCCAACCCTTGCAACGCCGCTGACTTTAAGTAATCTTATAATTTATTACGCAGCATTCAGTTCTATCCTAATATTGTACCGTTACCCCCACACCCCCTATACGCCTTCATGGCGTGGTGCTATGCACAGGGGCGCACTTTACTTTACTTTACTTTTACTTTACATATAGATGGTGCACTGAAGATTATTATTATATCATTAGCCTTCAATTTAAACTTGAACATTTTATAACTAACATATTTTTATGGAATTCTTGGATGTGATTTCATAGTTTGTGTAATACTAAATTTAGTTGTGATTAAACTATTACAAAATCCTCTAACACTAAATTTTGTTTAGCACTTCGCTGTAGCAATTTTCCATTATTTCCACTTAGTTGTATTGCCAACACCAACAAATAAATAAACTTAATTCTGTTTTTACTACTTGTTTATAGCTTGTTTTTAAATATATTTTGCGTCAGAAAGAAAATTTTAATAAGCAAAGTCATAAGAAAATAGCTTTACACTAAAACTAAATGTCTGCTGATAAATTCAGACTTACTGTTCATTTCTTTAAACAAATAAGAGCTCAGATATCCGACCCTAGAATCTGTTGTCACCAGCGTTAGATTTGGAAGCAAGGGCCCCCGCAGAGGGGCCCAGGGGGCACTTGCCTCCCCTTGAGATTTCTTGAAAGACCTCACATAATTCAAATTTTGAAATTGTAGCATGAAAGCATAGGCGAGAGGTGTCGTGAAAGACAGCAGATTAAATACCTATGCAGATTATCCTATTGTTGGGGATACTTTATGAGAATTATCTTAACTGGAAGAAAGGATCACTCCATCTTTCCCTTACTTTAACCACTGTTGCCCCCCCCCCCCCCGAGAAAAATCTTACCGGCGGCACTGTTTGGAAGCAATTCAACATTTGTAAAAGTAGCTGCTGTTCATAATCATTAGTTTCATGCAATTATTGAGTGACATGTCTTGAAAACCATTTTGACTGAAAAGGTTAGTGTTCTTCAAAGAATTTACACTTCAACCACATCAAAAAAAATTCCTATTGCGTTGCTTATTTGATTCCGCCCGCCATTCCTATACTTATTTAGCGTCGTTTTTCTGCAACTTTTGGCTAATCTCAACGATGAGGATGAGTGATCATATGAAATTGATGACGGGGACACTCACAAAGTACACTCATGCTCAAGCCGGGACTCGAACCCTGGACCGCTGGCGTCGTATAGCGTTGTGTAAATCTTATCTTACCCGTGCCGTACGAGGACTTACTTACCTGAAGGGATTCTAAAAGGCCCACACTTTTTTATCACTAAAATTCCAGAAAACTCATTTGTTTGTTTACAAATTGTGGCTGCTAGGTTGTTTTGATCAAGTTAATTCAATTTTGTATTCACAGTAGTAAGACCACAAGTATAGGGTGTCTGATAAGTCAATGCCTATTTTTAAGTTGGTAATACATAATGTAGAAACCATTGTATAATGGTAGTTAACACAGGGAATGAAAACTAATTCTGTACGATTTATGTCGCAGGTATAACTCAACATGACACCAACGCTTAGCACAGAAGAGCGAGCAAGAATTGCTGCAAGGTACGAGGTATGGAAGTTGATAATAGTTTCAAGTCCAGCGTTGGTGGAGAGATAAGAATGGGCGAAATACAACGCTGAATATCAAAACCATCAAAAAATGTCACAGTATATTGATGAGAACAGGTATAGTCCACTCGTTTACTTCGTTAACGTCGAAGAACTAAATAAAGCCGCCGCCACGAACGTGAGTGGGGATAAATAGCGGGCGAGTTGTTTTCGTCCAATCACACTCAACCCTCAGCCAATGGGCGCAGCTGTCATTCTGCTCGTCTACTCCACGTGGAGTCTCAGTCACATGACTGCGGATGCGCTGTTGCCGTACTTTGCAACTTCAATGCGGAGACCGTGGGAAGGTGCTTGTGCGCGGAGAGACAAGGTGGCTTAGAGTAGATGTGTGGCAACACTGTGGGTTGAATATGATTGTTGCAGCTGGTGGGCGCGCTCCGTGGACTTCAAAGCCAGCCGGTCGTTAGAATAGAATATAGGTTTATTTCAGTATGAGCCTTTGCGGCTGTACACACATTTCCATACATCAATAAAGATTTTTTCCCCTTCTTCTTCTTCCCCCCACCCATAACCACTCTCTTTATGCCCTCACATGTTGAACTTTACCTTTCATACTAATTGAGGGTTCATCTCTCACTACAATCTATCAACCTGTTTAATTTTTCTCATAATTTTACACTTATAGCACTAGTTATTATATTGTCAAAAAGAAGCTTTCTGCATACCGCTCTCAGGCACTTTCACTCCCGTCCCTCAACTTATTCGCTCTCTTTGTCCAGACGTAATGTAGGAAGGTTTCCAGGGCCCTTATTTGAGTTTCGTCCCTTCCAGCCATTTCCCTCCCCGTAATGGCTTTCATTAGCCCCTCCATTTTTGATTCGTTCATATCCCTTATGTATTTCCGCCTAGCCTCTGAAAAACTAAATATGCTGACCAAGGCAGTAATTTATTTTATTAAAAACATAAAC
This sequence comes from Lepisma saccharinum, assembly GCF_977018435.1. NCBI lineage: Eukaryota > Metazoa > Arthropoda > Insecta > Zygentoma > Lepismatidae > Lepisma > Lepisma saccharinum. Next base: position 28,786,881 of record NC_139251.1, on the reverse strand, counting down.
TAAAACGTAACGTTTCAACCTTCTAGCAAGGTCTTCATCAGACTCTGTATCAAGTACAAAAGTAACAAGATACACAAAAAGGGCTTTATATATACACAAACATTACTCCCTCCAGACTATTAGAAAGTTGTTAGGAACATTCTAGCAGGTGGCTTTCACTTTCCAACTGTACTTTCACCTAAAAGGTTAAACATAATTACTTAAACACACGAGAGAAACAGGACATGACATAGAGTGGGATGAGGCTAAGCTGATAGGAAGGGAGAAGAGAATGCTAGTGAGAAAATGGAAGGAAGCCAAGGAAATAGAGAAGAAAGGTGAAGAAGACATAATGAACTGGAATGGGGGACTAAAGTTAAACAAAGAATGGAAGAAGGTGTTAGAAAGAGTGGAAAGGACAAGAGAGAAAGAGGAGAGGAGAAGGGAGAAAAATAAATGAAAAAGAGCATGAGATATTCTATATGAATATCTCTTCACATTCTATATGAAATTAATTATGTTTAGCCTTTTAGGTGAAAGTACAGTTGGATAGTGAAAGCCACCTGCTAGAAAGTTCCTAACAATTTTCTAATAGTCTGGAGGGAGTAATGTTTGTGTATATATAATGCCCTTTTTGTGTATCTTGTTACTTTTGTACTTGATACAGAGTCTGATGAAGACCTTGCTAGAAGGTTGAAACGTTACGTTTTAGTTTATGTTTTTAATAAAATAAATTACTGCCTTGGTCAGCATATTTAGTTTTTCATAATCATGGAAACAAGGCTTAATGATGTTATAACCTAGCCTCTGCTGTCTCTTTGCACTGAAGTAGAATGTGGAATTTCGTCTCGTCTTCCCCACACATTGGACATTCTGCACTCTCGTCCTTTCCCACGCGCTTGAATTGTGCCCACCTCCCTAGCCTGAACCGTGCCAAATCCGTTCTGTCACTCGCTCTACACACGTCTACGTATTTTCGCCTTCCCCATTGCCTATCCCCATCCACGATTTGTGCCGTAATTAAAGATACTTTCCCCGCACATTCTGCCAAAATGTTTTGTTTGCTGATGTCCTCCAATCTGTCCCGTGTGATCCTCATTTCCTGCATGCCCGTCCTCCCCTCGACTCCTTCTTCCCAAATCCACCCCAACCCTATGGCATACAGTTCCTTGTTTATCATTGTTACCCAGTCAGCCGATCGTTAACGTAGCTAGCGCGTCGACTATACTGTGTTGGATGCGCGACGTAAGGGTGGACAGTCAACATCACGATCGGAAGAGAATGTTGCACACGTACGGAATGTTTGAAAGAAGACGTAAAAAGTCCATCCATCAGGCCAGCAGAGAGAGCGGGCTAACACGCTATACCATTGAGACTGTTTTGAAAAGAAAAAAAGAAGAAGAAGAAAATATCAGTCCTGGAAGCCTCATTACGTCCAGCAAATCTTTCTCGAGGACTGTGACCACCGCATGGAATTTGCAGCAACTATGGTTTGGACGGAAAGCAGATAATCCTCTACCTCATGCTAACCGTTGGTGGCATGTTAACTTACCTGCAACATAAATAGTACAGAATTCATCCCCCTGAGATTTCTGGAAAGAGTTAATGTAATTCGAATGGTGAAATTATAGAGATATTTCATAACAAAAAGTATTGTTTTCTGTGACACTATAGCATAATTATAGTTATAGCAACTATTATTATTATTATTTGAAGTAGGGTTACATTTAAGCTTACAGTCTATTTTACACTGATAAATATAGTTAGATAAACTATAAAAAACAGCTTTTTGTTCTACATGAATTAATGTTAAGTATACAGTTATGCAAATTGTATATAGATATAGAGAATATGGAAATTACAAATGTATGTAATCTGAAAAAAACATAAGTAGTAGTACTAGTAGTAATGTAGTAATAATAATAACAACAACAATAAATGATATCAATAATAATAGCAGTAATAATAGGAATAATAATATCCAGACGAAAATATGCATTTCTACTAAAAATTCACCAGGCAATTAACACGCACCACCACTTATTAAAGGACAAAGTAATGATATCTAGTAACATACATTATCCTAATCTGCGATCCAACAACACCAACAGTATCCGAGTACCAAAATGTAACAAGGCAAGATACGGATCAAAATCCCTGTCATCTCTGGCAAGTAAAGCGTGGAATCAACTGCCTGTAAATTGCAGAAAGGAGAGAAATTTGGCCAAATTTAAACAAGAGATTAGGACATTAATCTATGAATACTGACACTGTGCCTCATCTACCTCATTGCCTCCTTCATATAACGTAGCTGCAAAAATGTTTATTTTATTCTATTTCTTATATTTTTCAATTATATAAATTTATAATATTCCATTTTATGTATACTTATAAACAAATAGCATAACTGTATATTAATTCATGTAGGGCAAAAAGCTGTTTTTGTAGTTCAGAATCAATGTAAAGAAAATTGTAAGCTTAATTGTAACCCTACTTTAATAATAATAATAATAATTATTATTATTATTAATAATAATAATAATAATAATAATTAGAGTTTCTGTGATTCTGCCTGCACTCTGAGAAAAAATCATGCAAACGCCCTTGACAGAATTAGTTTTCATTCCCTGTGATAGTAACCATTGTACAATTGTTTCTACATTATGTATTATCAACTTAAAAAATAGGTATTGACTTATCAGACACCCTGTAGATAACAGCTGATATTCAGGACATTAGACTTCCAGATCATTTTGACATAAGGGGCTTGGAGGCAGTAAATAATCTCTCTGAATGTTATTCTTTAAAGTTGGCAAGCCTATTTATAAGTACAGAGGTTAAAATCCAATTAATTCGTGTAGAATTTTGAGCTTTCATTAACTTACATTTCAGTAGCGAAAGTAGTTTCCCCCGTTAATTTCTTGGAGTAAGGAATTTTCAAGTTATGTTGGACACCCTTCATTTCTACATTTGTACAAGACACAAGCTACATAGTCACTCAATTTGTTTATTCATCTTCGAAAGAAATAACATAAAAGTACAGACACCTACAATATCTTTGCAAAAAAACATATAAAAAGACTTAACAATAACAGTGAAGAACATGAACAATAATCTTCAGATGATTTCTCATTGTTGGTCCATTGTTATTGTTAGCATTCTTCTCATTATTACAATTCTTTTCTCATTCTTAACGATATTTTGAAATAATATTTACACATTACAACAATTAACACTTAAAAATTCCATCAATTGATGTTATTTACACCTTAACAAGCTGTTATACATGTAAATAAACACTTAACAATATATTTTTTTTGTTTTCTGTGGCTCTGAACAGTCTTTTTTTATATTGTTTATTCAACACAGAAAAATGTTAGTACTACGACAGAAGAATATTCCATTTTAATACAGTTTAATATTTAAACAGTACAAAACTATTTTTGATTTTGTTTGGAGTAATATTTAGGCTCACGACAAAGATTCAAAGGAACATATATACAAAAATAATCGATCACTGAGTTGAAATTGAGACATTACCAGAAACAAGAGTTTGTGCTGAAGTTTTGTGTACACAGAATAGTAGGTTTGGCCAATTATGACAGACATACACACAATCAACTACAAATTCACTCACATCTAACACACGAATTTGAGATGTCATTCTTGTCAAGAGAGGTCAGTGTGCATATTTTAACACTAGATTTGAATTTAGGAACGCACGTTTTCTTTGCAAGCAGATTTCAGATTCTTACAAAACTATTTATTCATTTTACATTTTAAGAGAGATTTTAGAGTTGAATTTCATATGGCTTTATTTACTTCAATTTGAATATATCTAAGACCTCGCTACATTCCGTTGTATGGTGGGATGTTCATTTCTTCGAATGTCCGAATTCCATTACTCATTCGATGCATAGCGGGATGTTCTTTTCCTCGAATGTCTAGATTTCATTATTCATTCGGTTGTATGGCAGGATTCTCATTACCTCGAATGTCCAAAGTATCTACGTACAGTCACCTGCAATAAAAATAGGACACCTAGTTTCTGAAATACTCGCTTCTCTGCAAGCGTTGTGTGTGTTGCCTAAATCTACGGGGGTGATAGAAGTTGTCATTGAAAATTTGCTACTTAAATTCACTTATCGCCGTAGAGTTAGGCAACACACATAACGTCTGGCAGGGCAGCGAGTGTCTCAGGTTCTAGGTGTCCCATTTTTATTGTCGGTGACTGTACATGTCAATCAAGAAATTGCAAAACTTGTAAATTGAAAAATTAACCTATTCCTGCCAGAGTTCAGTTTGGGTTTGTGTATTTAGAGAGGAAATCATATTTGCAACACCGGAGCTTTAAAATATTGTTTTCCTGCAATGACGATCAGCAGTAGTGTTCATAATGTGATTGTGAATCATCGGAGTGTCTTTGGAGTGTCCACGTACGTACAATGTTCCAAATGATGAAGGAATTCAGTGAGCAATGTGTGAAACGATTGTGAAATGATTGTTACGTGACTACAGCCTTAAAAACTTACTGTCTTCTTTTCTGTCTGAACAGTTTTCCTCACACGGACCGACGCCACCGATTCTGCCGACCCTGCTGTTGCAGCCGTTGAGTAGTTGTCGTCCGCTAACATGACCCTTCTGCCTCTAGGAGGTCGATCAGAAAGTTCATCCATCTCAGCTTCCAGTTCAGCTAACCTAGCCCTAGATTTCCTAGCTCTAGACATAGCCGCCGATTCCCCGTCATGTTCTAGGGACTTCAATGCACCTAGTTTCCTCACAGGTTCCATGTCGTCAATGTCTGGGGTCTTCAACTGTCGTCTCATGAATGGTTCCTCGTCTAGATCGTTAGCAGGACTCCTCCCGGTCAACCTGGACTTTCTTGGGGACGGGGATTCGTCGAAGAAGTTGTCGATTTCTGATTGGATGTTCAGTTTCGGTCGTCTACGCGTGCTCACTGATGAATCCAGAGCTTCTTCGTACGCTTCGTTCCTCGCGGCTCTTGTGGACCTCATTCTGTTCAGCATGTCGTCGAAGTCGTTCGACTCGTCGTTGACAATGTAGGCTCTTGGAACTGCCCTCCGTACAGAGGCCTCCTCACCAGCGTCCACCCTGACGCGACGGTTCTCGAAGAGGCTATCGAACTCGTCGAGGAGATTGGATTTTGGACGGCCTTCCCGGATTGGTGAAGTCTCCTCCAATCTGCTGCTTCGTAGGTCGTCGGATAGACGATCCGCGAGTGATCTTCCGCCGTAGGCTGGTGCATCTGCGGCTGCTGATCTACCTGTATACTTGCGATCAAGTTCATCCACTGCGGACTTGTAATACCCCTCGCCAATATTATAGTTGCAGTCATATACCTTCGTACGTGGCCGACTCAGCAATCTTCTACGTTCAGACATGATTGGAAATGGTATTTCCTGTAAAGATAAACAAATAATATTTTCTCAATAACTCCAAATGCACCGAATGTACAGCATATTATAGATTTTCAGTGAGAATGGCATTAGAACAATGCTTTCCAATCTGGTACGCTGGGTTCAAATCCCGGCTTGGGCATGGTTGTTCTTTGCGAGTATAATTTCATCAATTTCATCATATCATCATTCATCCTCATCCTTAGCTAAATGTGGCAAAAAGCGAAGTCGAATAATGCAATGCAATGCAATGCAATGCAAGTCAAGTTAGTGTGTACTTGCAATGAAAAATCATTGCCATAAGGTTCCTGCAATTCCTTCTTTAAAGAATAATTAATGACACAAATGTACCACAAGTTGCAGATTCTTCCCATGTAATTTCTTTATGTCTTATACACATTATTAATACATACCTAATTGCAGTTATTTCCTATTTTAAGGTCAAGAAATGAAGATAAATCTAAGTACAGTTTTAGTAATTATACTAGGGACGATCTGAGAAAAGGAATACAAAACCTACGAATTCCAGTAGGTATTTATTAGACGAATACAAACGGACTCACGTGAAAGGACGCTTCATACACTACTTCTCAACACAGTCTCCTCGTCGGTTGAGGCAATTATCCCAGCGCTACACGCGGTTCATAGAACTCGGGGACCTGTTGTCGGAGCTCAACACTGAAGTCCTGGCCTGGCGTGTTTTTGGTTGCATGTGCTCCATCATCCAGCATACTACCCGGAGCTTGCTCCGAGCGATTACCATCCTTTCGCTCTTTTGAAGAAGCATGTCGGAGGACGCCGGTTTCACTCGGATGATGTTGACAAGCAGGAAGCAAGGGTTGGGCTCCGACAACAGGATCCCGAGTTCTATGACAGAGGCATCATATTCTTTGTATTATTTTTTTCTCCATCATCCCTCGTATGAACATTACTTACTAGTATTAAGAAGCGAAATGATGCATATGTTAACATTGAAAACCCAGTAATACTATTTGCTGGTTCGGGAAAAGTATGAATTTTGGCTTAGTGGTACCCCAGTCTAAAAGTTTCAGAGCACATTCATTTGACTTAGTGATTGATTTGTTTTAATTTACTACGCTTTTCTGCCACTTCTGGCTAATCGCGAAGATGAGGATGAACGGTGATAGATGAAACACGAACCCCATGGAGGATTATACTGGCCGTGAGTCCAGACGCCAGAGCCTCGCTAGTCTGCAAAATTGGGGATCTCTTGAGAAAAGATCACCCCTTACACCGTACTCTCTGCATTAGAGGATTATCATACATATATTAATATTCTATGATTCATAAGAACAGGGTCATATGTACCTCACTCCCTCTAGAGTTTGTTTGAGTTGCTGGTTTAAGTCCACTTTATGCACAGTAAGGCTAATCGGGACTGAACCTACAGTTTAAAGTGGGATCCGAACCACTTGTGCCTCCACCGGGTATCGAACCCGGGACCCCTTGATTAACACTCCCTCTAGAGAAAGGAGAGAAATATCAGCTGGCTCGTTAACATAACCCAATTAAAATACAGCAGACAAATGATAACAACCCACTCCAGAAAATGAACGTCAAGCAGATTGCGATTTTTATATATCGGGTGTCCCAAAAGTCCGGTCTCATAGGGAAAAATTGAAAAAAATATAATTTCTTGCAGATAAACGAATGTAGATGAAATGGATGCCAGGTATGTAAGAGAAAGCCCAAATTGTGATTCTGCATGCCTCAGGTCTCCCTCAACAGCAAACATGTGATGAATTTCGCCGTCGTCATCCAAACAAACGAAAACCTGGACAACGATCTATGGGGGCACCTTAGATCTGTTGTGTACAACACACGTCCACGTTCAAATGATGAACTCAAAGGAAACATTCGTGCTGCATGTCACGCTATCACACCAACAATGTTATGCAATGTCCAAAGAGCTTTCCATTCTCGTATCCATACATGCAGGGCTCAAGAGGGTCATCAATTTCAACATTTGTTGCCGTAATGCTATTCCTACCTGATATAAAGGCTATATCGTGTCATTCTACAGAATGATGGGATCAGAACCAGTCACTTTCACAATTAATCAATGGGTGATGTAACTTATTCATCCTTCATCCTCCATGATGAGAGCATTCGTCATTAACACGACGTGATAACGCTTGGCAGTGCGAAAGACACAACTAAAACTGAACCCCTAACAAGCAAAACTAACAACTAGAAAAGACAATGGACACTCATTGGGTTTTATGAACCTTTGAACCTGAATCATGGCTGGGTTAGGATAATTACCTGTCTATCTCAAGCATGAAGACAATTTCGAAGAATAAAAATAAACTAAGTCCTCTGTAGGCTTCGTTGCAGGTTGACCAGCGCGTCGCCTCACTTTTCCTCCAATCCTTTTCTAAGCTCTTCTCTCTCCTCAATCCAAATCAAAAGTCAGTCCCTTCTCAGTCTTTCATAATAAAAACCTAATGATTTAAAAAATCTCGCTTGGCTTGTGAGAGGTACTAGGATCGTTACCCAGCATCTCCACCACCATGATTCAGGTTCCAAGGTTCATAAAACCCAAAGAGTGTCCATTGTCTTTTCTAAAAAAAATGAAAAAAATATAAATATGCTGACCAAGGCAGTAATTTATTTTATTAAAAACATAAACTAAACGTAACGTTTCAACCTTCTAGCAAGGTCTTCATCAGACTCTGTATCAAGTATAAAAGTAACAAGATACACAAAAAGGGATACAAAGATACACAAAGAGGAGATAAAGTTAAGACCAGTAATGAATTGCAGAAACAATATTTTGGAACCCTTGGAAAAGAAATTAAGGAAAGTTAATGAAGTGTTAGTAACACAGCAAGAAAGCAGAGCAGTTAAGAACAGTGAGCAAGTAGTAGACCTCATAAAAGGACTTAAGTTAAATGAGATGAAGACGACAATGTTTAGCTTAGATGTAAAAAGTATGTTCCCAAGCATCAAGAGGGGACACGTTTTGGACATTATTAAAAAGAGAATGGGAAAGGAAATTATAGGAGAATGGGATAGTGAAAGGGTAGTGAAGGCGCTGGAAACCATTTGGAATAACGGTTACAGTATAATGGGAGATAAAATAATGTTAATGAGTGAAGGACTGAATATAGGTTCTAGCCTAAGCCCAGCATTGGCTGAATTGGTTATGAATGAATGGGAAAAGAAAGTGATAGAAAAAGGAGGTGACAAAATAATTATATTTTGCAGATATGTGGACGATTGTTTTGGCATATGGAAGGGAACAAAGAGGCAGCTCGACATTTTTGCCAAAGAAATACAAGATGAAGAAAGAGGGATTTTATTGGAACTTGAAATAGAAGAAGAAGGCAAGTTAAGCTACCTTGATATATTGATGAAAAGGAAGAGAGGAGAAGAAATTGAAACCGCTTGGCATCAGAAGAAGTGTGCAGCAGGGGTTTTCTGCCATAAAAGAAGTGATGTAAGTGAGGTGACAAAAAGAAATTTCATTAAGAATATGGAGGACAGAATATCGAAAATATGCACGAAGGAATGTGAAAAAGAAGGCAAAATAAATAGCCTATGGAAACAGCTGGAAAAGAATGGCTATGAGAAGCAGGATAGACTAGACATAAACAGAAGAAGGAAGAAAAGAGGAAGGGGAGAATTGGAAGAGAAAGAAAAAGAGAGAAGGTTTGGAATAAGGAGTATGGGGAAGACCACAGAAAATATATGCAAAGTGCTTAGAAAAGCGGGCATTAAAACTTACAGGAAGGGAGGAAGAAGCATCTTAGGAATAGCGAAGAATGCAAACAAGAAAAAGGAAAACAGAGAAGAGGAAGAGGAAGGGATTATCTACGAAGTAAAATGTAAAGAATGTCAGAGTGTGTACATAGGAGAAACAAGAAAGAGACTAAAAGATAGGTTGAAACAACATAGGGATGATGTACGACTTAAGAGAGAGAGAAATGCGATATTTAAACACACGAGAGAAACAGGACATGACATAGAGTGGGATGAGGCTAAGCAGATAGGAATATCTCTTCACATTCTATGCGATATTTAAACACACGAGAGAAACAGGACATGACATAGAGTGGGATGAGGCTAAGCAGATAGGAATATCTCTTCACATTCTATATGAAAGTAATTATGTGTAGCCTTTTAAGGTGAAAGTACAGTTGGAAAGTGAAAGCCACCTGCTAGAAAGTTCCTAACAACTTTCTAATAGTCTGGAGGGAGTAATGTTTGTGTATATATAATGCCCTTTTTGTGTATCTTGTTACTTTTGTACTTGATACAGAGTCTGATGAAGACCTTGCTAGAAGGTTGAAACGTTACGTTTAGTTTATGTTTTTAATAAAATAAATTACTGCCTTGGTCAGCATATTTATATATTTTTTCATAAACATGGAAACAAGGCTTAATGGTGTTATGTCTTTTCTAGTTGTTAGTTTTGCTTGTTAGGGGTTTAGTTCTAGTTGTGCCTTTCGCACTGTCAAGCGTTAACTCGTCATGTTAATGACGAATGCTCTCATCATCGAGGATGAAGGATGAATAAGTTACATCACCCATTGATTAATTGGGAAAGTGATTGGTTCTGATCCCACCATTCTGTAGAATGACACGATATTATCAATAAAGCCCGGATTTATAAAGGAAATGCATATTCTTTTCCAGACTTCTCGTGGTAAGAAGAAAGGTTATACTTCATATTACATACCTTGATGAGCTATTTAACTAAGGTTGAAAGTGCTTAAAATGCTTATTTCTGCAGGAAACGGTTATGCTTGCTTATTTTATGATTTTGGTTTAAAATAGCATATTTTACCCAAATATGTCATATTTCAATCCTATTTCAATCACACGATGGCATTGGAATGACGAGATCAATGCCTCTAAATAGCCGCACAGGAATTTCCAGGCCTCTTATCCTCGTAGGTCAGCTGACGCGATCCACGTCATGCCATGATAAAATTGCGCCCGACAAGCTCAGTCAGGTATTACTGAAACATCTCGGTTACAAAACACCGTGTCAAATTTATAAAAAGATTTCCGGTGAAGGAACCGACATTGAAGAGGAATTCACCGAAAAAGAACTGTGGTGTTTTTCACATGCGCCTGTGACGCCATGCGAAGTGGAAAGAACATTTTCACTGTACAAATCATTCTTCACTGACAGATGTTGGAGCTTCACACAAGAAACCTCAGGATGACCTTCCTTACATACTGTAACAGCAAGTTAAGAGATCTAATAAAAATACATTTTTTTCAGATTTTCCTGTATTTGTTTATGCATATTTTGGTGCTTTTTTTCATTTTTTGTGCTTATTAACTTGCTTATTTTGCTGTTTGATTGTGTTTATATCTAATCATATCTAATTATCAATATTCAACATCACTTCAAGACTTTCGACTTTCCCCATGAGACCCGGTATATAATTGTACATTTATTTATGCAAATGACAAAAGGAAGATGACACAATGTTAATTTTGTTGCAATAATAGGCTACAATACCTCATATTGCCTTGTACAGTGGGATCCATGAGTATGACCGTGCAAACTGTCCATCACCATGTTCGTGCACTTTATTTGACCAAGTAAGAGCTCCAAGAATTAAAAGAAAATTAAAAACAAGCTGTTGACAACTTCTGCACAAGCACACATAAAAATCCATCACTTAAAAACACATAAGACGAAAGAGAAAAAATAATTAAAATAGTCATGGATAATTTGCACGGTAATACTCATGGATCGCAATGTACTCAACGGGTCCCGTGTGGAGGCACATAGTGATTGGGATTCTATACTAAATTGTAGGTACAGTCCCTATTAGCCTATCTGTGCATAAACTGGACTTAAATCAAACTTTGTTGAAACTATTCCTATGCAATTACCTAGGTATGCATTTTTCGTAAACATCATATTCATAATGACTCAGAAAAATTTATTCCAACTATAATGAAATGTTGATATTGTTTCTTCATCTTCATTCTCCCCCCCTCAAATATATGAAGATAACATATGTATAATAATACTTTCATTCCATGAATATTACGCAGTAGGTACATGTGCAAATTCACCGCAATTTGTTCACAAAGCGGGAAGTAATGCATACGGACTCAAGCTTATCTCCTTTAAGACTTCGAAATGATTTGGCTTCAAGATATGCAGGTCACCTGTAACATCAGTGTTGGCAGGTTGCCATACTTTTGCATAACGAGTCCAAAATAGCCAGTGTGTTTTGAAAAGCTCTGTCATTGTATCTTGGTGAGAACACCACTTGGAAATATGTGTGAAGAGAAACGCGCCATCTCTCTGACGCCAAATGTACAGTATTCGAGTTTAGCCACACAATGTAAGAGTACAAGCAGGGCTATAGCCGAGCGAGGGTATAGGGCGATATACGATGTATACCCTGAAGTTAACCGTACTTATTACAATATGTTTTCTGCTACAATCCATATAACTTCTACTTTCGTTTCGTTTATAATTATTTATGTAATTTCGGCATAACTCCAGTCAGCTTATTGATAGTGTGACCACACGTCTCGTTTTGACAGGGACAGTCCCGTTCCAGAAGCGGGTCCCGGTCGTTCCGATATTTAAAACCAACTACTTGTCCCGTTTTACAAGTCTAAATTTGAGAGACAGTTCATTGTAGTCGATTGATTAATTGACTTGGTGTTTTAAGGCCACTTTATGCACAGGAAGGCTGATCGGAACTGGACCTACAGTTTAAAATGGGATCCGAACCACTATGTGCCTCAACCGGGTATCGAACCCAGGACGCCTTGATTACAAGGCGACGACGCTACCATTGCGCCATCGGGGAGGCCCTCATTGTAGTCGGGAACGTTCGGCAGGCAGCAGTTTCATATTCAAGTTAACTCTTGCCGCGGGTTGTGTTGTTTTGTGCGTGTTCCGTTATTTGTAGAGCAGTGAATAACCACTTAATTTCAATAAGGACCAGCAACACGGATTTAAATTCCTGCGTCTTGACACAAACTGAAAACACAAATCTTACTTTGTGCGTCAGATACTCGGGGTAAGTTTTGGGGGAGTTTTATGAACGGTTGGTGAAGAATAAAGCTGTTCTCAAGAAGATTGGTTCTTCTAATAAATACTTCTAGTATTCCTCCACTTCAGCCTAGGACTAACATGAAAGGGACTAGAAACACTATGTAAGTCATACCGAGATTATAATAATTCATACATTTTCACAACAGGAAATCATATTTAATTTATTGTTTATGATGTATCTTTTACGTGAATAAATAATAATAATAATAATAATGTTATAATTAGACCTAACAAATTTTTCAGGGCGGGGGGTAAATTGATCTCCTTGGGATGTTCCGTTTTTATGTCAAAATACAGTAAACCCTCGTTAACACAAACTTGCTTAAGACGAACACTCTGTTAACATGAACAAAATGTTGGTCCCGGCAGAGATGTATTATATCTTATAGAACGTTTTATCGGTTAATGCGAATTTCGGTTACCACGAATTACGAACTGCTTTTTAGTCCGTTGCGTCATTAGATCTCATTTAACACGAACTTTCAAAGTTTTTCATATTTTTCTTTTCTGTTGTTCCTCTGTGCTCTGCTAGGTATGTAAGAAATCGCTCAACAATCTCTATCATCTTGTCAACAATCAACTTATACAGTATTGTAACCAAAAGATTCAGATCAACAATGTGTTCAAATGTGCTTTTCTATTCTTTAAAACGTAGTCAGTACGAGTGACATCAAGTTCCAAGCAGTAAGACGGGAGTCATGGCCAAGAGGAAGCAGACAGACATAGATCTGCAAACAAAACTGAAAATCCCCGGTTAGCACGAATTCTTTTAACACGAACTCTTGATTTTTCGGTCCCTTGGGATTCGTGTTAACGAGGGTTTACTGTATTATGGTCAAGGCCGCCCGCAGGATTTTTCTCAGGGGGGCAGCAGTGCTCAAATTGGGGGAGGGGACGTGGGGGTCTCATAAAGCATCATATATATCTGAGACCACTTAATGTGCTGTCTCTCATAGCACCCCTCGCTACTATTTCACAATTCGAATTATGTGAAGTCTTTTCCAGATATACTCTCCCTACTTATTCAGAACTGAATTTTGTCATCAAACCCAACGTAGAAAATTGACTTTACATGATTTGGGGTTTCGAAGTATCAAGTACGTTTCATGCGAAAGTCTCAACAATATTCTTGTTTCTCTTTTCCACAACACTTGGCGGCATACCATAAAGGCTATCTGATCATTAAACGCAACAATTGAGGTCTGCCATATTTCATGAAGACTGAGATTTTGATACCATGTTTTTCTAGGGATGGTATACTACATCCCCCACATACCTAAGTTTAGGAAAACACTCATAGTCCCGCATAAATCAGCATCGGAAAAATGATTTTCTGCTTAATTATGTAGCAATTTCAAACTTCAAATTGCATTCCTGTAAAAAGTGGCCTCTGTTTTTCCCCTGTACGCTTCAATTCTTTAAGAAGACTGTACAAGTTGTACACAAGAAGACAAATACAATAACATATGACTTGTATATTTGTTTTTTATCGTTTTGATCAAGGTATAAATGTGAAATCATTTTGAAAACTTTTTTCATCTTCGTGTGTGTTTTTTGGAGGGCGGTGTTGGTGATGGGGAAAAATCTGTTGATGTCCATCCATTTTAGTTCAGTCTATTTTGGTACCTTTTTCCCTCTTTATTTTGAGAGTTTTAGTGCATATCTATCCGCAGATTACTTATCAGTAATTGGGAACCAATTTGATTGATTTGACCCATTCATTTGTTTTCTTTACTTTGCTTTTCTGCCACTTTTGGCTAATCGCGAAGATGAGGATGTGTGATGATATGTTGGAATTGATGAAGGGACACTCACAACGAACACCCATGCTCAGGTCGGGAAACGAACCCGGAACCCCTGGCATCGTAGAACGCTGTAGTAACCACTCCGCTATGGCTGCAAAATTTGGAGTCATTGAGATCATTAATTTCAACCCACATGAGTACCTATTTCCCAGGCATTCACATTTCAACCATTGAGCCTATTGAGTTTCCATTTCTCAATGTATTTGCCATCTCGTTATTTTACAACACGCTGAGCTAATTTTTACATTAACATTTGATAGGTTCTTAAATAGCAATTTCGAAAAACATAGCACTCTTTTAAGGATTTAATGTGGGAATCATTATGAGAAATGGCGTAGACCCAGCAGCGGCGATTGGGTGCCAAAACTGGAGGGTTTCAAACACTGTTTACTTTCTCTTGGTAGACAAGGTTTAGTATTAGGAGACCATAGCAAAAAAGTGGGGGGGGGGGGGCAACTGCCTCCACTCCCGTCTTTATCGCCGCCACTGTGTACAGCTTTCCCGTTTCGTAAACTTATTGCATCCAATTTATTAATGTATCATTCTTAATTAAACATCATTAACAAAGCACTTAGTACTGTTAAGTGTTTCGTGATAATAATCTGGGTTGGTTGGTTGATTTGGTGTTTTAAGTCCACTTTATGCACAGTAAGGCTAATCGGGACTGGACCTATAGTTTAAAGTGGGAACCACTATGTGCCACCACCGAGTACCGAACCCGGGATCCCTTGATTACAAGGCAACGACACTACCACTACGCCATCTGGGAGTCCAATAATCTGGGTACATACTGTCAGATTCACAAATTGGAATTGGAATCACGGAGCTCTTAGATCATAATTGACCCTCCTAAAAAAAATGGGTCCTGAGAAAAAGTTGCTGGCGCCTGAATTAGTTGTAGTCTTTCTACTCCTGTTTTATATATATACACCTAGTCTTACCATAAATACTGTCCCAAAGTTGTAAGTAAATAGACACAAAATGGTGAGAGATATTGTAATATCAGAATAACATGAGGTGCATGGATGCATTATGAACCAAAATCACAAATAATTATTCGAAATGGCCACCTTTAGCGCTGACAAACTTCTGAAGTCTTCGTGGCCACGCATCAATTGAATTACGCAACACATCGACTGGAAAATGAGCAACTGCCTTCAGAAGAGACCGACCGCTTTAAACTTTCAATATTGGGATGTCTGTTCTTCCAAGCCATCTCCTGAAGCTTGGACCACAATTTGTAGTCCAAAGGGTATAGGTCCGGACTTGCCGAAGGCCAATCTTAAGTGGAAATGAAGTCTGAAACATTTGCTATGAGGGCACGCTCTATTTCTGTGAAAAAGGGGTAAAAACATCAGCCAAAGTGTACCAGCAGACAGTGCTTGAAAAACGATGCAAGAATCTTACCAACACTATCTTCCATGGAGAGAACTGAAGCTTCCAGCAGGACTCAGCCCCAGCACACAAAGCACTCACCACCAAGCAGTGGTTGGAGGCAAATGTTCCTGACTTCATTTCCACGTCAGATTGGCCCTCTGCCAGTCCAGACTTAAACCCTTTGGACTACAAATTGTGGTCCAAGCTTCAAGAGATGGCTTGCAAGAAGAGACATCCCAATATTGACAGTTTAAAGCGGTCTCTTCAGAGGGCAGCTGCGGAGTTTCCACTTGATGTGTTGCGTAATTCCATTGATGAGTGGCCACGAAGACTTCAGAAGTGTGTCAGTGCTAAAGGTGGCCATTTCGAATAATTATTTGTGATTTTGGTTCATAATGCATCCATGCACCTCAAGTTATTCTGATATTACAATATCTCTCACCATTTTGTGTCTATTTACTTACAACTTTGGGACAGTATTTATGGTAAGACTAGGTGTATATATACAGGGTGTTTCTAAAGGTCGTTTACAACGCTTGGGAGGTGATTCCTCACACGAAAACAAGCTAAAAGTCTAAGTTCCATTTTTACGACTGAGGCTTCGTTTCCGAGATAGGAGCCTCGCAAAAGGTGACAAAGTGAACGTCACACCTAACTGGGACGAATACTATCACAGATAGAGAGGCGGTTCCAAGGGAATCATAAAGGAATCGTATGTGCTCAGTCCGGAAGTCACTATGAAAAGTTCACCGCACGCATGCGCAATGGAGTCCTCAAAGGAATTGGGGATTTCCAGCAACAACAATGCATGGAAAAGGTATGTAACGCAGCAAGAAGGACCGTGACAATGATAAATGCGTTCAAGACAACACATCCCGACCTCAAACATCAAAACATGACCACCGAACACAAAATCCGAAAAGTTGAGCACGGTTGCATACCCCAGTTACACGCGAGGAATGAACGAATCATGTCATGTGGCATACGAGAGACAGGAGGAGGGAAAGAAAAACACAATATCAGATGATTGCGACAACGTGTATTTTTACACGCGACAACTGCGTAATATCCCCCCCCACACACACACACACAACAAACAACAAATGCTACAATATCTTACGCACAGACAGTCCGTGTCACTGTACACCAACTGAAGATGTCACTTTCACCACACAAAGGGGGTGGGGAGCAATACCAAAAGTGTTCTCACTGGTATTTGCCGAGGGCAATAATCACAGACGGTTTTCAAAATGTCTGCCGTTTACTTCTACGCAGAGATGACAGCGACGAATCAAGGATTGTCGAGTACGAGCAAACAGGCCAGGTGTATCTGCTACCGTCGCGGCGGCGACGTTGATGCGAGCAACGAGGTCCTCAGCTGATGTGACAGGTGTGTCGTATACGAGGGTTTTCATTTCTCCCCAGAAGAAAAAATCGAGAGGGTTGAGATCTGGCGACCTCGGTGGCCAAGGCACAGGCTCATCCCTACCAATGAACCTATTGCGAAACACGTCATGCAGGAAATGTCGTACATTACGATCGGAATGAGCTGGTGCACCATCGTGTTGGTACCACATTTCTTGCCGCAGTGCCAAAGGTACGGTCTCCAACAGTTCAGGCAGAACCTCACTAAGAAATGCATGATACGTGAGACCATTCAGGCGAACAGGGAGAATGTATGGTCCAATTAAATGATCATGTACTATCCCGCACCACACATTCACTGAAAACCTGTGCTGGTGATGGGCCACAAAAAGTGCATGTGGGTTGTCAAAGTCCCATACATGACTGTTTCTACTATTGAAGACATCCATCCTGGTGAAAATGGCTTCATCTGTCCACAATACGTTTGCCCCGAAGTGAGGGTTTGTGTCCAGCTGATGCAACAACCATTGGCAAAACTCCATACGAGGGCGAAAGTCACGAGGTAACAGTTCTTGTACTTTCTGCAGTTTAAAAGGGTGCATTCCTTCATCTGACAACACTCGCCAAACATTCACATGAGACGTGTTTCGTGCCCGAGCGAGCACTCGCGTACTGGTGCCAGGATGTTCTGCGACCGCTGTTAACACATCTTCTGCAAACTGATGTGTGCGTACACTTCGGGGTCTTCCAACTTCTTGTCGCGGTGGTAACACTGACCCTGTTTCACGCAGTCGACTGTCCACTACCTGAAAGAAGGTGTGAGACGGTAAACGTCTATGTGGAAAGCGTTCTCCATAAAGACGCCTTGCCTCACGGCTATTACCACGTGCCTGCCCATACATGAGATGCATGTCTGCTAGCTGCTGGGTCGTATACGCAGCCATCTGTGTAATAGGGAGCTGGAACTGCAAAGTATTGTTTTTGTTTAACACTGGCACACTGCACAAATTGGCCGTATCACCGTACGAACACCACAGACCAATTGTTGCGATACTTGACTTGCCCACTCCACCACGTCAACTTCTTTCAATGCAACATACTAGTACTCTTCAATGCGTATGACAACCTAGAGCGAACTGCTGATCATATCCCAGCACCTGCAACACGATTGGGACGACTGCCGGAGAGAACCAACCCTTCGAGCTCCTCTCGCGGGAACAGCAGTCATGAAGGTCAAACGTAGACTACGAGAGCCAGACTTGCCTGTGCAGCGCTTCCAAAACTGGTCTCTTTTACATCACAATGATCGCGTGCGAACACTTTTGGTATTGCTCCCCACCCCCTTTGTGTGGTGAAAGTGACATCTTCAGTTGGTGTACAGTGACACGGACTGTCTGTGCGTAAGATATTGTAGCATTTGTTGTTTGTTGTGTGTGTGTGTGTGGGGGGGGGGGGATATTACGCAGTTGTCGCGTGTAAAAATACACGTTGTCGCAATCATCTGATATTGTGTTTTTCTTTCCCTCCTCCTGTCTCTCGTATGCCACATGACATGATTCGTTCATTCCTCGCGTGTAACTGGGGTATGCAACCGTGCTCAACTTTTCGGATTTTGTGTTCGGTGGTCATGTTTTGATGTTTGAGGTCGGGATGTGTTGTCTTGAACGCATTTATCATTGTCACGGTCCTTCTTGCTGCGTTACATACCTTTTCCATGCATTGTTGTTGCTGGAAATCCCCAATTCCTTTGAGGACTCCATTGCGCATGCGTGCGGTGAACTTTTCATAGTGACTTCCGGACTGAGCACATACGATTCCTTTATGATTCCCTTGGAACCGCTTCTCTATCTGTTATAGTATTCGTCCCAGTTAGGTGTGACGTTCACTTTGTCACCTTTTGCGAGGCTCCTATCTCGGAAACGAAGCCTCAGTCGTAAAAATGGAACTTAGACTTTTAGCTTGTTTTCGTGTGAGGAATCACCTCCCAAGCGTTGTAAACGACCTTTAGAAACACCCTGTATATATATATATACACACACACACACACACACACACACACACACAGACAGAGTGAACCAAAGTAGGTGGACAGTAGGTGGAATAGGGTTTGTGTTAGGGTTATACTATAACATTTGGTACTCAAGCCCCAAAGAGACAAACCATTTACCTCATTGGTGACAAATTTGATACCCCTGGTTCAATTCTTAATGCCCCAAAAACTAGTCTACCCAAAACAGTTTGCACAGAGGATCATAAGCAACTTGTTGCCGAAGCATTTGTTCACAGTCCCCAAAAGTCTACAAGAAGAGCCTCAGCAGAATTGAGCATTTCACAAACCTCTACAGTAGAGATTTATAGTTATAATGAACACTAGGGTTATGACTAAAAAAAAAATCCAATTTTTTTTATTTCCTGTGGTCGCAAATGATGAGCTTTTGTGACCTGATTACTAAAAAATAATTATTAGAGGTGGCTCTAAAAAAAACTTCCCGCACCAACCCGTTTCAATTTCAGTGTGTGTCACAAGAACTGTATGTACGGTGCTGTAGCCTGTAGCTACTAAAAAAGTAGATCTTTATAATATCGCTCACGATAAAATGATTAATATGATGTCTTTATATTTTTAGTAAAACATTATTTAAAATGATACGTGTATTTGTATCTGTATGTAGTTACAGATTATGCTAATTATACAGTGTGTATGACTGTTGGTGGGTTCAAACAGCGAGGATTCTTCGGAAAGAGCATCACAATAAATTTAATATTTTTATAACCCTACATTATCAATAACAACTATTTTTGGGGCTCTTTCTAAAATTACCACAAACAACATTTGAAAAGGGCATTATTAATGTAATAATTAGTAAATTAATGTAGTAATTATTAAATGATTATTTATTAAGTGACAAATTGTGTATATTTTCTCTATTTTCAGGTTTGGTAGTTCAATATTAGTATTATAATGGCATATTATAAATCAAATGAAGCGATTAAGAAAAATGCGGAATCGTGGACGCAGAATGTAGCTATTGATGCAACAAAAAGAAGAGATGTACCTATAATTGCAACACTTAGTTCTTTTACTCGACTTCCGCGAAAGAAAGACATTATTGGTCGCTATCATACACTTCTGGAAACAGCGAAAGATAAGAAAGAAAAAATGCCTATGATAACTGGTGAGCTTACTGTTCTCTGGGAAAAATTTAGCTTTCCAATTTTATCAAAACAAGCAATTATGTCAAAAGTAGTTAAATTGATTGAAGAGAACGATAAAAATAGAAAGAGGAAAAAGGATTCACTTCAAGTTGAAATAGAAAATATATTGGACATTACGAAAACAGATTGACATTGGTGTGCCAAGAAGATAAAGAACTATACAAGTTACAAGTTAAATCACAAGGTACAATTGGATATGTAACAAGCACAGTTGCTCCACAATCGTCCATCGATCCCTCTAAGCGAGTGCGAAAATCGGCTTCACAATCTGAACCAAACGTTGTCTTTGCCACTGATGTAGACGACGCATCATCAGCAGAAGTAAGTAGTGATGAAATTTTTCTGACACAGCATATGTATCAGAAGAAAATGAAAATGACAAAAGAAAACGAGTCGTGCGTTTTTCAACATCACAACTAAGTTGGTGACAAAAAAATCTCCTTCAATTAATAAAGCTGCTGTAGTGTGCTCCAGTCTAGCCGAAGATGGAATCAGTGTTACAACACCATCACAGTCAGGTGTTTGCGAGCTGTTATAAGAAGTGGCGAAGATGTAAAGCGTAAAATAAAATCTATTTTGCAAGAAGAGAAACAATTCTGCCTGTAACATACTCGTTACGAGGCAATATAAAAAAGGATCTGGTACTATCGTGTAATAGATTGTCTTTTGTTTGATCACGTGACGTTCTCTGCTCGGCGAGAGAAGGCTCCGCCTGTTACGGAGTTCTTCCTTCCTGAGCAGCCGCAGAGTGCACACGTATATTCTAGGTTGGTTATGTTGGTTGTACTTTATTTGTCTGTAGGTAAATGAATACGTTGAGTTGTGTTAAATTATGATGATACATAATGAATGTAAATCAAATTGTGGCTCAAGTAGTTAATCATATTTGTAATAAACAAGCAAATTATCCAAAATGAAATACATGTTTTAATTAATGAAACAACAAGACTTCTGGTAAAATATTCATGGGTCCACTGCCATACTTTGCTATTTAGTGTAGTTACCATTTGTATCTATCTTTTTGAGGTTTAAGGTGGTTACAAATAAAGAGAGCATGGTTCTCTCACGTAGATTGTTTCTGATTAAATGCATGTAATAATTTGGTCGGTAACATTGCTAATATGGAACGTTTTAGTAGTACATTGCAGTCCAGGTTTACTACTCTCGATCAAACTGGTTATTTTGGGTTGCCTCTGCCAGTATCACGGGAACAACCTCTTGTTTCCTCGACCGTGTGCAATGCTGAAGGTCGCCAAGCTGCTGCTCAGGAATCGACTGATAACATTCAAGGTGAGAACGAACCAGTTTTTAAACAATCACGTACACGATTTCCGTGTAAGCCACAATGGGTAGATAAGAAACCAGTAAGAAATCTGATTGATTTTTCTAGTGAATCTAGTGACGACGAAAACATTGTACGATCAAATTTGCCAATTTTTAGTGGGCACTGTTTGGATAAACTAAGTAATGTAGTTGCTCAACAAACATTGTCATCATTAATTTCACAAGTCCCTATTGTAAAAGAAGATGATAGTGTATCCATTTTCAATTTTTTGTATGAAGTGGAAAGAATACGAGAAAAGCAACTTTTTCCAATTAAGGAAATTCTATTGTCTGTTTTGCATAAATTGCCTAGTAAAATTTGTACATTTATATTACATCAAATTAGCCGTAACCTTGCTTGGTTAACTATTGTTGAAAATGTCATTAATAACTTTATTACTACTATTGGCAAGGAAGTTATCGCAAGTAATTGTGTGTTTAAATTGCAATCAGTCCAAGAAGACCCTTTACATTTTCTTGAGTCTCGTGAGAGAGCATTTAATTTGTTAAATTTGTTGTGGCCGGAACATGAATTTGTAAAATGTTTAGTTGAAAGAATGTTGCCTCAATATTCGCAACATTTCATGTTACATGGAATTCCAGTCAAAATATCAGATTTTAAGAAAACCTTACAATTAATACATGCTCATTCACGTATAACAAAAGATTTTCAATTAATGTCTAGTGACAGAAGTGTAAATGTAGTGCCCAAAAAGCCAATTCAGTGTAGATATTGTGGTATTTTTGGTCATGTTCAAAAATTTTGCCCTAAGATGCGTCCAAGAAACTTAATGGCATCGATCAATTATGAAGCAGGTAAAAGTGATAAATTACTTGCAGTGTTTGTGCCCATAACTATTGAAAATATGACAGTTAATGTGTGCATCGATACAGGAAGTACGGTATCTATTATCAGGGAAGACGTATTGTCTAAGTTAAATGCTAAAAGAAAATTGAATATAACAGAGTGTAATGAAAAACTTACAGTGGGAAATGGAACCCAATTGGAACTAAAAAAAAGTGTAGGACTAAATGTGAAATGTAAGTCATGCTCGTGGCCTGAGACATTCTTCGTGGCAACAACATTGCCTGTGGATTGCATTCTCGGACTAAAATTTCAAATTAAATCTCGTATGATTATAGACTTAAATAAAAGTGAAGTAACTTTTCCTTTTGGTGACGTACGTTTGCCGATAAGTTGGAACTGTGACAGTATTGTAATGCAGAATGTGTCATTTCAGAAAAAAAATATTCATCCAGATACTCAGAAAGTGTTTCCTTCATCACAAGGGAAAGCATGGCAACGAAGAGGACCACAAGCCGCTCTTCGAGGACGAGGTTGGCCACAACGCACCATCTCAAGGACATTTATTCCTCGGTCATCGCCACAGCAATGGCAACCAGGAAATGATGAAAACTTGATGCCGTCTTCATTAGAAGGAAGGATTGGAATGGCAGCAACGTGCATTTCATCTGAAGATTTTCAAAGAAAATTAGGTGAGCTGAAAAATAATTATTCTGATGTTTTAAACAACAATATTGGACAGATTAAGAACTTTGAATACAAAATACCTTTAATAGATAATATTCCTGTCCGTAGTATGCCCTACAATCTGGGACCAGCCAAAGAAAAGGATTTAGATATTATTGTTAATGATTTACTATCAAGGGGTATCATTGAACCAACAGAAAGTGCATACGCTTCGCCTAGTTTCATTGTATATGGTAAAAATAATAAAAAGCGAATGGTTGTAGATTTTCAGAAAGCCAATGAACATATTTTATGGGACGGATATCCTGCTGATAATCTAGAAGATACCTTATGTAGTTTAAGTAAAGGTAAAATATATTCTGTTCTTGATATCAAATCTGCTTATCATCAGATATTCTTAAGTGAAGATTCACGTGATGTTACTAGCTTCGTAACAAAACAAGGTCATTTCAGATATCGTTTTTTGCCTTTTGGATTGAAAGTGGGGAGTGCTTGCCTGGCGAAAGCTATGAATATGGTACTTGGAGACTTAAAAGGAACATTTCTTCATTATTATTGTGACGATGTTCTTATTGTCTCAGAGGATGAAAGCTCTCATTTGGAACACCTGAAAATTGTTCTAGAAAGATTTAGGAATTTTGGAATTACTGTATCACCAGATAAAATGCAATT
Organism: Lepisma saccharinum; assembly: GCF_977018435.1. Lineage (NCBI taxonomy): Eukaryota > Metazoa > Arthropoda > Insecta > Zygentoma > Lepismatidae > Lepisma > Lepisma saccharinum. The sequence continues at coordinate 28,763,169 of NC_139251.1, read as the reverse complement.
AGGAAGGAGGGAAATTAAATTCTTAGGTTTTGTGGTAAAGAATGGTTCATTACTTATGGATCCTTCTAGAATTGAAGCTATTAAAAAGCTATCTAGTCCAAAGAATTTAAGGGGCTTAAATAGGCTAATTGGATTAATTAACTACTTCTCGAGATTCATCCCCGATTTTCAAAAAATAATAACACCATTGAATGATGCTAAATCAGCAAAGAAATTTGAATGGGGGGATGCCCAACAAAATGCACTAAATTCAATTAAACAGGCATTTGAAAAATATGTCATTTTAAAATTACCAGACATGACAAAACCTTTCATTGTTCAAGCCGATGGTTCACTATCAGGTTATGGTGCTATTTTGTTACAAGAAGACAAAAATAAGAATCTTTGTCCTGTTTTCTTCTTTTCTAAAAGAATGAAAGAGAGAGACAAGAATTCGACAATATATCAGGTAGAACTTGATTCACTTATGATGGCTTTAGAACGTTTTGATGTATATATAAGAAGTCAACCATTTTTATTACAAGTTGACAACATGAGTATTGCATGGCTTATTAGAAGAGCTGCTAAATTTCCTAAGTATGCTCGATATTTAGAGAAACTTTCTGTCTATAATTTCAAAATAGAACACATTCCATCTAAATGTAATGTACTTGCTGATATTTTGTCGAGAATGTTTAACAACAAGGAATATAACACTGAAGAAATTGATGTGGAAGAATTAAAAGGCATTAATTTAGCTATGTGGGCTCATCCTTTGTTATCCGCCTCAATCGGGGATGAACAAAGAAAGGATGATCAATTGAGAGTTATTATTGAAAAAATTTCACAAAATGAAAATGTTGCTAATTATAAGCTTATCAAAGGTATCTTGTATTTTAAGACTAAAGCTAATAATATGCCTTATAGGATAGTTGTACCGACACATCTTAGAAAGTCTGTTATTGAATATTTTCATAGTAATGTTGTATCTGGTTCACACTGTGGATGGCTTAAAACGTTGAAGAAAGTTCAAAGACACTTTACGTGGCAAAAAATGAGTGAAAATATTAAAAAGGTTGTTCAAAGTTGCATTATTTGTCAGAAGTGTAAGCCTAGGAACGCGCCTATTGTCAATCGGTTGGCATCAGAAATAGTATCTGTAAGTGGACAACGATATTATATTGACTGTGTTGGTCCTTTAATTAGCTCAAAGGGATATAGATTTGTGTTGGTAGTTGTAGATGCCTTTTCACGTTTCGTTGTATACGAACCTTTGAAAAATGTTACGTCAAAAATTGTTACGCAAAAGCTGTTCAATATATTCATGAATTATGGCATCCCTTGTGAGTTGGTTACAGATAACGCTAGCTATTTCTGTTCGCAATATTTCACATCATTTTTGTTTAATCTAGGTATTAAACATATTACTATCAGTCCATATAACAGTCAAGCCAATCTGGCCGAGAAATATATTTGTCATCTAAACTTTAGTTTACGTACCTTATTTGCTAAGGATCATACTAAATGGGTTACTGCCTTAAAAGAGATTCAGTATGCACATAATTCTTGTTTTTGTTACTCAACAAAGTATACCCCGGCTCAATTATTTTTGGGTAGAGATCTTAGCGATATTTTGGAAATTAAGTGGGAATTGAATCATGATCCAGATCAATTATCAGATAATCAGAGAAAAGAAGTTCTATCGCAAGCCTTTAAAAACCTGCAAATTGCCTGGAAAAGAAGGGAATCTCTCTACAAAAGGAAGTATTCTAAAATTAATTTTAAGGTAGGAGATAAGGTAATGATTCAGAATCAAATCATTTCAAAAAGGGCTGAAAATATAACCAAGAAACTGTGTTATAAGTATCTGGGTCCTTTTGTTATCAAGAAATTTCTCACAGATGTTTCTGTCATGGTTCAAGACTGTTCTGATGAAAATAAGATAAGACGAACACACGTAACTAAGCTTAAAAGGTATTTTGCACCACCCTCCCAACTTGCAGATACCGGTTCGGTGTGCATGACTCGGGAAGGAAGCCAACAAGCAAGCTAAGTCGCTGCTTGTTGTCCTAGGTTAGTTTTGACCTTGATAAAAGGAAGTAGAAAATACAATGTTTACGATTTTGATTTAATCTGAAGGTCCGGACGTGTTAACAAAAAAAGTTGAATAAATTCAATGGATATTTTTATTATACTATTATTATTTATTATTTTATGATCGATCATAATGTTCAATGTTCAAATATTATAATATTCAATATTCAAATGTTCAAATATCACAATGCTCAATGATGAGATTTCATGTTTAATATTCAATTACTATAATATGTAATATTCATGATTGTGTACATAATGTCACGTGCATTTGTCTTCAAATTTGTTGTATGTAGAGACTGTTCCAGGTATTTTTATACTTTCAGATCTTGATGGGTTTATGTAAGAAGAGATCTCAATGTCATCTATATATATATATAAACAAATGTACCTGTACTTTGGTTTGTAAGTAGAAATACTTTGGGAAGTTTTTTTTTTTTAAAAAAAAAGGTGTTTGTAATATTTTGTTTTTGAGATATGGATATTCCCCATAACGAGTATCGTGTATATGTTTTCTCCCTTAGAGGGAGGGGGAATTTTTGTAACATACTCGTTACGAGGCAATATAAAAAAGGATCTGGTACTATCGTGTAATAGATTGTCTTTTGTTTGATCACGTGACGTTCTCTGCTCGGCGAGAGAAGGCTCCGCCTGTTACGGAGTTCTTCCTTCCTGAGCAGCCGCAGAGTGCACACGTATATTCTAGGTTGGTTATGTTGGTTGTACTTTATTTGTCTGTAGGTAAATGAATACGTTGAGTTGTGTTAAATTATGATGATACATAATGAATGTAAATCAAATTGTGGCTCAAGTAGTTAATCATATTTGTAATAAACAAGCAAATTATCCAAAATGAAATACATGTTTTAATTAATGAAACAACAAGACTTCTGGTAAAATATTCATGGGTCCACTGCCATACTTTGCTATTTAGTGTAGTTACCATTTGTATCTATCTTTTTGAGGTTTAAGGTGGTTACATGCCTTTATTTCGACGGTAAGCAAATTGCAAATCACGAGTATCGAGTGGTAATCTTGAAGAGTTCACTTAGAGAATTGAAATTAGGTATAGTAAAATGTGAAAGCAGATCATCACAGGATATTTTTAATGCACTGCAAATTTTGCTGAATTAATTTGATGCGTGGAAGAACTTCAAAATGATAGTATGTGACACAACAGCAGTAAATACTGGACGAGTAAATGGAATTGTTCAAAATTTAAAAAGTGAAATCATCACAAGAGGATTTGATCAGCCACAGTACATTGGCTGCCAGCACCATATTCTTGATAGAATTGTAAAGCATGTGTTAGACTTCTTTAATCTTCTTCTACCAAACCAACTCTGAACTATGAATTTGTGGACGAAGTGATAAAACAATACGATGTCTTGCAGCAGTCCTACAAGCCAGAAAGTGAAATGATAACTGTTCAAAATCCAGGTTGGCGAGATGATTTTAGATTTCTGTATGAGTTATGTAGAGCATATTCCGTTTCCTTAAAGAAACTGGTGAATACCCAGCAATTAAATGGAGAAAATTACCGTCTCTTCACAATGCCAGATGGAATTCACGTGCTATATATGCTCTTATTTCGTACTTCCTCATTCCTAAGTGGAGAATATCACTGCAAATACCGTGCTCTTTCATCTCAAATACATGGCAGGAAGCCTGGTTTTCTAACCAAATGTTCAACGCAGAGATTCACCAGAAACTGATGGATGGAATTTCCGAATTAAATTGCTCTGCAGCCATGAAGTGCTTTGTAACTCACTGGAATGTTGAAAGATCCGTTGTAGATATATCACGGACGAATATTTGTGCCGAACGAGGGGTGAAATTAATGGAAGAACTGTACCAGAAATGCAAAACAGATAAATATTTGAATCTGAAGCTTATTTCAACTAATACTCGTACATTTTGACTGTGCTGAATGTACTTAAATTTGAGAATTTTCATTGTCATTGGTGCGGAACATTTTTTATGAATTGAACGAAATAATTGTCATTTTCTGATTCTGTATTAAAAAGTTCATTGATTTCTACTACAGGCTAAAAAAATATTTTTTGTCATAACCCTAATGAACACCATTGTTATAGTATAACCTTAACACAAACCCTATTTCACCTACTGTCCACCTACTTTTGGTTCACTCTGTATATATATGTATATATGTATATATATATATATATATATATATATATATATATATATATATATATATATATATTTATATATATGTGTGTGTGTGTGTGTGTGTGTTGCGTGCGTGCGTGTGTACAGTATGTATTCCCTAATAGCAAACGACAGACTCTGATTTAAATCTGTTCTTTCCTGCATATTCTGTTTAACAATTATTTGTTTATGTTCTTCTTTCGCTGTTCCTAAAGGTCGCCTTCTGAATGTGTAAGTAACATACACACCCGCCTTTTAGCATCGCCTCTTTCACCTTTGCTCTGGCCATGAGTTACACACACAAATTCAGGAGCTAATTTTAGACTCCCCTACGCGGCAAGATTCAGTCATCTCCCGCCCCCTTCCTGTCTAGCTTGTAAGAGGAATCTTGACGTGTTCTCGCAAGCGTCAGTGATTTGCACATCTCGCTACTCACACACAGCTCTACTGAAGATCCTTGATAAAAGAAAAAAGTCCATGTGTTGTTCTGGCAACCCAAAGCTCTCACACGTATGCATACAGGGTGTTCACAAATAAACTCACTTGTAAGTAACCATAGGCGTACGCAGCCTCATTTATTTGGGAGTGCCCTAATGAGAGTTTAATTTGCCCATCTGGACAATGTTAGCCGAATTGTATTAACTTCATATTCCTTTTTCACAGAAATTATTAGGTATATGAAGATGAAATTTGAACTTTATCTCTGAGTATTCGTTATCACATTAGCACATATTTTCCTATCATTGTGACGACAAAAGTAAACAATTGAAAATCAATATTTGTATTTAATAATCAAAGCTAATGAGTGTAATACAATACAGATAATGTCAACTGAATCCCTTTCATAATAACTTCTCATACAGCTCTACAAAACAACTTATCAGAATTCTACTATTTGCTGTTATTAAATCACTATTATTATTTATCCCTTTATAAATTGCAAACAGCTCTTCTATAAATCGGTTCGTTGTCTTTTTCTCGTGGGGTGTAAGGGATGGCCCTTTATGAAGACAGCCAAATGACAATCTTACTTCACAATGGACTGCATTTTGCACACCAGTGAGGCTCTAACGTCATGATTTTCAAATGGAAAAATATGTCTAATTCTTAGTAGTCTGCCCTATATTTTCCAGTATTTAGAGATGCTGGGTCAAAGAAGGACTTATAACCCCCCCCCTTTGACACGCCACTGGTAGAAACATAAATAAATTAAAAATAGATCGTTAGGAAAATATTTGGACGTAAAAGGGATGAGGGGACAGGTGAGTGGAGAAGGTTACATAATTTAGAACTACATAATTTGTATTCATGTCCAGATATTATTAGAATAATTAAATCAAGAAGACTTAGGTGGGCAGGCCATGTGGCACGAATGGGAGAGGAAAGAGGAGTTTACAGGATTCTTGTTGGGAAACCTGATGGTAAGAGACCTATAGGAATTCCAAGACGAAGATGGAGGGACAACCGTTGAAATGGAACTAAAGGAAATCGGTAGGGATGGAAAAGAGTATATAGATCTTGCTCAAGATAGGGACAGATGGAAGGCCTGTGTTGCTGCAGCCATGAACCTTCGGGTTTACGAAGGCTAGAGAGTTAGTTAGACAATATTGACACGAGAGCGTTCTGAGCATCGAACGTCTATTTTCTACATTTTATTGACTCGTTTTAGTATCCAGCACTTTATTCTTTATTTTCTTTAATGCACATTCTATCTATATATGAATAGTTTGAATAGATATATTCATGTGCCAATTCTAAGTTGATGCCATGGACGCCCGCAGGATTTTTTCCAGGAAGGGGCAAGGATGGTATTTTTTTCCAGGGGGGGCAAACAAGGCACATTTTCCCCAATAATAGTGTTGTTCCCTCAAAAAAACATAGCTTAAATTTGAATTTATCATATTCATGCAATAATTAACACATATGATTGTGGCTGAAATGAAATTATATGTGTGAAATATATAATTTTTGGTTTACTTTCATTTTCCAGGGGGGGCACGGTTCCCCCTCCCGGACGCCCATGGTTGAGGCTGTATTGGGGCACTCAGCAAACATATAAAGAAGATACGAGACTAACACCACAGATATTATATCAGTAACTGTGAGTTTAGGTACAAGAATCAGAACCTCTTTGGCCCATAAGTATATAGTATTTCCCAGGGCGTGATATGTGAATGTCTACGTTTATTGTCTGTGCCATGTCGTTTGCTAACTAACAATCATCTAGCAAGCACAATATCTGAGTCTTTCATGGTATTTAGCCCGCCGTGGCTTGCCTAGGTATGTCTTACTATTTAATAATTAATTTGCCCTATATTTTCTCACATTTTCCAGCATTTAAAGTTATTTCATTTAGAAATGCTGAGCGAAAGGGGGTTCTAACACCCACCAACCCCTCCATTGAGAACGCCACTATTAGCGCCAGAGAATTAGACGATACAGAAAAAATCGCATTTTATCGTTTCGTCAGGTAATGTCCTTGGCAATATTCACTGCTTCCCCTTGATCTTTTTTTAAGAAGCTGTGACGTGTGGAATATTTTCGCTACGACGTAAACCAGTTGAAATGATTCCGCAAATGTAACACCACGAGATTTTTTGGCACACCGGTTTGGAAAAGGATTCAAGGTCTACGGAAATTTAGTCTCTAACGTGCCCTAACGAAGCAAATCCATCTGTTTCGAGGCAGTATCCTGTGCGAATTCCACGCTATTTTTGTTCAGCGGCACGATAAGAACTTGTTTTTAACCCTTTCCAAAAGTACTTTGTGATTTGTCTCTTGTTGTTACGTAACTTGCAAGGATTCGAATCAAGATTGATGCATAAGGCATTCCTCCCACCCCAATACACATCTTAATTTATGCGTCCCTCCACATCTAAGAATATCCTAGATCCGAGCTTAGACCAAGCACGGTATCTCACTTATCCACAGTCTAGAAATAGCTCGTCTCAACGTACCTGAGAATTTAGGAAGATCCGACCTGGACCTAAAGTGCTGTACTCTGAAGATCTTTCGACTGCCTTCTCCGACTAACAAAAGCTTCTCATTTTCTCCGCTGGGGGACTTGGGGTAGGTGAGAGTGGGGGGAGGTTGTGCTTTCAGAAGAGCGTGGGGGGTAGTCGAGCGCGAACCCGCCTTGGAACCGAAGAGAGAGAAATGTTTTCCCCTCCCTCCACTACTCTACGTCCACATATCCTCAGATCGTGTGTGTTTGCATGTGTGTGTGTGTGAGAGAGTTTTAGGCAAGGCGGGCCAACATATCTGGTCGACGGCTTCTGAGCCAGGTTGCCACGTTTTCGCGACGAATCATTAAGTGAAGTATGTCAAAAGCTCGGCAGATGGCAGATGTGTGCCACATATATAAATGTTTGCAATCAGAGGCAAAGGGGAAGAATTGGTGAATTGTTAGAGGCACATATTTTTGGTAAATAAAGAAGGAAAATTTCGGTACAAAAACAGAGTCTATTTCGGGTTCAAAAGCGGTAAATAAAATAAAATTTCAGTGTTATAGCGGTGAATAATCACATCAAAAGTGCTATTTTCATTCTCATCATTGATGGCCGAGTACGATCAGTGAGTGACCCATGATCTCAACAACTAAAGTTCCTGGTTCATCCTGACCTGGGTACAAATGTCGCTTGATCAATTTCATCATTGTTACGATTTGCCAAAAGTGGCAGAAAAGCGAAGGAAAATGACGAAAATGCACATTTTATTTTTATTTTTTCGTTTAGATTTTGTGTGTCTCTACCAGAAGGAGGCCTCCCCGATGGCACAGTAGTAGTGTCGTCGCCTTGTGATCAAAGGGTCCCGGGTTCGAACCCGGTGGAGGCACATAGTGGTTCGGATCTCACTTTAAACTGTAGGTCCAGTCCCTATTACCCTTACTGTGCACAAAGTGGACTTAAAACACCAAATCAAACAAAACAAAATCTACCAGAAGGAATTCTAATAACACTACTACAGAGTCCTTTATTTTGTAGTGATGGACAATTTGCTGAGTATGACTACGAACTCGAGGACAATGTTTCAGCACAATTCCTTCGGGTAGAGAAACGAACGGTCAGAAGAGCAGCCAATTTAAATAGATGGCCATAGATGGCAACACTATGAAACAAAACGCCTGTAAACTATTATAAGAACATATCAAACAGAATAAAAATACATTTTCGATAAAAAAATTATGAATGATTGGAGAAATATACAGGAGAGAATGGCAAAGTAAGAGAACATAACAAAGAAATGATATAAACAATAAAGAATAACTACTTTCATTAGTTAGTCTGAATCTAGTTAACTAGTAATTGGAGTTTTGGTGAATCGTGGAGAATACTGCCAAGTAGTTTGAGTGAATAGTGCGAAGTACCACAGAGTAACTTCGTGTCAATACTTGTCGAGAAGTAATCAAGAGGTCGTGGGTTTGATTTTCAGTTTGTGTTATGCGTCCAGTGGAGTAATCCCAAATGGTCTACGTGAATGTGAGATGGATTTAAAAGAATTTTCGTTTCCTTATTTAGCAGGAATTCCTTTCATACTATTGCATTTGTAATTTTGGTTACTAATCAATCAATTAACTAATACGTTTCTCCCTTCGTGTATAACTAATAAACTGAACTACCATTTCTACTTTGATTAATTTTGATTCTTCTTATCCTTACCGCTTTTCTACCATTTCTGTGTAATCGCGACGATGAGGATGAGTGGTGGTTTGATAAAATTGATGAAGGGTACTCACAAAGAACACTAATATTCGGGCTACAATTTGGCGTCGTAGTTCGCTGTGCTAACCACTCCGTCACGGAGGTCGGCAGTATGCGAACCACAGGCTTTCCTGTAGCGGCCATTGGTTCAAGCCAGAGTTACCAATATGTTGTTAATAGACCTCACTTTAACACCATAGACCCACAAATAGTGTATCACAGATAAGATACTGATAGAACTGATGCGAAAGTGACTCCGCCTGTTCTTTATGCAACCCACAAAGTAGTTTTGATGAGTTGGAAGCATACGTTTCAGGATAGCCTAGGATTTCATAATTTCATCACTCTGATATTTGGCCAAAATGCCTATTTTGTTCCTGTGAACGGATTCGTAGGCTTTCAGTCAAGATACTACAATCATTCAACTGTGCCTAAAATTGCCTATTTCAACTGTTAGTGATATTTCCATTAGTAGTGCTTATAATTGCCTAAAATGTTTAGAAAGAGAGACAAAAATAATATTTTAAGTGTGTTTTCGTGTTCTCCTGCTGACGTTTTCCCATATCCAGGATAAGAGATTGATTGATTGAGTTGTGATTTAAGTCTACTTTATGCACAGTAAAACTAATTGTAACTGGCCATACAGTTTAAAGTGGGATCCGATCCACTGTGCAATGTGCCTCCACCGGTATCGATCCCTGGGCCCGCCGGCCCTCGTGGCAGAGTGGTTAGCACATCGCGCTATGACGCCAGGGGTCCCGGGTTCGAATCGCGGCCTGGATATTAGGGTGGAGTGAAAATGGGCTAAAAAAAATGTTCTTGAATTTCAATTAGCTAGATTTGTCAAAAGGTGCCAATAGATCAATAGAAGACCGTGTAAAAATTTCAAGACTTTTGAACAATATTTTGATCGCCCTTCGCAACCTTTTATTTTGCATTACTAAGCGACATTACAACGATATAACGATATAGTCAGTCAATAGTGACTATTAGTCAGTTTAGTCACCTTAAAACTCAGTTAATGCAATCAAATGCCACAAACAGTTACAAGGTGAAGTGAGAGAAGTCACGTTTCGACTCGAACGTCGGCATTAGCTGTCCAGAAGCGATGCGTGCAAGGATGAAGCCATCTCGCGATTTCTGTCCACAAACAGCTTTCGCCACCTCGGTCACAATCTTCACGTGTCTTTCCACAGCTTGTGTGTGGTTGGGGAATTTTGAGAAGGTGAGAGTTGGAGTCACCACCGTCGTGATGAGATCCCTGAGCTCAGTGTCCGTCATTGCCTTGATTACGAGAGGGTCCGAGATAGGGCAGATGGCCCAGTCGATCACGTCGAAGTATTCCACAGCATCGAAATTGAGTTTTGCGGGAACCTTAAACCTCCGTATTTGTCCACTGGAGTCTGCTGCAGCTCTGGCCTTCATCACTCGTCGCCGGACCAGCTCACGTATGTGTGGTCGATGGTCTGTCATCATGGCCAGGAGCAGATTCTCCGGGTGAGCGAAGTATGCATTGCGATGAATGACGGGTTCAACGATCTTCTTGTGCTTAGGGCTGAGGTATCGTCACTTGACGAGCATCTGGTGAAGGTGCCTAGCTCCATCTTTGCGTGACCAGTGGGCTTTTACGGCGAACCACGTTAGAGCATATACGCGAATGATGAACGTCACCAGCTTTTTCAGATTCACTGACGGTTCCATGTCGCTTACATATAATCGGAGGATTCGATTGGCTGTCGTTATCCATCGTGAGGGATTCAGGCAACCTGGGTGTTGCATTGCCAGATTGACGCTACATTCACCTTTGCCGATGCTATTGCACATTTCCAGTAGATAGCGTTGATCTGTGCTCAACTCCTTCGGGTCAACATTGGACGGTTGCTCGGTCAGCTGCACTGGTGCAAATGAGGAGGCAGGCTGTTCGCTACACGTCACTAGCCGCTTTACGATATCTCCACAGAATCCGTGCGGGCCTGTAGTCGTGCCATGGATGCCTGGAATAGATGGCGCAGGGGCAGCTCATTGGCATGGAGCAGACATACCAGCCACTGCAGAGGACGCTCCAAGGTTTCTTCCAGTCGGAGGATAACGCCCGCTGTGTGTCTCGTGTTCACATTTGTGCCGTGACACCCTACAACTTTAATGTTCTCTGTCTGCGCATTCCTCTCTTTGAAACTAGCGACTATTGACTCAGGTATGTCTTTGCTGGAGCCTGATGGCGGAGTCGTGTGGCTGAAGTACGAAGAACCAGGCTCGTTGATGATGCTTATATGTTCTTCCGTGAGGATTTTTCTGTGTTACTTGTTGTCGTCGCCGAGAACTTGTGTCAAAGTTAGATCCTTGTGGCCATCAAAGAATACTGCCTTATGCCAGTGTGAGTGTGGTCAAAGTGGTCATCATTCTGCTGGAATTCCTTACGAGTTTTGCTGCGTTCTCGGCGGATCTTGCTTCGATCGATTACTTTAGATCGTTCGATTGGCGACACGAGACCAAGATCATGCATAACTGATGTTGCTAATACAGCAGCCGATCTATCCGAGACTCCGATCCGATCGCAAGCTTTAGCGAGTGAAGGTAGAGAGATTGTCATTTTCTTACATTGGCGATTCTGCTTTGGCTTAGTCTTGACTTATTCTGTATCTGGAATGTACTCATCGCCAGTGGCACTGACCGACGGGTACGTGACATCTTCGGCACTGTCGGCAGAATCGGCTTGACCTTTGCTCTCAACGGTCCTCTGCTTCTTCATTCGTTCGAGATTGGCTTCCTCTCTTTCAGCTTTCCTCTTCAATTTAGACGTCTCCTCTTCATCTATACTGCCGATTATCATCTTTCTTGGTCCTCTCTGGTCTTCAAGGAAATGGCGTTCCTTTGCCGGAACTTTGAATTCTTTCGCGCATTTGCAGTTGGAAACCATGTCGAAGCACTTGCATTTGCTGAGATCAAACAGACCTCTGGCGCGAAAGTCCGAGAGTCTCCGTTGGTAGTTGGGTTGATCCTTTTTCCCTTTGTAGACCTTTAGGATTGTGTTGTATTGTCGTGGAACCATCTGAGTTTTTCAATCGCTTGTGCGTGAGTTACTGTTGGAAGTGAGGCCCTTTGCCAGATCTCCTCGACTTCATAGCACAGTTTGTGAGATATGTCCAAAAATGATGGGTATTTTCCATTGTCGGTCCTCAGGTCTGGTCGCAGTTGAATATATTTCTTCATGAGATCGGTGTACGTCGGCAGAGTATTGGTCGGTAGGTTTCGTGGAGCGCCAAATATCTCTTGTAACTGCCATCTCTCTGAAAATAGAAGTTCTGGGGATGGGGATATCCTGAGGATAACATGATGTCCCCAGGATTTCCCAAGGACATCCTGGGGATAACGTGTGTTGTATAGGTAAGCTATAGGGCAAATGGCACATTTTCCATAGTCTAGCTTCTAAAAATAAAAAAATAAAAATTTTCACTCCACCCTACTATACAACACACGCTATCCCCAGATGTCCTTGGGATATCCTGGAGTAGTATTGCCCACGAGACGAGACTTTGGCCTGTCTCGTCTCGTGGAAATGCTGTGAAATGCTGTCTCGTCTCGAAAATATTAGTTTGTCTCGGGACACATGATCAATCTCGTCTCGTCTCGAATTTTTAAAAGCCTGTCCCGTCTCGTCCCGTGGGCAACACTATCCTGGAGACAACATGTTATCCTCAGGATATCCCCATACAATGTATAGGTAAGCTTAAGATGGCCAAAACCTTTTCAATAAGTAGCTCGCTTAGATTCGCTACTTAATAAGCCATGCTGAAATCAAACTGAATCAGGCTACAAAGTCATAAAAAGTGTTAAAATGCCAATTATTTCAATAAGGTGAAGGGCGATCAAAGAGTTGATAGAAAATAATATGATTTTGCAGGATTCTCACTATGGACAAATGGCACATTTTCCCTACTCTAGCTTATAAAAATAAAAATAAAAGTTTTTTCACTCCACCCTACTGGACATGGATAATTGTGAGTGTCCATTCATCAATTTCGTCATATCATTACTCATCCCAATCTTCGCAAATTAGCCAAAAGTGGTACAAAAGCGCGAAGTGAAGTAAAGCGAATCAATCAAAACCCGGGACCCCTTGATTACAAGGCCACGACGGAACCACTACGCCATCTGGGAGGCTCTCCTGTATAAGAGAGTACGGGAGATGTCTGGTCCATTGACAGCTTGCCCTTAATGGATCTTCAATTAAGAACAAAAAGCGAGCGCCCACGTGACGTCATCTTCAATGGGGGCGGGAGGGAAATTATTCTCTTACACTTAGAAAGAAATCCCCCTCCGTCAATACTTGTTATTCATGTTTCATTCGGTTATTAGACTAGTCAATAAGGGGGTCCAATAAAAAATTAGGGAATGCTGGAACAAATTTTATTATTTTTCTACAAGGGTTCTTAACAACATATTAATTTTGCACCCCTGTACCACCCCGGATTTGGCCGCCATATTTGAAAAATGGCGCCCAAAATCAGTTATTTGCAAATATCTCGGTTGGAAAGCACTTTACAGCAAAAGAGGTTATAATGAAAAATAATCTGCAGAAAATTATCTACAAAACATGTTCTGTGCATTTTTCTTCTAGGATGCTTTGTTTTGGTGCTAGATGAGCGAGAAAGTTTAGGTTATTTTCCCACCCCGTTTTGCAAGCGCGGAACTCAAGAAGCACCTGTTACATGATGTTTTGCAGTATATCTCTTCTATAAAACTGGACTTATTACATTTGTTCTTTCTTTAAGAATGTCATTTATGGTTCAATTGCTTTTATCGTTGCATGCAGTACTTTATAGGGAATAGTTTAGTGTGTAAAAAGATAAAAAAAGGTAAAGTGCTCCCCTGTGCTTTGCACCATGCCAGTTTAGTGTGTGTGGGTGTTAATATGTTTGGTTGGAAAGTCAAGGTATCTCCAAAGGAACATGTTGACTTTGTCCAAAAGGGTTATTTTACAATAAAACGCCAATCTAATCGAGGAGTCCCAGGTTCAATACCCGGTGGAGGCACATTTGGTGGTTTTGAGTCCATTTTGAACTGTGGGTCCAGTCTCGATTAGCCTATTCGTGCATAAAGTAGACGTAAAATAATAATTCAAACCAACAATAACACGATCACAAAAGTTTTGATCTCTGATCTGGTCAGATATGACGACTGAGCCGTTATGTGCCCCATGAAGAGTTGTGGGGGACGGCAGAGAAGTGACTGACCCAATGCTAACCAAGTGGATTTTTGGCATGCCTACTAGTTCACAGATACAATAGATGAGCTGCATGTCGATGTACCAAAGTCTCTTATATCAAGAGATAAGCAAAGATTTCTAGTTCTTTTGTCAGTGATTCTCTCTCACCCACCATTCCCTGGTTTTGATGCTATAAAGTCAATAATTACAGAATTAACAGGAAACAAGAAAACCAATCCTTCGGCTGCTGATGTTGGAATGTCTTCAATGTTTGGTATTTGGCAAATGTCAAGTTTGAATGAGAGAGATAGTCACTGGATCAATCATTTCTGAAGTGAAAATCAGAGATGTATTGTATCCAGTTGATCCAGAGCTATTATTTAAAATAATATTTTACTAAAAAATCACTAGACCTATTCAGAGTACAAACTGTTCCATACCAGTTGTAGCTGATGAGGTAGGAATGTGGAAAACCAAAAAGCCTTCTCTTTATGATCCTCTTTGAACCACTCTCTGAAAGTTTCACAGATGGTATCAACAGACAAGGAAGCTGCACCACCTGAGTTTCTTGGCATTATATTCTGTGAACGCCTTCAAGGTTCCACAAGGGGCCTTGTAACTAGAAAATTGGGGTAAAGTGTTCAGTGATCTGTGAACATTGCAAAGATTTACCTGTTCAAAACCTGACCCTGTTCTATACTCTGTCCGGGGAATATCTGGAGCAAGGCCGCGCGCATTATAGTAGAGAAGGGGATAAAGCGAGTGGGCGGCGCGAAGCACTACAAGCTCATGTACACGGCTAGTAGCTACAGTAGTTTTTCCCCCACCACGCAATTCTGTTCCGTCTCACGCATAGGTTTGGAGTTGGGGGTGTGGAGTTAGGGCCCCACACGAAGGTGGGGGTGATGTCAGCACCATGCTACCTTTACCCTCAGTTTCCTCCAGGTACCCACTTCATACGACGCTGTGTGGGTGCTGGAGTCGCTTGAACAGGTGGAAAAATCTCCGTTCTTCCCCGCTGGGGATCGAACCCAGGCCTCTCACGTGGTGGTCAGATGCCCTAACGACTCTTTTTTTCTCAAGGAATACTCCTATGCGGCAGTATTCCCAGTCCTTCACCATTTTTTCAACTTTTACATATATCACTTTTTACTAATATTCTAGGTTTTTCGCATTACGGACATACACAAGCATCCATGTCCTAGCCGGGATTCGAACCCGGGATCCCTGGCATTCCAGCCTGCTGTGAAAACTACTCCGCCACGGAGGTCGACGGGACTGAGCTACCGCGGCTCATACATTTAGAATAGGTATTATAATAAGAAATAAACCCTCAAGTTACCTTGTAAGAAAGTTTCCTTGTCTTTCGCTTTTGCAAAATAGAGTGGAGAAAAGTAAGTGAAACTACTCGCTCCTCTAGCACCCTAACGGTGCTTTTCAGAACAAAAATGCACAGAAGCTTTTTTGTAGAGAATTGTATGCAGATTATTTTTTATCATAACCTCTTTTGCTGTAAGGTGCTTTCCAAGCGAGATATTTGCAAAAAACTGATTTTGGGCGCCATTTTTCAAAGATGACGGCCAAATCCGGGGTGGTACAGGGGTGCAAAATTAATATGTTGTTAAAAACCCTTTCAGGAAGATAATAAAATTTGTTCCAGCTTTCCATAATTTTTTTCCTTATTGAACCCCAAAATCATCCCTTGTTGAGTGGCCTATATGACTTTCAGATTGCAAGTTGTAAGTATTTTATTAATTGCAGTGGTGTAGTAATTATCATCAAACACTCACTCACCATGTTCGTTGAATTTATATTGTTATAAACAAGAACGTATTTAAGAGAGTCCAGGGGGTCCTGACGCCCCCCCCCCGAAAGATGTGTCAAGTACTAATATTAAATAATGAACATATACTTGTTTAGCATTTATTGTAAAATCGAGTTATTTATATCTCCCGAACTCACAAGAAGGCAAGGATTAGATTGGGATCTCATGGATTTGAATGACACTACCAAATAAGATTTATGCACACTACTACTTACAATAATATGCATCAAATATTAATCAAAAACTTTGATTTTCGTCAACTGGACCTAACATCCATTTTGTCATTCTCAATTATTTACATTCATTTCATTTCCAGGAAAAATTTGACCGATACTAACTACATGTAAGCTAAATATGAGTACGTGCTGTTAAAACTCAATTCTTATACTGTTTATTTACCTATTCATATTATAAAACAATACAATATTAATTAATTTGCACATTTGTATACCTATAAATTATATTAATATATTAATTTAAACATGATTATTATTATTATTATTATTAAGATACTTGGTGCGGATACCCCCTTCCGAAATATATTTCTAGATACATGTCTGGTTATAAATGTCCCAGGAGGGTCACAGATGAGAGAGCAATCAGAATTTATTCTTACGCTAATTTAGAAGACTGCCCTCGTACATAAAATTTAAGTTAGAATTAAGGCAAAAAATATTTTATATTCCTTAAATTCATGGCTTCCGACTGTAGCTTCTTATACCTGTCAGACAAACTTACAGAGGCTACGGTCTGTGTACAATAACTTAAGGAGGCACAATGTTACCCCTTGAGGGGTACATTGGACCCCTGTATCCCATGTTCCTGCGCCACCAAGCATAACAATGGGCAATAGTAACTGAATTGGCTTCCATTAAAAAGCGCCATTACGATGCTCGTGTAACATGATAGAAGGCAAGACGTGGCAACGCCGCAGCAGTTAACGTTTGCCAACTTTGGCGTCCTCCCAATATCTGGCAGTCACTTATTGCATTCACACTGATCTAGCCTTGATTCCGCTTGGCCTCCACGACATAAAACAGGGCCAGAATTAGGTCTCCGAAATCTTCTGGAATAATATTAACCTGCGAAAGCCTGGCCTCCGTAGGTCCTGCCCGCTTGCGATGACGGGTCATTCTCAAACAATAACAAACAGAGAGTCCCAAGTAATCGCAATCCCTGTGTTGAAAGGAGCTAAGTTTGCGCAGGGAAATATGTTAATACTTTCAGAGGCCTAAAGGTCGTGGGTTATGGATGAGAGGAACGAGAAGTGGAATTTACACCGAGAGCATTTATTAATAAATGTTTCTTGAATTAAAATAGCTGCTTCTCTTTCTTTTCCTAGCAAGATTCCCTTCTACCCGTCTTTCTGATTTTCTTTTTCATTCTCTCTGTTTCTTTAATGTTTTACTTTGCTTCCCTATCTTTTTTTGCTATCTGCCTTTCTCCCTATTTCTTTTTACCGCCATTTCTCTCCCCCTCCCTCTACTCTTTTATCAGTTCTGTGCTTTTTCTCTCTCTTTGTTGTTTTCTTTCCATCCTCGCTACTTCACTTTCTTTTTACCCCTTCCTTCTTTATTCTCCTTCATTCTATCTTTCTCTCCCCTTATTCCTCTTTCCTCTTACCTCCCTGTCTCTACTAGTTCAAAGGAGCTCAGAGCGTGGTGCTGATCACACCACCTCCAGAAATTGCCCGGATCTTGAACCCTCTCGCCACATAGACCTTCGTGGCACGGTGCTCATTCACGACCTGGGCCATATCTGGAGATGATGCGATCAGTACCACGCTCCTACTTTACCGTTATGACCTACATGAACATATAACACAAAGCTGTTATGTTAGATTCAATTTTTTGGTAAATACCAAAAATATTCTAACCAACGAAAGTCTTAAAAGTCATTGCATTTTCTGAACACTGTAGCCTATACAAACATGACACAATTAAGATTATTATGTTCATAATCTTACCTTAAATTAGACATTATCTATATTTTTGTTTAACCTTATTTAATATAAAATACTGTTTCAATTTCACTGTCGTATGTTTATCATTGTCTCTCTTATATGTGCAACTTATTACTCAATATCTCTATTACACTACTACTATTTACATGTATATAACCTGATTACCTCTGTATAACTTGTATACAAATATAAATAAACTCTATCAAATCAAGCAATATATGAAATCAGTCATGTTTATAAGTATGTTGTAGATTGAAATGTCATATTTCTCACTTGATGTAATATTATTTTTGTATTTTGTATTGCCTTCTTGTTTACTCTGTGAACACTGTAATTGGGCACGTGCATGTGTGTTCGAAATAAATAAATGACGCGCAAATAGTGAAACGATCACCCTTATCTATTAGTTTTTCTTTCAAATTGTGTTTTTGAAACGGAAGTTTCAAGATGCAGATAGGACTACCACTTAGTGGTTGGTACCTTATTACAATATTGAGGGAGGAAATACCGTTAAGTTGTAAAAATTTGATTGAATAGTCTCGATTCAGGATCCCGCCAGACACGAATTCAAATTAGATTTTAGATCCATGCACATATTATTATATTTAGTAATTTTTATATTATGTGAAAGGCAAGGACGGCACGGCATTGCCCATAATAATTCATTTTTTAGTCAATTTACTCAGTGATTATAATACGCAAACATGTACAAAGGCGTGTAATGATTGAATAAGAAGTTGAAATAAACTGTAAAATACTCACGTTCTTTAGACTATCCTGGTGCTTCTACTTGCCAGAATCAGATGACATAGACAAGTGTAAGCGATTACCACAAGAATCGGAAAAGAGACAGGACTGTCTGTTCACAATTGTTACTTCCTGAAGTGAAGATTTCGCCAACAATCCTTACCACAATGAAGTCCTTAATTTGTCGCTCATTGTTGAGCAGGAGAGTAGAGTGAAACTAAAACTCACGCGTGTAGCGAGCGAGCCTAGAAGGCCTGTCTCTTCGCCTCGGACAATGCACTCGTGAGGGACGGGGGCAAATGCTTGTCAGGTGAGTAATCCGCAGGCGAATAGGTGTCCTCGCTTTTCTCCTTGTCCCCACACAAAATCGTGTGTGTAATTTTAGAACCAGAAGCCTGGTTCGTTCTAGGAATTATCCATCCAGTTGTGCTGTCGCGATTTTAATAGAGAAATGCCTACAATTCTTGATTAATATGTAGCACCTGGCGCCTTAACCAAGATGTAATTTTTGGTATTCTTTCTATAGTACGAGGGTCACTATTTATATTTTGAGCCTAACAATGAAAAAACAGGAATTTGGCATTGAAAACTGCTTTATTGTTTTTCGAAGTATTCTCCTTTATGGTCAATACACTTTTGCATTCGTTCGAACCATTTGTCAAAGCAGTTTTTCCAATCTTCTTGAGACACCTCCATAATATGGTTTTTGAACGAATCAACGGCGTCTTCCGCCGACGAAAATCGTTGTCCACGCAATTTATTCTTGACATTCGGGAACAAGAAGAAGTCATTGGGTGCCTAATCAGGACTGTACGGCGGATGACCCATCAATTCGATTTTTTGACTGTTCATAAAGTCGGTTGTTAGACGAGATGTGTGACAGCTGGCATTGTCTTGATGAAGAATGATTCGACGGCGTTTGTTTGTTTTCCGTATTTGACCGAAGACCTCTGGAAAACAAATTGTTGTGTACCATTCAGAGTTGACCGTTCCTACGTTCCTCTAAAGGCACAGTTGCCACATGACCAGTTTTCCCGAAAAAATAGGCGACCATTTGTTTCGATGTGCTTCGAGCGCGAACAACTTTTGTTGGATTGGGTTCATCTTGAAACGCCCATACAGTCGACTGCTGTTTACGTTCCTGCTCATATGCATATATCCATGATTCGTCACCTGTTACAATCTTATATACGTCTTTTGAAGCACCACGATTGTATTTATTGAGCATTTGTTTGCACCAATTGACGCGAGCGTCTTTTTGAGTTTTTGTTAAATTGTGTGGGATCCAACGAGAACATACCTTTCTCACAGCTAAATGATCATGTAATATTTTATATATGCTGGTGGAACTAATGCCTATGGTTGCCTCAATCTCACAGTATGTCACATGACGATCTTGCAGTATTAGGTTTTGCACAGCATCAATGTTTTCTTGAACAACAACTGATTTTGGACGACCTTCGCGAATCTCGTCGGTGAGCGAATGGCGGCCACGATTAAATTCGTTATACCAGCTTTTCACAGTGGCAAAGGATGGGGCTTCATCGCCAAATGTGGAAGTAAGTTGATCGATGCACTCTTGTCTTGATAATCCACGTCGAAAATCGTAAAAAATCATCGCACGAAAATGTTCACGAGTTAATTCCATTTTATTGTTGTCGTGCAATCTCCAAGGCAACATAAACAACACAAATGAAGCTATTGACAAAACATTTGAAGTACGTTATGGTCAATAATGCCAGACGATTCCGTGCAAACGTCAAATCGCGCCTAACTTCAATCAGTGTTGCCAAGGCTCAAAATATAAATAGTGGCCCTCGTACGGAGATTCTCCGGTCCGTAAGCTAATCGCGACGATGTGGGTGAATGATTAGGCAAAATTTATGAAAAGAACACTCACAAATCCACTTCCATGACTAGGTCAGGGCCTCCCCGATGGTAGCGTCCTCGCCTTGTAATCAAGGGGTCCCTGGTTCGATACCCGGTGGAGGCACATAGTGGTTCGGATCCGACCTCAAACTGTAGGCCCAGTCCCGATTAGCCTTACTGTGCACAAAGTGAACTTAAAACACCAACTCAATCAACTATGACTAGGTCAAAACTCGAACCCGAAACCTATGCTGTCAGAGACCACAACTTAAAATATTTTTTTTTGGGGGGGAACAAGATTGTTGGCACAAACAATATTTTATGTATGTATATATATATATATATATATATATATATATATACATACATACATAAAATATTGTTTGTGCCAACAATCTTGTCCATCTACAAGATTTGGCGGAAGGTGTCTTGCCCCCGAAGTCGGCGCTTGTGGATGGTGTAGAACCCGTGAGCCAACCCCTCGATATGATATATGATGTAAATGATGCTTTTAAGAGTCACAGTCTTGTCTTGGATTGCACATAAATATTTGTTTATATTTTTAGTTTTTTTTAACAAAGTTTTATTTGATTCTCAGTTTATCGCCCAATCTATGGCCCAGTGAACTTTTCACCACCCAGTTTTACTCATACACAGTTATTACTAAGAATAACCTTCGATTATTCCATGTAAAATTATCTAGTTATTTGCATTTTACAAATGTCACTAAAACTGTTTCCAACACTTGAAAGAAGCGACATCTCGGAGATAGTGATTAAATTTTCTCTTGTCAGCCTTCTATTAAAATACAGCAAACATAGATGTAAGCACTGGCGTACGCAGGGGGGAAAGTGATGGGGCTAAAGCCCCTCCTGGAATTTTGATAAAATTGAAATTTTCCAATGAAATCACTAAAGAATCGGGAAAAACCGAAATAGTAAATTCAAACTCCCCTTAAAATAACTCCCGGTTACCACTTTTGTTTTTGGTTAGCTATAAAATAATTGAGAAATATTTTATAGTGCATTCCGTATATATATATATATATATATATATATATATATATATATATATATATATATATATATATATATATATATATATATATATATATATAGCCCTCCCTTGAAAAATCGGTTAGACCTAATTACGAAATTATTGTTGTTATTAACATGCTATTATTATTTATTAAAGAATTGATCACATAAATGATACATTATACCTGTATACAATAAATGAAATGTGATCTCCCGTTGTCGAAAGGTATTCATAATTATAATCTTGGCACGACATTGTGTTTCTGGTCAAGGGCGACTGCAGGATTTTTTCTCAGGGTGGGGCAGAGTCACAGAAACTTTTATTACTATTATTATGTTTACTATAAAAAAAATTAAGAGTATTTTAACAAAGAATGATGTCGCTCAACTTCAGGCTGATCTAGATAGAATGACATATTGATGCAAGATTAATGAAATGGAAATTAACTTGAAAAAGTGTAAAGTTTTAAGATGCGCAAAGAAAATTCATTACATATTCTCCAACTATTATATTTATCAAAATAAAATTCAAGTGTGCGACAAGTCATAAAGACTTAGGAATATTAATAGACTCCTCTCTCATATTTGTTGAGCACATTTCAGAAATTTGCAAAAGAGCAAGGAAGATGCTTGGTTACATATTTTTCTCATAGAAAGTTTTTTTTTCAAATAGAAGATACCTTAATATACCTGTATAAAACGATAGTTCTTCCTATTCTTGAATATGCTGACAGCCACTAGTTACCTTCAAAAAGTTGAATCAGTTCGAAAACTTTTTATCAGGTTATTATGCACAAAGTTTTTTAAAAAATATTATGACCAACATTACTCTGAATGGTTAGCACAGTGGAATATGTTTACCTTAGAAAGAAAGAAGAAAAATGAAAAGATAAATTTTGTACAGAAGATCTTAACTTTCCAAGTTGACAGTGAATATTTCTTGAATAATATATCTTATAAAATTCCCAGATATTCCCATAGGTATATCTCAATTCTTACATTCTTACAAGCTGTGTCACAGAAGAACGTTACATGAAATAATATCTTGCTGAACATCTACTTTGCCAGATTAATTTTTGAATCCCGTCGTCGAAAACTAGACTAAAGAATGAAGTTTTTCTTATAAAGAAGGCTAGATCCGAAATTAAAAAGAAATCTCCATTGTGGAGAATGTGCACCAGTTACAATAACTTGCTAATCAAGAATAACACCATTGACATCTTTTCTATGAACCTATGGGAGCTCAGTAAAGCCACTATTAGCACAATGGCCTAAGCTTAAACACATAAGTTCCTATTGAAATTGTGTGATAAAGTGTATATATATAAAATAAATATTTTTAATATATTTATATATATACCTAGGTATATATGTCTATATGTATATATATATATATATATATATATATATATATATATATATATATATATATATATATAATTTCTATCTCTATATTACAGAAATTTATGTAATTGTATTGACTATGTATCCTTCATATGGGCTCTGTAATTAGGTATGTACCTGTTGAGTTCAAGAAATAAATAAATAAATAAACAAGGCCAGAAGTTTAGTAGCTGATGTTGTTGAAACCTACAATTTGAATTTATGATGATGTATAAAATAGTAGGATCCACTGTGTATTCAATTCTGTAATTGTGTATAATCAATGTTGATGTAGTGATGTACCTGGTTGTTAAATCGTGCTCATCACTTAAATAAATAAATTTTATTGAATATTATTATTATTATTGCTATTATTACTGCTATTATTTTTTTATTTTTGTTGTTGATATTATTATTACATTACTATTACTATTACTCCTACTACTTATGTTCTTTTTAAAATACATACATTTGTAATTTCAATATTCAGTATATCTATATACATTTTGCATAACTGTATACTTAACATTAATTCATGTACAAAAAGCTGTTTTTTATAGTTAGATAATCAGTGTAAAATAGATTGTAAGCTTAAATGTAACTCTATTTCAAATAATAATAATAAAAGTTGCTGTACCTTAAGTCACAGAAAACAATGTTTTTTTTTGTTATAAAATATCTCTACTCTTTCACCGTTCGTATTACATTAACTCTTCCCAGAAATCTCAGGGGGGCAAGTCCCCTCTCTGGCCCCCTCCTGCGGGCGCCATGTTTCTGGTCCTTCTGATCAACCTATGATGTTAGTCCTACGCTGGAGTTGAGGGATACCAGAAGTCTAATAATTTGGATATCCAGATAGTATTGATTTGATGAAGGATTTGTAGAATATCCGTACAGTGAAATATGAACATGGCGAATAAATGAATATATGGATAGCCTGTAAAACGGATAAACGAAAAAACTGTGCGGATAATGAACACATTCGGATAGCAGGACATTTTGGATAATCCGAATATATGGATATCGTAGTTCTTTTAAATTCGCATAAAAATTTATCCGATATCCAGTCGCGAGAGATTGGCTTTAAGCTTCCACGGCTGCCAACATCAACTGCATCAGGCTTTTGATAAGAACAATGCGACTCTCATTGCAAGAGCCACACTTTCGCTTTCGAACCCGGATCATTGGAACAAAGAGCATCCTTTGGTTAAAATAAGCCGGAACAGTCTAAACACGTCCCTTAGAAATTCCCTCCTTTGATCGGGAGGTCGTGGAACTTGTTGATGCCTCGCGTTCTTCGGATGGCAGTGGTGACCGCTGTCCGTGCGAGCTCCTTTGTCTTCTGGCTCTGGGTCCAAGAGCAACGATTCAATGAACCTTGTTCTTCTGCCAGAACATCTAGCCAGATCCTGAGATCAGGATTACTAACTGGTTCTGTGATTTCCCCCCAAACGCTTCTGTGTGGATCATGCACGCATCTGGCAATATCTTTCTGGGGGGGGGGTTTCAGAGCCGTGTCTCAGAAATAGAAATAACAATAGGCAAATTGAATTCAATTATAAAATAAATAACACAAAAATTAAAAGGGTTAACGAGATGAGAGATCTAGGAGTTACATTTGATTCAAAACTTACATTTGCAACACATGTTGAAAGGGTCGTAAATGAGGCACACAGGAACCTAGGGTACGCAATTAGAATGAATAAAGAGTTTATGAACAAAGAAATAATGAAAATAATATTTAACGCTTTAGTCCAAAGCAAAGTAGAATATGCAGCAGAAATATGGGCTCCTCAGGACAAAAAGTACACGCATAAAATAGAAATGCTACAGTCTAAATTCGTAAGGTACGCTACTTATAAAGAAACAGGCATATATCCCCGATACGAATCATACACTTCCCTCTGTAAACACCACAACCTGCCTTCTCTCAGCAAAAGAAGGAAGATGCAATTGCTCTGTTTCTTATACAAAATCATGAACAATAATATTCAAGTGCAACATCTTCTAGAACAAATACACATACGTGTTCCTATCTCCAAGACACGATCCAAAAGGGGCCTCTTTTAATGTAGTAACAAAAGATCGAACATCATAAATAAATCACCTATCAGGAGAATGTGTGAACTGTACAACAGATGTTCCGAAAGGGAACCAAAATTAGACATATTTAACATGCCTATTGGGACATCTCAAAAATGTTATTCAAGGAATGGAGGAATAAATGTCAACAATGTAAACATAAACGCAATATTTGTAAATATATATTTCTTTCGTAGTTTATACTCAATTATATATATGTACGTACTTTCTAGTGTGTCAATTATTTACAGGTCATTTATTACACACATAATTAATATATTTCTTTAATGTAAATAACTTCTATCCTTGATATATCCTTGTTTATTTTATTTCCATATTTTATGTAATTTATAATATATTATATCAGTATCTTATATATATTGTACATGGTGGTAAAGATTAGATATACTGAGTGTAAAGATAAATAAGAAATGTAGAACACTGTAATTGGGCATTCTCCTGTTGTGTTTAGTAATAAATAAATAAAGGTAAAGTTCCCCGTGCCATGAAGGCACATTTAGGGGATTTGGGGGTAGGACCCCACACATTCTCAATTTCGGCCATTTTGAAAGTGACGTGATCAGCACCACGCTCCGGCCGCCTTTACCGCTCGGATTGCCCATAGGTACCCATTGATTTGAGGCTGCGTGAGCCCTGGAGCGGCTTCTTGCGGGGGCAAGGCTGGAAAACTTCCTACCTTATATCACCCGCCTTGGGAATCGAACCCGGTTCTCCAGCGGGGCAGTCAGACGCCCTGCCGACTAAACCACCGCTACTACAGAAATAATAATTAAATTAATACGTTAATATAATGTATAGGTCTATTCATACTAATTGGAAACTCCGGGGGGTAAGGGCGGCCAGGGGAGTGGTGCTGATCACATCACCCCCACCTTCGGCCGGATCAAGAAAGTGAGGCCCTAACTCCACACCCCCTATACGCCTTCACGGCGTGGTGCAAAGCACAGGGGGCACTTTTATTTTTATTCATATTAATATTTAAATGAGTTAATGTTGTATTGTTATAAAGGGACAACGTTGAGATGGACCTAAAGGAAATCGGTATGGATGGAAAAGAGTATATAGATCTTGCTCAAGATAGGGACAGATGGAAGGCCTGTGTTCCTGCAGCCATGAACCTTCGGGTTTAAGAAGGCTAGAGAGTTAGTTAGTTAGTTGTATTGTTATAATTACATGAATATGGCTTGCAAGGGGTGACCCTCTGCTAAGACATACAAATTGCACTCACTTCCACGTGGTACACTCCGGTAGCTGCTAGTTAACGAGGCTCTGGCGTTACCTACGGCCAGTGTAATCCTTTGTACGGCTGTGTGCGTGTTGCCCTGTGTTTTGTCCTTGTGCTCAGTGTCCAATTACAGCCTCAACTTTTAACCCAGTGATATCTTAGTCCTCAGACGTGGATTTATTTTAGTTATGGTAAGGAGCTGGGCTCCATAATGTGACGGGTGCAAAATAACCAAAGAACTGACGCACCCTCATTTCTTAATACAATCAACCAAACTTGGTAATTGAAGAGATTACCCGATTGAATGAATGTCCGCAGGAAGGTTCAGGGAGAGAACTTTTGATCCCCCCCCCCCCGCTTGTATAAGTTGAGTTGAGTATGCTCGAAGTGAGGAGGGAAGGGGGGAAGGTATTCCCCACAGCTAGCAAAATAATCGCAAAGCATTCCCCAGCTGCGTATTTGTCACTATGTTCAGCCATAGGACCATCCTCCCAGTTAACACAATTTTCGCAAAACACCCCAGGTACCTGTTTTCACCATGTCAAACCACAGGAGCATCCCCCAGCTAACCACAAGCCTCGACGAAACACCCCCTCCCCAGCGTTCAACTTCAGGTGCCTATGGACGTCCGCAAGATTTTTTCCAGGGAGAGGCAAGCAAGGTATTTTTTCCAGGGGCTAAACAAGGTACACTTCCCCCATGCTGGTGTTATCCACTCAAAAAACATTGTGTCAATTTGAAGTTATCACGTTCATGCAATCACTGTGTAACAAATTTACAACTTTTTTCTCTTTCCGAAATGAATGCATCTGTTTCCGATAGAACTTGTCACGCTGATTACAGTGGTGTAACCGAAATTCCTGTATCAGCCTCCGATTTCGAGAAATAATAGTTGAAAATTTTATTATGTAATGTTAATGCTATGCTATTTGGAGCACTGCAGGACATGGGATGTAACGAAGAATGAAACTAAAAGTAATTCGTTTTTGAAATTACACAGTACAAGAAGGAAGGATTACTTGACGCAAATGCTATCGATCTGCATAAATACCAGTACCGGTACTGAAATATATACCCTGCCCGACCCCTGTCCCACATTCCTATCTGCCCCCCTTATCCCACCCTGAGCCAAAGGTACCTACGTAAACGCCTAAATGAAAGTAACATCAATTCAAGAACTACAAATATATATTATGAACAAAATATGTTATGTATTACACCAATAGGTATCAGATGTAACAATACAGATTAAATTAAGTAATGTACATACATCCAAGGATGGAAAGGATGATACATAAAGTAACATGTATAAAGATGTTCAAGGTAGTCTTATCGGCGCTTCCGTTTGTACTGAGCACCCTCGTTTTCTCGTTTCAAGCTCCAACATAGTAATCCCACACTTTCTCTTGTACCTTTTTATCAAGACACAAATGGTCTGATGAAATCGTTCACCATGTTCATCTGATACTGCACCTAAGTTTTCTGGGAAGAGATCTAAGTGACTGTGTAGATAATGAAGCTTTAGGGACATGTGACAACCAATTGCATGAAAGCTCAGTAGCAGTTCTTTTACAAGTTCGGCATAATGTTCAGATTTTCGGTTTCCAAGGAAATTTGTTATCACATTCTTCAATGCAACCCACGCTCTTTTCTCGTTTTCATGCAGGATTTCGTCGAATGTTGAATGTTTAATGAGTTCTCTAATCTGTGGTCCGACGAAGATTCCT
Source organism: Lepisma saccharinum (assembly GCF_977018435.1). NCBI lineage: Eukaryota > Metazoa > Arthropoda > Insecta > Zygentoma > Lepismatidae > Lepisma > Lepisma saccharinum. The sequence goes on along the minus strand of NC_139251.1, from coordinate 28,735,139 downwards.
TCCTTTAACTTTGCATCTGTGATATGTGGAAATATTGTCTTTAGGTACTGGAAACCACCACCCTCTTTATCTAGTGCCTTCACCGACACATTCATTAATCCTAATATTATGTGTAATGGTGGTAAGTACACATTTTTTGGATCAATAAGAGGCGTGTAACTAACACTTTTCTGTTCAGGAACCATCGACTTTTTTGTGGGCCAGTGTTTTACACGATAGTGTTTCTCTTTCGCCCTGCTATCCCATTCACACAGAAAGCAACAGTGTTTTGTATATCCTTAATGCATTCCCAAAAGCAGACCAAGAACCTTAAAATCAGCACAAATGTGGCAAGGATGATCAGCATACTTCATTCTGTCAAGCAAGAGCTTCATATTTTGGTATGATTCTTTCATACCTACAGCATAGCAGGGTGACTATTGCCGTTGTGTAATAACACAGCTTTAAGACTGAATTTCGAAGAATCAATCAATAAACGCCATTGATTCATGTCATATGCAATGTTTAATGCAGACATAATTCCACACACATCTGTACAGTACACCAAACCTTCCTGACAGCTGAAAAAATTCACTAGATCACTTCCACGACAGCGATACATTGTTACTTTCGTGTCCTTTCCCAAAAGGTTCCAACCTTGTAGTCTGGAAGCTAATAGTTCAGTCTGTGATTTGGGCAATTGCAGATCTCTCACGAGATCATTTAGTTCTGCTTGGCTATGCGGTTCCTTTGCGTTCCACACATACACAGGATCTTCACTTCCTTCACTTTCGGATTCACGTTCAGTATCACAGTCACTCAACGTCCAAGCATTTGGTGGTACAGGAACAGGTAACTCATTACAGTGTGGAACAGGCCTAATAGCAGGAAGGTACACATGGATAGTTGATTGACTTGTTTGTTTTTGCGGTTATTCCACGAATGTTTGTTAAACAAAAATAACAGTCTGTGGTGTGGTCTTGTGGCTCACGCCACACCATTGGCACGGCAAATGGCATTGCCTTGTGTGTTCCATTCAACCATCCCCGAAGGTTCACAGCACAGGGTTTACAACACACGTGCGGAGCCCATTTTTTATCCTGGTCCCCGACTTTGTAGGAAAAGTACAATTTATAAGTCTTTTTCACAGCAGGTGCCAGGTGAGTAACATTGGCCTTAACAGTCATTCTTCCACCTATGTAACAGAACTTGTTTGGGTCATTTACACAACTTCTTGGCATGATTTACAGTAAAGATACATCAAACACATATAATGTCAAAACCGGAGATACTTGTCACATCCGAACAGGAATATCTAACAGTCACACGTAGCAACAAACTGAAATCTTTGTGCTGCAAATCCAGCTTTCAGTACCTTCTGAGCAGTACATTAACACTGTGTGAACTCATACAAGAGTTCTCGGAACAGACAAACATCCAGAACAACAATGAATAACAACACACAAACACACTCTCAATAATGTACCATTGGCTTCTGATACGGATTTTCACGCAGTGTTGCAACTCCACAAGGGGAAGTAATGCCACCTTGAAAGAGGGAAATTTCATATTTCAAAATCCCTTTTTTTCCCATTTGCGGGAAAATGGAGGCTGATACAAACAAATGCAGTAGTGCTCCTACATCAGGGTACCAAGGGGTATTATGGTCACTACATACCATCCAGGAAAGAAAACCTTTGTTACACAGTGAATTAACAAATATTTTTGTGGCTGAAATGAAATTATGTGTGTGAAATATGTAATTTTTGGTTGATTTTCATTTCCCAAGGGGGTGGGCCGTGGTCCCCATTGCCCCCCTATCCTGACGTCCATGTATGTGCCTCCATCTGGCATCGAACCCGGGACCCAAAGAAAATTCTCTAATGACGTCACCGAGATGCAACATAGAAAATGTCGTTTTTGCCGCTTCGAAAATACGGTTTAACCAGCCATTCATCTGGGCAACGTCGTCGCCCTGTAATCAAAGGGTCCCGGGTTCGATTCCCAGTTTAGGCACATGGCACAGTGATTCGGATCCCACTTTACACTATAGGTCCAGTCCCGATTAGACTTTCTGACGATAAAGTGGACTTAATACAACAATTCAATCAATAAATCAAGCTGTTCGTCAACGCACTGTGAAAGTTTGTGGGCTCTGAACCATGAAATGAGACTGTCCTCAATGATGTACAATGGGATGCATAAATATTATCAAATTGTCCACCACCATGTTCATACACTTTCATACACATTGAGAGTTTCAAAAATTAAAGGAAAACGCCATACAAGCTGCTGACAACCACTGCACCAACACGCTACAAAATCTATTCCTTAAAAACACGTAGGACGCAAGAGAACAATTAATGGAAATAGCAGCAATATTACCGAGCAATATTTGTGCATCCCACTGTACTTTCCTTTGGAAAATGCACATGGCCGTAGACAGGAAAAAACGCTCGGGGGATGGTCACCCTATATACTTAGTAGTACACCACTCCTACAGTCTGGATTTGGCACCAAATGCTTTCCACGCGTCTGGACAACACAGTAAAACCTCGTAAATCCGGACCCCGATAAACCGGACTTCGCTTAATCCGGACAGGTAAAAGGAAGAAAAGCAGAATGCATGGTTTTAAATGTGGCTAGAAGTCAACAAGAGAACTTGCCAAAGAAAAGGCAGTCAACCACTGATGAAATTCTGTTTCCCGCAGACCTTGTACTGTACTGTATAGTGTATTTAGGTCTATGCCCTTTAAACACACCATAGTAATAGTGCTTTGTTGCTATAAACGGAGTTTTAATGTACTTTCTACTGTTATTTTAGGTTATTTCAGTTAATCCGGACTTTCGTTAAACCGGTCAATTTATCCCCCCCCCATTAGTCCAGATTAACGAGGCTTTACTGTACTTTCAGATCAATGAAGATGTGAAAACTGCTGCCTCCAGATGGTTCTGAAATCTTGACACCAAATTTTGTTCGGTCGGCATGAAAAACTTAATCTCACCCTGTGCGATAAGTCTTTGAGCAGAAATGGTGATAATGTGGATCAGTAGTGTCATGCACCCACTTTCACTCCACATGCTCCTATCCAGATTATATATCCTGTAATTTACAGCCTTTGTAACCTTTCTTTCCGATCATCCCTTGTATGGACAGTCACTATGCGCTGAAGATGCATGTGGTTTATGAGACCAATATAGGCTAAATCTGTACACAACGTCCACCGCTGCTGGAGAAGGTGGTGAGCGTAACGTGCTACGAAGCCAGAGATCCCAGGTTCGAACTCTAGCAAACGGAGTCATTGAAACACATTATCCAATAACAGAGGGAATTGAATGGACAGAAAGGGAATTTTTAGTCTCAACCAGGAACAACACCGGAAAAAGAACGTCTAGAAGTGACAGGGGCGACTGAACATAAAATTTCTCCCCCGGTGAGAAATTTTTGACGATCTTTTACTTTCTGCCCTGGTCCCCCTGCTTTTCACCTCCAATTAAAAAAATAATAAACGTTATATATTTAAGGTTTTTGTGACAAAAATAATAGCCTTATTTCTTTAAATAATTTAAGTGTCACTGCTGTAGAACGCGTCTATTGTAGGTATGGGTTTATTTAATACCTGCATAATGACAACAAATAACAGCTTAAATTGCTACATGAATTTGCAATATACTTATTATGTTATGAAACAATAACTTCAATGTATTCTTGTGTACACAATTCCAACGAAATTGCCACTCAATCAGATATAGAGTTTTGCCGCTCAAGGTGGACGGACTCTTCCTCTTTATTTCTCCCTTTTCTCTGTTTCATTCTCCCTTTTTCTGTTTCTCTTTTTCTGTTTCCTTCTCTCTTTTTTCTGTTTCTCTCATTTTCTCGGTTTCTATCTCTTTTCTGTTAATTTCTCTTTTCTGTTAATTTCTCTTTTCTGTTTTTTCTCCCTTTTTCTGTTTCTTTCTCTCTTTCTGCTCCTCTCATTTCTGTTTCTTTTCTCTGTTTCTTTCTCTCCCTTTATGTTTCTCTCTTTTCTGTTTCTTTCTCTCTTTTTATGTTTCTTTCTCTCTTTTTCTGTTCTCTCTTTACTCTGTTTCTTTCTCTCTTTTTCTGTTTCTGTCTTCTCTGTTTCTCTTTTCTCTGTTTCTTTCTCCCATTTTCTGTTTCTCTTTTCTCTGTTTCTTTCTCCCATTTTCTGTTTCTCTTTTCTCTGTTTCTTTCTCTTTTTTCCTTTTCTCTGTTTTCTCTGTTTCTTTCTCTCTTTTTCTGTTTCTCTCTTTTCTCTGACTGAAGATATATAATAAGGATAATAATTTCTCAAAATAGGTAATGTCCCTTTTTCTGTTTCTTTCTCTCTTTTTCTGTTTCCTTTCTCTGTTTCTTTCTCTCTTTTTCTGTTTCTTTTTTCTGTTTCTCTCTTTTTTGTTTCTCTCTTTTCTGTTTCTTTGTCTCTTTCTCTTTTTTTGTTTCTCTCTTTTCTGTTTCTTTGTCTCTTTCTCTGTTTCTTTCTCTCTTTTCTGTTTCTCTCTTTTCTCTGTTCCTTTCTCTCCTTTTCTGTTTCTTTCTCTCTCTTCTGTTTCTTTCTCCCTTTTCGCTGCTGAGAAGTGAATGTGGAGAGGACACAGATGGGCTCTCCTCCAATAATAGAAACCTGTTCCGCAAGATTGTTTTTTTTTCTGGTTCGATTATCTCAAGGAAAAGTTTCCTCAATATTGTCTCCTGTTGTATTTTTGTAAAGATTTGAATAAGTATTAGAAGATAAGGTTGCCGAGTTCGGTTTCTGATCCAGCATGCCAAAAGTTTGGGGAAATCAGGGAAACAATTCCCCGGATGGTATCATTGACGGTGAACCTAGACATTTGCTATTTTGGAAGCCGGTTCCCATCTCCAACGCCTACGCCGCGTGTTTCCCGCGCCAGCCGTTTGGAAACAGGAAAATCGCTCACATCTGACTCCCGAAACAAGGCAGCGGGGCCATTGTCACTCACGGCTAAGAACAGAACAGCCGAGATCCGGGCCGACAGCTTCGGCGGATCAAGTGTCAGCCTTCGTGCAATTTTTCGTACGAGTGTTGCCAACTAACAGACTCTAAAATTGCCCTAATCTTGACATAAATTTCGCCCAAAAAAAGGAGAGAGAAAGATTGATAAATTAACTGAATTAAGTTATTTTACGTCGCTTGTCTATCACATTTGGCTAATCGCGACAATGGGGATGAGTGATGGTATGAATAAGTTGATGAAGGAACATTCGCAAAGAACGTACATGCCTAGCTGTGATAACCACTCCGATACAGAGGTCGGCAAAATATTAATATAGTAAGTTCTTGTGTGCACAGAAAGGAAAATGCATCAGTTGAAATATATTAACTTCAAATGAACAATTAATGCAATCGCGCGCGTAATTGTTATCTTTTTGGTGCGTTCTTGATAGAAACTTCTCATCCGATGCATTTTAATGCATCAAGAAAAAATGAATTGTTAACAAGGTGAGTCAAGCGAAATACTGGAATATTTCTCTGTAGACCTACTTGAATCGAAATTTAATGCATTTTCTTGCATGTATGCGTTTGATTGTGTGGTGTTAGCACAACGCGCTACGAAGCCAGGGGTGCCGAGTTCGAATCTCACCCAGTGCATGGTGTCCATTCATCAATTTCACCATGTCATCACTCATCCTCATCTTCGCGATTAGCTAAAAGTGGCGGAAAAGCAAAATAAAATGAACCAAATCAGTCACATGGAGGCCTAAGGTAAAACTGTCGAAAAGATTTCGTGCATGGTGGAGGAAGCAACGCGAGGAAGAGTTTTTCATTTGTTTATTAGCAGATTTTAATCATACTCTGGCTGGGATGTACATATGTGGAGACCCAGGCCTGACATCAAGAACCCCCCTCCCCCTCTCTACTGTATATAGTTTCAGTTATAACTTTTAAGGTTAGGATGTGAGTTTTTATACTTTTAACACATTCCAAGCATATCATTTTCATTAGGTGGCATTTTAAAGCATTTTTTTTTCCTCTTGATGACCTGGAGCTGCAGTACCTTAACCTCCTGATATAGTTCTGTTACTTCACTTCACTTTTCAATGATAAAGTTAACGAAATTGATGCTCTAATTTCGCAAACTTACCCACTAAACCCTGTACCAGCTAACTGTAGACCAGGCGAACTAGAACAAGTCTCTGCGCAAATAGTGACACGAGACGACTCCACCAATGAACGGTGAGAGAAACGGGATTGCCTAATATGCTGGTGGGGTCGTCTGCTAGTCCCGCGTATGGGTGTGGCCATGTTGGCTGTATACAACCGGTTGCTAGGGTGGTTGCTAAGGGGCCAACATAGCGAAATGCTATTCCGCGTTGGTTCAGTTTGAAAAGATGAGCCGAAAACAATGAAGAAGGGAGCGCACAAGGAAAACCACTTCCAGAGCTTTAGATAGTAAGATAAAAAGGTGTCGTCGTCAATTTTAGTACACAAATTACAGGAGATGTGAAAACAAATTATGAAAAACAGTTGTTCTAGATTCACTCATCTTGTAGAAGAATCTTCCCAAGGATATAATCAGAGGCGTCTCGTCAGCGCATACGTCAATTGAGGGAAAAAGGACAGCTTGCTCTGCGACGAAATTCATGAGCATTTCTACATTCTAATTTCTTCATATGGGAGAAGTATTTATTTTACACGAGAGCGCTTAACTAAGATTATATTACATTTCTTGGCTCTGAAGTGACGCATGCATCAATTGTTGGAAAATAATTATTACTATCTTTCACTTCAGATCCAAGAAATGTAATATAAGCTTAGTTTCAGCGCTCTCGTCTAAAATAAATACTTCTCCTATATGAAGATATTAGAATGTAGAAATGCTCATGAATGTCGTCGCAGAGCAAGCTGTCCTTTTTCCCACAATTGACGCATGCGCAGCATGCATCGCATGCGTTCACGAGACGCCTCTGGATATAATGATAATAATAATAATAATAATAATAGTTATAATATTGTGAAATAAAATTGGTTCATATCTATGAGTTTATAATAGTCATTGTACCAGGTGGTTATAATTAAAGTGACGGTGTTCAGAGTGGTACAGCACGGGCTGTAATGAGAGTAGCAGTCTGAAACTTCGTAGATATGATAATGAAGCAATGCGCTCGCGAATTATGCAAAAAAAAAAAAAATAGTTCCAATTCTCGCCACCAGGGTAAAAAATGGCGCTGTAAGCAGTCAAAACGTGGAATTTTCCGTAACTCTGACGTCAAAGTCGGTGACATTGCCTAACCATTGTGTGAGCTCCCTGGTTGTTGTTGGTGACGCTTGTTGCTTTTTTTTTCCTTTAGTGATGTGAATGTTCGCCGAACATTAAAAGTTTAATTTTTCCCGTGTAAAAAGCAATGGCTATTGCGAAGAAAGACCGTGCACTGCTAGTGAAGTTGTTTTACCAGAATGGGAGCAATAGTAACGCTGCACTGCGGAAATATCGCCAACAGAAAGGGCTGAGAAGAGGGCCCATGTCAATTAATGGGCTGAAGAAGATGATGAAGAAATTCGAGGAAACAGGTGAATTGGGTGTTGCACCAGGGAGAGGAAGGCGGCCCATCCCCGTGGAAGTTGTGGACGAAGTTGCTGTAGCTGTAGCTGACCGTGCAGCACATGCCTCAACTTCTGCAACCAGTGCTAGAGCTGTGGCACGTGAATTGTCACTCCCCTGGTCAACAGTTCGTAAGGTATTGCGGTGCATTTTACACTGGTATCCCTACAAGATTCAAATTGTGCACCAATTGAAACCCCAAGATATTCCACAACGCCGTGAGTTTGCCCATCGGTTTTTGGCACGCATGGAAGTGGATGACATGTGGCCGGGGAATATCCTGTGGACTGACGAGGCGCATTTTACTCTGGTCGGTACAGTGAATACTCAGAACTGTCGCATATGGGGTTCCACATGTTGTGCAGGAACAACCATTGCAATCAGTTTACGTGACTGCATGGTGTGGGTTCACTAGCTCCTTCATTCTTGGTCCGTTTTTCTTTGAGGAGATGACACCTCGAGGGCCTGTTAGGTGTACAGTGACATCTGCACGTTATAGGGACCTCCTTGTGCAACACGTGATTCCAGCTTTGCAAGAACGGAACTGTGAACACACCACCATTTTCATGCAAGATGGGGCAACACCACATGTCGCTCGCCACGTGAAAGATTTGCTGCGAGAAACCTTCACTAATGACCGCATCATCTCTAGGCAGTTTCCAGATGATTGGTCTTCCAGATCCCCCGACCTTAATCCATGTGACTTCTGGCTGTGGGGATATTTAAAAGATCGTGTCTATCAGGGACATGTCCGGTCTCTGCCTGATCTGAAGGCTAGCATACAACGACATGTCGCTCAGATTTCACCAGACATGCTGCGAGCAACCGTCGACCATGCCGTGTTACGAATGCAGCATGTTGCTGAATTGGGAGGCCATATTGAACAGTTCTTGTAACCATAGTTCCTAATAAACATGCCAGAGCCATTGTTCTCATGTGTTTGATCTTTCCTGCCTTTTTCCTGTAAGTATACCACGTTTTGACTGCTTACAGCGCCATTTTTTACCCTGGTGGCGAGAATTGGAACTATTTTTTTTTTTTTTTTTTTTTTGCATAATTCGCGAGCGCATTGCTTCATTAGCATATCTACGAAGTTTCAGACTGCTACTCTCATTACAGCCCGTGCTGTACCACTCTTAACACCGTCACTTTAATTATAACCACCTTGTATAACAACAATCATAACTGTAATAATAATAATTGTTATTACTAAAAGTCAGGACTTAAAATGAGCCGGAACGCATCGGAGCTCCGTTCCGGCAAATCAGTTCCTGCTGGGACATTAAACATCTGTTTTAGTTATTTAATACATTGTACAAAAGTCAATCCTTGGTTACGTTCATTCCTATTGTAAACAATAGATGAAGATGAAAAGAAACAGTTCTTGTACTAAATGTCGGTAGGCAATCTGTAGGTTCCTGGCGCCAGGCATTTCAAGGTGGAAGGTTTAGGACATGTTTAATCTTTCCTTGGATAGTCCACAAATGCCCAAACCGATGTGCATACCTCGGAAGAGGGGTGAATTTCTCAGAAGCGAGAAGATAATCTTCTAGAGGAGAAATATTTCCTATTGCTGTCAGTTTACCATTATCAGTTCTGTACTGTGATAAATAAAACCACTTTACATTATGTGATGTCAATTCTTTATAATATATATATATGGAAGTAAATATATCCGGTTAGAATTCGCTTATATACGAGTTACGATTATTCTGTATTTCCGGAAATTTAGAAAAATAACATATTTTGATAAGTGCTATTCGATTAAGATGTAATTGGGAACCTAATTTCCTGAAATTGCGGGCATGACAAGACTTTAATAATACCATTGTTATCTTAATATGCATTTGTTATTATTATTAGTAGTAGCAGTAGTTGTAGTTCTATTCATATGTGGTTAGCGTTCCGGCTATTGTCTGAAACCACTTTAAGCACTGCGAATACCACATACTACTACTATTTTTATTCAAATATGTCAATACCTGACCACCCCTACAGAAATTTCTGGGGACATTCATGACTACATACATATACACACACACACATGCATATACACATTCTTCTGAACGAGAAAATGCATTGTTGTTTCTTGAATGCACAGTAGCCTAGTGAAAGGCAGGGACCATACCTAATATTTGCAATCATACGCGAAGCAATAAGACATATCTAACCGCAGACAAAGAACCATGTGACTTCACGTTCCTTTACATGCCAGCAAGCCTATGGTAGCTAAACCGAAGAAATCACAAGTTCCGGTCAATTGTTTGCCGGTCACTTTCTTGGAAAATACCTGCTTTTGTTTCTTCATTTCTTCTTTAACTTGCCACCTACGAGCAACCTCTATTTTATCTACGTAATCTTTTGAATCTCATCTTTACATTGATGTATTATACATATTACCATTTCGTTTCTTAATTGCTGGTATTGGTGGTGAAATATCTCCTCCGCAAACCCGTTACCAATGGCAGCCATATGAGTGAAAGTGGGGAATTCGTTGTGTAAACCAAAGTCCGCCGTTGCTATGGTGACAGTACCGGATGTGACGTTCACCCAGTGATGTGCGTCTACGCGCAAACAACGATAGTCTACATTCTACACGTAGACTATTTTATACACGTAGATCACGTAATCTATGTAAACAACATGGCGAAAGGTGATAACTTAACAAAGGGCGCTGTGAAAGTAAAACAAAATTATACTGCGAATCAGTTGCTGATGTGTGAGGAGAACTTTTCATGCTCTTCCTTGCAAATTCGAACAATTTCTCACCTAGGAAGAAACCTAATATAGGAAATATTCTAGTGTTTTATGGGAAAAAGACCACGCTTGCCTCACGACTGCCATCTGTTGTTGTTTTCTGAATACTATTTATCTCCTTCCATAGTTGATGATACAAGAGAAGAGAAATTTTGTTGTATATACGATTCATTTCATTTCGTTAGGAACCAATATAGTTGAAAATGTCACTTTCCTTTCATGAAACCCTTGAAAATGCACTTTAGTTTGTCTACGTAGTCTATGTAAACTACAACACAATGTAATCTACGCGTAGATTACGTGTAGACAACGCATGTAGACGTAAACTTATAGTCTACGGCACATCACTGCGTTCACCCCACCAGCGTATGGACGACTGGAATTACCCGATTTCCCTGCTTCGCTCTGTAAGCGTTGCAAACTTTTGAAAGCGACAATACCGAACGCACATGGCAAACGGACCTTATTTTTGTCTCCAGTTCCGAACGCTTGACTTAAGAATTTCTTAGGGAAATATTAGGGATAAAACAGCAAGTGTAAATTTTGATAAGCCGTACATTTAGCTTACGGACTAAAAGGTCTGGACCTTACGTCCGTACATGCAATGAAATTTCCGTACATGTACAGTCAGGACCGTACGGTTGGCAACGCTGCGTTTTCGTCACTCGATTTCCCTCTTTCTCCTCTGCCGCTATGCGCGGCCCTGCTCTACAGTTAGCTGGGACAGGGTATAGACTAGGGATGGCCAAACGGGTCCGGATCCGGATCCAAAAGTTACGGATCTGGATCCGGATCCGAAATATTACCACACCTTAAAAGGTATTATGATCTTCGATTACAAAGAAATTTTTCATTAGTTAGTCCTACAAGAATGTTTTTCAAGTGTTGTTCCTAAAATACTTTGCTACGCATCGGCTAACACACTCGTGCACAAAAATAATCTTACTTGTTTAACATAAAATGTCAGAGGTGATTTTGTAAATGCCATTGAAACGAATATGTATTGATTCGAATGTATTGGAAATGAAAACACACATAAATGTGAGACATTCCATTCCAGGATGAAACCTTTAATACATATAACAAGATAGAAATGTTATACAAAAATTATACAATTGTTCTACAGTTACAGTTTTACAAATTAAAATAAAACATTATAATATATGCAGTGTTATATAATTACAAAGTGTAAGACTAACAAGGGAGGTTATCTAAGTGTCCCCCTCCGATTTCCACGAAACTTGGCAGGCGTATAGTCGGGACCAAAGGAAGAAATACGTGTTTTTTAGTTTTAGTACTTTTTGCATATAAAATGTATCTGAATTTGAAATATGTGTCTATTTCTTTTAACTTAAGGCAAGCCAATTTTCCCCAAAATCGTTGATTGCAATGACCTAGTATTACAGTAAAAGCTGAATTGAATTATTGTTTCTGTTGATTTGGTTTATTTTACTTCGCTTTTCTGCCACTCTGGACTAATGATGAAGATGAGGATGAGTGATGATGTGACACTCACAAAGAACATCGCTAGGAAACCGGGATCCCTGTGATCATAGCACGATGTGTAACCACTCCGCCACGGAAGTTGGCTGAAGGCTGAATTGGGATTCACATTTTTTTAATATACAGGGTGTCTATAAAAGAACTCCGGGGTTTTAAACAATGTTAGCGGGCAAACGGTATTAGGTAACTCAGGTTAGTTAATTACTTTGAAATCAATAGCTCATCAAGTTTTATTCACGCCGTTTGGAATTTATTGCAACAAAGGTTGGCAACGCTGCACAGCGTTGACCTTGAAGTGGCCGATCCGAGCCGAACACAGTCAGTGCAGTCCGCGACGTCTCAACAGAAGGCGCAGTGTGTGGTATGGCTTGTAGAAACTGGATCTGTTATTACAGTACAGCGGAACTTTCGACGCGAGTATGGAGGTGTTGAGCCATCGGACAAAACCATTCGTCAATGGCTTAAGGCGTTTAAAAAGAACTGGAAGTGTGGATTGGAAGGAAAGGGCCTATTTCATGGCCTCCAAAAAGTCCGGACCTTACTCCCTTACACTTTTTACTATGGGGACATGTGAAGAACATGGCTCATGCGGAGAAAATTCAAGATGTCAACCATCTAAGGCAAAGAATTATCGCATCTGTGGCAACCATCACCCCAGACATGCAGGCCAGGACGTGGCAAGAAGTTGATTATCGTTTGGATGTGTGCCGTGCTACAAACAGGGCACACATTGGAATTTACTAAATTGTAAACAAAACTTCATAACATTACATTCAAAAATATGTATTTACTTTTTCCTGAGTTTCAGTTTTTAATAAAATATTTAGCTTCAAAACCCGGAGTTCTTTTATAGATACCCTGTATTAATAGAAGACAAGAAATTCAAGATTGTTAGTACTAACACAGGTAATAAATGGACAAGTATCAGGTTGTTTCATTAAAGTTTAAACGTACAGCAATTTAACACACAATAATAAAATTGCAATTTATTTTCAAATTCTTAAAACTATGAATAAAAATAAAGTGAAAATTCTGCAGAAGTCCTGATTTTTACTAATCCATTAAATCATCGATTTTTGTCAATAAGTGTCAGGCCGTTCAGTCGTACTTTCTTACTTCAAGTTCACGAGGAAACAGAAAAGGTTTAATCACCACTGTTATATTTGTAACCGATTGTGAGCAGTAGGAAAAAAGGGCGCCGAATGTGTGTTTTCGGAAGGGCGCTGAGAGGAAGTACCGGGATTTTGTCCGGTGTCCCGGTGGACTAGACCGGCCCTGAAGGCAAAACACTAACTTAGAGTTAGATAGGCCTGCATTCTGAATTGGGCGCCGCGGAAAAATCTTGAAACACTAAGGGCACCGTGAAACGAAAATGTTTGGGAACCTCTGCACTAGTACTAAGCCCCGCGACAGGTTAACTTTGCAGCAGTATTTATGCATCAATTCACTCTAGAGCGGCACTCAGCATCCCCGTGCCAGTCTTACCTTAACCGCTGAGCTGTTCATATCACAGACAGTGAGAAAATCCGCAGTATTGCAGCTGAACTATTTTCTGCGCGCACGTTTGGGTCTATATATGCGAAAAGTTGCTGCAAGGTTAACCTGTCGCGGGGCTTAGACGAATGTTCCGCCACAGACAAGTTTGGTTTCGCAAAAGGCAGCAAAGCAAACCTTGTTATGGACTGTAACTTGGGAACGTTTTGTAGTATCGACAATATTCAAAAATATCGTCGCCGCCTTGTAATCAAGGGGTCCCGGGTTCGGTACCCAGTGAAGGTACATAGTAATTCGGTTCAAACTTTAAACTGTAGGTCCAGTCCCGATTAGCCTTACTGTCCATCTTAAAACACCAATTCAATCAATCACTCAATCAATATTCAAAAATATACATGGAGTGAAGACCATAATTAATTTATTGAATAGCATTTTCCTTTAGTGCATATGTTTATTGAAGTAGTTCGGGTGGGCACAGGAATTGTTGGGTGGGCGGTCGCTTACTCTTGCCCACTGTCACGCCCCTGTCCATACGTGTGCTGTGAGCTAGCTATTCTATTACAAGCGGAGCGGGGCTTATTATTATAATAAGTAATAACTTTTGCTATAAGGTGTTACGTCGTTTATTATTTTCCAAACTTTTCAACAGTATCGGCGAGGGGGGCAGTTGCCCCCCCTTCTTGCCACTTTTGGTCCTGCACTATGCTAAACATTTTCGACCAAGAGAGAGTAAAAACTGTCTCCCCCAACCCAGTATTGGCACCTTACCCCCGCAGTTTTGGAACCCAATCGACGCTACTGCTTTTTATCATTCTATGCTCTTTTGTGGGTTAAAATATTTGTGCGTCGGCAGGCATGGCCTAACCATGGACGTCCGGAAGGGGGCAAAGGGGGTCAAACAAAAGTCATATATTTCTCACCCATAAAATTTCATTTCAGCCAAAACAACATATGTTAATTATTGCATGAACATGATAAATTCAAAGTGAAGCAATGTTTTTGAGGGAACAACACTATTATTGGGGAAAATATGCATCGTTTGCCCCCTGGAAAAAAATAAATGGTTGCTCCTTCGTGAATAAAATCCTGTGGACGCCCATGGCCTAACCCTCTCCCCAGCAGTGGTTCTATGATATTACTACATAAAATATAAACGTTATTGAATAACTTATATTTTATTTAGCAGTGAATCACCACTAACCTCTTTGCATCAGAATACGTATCAAGATTTCAGCAAGATGGCGTCGGATGCCTTAAATCATCTAAAGAAGGAGTTTAGTCTTAGACATGGTGGTGCTTGCTATTTATGTAATGGCGGAAAGTGCTTGATGTATAGTGAGAATAATTGGTTTTATTTGTTGTAAATAGTTCCACTGTATTTCATAGAGACACTATTGTGAACGTAGAATAAGTAGAATAATCTGCAAGAGTAAAAATGGGGTAAGTTCAATACATTTAGCTATGAAACTTGCATCGTAAGAAATACGTCATGCCACGCAATGTAATATGTGATCAGCATTTAATACTAATTGATTTATATCGTCATCAAGTTTCATTCAGCATGATCTTTAGATTGTCGTAATTTGTAATGACATCCAGTACAGTAAAAGGGATTGGGAACAGGAGGAGGAGGAAAGAATAATAGATGTGTGCTTTTCTCTTAGGATTTCGAATCTCAAAAGTCCTGGAAAGTATCATTTATGTAATTCCCTTTATGTGTATATTTTTGCTGGCATTATAAAACATTTTCGTAGAACAGAAAAAACTAAGGTCAATCTTCCGATTGTTTAATTCCAAATTTGTCATGATTCACAGGCCACTTTGGTACTACCGTTTGGTCAAAACAGCTATAACTCACTTATTTCGTCCTTTTTAACATTGCTACTTACTTATTATGCATTGCGGAACATTCTATAAGGTGTAACTATGAATTTCTCACGAAAATGATTTCAATTTTTCATGTTATGAGTAATTATTGTTGTTCGTTTTCTTCGCTTGCATGACACACAATATGGCGCGAGCGTTGTGGATCATCGCGCGTCGTGCTTGTGTTTTGTCGATTTGGAGTGGTTATGCAGTGTTTCCACCTTCGAAACCAAAAAAATACCTAAAATGTGGGGTCGTATAACCATTCCCAAATAGCCCCCATGAACCCTTCAAGGTTGAACTAGCAAATTTCAGCCGTTTGTCCGATACGAGAAATTTACCAAATGCCCCACAAACCGTTCATGGAAGGTTAGGTTAGGCAAACAGTAAAAATTTTGGGGTCATATTTGTTTTTTTCATCTTCTTGCAAAACAACAGCACGTTTGGAAACACTGACATGGGAGTTACGTCATGAAACACACAGAACATCCGCTTCACGTACAGGAAGTACACGTAAGCAACGGCAATTGCGATATTTTTATACATAAAAACATGAATTACCGCTAAAAAAGATGAAATGATGACAGAAAATACATTTGGGAACATCAACAATGGTACAGAAAGTGATCACATAAGTAGTTTCTTCTGTAAAAATGAAGAAATCCGAAGTGTTACCCAGTTTAGTATATTGGAAACACATTTCTTCATTTTTACAGAAGAAACTAGTTACGGAAATGAGTTTGTGTAAGGTTTACAACGTTCGTCGAGGTATTTTCTTTCATCGTGGAATATATTTGAGCGGGTAATCATGTACTTTTCAAGAGAAATATCTCACCGACGCACAATTGCCATTGTTTTCATTTGCCTCCCGTACCTAAACCGGATGCAGCGTAAGTTTCATGATGTAACCCCTTGTCAGTGTTTCCAACCACTTTTTTTTCACTATGCTTGCCTAACCAAACCTAACCTAACCTTATCGGAAATGGTTCGAGGGGCTATCTGTCAGCTACCCGTGCATAATGTACAATTTCCACCGGTGACTAAAATGATTATAGGGATTTTTTGGTGAAGAAGGTTGGAAACACTCCATACCCAGAACATGAGTCAAGATGTGGCCGCCATATTGTGTGTTACAGAATTGAAGAAAGAAATCACTCTGTATGTGAAAAATTGTGTTTGTTGTCGTGTGAAAAGCATAATGACACCTTGAACTATGTTCCGCAATACACAATTGGTAAGTACGAACCATGCGAAACACAAAATATCCGATTTTAATATGTTTCCGATATACTAAACTGTTACCATTACTTGCTGTGCATTTTTTGGAGAACGATTTTTGTCTTCCCTACTTTCCTAAGGTTTCTTTGTTTGTTAGCAACTATTTGTTTACTGTTGTTCCGGATACGGACTGGTGTTCGTTGACCCAATGTACTCCCTCGAGAATTAAATTTGCCTCTGGGCCGCTCTCTTCATTCATCAGTTTCACCTAATTCATCCTTATCACTAGTCATGATTAGCCAGAATGGCAGAAAAGTGATTCTAAATACCAAATATACAAATACTTGCCATTCATAGTGTAAAATTTTTGGTATCAGAAACTTGTTTTGAACGTTAGTGACTGTGGCATTGTGGTTGAATATAGATTAATTGGAAATGCATGTTGTTTTGGTTTTTTTTGGAGAGGGTAATTATGTATCTGCTCTAGCTTGTAAATTAATCTGTACACAACTTTTATTTCATTACAAGGGAAGAGAGGGGAGATAACTTTTTCGTCTACTAGATGTAAGCACTGTGGCCGAGTGTGTTAAGTGGTTGGCTTTCAGTCTTGTCTCTAAAGTTCCGCAGGTTTGAGATCCAGCCTGGACTTCAGGGTTGCTACGCATCTGGAAAACAGGGAAATGTCTGGGAATTTAGCTTGTCAGGGGATTTTGCAGATCGTCTGGAATTATGTGCATTTTGGAGTCTGCAAAAGAAAAAGTTGCAAAATGAACAAACAGTTAGTTCACTTCCACTTCTGGATTCGGTTATTGTGATTTTACTCCCAAAAAACATTCAGTTTAGAAACTTGTTTCTTTCATTCTTATGATTCTCAGTCTTGTGCAAAATTATGGTTCCTTCGAATTTCTGTAATAAATTTTCACTTTTATCATGCTAGATATTAGAAAGAATATCAAAGTAAAACTTGCAGTCCACATATCTGATTGATAACTAAAGTTCATTGGCAATATGATCATAATTATTGGAAAGGTTGGTGAAGATGAAGTTATCATCTATTATTTTATAGATCTTAGTCTTGTTGGCATTTCCTATAGAATTTCTATATGCAACAAAAATTTATCCAGATGTTGGGTTATAAATGTAAGCAAGAATACAGCATTTTCTACGACACTATTAATTTGCCAGAAAATGAAAAATTGTGTATGGTTTATGAACTTTTTCTGTTGTTTTTATATTGTGGATATTGTCATGGTGTAATAATGTAGCTCTGTTACCTTAGCCTGAAGGCTAGATGCACGTGATTGTAGCACCCAATACATTTGATGCAAATTGTAATTTTACGTTTTATTCTTTAAATTTTCACGTGTTCTTGTGTGTGTGTGCTAAAAAAAAAGTTGTGAAAGTGAATATTCATAATAATTAACGTATTATATATTTAATTGGAAAACACAAGGTTCAAAAGCAAAAATCATGATGATAAACGTGTCTGGAAAAATTTCATTGTAGGACTGGAAAACCTGGAAATGTCAGGGAATTTTGTAATAAAAAAATCGTTGCAACCCTGGGACTTGCTTGTTCTTGGTGAGCCCATTCACCAATTTCATCTAATCTTCATTCACCTACATTGTCATACTAGCCAACAGTGGCAGAAAAGGGTTGCTCAAGAATACAAAAAATAGAGGGAATCACTATTTTTCATTCCTGATGGTAGTTTTTTATTATTATTTCAGGTCTTCAGATTCCGAGTCCAGTGATTCAGTTGAATTTGTTAGTGAAACTGTGATAAATAATGAGAAAAGTCATAGCAGTACCTCCAAAAAGAAGAAGAAAAGGAAGCATAAACATCATCATAAACACAGGAAACATTCGTCCACTGATAGATCTGAGAGGTATGTAATTTGGTCAATTAAGAATTATAGGTACCAGTTTCGTAAGGGCACAACACCTATCACTCGTTTATTTTGTCATTTTTAACATTTCTACTTAATGTATTCTGCATTGCGAAAGATTCTTCAAGGTGGAATTATTCTTTTTCACGAAAATAATTTCAATAATTCACATTACGAGTAATTTTTGTTCTTCCTTTTTTTGCTTGTGTAACACACAATATGGCGGACACAGCTTCACTAGCGTTGTGGATCATCAGTGGGTATGCAGTGTTTCCAACCTTCTTAACTGAAAAATGCCCCACAAACCATTCACGGTAAGGTTAGGTTAGGCTAGGCAAACATAGTTAAAATTTGGGGTCGGAGTAATATCAGGAATGTATATTTCGTTTTTACGTCTTCTTGCGAAACAACGGCATGGTTGGAAACTCTGACAGAGGGGTTACATCCGGTTCACGTAGGTGAAGGAAATGAAAGCAACGGCAATTGTGCGTTGGAGATATATTTCTCTTGAAAAATTCCCAGTGAAATTGATTCCAAGATGAAAGAAAATACCTGCATGAACTTTGAAAATGCTACAGAAACCCTTTTCCGTAAGTAGTTTCTTGTGTAAAAATTAAGAAATACGTTGTGCCGATATGAAACTGTTACCGAATTATAATTATTCTGATGACTTATTTGGTTATAATATGTAATCTTGCCTCAGGAATAATCACAAGTGGTAATCATCCCTTTTTGTAGGAATCTTGTTTCCTGGTCGATAATTATCTGCAGAGAAGATATTTTTGTCTTTCTGTCCAGATTTACTCTAGAAATTATGACCTAAAGATGGAAAACGTTTTGTCACAGCAATGAAACTGGTTTCACACCATGTATGTTAACCTCTTTGCAATTGCCATGTTAGACATACATATCACACTGACTTCTGTGTCAGAGTGATCAGGATAACATGCTATGGCTAGAGATTTCAGGTTTTAATCCTGGGTAAGACAGAGCCTGTATCAATGCCAGTGTATCAATATGAGATAGTGTTGGTTCAAATTTAATCACTACGGCGAATACCTTTCCGAAGTCCAGGAATCTCATAAGATCTGCGAAAATGCTGTGCAATCCTTTTGCTGAGTCAAAATATACTGAAAAATGAATGGAAAGAACATAATTTTCATTATTTCGGTAGTTGCGTTGTGTGAAATTTTGAACATTTTTAAACAATACTCTGGTAGAATAATATGGTGCAGTTCCCATTAAAAGCAATAATTTAAAATTTATAAATATAATAATAACAACAACCCATGGTGCAACAGTCCTTGATGGCCATGGCCTACCTACCAACTGCCGGCCTCACTCCCACATACATCAGCAGAGTTAAGCGTTCGTCCAACCAGTTACGAGGTGACACGTGGTCAACACAACAAACTCCCTGCTTGTTGTTATGTTTTATGTGACAAGATGAATATTCTAAACCTCTTTAAATTGTTTCATTTTTTGAGTTGGTGTTGACTCAGCTCTGATTTCATCAGTTCATCATTCACTGCGATTAATCCAAGAGGTAGAAATCAACATACCATAAATAGAAATTGATATATCCTAGTGTTGCATAATTCCACAAGTTTATTTGTGGAATAGATGGCTCGGAGGCCAAACACGTCAAGTGGTCTACTTTCGAACTTGTCTCTCAAGTTTTCAGGTTCATGCCTTGACTGGGCCATGGGTGTTACATGTGATTGTCCCTTCATCAATTTTATCCAATCACCACTAATCCTCATTGTCACGAGTAGCCAATAGTGGCAGTAAATCGATGTAAAATAACAAAATACAGATATCGGGAGTAAGGGTGACTTTTAGTGTTTTCTTGAATGTATGTGGAAACTGCAGTTATTTAACTTGTTCTAAAATTAGCATTGCTGCCAGATCCTACAGATTAACAAGTCAGTAAACTCCTGTTGCACAGAGAGCATAGAGAAGTCAGTTCCTGACAACTCTGACTGAAGATAATCATATCTCAGCTTTTCAATGTCTGTTTCGCAACAAAGGAAAGATGCAAAGATTATCCAATCCCGGGTTCAATACCTGGTGGAGGCACATAGTGGTTCAGATCCCACTTTAAACTGTAGGTCCACTCCCGATTAGCCTTACTGTGCATAAAGTGGACTTAAAACACCAAATCAACCTTCATTCAGCTGGTAAAAAAACAAAAAAACACCCTATTTCCTGCATAATCTCCAAGCAAATTTGCTGTTGTCATAGAAAGTTCCTACCCAGGAGTTCAGGTAACATTGGACAGTACTCAGCAGCTTCTTTTCGTCCATGAAATGTCCTTCAGCTTGCAAACATTGTCACAAAGAAAATTTCGCACTTGGTGAGAATGTCGATGATCGGAGTCTTGTCTCATGCACCATTAGAGGTTAGTGGAAACTTTCTAGTGTTGGATGATATATAGTCATGATATTTTGGTGATATATCATCATGATATTTTGGCGATATATATTGTGGAGACTATATATCACAATATTGAAAATATCGTCCAAGTGATATCAACATGATATTTTAGCATCTATTTATGATGTCATCGATATATCGTCATGATATTTTACCATCTATGTATCGTGTCAGTGATATATTGTAATGATATTTGGTGATGTATATTGTGGAGATATATATATCGTCGATATCACGATACCGAAAGAAATATTATATTGTATCGTCTGTGACAATATTTTCTTGATGATATATTGCAATATCAAATTTCCCACATCGCCCATCCCTAGTCTTGTCCCATTAGTGGTTAGTGGAAACGTTCCATGTGAAGGGCATTCAAAACCTTGTGTGTCGATGACAGATAGGAGTAGACAAAACTAAAAATAATGTTGGAGCCAGCTCTCCCCCCCCAAAATATGGCCATGTTGTCACACGAGAAACGCAAGTAAGAACCATGAATCCAACTATGATAAAGCTATACATTATGGAGTATAACCTTAAACCATTTAATTTATTAATTAATACAAGATTGTGTTCTTGCACCGGAGTGATCTACTTAAAGAAGGCTGTACCACTAAAACCATGAATAACTACTAACTATGCAATAGGTACATTCTCCAACTCTACCAGATTCTTAAAATTCATAATGACATGTTTATTATTCGGATTTAATGATAAATGTGATACAGAAAACACACAACCATTAAAAAAAAACCATACTGCACTTTTTTTTTTTAAAAAAAGGGCAATGGAAATTTTCGTAACAAAACTCTTATTTTTTAAAAAAATTAAGATTTGAAGATTCACGTGTCAGGTGAAAAATTTGCAGGCGTTTAACAGTTTCTTTTTGCTTCATTCACCAGCTCAGTGGATTTTGACGTTTCATGTAAGATAACCCTCGTATAAATGGCTGTTCAAAGAAAACCAAGCAAAATATATTTTATTGTTCATTTACATTAAATGATGAGTAATTCTGATTTTTTTCCGCATTGTTAAATTATTTCTCTTGTACTTTATTGTTCTTACAAGCATGTAAACATGTGTGTGACATTGTACACACAAAATGTAAGGCTCTAGATATGACATTTTGATTAAAATATTCATGAGAAATTGATTTCATAGAATTATGGATGGTGTACTTTGTGGTATCTGCTAACAAATGAAACAAACTTGAGCATGATGACAGCCTGAATACATGAAAAGAATGGTAGTAATTTTTGTTAGTGAAATATGCAAATTATATGCATTCACAAACATTTAAACATTGATGCAATTGAAGACAATAATAATTTTCAGATTGGATCAATTTTTCCTTACATGGGGCAGGACCACTTTTTGTGGAATGCCCCTGTAACATTTTTTTTAATATAACCACTCCCTTCAACAGACTTTTATTTTTCTGATGTCCAATGAAGCCTGCTCCGAAACGTTTCTATGCTTGTAAAAACCATAAATCATGAGAGAAATAAGTGAGATAGCAGCTCCAGTTCTTCATTCATGTATGCAATATTTATTGTGTAAAAAATCTGCATGATACTACTGTAATTTTTTGTTTCATGATTTGAACTACTCTGATAACATGGCGTAATTTGTTGTATCCCTCATTTTCTATAGGAGACATCACCACAAGAAGCACAAACGCAAGAAGGAAAGTGAGAATGATAGTGCTGGTACTGAAGTCGAAACAAAGGTTCAAAAGACAAAACAAAACAACGTAGACAAAGTGCACGAGTACAGTAAAAGTGCTGATCCTGCACCAGGTGTTAGTGACTCGGTGGTAAATTGTAGAGTTGGGTCAGCGGAGCACAGTAGTGCGAAATTAGTTAATGGTAGTGCAGAGGCAGTGAGGAGAAGTGAAAAGGTTGCGAATGAACTCCAAGATGCAGGAACCAAACGTGGCGTGGAGTCATCGGAAAGTGAGGAAGAAGTGGATAATCAAAACCGGGATAGTGATTCCGATGAGATAGATGTGGAAGTTTTGGAGAATGATATGAACTTGGAGGAACTTATGCGGCAAAAGGTAATTAATCCAATTTTTGTTCTCATGTAAGATAGCATTTGCTGTTAGCCTGAGTAATACAATAATACCATATTGACCATGAGGCCGCTAAATATTTGTCGTAACCAGGCCAATACATATACAGGGAGGGGGGGGGGGCTCCCCAGTGGTGAAATGGCAATTTCATTGCCTTGTAATCAAGGGGTCCCGGGTTCGGTACCCGGTAGAGCCAGATAGTGGTTCGTATCCCACTTTAAACTGTTGGTCAAGTCCTGATTAGCCTTACTATGCATAAAGTGAACTTAAAACACCAAATCAACCAACCAACATATACAGGGTTAGCCTAAAATAAATAGCTATAGATCCACCAACTTATTTGAAACCCTGGCCAGAAACAAGTGGCGCTAGTGTCGAATGTTTAGGAGGGGAGCTCGGGAACTCTGGGCAAGGGAAGGGATGGCAGAAACACGTGTTTTCCCCCCTGTGTTGCCAAATCTAGAAGTGGGCGTGTGCCGTGAAAGGTTTGCAAGTAAACAAATATGCAGGCCGAATGTTAAGTTTCGTTTCTAGACGTGGTAATTCAAATAACATAGCATAAGAGAGAGGAGGGAGGGGGACACTAAAGTTAAAAACGCCTGCTGTCTCGCAGAAGGATATCAACAATTTAAACACATAAGATTAATATTCTAAATTATGTAAACTATATTTTTTTTTTTAAAAAAAAGCAACTTACTTTTGGGTTTTTGCCTCCGGTTGGCCTGGAGGCAGATTATAAGGTGTCTATGCCGGAGAGGTCCGAATTCGAACTTTCGCTGTCACTGTCACTATTTACATCGCTACTTTCGGAACCCGATTCCAGGTTTATAATCAACGTTTGAACTTCATCTTCGAGAATTCCATCATTCCTCTGATATTCTTTTTCCAAACGGATGGCATGTTGGCACATACATTCCCATTCCTGCACTGTGACACTGTCAATTGCACTTTCGGTAAGAGCACTTATTTCTCTCAAATTTGAACTTACATTTCGCTTTATGGTGCTCCATATGTACTATCAGCTCGATATACCGGATCAGGAAGATTTTTTCTTTTTTACTTTCAGCAACAATTCTGGCTTTGTTTGTTCGATATCGAAAGTGATGTTATTTTTTAATAGCCATTCTTGAATCTCTAGTTTCTTACTTTTTGTGTTCGGGGCTTTATTGGTTTGAATTGAGTGGTAGGAGGCATTATCCATAACAATGACAGATCTAGGTGGGAGATTCGGAATGTTTCTGCTCCAACCACTTCTCCAAGTTCTCGGAATTCATTTCGTTATGGTAATCGCCAGAAGTTGTTTTGGCCTGAAATATATTAAGTGCGTTCGGAACAAACCCCATGGAACCCCCGGCGTGACTTATGATAAGTCTCTGCCCCGGACTGTCGTTTGTGAAGACACCTGACACATCTTCACTCTGCCAACATTTTTTTACTTTGTAATTAGGATGAATCCAAGTTTCATCAATGTAAACAACAGGACTCCCTTCGTTGCGGAATCTCCAAACAACAATGTTGCTTCGTTCAACCAGAGCTAAGCGAGAGTTTCTACATTTTTTAAATTTAAATCCTATTTGTTTCATAATTTTCCGTAATGTTTCTCGCCCCCCCCCCCCTGATAATTAATTTCTTCCTTAGCAATAGCTAAAAGTTTCAATATTGTAGGAACTTCTCTTTTCACTAAGTACATTTCATGGATTTTCCTTCGCAGTATACACTTTTCCATGTCGTCAATGACAATCTTATTCAATGAAGCACGTCTCCGTTTACCAGGAGTTGAGAATTTCTGGTCAGGGGTTTGTAAATCTTTTTTCTCTCTTTTCAGTTTTTTAAGCAATGACTCCGACCGTCCCGTTAGTTATAGGCTACTGCTCTCTTTAGGGGTTGATCGCGAGGATAATTCCACCCGTCTCTTTTCTCTTCCTGGTAGCAAATTTCGTTCACTGCTTTGCACAACTTTCGACATTTTACACTTACTCAAAAACACGTCTACGCACATCAACAACACTCCTCGAATTCTTGAAGAGAGTAAAATTAGCAACACTGTATCAGCGGAAGTGGGAAGGTCCTTGCCCGACCAGCGCCAGAGTAAACACCGGGGGTGAAAGAAGGGGGTGGGGGAGGTCGGTTAGTTCGCATATTTTCCGAGGTTTCAGAAAGCTTGGTGTATCTATACACACTTTCAAAGTTTTACAGAAGGAAGAGTTTTATTAATAGGGCTGAATTACATGGTTTGAAGAGCACGCCCTGAAGTTTACATTGGTAAGATACAAGTGTTCTATGTGTGATCCTTTCGTAACATAACAGATATCAATGTGATAGTCTGGTTTTTCCCAAACACGTCTCAGCATCTCCATGTCAACAGTCGCAGCAGCTACTGTGATGCGATGTTGAAGATCGTCCACACTTGTATGGAGGGGAGGAACAAAAACCCAGTCCTTGGTGTATCCACACAAGAAGTAGTCACACAGTGTTTAATCACAAGCACACACACATCCTTTTCTACCTGACTATCGGCCATATTGTGCAACTGACATCAAGGGTGCTCACGTGATGCTGACGTCACAAAAAGAGACTAAAAGTGGAGGTCGTAAACTTGAAGACTTTCCCTATCCAGCAGTACTAAATGCTTTCTGATGTAACAAGCAAATTTCAATTTATAAAGTGTCTATTTCTTTGAGGGTAATCCTGTATAATTTGGGAGGGGTCTGGGAACTTCACCTTTACCATGCATACCAGTCAAGTGCACATATACTCTAATAATAATAAGTATTATTATTGTTCTCTTAGTTGGTAAAAGGTGTAAATAAAATATTTGGCTCTGGGGTTCCCCTAGCCTCTAATAAGTGGGTACCTAAATCTGGGGAATAAATGCAGCAGGAAAATGGTGCTGATTACATCACCTTCACTGTGGCCAAGTTCGAGAATGTTTGGTATCTAACTCCACACAATTTGTTTTTTTCTGTTGGGTGACATGCTGTCAGTGTATTCCCTTAAATAAAAACCAAATCACATACAACTGGATTTCCTACTGGAATACCCTTATTGGTGCTGGATTGGCTACTAGGCTAGTAATGATGGGCGCCAGGCTGGTTTTGGGGACTAGACCGTGTTCTACTTGCATCTCGCTTTCTGCTCTATGCTGTGGTAACAACCAATGAAAGTGAACATTTGGTCATGTGAAGATAGTCTGTGCATTTTGCAAGGAAAAGCAGTTGTTGTCTGTGGGTTTTGAGTATTGGTTGTGCAATTTAGGAATTTGTCCATAACCAAAATATTTCCAAATATCCACCGTTATTTGTACACAACAGATATGATTTGCCGACAATGAAAATCTTAATTATCAGTGTACCTACTAAATGTTTGACATACAGTGGAACTTCAATTTTATGTTTTTCAGATGACCAAGCTGAAAAAAACTTAATGCAGGAAAATGTAATGCCGAGGAAAATTATATACATTTTGCTTTGTTGGGACAATCAAGATTGAATGTATAATGCGGGAAAATGTAAAATTGGGGTTCCACTGTATTTAGTTGATCAACAATCTTATTATTTAATGAATGAATATGAATCTCATGTTTAATATATACCGAAGTGATGAGCAGGGCACTTAAGTTCAAAATGCCATTAAAATTGGAGAAAAGGTCTGAAAAAATAAGAAAAAAGACCTACAAAATATGTTGTTTCTCTGATCATGTATTAATACAATTTACAATATTTTTTTCACATGTTCTGGTCTGTTCCCAGGCATCACAGGCTTCCAAAACATATACATTAACCAACATGTAAAAAACGATAAACGTAATCCTGCCTCCTACGTGCTTTTGCTGGCAGTTGAGCAGTTGTTAATTTTATAAAAATGGCTGTACACGTCAGCACCAATTGCCACATAAACTTCCAACCACAAGTGGCAACTGTCGATGCACAAAACGATGCTCAAATCGCACCGCAACATATGTAACAAAGAATTACGTACTTTCCTCGCTGTGATTGGTTTGTATTCTGTGTGTTAAAAACGAAAGAGGCAGGGGAAAAAAGGGTCTAATTCAATATCCTCGATGCGACGACCCATGCCAAGCATGAAAACTGGTAATGAAAATGCAAATCAATTCTTCTTCTTTCTCTTCTCAAGCCACATTGTCCCTGTGAAAATTCGGAAACCACATTGTTCCCTGTGAAGACAGGAATTGACGATCCTAACAAGCCATTCCTCACTGCGTAATTAACTGACAAAGTGGCTGGAAGTGCGCATGCGTGGAGTTTTTTGTATGGAAATATTACAAAAACTTGAAAGAATGCTTAAAAATGATGCAAAATATTAACAAAAAGTCTACAAAAAGCAAAAAATGGGAAAAAGGCAAAATAAAAGTTACGGATTCTGACTCCCTTTCGTGTGAAATGGATAAATACTTTCCTTGGATACGTCTATTACATCACAAAGAAAAGAAGACATTTTCTCAACTTCCGGGCCCTGGTAATGAGTATCATGTAATGAAAAAACTAGCAGGTGAAAGAGTACCACACACTAGTTCAAGTCCAAGCAGGAAATCTAGTCTCATATGATTCAACCTAAACTCTCCTGTTATTCTCATGATGCTTGATCAACACTCAAATTTGAGGGCTCCCAATAGTGGATCTAACCTGGCTAGAATCACTTGCTGTGAAGATGAGAGTGGTAACCATGCCTCTACACGCAGAGGCCCAGCAAAACATTGTCTCTCAGTCTATTTTGCTTTGTGTGGATTTCTCCCAACTTCCTGAAAAGTCCATACTGATGAAATAGTCTGAAATTTATATTGGAGTAAGTGTTGCCAAGGCAGTTTTTCTCTGGTTTTATTTATATTATATGCAGGGCTCAAAAAATCCAGGTGGTTATGCCTGCCGACTGTGATGTTTTGCTGTAATATTACTGTTCTTTAAATTTGCATGTACAAAAGTTTGAAGATTGTAAGTTCAAATTGCAGTACAGTGTAAGTTAGCAAATGCTTTTTTTTTATCAACATTGTGAACATTCCATAATATCAGTAACAATTTCTTACTCTTTGTCCCCCACCCCACTCTTCATGCTTCCTCTTGGCAAGCACTTCGTAATTAAATGCTCACATGATTTAGTGATGTTTTCAATTTGGTGATACTCAGCTTCTTATAGTATGCACAATTGCTAGTACGTGGTTTCCTGGTGCCTGATATTCAGAGCTAGCGGCTAGCTCTAAAGAAGATTTTTCGAGCACTGATTATATGAATTCTTTTATATTCTAGGAACTACTTCAAGCACGACTAGGTGCATATATGTCAGAAGAAGATGATGAAGATGATGATGAGGCTGCAGCACAACAGAAAAAAGCAAAGGCTGAAGTTGAGTCAAATGCTGATCAACCCCCTACAATTATTATAGACGATGAATCTTGTGAGGCAATTTATACAAGAGAACCTATTAGGAAAAGAAGACGGAGTAGGTAAGTTTGAAGAGAGTTTCTCGCATGAAATTCTTCATCAACTAAAATAATTACTAGAAAGACAAATTTATGGTAAATATAAACTGAGGAGAGCGGTAAATAAAATGTTAGATCAGCGGTATATACCAGCAGTGGAAAAATAATAATTGGCACACACTTTTTCATTATGAGAGGAAACAACATACAAAAGAGCTATAAATTGATAAACTACTTCATTTTTATACACTGTACACATACACAAGTATTTAGCTGTCCAACCAAAAATAAAACATCAACACAAAATCACTTTATTTCTAAATTGCATATCTCAAGTGATTTATTCATTGTATGTATTTAAAGGATATCCTTGCTGTCCAACAAATAAAATAATCAGTACTGCACATACACAAACACATGTTGAAAATCACATGATGACAAACAAAATTCATTCATGACTGAACACAAATGACACCATTGTTTCCCTTGATGTGCGGGAACAGACTAATCTTATCTCTGCTACAGCTAGCAAGTTCAATGAAGCTGGAATTTGAGTAGACATTCGGGGGAAGAATAGAATGCAGCTTGACAGGGAGCGAAGTTTTCGAACTGAGATTATGTGCATGGGAAATCCCAATTTGCAGCGTCTTCCTGATGTGATTGAAGATAAAACGTTCTTCAGCTGCAAGTGGTAGGAAACTTTAGGCAATCATTTTGTTACAAATTAACAGTTTGCGCGCACAACCTCGATTGCCGGTTTTTGCATGTTTTCTACTTAATTTGATGATATTTCACAGTTATTTCGTGGAAAAGCACACATTTTGCATTACTTTGCGAATAAAACTCATGCATATTTCATCATTGGGGTTGTAGTTACGTGCAGAATGTTCAAAATTGCATCTTTCACATTTTGCGATTTTGCCATCGCGAAAATTCAATGTGCCTAATAATTACCATGGAGAGTTTAGTTTTAAACCAGAATGGACATATTTTCATATGGTTCTTTACTAATATGTTACTGATCTGAATTAGAGTTGGTATAGATGGGACCATATATTTTGGGTTAATAAAACATGAAGATTTTGGTACAAGAACTGGGCATATTTTGGTATCAAAAGCAGTTTACAAAATGGCATTTTGGCATTAAAATGGTGATTAAAACCCTAAATTTGATACACAAAATAAACATTTTCCTTCGAATACCATATTTATATAGTTTTCAGAATATTTAAGTTTATTCCTGTGTAAAGGAGTCAATTTTTGCTTCTCAAATGTTGACAGCCAAATTAAACAATTATCCGGGAATTACTAGAGGCATGCATATTGTTTTTGACGAAAACACGAAATGTGAAATAACACATTGTAATGTTAATTTTTCATGTTTCTGAGAGTTCTGAGGTTCACTTTCCTACCCTGTTTTGTCACGAAATAATGCAAAATGAACTGCAAAATGCGACGAAATTTAGCATTTATTTACCACCACGACATTTTCTGAAGTCAGAATTATCCTGTGAGTTATGCAATTCACAGAAAATTTATTAATTCTGCTGTAAATATTTGAGATAAAAAAATAGACCCCTTATGCAGCAATAAACTTAAAATTCTGGTAATTGTAGTAAGTGCAGTTTTTAAATCATTTTATATATCGCTTTTTCACCGCTATAACAGTGAAATTTTATTTTATTTAGCACTTTTGAACCTGAAATTGACTGTTCTTGTTCCGAAATTTTGCTTTTCTATTTTCCAAAAATATGTGCCTCTAAGAATTACATATCTTGCAGGATAATTCAAACTTCAGAAAGTGTTGCATTGGTAAATAAACTCTAAATTTCGTGTTTGTCTATTTTACATTTTGCAGTTCATTTCGCATCATTTTGTGACTAATCATATTAGTAAGGTAAACATCTCTCAGAAATATGAAAAATTAACATTACAACATGTTATTTCACATTTTATATTTCTGTCAGCCACAAATATGCGTGGCTCTAGGATGTTAGCTATGGTCTTCAGCATGGCATGCCGATGGTGTATTGGTATTACTGTCATCTTGTAAACAAGGGGTTCTGGCTTTGATAGCCAGTGGAGACACACAATGGTTCAGATCCCATTTTAATCTATAGTTCCAGTCCAAGTAGCCTATCTGTGCATAAAGTGGAGTTACAGCGAAACTCAAACCCTGACAAATTTTGGTATTTGCTCCAGGCTTAGTTTAAAATTACTTTTTGAACTATGCTAGCCACAATCAAACATTCGACATATAAAACTATTCCTTGTCCACTCCTTTTTTTTATGGTTCATTTAGATGGAGGGAAGGGGAAGTTCCATTAATATCATGCTTTCGCAATTTTTTTATGAAGAATATGCAAAGCACTTAAGTAGGAATCCTGGTGATACTATCACATCACTATTGTGGTCTGAAATTGATCATATCATATCAACGAGGTGTACCTCTATTCAACTATTTCTTTTGTGTCGATAATATAGAGAATCATTTTCAAATTTTTTCCAGTTTTGCGAGCTGATTTCTAGTTTGAAAGACTGAATCCTAGTTCTTGTGTAATAATGAAATCAATGAACATAAGTGCTTCCTTGATGTTTCTCTTCTGCCAACATGTTTGCTGTGTCAACCATTTGTGTGTTGCCTGCTGGACTTCTTCCACAAATGTGAAGCGTTTCATGGAAACAGTTTCCTAAAGAGTTTGGAAGAGCCAGTAATTGCAACAGGGCTAGGTCCAGAGAGTAAGGAGGATGTTGGATAACTTCCATAACAGTTGCAGCAGTGCTATGTGGATGGGCATTGTCATCTGTAAAGCAAATGCTTGTTGAAGCAAGTTGAGGTTGTTTCATCTTATTGTCAGTTTCAAATAATTATGCAACAAGGCACTATAAGAAGCACTGTTCACAGTCAAGCTAGTGTGTGCAGAAAACATATCACTGATCACATCTCCAGTTTAATGCACACACCGGCCTCCGCTGTTATTACTGGATTGTTTCAGTAGAACAAGCACATGAAGTATCGTCTTTATGGGCTTATTATCAGAGATTTGATTGCAAAATTCTCGCTATATATTCAACATGTCTTGTATTAAATATTAAATAGATAGCATGCAATGTTGTAAATTAAGTTAGTGCCTTACAATAGTAATTCTTAACTTCTGTGTTTAAAAACCCAATGAAAAACATATACTTGATAATAAAGTGAAACAAAATATTTGCTCTTTCTGTTGTGCAGTAAAAAGAGGTTGAGAACCAGTACCATGTAGAAAAGTTAGTATGTTTTACCTATGATTATTAGAGGCACATATTTTTGGTAAACATAAAAGCAAAATTTCGAATTCAAAAGTGGTAAATAAAATAAAGTTTCGCTGTTATAGCGATTAAAAAGCTTTATATAATATGACATTTTGGTTTTAAAAATGTGAATATAATCCAAACTTTCTAATAGCACATTTATGTCCTTACCAGACTATTATGTTTATTCCTCTATAAAGGGGTCCATTTTTACTTCTCAAATATTTACAGCAGAATTAAATCAATTTTAGGATAATTCTGACTTCAGAAAGTGTCGCGTCAGTAAATAAACTCTAAATTTTGTGTTTTAGGAAAGTATTTTGCATCATTTCGTGACAAAACAGGGTAGGAAAATGCACCTCTCACCTTTCAGAAACATGAAAAATTAACATTACAATGTGTTATTTCACATTTTTTTTTGTCAAAAACGAGATATGCATGCCTCTAATGATTATATTAGAAAATGTTTTAAATGTGTTTACAAAAATGCCACTAATCAAAGAGAGCATGTTCATTGTGATTTTTATCATTTGTTTAGGAGCAGAAGCCGAGAAAGACGTAAAACTTCAAACTCCAGAGATATTGAAAGAATGCAAGAATCAAGTGAAAGGAGACGTAGAGATGAACGAGATGACAGAGATAAAAGACGTCACAGATTTTCCCCTGAAACGCAGTGGTACTTAGATGCAAGGAAGCACAGGGAGAATGACGACAGGCCACGCAGGTCGATA
This sequence comes from Lepisma saccharinum, assembly GCF_977018435.1. Taxonomy (NCBI): domain Eukaryota; kingdom Metazoa; phylum Arthropoda; class Insecta; order Zygentoma; family Lepismatidae; genus Lepisma; species Lepisma saccharinum. Next base: position 28,702,883 of record NC_139251.1, on the reverse strand, counting down.
GAGGGACTCAGAAGAGAAGCTCCTAGAAGGAGAGATGGTGCAGATGACTATCGGAGAGAAGCGCACGGTCAACGAAGAAGCAGGAGTAGGTCGAGCATTGGTAGGGGGAGCAGGAGTCCAAGAAGATCCTACAGCCGAGGCAGGGAGAACTTCCTGAGAGAAATGGAGAGAGAGCGTGAAAGAGGCCATCCTGGTCACGCAAGGGAACGCGAACGTGATCACATGCGAGAGGGAGAACGTTACAGGGACAGGGATCGAGAGAGACGGCGAAGGCCTTCTCGTTCGGTTTCACCCAGAAGTAGAGAACGAAGAGGCCATCATCATCAGCATGGCAGGTAAGAGCAACAGCAAATGCAGTAAACCTTGACTTCTGTTTTTCAACCAATCATATTGTCAATTTTATTTATTAAAAATGTTACACTTCAGGAGTAGTCTCAGAGGGTAGTTTGAAAAAAAAAGAAAACACTTGCCAAATTGAACTCTCCAAACCCTGCAATTTTAGTTCGATTCCGTAGCTATTTCTCCCTATGTTTTTCAATTTTCCTGTGAAACCGAGTCTATTTCCGGACAATCGACCTGATTTTCGGAGACCCTATGACATTACCTTATACTCTCCATTTATGGTCAAGAAAACTTTATCCTGCCACCCTATTGAAAAAAGGTGATGTTCGAGTTCTCTAGTGTGCAATGCTGCTGATCCAAGGCTACTTTATTTTAACCTAACTAAACTGCCAGTTTCTTGCAACAAAATCTTAGATTTTTCACCATAAATTGCAACTGTCCCCGGTGTGGAGCAGTTTGTTGCAATATTTTAAATAAAAATAACTTTTCAAATGTTACTTAACAAAATTAGTATATTAACCAATTTCTACAGACACTATAGTAACGAATAACAAACAAAATAACATCAAAATTGAACAGAGTAGCACAACAGAATTTTCTTCATTCTTTTCAGATTATGCTCACAACTAAATAACAAAATATAATTGTAAAATGTCTTTGAATTAAAGAACTGTTGCAATAGCCTCCTCCTCCGGTTGAAAACCTTGACATCATACTTTGATGTAGAAATACGTATATTTTTCAAACGTAACATCTTCAATGTATCATCTTCACTTCTTCTTCTACTACTTCTTTGGCAGCAATCTTATTCCTTTCACATCTTCTTTACAGCCATCTTCAGTAAATTTCTTCTTTACTGCAATCTCATTACCATTACTATTTCATAACCATCTTATGTCCATTTTAAAAAAGTTTTATTCTTAACGAGTGCACTTCTTCCGTTTGAAACTATATGTGCAAATGAAGCCCTTCAATAAAAATGCGAACCACATTACATTCAACTTACATTATATATATATATTCCTTCTTATCATTCTTCCAGAGAGACACTTTGTATAATTCTCCCTTTGTTATTCGTGTCAACACTCTTCCTCAATACATTGACATACACCATACTGATGAGAATAGAAGCCAAACATAAGTTCTTACATAAAAGATAATATGATGATCAACAGAACAGAGATAATAAATTCATGCTGGTTTACACATGATGATAAAATACATAATGCAAACAACTGAATTCGTTTTTGCACAAAATTACAACAAATTCAACCCTTATGTACAATTAAAACATAAATCAGTATTTCTTAACAACTCCTTTCTTTTCTCCTCCGAACAATTAAAAGGTTTAATGTTTTCTAGGTTTTCTCTACCTTTTGTTCCCTTTCCATCTACAGAAACTACAGTCGCACAATTGTTTCTTACTTCTATTACCAAGAATGGGCAAATAAACAAATCATACAATTTGTAGATAGTTTTGTTTAAAGCAGAGCTCTTAGCATGATTTTTAATCATGATTAAATTTCCTTTGACAATATTTTTAGTACCAGAGCTTGTTTAAACACCTTTAGAATTTCTTCGATGTTTAAGTTTTTCTGTTAGCTCCAAGTATTTTGCCTTCCAGGATAATTCTTCAATATTCTCAGGCCAATCGACAATATTAGTTATATTATCTTTAACTTGATCGTGTAAAAATAGTTCCGCAGGTGTAAAACCAATAGATTCAGAATATGAATTGTTCAACAATTTGACAACGTTTGTCAAACATTTAGCCCAAGATTTATGATTATCCTTGCAAAATAACCTCAGTAAACGCACAATCTCTTTATTGTAGCGTTCAATTGGATTAGCGTGTGGTGAATATGGCGAAGTAAAAATATGCTTGATGTTCTTGGAGGTAATAAAACTTTGCCACTCCTTAGATTTAAATTGTGAACCATTATCACTTAATATAATTAGACATGCAGGATAATGATGAAAATACGATTGGTTTAGTTTATTGATAATTTCCATAGATGAAGCTTTACGCAAAGGATAAACCATAATAAACTTACTTGCAAGATCCACTATACTTAGTATATATTGATAACTTTGAGAAGCTGGTAACGGACCAATCAAATCTAATGAAAGGAATTGATGTATTTTAGGAGTTAATATGTGAAGATCTTCTCGTGCGATACGTTGCACTCTCTGCTTTGACTTGGCACATTCAAGACAATTTCTCAGATATAATTTAATGCTGGCTTTCATGTTTGGCCAAAAGAAACATTTTGAACACTTTCTGAAGGTTTTTGAATAACCAAAATGTCCACATAAATCATGATGATCATACAGTACCTTTTCCACAGCTTTTTTAAGTACAAATATTCTCCAGTGTTCAGACGCAATAGATTTATAGAATAAGATATCTTCATGCATTGTAAAATGTCCTCTGATTTCGAACTTAGAATCTCCTTTGTTTATCGCAATTCTTAACTTTTGACACTGCTCATCGTTCTGTTGAGATTGTACCCAATATTGTGGAGTATCTTGGGATAGGAGATCGATATTTGTATTATTAACGTAGAGTTTCGATGTGAATAAATCTCCCTGTGCCCTTGCAGGATATCTGCTTAAGGCATCAGCCACAATATTGGTAGAACCTTGAATATGTTCAACAGTAAAATCAAAACTTTGAAGTTTTAATGCCCAGCGGTTTAGTCTTGGGTTTAAACTTCTAGCCGACTGCAGCCATGAAAGTGACTGATGGTCACAATGAATAACAAATGTTCTTCCACTAAGATAAACACTAAACTTTTCTACTGAAAAGAGGATAGCAAGACATTCAATCTCATGAGTTGAATAAGTTAATTCTGTACCACGCAATACTCTACTAACATATTGTATTACTAACGTTTCATCTTCATCTGATAACTGCCATAAAACTCCTCCAATTCCAACTTTGCTTCCATCAGTGTTAAGATGGAAAATTTTACTAAAATCCGGTTGAGCTAATACATCAGGAGATGTAACTAGCTGTTTCAAATCATTAAAAGCTTGGTGATGATTCTCCTTCCAGTCCCACTTGTTATTTGATTTTAGTAAATCATACAAAGGAGCAGCTATCATTGCAAATTTGTGAACAAATTTTCTCCTCCAATTTACTATTCCTAAAAATTTCCTTAGAGCCTTCTTGTTTTGAGGAACTGGAAAATCCATGATTGCTTGGTTCCTTTCAGGATCAATATGAATGGTTTCTCCAGAAATCACATGGCCTAGGAAATGTATTTCAGTTTGGAAGAACTTGCATTTCGACAATTTAATAGACATATTAGCTGTCTTCAGAGTTGATAAAACATAACGTAAATGTTCTAAGTGCTTTTGAATTGATGGAGAGAAAATTAAAATATCATCAATATAAACAATCAGGAAAGAATTTGTATGATTGCCAAATATTTTATGCATTCTATCAACGAACACACTCACGGCACTTTTGATTCCAAAAGGCAAAAAATGGATCTCCTTCAAAATACCTCTATAAGAAAATGCCGTAAACTTAAACAACCTTGGTGTCAAAGGAATCTGAAAATAACCGCAACTAAGGTCGATAGATGTGAAGTATTTTGCTCCCTTCAATCTTTGTAGTAATTCCGAGATAGGCTCTACCTGTGTCATCGGAGAAATTACGTGTTGGTTTAATTTACGGAAGTCGACCACTGGTCTCCATAAACCTCCCGCCTTTGGGACTATGTGGAGTGGATTCCTATAGGGAGATGTGCTTTCTTGTATAACTCCCCACTGTTGCCATTTTTGTAACTCTCTTTCCATATCATCCCGTCTAGCATAAGGAACAGGGTAAGTGGGTGCTATTATTGGCACATCAGTATCCAATTGTATATCGTAAGCTTCCACATTTGCTTTTTTAGGTCTGTCAGAAAATAAAACTTTGTATTCGAGAAGAAGATGAAATAACTGATCCAAACAATCAGATGGAAGAGTATTGTTCATGTACGCTGCACGCCGAATATCTTCCTCCGAAGCGATGTCAGATGTTCCTTCAATTTGTGAAGTGGTTGAAATTGGTAATTTGCAAGAACGTACTATTCCCTTCATTGACGGAAGACTTTCTTCAGATTGCACTAAAAACGGAGCAATTATTTCCTGACCTAATGGATTTGAAATCATGACGGTTGCGTTGCTGTAATTTATAATCGCCTTATATTGCCACAAAAACGGCGAACCCAAAATTAAATCAGCGTGTAACTGTTTGACAATATACAATCCCATGTGGAAAAACTCATTTGCTATTTGAACTGTTACATATTTGAAACCCATTACCTTTATACGTTGATCTCCTGCAAAGCAAGCCAATTGTATTCCTTCTAATTGTTCCAATTTTGCTCCTGGTATAATTGAACTTAGAATTGTCCAGATTTTATAATCTAATAGATTACACTGACTTCCAGTATCAATTAAACAATTTAAAGACAGATCCGCAATTTTACCTTGTATTTCTGGATTCTCAATTTTTGGTATTGGAGTACCGTTTTCTGACATAATCCACTCGGGTTCAGAATCGTACCATTCTAATAAAAATGCTACAGATAAAACTTTATCTCTGGTAACGCCTAAAGATTTAATTTTATTATAATCCTTCAGACATTCCTTAACATGTACTAAATAAGGGTTATTAACTCTACCATCCAGCTCCTTTGCATTTATTTGTGGCAAGGTAAATCGGAGAATATCACCTTACCTTAGTTGTTTAAGTAGTTAGAAGAATGTGCACTTGTGGTAGTAGCAGCAGTCGGAGTTAGGTGTTCCATATTTGCAGAATTACGCTGCAAGTTGGTGCTGCCTACTGTAACACTATTTTCCTGTGAACTATGAGATGCATTACCATACTCTATTGGTTGTTCATTGTAATTTCCAGTTCTACTATATCTTCTGTTATCAAATGTTGGGGTATTGCCAAGTCTGAAATTCGAATTGTTTACGTTATTATTAATTCTTTCAGACCTTACAAACTGCCTTCTTGAGGGATTGCGTTCAAATCTTCTGGGAAATGGGCGATGATTTACATTGATTCCTGCATTTTCGGTCTGTGTTGTAGAATCATAAGAATTCCGCTCCACATTTACTTGCCTGACGAAGTATTTTGGTCTGTCGAAACTTCTCTTCATATTAGCCTTGTCATCAGAATCTGTATTATCACCGGGCAAAGATAAACTTTTATTCTTTTCGCTCGAATACAAATCAATAGTCCTTAATTTCTGCGTCAGTTGCTTAAGATCTGTAATGTTATGGCAGCCCACATTCTTTGAAATTGACTCGGGTAGCTGTTTCAAAATCATCCGTATTACTTCAACTTTGTTTGGAGTTTCCACAAGGTTACAATAAGCAGAGTACGTTTTTAAAGCGTATGCTTCCAATGACAAACCTGAAGCTGGGTTGTATTTTCTTGATCGTAACAATGTCAACTGACTTTCTAATAACTCATTAGATGCAAACTGATCAAGAAATTTATGTACAAAGTCCTTATAAGAAATGAAACTCTTCTTTTCACTGTTGAACCAGTAAGCGCCTACATTATAAAAACACTTACGAATTATACATAATTTATACTTGGGAGGAACACCAATTATGTTTAACATTGTAGTTAGTTGTTCGATAAATTCTCTAGCAGACTGTTTTGAAACATCTCCTCCAAAACGTGGCTATTGACTGAGTTCACTAACTCGTGAAAATCTATTAGAGCATGTATCAGACTGATTATAAGAATTCCATGTAGAATCATTATTCAGCCACATCGGGTTATAAGTACAGTTTGTTCTAGTACAAGGACTATGATTTACATTTAAGTCATCAGGAAACTGATCATGGATTCAGGAATGACATGTACTTTGACGTTGGCAACCACATACTGAAGTTTCAAGACCTGTGAAATTGTCTTTATTATCACAAGCAACATAAGTTCTAGAAGGTATGGAATTTCTGTTAGATGTAGAACAAATTTGCTTTGATGTGTCTGTAGCACATTAAGAACTAGGTGCATTATTTTCAGTATCACAAGTATGTACGTGCTTATTATCATACAGTAAAGAGTTGTTCAATGAAGAAAGACATGAATGGTTATTGAGTGAACATGTACAATGGATTTTGTCAACAGTAGGATTGCTATTACTAAATTCAGTATTATCTAAAACACAATGCCGCAATGCATATGTATTCTTGCCTTGTGAAGTGGAAGCTTTAGCAAATTTATTTCTACTTTTATTGTGAGCAGATTTGCCCTTGCACAATTTGGTTACATTTTCCTTTATAGAATTCACTTCAGCATCAGATGTATCATAACCAGAAGAACCTGTATGAAATGTTTCGCATTTATTGTGTTCACTAAAAACAACATGCTTTATTTTAGAATTTAATCTTGTATCAGTTTGGCATGCTATGTGCCTATGTTCATTAGTAAGTGCATCAACATTACTTAGTTCTTTATCTGGTTGTAGAACGTCTCTAACCATGCTAGTACAAATAACATGACTTTGCTCTAAGTTAATGCATTTCTCATTTAAATCCTTAAGCATAGAATCAAATTCTTGCAACTTTACCTGCGTAGTATTCATATTTGCTTGTAGTGTACTTATAGAAGTTTCATGTTGGCACAACTGGTTTGATACGTGTTGTTTTAACTCATCATCATTATGGTCTAGTTTTGATTCAAGATCACTGACTTTTGAATTTAATAAAGTTACTTCATCATTTATACGTTCATTTAGTAACCTATTAGCTGATTGACAAGAATCAGAAACCTGCTGCAACTTATTTTCTACATGTTGGAGTCCTTCGTTTAGTTTTTCAGTACTTTGCTGCAACCTAACCAATTTTGTGCCCCAAATTTCACAGTTTGTTTGTAAACTTTCGCGCAGCGTTTCAGTGTTCTGATCAAGTCTATCTTGTAACCTATTCTCCAAAGCTTCAGTGTTCTGAAGTAACCTAATCTCCAGCATTTCGGTATTCTGGAGCAACTTCTCTTGCAACCTATTCTCCAGAGCTTCAGTGTTCTGAAGTAACCTATTCTCCAGCATTTCGGTATTCTGGAGCAACTTGTCTTGCAACCTATTCTCCAGAGCTTCAGTATTCTGAAGTAACCTATTTTCCAGAGCTTCAGTGTTCTGAAGTAACCTATTCTCCAGCGTTTCGGTATTCTGGAGCAACTTGTCTTGCAACCTATTCTCATGTTGGGCCAAACTCAAGTGAAAAGCAGATAAAATTTGGTCAATATTGGGATTTACTGTATCCAAGTATGATTTTAGAGTGAATGGATTGAATTCTGGCTTGCATGCCTTACAGTAATAGTCTTCTTTCATAGAGCTGAATATTACCCAGTGAATAACTGTAAGACCCCTACAATTTACGTGTTCCCATTTCTTGCTTGACGTGCATTCAATCATGCGAGTGTCAGAAAATCTGTCCTTACAACAGAGTAAATCCTCCATTTGCTTACCAGAATTGTCCTCTTCGTTGCTTACTTCAGCAACATCACTGAGATCCGGTTGAAGGCACACACTACTTCGAAGCACGTAAGGCACTTCTCTTTTCTTCATTGTAGCATTATCAGTTCAGTTCTTATCAACTTACAATTTTCGAATCCTGGCTCTAGGTCGCCAATTTATTGCAACTGTCCCCGGTGTGGAGCAGTTTGTTGCAATATTTTAAATAAAAATAACTTTTCAAATGTTACTTAACAAAATTAGTATATTAACCAATTTCTACAGACACTATAGTAACGAATAACAAACAAAATAACATCAAAATTGAACAGAGTAGCACAACAGAATTTTCTTCAGTCTTTTCAGATTATGCTCACAACTAAATAACAAAATATAATTGTAAAATGTCTTTGAATTAAAGAACTGTTGCAAAATGGTTCCAATTATCCTTGTGGAGGCATAAAATCCATGCAAATAATCATACCTTTTAGCAGGCAAATGCCCTGTCTTTTTGTGGCATTTCAGCTCGTTCTCCCAGGTCAAGTTTCTGTCATTACCTTTAATTTCCTATGGATAGACAAGAAAACCTTATTTTACCCCCCTTGCCATCTTAACACTTTCAGAATTCGGAAAGACAATGCACGTTATGCAAAAAATCGACACTAATTATCCTTGCAAAGAGGGTCAACCCCAAGCAAATGGAAAATTGAGATATACCGAAGCTAGGGATTCTTGTTTCTAGTTTTTCCCAACATGTCAGTAAGGGGGAGAGTCTGTTAATCTGTTGAGATTAACCCTTCGATAACATAGACTAACGTTTCTCCCCCGGTGCTCGAAGTGGAAATGCTTGCTTCAGTTTTGGTCTTGGAGATGGCTGACTGGGGGAGACAAGGAGATAACCGGGGAGGGGTGCTTTATGAAACATTTTGCCCTCAGCATCCCCCATCCTCAGTTTCAAGAACAAAGTGTCTGAAAAGAGATGAAACACACCCATGCTTCAAAAACAGATGAGTGTCTGTTGCTGATCGTGGGTAAGCGACATCATAGCTCTTTACATGTATAGTAACAGAGCAAGTTTTCTAGCGTACACTACTAGCTTTTCAATAAATTTCTTGGATGCATCGATGCCTCAATTGGTTGCGATATTTTATTTATAATATGGCAAAACTGGAGGGCTCATGTTAGAACTTGCCGTTTTATGATCCAGATCACAAAAGCCATGGACACCTAGAAGCACTCGAAATCTGATTACAAAAAAATGGGGTTTCGTAGTAACCCTGGGTTATATGAAAATTTCATTTTTGCTTCTAGTGTAGGATTTTAACAGCTTTCACCAATTGCGTGGCACATAGTAGCAAATGCTCACATAATTTTTCCTTTGTTGTTTTTTTGTAGCTCCTTCCATAGATCACGATCGCGCACTTCAATATTAGTTCCATGTGTGGTAATTTGTGCTCTTACCAAACATGACATGTCTCTTATCAGGCAGAAGTGATGCACGGTTTGATTTTTTATTAATTAAAGTCTGGACACGGTCTGCATGAACTTGTTTGTCGTACCTGAAAACATAAATATCATAATTGTAGCCAAATACATGGATGGCAATTGTTTGTGTTTTTAGTTGCAGGTACTGGTTGGTGAACTTGATAATTTCTTGCAAAGAAACAGGTCATTTAATGATTTTCATCACACTTTTGTATTCTTTTGTCAAATTTTGTGTAATGAGACACAATGAGGATCAACTGGGGCAGGATGAATGGCTGCAATTACCGACCACAGAAAACACTTTATGTAAGAATTTTGGATATTAACAACTGCTCGTTTGCCTTCAATGGTTCTCAGCAGTTCAACATAGCTACTATCCATTTCATGCTTATCTTCATTAGTTTTAGATTATTGGCGCCAAATGGTTCGTATTTGCCTATTTTTAATATCAATACATGATCACGTTCACATAAGCTCCATCCACTTCCTCTGCCTTCAAACTCTTCATGCTTTTTCAACAGCGTTTAGTCTTTCATTATCGACACTATGCACTACTTCCACTCCCACGTAATGATGAAAAATTTGCTTCTTATTGCTGTTCTCATGCATTGTTGATAGGAAGAGATGAACTTTAATGGCGATATTTATCAGATAATTTTTGTGTTACGTCCTATGCTTTTCAAGAAGGTATTGAAGTTGCACAACCCTGTTGATGTAAATTTGCACTTCTCGGTCATTGTGTTGTTTAACACATTCTGGTCTGGCCTCATAATACAGCATTTTTACCTCTGGTCTGTGGTTTTTGGTTGTTTTTAAAAAAATCATAGAAAAAATATTTTTAATTTGTTTTTATTTACCACACATTTCTTAAACCAAGAAAACTTCCTCTTTTCAATGAACAAAAATTTGTTAAATTTTCTTTTCATTTTCAGACATTTTTGAATATTTTTTTCAGCAATGTTTTGTGAAAAAAAAGTACAACATTGTAACAAATGTTAATATAGAGATATTTTAAGTTCATAATCTGGAAATTTCAATAATTAACAATGCAAGAACTACATAAACTATCAATACATCTTTTGAATCTTGCATAAGAATACTTCTTATGTGCACATAACAAAAAATAATTACAAATTACAGGTAATTAGCTTTTGTATGAAAAAGTGGGTGCAGGACAGGACCAGACGATGTATCAGTTGGTTCTGCGTCATCTGTAAAAATTAAACAAATAAATAAATAAACTAAATAAATAAAATATATTTTCATTTGACATACACTATACAAAATAATAAATGGAAAAACTAAAAATACATCAGTACATGTAGGAGAATCAAGCAAGAGGCAAGATGAATAGACCCAAAAAAATTACCTCTTCTCACTTCATTCATAAAATACTAGAGTTTGCAACACTGTTTATATTATCAACAATTAATTATTACAAATATAACCTACCTTCCAAATCTTCAAATTCATCTGCATCATCAAAATTGTCTCTTAACTTCAAACTCTGAAGCGGAATCCTCATGCAGAATTTCCGCTATGCAGTCTGGATCTAACGACGCCATTCTAAACAATGCAACGCACATCAAGCCGACAAACGCAGGTGTGAGATAAAAATAGATCATGAGTCACGTAGCGGTCGGAATTTCAACAGAAGGGCTTGAATGAACACTCATGGGACGATGTACGAACATAGCCCGTAGTTCAATTGGCAAAGCGATTGCATACCGCAGGATGGGCTATGCCCGTCGTTTGTCCACATTGACTTTAATTGCACTGCGGGCTATGCCCGTCGTGAGACCCCAATTTGTTAAAGCACCTCTTTTCTTCCTGATGCGAGTTTTTTTTAATTTTTTTTATATGCATTGCTCTGTTCACACGATTGACCGCATTTCTTTACATGTCTAGCGTGTAATTGAAGCATTAATGTGTTCATTACAATTTGGGCAATGT